>NC_141557.1:81865000-83115000 GCF_036417535.1 Chlamydotis macqueenii | reverse complement strand
AATATTTTATATGAATAACTAATTGTAAGAGGAGAAATTAAAGTGTCAATTCAAAATTTTTGTTACTGTGACATTATACAAAATTCTGAATGTTATTTAACCCTTTTTTTCCCCATATAATAAATTTAATTCAATAACACACATGCAGATATATCCTGCTAGTAACCTGTAATCTGCTTCTTATAATTAAATGTCATCCGAGACAAACAATCCCTTATGATTGCTCCTCATTGTAGCCTGGAGCTGTTGAGTTAACACTCTAAATGTTTATATCTCAATGGCTTAGGTTAAGTTAGATTTAAGCAGAAAATCTCTGTCTGAATACGTGAAATGGTTGTGTGGCTACATAGGGTTAGAGTTTTCAAAAGCTTGAGATAATGTTAATGTAATCCAGAAGGTGAACATGTCTTTTCCTGGCTAACCTGATCACATCAGAGGCCACAGTACAGGAAACTTGGAACAAGGAGGCTTGCAATGTAAATCACGTAAATCTTTCAGGTATTTGCATAATTTATAACTGAAGTATGAGTTTAGTTCTTGAGGAAAGAGAAATGAAGCAGAAGTAAAAATTGTGTTCAACTAAAGGCCATAAACTATTTTTAGAGTGTGAGAATTTTAACAACATAATATAAATGATGCCCAATGAAACCTCAAATCTAACATTAGGCTTTCTTAAAATAACATCAGTGAACAGAAACCTGGCTGCTATGCTTCTCGGCTCAATGAGAGACTAATACCTTGTATTTATTCAGATATTCTTAGTATAATCAAATGCAAAAATAAATGTCAGTAAATGGTTTAATCTCTTAATTAGAGATTAGATATTGCAATCATGGTCAGTACAGTTTTGTAAACAATTTATAAATTTTGTTCCCTCTGAATTCTACCCTTTAGTGAAAAAAGTAGAATTGCCTCCCTAAAATAACCTCTATGCTATTATAAGGGTGTGTTTTAACTGTTTGATACTCCTACTAAAAGACAAACTAGGCCTGTTTTTTGTGTGTGTGCGTGTGTACACGAGTGCAGAGCTTTGCAATAACTATGTGTACTCACAGTATCTTTCTGAAGAAGATGGGTGCCTTATTCTTATCAATGACTGCAGAGGGCTTCAGGGTGCCAGTTGGGTAAGGGAGAGAGGGAACATAACCCCAATTTTTAAAAAGGGGAATAAGGAAGACCCAGGTAACTACAGGCCGGTCAGCCTCACCTCTGTGCCTGGCAAGGTCATGGAGCAGATTCTCCTGGAAACCATGCTAAGGCACATGGAGAGCAAGGAGGTGGTTGGTGACAGCCAACATGGCTTCACCAAGGGCAGATCGTGACTGACCAATTTGGTGGCCTTCTATGACGGGGTGACGGCATCAGTGGACAAGGGACAAGCAACTGACATCATCTACCTGGACTTGTGCAAAGCTTTTGACACTGTCCCGCATGACATCCTTCTCTCTAAACTAGAGAGACATGGGTTTGATGGACAGACCACTCGGTGGATAAGGAGTTGGCTGGATGGCCGCACTCAGAGAGTGGTGGTCAATGGCTCAATGTCCATGTGGAGACCGGTCACGAGTGGTGTCCCTCAGGGGTCCGTGCTGGGCCCGGCTCTGTTCAACATCTTTGTCGGTGATATGGACAGTGGGATAGAGTGCACCCTCAGCAAGTTTGCTGACGACACCAAACTGTGTGGTGCCGTTGACACGCTGGAAGGGAGGGATGCCATCCAGAGGGACCTTGACAGGCTGGAGAGGTGGGCCCGTGCCAACCTCATGAAGTTCAACCAGGCCAAGTGCAAGGTCCTGCACCTGGGTCATGGCAATCCCAGGCACAAATACAGGCTGGGCAGGGAATGGATTGAGAGCAGCCCTGAGGAGAAGGACTTGGGAGTGCTGGTGGATGAGAAGCTTAACATGAGCAGGCAATGCGCCCTTGCGGCCCAGAAGGCCAACCGCATCCTGGGCTGCATCAAGAGGAGCGTGGCCAGCAGGTCGAGGGAGGTGATTCTGCCCCTCTACTCTGCCCTGGTGAGACCCCACCTGGAGTACTGTGTCCAGTTCTGGAGCCCCCAACACAAGAAGGACATGGACCAGTTGGAGAAGGTCCAGAGGAGGGCCACGAAGATGATAAAAGGGCTGGAGCACCTCTCTTCTGAGGACAGGCTGAGAGAGTTGGGGCTGTTTAGCCTGGAGAAGAGGAGGCTCCGGGGAGACCTGATAGCGGTCTTCCAGTACCTCAAGGAGGCCTACAAGAAAGATGGGGAAAGGCTGTTCAGTAGGACCTGTTGCGATAGGACGAGGGGTAATGGTTTTAAAATAGAGGGGGGTAGATTTAGATTAGAAATTAGGAAAAAATTTTTTACGATGCGAGTTATAGAACACTGGAACAGGTTGCCCAGAAAGGTGGTGGAGGCCCCATCTCTGGAAACGTTCAAGGCCAGGCTGGATGAGGCTCTGAGCAACCTGATCTAGTTGGGGATGTCCCTGCTTCTTGCAGGGGGGTTGGACTAGATGACCTTTGAAGGTCCCTTCCAACCCTAACCAGTCTATGATTCTATGATTCTATGATTCTATGGGTAAACAAGGCGTGCAATAGCTGCTACTGTAGTAGCTTGCATGGTTACATTGACCATCCCATTAGCTGCTCTAAATTGGTAGCCTTGTGGACTTGTGACATTCAGTCCTGTTGGCTTTAACATAGAAACAAATCATAGCCAGAAAATGATGTTAGAAAGTGGTGATTTGTTGTGTGATTTTTTTACCAGCTTCATTTCTTTTCTTCATGCCTTCTAACCTGCCACATCTAACTTTGGCATTTAGTACAGATCATGCAATTGGAAGTGGTCAAGGAATGTTTGGAAAAACTCTCAACATGGACTCAAATACAAGTGACTGGACATTTCAAGTATATTCTCTGTATGGAAATATACTGCATTAATTATTGTGTTATGCATTCTGATTAGTCATTTTTCTAGTTAAGGAGAATAACGCCCAAATTCCCTCTCTTTCCTCCTTTCCCTCCTCCAGTCCAGGTGTTCCAGCTGTAGAAGGGCATCTTGGATATCTTCCAGGTAGCCCAAGTCTGTTGTGTTGTCCTTTTACACCAGGAAGGCCGGCAAGGTATTCTTAGCATGTTGCTGTCAGATCTGATTTGCCTTTGCAATTAACTAAATCCACAGAGGAAAGAAGGTAGCATTTTTTTTTTGTCTTCTGCTGTTTAATTAACTTATTATTAAGTGTAAAACTGGACTGGCAATTTTAACTAGATTGTGTGTTTGTAATTCAAACAACTTTTGGAAGCTCTTGAGAAATGACAGGGATTTTTGTCAAGGAGAAGCCCAGTTCTTGTTTTAGATAGATTTTTTTTTTCTCTTTACTGGAGTTGGATTAAAGAAGGATGATGATTCTGGATTCAGATGTGGGAATATTCATTCTCTCACTTGCAAGAAACCATTAATGAAATCATCAATAAAGGCTCAAATAAAAATGGATTTGAAATTAACAGATCTTGTGCAAGAAGTGCGAAGATCAAAGTGACTAAAAATGAGTAAAGCCATCTGCTTTGACACATAGAAATTTTGGGCAGATCAATACTAATATAAAGCATTTACAAAATGGAAAAGAAGTATTAACTTCAGTAAATACTCTTCTCATTTTAATTTTAAATAACATTTTAATCCACACAGGAAATTAAATATGAGTATAGATTTATCCAGCCATTATTTTTAGTTTGCTGTAAACTAAGAGCAGCAGTTCAAAATTAGAATTCGTTTGTATAATCATTTTTCAGTATAAATGGTTTTCTATAAGGGATATGAGGCAAATAATCCTGATCTTTGTGGTATCTTACCACTTTGTATCTGGGGAGAATCACTTTTCAGACACATACAAATATGTCACCCTAGAAGGGCAAAGAAGGGGAAAATATTAACATTTGCTACACATTTGCAAAGATTAATATTATGAAGATATTTAGGAAAACTCATAGATGAAATTATTGGACATGAGATAATTAAGTTAGTGTGTCCCTGGCAGCAGCTGAGCTCCTGACAGGAGATATTTCTGGATACTGAATTTTGTCTTGCTTTGAACAATATCTGCATTAAAAAAAATAGAAAAAAGTAAATGGAATCAATCTGAGACATATATTTAATGTTAAATCATGTTAACAGGAACTTATTCTAAGTGAATATATTGCTGGACTGCTTATCTGAAGTGACAACACCAAACAGTTGATGTGTGATTTGCTTACCTTCTAAAACAAAAGTTTAGGTTATCTACCAAGAAAAAGCTGAAAACATCCAAAAGAAATCAAGATACTGCTAAACATTCTGAGTGCAAACTAGGCACTTGCAACAATTTTATGCTATTGTACAAAGCATTTTCCCTCTGTTTAGGTTTGTTGTAGTAGCATCATACAATGCTGACCTGATGATAACATTTTTTATCATCTTTGTTCTTTAGAAGTGGTAAGAAATTTCCATGTGGGAACATACAGGATACAAAGCTGTATTAAGTATTTATTTGGGGAGCAGATTTTAAAAGCTTTTGCAAGTCTTTCTGAGCCCTTATTGCTACTAATATACCTGGCTTTCTGGGTGTTGATGAATAAATAAATAAAAAAAAAAAAATGAGGGACATTTCCAGACAAGTTGTCATTTGATTCTCTAAAGTAAACCAATTATTTAATTTTCTTTCTCTGTGACTTTCAGCCTGTCTCAGTTGTAGTAGCAGGCATAGATTTCCTCCAAGTGAGGTACCGAGTTGCATTGTACTTGCTATACTTTTATACTGGCTGGCTGTGTCTCCCTGTCGAGTCAGAAAGTACAGGTTTATCTGTTTGACCAAAAAACCTATCCTAAAGTTACAATTACTTCTGTAAAGAGGTTTCTGACAGGCATCTTTCACTTTTTGTGTTCTGGATAAATACGGTAATAATTCATCAGGGTGTTTTTTTTAAACCTTAATGATAAGTAAGTACATACTGAGAAACTGCACCTGGTTCATAACAACTGAGTAATATTTGCAACAGCTTTTCTGTTCATCTGTTCCATAACACTGTAGATAGGATTTGGAAGACTTATGTACTGGACCTCAATGTTTATATACACACTAATAAATAAAGTGTATAAACCTGATAATCAGAATGAGAAAGCCACAGGCAGTTGACCTTCTGATCTCTCCTTCCATTCTGATGGTTGCTAAACTCCACCAGAAAGACTTCAAATGGGAAAAATAATAGGAAAATAAAAAGCAAGCTCACAAACCTGGACTTCAGGAGAGCAGAATAAAGAACGCTTAAAAGTTCTGCTTGCACTTGCAAGAATCCCATGGGATAAGGCCCTGGAGAGAAGAGAGGCCCAGGAAAGCGGATTAATATTTAAGAATCACCTCCTCCAAGCTCAAGAGCAGTCCAACCCAATGAGTAGTAAGTCAGGTAAAAATGCAAAGAGGCCTGCATGGATGAACAAGAAGGAACTCGCCAAACTCAAACACAACACGGAAGCATACAGAGGATAGAAGCAAGGATGAGTAACCTGAGAGGAATACAGAGATATTGTCTAAGCATTCAAGGATGAAGTTAAGAAAGCTAAAACCTGAAGGGAATTGAATCTGGCTACAGATGCCAAAAACAACAACACGCTCTTCTATAAGTATATAGGTGACATAAGTAAGACAGTAACTAGCAGCGTACCCCAGAGGCTCAGTACTGGGTCCAGTCCTGTTTAATATCTTCATTAATGAACTGGATTATGGAGCAGAGTGTACCCTCAGCCAGTTTGCTGATGACACGACACTGGGAGGAATGGCTGACACACCAGAGGGTAGTGCTGCCATCCAGAGGGACCTTGACGTGCTGGAGAATTGGGCTGACAGGAGAAACCTTATGAAGTTCAACAAGGGGAAGTGCAAAGGCCTGTACCTGGGGAAAACAACCGCATGCACCAGTACACACTGAGGACTGACTGACAGAAAAGCATCTTTGCAAGAAAGTATCTACAGGTTCTGGTAGACATCATGTTGAACATGAGCCAGGAGAAACATAGACATACTGGAGAGAGTCCAGAGAAGGGCCATGAAGATGGTGAAGGAACCAGAGCATCTCACATATGAGGAAAGGCTGGGAGAGCTGAGACTGTTCAGCCTGTAGAAGGCTTAGGGAGGATCTCATCAATGTACATCAATATCTGAAATGAGGGTGCAAAGAGGAGGGGACTGGGCTCTTTTCAGTGGTGCCCAGAGGCAGAAAAAGACACAATAGGCACAAACTGAAACACAAGATGTGCTGTCTGAACATCAGGCAACACTTATGGTTTCCCAGAGAGGTTGCGGAGTTTCCCTCCTTGGAGATATTCAAGAGTCATCTAGACATGATCCTCGGCTCTAAGTGGCCTCACTTGAGCAGAGGGGGTTGGATGAGGTGACATGCAGAGGTCTCTTCCAACCTCAACCTTTCTATAGTTTTGTGATTCTGTGAAATGATGATTTTATTCTGAAGGAGGTTGGACATCAACTTGGAAGTACTGAGCACAGTTTGATTTTACAGATAGCTGAGATGATTCAACAGTTTGTAGTATTCAGTTAACTGACTGGTTATATTGGCACTCAATAAATAACCCACACTTTTCTTTGGTTTAATAAATTATGGCATTGATGTATTTGAGAAGCCACATTCTTTTGGCGGCTATTTTGTGAGAACAGTTTAATGTATTTTAGTGAATACTGTGAGAATTTCTGTCAATATGGTCTTTTCAGAATAAGATCCCAGGGGAATTTTGCAAAGATTAAAATAGTAAGAGTAGTATATGTAAAATAAGTAGTAGAGTGAAAGCAATTGGATAGCTGAGAATGCAGAGAAGCAATAAACACTTTTCTACAGCTTGTTGCAGTGTAAATGACATTTCCAAGACTACTTTAACAAGCTTTGCTACTTTTTGTATATAACATAGTACTGCCTGGTTGTGGGCAGGTATACAATACTCAACGTGCATAAAACACTGTAAGCTCTTTACAGACTTAAATTTTGACATCACTATTGTGTAACAATATTCTAACACATGAAGTTTGTGTATTTTCTTCTTCATAAAGCATAAGTTAAAGAGGTCACACGGCATAAGTTAAAAAGGACTTTTGCACTGTTTCTTTGCTGTAGATGCATAACGGAAGTCATTGCGGTTGAAAATCTGAAAAATGAAAATAATCTAAAATGTACAGCAATCACATTAAAGATCAAGGAGAATAACCTTCAAAATGGAGACACAATCTAGGACACAAAACCTAGTATTTTTTGTCTGATATGTCTTCATTTGGAATTACTAATAATTATATTTGCTACTATGTCTGTTATGCACTTAGTGTAAAACAGAGTCCCAACATAAGGGCTGCTTTTCATCAGACACTTTTATTTTAATAGTGGTTGAAATGCTCTTGATATAGCATTACTGGGTTGCAGTTTATAGTACAATAGATCTAATTACAGTGTATTGATCTAGTATCTTAGCCATACTTGTGGCAATTTTCTTAGGTAATTATTTGATTTAAATTATTTTAAGGAAATACTAGTGTAAGATAATAAAATAAGTGAGAAGAGATGTTGCATAATATTTGCCTTAATAACATAAATTCTAATTCCTTAGGTCATTGACAAGCTGAAGTTTTTAGGCTGAAATTTTTTATGTTGGCTGCCTGCTTCATGGCTGATGTATTTTTACTCAGTTTATGAGGAAACAAGACCTATTGAATCATGCTGTCATATCAGTCACTACTTCTTCGGTCTCCAAGAGCCAATTTCATCGGTTTCAATGATATCAAATAATCACAGATTTTGTAAAAATCATCAGCTCTGTAGGGGAGAATGATTCCATCTAAGGTGTAGCAGAGGAGCTGACTATTAACTCTGTTAACTGCCAGCCAGCATGCACATAGCTGTAGAGTAGCCACAGCATTTGCTGTGTTTTCGTAAGTCAGAATGCCAAAAAGTTTAAGCAAAGGACCCAGTGGGAGCCTGGGATCAAGGATGTGCCTCTTGCCACTTTGATAAACATCCACCTGAATTTGGCTGTGTTATTATTCTCTTACTAGTGCAATTTTTATATGCATGTGTAGAAGCTGCTCTGACTAACTAGAGCTGTACACTTAACTCTGGATGAAAAGCTCGTCAATTTATGAATCAATTAACTCTATGTTGGCAAGAAAAGAGCTGGTTTAGAAGATTCTGACCCTACTTATGATCTCTGTTGTGTGTGGTAGCAGGGCCCTGAGTGGGCTAATTAGCCTTAATTGCCCTTATGGCCTTACCTGGCCCCTACCCTGCCCATGGGTCTATTTGAACTCTGGCCAAGGTAGCCAAGCTTCATCTGAGGTTTGTTTGAACTTAAGTCTGTCTTACTGACCAGGTTTTCTGTATAGACTCCAAACCTATGTAGTATGGTACTTTTGTCTCGTACCTGGGCCTTGAATCTGTATTAAGGATAGCCTTGTGTCTTGAATGCACCCTCCATCTGTGTTACATCCTGGTCTCCAGCTCTGACTCCTTGGTGAACCTTGGACCTGTGGCTTCTTTCCTGTCTCTGGCCCTCTCTCCTGCTAGTCCTGACTGACTCTGTTGAGTAGACCCTGGAACTGTCTGGCTTGTTATTTTGTTATGTCTAGGAGTGCAGACAGACCGTGTTGTTGTGGTCTGGTGTGGGTGTTGTGGGATAGTGCCCTTTTAGCAAGAGTCCTACCCGCAGAACGTTGCCTTCAGCTCCTGGTTCACCGTGTCTCTTCCAGTGGTTCTGTTCTTACTGATTTCTGACACTTGGTATGAAAATGTGATGAATCTTTCCTTCTTTAGTTTGCTTCCCAAAAAGGCTGGAAATCTCCTGATGTAAGGATTTTTTTTTTTTTTTTTTTTTTACGATGGAGGGTGGTAGAACACTGGAACAGGTTGCCAAGATGGTGGATGCCCCATCCCTGGAAACATTCAAGGCCAGATTGGATGGGACTCTGAGCAACCTAATCAAGTTGAAGATGTCAGTGCTTCTTGCAGGGGAGTTGGACTAGATGACCTTTAAATGTCCCTTCCAACCCAAACCGTTCTATCGTTCTATAAAACTACTTTTAAAAAAGTCTAAGGTCTAAGTTAAATATTAAGGAATACTACAGTTAAGGTTGTCTGTAGAATTCTAATTTGCCAAACTCATTTGAGACTTCTAGCTATGTCTGTTGCTATAACTTCTCCATTTTGCTCATGGCCCTGTATTTTCCTATGCTAATTGCTGTCGTACTGCGTAGGCACTGAAGTAATTATATTAGATTTAGCTTGAGTGTGATTTTTTTTTTTTGTTGCCCAGGAACTGTCCAAATGTGCTTATCAGGCAGATGTTAAGCTAATTTATTTTTCTTTTACTGGAAAATAAGCTGCTTATGTCGACTGTACAGGAAAGGTAGGTTCATGGACACTTCAGATAAATTTATTGACATGCTGCAAGCTGTTGCCTTGCCTCTTTGTATAAGCCATCAGGGCGCTTCCAGACCATGAATTACCCATTTCTAGAGCACTTTACATTTTATCCCACTCTTTGCTTTTAAAGTCTGTCTCCCACAAACCTCAGATATAGGGGTGAGTAACATTTCAGCAAACTGAAACTTACAGTCTCAGTGGCAAGAAATTAGAAACGTCCTTTGTTGACCATTTGTGAGAAGTTTGGTTTAGACTCATAACAGAAACACTGCCACCAGCCTGTGAGGCAATGTTAGAAGTATTTTGCCCATGAGATCTTTTATTTTGTGTAGATGTCTTCTTCCTTTACCTTATTCATGTTTCCAGCACTTGTAACAAAGAAGCCAAGCTTCTTCTAGGGAAGCTCGTGTTACACAATGTGTATTTGTTTCTGAGGTAATTCAAAATTGTTTTGATTCAGAAAAAGAACAGTGTCCTTATCTGTGATTTTAACATAGTATAAGGTATAGAGAGGAGAGCAGCTCCTCAGAGAGGAAAACCATACATTTCTGTCTGAGTGTTCTCTTTTGGCTCTTCCTTCTATGTGTTGCATAAATAATCATTGGCCATGCATGCCCAGAATGTGTTATGTAGTTGGAAGAGGTTCTACAGAGACCTGGACCTCTATGGTTCTTCAGTAGGTTTGTTTTCTAAGCAAGGCAAAGTCTGTAGGTAAACATAGTAACTTCCATTAGGTCATCTTGTCCATGAAGCACTGTAGCTAGCTTTGATCTAAGAAGTAGTTACTGGTGATCTCCTGGCAGTAAGAGGAGCCAAGTGGGGAAGGAGAAGCCCTAGCAGTGGCTGGTTGGCTGATATGTGGGTAGCAGCAGATGCAGGGCCAGATGGGCTAAGGAATGGGAATTGTGACAGCCAGTGTGAGTTTGAGGGAGTAGTGTTATCCCGTGAGAGGAGACAAAAAGCCATCTGAGTTGCAAAATCACAGCTATGAAAGCACATCAGGTGTTTGCGAGAGACGGAGGAACGTATGACAAAAGACTCAATATGAGTAATAAGCGTAGTTCGATTTATTAGTCCCGGATGCGCATATTTATATTGTTAAGATAAAATATGCCTACTAGTCATTGTGCGATTGGCTTAAGCTCTAATGGTTACATTTCATATCCCTCCTACTTGCAGTTAGTTAACCTGGAAAGTCCGTTAACCTGGAAAGTCCTGTACTTTTCATGTTTTCACTTTCTCAAAGTTGTTTGCGATCTTCTTCAAGGTTGCTTCGTTTACTTTCTCACAGGAAGCTTCATTACTTTCTCACAGGCGGCCTCATTATTTTCTCACAGGTGGCTTCAGTACTTTCTTACAGGCAGCTTCATTACTTTCTCACAGGCGGCTTCAGTGATGTCCTTGAGGCCTGCTGCTCACAAACATAACAATTCCATTCGGTCTGGATTGTTCACTAAGTGTCCCTGATACTCCAGGTATCCAACAGGTGTTAACTCAGTGAGCAGCCCAAAGGCTTAGGCTTGGCCAACTTTCTTAAAGGGCTTTCTGAGGGATCCAGAGCTTTGCAATATACTGAAATGAAAAAGAGCAATGGCCCTCAGAACCTCCTGTAGTTTCAGTCCTCTCTACTGCTAGAAAAGGTTGTCTGACCACACTCTTGGTTATTTCATGAAAGTTTCTGATGTGTAATTTTGTTTAGCTAGGCTTCCAAATATCTAACCTGATGCGTAAGGGTTGCAGAGATGTGCTGTGCTATCCTTGGGACCTGATCTGATGGCTTACGTATCTGCCTTCAGATGTAACGTATCCAGAGAGAGTGACTTGTTGTTAATGGTGGAATTAAGATTTTTTTTTTTTTGCTAGCTCTTCCTTTTGCAGCTGTTTCTCATTGCTCTCTGAAAACTGAGTCTTTTTTTTTCAGCTGCATGTACCAGACATGTTTTGACAGAAGGGATACTTATTTCTGAGAAGCCAGAGTTTCTGCAAATACAAGTTTGGCAGACTGATAAAGAACCCTACTGAGTACCTGAGTGGTTCATGCATGCTAGGTTCACTTATTTTACATATTCCTGTATCTTTTTCTTGTTTTATGCATTTCTTATGGCTACAAGTGAAGACAAAGAATTAATAGAGGGATAGGAAGACTGGAAGGTGTGGGAAATCACTTTCTAAATACCTTTGTAGATATTTCACCCCAAGAAGAACTAAGGAATCAAGCACATTGCAAAGAATTTAAGTAAATGTTATGTTACCCTTACAGTAAGTAAATTTATGATAAGGTGCTCTCAAACCAAATACATTCAAAAAACTGGGTGACAGATTCAGTCCTACAAGGACTTAGGGTGGATTGATTGATAGATCTGGTAATATTCCAGCTAGTCTGCTTTTGTCTTCTAACATTAGTTCTTTTCTTCCCTTCTTGAAGCAGACAATCTTGAATATTAAAACAGACTTTTAAAAGAGAAACTAACAAAACAAAACCAAAAACGCCTACATCAAATGTTGTGGTTACACAAAACAAAAGGCAGGAAACATGGGACTTATTCTGTGCCTCAGTATTCAATTATTTTTAAATGCTAGCATGTGCATTTGTAGATTTCTTTCCTGTAGTTATTTGATTGGATGAGTCAAAGATTTTTTTTTAGTTGTTCACTATTTTACATGCATTTTGCATATGTATTTTAATGTGAATTTTTAGATACAAGAATTATTCAGAAAGTTCAGTATGTATTTGGTATTTGTGATTATTTTTCTGACGTTTTTCAGTTTCGTGTGATAATACTGCTAAGCTTCAAAATAACTGAATTATGAAGCCTGATATATTGAACGCCTACTCTGTACAAAAATTGTCACTTTACAGTTGCTTTTGTCTACTGGAATATCAAATTTGGTGTGAAGGGTACAAAACATAAACTTTTTCCCTATTCTAACAAAACATACAAATCTCTGGATGTGGTTCTAAAACATACAAATCTCTGGATGTGGTTCTAAAAAACAATAGGCAGCTACTAGGAAAGTAAAGGTGATATGGCACTATTGACAGCTGTGCTAGTGGACAAAAAAGAAAATATCTGTATCAAGGCTTTCTGCAATAATAATTTCCAGTGACTTGCATGCAGTGCTTTCACTAATAGAAATACTTATGCAGCACTTCTTGCTGCTACATAAGCCTCAATTTACACCTACTTAACAGGTGCAGAAGAACCTTACTGAGAAGTGTTTCTCACACTTCTGACAAAACATACCTGACTTAGTGAGACTCGGACTATTAGTGCCTATATCAAGTTAGAATAAATTTAAGGATGCACTTTTATCATAGCTTCTTTAAAGGAGTTATCTGCATGCATCAACTTAGTTCAGGCTATAGCCCCACCCCAAAAAAATGCAAGCTAATGTGGAGAAACTCCCACATTTGCAAGATACGTATAAGACTCTCCATCCAGACAGGTTGTCACCCACGGTAGGTTCTTCATGCACTCATTCCATGGAACAAAGTTTCTCAAGAGAACTGATTCAGTCTGTCAGACTGTCTCATTTTGCAATCCCCTCGTTGAAAGGGCAGCACAGAGCTGCGATACCCCACTAGGAGAGCATCTTTGAACGTGGTAGCTGGTACACCTTTGGGCAGAAAAATAAAGGTCCTGGCTGCTTCTTACTGCCTTATGTAGTACTAAAGGTATTTCAGCAATGGAGGCATCTCCTTCTTTCCGATCATAAAGCAGTTCCAACCAGAGTATGATCTAATTTCACAAACGGGAGGACTGACTTCATAAGGTCAGGTATTTTAAAAAATCTACCTTTTTGTTTAATGCTGTAGAAATATTCAAAACAGAAACCATCCTCAGAAAATAAATGAATTCTTCTCACTGTCCTAGAAGCTGTAGACTACTTCTCCATGATATTATGAGATGCAAGTATTGTGTTTGGGACTTAAGTATCTTGGCAACAGCAACGTGGGCCACATAGTTCACCTCAGTATCTGCTTCCAGAGATGATTATAAGAAACAGAAAAAATATATTCCCCTTTTAATGAAAGCATTCAAAGCTAATTGTTTACTGTAACAGCTGAATAATTTATAGAGGCAAGAGCTACACTTATGTTGTCAGTGTAATTTATTTCTATAAATGAGTATGAGTGGGCTGGGAAGGAAGTACATTTGACAGAGCTAGGGATTTTAGAATATCTACACTGTATTTAAAATTTGGATGTTAGTACTCACGCTATCACAGAACTTTCATTACCAACACTTGTTTGATTTTAAGGAAATATTCCTTACTCTTCTAATTTTGCTTACTGATGGCAAGGGCTGTGGTAGGCAGTGATGACTTCAGATGTGTGCACTCGCACGTCCACAAATTTTGAAGAGAACTGAGCTAGTAGATGCAGCTTCTTAGTTTTTGGCTAATCTATGTCCAAGTTCATAATTCCTTTACATGCCTGTGATATGTATTGATGCTTGGGTAGTTTGGAAATGATCTGTAATGGTACATGGGTGTACTGAGTAACTGGTCTGCAGGAATACAGGGACTGACAAGTTTTTTTTTGTGGGAAACTCTTTCACCTTAATTCAGATGTAATTCAGTAGATTATTCAGGTGCTGTTCTTAATCCAAATAATATTTATTGGTAAATTATCATTTCAAATATTTATATTTTGTAACAAAAGAAAATGTGCTGGTTTGTTCTTATTGAAGCATCTGGAATTCAAATAATGTGTATGGCCTAAATGAGAAGAACTTATTAAGTTCAAACCGACCTCACTCTGGTAGGTCATGGTGACTGTCCAGATAGGGAAGTAAATACATTTAAAAAATTACGTAACTACTTCTTATTTCAGGATATAGAATATATCCATCATTACTAATTTATAGGACTCTTTCTTTAGTTGTGTAAAGAAGTAAACTAATAGCTGTGCTCTCCAAGTTCCTCTACACACTAATAGATTATGGTTTCAGGAACTTTGCAAAATGTTTGCCCAGTGTGAAAATGGTGAGAAAAAATTGTGAGATTACATGTTTGTGATAAAGCAAAGCAGCTGCAGTATCAAAGAATGTTGTTTTTCTTTTAAAATGTGTTTTGGAATTAGTTCTGTAGCATTTTTTAATATACCTAGAGACAAAAGTGAATATTTATTGAGTGAATACTAAAGTTAGATCAGTTGCATTTATCAATCTGTCATGCAGTAGGATGCTGTAACTGTTAAGCTCATTACTTAATGCTAACGCAAGCTTATGCTCCCCTCCTTTTCTGTGCTGAAATAAACATATTTAGGTTTAGAGAAATAAACTTTATGACTTTCCACAAGATTGTACAACTGGACTAGATTTTCACTACCTATGTTATAATTTCCTACCAACTGAAGAGCTGATTAAGTCAGTTCCTTCCTTTTTTTTTTTTTTTAATTTCTTTTGTCAGTGAATTGTAATAGTCGACATTATACCTGTTACAGGGGAGAGCATCGGTTTGGGGACAGCGGAAAAAAAAAGACTGAAACAAACCCTATTTTTATTTCCTGAAGAGGTGCTCATCTGTTCAGAGATACATGGACTTGTGGATTTTGCATGTCTCTCTTGTCAAGTCCTGTAGCCAGAGAACCAGCAGAAGACATACTTCCACTGTAGCAAGATCCCCCCTGGAGGAAAAGAGTGGCTGTTTCAGGTTGGAATTTGAGTATTCTGATGTGGGATGATTAAGTTACTAGAAGCATACCTAACACTATTAACGTGAATATAGGCATGTTCCTAATGAAAATCAGAAAATGTGCGCAGTTAAAAAAATACTGCACTAGAAGCTGATTTTTCTCCACTGACAAAAAGAGATCACTGTACATACTTGCTAGTATCTCACTACAAGATCTTCGCAATCTTGCACCAGATATAATACTGAAAAGGACAACTGGTATAGATTTCTTGGTTTTCTGGAGATTTCTTTATAAAAAAGGCATACAGACTTTTCCTCTGAAAAGCCCTGACGTGTTGCCATTAAAAAGAGACTTAAATAACGTGGCCTTTGGTTGTCTTTTCACTGACTAAAAGTGCCTGAATTTCATTCTTGCGTGTTAGAGGATCATTTGCCTTCTGCAGTTGTAATAGTAGCATAGGTCAGGGAGCAGATGTTGTCACTGTGGTGACTTTAATGATACCCTAGACTACCTGCAGTCCAAATCTGTAAGATCCTGTCTACAAATGTAATGACTTGAAAATGCTTCCTAGTAGGAAATGCTCAGTTTCCAGCAAAATAAATTCCCAACAAACATTTTTCTGTCTCTAGTTCTTGTCAAAAAATGATTTTTCTTCAATCCTTCTAAATTTCTTATTTCTGAAAACTGTACAAAGATAGACTTTGTAACTTAGATTTGTGATTGGTCCTTTTGATGTATCTAATTTAGAAATTTTATTCAGGAAAGTGGAAACTATATAAATAATTTCTTAATGTTATTTTTCACATGATGAATTTAGTGTTCGGCTAGTACTGAAATTGTAATTTTTAGAATAGTAAAAACCTCTTGTTAATTCACGACTTCTGGTCCACTCAGCATTTTATACAGTGGCATAATTTTTGATAATGACTGTTGGTCAGTCAAGTATGTTCCATTTCAATTTTGAAATAAGAAATTATGAAATTGACTGTCAAGGGAATTATGATAGAATGAATTTAACTGGAGGTAATTATAGCATGAGATTGGCTATCCAGGCAGTTATTAACTAACTACATGAACTTTCTGGAAAATTATGCATTTTTTTCTGAATCTTAAAATGAATTTTCTTTACTCCGTGTATGCCCTGTCTATGATGTAGATTATTGCTCATCAATCTTCATACAAAGAATCAATTATTTCACATCATGTTTGAACAGTATTTCCTTCCAGAATACCTATTCCCTTCCTTTCAGTCTCCAACATTAATTTGCTTCCAATTGTTCATTTGCATAGGAGGTTACTTTTTTGGTTGGAACAAAAAAAAATGAGATTAAGTTATGACATGAAAAGACATGTGATGGCAAAAGCTTGTAAGAGCTAAATAAAACCAGTTTCTTTGTTTTCATTCCAACATTTAAGCAGCATAAATTGGATGTGTTATAGCAATAGTAACACATAGCTTTGAAGTTGTGTAGATAATTTCAATCTTTTTGTTTTAGGTAATCTCTAAAATTGTAAACATTATTCTTGCAAAGAATCTGCTTTGGTTTTAGCATGTGTTCTCCTTCCACACCCCAGAGATGTATGAAATAACGCTTTAGATGTATCCATCTGTTTTGTTGAAAATAAAACCTTCAGTTAACTAAATAAAACTGGTTGTATTTATTATTGAATGAATATCTGGAAATAAACTACATTGTCATATGAAACTAGAATAGTCAAACTGTATTTAAAAGAATCAAGGAATTTGAAAATACATACATGTTTATTCTTCATTCTAAAATAAGTTTATTCAGTTGGAATCTGACACTGGGATGTGATGCAGCTGACCAGATAGTGACCCCTAAAGGTTAGGAGCTACTTGCCAAACCTACCTAGTCAGAGACGCATGCACTATGGTTGTAATCAAGAAGTATATTCCATTGAGCTGCTCTACATACAATTTCTTAGAAGTTTGGACTTTTGTTGAAACAAGATGTGATTTGGGAAAGGTTGCAGTGGAGAGAGAAATTATTTGGGATTAATATTTTGTCTGTATTAATTCACTGTATTAATTCAAGCTGGGTAGGATATCTAGTTTATATGTAACTCTGTTCCAAATTTGTTGAAAGACCTTTTTCTTTTTTTCTTTATTTCTTTTCTTTTTTTTTCTTGGAAACTTTCTGGTTTCAGAGACACTTTATGATAAACAATGTTAGGGTCCATTATACACTTCCATGAAACACTGAGCACATAGGTTAGTATGCATGTCATTGCTTGTAAAATGCCTTTTCTGGGAAGATTTATCTTGTGCTAGCTGCTAGATTTCTTGGTAGCAAAAAAAAAAGTTGACCTGTCCTGAAGTCTGGAACAAGATTTCACCGTGAAGTAGCAACTGGCTAAAAAGACTATATCGTATATAACAAGAATTGTGTCTGTCTAAAGATGCAGAAAGTATTGACACCAGAGATCAAACCCAGAATATATGAAGAGCAAGCAAATCAATTTATTACTCTCTTTCCTACATAACGTTACACTCCAAGTGCATTTATGTGTTGACTTCTGTTTCAAACTGCACTGAGAATATCTGTGAAAACTTAATAAAACTACCATTAAGCACTGCATAGCTTTTGAGCAATGTATGGGTCTGACTGATTTTGAAATAGAGGTCATCTATTTAGCAGAAAATTTGATGTGAACTTAAACTTCATCTTTCCCTTGCTATGCAGGAATGTAGAAAACTTCACACACTATCCCTTGCAGCCAGTCTATCATACTGGTTTGGGCTTCTAGGGCTTTTGTCAAGTAGTCTTTCTGTGAACCTAGATATGCCATATGATAAGCAGTTAGGTTTATTTGGAATGAGGAATTTTGAAATATCAAATTTATTGGCAAAATAGGATTTTGTTATCTGTCGTGTTCTAATTTCAGTTAAAATTATTAAATTACATGTAGTATGGATATATTATTTACTTTTACTTTGAACTATCTTGGTTATGTCAGTGTTTACAGCAGTTTTTCTAAGAAAAAATATGTATCTACCTCTGGTAGCTAACGTGCTGCAGGAGGTATAATTCTTGGAGTAGAAAGGTAACTTGATATTTTACACATATATCTTATGGTAAAGATTACACAGGGAGAAAATGTTTTCTTGGCATATAAAGAAAGCTGTAGACCCTCTGCTTTCACTGGAGTAGCATCCTTTACTTACTAGCATGTATAGAGTAATGTAAGCTTTTTCCCTTTGCAAAAAGAGCTGAAAAGCTTTCGCTCATATAATTTAATAAAATTGTAGAAGCTTATTTCCAGGTCACAACCAAACAATGGTGATTTTCATATTTTTCCTTTTCAGTTCTATTTGGACATTTACCAAAGAAGCTGGGCACCAGAGCTAACAAGCTAAGCGCTGTTTCTTCTCCCATAAGGAATTCACACATCAAAACTGAAGAAGCCATGGCAAGTAGGGGGTCATAAATGAAAACAAAAGGAGAGAGGTAGGTTGAAAACATCATGTGGTTATTTAGGAAGGCATGCCCATATCCAAATTGGCTTTGGTTTACTTATTTTTGTAGTTTGAGGCTTTTGAGGGCTTAGAAAGCATGAACTTTATATGAACTATGGTTTTCTTGGTTGCCCGATGGCTGAGCTGCAAGGCTTTCAAGCTGCATGTTACTGAAAAGACAACATATATTGATGTGTCAGGAAACATCACTTACATCTTTTTATGCTGCACTTACATCTTCAAGAAATTTGTCAACACACATTCCCTCAGGTCTAGAATAGCCATTATGAATGGGCTTTTACAAACAAGCAAACAAATACAAGTTTCTGACTTTTATTATTTTCTACTCTGGAAAACTAGAACATCAAGGTTTTTATTTTGGTTAGCAGAGCATGTTTTCTGTAATAACTAGTCCTTGATATTGTGTTCAACATTGAAGTGGAGGGCATGGAATGGAGAAGACATGCTTCTAATTACCATAGCTCCATGAATAAGGGAAAGCAAAATGCTTGCCTTTCCAAGTATGTAGACTTTAATGTTCTGCAAAACATTTTCCTAACAGATACTGCTTAGTAGGACTCTGAAAGTCTTTACAAAACTGCAGAGCTGTATTTCTAAGGTCAGAAAGGTGAAGGGCTATCTTCTATATCCTTGTTTCCTTATTACAATGGACCTCTAGTGCTTTGAGAGTTTTAAAATCAAGCGGACATGAAGTAGAACCCTTCAGTAGCTTTCACAAGTGTCTTAAGACAGCACAGACCTAAAAGTGGTCAGAAATTTGCAAGATGAAGAGGCAGTTAAAGGATCCAACTCTCCTTTGCTAAGGTTGACAAATCTGGAATATTGAAAGTCTTTCTCAGAAAATATTTGTCTTAAATGTTTTTGTTGTCAAAAGAGAAATGATATTAAGACTGTTTTCTTACTGACAATTCCCTCACAAAATATTCTGGGGGAAAAAAAAAAAAGATGGCAAAATTTCTCAGCAACAGAATAATCAAGGGACTGGATGCTGCTTTTCTGAAGGAGACACAGTTCAATATCTCACCAGGAAAAAGTTAATTTTACCTTAATCTAGTTTGCTTATTTTTCTGGACATGTTTTGCTGACTCTACCTGGAGTGTAAGATAGGGTCTTAACCATGCTGGCATTGATTGATTTATGCAGAAGGAAGTGTGCTATTAAGTGCTTCGTCCTTTCATCTCTTAAAAAGTATCTTCCAGTAAATGGTAAAATAGCAGTATATTGATGGTTCCTCTTTTCTGGTCACTCCTTTAAAAATGGTAGTCTAGAATGATTCAGGAAAATAATTTGAACAACAGAGGTATTGCAGCCTTATGGATGGAAAACCCTCTGACAATTAATTGAAGCTTAACTTCCTTTTGAGGCAGCACTCAGTGTGCTGGTACCTTGATGATACTTGTAATGAGCTATCTGGAGCTCATTAACAGGGACTAGAAATGTTATGTAGACAGAACGCTGAAGAAACGTCTGATACTAAGCAACTTGTACACACTGGATAATACCATAAAAGTGTTACCTCTCTGCCTTTCCTGATGCTTTCATTTCTGGACTGAGCAATAACCAAAAAAGAAGTGGCTATAAAAAGGATATCTGATAGATGTTTTCAGGATTACATCAGTAGTCTTACCTGACAATGACTTTTTTTCTGAATGACATATACTCTCTAACTTTTTCAAATCTGTCTCATTTACATACCCCAAAATTGTTGTGTGTGTTTGTTTCATCAACTGAAAAATGTTTGATAATATGAACAGGGAAGTTACTTTATAGTTTATTTGATTTGCCTGTTCTTAATTTAAAGTCTCTTAACTGAGACTGAGAACATTGTGTACTAAGAGCATGTGACTAAACTTATTAGTAACAAGCATTTACAGATCATCTGCCATCTGATATTCTTCATATGTAAACATAAAACTGCTTAGCTTGGAGTATTCTGCTGAGGCTATTTTGCAAATTGCTTTATGTAAGGAGGGAAAAAAATCCAAACAAAGCAGTAAAGCCCTAAAACTTCAGTTATTTATCTCCCTAGTTTTCTGCATGTGGAGAAGTATTATTAACCCCCGTAATATTGACTTGCCTCTGTAGTATTTCATTACTTATTTGTTTTGTTAAACTATGATATGCGCAATAGAGAATTTGTTCAACCCTTCCAAACTCTGAGAGATCTCACAATTGAATAGTGGGGGCTATTTTTTTTTTTTAATCCTTGTGGAAAGCAATGGTTTAGAAATAGCTTAATCAGCTGTCTCTGTTTCACACGCAACTGCAGGAGGTTGTTGTCAGCAGGAAACAGAACCAGATATTGCCATTTCTTAATTTCCTTACCTCCTAAGCACTGCAGAAAGCCACATCTCAGGGTGTTACTGAGGTCTCTAGGAAAACAACAAAGAAATTGGCACACTGTGGTTGTCATAAAGCAAAAACAATTAAAAAAAAAACACAACCTCTTTCTAGGTAGGCAGTAGATAACACAGCAAACCTCTTTAGCTTGTAAATAACCATCTGCCTTATAAGTAATTTCTGTTCATTTTTGGTTTTAAATAACAAATGAGTGATACATTTAATGCATGACAGTTTTTTGGAGGTTTTTTTTTTTTTTAAACATCCTCTGGTTTTAACTAGGTGTTTATTAAAATCTTGAGAGACTAATACTTGAATTACTATTGCAATACTGTAATTTGTATGAGAATCCAGCAAGACCTTTCTCATTTTACAAATATAGATTTCTAATTGAAGCTTCTTAATTTTCATACATTTGAAATTTGTTGGACTTAAATTAACAGTCTTAAATTAAAAGATCCCACAGTACTTTTCTAGTTTGTGATGCCCAATCTTCTATGTTTAACTCTTCACTGACACTTTGTCAACATGTTTGAGCTAATTGTCTCCAAACACATTAAACTAACATTTGGAGATTATTTGACGTATATCTAAAAAATGTAATACGTCTGTTATTAATATAGAGAAACTAATCCTGCAGAAATAGAAAATAAAGCTCTTCTGTGTCTGAAAAGTTATGTAAAATGATCTTATGATATAGTGTGTTTAATACTATGCTAAAATCTTCAAGCATCCATTCATTTGGTTTTTTCTACTAGTTTTTGAGATTTTTTTTTTGTGGTTTGCTGCTTTCCTATCCGATCTCTGTTTTCCTCTGAAGCTGTTTAAAGCAATTTCTTCTGTATTGGTTTCAA
Organism: Chlamydotis macqueenii; assembly: GCF_036417535.1. Lineage (NCBI taxonomy): Eukaryota > Metazoa > Chordata > Aves > Otidiformes > Otididae > Chlamydotis > Chlamydotis macqueenii. Next base: position 83,093,231 of record NC_141557.1, on the reverse strand, counting down.
ATGGTGTCAGAAACTTTGGCAGTTCATATTGGTCTTTCAGTAGCAGGTATTCTAAATTCAAGAATTTTTTATGAATTTGCTCCCGTGTTTCATGGCAAGAAAATGAACAATCTGTAGTGTATTATGATTTCTGAACGTATGTGGGACTCTTTTAATAATCTCAAGTATTAAAAGAGTAGTTTACAATGTATCACACTTATTTGGGAAACTTAAGAAGCCTAATGGCTAGGAACAGCTTTGAAATATTGCTTGATAGTACAGTAATCTGCTATTTGAGTACAAAGCATCTGATACAAATATCTAAAACACTTTGCATTGGGAATAAAAATATTTATACTTTTCCCACCTCATCTATCAAGATAGACAAATAGCCGACAGTTTTAGTAGCTTAGGAAAAAGAACACTTGGACACATGAGTTATATAGAAAAAAAAACCTAAAAAATCTCTAAAATGTTTTTCTTAATGTATTTATTTTATTTGCTTAAGCCAAAAAAAAAAGGAACGAAGTTGTTGATGTCTTCCATATATCCCCCAGCAAACCCAGCCACAGGTTAGCTTCTAGTAATGTAGAAAGCTAGATTTTTCTAGCTTTCTAGAATATAGGAATCTATTTCTCAAATCTGTTTGAGAAATAGTCAAGGATGCTTTAAAAACTTGTCTGAATAAAATATAAAATTATGGCACTGAATCAATGAGTTATTTCTCTGTTCTTTTAATATAAGCTCTGTTATTTTAATATGGTTACAGATGAAAATGTGATATCTTACTAATTTCCCATGTAAATACTGCAGAACACAAATTAAATGGCAATAAATGTAGCTTAGAATCTAATTCTTGAATTAAAATTGTCAAGACAGGATTTATTTAGATGTGAGAAAAACTAATTTGTATGTGTTGTGGGTTTTTTGGTGTGGTGTTTTTTTTTTCCCATTAATTCTAATACTAGTGAATACTTTGAGTGTTGGGTGGGAGAAGGAATTTTTTTTTCTGTATGTAAACTGGGGTATTTTCTGGCACTTACAGCAAATGCATACTGGAGAAATGTCTGAATGTGGAGAAAGAAGCCTTATTTGCTTGTGACTTCCAAAGTTCGTGCTCAAGTTTATATGATTAACTTGAGTTAATTCGATTGACAAGGAGTTAATGTAATATTGTTGTTGTACTTCATAGTTTGTATAAAGTGTTTTCTGTAAACTTGTAGAGGGGGATAAGAGTTAGTGAAACTGCAGGTGGATCTCTGCTTCTCCGTGGACCTCCATGAACTACGGGGGGACACCCTGCTTCACCATGGGCTGCACCACAGGCTGAAGGGGAATTCTGGCCAGGACCAGCATTACTCCTCCTCCTCCTGCTTCACTGACCTTGGCGTCTGCAGCCATTCCTCTCACAAGTAAAATTCTTCACAACAGGCAGGCAGACGCCTCTCAGGTTCTCTTCACATCTCCTCTCCTCTCCACTTCTTGCAGCCGGGCTGGGCCAAGTCGAACCCAGATGGCTGCCCTGTGGGATACCAGAGGGTGAGGCTTGCAAGGTCCACAAGGCTTGCACCTCCCCCTCTCTGCCTCTCTGCTCAGCTTCTTCACATCTTCACTTCTTCTCTTTTTTTTTTTTTTCCTGTTTTTCCCCTTCTTAAATATGTTATCATAGAACATTCTGCTACTAATTCGCTCGGCCTTGGCCAGCACTGGGTCCACCCTAGGCCCGTCCGAGTCCACTGAACAAAGGGAAGCAACTTCTAGAGGCTTCTTACAGAAGCTACCACTATAGCTCCCACTCACTAAATAAAACCAGAACACATAATAATTTCTATGATGTGTCACTTATAAGAGTCTAGATTTACAAGCCTAATCACGACCTTATAGCAAGAAAGTTCTGTTCAGATTTACTCTTCCATGTTTAACTCTTCAGTGCTGTGCAACTTTTTTTTCAGAAAAGCAGAACACAAATCTCTAAACAACTTGCAGTTTAAACAGCAAACTAAATAATTTTGGTTTGTTGAAAATTATGACAATACTATTATAAAATTGTATCTATGGGCATAAACAGGCAACATCTTAGCAATTTTGCTCTGTCAAATTTTCTACCAGTCTTTCAAGTGATTGCAATCTAAGTTTCAGTACTCCTTTGGTGGTTCATATCCTGTTTCATGGAAAAGGAATATGTACACCAGAAGCTCTTAGTTATTAGCAGATAAATTTTTGTGGGATGTCAATTTAAAAGATAATCTTTAAGTGGAAAAACTGAAATAGAAAATAATGTTTTATAAGTGAATCAAACTGACCTCCTGGTTAATTTGTAAGCATTGACATGTCTAATAGCATCTAAAAATCTGAGTGCCACATTCACTTGGCTCTTAGGCCCATGTATCACATCATTATGAAATTTTTGTGCCAATTTACTATCTATATAACTTCACAATAACGTTCAGTTTTCTAAATATTTTTTTAAATTCCGTTCCAAAGGGAGAATAAGCAATTAAAAAAAAAAAACCAAAAAACCACAAAAACCTTAAATGAATAATTAAATAAAATGTCTTGAAAAATTATTGAGAAAATATTTTCACTGTCAGGAGATTTTGTTGGAAAAACAATGCTAGTTCAGTATATTAAAGATACAGTTAACAGCTGTGTTGCTTCTCTAGAATGTTATACCTAAAATACTTTTTAGAATGTTGTCATGATAGTATCAGTTGATGGTTTAGTTGACCAAGTTACGGAATCCAAAAATCTGCCATGGGCTAATAGACAAGCAACAATATTTTTAACGTGATAGTCTACTAAAGACTTCTTGTGGGTTTTTTGTATGTTCATGCATGAAAGCTTTGTGAATAACTTCAACATAAAAATTCAAGGGAAGGGACAGAAAGCCTACAAAGTGTTGCATATATAGATAAACTACAGGAAGGGGACGACAAGGTGTGATCCTTTATGATTTTGTGTTTGGAAAAAAAAATTGTCAAAATCCCATGCAATTGTAGAGACGCTGGTTTAAAAAGATAGAACAAAACAAATATTGAGAAACCACCAGTGTTTGTCTGAGGAATAAGTCACTTAGGAGGGAGAAGTGAGTTTTATTCAGAAATGTAGTACAGAAGAAATCTTTTTTAGCTGGGGTGGGCTGAGGACTATCTTGTGGAGTGAGATTGGTAGAAGCAAACTTTCTGGGTGTGATATGATTGCTTAAATAGGAATAGTGTTATTGAATAATGCAAGAATCTGAAAGGACTAAATTGGGGAAGAATTAAAGTTTTCCAAGGATGAGAATGTAATTATATTATGGTAATGGCAGGAATGAAAGAAGTCAGTGGCTGGCAGTGGTACAGTAATAGAGTCTTCTGGGAAATTATTGTATTGGAATTGATCAATAATATCTAAAATTGATTGAATGATGAAACAGTGATGCAGAGAAGTAATGTACAAGACTTATAAAGTAGAAAATTATTAATGAGGTGAATAAGCTAAGCTTATAAGCAGATAATGTAATAAATCCATTAATTACAGGAATTAAAAATACTGACAATTAATTATTAAGTCAGGTATGTAGATAAATGGTTATATATCTTTTCCACTACAGTATAAATTTTTAAAATGCCAAATATCAATTATTGATTAAATTAATCATAGAGGGAGATATCAAAGATTCAATGTAAACGGTATCAGGTGAAAAGCCATGCTTTTTTTTGCAGAGCAGACAGTTGAGGCTGACAACATAGAACATGACTGACTGTACCCTTTAAGCTCCTGATAAGCTTCAGAAGTGCAACTTGCCACTTCAAACAAAGTAGCAGAAAAAATGGTCAATGATATTCATTAAAGCAAGTGTGAGTTTTAAGTGGTCTATAGCAAACCTGGGCCTAAATCAATACAAAAAGTATTAATTACATCAACATATTCTAAGAATGAATCTTTAGTGAGACATGAGACATCACTTAAACCAATCCATACCCCCAAGAAGCTTCCCAAGCTTTCTTTGAATAGTTAAGTATCTCAAAATGAGATAACTGGTCTTTCCACTTTCTATTTCTTGGTTCAAGGCATGTAAGTGTCACCAGGAAAGCTGAGTCTTTCTCTAGAAATAAAACTAGCCTCATCACAGCTTCCCAATGGTGACAAACTCCAGTAAGAAAAAGTACATCTGTAGTGCTTGAGTAGTAAAATTTTAAGTGTTGTGGTCTCAGGATGTGGCATGGCTTGCAGAACAACCGAGTTATAGCATTAGAAATACAGATATAATTGTGAACCATGAGCAATTATTCCAAATCTATGCATAAGTTAAAGCTGGCTTTCTCTTCAATATCTGAAGGGTTGAGTGCCCCAAGTTTTATCTCTATTTTTCCTAATAGTATCACTTCATTTAGTATAAAGTTAATTCTCCCTACATGTCTTACCTTGTTCAGTATCTCTGGTGAGGGAAGCTTGGATATGTTTCTGAATGCCAGAAGTGTATCTTTTGGCTTTATTACTAATAAATTCTTATTCTAATAGACTAGAAATGATGCTAAACTGTCCTTTCTCTAAATATCTTGACTGTACTGCAGCTGACTGTAAAATAAATATTGACCTATTTCCGCACTTACTTTATTTTATTTTTTCCCTCCATTTCTCTTATGTATGTTCTCTAAGCTGATTAAAATCTCAGTGTAGGCAGGTAACTTTTGGAGTAAAAAGAAAATTGTGGTATTTGAAAAATAGAGATATAAGAAGCTAAATTACTGGTAAAGTAATATTAGAATAAGAAATAAATTAAGCTTTTACATGGGTGTGCCATTTTAGAGTCCTTTTTTTTTTCTTTTTTTTCTTTTTTTTTTTTTTTTCTTTTTAATACAGTCCTAGCTGTTTTGGATACATGGAATTAATGCTGCTAAAATCAGTACAGTTCACAGCAGTTTCACTTCTTAGGGTGCAGCACGTGTAGGAACTGCATTCCATTTGCATGCTTTATAACTGAGTTAGAGAAAAAAAAATATATTTCCAGTTAAGTGTTTGTTTACTGTGGAAATGCAAGATGGGACTACAGATTACGTTATTGGTGCCTGGAACAAGTAGTGGGTGGTCCATAAATGTGATGTAATTGAAGATCTTTGGTGTGGTAAAATGCCAGGGATAACTGAGAATGAACATGGTTAAGCTTCTCCTCCCTTCCTGTCCTTCAGATTGACCTTCATTTCACATATGCACAGATAGACCCATACAGGAAAGGAGTGCATGCTGTAGTACAAACTATCCCCAAACCTAGTAATTTTTGTTTTATTTCCAAAACTGTATCTTTGCAATCTGTTAAATATATTTTCATGTTACAATTATATTATGAGCTTTTTTTTTTGTTTTCTAGCTTTTGTTACTGTTTTTCAGGAAAGAAATAGAGGAGAAATAACATCAATATATTTGCTTTGGAAGAGAAAAAAGCTGTATAAAAATTCAATCTACTCTATTAAACATAGAAGAGGAAATAAAAATAAAAAAGTTTAATATTACACTGACGACCACAGTGTAACCTTTCAAAGGCATCACAAAGTTCTTCAAATGACACAATCATAGTAGAAAATCATGCACTTTGTGGACCGTTGTTGACAAGTATTCTGTGTGATATTTCTAAAGCTAAACTGTCAGCCCAAATTCTGCACTTTGGAAATAGGCTGAAATTGCTAAATAGACCCCAAACCCAGTCAGCGGGAGGATTGGCACTAAGCCTGAAAAATCAATTCCTATCCATAAATTTCATCTGATGTCTATTAGGAAAACCACAACAAGAACTAATCAACAGCTTTCTGAGTTGAATGCAAGTACAGACCAAATTAAATTTTCTATATATTACAAAGGATTATCACAGCTTAGTGGGAAGAACCCAGCTTCCTGCTTTCATTTTTAATGATTCCACTAAAATAATTGAATTGCCTTTTAAAAAAGTTCTTGATCCTACAAAAACTTCAGTATATAGATGGTGTTATGTTGTATATAATGTGTGATCTCTATCCCATTTTGCATTTCTGTGCGTCATCTTAGTCCTCTGTACATATGATATTGTCTTACTTTCTGATATTCCAATCTAGAATATATTAAAAACAGTTTAGTTGAGAAAATAAAACCTAGGTTCTTTCTAACTTGACTTTACAGACAATAATGCTAGCCTAACTGTACTTATCTAATTTTTAGACAAAGCTACATGGGACATAATAAATCTAGAGATAGAACCTGTAGATCAGCTGTGAAATATAGATTCACTTTCTAACTAAAAGACTTTCCAGCTTTAGATCAGACTCTCCAGTGATACTTGGTATCCTGCTATTTTCAATATTTCTCCTATGAGTTCATCTAAGGAGAGAATTCAAAATACTGTATAGTGTAAGCCAAGTAGTAATCAGCAACAAGTTCCCGAAACTTGTGGTAGACACTTTATAATTTTTTTAAAGTTCATGATGCTGTTTAATGTACTTCAGTTGACTACAGTTGCTCACATGACCATTTCACAGATTTATTGAATACTGAATCATAGAATTGTAGAATGATTTGGGTTGGAAGGGACCTTCAAAGGTCATCTAGTCCAATGTCCCTGCAAGGAGCAGGGACATCTCCAACTAGATCAGGTCGCTCAGAGCCCTGTCCAACCTGGCCTTGAATGTTTCCAGGGATGGGGCCTCCACCACCTCTCTGGGCAACCTGTTCCAGTGTTCCACCACCTTCACTGTAAAAAAAATTTTCCTAGTATCTAATCTGAATTTACCTCCCTCTATTTTAAAACTATTACCCCTCGTCCTATTGCAACAGGCCCTACTGAACAGCCTCTCCCCATCTTTCTTGTAGGCCCCCTTGAGGTACTGGAAGACCGCTATAAGGTCTCACTGGAGCCTTCTCTTCCCCAGGCTGAACAGCCCCAAATCTCTCAGCCTGTCCTCATAGCAAAAGTGCTACAGGATTTCAGAAGCACTTATCTGAGTAAAGTGAGTAGAGTAATTCTGAACACAAATGTGTCTTCTTATTTGAAAATAATTTATAAAAGTTGAAAGTTTTTAGCACCAAATATATCTTAGGATAAGCAAGCCACTTCATTTTTTCCTATTACTTTAAACCTCACACATGAAAGTTTTATTTCTCGAACCTAGCAAGGTTTCATTTCTTTCTTTTTAATGAATGAATAAATTGTAGAGTAAAGATTTCAAATAAAGCATGGAAACTGAGAGAGGTAACAAGCTGAATTGTTGAATTTGAGATAACTAAGCTCATTAGTGAATGCTTATATGGTTCACAGTCTAGTCTATTGCTACTAACTGTTAGACTTTTTTTTGATAAATATTTTACAACTAAAGTTGCTGCAATAGCAGGAAGGCTTATAATTCATATTATTTACTACTTTAGAATGTTTATTAATAAAAATAAAGAGCAACCTCACAGTGATCTTCAACAAGTTTAAAAAAAAATAAAAGAAAAATTAGGTTCTCACTTTGTTGTAAATCTATATCCTGTTTTTATTTCCTTTATATATGTATGCATAAAGGTGTTTAGATAAAGCATTCAGTAGCTAATATTCCATATTTTCTTGCGTATTTTTTGTTTCAGAAGATTTGGCATGCCTTTCTACATCCTGAATCACTAGTCTTGATTCACTCACAACTAAAAACTTAGGAGATTATCTCTGCAGACCATAATTATACATCCACTATTCTAGATTCAACTTTCCTCTCCTTTCCTTCCCCCCTTCTCATAAAGTAGTCACAATGAACAGCAAAGATAAAGGATGCTGCCTTCCCTCTGCCTTGAGTAAGGACAATGTCCCAATATTGTTAAGCATAGTGCCTCTCAGCATGTTGTAAAATTGTGTTTTCAGACCTGAGATCTTTCAAAAGAAGTGACAAAGCTGGAAGCACCTCTTTCTGCTTTAAGACTATGTACCATAGCTTCTTGTAAGAAAGATACTATTGTACCAGAAATTCTGGGATCTCAACTAAAAGGAAAGTTCTTCTGGCTCTCGTTACGTCTTGCTACTGGACACTGAGAATATTCACATTGCACACTGTTAGTCTCTGCCCCATCTGATATAAAAACCTCCAAGCTTTTGGTACAGTAGTATGTCATAGGTTATATTAACCAAGATGAAGAACACTTTTCAATAGATTAATATTTTTCTGAAGTTGGACTTTCACCTTTTTTTTGGTAACTTCTGGTGCTAGTAAAAAAGCAATAAACTTTTACCATTTGGATAGTGAAAAGACATCTGTGGCAAAATGTCATTATAACTGGACAATGGCCCATCAAACTCCAATGTTATCATTGCTAGTTCATTTCTATTATTTTATGGTAATTCTTTTTTTTTTTTAAATCTATCTTCTCATTTGGAAAAACCACTCTGAGGGATGTCAGATGTAGTTGATAATGCTTATAATTATTGCAAAGATTTTATATCGGTGGGTTTAGCAAGCGTAGATACCTTAATATATATTGAAACCATTAAATTAATCTGTTATTCACATTTGAAATGTTTGTATGTACACTACTGGAGAGACAGGAAGTGTATTTAAATGACAACAGAACAAATATTAATTGGTTATTACACAGGTGTCTAAACCAATGCTTTGTAGAAGATACAGTTTAATCCATGTTGTCAATAAAATCTTTAGATAAGTAGTGACTTATAAGTAACAACTGATGAAGGATATATTTTTTTCCCTGCTTTGAAATACTTGTATTTTGTGGAATAAGAAACAAATGGTGCCGAGGAATAATATTACTGTAATATATATGAAATGCAGTGTTTTCATTTAGGGAAGTATCTGCTGACAGACAGATACATTGTTTTTGTGTTTCTTGCTGAAGAACTTCATCATGTGATGTGAACCACAGCCTGCCATGACTGGGTCATATCTTTCCAGATCAGTAGTAATAAAAGGCTGAAGCCAAGGTGATCTACATGCAGAAGATATTTAGAAGAATTGATGATCACAACAGCAGTATAACTATCAGATATTAATGATATTTTTTTTAGCAGCCATCTTGGACATGGGAAAGCAAATATCACAAAAATAGTACACTGAGAATCCTAACTTAGATTTGTCAAAAGGAGTTAAGATAATTTTATGGCAGAAAAGATCATACTTCTTCCAACCTATTGTGAAAGATTAGAGGAGAAAATGTGAATGGGAAAAAAATCCTGGACTCCTAAATTCCAAAGGACTGAAGTATGGTGAGTGCTGTGATATTAAGAAAAAAAAATTTAAAAAAAGCAGATATTTGATCAACTAATCAAAATCTATGTTTAGTTTATGCTATGCAGGCTAAGGAGTAAGTATGGGACCCTTTGAGAACACCATGCTTCTAGCATGACTTTGAAAAACTAATCAAACCAAACAGTGACAAATATTCAACTAATGTTCAGAGGCATTCAATGGTGTTTCACTTAAGTAAGTTATGACAGCGTCTTTCACATTGACACCAAAAAGGTAATTTTCCTCACTGAAAACCTGCTGTTCTTAAACTAAAATTTTGCTTTGAAACTAACAAAAATATCGTATAACAACTCTTTAAATTATTTTACAATTTATGTAAGAGGTTGCATCCTATTTAATATTTGCTGCACTTTCTTTTGGGATAAAGATTGAATTTAATTTCACCAATATATGCAATCTCCATATCAACTCCCTAATATGACATGACAGTGCACCAGAAACATTCCTCGGAGAGAAATGCTACAGAGTATTAGAGGATTAAAAAAATAAAACGATTGACTCAAGTTGACAGACCAGTTATTTTTAAAACAGCTTCAGATAAGTTTTAAAATGCGAGTGATGCCCTTGCTGCCAAAATCTGTCCTGTGTTAGTTATTTCAGGAATATATGTAACCAAGTGGCTTGGTTTCTGTTCTTTATCAAGACATTTAATTCTGACATTTTCTGTTCTATTTAATAAAACTAAGATTTGAGAAAGGTATATTTCCAATCCTACTTAGCTCAATATCTTCAAAGGATAATCTAGACTGTTAAAAATTACATAACTTCTGGCACTGTTCAGGTTTACACATAAAGATTTCCCTATGGCTGATTTTACAGAATGTATCAACTTTTCCCTTATTTTAGCTATATAACACATCATTTTGCATCTCTTACCTTAGGGCAACACCTTGCCCACATATACAAGCACGCTAAAGAAGCCTTTCTTAGCCAAGACAATAGCTATATGTACTATTTCACTGAATATTGCAAGCCTTGGAGAAGTAAGTTTTCTTAAGTTGAAATTTGGGTTTTTAGCGGGGTGTTTTTGTGGTGTGGTTTTTAGTTTCTTTTTGTTTTGGTGTTTTGTGGTTGTTTTTTTTTAGTAACCTAGGAGACTGAATTCACAGAAAAATTCTACTTACAAGAAAGTTTATGGAATAAAGCCACTATTGAAGTTATTACAGATGATTGTATTAATAAAATTATTACTAATTTGGATGGACAACCTATGAAGAGACAAAAACTAATCTGTTGGTGATATTATTTATGGCAAATAATTTGCCCACATTTTAATGATGCTATGTAATCATTACGTGTACCCTGCCTTTAAAATAGGGAATTATGAATCTGTGGAAATTAATCTTTTCCTCTGTTGCTCAAAGTTTTCCTGCAGTTGTAAACAGCTCAATGTGCTCCAGGAACTGCCATGTAAGATTGTTCCTTTATTTTAGCGCAGCATGTTGTGTGATGAAGTCTTCGCTCACACTTTTTTTGACTCTTCTTACTACAAATAGTAGGAAAAAAAGTGAAGCTGATTCAGAGAGCTGTCTTTCAAAAAAGGACAAATCAGTGACTGGAAACTTTTAGTTGTCTTTCTTAAATACAAATTTCTTTCTGTTGTTCTTCTATATGAGCTATTACTGTAAAGTGCCTGCCATAACTGTGGAAAATAAATGTGTCCACGAAAAGAAATTTAAAAGCAGCCTTTTTTTTCTACGTCTGCATTATGAACTCCCTATAATGTCCTGGGTACTTTTTTCCCAATGTACTTCGTAAAACTTCTGCTCCTTAGTAAATCTTGAGTTCAGACCATTTGGTGTCATATTTCAGCTGTTCCGGCGCAGGTGAACTGAGTGGGATTGAGGGCTAGGAACCTCTCCTTTTAGCAAACTACATGTGGCATTTTGGTTGCCTGCAGACCTTAAAGGAACAAGAAATGACACTGACAGCTTTAGCAGGCAGCATCTGCCCTAGCTTACCCTTCTAATCAAGGACTCTGCTTGGTTGCTGCTGCTTCGAACAGGCTGCTGCTTCCACTGCTTGATTTCCTTTCTTTCTAAGTACCCTTGCCAGCACTGTGCGTATTGTAGAATCATAGAATAGTTTGGGTAGGAAGGGACCTTTAAAGGTCGTCTAGTCCAACCCCCCTGCAAGGAGCAGGGACATGTTCAACCAGATCAGGTTGCTCAGAGCCTCATCCAGCCTGGCCTTGAATGTTTCCAGGGATGGGGCATCCACCACCTCTCTGGGCAACTTGTTCCAGTGTTCTACCACCCTCAGTGTAAAAAATTTCTTCCTTATGTCTAATCTAATATCCCTCCTTTCACGTTTTTTAGTTAAGCAGCTTCAGGGACAATGTTGTGACGTCAAGGCTTTGCAACAGTTTAGGCTGTTTGGAAATTCTTCTAGTTGTTCACCTGGCACCATTTAATAGTTCGGGAATATTTGATGTAAATCTGAATGGAAGTTTTTCCTTCCTTTTGTAATTTGGATTTTCAGTTTTCAGTCACTTGGAGTAGAATCTGGCCCACTGTGTAATTATTGGCAAGTTTCCAACATAAACAGGTTAAGTAATTGTTTCTGACATTTTATTCATGCCAGGGGTCTGCCACATGCTAAAATACATGCATGTGCTTATACATGGCCAGAAGTCAGGGTAATTCTCTGAATAAACGTGAAGGTCTGAACATTACCTGAAGAAAATATTTTTCTTTTCTTTGCGTCATGCTTGGGCTATTGCTATTCATGCTGGCTTAAGGATGAAAGATGCATATTGAAGTTTTGGAAAGGTTGACTCCACTGAATGGTTGCCTGAGCAGAAATTGGGTACACATCCTACACCAGTGAGCAGAGTAATGCTGTGCATGGCCATGTAGCGAAAATACAAGTCAGAGGTAGCCCCTGTAGTTGCAATGATGCTTTTAGTTACTTGCAGTTTGCTGTGCTATCTGTAGGACAGCAAAAGTACATAGTTGTAGTTTTGCCCCACTCAGGATCAAGCTACACAGTTTTTCACTCACTCTTCCCCCCACTCTCCAAGAGAATGGGGGAGAGTTAATATAATAAAAGGCTCAGAGTTTGAGGCAAGGACAGGGAGAGGTCATTGAAGTTACTGTTATGGGCAAAACAGGCTTGACTTGGGGAAAAGTATTTCAATTTATTATTAATAAAATTAAAGAAGGATAATGAGAGAGAACAAAAACAACTTCCTCCCACCCTTCCCTCTTCCCAGATTTAGCTTCATTTCAATTATCTCTGCCTCTTCTCCCCCACCCCTGAGCAGCACAGAGAGGAAGAGGGAATAAAAGTTATAGTCAGTTCATCACATGTAGCTTTACGCTGCTCCTTTTTCCTTGGGGGAAGAACTCCTTACATTCCTCCCCTGCTCCAGTGTGGGGTCCCTCCCACAGGCTACAGTCCTTTGTGAAACTGCTCTGGTGTAGGTTTTTGGGTTAGTTTTTTGGGGGGGGTACAGTCCCTCCAGAACGGCTGCCCCAGCAGGCTCTCCATGGGCCACAGCCTCCTTCAGGCATCTACCTGCCCTGTTGTGGAGTCCTCCACAGGCTGCAGGTGGATCTCTGCTCCTCTGTGGACCTCCATGGGCTGCAGGGGGCCAGCTTGCTTCACCATGGTCCTCACCATGGGCTGCAGGGGAATCTGCTAGGAGTGACTTTACTCCTCCCCCTCCTTCATGGACCTTGTTGTCAGATAAGAGTCTTAACATATTAGATGGTTTTCACTGTGAAGTGTGACTAGAAGTTACTAAAAAAAAATTGATCTCACTATTGAAGTAAGGGTGACATCTTTGCTGCTGCAGAAAACAAACAAGCTCAATGTCTAATGTTTTTTGCAGTCCACAGCAATGCAGACTAGATAACTGCTTCTGTTTGGTTTTGTTCAGGTTTGTTTTTTTTTCCAAGGTACCAAATTCATTGCTAGTATAAATATACTGGATATTCCTCTAGTAATTTTGGTGTAGCAGACAGGACAGTAAAGTCCTGTGTTCCAGTTGCATCCTCTTTCACAGGGGTCCATTCTGGCTTACTTTTGGGAGAAGGTTCAGAGCAGTCTCAGAGGTCTTACTTCAGTATGCCTGGATTTGAATGCCATGTATGAAAAAGTAGAGTTGTTCTGTCCCTAAATTACTGCCTAAGCAGTGAGTCCTAATCATTATATTCTGAATAAATAGCAGAAGCAGAGTCAAAATAACAATCTTTTGGTGTCCTAAACAACCCCCTGCCATTGTTCATTGTCTTTTTCTGTAATGACTCTCAGATATCTCTTGCCTCTGACAAACACTTCTTTTTGGGAAACATAGCTACCAAACCTGGTATATCAGGTCCTATGGCAGTTACTGCTTTCACTTAACCCTACACTTGTCACTTACAAAATTAGTTCTTCAAAAAATGCTGAAATAACTGATGTGACATCTGTTTATAGTAGAGCTGTTTCATGCTGAAAAATCTCTCTTTAGAGGTAGAATATTTATGATTAAGTTTCTCCTTTACCTAATCCCCATGAAACCTTGCTTAAATCCTGCTGAGCTCTAGTTATCTCTGTAGCACTCAGTGTTTGGGGCTTTTAATTTGATAGTCTTGGATTTTAAAATGAAGTGCCAAGTGAGAGGGGAAAATGCTATTTGGAGTCTAACTGGAAAACCACATTTTTTTTATCAGCCTTTCTGAAAGATGGGTATTTTCTATATTAGTTGTTGGGACTGAAAACCACTGTGGAGATAAAAACTCCACTCTTTTTTCTTACACAATATTTAATGAGTTGCATCTGCTCAACAGTTAGGGATTGTTTTCTGAGGACAGTTTTTGAAGCTCAGTCTGTCGTAGCAATTGTCACAGAACTCATGTGCCTAGAAAACACTGAATCAGCATGCAGATCTATAGTTCTGCTAAAAATAAAGTGGGAGCTAAAGAATCCTTTGAAACAACACTGTTATTCACCAACACATAGACTTTGTTGCGAGTACTGTCTTACCTTTTCTATAGTGATTTATTCTTGTCATGAAGGGAACAATTGTTATAACTTGCTAGTTCTTATTTTGCTTCTTAACTGCCCTAATCTTAAATGGAATATAGTCATCTGCTTGTCTGACCTCTCTTTCTCTCACAGTTTGAAAACACTATATATAATTTCTGACTCATTGAAAATGCTAAATCTAGGGTTTTTAAAACTGTATTCATCATTACTGCATGGATATATGTCTGGATACAAACACTTCTCTACTGAGTGATAAGAAGCAATCTAATGAGTAAAATTATTTGAGATTACTTAGTCAGAGGCTTCTAGCTATGGAATGTATCCAATCTTAAATATGAAACAACGAGCTATGGAGGAAAGATAAGACTATTCACAGAAAACTATGGCCATTATGATTTCTTGAAGCATTCTATCAATCTAGAAATATTTATACACTAAGAACACTAAAACTACTAGCTGTTCTGTGTTTGACTTTTGAAGCTGACTCTAGGGACTTATGATGTATTTTTTGTTCACCAAAGAGAAAGCTATTGAAAAGTTCTGCACATTTACACAGCTTCCTTCTAAGTTATGAATCCAGGTAATTTACTCTTAGATTGTGCTTATAGCTGGCAATCTGAGAACTGCTACATCTGTGCCTAACTGCATGAAACTCCAATGGAAAGAAATGAGTTTGCAGATATATGAGTGACAAGGGATCATAAACATTAGAGACTTAATTAAACCACAAAAGCTCCTGCAAAGTTCAAGATGGTAAATGTGTATCTTACTTTGCTGAGGTATGATAGGAAAAATTATTCTTGTTGCCTAGCAACTACATTGAGCAAGCTAACTCAATGGAAAATCTTTGAGGTTGATAGCAAATTAAAAATGGACACTTCGTTTGAAGAGAGTAAAACTTCTCCAGAACCTTTAGTCAATTGCCAAATTCATTGCATATTATGACAAATCAAAATTGCAATAGATCTAGGAATATTTTGTGGGAAATCATAGACAGTGAATATGGCTTAACATCTTAGAAAAAATGATGAATTAGCTTGTAAGAACAAAGTACTAAGTGCATCCAAAGCACACAGTGTTGGTTTGCGGAGGAGAGGCAGAGACTAAGAATTCTGGCAAGAAAAAAAAAAAAACTATTTTGGAAGATCTTGTTTACAACTTCCAGTATATAAGTGCATTTTCTACACCTGTGACATGTTCATTTAGCAGTTCTTTTGCAATTTAGCCTTGAATAGAATCACAGAATCCTAGAATCATAGAATGGTTAGTGTTGGAAGGGACCTTCAAAGGTCATCTAGTCCAACCCCCCTGCAAGGAGCAGGGACATCCCCAACTAGATCAGGTTGCTCAGAGCCTCATCCAGCCTGGCCTTGAACGTTTCCAGAGATGGGGCCTCCACCACCTTTCTGGGCAACCTGTTCCAGTGTTCTATAACTCGCATCGTAAAAAATTTTTTCCTAAATTCTAATCTAAATCTACCCCCCTCTATTTTAAAACCATTACTTATCGTCTTATCGCAACAGGCCCTACTAAACAGCCTCTCCCCATCTTTCTAGTAGGCCCCCTTGAGGTACTGGAAGACCGCTATGAGGAATCCCTGGAGCCTCCTCTTCTCCAGGCTGAACAGCCCCAACTCTCTCAGCCTGTCCTCAGAAGAGAGGTGCTCCAGCCCTTTTATCATCTTCGTGGCCCTCCTCTGGACCTTCTCCAACTGGTCCATGTCCTTCTTGTGTTGGGGGCTCCAGAACTGGACACAGTACTCCAGGTGGGGTCTCACCAGGGCAGAGTAGAGGGGCAGAATCACGTCCCTCGACCTGCTGGCCATGCTCCTCTTGATGCAGCCCAGGATGCGGTTGGCCTTCTGGGCCACAAGGGTGCATTGCCTGCTCATGTTAAGCTTCTCATCCACCAGCACTCCCAAGTCCTTCTCCTCAGGGCTGCTCTCAATCCATTCCCTGCCCAGCCTGTATTTGTGCCTGGGATTGCCATGACCCAGATGCAGGACATTGCACTTGGCCTGGTTGAACTTCATGAGGTTGGCACGGGCCCACCTCTCCAGCCTGTCAAGGTCCCTCTGGATGGCGTCTCTCCCTTCCAGTGTGTCGACGGCACCACACAACTTGGTGTCATTGGCGAACTTGCTGAGGGTGCACTCTATCCCACTGTCCATATCGCCGACAAAGATGTTGAACAGGGCCGGGCCCAGCACGGAACCCTGAGGGACGCCACTGGTGACCGGTCTCCACATGGACATTGAGCCGTTGACCACCACTCTCTGAGTGCGGCCATCCAGCCAACTCCTTATCCACCGAGTGGTCCGTCCATCAAACCCATGTCTCTCTAGTTTAGAGAGAAGGATGTCGTGCGGGACAGTGTCAAAAGCTTTGCACAAGTCCAGGCAGATGATGTCAGTTGCTCGTCCCTTGTCCACCGATGCCGTCACCCCGTCATAAAAGGCCACAAAATTGGTCAGTCACGATCTGCCCTTGGTGAAGCCATGTTGGCTGTCACCAACCACCTCCTTGCTCTCCATGTGCCTTAGCATGGTTTCCAGGAGAATCTGCTCCATGACCTTGCCAGGCACAGAGGTGAGGCTGACCGGCCTGTAGTTACCTGGGTCTTCCCTATTCCCCTTTTTAAAAATTGGGGTTATGTTCCCTCTCTTCCAGTCATCGGGGACCTCATCAGACCGCCACGACTTCTCAAATACGATGGCCAGTGGCTTGGCAACTTCATCCGCCAGTTCCCTCAGGACCCGCGGATGGATCTCATCAGGACCCATGGACTTGTGCACCTTCAGGTTCCTCAGATGATCCCGAACCTGCTCTTCAAGTACAATGGGTGGTTCTTCATTCTCGCAGTCCCTGCTTGCACCTTCTACAGCTTGGGCGGTGGGACAGGAACTCTTGTCGGTGAGGACTGAGGCAAAAAAGTCATTGAGAACCTCAGCCTTCTCCATGTCCTGGGTAACCAGGACACCAGTTCCCTTCTGGAGGGGGCCTACATTTTCCCTGGACTTTCTTTTGTCCCCTACGTCCCTATAAAAGCTCTTCTTGTTACATTTTATATCCCTGGCCAGATTCAGTTCTGCCAGGGCTTTGGCCTTCCTTACCTTATCCCTGGCCACTCGCGCAGCCTCTTTGTAGTCCTCCCAGGCTACCTGTCCCCACTTCCACCCTCTATAGTCTTCCTTTTTCACTTTCAGTTGGTAGAGAAGGGGAAAATGCTTGTGAATTCACACTTTCAAAGGTCAGCTTCAGAAAGCTGTATTGCAGCAGTCCAGCTCTGTCAATTGCTGAGCACACATCTGCAGCAGAACTTGCTGCTTGCCTGTACCTCAGAGCAGTTCCCTATGTCCTTGAGAAAGAAGTAGCACAAACTGTCCCAAAAAATGCAAGGTACTCTCTGTATCACACTGTGTTAAAGAATATTACATTAATATAATGCTTATAGCTGATGTTGCACCTACCACAGTAGCTTTCTTCTCATTCTTTTTCTTCAGAAGACAGAGATTTCTTGCCATACAAGCCCTTTTCCCATCCAGTGCAAACCAGAAATGTTTCTTGGTTTGAGTAGCATCCTTTCATAACTTCTGCTGTTACACATGGTGATTGCATTCATGATCAGTTTAAAATTGTTTTATCCGTGGACAGAACACATCAACAAAACCACTCTGGATCCCACTGTGGGCTCTAGGAGATCTAAATGTAGGAAGATAATGTTAGGGTCTGCACACTGAAATAGATCAGGAACAGTAAATCAGAGACTAGTTATGACATCTACAGCACTCTGTAGCAAGGGTCTCCAGAGGACTGTGTGAAGTGGCTGTCTCTATAACAGTGACAGCAGGTTGTGGCCAGTGAGCCCATGAGTATTTGGGACCTATTTTCTGCCTCCCTTAAGGCCCCCAAGTTCAGACAGCTCATGGGGCTCAACTGCAACAGTGCTTCAAGGTCCATCAGATTGTACTAAAAGTCTTCTAGTGAAGATTCAATTTTGCAAGATTAATGTACTTCTAACATTGTTTTATCAAAAAAAAAAGACCTTTACTGAGTTTATTGGTCTTTGTTTTGCTTCAGGAAAGTTTGACTTGTGGCTTGTGAGCAGGCAGCTCACATCTCACCTAGCGATGTGGGGGCTAAGTTTGTTGTGCTGGTATTCCTGTCCAGAGTGTAGAAACAACTCTCTTCATACAACTGTAGCCCAGTAACAAGGTATTGTATTTCTCTGCATTACAATGTGTTCTCTATGCTAGATTGCAGCCTTTGGCTCCTACAACATTCCTGAAGTCACAGTTACTTGTGAAGAACCTTGTTCTTCTGGCTGAATTCTAGGCATGGTATCTGTTTGTAGACCATGAAGAAATACATGTACTTAGGGTAACGGTGATAATTAGGCATATAGAGATATGATTATGATAGGATAAGATGTAATAAGATTTTGATATAGGATCTGTTTCGGGAAGTTTGCTGCTATCTTCTCTACCTGTGTTTGTTTTGTAATTTAAAATTCAGTTAAAAAATTAAGAATTTTAGAGTTGGATTTTAGAGATTATCTGGTAAGTTAGAACAGTCAAAGCAGAACAGCTCAGCTAGCCACCTTTCTGCTCTATGTAAAGAGCTATTATTGCAAGCCCGTGTCTATATACCTTTTGATTTTAAACTGAACAATAGTCCTCTTTCTTACCAAATATGATGTCTGGGACAGCTACAGTGTGCTCATAATGACTTTCAGGTTTCAGCCAGTGAATGTCAGTAATGTTAACGGTAAACTGACTCATGCAATTAAGATAATTTCTAAAATGCTTTGGGAGCCTTTGATGCAGATAACTTAAGCATTACAGTTTATCTTCCTTCCACAAAGAAAATACAAATATTTTTATTTTGCAGCATTTATTTGTTTTCAAAGCATGAGGGACTGTTATTCTTTATCTTAAAGTAATTTGAAATGTAAAGTAGCAATTCCTCCTCGCAAATAAGTGTTTTAAATAGATGTGCAGTTCATAAGCTGACAAAAAAAAAAAAAAAAAAACCAGAATTGACTGTACTGATGTAGTCAAGTTCATCACAGAATCACAGAATCCATTAGATTGGAAGACATCTCTGGATGCCATCAGGTTCTGCTCATCTCTCTTCTGCACCAAGGTGAGAGGAGTGGAGGAGGTGCTGGAGCAGGTATTTTCCTGCAGCCCCTGGAGAGACTCAGTGCAACAGGTATTTCCCTACAACCCATGGGAAAAGCCTCACAATGGAGCAGGGAAAAGTGTGAGGAGGAAGGAGTGTTAGAGAGGAGCTGCTCCGCATTCTCCCTGTGCTACTTGGGTGAGAGAGGGGAGGACGTAGAGGAATTAGGCATGAGGGAGTGAAGCTGGGCCTGGGAGGAAGTTCGGAGTGGGGGAAGTTGTTTTAGTTTTTGTCTTTGGTCACAACCCAACTCTATTTGGCAGTAAATTAAATTCATTTTCATCAAGTTTGTTTTGCCTATGAAGACAATTGGTAAATGACCTCCCTGTCTTTATCTTGACCCCAGATGAGCTTTTTCTTCTTATTTTCTACCCTGTCCTGCTGAGGAGGAGGAGTGAAAAAGAGAGAGTGGGAGTCTGGCAGCCAGCCAAAATTAACCCACCATGACACTACTCCAGACAGGATCAACTTCAAAGGCACATTAGGTTGCTCAGAGCCTTGTCCAGTTTATTATTATTATTTTCTTTTTTTTTTTTTTTAAATCTCCATGGGTTAAAATGCCACAGCCTCTCTGGACGCCTGTTTTAGCATTTAACCTCTCTCCTTGCAAATAACACTTTTATTTCAGCACACTTTAACTTCCAGTCCTTTACTACAACATAATCATTTGGAAGGACCTAAGAAGGATTCAAGTAAAATATTCTTATTCTCCAAGACAGTCCTGTGATGCAGTTATCAATACTTGCTTTAGATTACATACAACACAACCAAGAGCTTTGCGCTGTCTATGCAACCATATTTAAAAATCTCAATTTTCCACTTTTTCAGAGAATAATATTATCTTTGGCTAGAAATGTCTTTGTAAATTGGCTTTCCACCTTAAATCAAACCAAAACATGCCACACTTTAAATCTCGGAGTTCCCTATTTCTTCCTTCTATTCCTCCTCCGGTAATTCCTTCTCCAAATACAACACATACAGGCCTGGTATTTTTTCTTTTGAGAGTCAAGAGTGACAGTTACACCAAGGAAATGCGGCAGTTTCACTGTAACGAAAAAAGAAAAAAAGATGCTAGTTTTGACCAGAAGTTATAAACTTAAACTCTTTTAGTGTTTTATTTAGCATTTCAGTCACATGTAGGGTTAAACAGTCTGTTCACCACATTCTGGAGCTTGTTTGAGTAGGTGGACTGATCTTGAATCTCTACCTTCCTGACTATGGTTGCACAAAATCTGGTGAACCTACATGTGGGGCAACCTGAATATCCTTTGTAGGTTTCCCTGACAGTCAGACAGAGGTGATGACAACAGATCATAAATGTGAGGATCTTGTTAGGTTTTTACCTAAGTTTTTACCAAACATTGAAAACAAAGTGGTACATTTGCTCAACTTGTAATTAAAGATCAGCAAGGCTCTGCCTCCTAACAGCCGATGAAAATCCATTTAAGAAGCATTTTTTACAAGAAACTGTATAGTTCATAAATAGACGCAACCTAACTTCCAGTAACCTTTAGAGTTTAGAATGACACTACTAGATACTTTTTAAACTTACTGGAAAATTGGTTTGAAAACTGTTATTAAAAAAACAAGTATACTTTAATTTTATGGGAATTACATCTCAGAACTATACCTCTGTCTCTTAAAGATAAGCAACTGAAATCTTAAGTTCATTCAATCCAGTACTAAAGCTGGAAGGTATGTAAAATATACTTGCAACTGGTTCAAGGACCAAGGTGATTCTTGAATTACAAACGTATATCAAATTAGGAAAAGCTCTGAAAATTTATCCTTCAATATTCAAGGGAAGTGGAGAATTAGTGGTGCTGCATAGGAACTGTAGGACCATTGTGGAATTAAAACTAAAGAGCCATGCAGAAAAGAAAAAGCAGACTAGAGCAAGATGAGCTGACTTTTTGCGTATTACTTATTCAGGTCTATGTTCTAGTGCTGAAGTTAACTGTGACTTACTCTGAGTCACGTGACCCACCAGAGAGGCTCAGCGAATTGGGCTTGCTTAGCCTAGAGAAGGAAAAGGGAGGTAGGCTGCAAAGGAAATGTAATAGAAGCCTTCCAATGCCTGTGGGGACATTATTGAGAAGGTGAAATCATGCTTTTACAAATGTGCATGACAGGACAAGGGATAATGGATATATATTGAAAGAGGGGAAAGTTCCAATTTAAGAAGTTGGAGGAGTGGGAATGCAATGAGGATAGACAAGTGTTGGCACAGGCTTCCCAGAGATGTTATGGAATATCTGTCCTGGAGATTTTCAAGACCAGACTTCGTAAAGCCCTGAGCAATGTGGTCTGACCTCAGAGCTGACCCTGCTTTGAGCATAGTTGAACTAGAGACCTCCTGAGGTTTCTCCAGCCTGAATGACTCTACAATTCATTATGGATTCTGCCCTGGCTCTTGTCTAGTTCAATAATAGATTTTAAAGAAAAATCACTACTTTGGGATGGATGGTTTCTAATATTTTCCTTCATATGGAAATGAGTTTTGTGGTTGGCTTACTGCCAGGACTGAGGAGCTGTGCAAATGTGAAGTGCTCATTAAAAAGTACTGTGTTTTCCTGACTTACTGAGACACATACTCATCCCATTTAGTTGCAGCCAAAGGCACCTAGTATCTTGTATGTTTTTTTTTTTATAAGCTCCCTTTCACAAAGGCTGTGTGAACGACTGACAGTTTTGAGGTGTTCTGGTTTTGTTTAGTGAGAGGGGGCCTAAGGTGGCAGCTTCTGTAGGAAACTGCTAGAAGTTACGCCCCTTTGTTTAGTGGACTCGCTGGGCCTAGGGCGGACCCGTTGCTGGCCAAGGCCAAGCCAATTGGTAGCAGAATGTCCCGTGATAACGCCTCTGCGATAACGTATTTAAGAAGGGGAAAACAGGAAAAAAAGGAGTAGAAGATGTGAAGCAGCTGAGTGGGGGCAGAGAGGGGGAGGTGTGAGCCTTGTGGGTCTTGCACCCACCCTCTGGCCTCCTGCCAGGCGGCCAACTGGGCCCAACTCAGCCCAGCCTGGCTGCAAGAAGTGGAGAGGAGATGAGAAGTGAATAAGATGTAAAAAGGATCCTGAGAGGTGTCTGCCAGCCTGTTGTGAGGAATGGCTGCAGATGCCAAGGTCAGTTCAGAAGGAGGGGAAGGAGTAATGCAGCTCCTGGCCCAGATTCCCCTGCAACCTGTGGTGAAGACCATGGTGAAGAAGGTTGTCCCCATGCAGCCCATGGCGGCCCACGGAGGAGCAGAGATCCACCTGCAGCCTGTGGAGGACCCCACGCTGGAGCAGGTGGAGGCCTGAAGGAGGCTGTGGCCTGTGGAGGGCCCGCTGGGGCAGCCGTTCTGGAGAGACTGCACCCCATGGAAGAGATGACCCACGCTGGAGCAGTTTCACGAAGGACTGTGGCCCGTGGGAGGGACCCCATGCTGGGGCAGAGGAGGAATGCAAGGAGTTCTTCCCCCGACGATGACACAGTGGCGTAAAACAACGCATGATGAACTGACCGCGACCCCCATTCCCTTCTCCCCCCTGTGCCGCTCGGGGGGGGAGAAAGTAGTAGAGATAACGTTAAGCCCGGGAAGAGGGAAGGGTGGGGGGAGCTTATCTTGTTCTCTGTCTCATTCTCCTGCTAGTTTTAGTAATAAATGAATAGTTTTCCCCAAGTCGAGTATGTTTTGCCCGTGACGGTAACTTTAAGGATTTCTCCCCGTCCTTATCTCAAACCTCGAGCTGTTTTTCTTATATCATCTCCCCCTATTCTCTCTGAAGGGTGGGGGGAGCGAGAGAGAGAGACAGGGCTGAACTACTACAGAAGTCAGTTTTTAAACAGACAGTTCAGAGTTCTAGTAATAAAAGTAATCTTGCATGCTGAAATTAAAAACTGAGAGGAGTCATCCTGGACAGAAGACTGAATCAAGACTGATGGCATGCAGATTTCATTCAGTTTGAAAAAAAAAAAAAATGTTTTGTCTTTGTACACTTGTAATTAAACAAGTGGAGTGAGGGATAGATTTACAGGAGACAGTGGTGATGGACATAATTTGAAAAAAAAAAAAAAAACAAGTTGGACTGGATATACAGAAAAACTTTTTTTTTTTACTGTGAAAAGAGTTAAACAGTGGAAAGGGGCAGCAGAGTTGCCCACACAGGCTGTGCAGGCTTTCAGGATCTGACTGGCTGAGGCACTAAGCAACCAAGTTTCACCTCATAGCTGACCAAGTAGAAGATTGGAGTAGAGGCCTCAACTTGAGGCTGGGAATAACATCAGTCTTTCCTACTGTAGTGTCAGTGGTCAATGTAGCTGACAAACCTTTAAGTGTCATGTTATACAATGGTCTGGACTCAAGTGGTTTTACTTACACCTGATGACACTGTCATATTTCATTAAATTATTTGGAGCAAGAATGGGAATCATAGGTTTTCCAGCTGCCAAATGAGTGTGCTGGGAGTTAGAACAAATATTAAGCTGTGAAGTCAGTCTCTCTGTCTTTATTTGCTTTACTGTTTAAAAAGAGAGTGAGAACATGTCATATTGGCTATTGTGCTGGTTTTGGTTGGGATGGAGTTGATTTTCTTCCTGGTAGCTGCTGTATTTTGGACTTAGGATGGGATTTGCTATGTGAAAATGTTGATAATACACTGATGCTGTTAGTGGTTGCTAAGACATCAAGGACTTTTCCCAGCTTACCAGGTTTTGCTAATGAGCAGGCATAAGAAGCTGGGAGGGGTATAGCCAGTACAGTTGACCCAAAATGACCAAAGGAAGTATTCCATACCACAGATGTCATGCGCAGGATATTAGTGGCAGTTGATCTGTAGGCAGCCCTTTCACTCTTTCTCTTGCTGCTCAGGATCATTCTGGGATTGCTTTCAGTTTCATTCCATGATTGCTGCTTGGGGTGGGCTGTATAAGTCATTAGGTGGTAAGAAATTGTGCATTGTTTCTTTTATATATTTTATTATCCCTATATTATCATCATTACTAATATATATACTATCTTTTTTGCTATCCTAGTAAACTGTCTTCATGGCAACTCACAAGTTTTCCTTTCTTCCCAATTCTCTCCCCTATCTTTCTGGGGAGGGTGAGTGAACGGCTACATGGTACTTGATTGCTGAATGGAGTTAAACCACAACAGCTAACTAATTGTGACATGCTTAGGACACACTTAATATGTCCTGGTTTAGACTAAGGATTTTAACTCCTTACAAGCCAGAATGATAGAATGATCCTCTTTTTTATTACTTTTTTTTTTTTTAAGAGCAAGTAGTATCTGTGTCCAATTTATACCTAGACTCTTCCTTCCCCAACCCCGCACCCACTGCCCCCCATTCTACAAAGGACTATCCCTGATAAACAAGATAGAGTATTTCTTGTGGTTCCATGTGAATTTTGTTTAGCATGCATAAAAAGGCCATATTTGTTCCAGTCTTGATGTTTTATTTCTAATACCAAGAAATCTGAGGATTTAAAGTAGAGAAAAAATAAAAAAGAAATAAATAAAAACCAACCAAACAAGCCACTGTGAAAGACTAGTAACAGTAAAATATTATAGGAATGCTCATAACAAAATAAAATTATATAATAGTGTCATTGTAGGGAAACCATAGAATTGCACAGCTGTAAGGGTAGGATAAATTAGCCTACCTAAGGTGTAATAGCAGCTCTGTATATGAAACAAAGAAATATTCTGAGGACTCTGGCTGGGGTACATTTAAAGAGGTGATAACGGTGGCAGCATCAGGTTCAACTGATGCACTACACATGCAACTCTGTGATGCAGGTTACAGTATCTGCAGTTCATCCTCCCTGTAATACAGGAGTGCAAGGAATTTTGATTGTTTACATTGATTGCTATTTTATCAAGCGTTACATAGATTAATAAAATAGTCCACTATAATTTTTTTTTTAATCAATGTACCTATTTAGTGGTGAAGTGGTTGTAAAACAGTAAAACTGCAAGTAAATAACTGTGAGGATAAACATCTTTTAGCTATGAAGTTGCAGTAAAAGGTAATCTAATCAGGTGTCTCTTGGAAAAGTCTGCGATCCAGGTATTGACTGAACAATCTAGTCTGAACATCATCAGCAGTATTACTGTTCTAGGAACCTCAATAACTGAAATAAGTTCAGGCAGCTGTCTGTTGACCAGATTTTCGTTCCACGTTGCTAGTGGTATAGATCAGAAAGATTGTTAAGCTTCATTTGTTTATTGCATAAATGTTACTTTGAACTAGTTGAATGCATGATTACTTTTAGTGAAAACGCTTTTATGCTGCTTAGCCTGACCTGAAGAAACACAGTGCCGCCTGAATCACGAATCATTTGAAATGGTAGGCTATGTTCATCCAACTTAGTACAAATACTGTGAAGACTGAAATTCTACACTAACCATGAATAAGGACGACTTGATAACTACAAAAATATGTTTGATAAGAATAGATACTCCAACACTCAATCTTGGAAAATAAATGCAAGTATAGTATGTATAGTCTTTTTCATCCTTCCCTGTATTATAATCTGGTTTGATGGTATTATAAATGTAGTTTATAATTAGTAATTAGGTTAGTAGTTTTATAGTACTTAGTAATTAGTTTTTATAGTAATTAGTAATTAGTTTAGTTAACAAACACACTGAAGGACTCGGATGAAGCTAAAATCAGTTTTGTAGTGTAACATTCACTCTTGTAATAGGAAACTGAAGATTTGGGGTTTTTGAGTTCAAAGCTTAATCACACAGACCTTTTACAGTGAAGCGTTGCAGGTGTGGTTCTGAGCATGATAATGAAAACTAACCCCAAGCATCCATCATTAGACCTTCAGATGAGAATAGAGATTTTTTTCCATATTAGCCATTAGTCACCAGCAAGCAGGTAAGCATTCCAATTCTGTCTGAGCCACTTCAAACAGTTTTAGTGTGTCTGATTAAATACTCTAGAAAGAACTTTGTGTTGACATTGAAACCAGACAGTCACACTGAAGATTCAATGGACATCAGCTGTCTGATTATTTTGCCTTGAGCTGCATGCTCCTTTTATTTGTGGGATTCATTTTTCATGTAACGTCAGTCCTTATCCAATTTTAGTGATGATTTGCCAAGTTTACTGGTTTTTATTTTTTCTGTCTAGATTTACAAAGTGGGCATAATTAGAAATTTTGAATGCAAGAGAACGTAATCTTCATCCTATCCTATTCTGCATATCAACAACACTGAGTTCAAACCTGCAACTTACATGAACTGGAGTGAAACATCAGCTAATACTACATTGATTCACAATTACAATTTTCAATACAACACAATCATGAGAAAGCAGGGGTCAGATAGACAGGCATTGGTCCATTGTGACTCAACAGTAGTAGATGGAGGTCAGAGGGGAATGTGCAGTGTTTGCTGCAATTTGAAAAGCGACTGAGTTAACCAGCTCCCTGATGGGAAATAAGACCCGTCGTAAGTACACAATGGGCAAGAAGGAGAGATTCTGTATAAACATTTCCTCTTTGTGTTCTACCTTTCCTAGTTAACAAGTTTTCTATTTAAGAAATTAACTATCCTAATTTATATTCCAGTATAACATGACTTTTGAGATTGAAAGCCTTTTGTCCTCTGTGTGCCCTAAAAGGACAGCCTGTAAGAGAGAACTGGCTATAATAAGATCTAGACAGACCTACTACAAAGACTCTTTATTCAGTCAGTTGCCCAGGCTTCTGAAACTTAGATCAATGTAATTCATTCTTATATTTTCTATGGCTTTCTTTTAGTGTGGAATATTTTTGTCAAAATGTACTAAAACCTATCGTGCTTATCCTTTCCTGTATGCATGCTATCCTCCTCTGAAATTAAACTGGTATTAGACTCCAGAAAGCAGGCTGTTGTGGAATCAGCCAAATTTAGTTTGTTCAACATGGCAATTAGTTCTGGGAGATTCTGGATCTTCGTAAGACAAGAGCAGACGGTACAGAAAGACAGTAGCAGACACCTCTGTAAATGCAATTACAAGTGTTTGGCACACTGCAGAGAGGTATAGAGATATGTATCTTAAAGAACTAAGATTTTTTAAAAAATTCTTTTAGCATAAATCTTATACTGAATTACTTTTTTCTCTTCTCTTGTACTTTAACTTGAAATACCAAAAGAACACTTCCCTCTCACACAAGATCTGCCAGTGGCAACCAGTCATCACTATTAGATTTATTTCTGGTCCCTGCGATGTTCTGACTTATTGTTTTGGCAGTCCAGGTTCTTAAATTTTACTCTTGAACCTCTGGCATGAGTTAAAGTGATCAATCAAATTTGGGTGAGTATTTTCTCTGTTTCCAAGTGAATCTCACAGAATGCCCTTTCTGCTAGTACTTTTCAGATAGGATCACTTCAGATATGGCAAGAAATGTGTCAACTACTTCTTTCTTCAGTCTCTTCAGTCACCGTTGTCACAACCAAAACAGACTTGATGTGGGGATTTTAACTTTAGTGCCAATTAACATAAATATTTAATTACTAATTTACGTATTGGGGAAATAAACAAAAAGCCCCAAACATTTAAAACACTAGTTAAAAACTACCTTTCCTCTGCTTTTCCACACTCAACTTCACTCTGGACACCTCTCCTTCCCCCTTATAAGTGCCACAGGTAACTTCAGTGAGCAGTTCAGGAGGTCATGGTCAGTACATTGCAGTTTCTGCTGCTTCTGCGTTTTTACTGTTTTCATATGCTCTGGCATGGGTTCTGCATGGGCTGCAGTCCCTTTGGGGAAGTGACTGCTCTCTCATGGATCACCTACTACTGTGCTGACCTTCGTTATAATCTGCTGTTTCTCAGGCTTTTGTTCCCTCCTCCTCTGCCTATGTAGCATTTTCTGCCCTTTCTTTAGTGTGTTTTCCCTGGGCACTTGCCCATGGCTGAGGGGCTCAGCTGTGCCCTGCACTGGGGCAGTTGGAGCCGTCAGGAAACGGCTGTGTTGGGCATGGGGCAGCCCCCATAGGCTGCTCTCAAAGGGGCCACCCGTGCTGCCTCCCACTGCTAACACCTTACTGTTTACACCCAATACAGCCCTACATCCAACACAGGTCTGGCCTGGGTAATCATAATGCTCCTCCTCTTTGCCAGATAACAAAAGAAACCCTGCAGGAAACTTCATCTCTTCCATATCCAGACTTCCCACCTTGCTAGTGGGAAGCTAGTTGGTCTATGCATACACATGTGTTCTTATTTGATTTATTTGAGGGGGTGTATATAGATAAATAAAAACTTTTTTTTTTTTTCAGATAAGCTTATGCTTCAGGTCATAGGAATGTTTCTGAGACATAGCAGTGGTTGGAGCAGTACTCTGGTGGTTCACAGTCCATACCAGTGTTAAGTGTTTAAAGCCTGACACCGCTTCACTTGACAGAACTTGGGAGGACTATGATGAAATTCTGCTTGGTGTGTCATTGATACAATCCTTTAATAAATCTTGCTGTGAAAAATCCCGGAATATAGTCTGGGCCAAAAAAAACCGCACTCCTTTTTCAGCATTGGAAAGAATACTGTGGTAGGAAGTATTTGGAGAAGCTCTTAAAATGCTCCCCAAAAGAAAGATTCTCTCTCTTTTGGGGAGAGACAGAGGAAGATATTAAGGTTAAATATGAAACTTCTATCTTATTTTCCTGTAACTTTTCCATTTTAAGAGGATAATAACTTACATCCAAGGAAATTTTTTTTAAGACTCATTCTTTCTGTTCAGAATGAGACAAAGGAAGAAAATCCTTGCAAAAATACTTCTTTCTTTTCACATCTAGGTCTTCTGAAGCAGAGATATTGCCAATTGCTAAACAGTTTAAAAGCTATTAAACTTCTACAAAGTTAAATATGATCACTTTCTGAATAGGAGATTCAGAGGACTGTATTCTCAAGGTCAAGCAGCCCCTTGAGGGTAGTAGTAGTCATTCCCCTTGATAGTAGTCACACTGTCATTAGCACCTGTGTCACAGTTTTTAACTCATTTTAGGATAGACTGGTGGACTAAGGCTGGTTAGTGGATAAAACTGATCTTATTACAGTACCAAAAGGTAAGAAGCCAGCTGTAAAGGTGTGGTGAAGCTGTGGGGAATGTTATAATTGTGATGATAAATATCATTATTGTCTATCCTGTATCAGTGAAATACTACTGAAGAGTGTGACACCACAAAAATATTTCTAAGTGTGTTCCACACTAGGTCTTTGCACATTTTAATTGATTTTCCCACCTACTCAGCTATGCAATAGTTTTTGGCACTCTGAGCACTTTAAAAGGGGAAGTATTTCAGTCAGTCTGATCCTAGGCATAGTTTTACAGAACATTCCTCCATGCTTGGCCATGTGTGTGTTCTCTGCTGTTGATGCTGGTTGTTTGCATCATACTGGTATCTGCGTGCTGTACCACAGTTGAGGACAGAGTTCAAGGGCCACAATTTGCTGCTCTGTAGAGATGTCAGAGGAGGTTGTGCATGAAGCCAGTGGATCACATCAGGTAGAAAATTTCCTGCCAGTTAGAACTGGCAAATGTATGCAGCCCTCTGGGTGACCAAAGCATGGCTACATGCTAGCAGTCTTCAGAGGACATTTGTTGCTCTGTTTAAAGTTATACTTTTGTAATATTGTAGCAAGACTTTCAGAAGAAAAAAATTGGGGCAGTACTTCACCTTTGCACCCTAACACAGATTTCCTCATAGTACTATCCAGCTACAGTCATAAGTATACTTCATCATAATACTTTAGAGTGGCTTGTGATCAGATTAATCTTTTTATCTGAATGTGAACAGATAGCATTTTTCATTTCAGAAAGCACGACTTTTTTCTTACTTTCTATATCTTTTGGGGCTCCTCAGGGAAAATGCTCTATATGCAATCAAGCCTTTACCTCACAAATTTTGCAGTGGTCTTTAAGCCACGTATAACTACCACTTTTCTCTTCAGTGAAACATAGAAACATAACATCTGGGCAAGAAAAAAACTCAGGAGCCACGTTAATTTTGAAAGCACTTTATACAGAAGTCACAACTTCTTTTAGCTTTCTAGCATGGGCATATAGTGATGTAGGTATCTCTTCCAGCCCCCTTGCAACACATGGGGTTACATTCTTTACAGGTCAGGCAATCATGTGCTCCTTGTGAAGATCGAAGGCTCAGGCCAAGTAATAAGGTAGCTACAGTTCAGAGAACATGATCACAAAGTGAAAAGGAGGTTTCTCATAGTGTAGCAGATAAATCTGGGAAGAACAAAGGGCCCTGAAAAGAAATATTTACTGCACAGGTCCTGAGGTTCTATGTTATAAGCTTAAGTTTTATTCTGTTGGCAATTAGTTTGGCAGTAGATTGAAGCAGGCTAAGATTTAGTCTCTATTTAAATTACTGCTTAAACTGAAGTTAGGCAAGCACACTGAACACTGCCTCCTTCCCAGGCTGAAACAGACTGAGGTCTGGGCAGGGTCCAGCTGCCTCACATCATTCTACTCTGGGAATCCGCATGACTGCTGTGTCTCTTGCCCACAGGATGCATCTCTAGGTCCTCTTCTCCACCATCTATAGACCCTCTTCACCACCCTTTGTTGCAGTCAGGGTGGATGCAGCAAGAAATAGAATGAGGCAAAGGAGCCTGAGTCCTAGCAGGTCTGTGAACAAAAATTCCTAATGCTGTAAGCTGAGATTCAAGGTGGGAAGACAGGCAGAGGAGAAATACAAAGGAGGAATTTTCTCTCCACATGAATTCAGAGATCTTCAGTTGTGCTGTAGACTTTGTTCTTGTGTTTGATGCTCTCCTCTCTTTCTTCAGAGTTGAATTTGTATTTGCCTCTAGCCAAATAAACTTGACTGCAGCTATTGCCACTTAAAAAGGTCTTTTGCTCTTCACAAGTATTTAAGTAGGAAGTTTTATTTTTTTCAGAGATAGTCTCCAGTGTGGATGACTGCTCCCTCTTCTCTTGATGCAACTGAATTTTGTAGGGGGCTCAGGGCTGTTCTGCCTATCGCCTAGGGTTTATCTTTCAGTGGTTTTATTAGATGTCAGATTGTCCTGAGTGACACCCTTTGAGGAAGCTCTGCTGTCACAGGGAAAGGCTTTAGCACTTTTATTGCCCATTCCTTGAAAAGTTTTCTAAGAAATATTATGAAGTTTTTAGAATTTTGAAGATAAAAACACTATACATCTATACTAGAACAGTTTCATTACCCTTTATTTTATAAGATGAACTAACCATCCTATCTCAAGTACAATATGTGCTCCAATAGATTTTTTTACTTATTAAGAGGAGGACTTCAGGTTGTTTAGCCTAAAGAAAATTAAAGAAAACACGGTTTTCTTCATAAGTAGAAATGGTAGAGGCTAGAATCATAACTGAATTTATACTTGATCTAACTAGCACTACGTGCTAGACCTGTAAAGGTCCCTTCCAACTCAAACCATTCTATGATTCTATGTTTTTGTATTTTGTGACCATTTGTATACTACAGCTTCCTAAAATACCTTTTAAAGAGTGGCTATTTCTTCTTACATTTTGTAATGTTTCCCCTCTTTACTTCAAAGCATTTTCTTAACACTGAAAAGCATTATCTGTTTATTCTTGCTTGCTAAATTAAATTTTCATTTAGAGTGTCCAATTCATCTGGAGGAAAAAAAAAATTCCAAGTTATTTCTGAGAATAACCAGTAAATGCACTCCAGTGGTTCTTCAGCACTTCAATGAGTCTTTTGCAGTTTTAGAAGACTAGGCAAAACTTATGTCTGCATATTCCTCTCCAAAGAAGCTGTGTCCTGAACCCTCACGTTTTTAATACTGAGGAAGTCCACACCCTAGAGGACACTGTTTCTCCTCTCAGTATGGCACCACTGCATGTCTCTCTCTTCAAGTACCTCCAGTGTGAAGGCAGCCTAGTAGTACATTTTTGACATTGCGCCACATCTGAGGGAAGTTTGCTGTTGGAATATAAAAGAAGGGCAAGCAGAGTATTCGGTATGAAAGCCATCTCTCTTTTGGTGTGTTGTTCAGCATCAAGTTCACTTGCAAGGGACAGGCAATGAGCATTTTAAAATCTAATTAAACATGTTTTGTTGGTTTCCTGTTCTAGGTTCAGTGTAAGAGCTAATACTCTCTGAATTTGATCTAAATCAGAAAGACAAAAACCAGAAGCACATTAATTTTACTCACCCTCTCAAAGACCCTTTCCTGAGGTCATCAGGTCACATCTTTAGTTCCCATTAACCAGATTTCTCAGTTTAATAATGGTTACAGTGTACAGCCTCCTCCAGAAGGAATCTCTGTCTATCTTCAACAATTGTTGAATAAGCTTATTTCCAAATTAATGAGCAACCTGGCTTCTTGCAACCTCCTAAAAGATGCTTTCTGAATTCAGACCCCATGGCATATCACAGTCTGATTGTCCAACCACTTAACAGAAATGCTTTTCTGTGTAGTTTTCAGAGGGAGAGGTTAGCATCCAGTCAGTTCTTCTGCAAAGGCTCTTAGCTATTAAGCAGCATTTATTATTCCACTCTACTATTAATTTGCCTAAAAGATATATAGTTTTGCAGAACTCTATTTTTTTTTCTGTGTGATAGTATTCTTTTAAGATATCATGCTGAAGTTATGAGAACTGTCACTGTTGATTAGCAACTGTTCTGCTTTGAGAAAAAATGGAATACACTGCAGACTAATTTTTTAAATCATTTTCATGGTTCTAAATCTAAACATAATTAAATGCAAAGCTGTCATTCAATGTATAGCTGAATTTAGCTCACTTAGTTTGAAAAGCAGACAAAATAATGAAGAGTTTTTAAAATCCACAACAAATATTAAATTTCATGTGCAATTAGAGAAAAAAAATCTGATTATGAACAAAGATACCTCTGAAGAGAAACTAATTAGCATTACATTTCTTAACTATTTTGATGGAAGTGGAACTGGTTAGTTAAAGTTCATTACTCTTTTTGCCTGTCATCTCTTCCCTCCCTATGAAGTGATTAAGTTCTAAGCCACATAGTTCAAACTAAAGAGAATATTTATTCATTTTATTTTAACTCGTTTTGGTTAATATTACTCTTTCAACAGAAAAGTTAATTATTGTGACAGAGTTTGGTTTAGTCTATTCATGTTCCTGACATTGTGATGGCTGTAGCGCTCGGTGTCTGTCTTGTTCTAAATTTCAGCAAACTTCCAATTTTGTGCACTGAGTTAATTTGATTGCTTCTTGCTATGTACCAAGAGTAACATTTTAGCACAGCAGGTAAAATGATGATGTTATTAACACAGGCACTTATTTAGTCAAGCTCAGTTTGATATTCAGAATTTCACTTGGAAACTGTGTGCAATCAAAGTTCTACTTGTTTTCTGACAGACTGAAGTTAGTCACAGCACTAGTTCTGGTTTTTGAGATATGGATAGGTATCTTCCCAAGGAAGATCATAAATTTTTTACATTTTACAATCTTTAATATATCATGACACTGTTTTGAAATTCCTCAAGGAAATAAGTTTTTCCCATTGGGGATTGCACCTCCTAACTTCACTATTCTGAGCCATTTGTTCATTTTTCTTTTTTTTTTATATCAAGGTTAGCTACATTCTACTACTACTAACATATGTCTACTACATTAATATTTGTCTGCATTTTTTAGCAGGGATTAAGACTGAATCCCAGAAATTATATTTGCTTATGAACTTTACCAGTCTATAATGTTGTATGCATATATGTACGTGTATTACCCCTTTGGATCATCAGATCCATAAAATCTGGTAGATAGAATGACTGTCATAAATACACGATTTTGTTAGTACATCTTGTACTATAACAAAATATAAAATGCATTTATGTCACAATTTTTTTTGTGTCTGGTCAGCACTTAAAGTACTGTTAAGAAGAAAGTATTTCTTAGGGCTGATCCTGAATATATGTATATTCTTAAACAACTTCTAAATAACAGTGTATTGAAAACATGCTTTGTATGACTAATGCCCTTTAACAGTTCAATCTCACTGATAAGTATTTACATACCTACTTCAGCAAACAGCTCAAAAATGAGAATGTTCTTTCTATTTCAGGTTGGCTTTTCAAGTTTTTGCTTACTTATTTTTATAAATGAAGTCTATTCTGCAAGACAAGCTGAATAGAAAACATCTTTCATCATGCTTACTAAAATTGGAGGATCTGTGGACAAAATATGGAAGCCAGCAGAGAGATGCTTTTCTAGCTAAGACTGTAAAGACAGTGGGTTTTTCCCTTAGCAAACACAGAACTGTCTTTCACTTCCTGCAAATCTGACCTTTTTGGTCAGAAAAACAGTAGGTCTGTTGTGGGGCTGAATGCTCTTTTTGATACAAAGCAATCTTGAGAAGAAAGGGCTCCTTGAGATTCGGTAGATATCAAAAACTACCTTATGAACTTTGAGAGCTCAGTTCTGAGCATAAGAACTCATATTTGACATCAGTAAACACAGAAATCTCTGCTGAGGTAGATGACAAAATCTCTTAAACATTGTATACTTGACGTTGCATCACGGAATAAGGAGAATTTGAAAAGGGTAGTGATGATCAATTTAGTTTTTTAAGCTTTTACTTTTAAACTGTAGTTTCAATTTCTTTGTATTTAAGGTACAGAGGCCTACACAAGTGGAAGTGATGTAGAGCTTTAATTTGTCCTCTTAAGGAACTGAAAATTGACCTTTTATGTTATCAAATACCAAATAGGGAAGAATTTTAAGGAAGCTATCCATTAAATTTGAATAAGTAATATATTAAATTAAGCAGTGTTTTAAGACTTTGAAAGTATTTTAGGAAAATCCAAGAGCAGGTTGGATGAGGCTTTGAGAGACCTGGTCTAGTGGAAGATGTCCCTGCCCATGGCAGGACGGTTGGAACGAGATGGTCTTTAAGGTCCCTTCCAACTCAAATCGTTCTATGGATCCATGAAAATAGTTTCATTGTTGATCCTTCTTTTACACAGGAATTTGCATTTGAGAATATTACACATATTTGGGTATTTCCAGTATCAGTATCTTATTTTATTTTTTTTCTTTTCATTTAAGTAAACTGTAGAAGTTCTATAAAACTGCATCGTTACTGGTACCTGTAAACTTGATTGCAGTATTGCCAATTTTAGCATCTCAATCTAATTTTAAAATCACATTTAGAACTTCTAAATAACATATCTAGAGTAGACTATATTACAAAATTATCACAAATCACCAAATATTTTCATTCTTGCATTGCTTATCTTTAAAAATCAAAGATTAGGTCTAAGAATTCTGGATATTCATATGTTTATAAATAGCTATTTTATACCAAGACTTTATCCATTGACAATTAATAGCTGAATAGTGTTTCTTTGAGGAATGCAAATGTTGACTAGTAAAACAGTGCTATGTTGTCAGCACAGAAAATATTACATTATTAAGATGTAGGTATAGGTTCTG
Source organism: Chlamydotis macqueenii (assembly GCF_036417535.1). Lineage (NCBI taxonomy): Eukaryota > Metazoa > Chordata > Aves > Otidiformes > Otididae > Chlamydotis > Chlamydotis macqueenii. The sequence goes on along the minus strand of NC_141557.1, from coordinate 83,057,440 downwards.
CCTACACCACTACATTCAGAGCAGTCCATCTTTGGCTATACCTGATTTAAAACATTGCAAAGCTATAGCGATACACCTGGCATTAAGTTTCAGCACATAAATTAATTCTATTTGGGGAAATGTAGAACAGACACATCAGCATAGGCTGCTGTACTAGCATCTGAGTTCAGAACGCTTCATATGTGTAGATACTACAATGTGTGCTCATGCCAAAAAGGTGCAAGCTGTGAAACTTTTTACAGAGTACAGTCCAGAACACAGGAATCAGTTACGTTTCAAAACTGGGCCATCCCGTTACAGATACTTCTTATTTAAGTAATTAGTATAAGATTTTTCTAACGTTTTGTAAGAATTGATTGAATTTAAGGGCTGTGTATATATATATTACACATTTTTGAGTCTATTTTAATTCGATTTTTTAGTTCATAATGAGATGTAGCAAAGGGAAAAATACCATTTTGTAATGCTTAATACAAATGAACATTTTAACCTGAGCCAGGTATGCTTGGTAATACAGCAGGTAAGCTACTGACTTGATTAAAAGTGGTGCATAGACTGTTTCATCTATTTACTTCTCATGTTGATCACTATGCGTGTTTCAGTATCAGTTGTACAGAATTTCTTCAAGTGTTGAAGCAGCAATCCAAAAGAGCTGAAAGCTGCATTATCTGCCATTCTTAGCATGTAAAGTCTTAGGTGGTCCAATAAATGCAACCTCGTTTAGATGGCAGAGTATGTCTGTAACTCTAATTTTAATTTTTAATTGTGGTAATCTTACATACTGAGTGCACTGAGTGCACTTTTCACTAAGCATTTCAGCTGACTTAAGAAATCTACTTAATCTATTTTCCAATTCTGTTCCATTGGTTGTGCTAGAAAATGTATATTCTTAAGGAAAAACTTAATGTTGAGTGTTGCTACCAACAGTTAGCACTTTTTGAACTTTTTTTTTTGAGTGGACTTAGGTGGAATAACAGCACCTTCCTAATTCAGTAGCAAATACATATAAAGGTGTTTGGAAGCTGCACTAGTTATATTTTTTCTTTTCTATGTAAAGAATTAAAGTGTACCTATTTCCATTAATAATTTTTTTTTTTACAGTGATACATCACTGTACTATACAAGTTCCTCATCTCAATGATTAATTTTCATGTCACACCACTTTACAGGTGAACAACTATAGCACAGACACTGGAGGCAGAACAAAGTGTGACTCAAACTGAATTTGTTGTATGGCAGTGTATGCTCAGCAGCTCACCAAAGAGCCATACAAGATTCTGATGTTTTAAATGAGAAAATGTTTCAATTGTGCTTTTTTTTTTTTTTTTCTGGATTAGAAGCTAGGATTTAAATATTAGTCCTGTTAATACTTAAACACCAAGCCCTGAAAGTACTGCTCACAGGCTTTTGTATGTTCTGGAAACTTCCATTTGTACAACAGGAGAGCATCATTTTTCGTGATTTATTTCTGGTCTAGGAGGTGACTTAACTTTCAGTTCATCTCCTACTTTTCAGCTTGGAAGGTATAATTAATAACTCCTGTCACACAACGGATCTCCTCCCCACTAAGGTATGAGAAAGCTTATTCAAACAAATAAACTAGATAAGCAGGTCAGCCTCTGATGATTGAAAAGGCTGATATACTTAAAGGCCTAAAAGTAACATGGAATTATAGTCATGAGCTATTTACTGTTTGGATAAAGTTGTTTTTGTAGCTATTTTTTTTTTTTTTTTTTTGCATAGGACTATAGTGAATCTTCAAAGGTGTTTTTTTTTTTTAAGGGTGGATGTACTGTTTTAAATGCTTTTTACTTTATGGAGTTCTGAGATGAAAGGAAGCTGCATAATATTAGTTCTGTAGAGAAAGACGTTCTAATCTCAGCTTTTCCATTTATTTATTTATTTTTTTTTTAAGTTTGAGTGAAATGAATCAAGTCCTCAGATACTGAGCTCTTATTTTTACTTGTGACTTTCCTGAGGTTTGTTGGTAAACAGTAAATACCATTGCAGTTGGAGCTCTCTGAATCATATGGTATGGGGGACAGAGGACAAATATTGTACTTCGGTAGTTCGTCAGACGTAGGACTCATAAAAATGAGTAGCACATTTCTCCCATCCTAGTTACTTGAAGCTGCCCAATTTTCTGACAAAAATTATCATGGAAGCAGAAAATATCTAGAGGTAAAGCAGAGGTGGCTTGTTATGGGGATCAGAGTAGTTAAGTATTGCTCTGGATACACATAAACTTTCAATGTAAGCACAAGACATATTTGCTTATCCTAAAGTTGCTCTTATAGAAGCCTTTTATTTAGAGGTTAAAGTTCAGATGAATAGAGACTGTTACATTCCTTATTCCTTTTAGGTGCTTATTCCTTCCTGCACTCAGTATGTCTGATGCAAGCAGATGTGGACTCACTCAGCCTGTACTATAAACTACTTGGTGGAGTGTTAGCATAGCAGACACAAGTTAATATATTCTGCTTACACAGCTTTTAGCTCAGTTCAGAGCTGATTCACATGTTGTTAAATACAGACAAAGGAAGCCTTCACCTTTCTTCAAAATAATGTTCATGTGTCCTGTAGCAAGCACTGAACAACCTCTGAGAAGTACTTCCCAAATGACAGTGTATGAAACATTAGCACAGAGGTTACTTCAAAGCAGTCAGCACACATTTCCTGAGCAACAGAAATCCTCCTGCACAATGCCCACTGCAGAGCTAGAAGGAATTGCTGTTGCTGATGCTAGTGTGGGAATCCTTACCTCTGCAAGTGTGGGAGCCTTCTCAGCAGTAATTTTGAGCTGCACGTGGTACCTTTCTTCTGAAGATGCAACATACGTTCAAATGCAGTGATGTTCATTAATGTAACAAATACTTAAGGTATTGAAATAAACTTCTAAGCCTTTATGCCAGTTCAGTTAGTGATGGATTTTGTGATTTGCTTTTCTTTTGAAGTGAATGCCCAGAAGAGGACAAATACGATACAGAACTGAAGTATAATTCTGTATTAACTTGCGTTAAGTTGCACTGCTGTAATTTAGAGCTGATAAAATGCTTGAATTGAGACAGAACTGGCTTAATCACAATCGAAATTTTATGAACGAAAACATAAAAGACATCTAAAACAAAGCTTTTTTTTTCTAGCATTGATTTTAGTAACTATTAGAAATAGTTACAAGAAAATAAAAGCTAAACTAAAACTAAATTACTTTGCATACGATAAGCCAGTATGAATTTCAAAAATAATCTTAATCATGATTTGTGTAATTTGGTTTAAACATAACTTGAGATTGCTTTTTATTTAAATTATACACTCTCCTGTTCTCTTTCCCATGCTATCATTGCATTACAAGTAAGATGTTACTGTGAACCGAATGCAGGGAAAAAAATTGCATAGGTAAACTGTTTCTGAAAAACCAAGTTACCGAGCATTAGGCTTACAAAACAAGTTGTAAGTGGCTTGGTATATCTGTTAACTTCACTGTTAATTTAAGGCCTGTTAGTTTGTTCATGTAGGACCAACTGCTTTTTATTTGGATCCTGTATGTAATTTATTCCTTTCCAGTTACTAACTCAATAGTTCAGTAGTTAGAAATTTTGCTTCTATTACACAAACTGGTAACAAAACCCGAAATGTTTCATCTATACGTACCACTCCAGGACTAGGGAAGTGATTGTTTCTTTGTACTCATCACTGGTGAGGCCTCACCTCAAATGCTGTGTTCAGTTTTGTGTTCCTCACTACGAGAAAGACATTGAGGTGCTGAAGCGTGGTCAAAGAAAAGCAGTGAAGCTGGTGAAGAGTCTGGAGTACAAGTCTTACGAGGAGCAGCTGAGGGAACTGGAGATGTTTAGTCTGGAGAAAAGGAGGCTGAGAGGAGACCTTATTGCTCTCTACAACTGTCTGAAAGGAGGTTGTAGCGAGGTGGGTGTTGGTCTCTTTTCCCAAGCAACAAGAGATAGGAAAAGAAAAAACAACTTTATTTTGTGCCAGGTGATGCTTAGGTTGGATATTAGGAAATATTTCTTCCCTGAAAGGGTTATCAAGCGCTGGAACAGGCTGCCCAGGGAAGAAGGTGAGTCACCATCCTTAGAGGTATTTAAAAGATGTGTAGACCTGATGCTTAGGGACATAGTTTAGCGGTGGACTTGAGAGTGGTAGGTTTCCAGTTGGACTTGATGATCTTAAGGGTCTTTTCCAATCTAAAGGATTCTGTGATTCTAACAGTATTCTAACAAATTTCTACTCCTTTATTTCCACTGAAGGATCACCCATAAAACAGGCAAAAAGGAAAAAAATGAATGTTCTTAACATACATAAAAGTTGTTTCAGACATTAATTTTATACATAGAAAATGCTATATGTATGCGTTTAGTTTCAGATAAGTGCCATAATACCTTACAGTTGCTATGGTAACTAGAGAGCAGCTGAGGTTTATTTTCTCTATATTTAGAAAAAAAAAAATCTAAATTATCTCAACAAATTAAACCTCAGTACTGCAGAGAAAATTTTACCTAGAAAAAGAGCTATCAATTATGTGATAAATACCTCTAATTCATCATTCTGAGGTATGTCTACATGGGAGCATATCCGAGGAAACCTGCTGACGGAACTGACAGCTAGTGTAAGCTGTATAGCCTGCAGCCATGACAGGGCACATGAATTCAGGTGTAGCTCCAGACTAACTTGGGCTTCTAGATTACAGCAAGCTTGGCAAGTTTGTCCAAGGCACAGGCTAATTATGCTTATTTCTTCCTCCTCTGCTCATGCAAAATGCTTCAAAGTTTCAGCTGGACTTCCAAATTGTGAAACGGTTCATCCCGTAGGTTTTTGAGGCATTGCAGATATACCAAATGTGGCCTTCATTCAGCACCATTTGCTGCAGACACTGCCACAGAGAACACAGTGGAAGGATTATAGGTGTCTATCACTATGGGCATGTCAGAATACCCTCAAAATGGTGAAAATCCATGAAAGATAAGGCAACACAGACAGTTTGACCTCTGATTAATCTTAGTTGATCTGAAGCTTTGTAGGGAAAGGCTGCATGTTAGTCACGTTTTACTGCCCACAAATAAAATGCAAAAATATCACAATATTAATGAGAATTCTGATTTTAAATCAAGTGTGAGATGGATATTAGTTCATGTGAAGCTGAAAGGCAGCACCAGTTGAAAACGTCTCCTATACTCTCCAAAAATCCGATTGCTTACTTTTCTAAAAGCGATTGCATTGAATATATTTTTATGGATTTGGGGTATTTCACAGTTGTTTTCTCAGTACCTAGGGTACTGAAACACATGTTATGACTGAGCACTGATCGTGCAACATGTCTTAAGTGTACATAAGTACTTTGTAAAGCTACACATCTTGTAGGAACTATACCCTCAGAAACTGTATCACTCAGCAGTTAAGTCAGATGCTTAATTTGTAGATTCATGTAAACTTATCAGTACACAAAGACTGAGCTGTACAAAATCAACTTTCTGCCCTAAATTTTACCGCAGGCCTCCAGATGAAAGCCTGCATAGCGGATGGTGTAGCTATAACTGCATACTGGTACTTGTGTCTAGCACTAAGGAGTTCTGAAAAAAGTATGGTCTCTAGTTAAAAGATGTTCTTTAAATAATCATTTTCACTATGACTCTCTACTTCTTTAAAAATGTCATTGTTTTAATTTAAAGGCTGTTCTAGTTTTGTTTAGTGAGGGGGGGCCTAAGGTGGCAGCTTCTGTAGGAAACTACTAGAAGTTGCTCCCCCTTTGTTCAGTGGACTCGGCCAGGCCTAGGGTGAGCCAATTGGTAGCAGAATGTTCCGTGATAACGGAAGGGGAAAACAGAAAAAAAAAAAAAAAAAAGAGATGATGTGAAGAAGCTGAGCAGGGGCAGAGAGGGTGAGGCGCAAGCCTCATGGGCCTTGCAGGCCTCACCCTTTGGCCTCCTGCCAGGTGGCTGAGTGGGCCTGACTCAGCCCGGCCTGGCTGCAAGAACTGGAGAGGAGATGAGCTGGATGATGTGAAGAGATCCTGAGAGGCGTCTGCCTGTTGTGATGAATTTTTCTTGTGAGAGGAACGGCTGCAGACGCCAACATCATGAAGAAGGAGGGGGAGGAGTAATGTGGCTCCTGGCCAAGATTCCCCTGCAGCCTGTGGTGATGACCATGGTGGAGCAGGCTGTCCCCCTGCAGCCCATGGAGGTCCACGGAGGAGCAGAGATCCACCCGCAGCCTGTGGAGGATCCCACGCTGGGGGAGGTGGATGCCTGAAGGCGGCTGTGGCCCATGGAGGACCCACTGGGGCAGCCGTTCTGGAGGGACTGCACCCCTTGGAAGAGATGACCCATGCCGGAGCAGTTTCACAAAGGACTGTGGCCCGTGGGAGGGACCCCATGAAGGATCACAGGAGGAATGTGAGGAGTTCTTCCCCCGACCATGAAGCAGCGGCGTGAAACAATGTGTGATGAACTGACCGCAACCCCCATTCCCTCTTCCCCCCTGTGCCACTTGGGGAGGGAAGGTAGTAGAGATAATGTTAAGCACATGAAGAGGGAGGGGTGGATGGAGGTTATCTTGTTCTCTGTCTCATTATCCTGCTAGTTTTAGTAATAAATGAATAGTTTTCCCCAAGTCAAGTCTGTTTTGCCTGTGACGGTAATTTTAAGGATTTCTCCCTGTCCTTATCTCAAACCTCGAGTCGTTTTTCTTATATCATCTCCCCGTATTCTCTGGGAGGATGGGGGGACTGAGAGAGAGACTGCGTAGTCTGGTCCCGATCGGGGCTGAAATATGACAAAGGTCTGTTTGTGTGCTTTTGTGATATACTTAAGGTATACTCATACTGTATTTTTTTTTTACTTGAATTTTTTTCCAAATATGGGCCAAGGTTTAAAAGAAACTGCAGAAATTAGGCAGAATGACTGCTCATAGTTTAATTATAGTTAATGCTGGAACCCTTAAGATTGCTAGTTATCTAGAGATCTAAAATGTAATTACCAGCTTTGTCAACCTGTCAGTCCACTTTGTTGGTCAAGTCCAGTTTTACACACAGTGCTATATTGAAATACATAGATGTCATTCTTTGAAGGATATGGATATCTTCTTTCTGTATTTTAATCCCATGCATACTCTGTAAATAACAAAAAGGTAGAGTGGATGCATATGAATTTGCAAATAGATGTAGCACACGGTTCTATTCTTTCCTTGGTTTATAGCTTCTCTTCATCCAGAGTATTTTCACAATCTGTGTTCACATATTTTCAATACAGTCAGATACTGAGCAGATGGTGTGATTATAGAGGGCAAAAAATTTCCTTTTGAGGAAGAGGATGTGACTGGTATTGCTTTACATTAATTCTGTGTACATTTTAAATGCCATTCTATTCTAGTACAATGTGGCATTTTTCCTAGAAGAACAGTAGTTAAAGAAATGTGGGAAGGGAGTTTCCACTGCCTATCTCAGAATCTTTACTCAGTCTGATGTTATGGGTTCCAGGAATGTTAGTATGTGTCAGCTGATGGCTCTTTTCTGAACAAGCTTCCTCAGTAAATTGCATGACAGTGACTGTGTGATGCTGATATTCCCTAGTATCAGTGTCCATGCTTATATTCAGTACAAGTGATCAATAAAAATAGTATGTGCCAGCTATAATAACCAGGAGAAGACAATGTATGCATTCTTAAAAAAAAATATCGTGCAATACTTTGGTATCTTACAAAGTCATTCCAAGACATTGTGTGGAAATGGCAGTGTCATATACAAGCCATTTGTAAAAAAAAGTAAAATCTAAATTTCTGAATCCTATGAAAGCTAGCTGACATTTCTTAACTTATTTTATGGAAGATGAACTTGAAATTACCTCTGGTTTTGACTTCCTCCAGTCTCTACTAGTAGTCTTGGTTTCTCAGGGTTACCTAGGAAACTAAGACTGGTATAGATTTCATGATTATAAGGAAGAGATAGATCTGGAAAGTGTAGCTGCTTTCCCTCCATAGCTGCTGAACTTGTCTTTTCGCGCTTGTCTTTTTTTTTAAATGGAAGCATTTCTCCCCCTACTGGCTCCAAGGAAGATATTGCAGCCTTCCAAGCAGAGAGCTACATATAGATAGCGTGTATTACATAATGGATTACTTGTATAATAAAAGCCTCTTTCGGATTGACAACATTTCTATCCTGCCACTCCAAAATTGCTACATTTGTAATAAGTAGTTTTGGAGTAGGAGAGCCTATTTTAAATTCCTTCAGTTTAGAGAATTGAATGTGTTCTAACAGCTAACATTTCTCCATGTATCTCCATTACAAGACAGACAATATTGTGAAGGCAGCCTGTGCTGTTCAATAGCAAGTAAATTATTTAGGACCAATTTCTATGCCTTTCCAGTGGTTCAGATACCTACCTGTATGGACAGTCAATTGTAAAATACGTAGAATATTTATAGCCAGTAAGGTAATATCTGTCCTTTGAGAGGCAGGATCATAACAAGTGACACTTCCAAATTTATTTGGAAATGTGCAAAGCCTACAGTCGTAGACCAGAGATCTGCAAATTAATTGAGGTTCTAGCAGCTGCAAGCAGAAGATGAGGAAAGTTGACTGCTGTGCAGCCTTTTTGTGTCTCTGTGCTAGTTTTTTTTTTTACTTTATTTTCCAGCTCAATAGTACGAGATAGAACACACATCATCTTGGAGGAATTGTTGGTATGTATTCACTACTGCATGCTGCACTCTTTGCACCTTACCAGGCAGTCTTGTATGATGTAGTGCCTGGTGATGAGATTACTTCATCCAGGAGTTAATAACCTATAGAAAAAAAAAAAAAAAGTAAAACCTCAAGAGTGCATAAGACTTCCTACGGAAGCACGTGCAGCTGTATATATATTTTGTTTTGCAACACATTGACCTCATGGTTTCTTCTACCTGTCCTTCTGCTGAACATCTGCTTGCAGCATGTGAAAAAAATACTCTGTGAACTGCCACTATCCTGTGTAAGTGCCACACACAGGACAGTAGGATAACACTACAGAATACCTCTTGTAAACCCTGCACTCGACAGGTCATGAAAATCATCTCATTTTCCTCTTAGTACTTCATTTCTTGATTGACCTAAATTACCTTAAGGCTATTGAAAATGTTAATTTTCCTGTATATTTTTGGACTGATACTTGCGTGACAGCCAAAATCATACCTGACCTAAACCTGATTGGTTTGGAGGGTTTCTGTTTGTTTGTTTCCAGTGTATTAGATCTCTGACCTGGCTGACTGTGTAGCTGCATGAGCTGAAGAGCTGGAGGACAATGGAAGGCACAGACTAAGTAGGGAAGAAGGTGGAACCTCCAGCAGCTCAGGTTTAGACTGAAAATGCATCCTTCTTTAGGCAGAAATTTGGGTTTCACAGAGAACATCTAAATGCAGGCATAATTCTTTGAAATCAGATGTCTACTGTTCATGTAGAAAAAAAAATGCCTTTTTAATAGAGTGCTACTCTTTATACAAGATGATTTGCCTCCCTAATTGCCCCCTTCAGGAGAAACGTAGTCAACAGAAGGCCCTCCAAATAAGTATGTATGAAAATAATGCAAGCCTAAAATTTATAAGGTGAATGCCAGTGTTCATATTCTACAGAGATATACAGCTATCTCATTCTCAAATCTGACGTAAAGAACCATTATGCCTGACAGTAATTGATCCCAGATGATTTTATTAACTAGGACAGTCTGTGGATTTTACTAAGAATATAGAACTCCTTTCTTCAAGAAATAGGAGTAAAAATTAGAGAAAGTCTTCTTTTGTTATCTATCTTGGCTCTTTTGAGTTTTAAAGTTGCCTCTGTGCTCTTATTTAATTAGTTTCTGCAAGCCTGAGGTCAAACGAGGTGCAGAGCTGACACATGAAAAGAAACACCGGAGGTCAATTAACATAATTAAGTCACTATCAAACTCATCTGGAAAAAATGAAAGATTTTTTTTTTTTCCTTTAGCAAAGACTTTTGGGGAATAATGATATGCTGAAGGGTACACATTTTCCTGGACTAGCGAAGGCATAGCTGCTCTGAGTGTGCTTCATGGCAAAACACATTATGTGTTAGCTGAAAGATAAATGGCATAAAGTCTTTCAAGTATTTTTGTTCTCAACTTAGATTTCCTATTTTCACTTGTGCAAGTAACATTAAAATACAGCTGTATATATATCTATCTATACATAAGGAATAGTAGAAGAAATATCCTTCTTCAGGAAATTAGCTATCCCTCTCTGACATTTTCTCTAACTGTATCTATCTTTGTCCAAACACAGGCTTCCAGTGGCCTTAAAGCACTTTTTTGTTGCCACAGCCTTTTAAAATGTGTGTGCGGATACCAATAAGCTCACTTAAACAGTATCTCATATCTTTCTGGGTGTCAGATAGTGAAAATTATATCTGTTCCTGTGGTGATATCTCCAGCATATATCAGATATTCGTGCTCACCACACAACACATATGTTTATAACTTCAAATCTGAAAAATTATGAGGTTTGTCTGATTTATCTATAGGGGGCAGACTTTGCTACTTCCAGATTACTTTGTTCATTCCCTGAAAAAATTACGAGCAGTTACTTGAATCTAATCTCCTTGTCTGTTTATAGGTCTTGGTCAGTGTATCTGCAGTTACTGTAGGTGCACTATATAAATTTGAGGACAATACAAATTTATAAGCCAAAGATTATGTTCAGGAAAATAAATTAGTTCATGTAGTCTTTTGTAGTTGGGGCTAATTATGGTGGACGAGTGTGGGTGCATAAATAAGGGTCCAGAGGAAAAAGAAGTAATATCTTTAATGTTCTTTTAAAATACTTTATTTGGAGTAATGTAAAACATTTGCTTCGGCCTCATTTGTCTGGAGAGATCAGGACAAATAGTAGATTATTATCATAAGGAGTTTAGAATATGCTTAAAGGAAAATTGGCATACAAAGAATAAATTGTTACTTCCCTATCAGAAGAATTTTAATTTCAGGTCTGAGCACAGAAACATTGTATATCCCAGCAGTTTAATATTTCTGTTATCATTTCAATCTATTTTTTCAGAAAAGTTTTTCACTTAAGGTGTTGGGAGATAAAATTTGAGATAATATTTTCTGTAACAATTTTAAAAAAAAATGTATTTCCTTCTTCCTGAGACTAAAAAAAAAAAAAAAAAAAAAAAAATCAGGCAATTATGTGAATTCCAGACCTGTTGAGGAAGAATGAGCACTTTCTAATATTTAAGCATTTTGGAGTACATACAGTGTTATCAGGTTTCTTTAGTGATAGTATTTCTGATGGGCAATGCTGCAATTCTCAGCATCTTATATGAAACTTGGGTAGCTTCTGAAATGGTGTTCTGCACTGCTTGGTCAAAAAATAGCTCTGGACTTTTATGTCATCAAAACATAATCCATTGTTAAGAAGACTGATGGACTATGAGAACTGATTGACAGAAACAAGGTAAAAATTTTTTAAAAATTTATTTTGGGAATATATTTTCATCTATTCTATATGCTTCTGTAGAAAATACAAGGATATTATCTTCAGCTAACATGTAGTAAGCAGAGGAATATCTAGGCAGTCCATATAGTGAATGTCTATTAGAAAAATATGGTTATTTTTAATCTATATAAAATTTAAGGATCTAGAACTTTAATATGGCATTATTATAGCCATGAAAATAACTTGTCATTGTAAAATTCTTAATGAAAAGTCTTTTGAGTCAACAAGCTAAAAGTCAGGAAATACTATTCACTAATAACTGTGCATTATGTTGTTCTGTTTTTCCAGGCATTTTCTCCCATGCTGTAACTCAAGCTTTATTAGTTCTCTAATTCAAACAGTAATATATCCTAGACTCCATGTTTAAAGCTGAATTCCTTACAGCACTCTTGATATAGAATTACAAAAAAAAATGTTAATAAAATCACTGAAAATACTGTGAAAGGTGAATTGGGGTTATCAGTCTGAAGGTAGAACCAGCTGCTGCTTGTGTTTATCTAAATGGACTTTGAGTAAATACATGACTAGTAATTGAAGGAAGCTTACAAAAAAAAAAAAGTTAAGGAAATCTTGTCAAAATATGTTTATCTTTTTTCCAGAGAATCTTTTGATTATTGTGCTATGGACAAATGTCAATGCAACATTTTTAACCATCTTCTGACATGGTGTATTTTTAATAAATGAAAACTCAAAACTAATTAAAATCCTGTAATTAACCCTTCCTAACAACTTCAATTTTTTGGTTTTTGGGGTTTTATTAGTTTATTAGCCTTGACAATTTTTTTTTTTATTTTTAAAAACTCCTTCCTTGCAGTATGGTTTTCCTTCATTTTTAAAAATATATCAGAGTTTCTTATAGAATTTGTTTTGTCACCAGTTCACGTAAATTTTTATTAGTTTAATTGATTTTAAAAAAAAATTGGACATAGTATTTATAATACTTCAGTAAAAAAATCATGAGCAATTTCAGTTCTTTTTGGTAAATACTTAATTCTCAATACTTGATGTCCTCTAACACCTCTTCTAGTGCTGAACTGTTTTCTTCTGTTACAGAAAGCACATGAAGACAAATGTAGCTTCATCTGTTGCATAATTATTTCGGGGTGCAACTTCGAATAGTGAAAAAAGCTGACCAAGCTACTTCTCATTTTACGAAAGTGGTGAGAAAAGGACTGAAGGGTGTTACCTAATCTAGTTTAAAACCTGAAAAGTTTTAAAAGTTTTTGATGTTGTGAGTTAACTGTTTTGTGCAGATACTTCAGGCTTGGAACCTATTTTTTGGCATGTTTCTCCCCTGAGACATATTACCAGGGTAAATCTACTCTCCTCATCTAGAAAGGCAAGCCCTGCACTGTAAAAGTTTTAATGTTGCCTAAAGCCTAGCCTACAGAAGAAATTAGATGTTCCATAGGTCACTGTGTAGACATTATTTCTTTATTGGATTTTGAGGAAAGTTTGCTTTCCTCAAAAAACAAAAACAAAAACAAAAAAATAACAAAACCAGAAAGAGAACGCTATATATTTTTTACAAGATTAAGTAGTTAGTTGATGCTGGGTTTCTTCTACCAAGTTTCACAACAGTAGTGGTTAAACCTGTTGCTATGTTGGATCCCAAGCCTGAATTTCATTTTTGTCTGTATAAATAACACTGCAGACAATATAATCGATCTGCCCAATTATATTACATTAAAGATCCAGTTTACAAGCTTGTTATGATAGCTGTAGTTTTAGGGTCTAATTCTACAAAGATGACCAATTTCTGACTTTACAGAGATGACGCATGAAAAGATGCACAACTGTTTTCCAAATTGTGTCTTTAGTTAGACTATTGCATATCTGCTTATGGAAGAAAATGCAAAAAAAAAAAAATTGCTTTAATTTAAATCATGGCTTGGGTTAGATTATATGCTATTCTACACTAGGCTACAAAAGTGGTATGTATGCAGTAAATCTTATATATTCAGCTAAGTTGCTAAAATAGGTTATTAAACTCACTGAGAATGAGTTCTTTGTAGAAAGGCTTGTAGGAAAATATATTACATAGTTTTATTTGAGACCTTTTGAAGTTAAACATGTTAATTGAAAACTGATACTAGGACAGAAGATATAATTTTAAGATATTTAATAGGAAACATGTGAATTTTGATTTATTGTTATCTCAAAATACATGCAGGGATCTCATTAACTTCAGTCAGAGGATGGAATGAAAACAAGGTGTGTTTGACATTCTGGAATAAAACCAAAGAGTTCTTACAATGCAGTTATCTGAGATGAAAACATTAAGCTAAGTAGAATTCACTGTTGATAAGTCAAATAGAAGGAAATTATCTTCCAGAATTGTCTTGTATTCTTCATACACTGGAGCTGGCTAACCATGTATATGTAGCTTGCTACTCAGGAGCTTGGTTAAAAAATTCTTAGAAGGAATAAAGCTATTGTAATGAACTAAAACCAGAACAAAATCTGTATGTTCAGATATGTTGAGGAGATATACTTGGAGAAAAGAAAATAGTGGTTTTGACACTTGATATTTAGGTCAGAAAACTTGAACTTCAAATATATAAAAATACATAGAAGAATAAAAATTCCAACATTAATCTATTGTAGCCAACTTAAAATATTTTATGCTATAAATATAATGAATATATAGTTTTTGAAGCTCAAATTACAACAACATTTAGAAATATTTGTCAGCCTCTTAGATCTCAGGCTTAAAAGGACTAATATTTTCCCTAGGGAAAAGCTAATATTTAAATTTGTTGTGTGGAGTCAATGCAAGATAAGACTAGACAGCTGAAATACAGAGACTTTTGACAGAAATACTTTTCTGTCCATAAAGAAAAATTGAACAATTCTTCCCATCGTGCACATATTTATTATTTTAATTCATCAAATACATTGCAAAAAAAGGTAGTAAAATTTTCTTTTTCATTGACATAAAACTGCAGACATCTGGTAATTCTCAGCTGGAGCAGAAGGTTTGCTGAGATCAAGTTTGTATGTTCACATATGAAAAATAGAGAATATCAATGTTTCTCATTATTTCTCTGATCTGCTGAGACTGCGAGCTTTAAGAATCATGTCAAGGGATATAGTCCCTTGTGCAAGTAATGGAATGTATGAATGGAAAACTTGAATATTATCCTTTCTTTGAACAAAGAGATATGGAATTTCTGAGTTTGAGTTTATTAATTAGGGTGCTTCTATCATGGGAACATATTAGGCCAATAATTAAGGAACGTTTAGGTGAATGGGTAAATCATAACGGTGCTGAATATCCCAAGTTAACAATTAAAGGACCGAGATTTAAAGGCAAAATACTTCCCATTCCTCTTTCATCTTTGAGTAAACTATTCTGATTTCCATGTCCTGAAACAGACGTTACTGTCTTGAAACATGTAGGTTAGTGTGCTAAAGTTATTAGTATCTTTCACCTTAAAGTACAAATAGAATGAACTTCATGATGAGGTATTATGTGTGTTAATTGAAGCTCAGTAGGCAATAACGTGGGGTTCTCATATACTGCTTTAAGATAGCTGGGGGCATGGAGCACACAAGCTAAGAGGAGAAGCTGGCAGTGAGAAGACTGGCCTTGCTCAGACCAACAAAGAGGAAGCTAATGGGCCACGTTGTAGCAACTTACAACTACACGAAATGGGACCTAGAAAGATGGTGGTGCCAGACTCTGTGGTATTGCCAGCAAATATAATAGGGAATAACAGACAAAACCCATTACTTAAGGCTGTTTGGACTGGACACTAGAAAAATGCTGGGAGAACAGTGTAGCACAGGAACAGGTTTCCTAGGGAGTTGCTGAGTTGCCATCCTTGATAGTTTTGAAGACTCTGGCAAAGACACAGCTAGCTTATGACGTTGGTTATCCTCCTATTTTGAGTGGAAGGCTGGACTAAACAATCTTTTCCAATTAATACTTTTCTGATCATATGGAAGTATTCAAATATGATTTGCCTAATTCTTTTTTGAAAAAAGAAAGAAAAAATATTATTTTAATATGAAAAGGATTTGGTCTAGCAGATTTCGGTTGAAATCAATCTGCTACTGAACTAATAGAGAAACCAAAGTTTGTAGGTGTTCTTAATTTTCAAAACAGTGAAACTAAAAATTCTTCTTCAGCCAAATTCCAGCAGGACTATTTGCCATTTTTTCTTGGAAAATGTCCTTACCTTTTGCTTTTTAATAAATGTTTACTTTTAATCTCTGAAATAAGTCTAATTTTTTTTTTGTCCTCATGATGTTCTTTATTGTCTGGTATAGGTTAATATATAGATTTAGTATGTGAATTTCTCATAATTTGCTTCAAGTTGTACTAGGGTGAATAATTGTTTCCCTGTTATGCAGCAAAAATAACTAGATTTGCGAGGAAAGTCAGGTGTCAGTAGCAATTCCAAGATTTTCAACTAAACTGTTATGTTCTGGCTTCCTAAATAATTGTGATCACAGAATCATAGAATGATTCGAGTTGGAAGGGATTTTTAAACATCATCTATCTCAGCCCTCCTGCAAGGGAGGTTGTCTCTCAGGTTATTTTTGTGTGCAGTCTGTGAGCTAGAGTGATCATTTCCAGGAATTATTCCCAGGTGGTAGTTTGTGTGTGAGCCTGTTTTGAATGGTAGGAGAATTCAACATTACAGATGTAGGCTGTTCAGTAACAGCTGACCTCAGCACTGGTGAATAGTTTCAGGCATATTTAGTTTACTAACCAGAAC
Source organism: Chlamydotis macqueenii (assembly GCF_036417535.1). Classification (NCBI taxonomy): domain Eukaryota; kingdom Metazoa; phylum Chordata; class Aves; order Otidiformes; family Otididae; genus Chlamydotis; species Chlamydotis macqueenii. The sequence continues at coordinate 83,041,217 of NC_141557.1, read as the reverse complement.
ATAGTCATAGTGTAACACACTTTGGTAAAATTAACTATCTATCTGATACATAATTTCCTATGTTAGTTTCTAATGAGTATATTATTTAATAATATTATGTTCTGGAGTCTCGAGTCTATGTATATTCTACATTTCTCCAACAATGAAAGCTAGTATTTTTTTTAAAGCCAACATTCTTCAGGTGCTCTTTGCATATTTCCACTTGGGCCACATAGCACCATTGCAGATACAAAATGTCTGGGACTACCCATTTCCTAGGATGCAGAAAGTGGAGTGATTTTAGCCACTTATCATTTCTTTTTAGCTGGACAAAGTGCAAAAGATCAAATTATGTATGATGTATTCAATATTATCACCTTTATTGCACTGAAATGTCTTTCAACTGGAAGGAATTTTCATATTCTTAAACTACTGTCTCTTTCGGTAGTATCATACAAATTACTGCTTCTGAAGAAATGGCTAAAACAGAAATCTAAGCTGATTTAGGTTTACAATACTGTGGACACATGCAGTTTGAGGAATGGTATGTAAATGCTTTTGCTCATGTGTAGTCTTAATAGTGGTACACACTGAATGTATCTTCCAGCAGTGGTTTGTTGCTTGTTGGCCACAGCACTTGGCTTGTATGTTACAGCAGTTGCATGTTGACTGCTGTTACCTGAGATAATGGGCAGCCCCTGCTGGAAGAAACCTAGCTCCACACTGAGGACTGATCTATCGTTCTTCTAGTCAGAGTATTTCCACTCACGTTGCATGGATTCCTAATCTTGAGATTCGAGGGCTTTGCATTTTGATCTTTTGTTTGATGTAAAAGGCTTTCCTCAAACATCAAGGAGTCCTCAAAAGTTTTGTGAGCCTGAGTATTTAGGAAATTACAATGTTCCCAGGAAAACTGATTTGGAATTCTATGTTTTCCATCAAAGCTGAGATCAAATTCCTCAGGTTTATTTTTTACTCAACTGTAGTATAGCATCATGAATGTGCAAAAATATTGTGAGTATGCAGTAGCTACAATATTCTTATTTTTTTTCACTTATTAGAACTATTTATTTTGGTGCTATCTTCATCATAATACTATATTGCTTTTCTTAAATTATGCATAAGTAAAAACAAATTAAAAGTTTTTATCTAGATGGGAGAAAAACATCTAGATGGAGACCTAGATTTCCCTTCCCATATCCAATTAGTCTTTTGACTAAGTTAATACAAATTACACTTGAGTTTTGCAGTTATTTTTTTTTAATCCTCAAATGTGAAGGAGTATCTGTTTTAACTTCTCTATACAGAACTGTCTTCAAATGTCATACTACTAAGGCTTGTGAAGTTTTCCTACACAATGCTGTGAGTAATGTTTTAGACTGGTTTTAACCTCATTATATTATTTCTGTCATTTTACAATATTGCAAAGCACCGCAGACTGTTTTCCCTTTTGGGGCTTTATCATCTAAACTGTCACATTGCATACTTGATAAAAGCACAGAGCTCAGTGTAATTTGTTTGCTTACAAAGTTCTTTGGAGGAGGCTCACAAAAGCCTTACACAATTGAAAATACGAGGTGTCAGCACACAGCAAAACAGAGAAAGGGACTGAGAAAGGGACCGTTGTCACTGGCTCCCAAAATCTATCACTGAAACAGGTTGAAACAAAGAGAAGAACGCAAATATGTGATTTTAAAGCCTCAAAGGATTACTAGGTAAATATATTTTAAATTCCGCTTGGTCATATGATAAATTATTAATCAGCCCATTGATTTTCCCACAGCAGAAATGATGACTTTACCAAAGTATATTTCATTCTATTGTCTTGTGCAATTTTTTTCAAAATTCAAGTTTTACAAAAGCTGACAAGGTGTTTTCATTCAGCATTCATGTTTTAGCTTCAACTAATCTGTCTCATAAAATGTTTGTTTGCTGTGTTTATATAATAAGACAAGCCAAAAATCTTGTTCTCCTAAGTAATTCACAGATACTCTAAGTTTCAATAATTTCACATTTACCTCATGTTAATACCACAGACAACTCAAGTGATTTTACATCCATGAGTCGTCTCTTTGTCTCGTCAGCTTGTATAAAATGTACAGATTCAATTGTTACAAACTTTTGTAACTTCAATTTTTTTAAAAAATGTCTAAGAATTATATTTCATTTTACTGAATTTAGTGCAGCTGGAATGATCTGCACTCATAGTATGCGTAGCTCTAGAATATGTTAACTCTTGTCTGATGTAGCTTTCACAAGATGAATTGTGGTGTTCTTTAAAAGCCTGGCTTTAAGCCCCTGCATGGTGTTATGCAATGTCAAAAGTAGGGAGGAATACTTATAGCAATGCCTATTATCAGTTCCTTATGTCACTTTGGGAAACAAAGAATGTAGTAAGTTAAGCAATGCGTTGAGCTCTTATAATGGATAAGAGAGCCTCAGGCTGGAAGTGATCTTGAAAACTCATTTATCCTTCAGGCACAGGCAAGGTCAGCTAAACTCAAGTAAGTTCTGATAGTATCTGTGGAGACCATTAGTCTTATTTTTGCAAATACTTACTTTGGTAGTGCTGGTTTCACGTTTTTCAACAACTTTGAGCACCAGTAGATGGAACTCAGATTACTGTCAGGTTTGAACTTGTCTATTCTGGTCAAGATCTTAATGTGGAAATGCTATGTATTGTCTGTACAAGATCTCTTCTTCTGTTTCCTAGCACAGGCAAGTAATCTAGTCATCTGGCTTTCTGGCATTTGTGCTTTCAAAATGCTTCTCTTTTATTCTCTTTTGATTTGATATTCTTAATATTAATATGTGAAAAACAATGCAAGAAAAAAGCATTTAGTCTATTACATTTTGTAACTTATTTTTAGTACAAACTAAGTAATGCAGCACTGTCACTAAAGCAGGACATACAGGAAACCTCTGTCTTCCTCATCAAGCCTAAATATAGAATCATAGAATCATAGAATGGTTAGGGTTGGAAGGGACCTTCAAAGGTCATCTAGTCCAACCCCCCTGCAAGGAGCAGGGACATCCCCGACTAGATCAGGTTGCTCAGAGCCTCATCCAGCCTGGCCTTGAACGTTTCCAGGGATGGGGCCTCCACCACCTTTCTGGGCAACCTGTTCCAGTGTTCTATAACTTGCATCGTAAAAAGTTTTTTCCTAATTTCCAATCTAAATCTATCCCCCTCTATTTTAAAACCATTACCCCTCATCCTATTGCAACAGGCCCTACTAAACAGCCTTTCCCCATCTTTCTTGTAGGCCCCCTTGAGGTACTGGAAGACCGCTATCAGGTCTCCCCGGAGCCTCCTCTTCTCCAGGCTGAACAGCCCCAACTCTCTCACCCTGTCCTCATAAGAGAGGTGCTCCAGCCCTTTTATCATCTTCGTGGCCCTCCTCTGGACCTTCTCCAACTGGTCCATGTCTTTCTTGTGCTGGGGGCTCCAGAACTGGACACAGTACTCCAGGTGGGGTCTCACCAGGGCAGAGTAGAGGGGGAGAATCACCTCCCTTGACCTGCTGGCCACGCTTCTTTTGATGCAGCCCAGGATGCGGTTGGCCTTCTGGGCCGCAAGGGCGCATTGCCTGCTCATGTTAAGCTTCTCATCCACCAGCACTCCCAAGTCCTTCTCCTCGGGGCTTGTCTTAATCCAATCCCCGCCCAGCCTGTATTTGTGCCTGGGATTGCCATGACCCAGGTGCAGGACCTTGCACTTTGCCTGGTTGAACTTCATGAGGTTGGCACGGGCCCACCTCTCCAGCCTGTCAAGGTCCCTCTGGATGGCATCCCTCCTTTCCAGCGTGTCAACGGCACCACACAACTTGGTGTCATTGGCGAACTTGCTGAGGGTGCACTCTATCCCACTGTCCATATCGCCGACAAAGATGTTGAACAGGGCCGGGCCCAACACGGACCCCTGAGGGATGCCACTGGTGACCGGTCTCCATATGGACATTGAGCTGTTGACCACCACTCTCTGAGTGCGGCCATCCAGCCAACTCCTTATCCACCGAGTGGTCCCTCCATCAAACCCATGTCTCTCTAGTTTAAAGAGAAGGATGTCGTGCTGGACAGTGTCAAAATATCAGCATTTGGGCTAGGTACTGTGATTCCAGTGTAGCTGAGATGTTTTTCTTATTCATTCCTTTGCAATGATTCTTAAAATAATTTTGCAAAAAGACCTCAAAGCTTTTTACTTGTTTACATCCTCCCTGGCTATTCTCAACTAACCTCTCTCTCCTCTTCTTTCTCCTCTTCCCCCAACAGACCCAAACTGTGTGTCTCATATGGATTGAAAAGACAAGACTGACTTGTAAAATTTCATCCCAACCTGTACCTCTGCTTTGCATCAATTATTTTGAGGTCAGATGGACTTACTTGGAAGGATTTGATTTGATTTTAATAATTCTTTCTTTCATGACTCAAGTAATACCAGCAAAATAGTAGTGGTATTTCCACAGTAGTTCAATATTGAATACATTGAATAGAATTGCCACAAATCACAAAAAAAAAAAATGTAGATGTGGAAAATCCCTTAGCTCACTCATTAAAGAGTACTTCAAATACAAGTAAGTGTATTTTACTGCATGTTGTAATATATATTCAGGCAAAATACAAATGTATGAAAACTTCCTGTACCTTGCTCTGATGTCCCCATAACCTTCAGAAGTGCTTGGCTTGTTTAAGTTTGTATAGGACCAGTGATATCAGCCACAAAGTAGATCATACTCTTTTTTAGATATTATACTACTAGTTTATTTTGTAAAGTAAATGGAAAGCCTGAGATGTGCTAGAGGCACAGAATTCCACATTGTTCCAATAAACAGTTTACACTCACATACTGGTTGTGCAGAAATGAAATATCCTACCCCTGTAGAGTGATGGGATTACCTACAAAGACTTGGGAAGGGTCTCTGTTTCTGATTATATGATCCAGTTTTAGTAAATTGCAGTTTCGGTAACTTTGACATTTCACTATTTTTCAAGCACAACTGATTCTTGCACATACTTAAGAATTATAAATACTGTAGAACAATTTTTTTTTTGGGAAGAGTAAAACTGATCTGATTCACATACAAAGTATAAAGATGACAATTTTTATCTCTACGTAAAGCAAAACCATTGCTGTCTGGAGATTGTATCTTCTGTATTGCCATAGAGGTAAGAGAGGTATATAAAATCATTCGGGACATTAATTTGCTTCCAACTTCCCAGTTCAAAATGATACCTAACTGTCTGTAGGACAACTCAGAAATTATGATCATCTGAACTGGTTTAATTATGAGCATGTTTAAAGTGGAGGATTGTGGTGATTCTCCTTGAAGGTTTCTTACATTTCTTTTCCTGAAGCTGTAACAGTTTAAGCTTACCTTCTCTCAGATTCTTGTATCAGTTTAGTTGGAAGAAGAGAGTAAGGAGTTTCCTACAGCTTGAGAAATAATTTTCTAGCTTATATTAGTGGGAGAAGCAGTGATCACTGATAGGTGACATTTCCCTTTGCCGATAAGCTTGATTTAGAATGATCTTTCATTTTTTTTCCCCCTTATTAACATAGCTGATATCCTGAAAACATTATTTATACGTACCTATATATAAAAATACAGTAGAGATTACATGTTATAGTTATGACACATGAAGATTTTCCAAGATTCAAGAAGGTAAAAATTCTCTTTGCTGCCAGCCTTTACCTGCTCTAGTTCTTCAGTCTGTTTGGTACATTATGAAACAATAAAAATATTACTGAAATAATTATAAAATGTTAATCTTTGAATTTCAGTGCATTTGAGCATGTTGAATAACCAGATTCAATCAAAGTAATACTATCAAAGCAAAGTTATTTCTTTCTTTGTGGAAAGAAAAATATTTTTATTATTCTTGGAGGAGCACACTGAAAAGGCAAGAGACAATGAACATCAGTTGCAACAAAAGAAATTCCTGTTAGATACCAGGAAAAAAAATTGTAAATGAATGATCACACACTGGAACAGGTGGCTGGGAGAAATTGAGGAATCTCCATCCTTGGAGATGATCAGAACTCAACTGGAAATGGGTCTGAGCAACGTACTTAAACTTTGAAGCTGGATCTTCAAGTTTGGCCCCAATTAGATCAGGAAGCTGGACTAGATGACATCCATAGATGTCTTCCATCCTAAATTATTCTATGATTCTGTGATTGAGTTATTGAGATGTCAAGTATGATTCCCTAACAAACAGAAGTTGACTGGAGATATCCGACAAGAAGATATTTTCTGAAAAAAAGCTTGATTTTTCGTTAGGTGTAAAACAGTGATGCTAGCAGCATTGTTTTTATCTAGAGAGAATTACAGAACACTCAGCATTGGATCTCTTACTAACAATTTTAAAAAATATATTTGGAAGACTTCCTATGTTATTTAACTTTAACCATCAGCTAGTGTTTTAGGATGGTGCTCTCATGATAAGTTCACGAATTAATGATGGAAGCTTATGTTGATGCCATTTATTCTAATGAATATATAATATCCTAATTATTAGTAATGTGTCTTCTTTAAGTTGTAAATAGAATTCAAAATGGAAATTGTATTCCTGGCTAGGATTTAGTTCACTGACATCTGTACTATTATCTCTCTGTAGCACACTGATATTTCCTTGGCAGGTCTGTATAGGAAGATTTTGACCTCACATGGCTCCCAATTTTTTTCCTTATGAAATCAGTAGAAAATCTTAATGTTTAGAGTGAGACTAAGTAGTACTGAAATCTGCCCTCAGTCCATGTAGATAACTTGCCTCTGCCCTAAACATATAGGTTTGAATGCTCGAAAAGATTTTTCACATTGTCTTCTATCATGGTTTTAGAGAGTCCAGATAACTCAAGGACTGCAGGATAACATTCTAGAGGTATGACAAATGAACCTGCAAGAACTTGGCAATTTCATTAGAATTTATATTATGGCACTATTTGTCAGTTCAGTGTGTGGTAAATCCTCCTTTTTTTCAGCTCAAGGAATCTTGTTTTCCACACTGAACTGGGCAAAAATTATGTAAAAAAAAAAAAAAAGGAGGTAGAAACCCTTTCCAGTTCAGCATCTGTGAAGCACAAGTTGTCTCCCTCCAGGAGGCAGCAATTTGAACTACCTCACATCAAACTCATCACCACAGTCTCAGCTCCTCTCTACTTGGCAGACAAATATAATTTCATTGGTGCGTAAGGTATCCCCTTTTAGCTGTGCACTGTGCTACATAAGGGCTATAAATGCTCTGAAGAGATTCCAGTGCTCTTCAGATCTCAAGACAAAACTATACAGGTTTGGTATTTTTTTTGTTTGTTTGTTTGTTTGTTTTTTTTCCTGAGGGAAGCAGGGTGCAGGATGCGGCAGGTGGCAAATGTGAGAGGAAAGTAATGTTTTTAAATAGAAGGTCTATAGCAGTCTTATACCCTTTAAACCCCTGTCCAACTCCTCTTAATTATTTGTGGCATGATTTTTTAAGCTGAATTGCTTACAAACATTCTGACACAGTGCTAGTCATGTTGGCTTTAATTTAGCTGATACTTTGAACTAACAGCTATACTGCCATATCGTATCTGTATTATATTACCATGCTGATGTTTGTGGCTTCTGGTCAATTTGGCATGTAGTGTTGTAGGTAGGAACAATATAACAATTACAAAGGCCAGGTATCCTTGGAGATGGAGATGGAAACTCCCCCTACAAACCAAGATATGCATCCTGGTCAGGGACAATAGTATATTCACAGACCTGTTGATTGTATATTGTGTGTAGGTGCTGTATGGTTTACTATACGAGCCTACACTGGACCCTAAACAAAATTCATGTCCTGAACTGCCCTTGGGTGATTTTAATGCTAAAAATTGCACCCTCTTACAGATAATGAATATGCTAATGAGGAGGACTTTCCTAAATATTTTAAACATGAACATATGTAATTATTGACAGAGGAAAAAATATCGGTAACCAATAAGTTATTGTATTGTTATTTCTTCCTTGTTATTATTTTGTATAAAAGACCCTTTGTATTTCTAAGAGATGTACTGGCTGTATTAGATGTCTAGCACTTGCTTCTGCAGAATTGAAATAAACACAAATATCTCAACTCAGTGTGTTGATTGACTCTTGCATGCTGAGTAAAGAACCCCTGGCTTTGGGACAACAGTAGGTACTAAAACTCCTCTGCATTCTATCTAAGTACACTAGGGGGGTGAATTTGAAGTAAAGCTAGTGGCATTAAAAAAAAAAAAAAACACACAAAAAATCCTCATCTTAAAATATTTTTTTCACCCCACAACAGGAAATGGCATGATTTGTAGGGGAAGAGGCATAGTTTGTATAGGCTTGTATGCATTCTTATTTCTAATTTAGCAAATTTTTACAAATTTCTGCAGTATAGAACAGCTTATCTATATGTAATTGCTTTAAGTGCAAAAGTTCCTCTTTCACTTTTGTTCCAGCTCTTCAGTAAATATAATTCGTAACAGTTCTGAGTCAAATTCTTTCTCTTACAAGTGTACTAGTAGGCTATTTAAAATGAATGTTTATGGATGTTGGATTATTCTAGCTGACACACCATCAGTTCGGCCTGTAGTTCCATTTTTTTTAATGATATATTGAATTTATGAGTTGCAAATCACCATTCAGTCTTGATAGGTCATTGCCCTTTGTGGGAACAGATGGGCAATTCACGGTTGGATCTTAGACACAGTATCTCAGGGGTAAAAAGTATCTTTGTTTTCCTTGCAAATGTCAGAAGAAAGCTGTTTACTTCAAAAGATATTATGCGGGCAATGCATGTGATCACAGATGCTTATTACAGTGCTTGAGTAGTGTTCTAATGTAGTTAAATGGAAAAGACTGTATCCTTAAGCAACCTAAAAAAAAAATAATTTATTGATGTAAAAGTTGAATTTTGCATTATATTTTATTGATCTGGGTGCATTTAGCTCCAATTTTCCAGACTTACAAGATACTGAGGAAAAGGATGGGGAGACAAATTGGAGAAAGCAAAAGCATAATAATACAAAATATAGAGGGGTTGTAGTGGGAAGTAGTAAAATTGAAGACAGAATGCAGACGGAACCAAACTACTGGAGACTCAGATAGTGAGGGTCCTTATCGCTTTCCAGGTAACCTGGTTGATATATCTGGGTTCAGTTGAGGCTGTCTGATAAAACAGCTCCTTAGTGAAGTTCAGCATAGTATTGAATGGTTCTGCGCTGTCTTTGTGCTATTCCTTTGGCTACTCTGAAGGAGTTTACTAGCCTAAGCTATCAACCTGCCAAAGCTGCTGAACTGTTCTTGCACCTTTCATTGATCTGGTACAAATGAGCCACACTAGAGAATTATAAGCAGGCAATAAAACTCTTTTAAAACACCAAAAAAGTAGATCAGCATTATTTTAATAGAAATTACGTCATATATGGTTAGGGTAACTGTTCAGCTCCTACATTTTTATTGTAATACCCATGAGTACTACTGATCACAGCCTTTTATGTTCCTTATACCGGTTCTGAATAAGAGGGAGAAGTACTCAAATTAGACTAGTAGTGTGACACTTCACTTCTGTATAATCTGAGTATAGTACACCCAGATTTCCCGTATTTGACTGAAAATGTCATAAGACTCATTCAAAGTACTATCTGTTCTCCTCCAAAAGAATTTACATGCACCCAAAATGAAAATACAAGAATGTGCAAGGAGGTGAGTGGAGGATTAATGAATAAAGAGCTGAGAAAACCAAGTAACTTTTTACTGCAAAAGTATTGGTGAAGAAAAATAGTTCTCTATCCAAAAAAGTCAGTATGATCTTTGGTGTATATAATCCACAGTGGATCTGAAGAAAGTTTATTACCTCTTTGGTATGATCAGTTCTGGGTTGCTTGGAAAGAATTTCTCGAACTGAAACAGACTCATGAAAATGACCAGAGAACTAGAAAATGCATAAGCTTCAGCAGCTCAATCAATTTTGGGAGACATTTTAGGTATAGCTGTGAGCTATCTCAAGGGATTAAAGCTTTGATAACATCCCTTGAAATTTTCAGAAAGAAAAAAATAAGATCCAGTGGATGGGAACTGAAATTGGACAAATTTAAAAAACTGTGGTAAGTGTTTTCAGCAGTAAGAGTAATTAACTGTTAAGAAAGCTAAGCATGAGCTGTTAGGATTTCCTACCTGCAGAAACTTCCTGTTCAATATTGGTATTTTTTCACTAGATATTATACTACAGTCAGAAATTAATTCTTGTAGTTCTCCTATATTAGAGATATGTCTAGAATTATTCTTTTCAGTTTTATTTTTTATTTTAAAAATTAGGATAAGTTAAGAAATGTGCTATTTATTATCCAGGCATGTGTAGTCTATTCACTGGTCATCTGTAGTATCTGATAATAACCTTACTTTCTCTTTCTCTGCTTTATTGTTCTCCTCTTCATTATAAGGAAGGTAAAACAACACCCCTTAGCTCATAATCTGCAAAATAAGCAAAACTATTTAATCTCAAGAGCTTTTTTTTTTTTTTTGCTGTCAACACTAGTCATTTTTTCAAATAAAGGAAAACATTAAAAATCTGAATAAGGAAGTAAAGTTAAGAGTTAACAAAAGGGTTAACAGTTAGACTGCTTTTTGTTACACTGCAGATATCCACAAATAGGTATCCATAATTTGAAAGTTAATGGATTCCATATTTCACAACTCACAGGCAAGCCTCCAGCTTCCTGCTGTAGCATGCTGCATTGAGATCTCCTTTTGATAGCCCACAATACAGTCTTGAAAGACATCCGATATCTTGTCAGAAACAAGTAGCAGAATATTGTTTGACGTGCTCAAAGCATGTCCAAGTAATTTGAGATAAATGTTTGTTAGAAAATAAGCAATCAACAGAGATCAGATAACACCTGATGAGCTGAGCCTTTGAATCTGAAACAGGAGAATGTTGACCCTGAATCAATCCCTGAATAGTATAATAATCTCTATACAAAGAAATGACAGCAGAAGTATTTTATGTATTTATTTCATAAACATTATAGTTTCTTGGTTTTCTTCACTATACCATTCAAACAGCTACATGGGATGAAATCTCTGTAGATCCTTCAGGTTTTTGACATCTTTTAGCTGATGAAATGTACCTATTTATGACATGCAAATGCAAAAAGTGTATTCTAATAGTATTAGAACAAATGTAACACTACTATCTTCAATACTGCATGAAATGAGCAGGATCTGAAACAGACAGAGACGACAAAGTGGGAGTTGGAATCCAGGGGTGATGATAATAAACCTGAGAAAGAGGTATTTGGAGTTGTTATTTTTCCTACATACTGTTTCTGATTAATCATGTTTTATTTTTTGTTGCTTTCAAGCAGTCCTAGATGATCTTATTTTTTTCGTAGTATAACAACTATAACTTACCAGACACTCCGAATAATATCCCTTGGAGCTAACTCTAAGGAGTATTAATACAAGGAAACTTCCAGAGATTTTTGGCTTTGGCTGGTTCTACGCTACATTGTAGAGCATAGTGACCTGCTGAAAGGGAAGACCAAAAAACACAATCACTTTTCTTGAAGTACCTTAATCAAAGAAGGAACATCTCTGGTTCAGTTTTACTTAAAATAGTCCTACTTTGGACTTCAAAAAAAACCCAAACAGTTAAAATCAGTTTCAAATCTTAGGGTACAAAGTTTGATGAGACGTTGCACTCCTAGGCTTACCACTAGAAACTGGATGGAGGAACAGATCACTGCAGCAACTGAGGAGGCTGCTATTAAGACTCCCCGGGGCTTAAGCAGCAAGTTAAGGTCACTGTGTGGAACCAAACAGGGAAGTGGAGCATCTGGCCAAAAAGTAGACCCAGTCACTGTTGCAAAGCCAGACATGGTGCAGTAGCCTCCTGTTCTGGTTTTGTTAGTGAGGGGGGGCCTAAGGTGGTAGCTTCTGTAGGAAACTGCTAGAAGTTGCTCCCCTTTGTTTAGTGGACTCGGCTGGGCCTAGGGCGGACCCACTGCTGGCCAAGGCCGAGCCAATTGGTAGCAGAATGTCCCGTGATAATGCCTCTGTGATAACGTATTTAAGTAGGGGAAAACAGGAAAAAAAGGAGAGAAGATGTGAAGCAGCTGAGCAGGGGGCAGAGAGGGGGAGGCGTGAGCCTTGTGGGCCTTGCAGGCCTCACCCTCTGGCCTCCCACCAGGCAGCCGACTGGGCCCAACTCGGCCCGGCCTGGCTGCAAGAAGTGGAGAGGAAATTAGAAGTTGAAGTGAACAAGATATGAAAAGGATCCTGAGAGGCGTCTGCCAGCCTGTTGTGAGGAATGGCTGCAGACGCCAAGGTCAGTGAAGAAGGAGGGGGAGGAGTAACGTGGCTCCTGGCCAAGATTCCTCTGCAACTCGTGGTGAAGACCATGGTGGAGCAGGTTGTCCCCCTGCAGCCCATGGAGGCCCATGGAGGGGCAGAGATCCACCTGCAGCCCGTGAAGGACCCCACGCTGGAGCAGGTGGATGCCTGAAGGAGGCTGTGGCCTGTGGAGGGCCCGCTGGGACAGCTGTTCTAGAGGGACTGCACCCCGTGGAAGAGATGACCCACGCTGGAGCAGTTTCACGAAGGACTGTGGCCCATGGGAGGGACCCCACGATGGAGCAGGGGAGGAATGCGAGGACTTCTTCCTCCGACGATGATACAGCAGTGTAAAACAACACGTGATGAACTGACCGCAACCCCCATTCCCTTTCCCCGCCCCGTGCCGCTCAGGGAGGGGAAGGTAGTAGAGATAATGTTAAGCCCGGGAAGAGGGAGGGGTGGGGAGAGGTTATCTTGTTCCCTGTCTCATTCTCCTGCTAATTTTAGAAATAAATGAATAGTTTTCCCCAAGTTGAGTCTGTTTTGCCCGTGACGGTAACTTTAAGGATTTCTCCCCATCCTTATTTCAAACCTTGAGGCATTTTTTCTTATATCATCTCACCCTATTCTCTCGGAGGGTGGGGGGACCGAGAGAGAGATTGCGTAGTCTGGTCCCAATCGGGGCTGAACTACGACACCTCCTGTTTGAGTTCAGGAGCCAAGGCACAAGAAAAGGAATATTTGATGAGGCAAATTGAAGTTCAGCAGCAGACAGGGACATCAGCTGAGGTCTGGTCCTGCACTTAGGGATGGAGTTAACAAGACAGGTCAGCCAGATTGCACTGGCATCTATTTAAAAAACAAAGGTATAACTCCAGGCAGAAAGTGGAAGCTATGCCTCCTGTGATAGGTGTCATTGTTATGAACATGTGGCCTTGTTTAAAGTATGGAAATTTTCCCCAAAGAACATATATAAAGAACATTAATACAGCACTTGGGATTGCCTGGAGATATGGAAAATTTTTAAAGTCAAATTCAGGGAGGAGCATCAGAAAATAAAAGAATTAAGGAAAAAGTCCAGGAAACTTTTATGGGATGATGCTATACTCATGGAATGACAACTTTAAAGGAACTGGAATTTCAGAAAAATCTTAGCATGTGATCTTTGGGAATCAGCCATGCTTATTTTCTATCCCCAAAAGACTCCCTTTCATATATATGACCCTAAAAAATGTCTTAAAATGTTAAATAATATGAATGAAGTTGTCAAAACACAGTTATTGAAATAACCGTGTAAGGTGCAGAGGGAAAACACAAGTGGGGAGGGCCAAACTTCTTAAAATTAAACGGAAGGAAGACAAAGATTTTTTAATTCTGCCAATTTTTCCATGATTTTATATTTATTAACTCTTTAGTGCTAATGTTACTTATGCTATAAATTGGATTAATGACATGGACACTTGTGGCGCTAATCCACTGTTCAGTTATACTCTAATAATAATCTCTTTCAATTTATTAATGTATAGTGTTTTCTAAGGCGATATGTTACATACTTTCAGCATGTTATGTCTGGTTGTATTTGGATACTTATCAACATCACCAAACAAAACTATAACTTATGATTATGCCATTTTGATAAGAGAAGGCAATGTTTCCTGAAAAATGCACAAACATCAACATTTATCAACCTACCAGAATCTAATGATGAATTAGTCTTTCAGTCTTCTGTGAGATGGTCTGACAGGCCTGTTGTCTACATACAGCTTACAGTCAACTGAAGAGGAAAGGGCTCATTGTGCTAAGGATATACCATATTTTCTCAAGAAATACATATTATATACTTATAATAGCATATTATTAATGTATGTGCATGAATATTGTGAATATTGAGAAGAAATCAAGGCTATGAATAGCACAGTAGAAATGTGATAGGAACGAGCTGCAAGCTCTTGAATTGTTGAACTGTACTTAAACCACAAGTAGCATATGTGTACGCATCCCCCTCTCTCTCTCTCTCTCTTCCTCTTATGAGTGTATATGAATAACAATGTGAAATACGAGTACATATTATTAGTGTTAAACAGCATTATTAACAAATAATCATGGAAAATTTCTGTTGGAAATTATTTCCCTTGGGAAGGACCTTCTAAAAATCAGATACATAAAAGCTGTACTAGATATAACAAAATATTTAAGGACATTCCTTAATTCTTGAACGGGGGGCTAATTTTCAGATGATAGCTGAAGTAAACTAGGATTTTTTCTAATATTTCTTTTCTTTCTTCCTGATTCTCAGCATAGTCAGAGACAGAACCATCTATATTGCAACACATCAGTGTAAGATTTAAAAAATAAAATAAAATCATCTACAGTAAGTAATTTGCCAATGGAGTTTTCTCTGCTTATAGTTTATAAATATACTGCTACTACTACTGTGCTGTAGTAGTGCTTTTGTAAGCCCTGAATGCACAGAGAGCTTTGCTTTTGTCTATCTGAGCTCTAAAATTCTTCATAAATATTTCAAATTGTCACTAGCTGAAAAGGAAATGTTGGAAGAAACAATAGGTAACAGTTCAAACATTTAGGAAACTGCAAATAGTAAAATGATGTTGTATAATCTCATGAGACAACAATGGAGGAAAAAGAGACACCTGAGAGGACTTACACAGGGTCAGAATTTTGAATAAGTTTATAAACTCATGTTAGGATATGCCTGTGAGATACATGGCTCACATCATTCCTGAAACTCAGATTACATATACATAAGAAATAGAGATTCATGTGACGTACATTGCAAGCCATTAAGTTCTGCAAGCCTTAAAATTTTATTAGATTCTTGGAAACAAATGAAATACAAAGGGTAGGATGTTTAATTATGCTTCTTGCAGGGATACTTTTACAATTTATTGAAGCAATGTTTTAGCTGTCAGTGTAGCAATGAAACTGTAACCACTTTGATTATATACATTTTAAAATTAAAAAATACTTTTTTAGCTAGGTCATACACTTTGAGACACATTTGCAAATGTTTTTGAAGTGAATAGCATACACACCACGTTTTTGGATTTAGATCTGCTCCATAATTTTATTCCTTTGCATGCCTGTTATCATTTAATAGAATTTTTTTTTTCTTATTAGCATCATTTGTTCTGAAGTATAAGCAGTTCCCAGTGTTGACAGCCAGGCCTTTCTTTTTTGTATTTAAATCTAGCAATAGGAGGTATAAATATGAACGCTCTCTCACACAAGAGTGCTTAGTTTCTGAAAGGAGATCTCTATCAGTTCTCCCTTAGCATTTGACAGTAAAATGCATCTTTCTTCTCTTCAGATCATGATACCTTTCTGTGATTTTGTCAATGGATTCCCTACACAGATTTTTACAGGATTAGTTATGTTGTCTGCTGTATTTGTGTTGAATTACTATTTCTGAGCAATACATTTAACATAGTTATGTATAACTGTTCATAGTTTCCTTACTTTTTTTTTCAACACAAAGACCAAGCCTCAGCTGCAAATTTTCACTTTCTTTAAGCAAATCCTTTTATTTTGTTAAATGTATTTTTTCTCTCTCAAATAAAAACAACTTCACTTTAAGAAAGCTCTCAACTTCTTTTGAGGAAAAGAGCTGGAGACACAATGTACACTGTCCTGTTCACATGGATTAATTTCATATAACCATTCCAATCGAGTGTTCAGTGCAGTGTGTGTTGAAATTCCTTATTTGGCCATTGGCACACAGGAAATGTGTGCTAAGAAACAGTCAATCTGGAGGAACTCAAAGTCTTTCTTCAGGAAAGCTTGCATTGTTTGCTGAAGTCAGTCAGGATATATCTACATGGGTGCATGAGGGTGACCTGAACTTTTCTGCCTGACTTTGGAACTGACTGTAAGGGAGCAGAGTCTGCTCTGGAGGCTGCTCAAGTCACTTTGCTGTGGTGCTTTGCCTCACCTAACAAGGTCATTCTCAGTTGTGTTTCTTGCCCACTTTTAATGTAGTAGTCTACACTTGAGCACTCAACTCCAGGTACCATCAGTAGAAGCTCAGTTATCCCTCTAGCTTTCCTACTTTGCGCAATTATAGTTGTATTTCTTTATCATCTGGTCTGGCACGTTCACAAATCTCCGGACTCCCCTGTCAAGCCAGACCTTCATTCCATCCTTTCTTCCTTCTTTCCATTCTTTCTACCTTCCTATTAATCTCTGAATATATCCTCTGCAGCCTTGTCTTTCTCTCTTAACCATGGATTTTTTTTTGTTACACTAAAGACTGCATTGTATGAGAAAGTTTATACAAAGGGAATTATAAAATCTTTACAAATAGAGCAAAAACGGTGAACAGAGAGATTATTTCATACTACCTAAGAAATATTACCTTATTTAGGATAAATTATTGTTTAAGAACAGTCTAATTCTGTATACAGGTATGGTACTGTATAGCGAATATTTTTACTTTTTTTCTGTAGTTTATTTGCCATCCTTTGAATGTCTGTGGTGAGATATTGATTCTGCTGTGTCAGACCTTCCATTTTTCTCTGAAAACTTCATTTAAGAAGCAGAAGTTCTTCACTGATATTTCTGCAAACTGGAGGATGTACTTAATGGCGCTTTGATTCACTTTCACCTAGTTCTTAAGCATCTTACAAGACAAACACTCATTAGTAGAAATAAGGAATGCAGTTAATCTCCAAATAAATGAATGTAGGAGCTGTTACACTTCCAGCTTCCTGTGTTTCTGTTCTTAGTTTATGTGAAGACTGACATCTGCAGATGTAAGAATTTTGCCTTTGGTTATCTGAAGCAGTTTGACCTAGAAGTTCTGACATGCTGGAGAATAAGATACTGGTATATACTACTGATATACTACTGATATACTACTGCTGGAGAATAAATGCCATTTTCTCACTAGCTTTTGTTATTCTATTTAGTACCTACTTGCTTCTGTTTGTACCATTTCTACCCTAAAATTTTCTACATAGAAATGTAAATAAGGAAAAAAAATAGCCTATGAATTTTCATTTGCATTCTAGTCTCATGCTCTTTCAAATTTATTTACACACTGTTCTCATATTTATTGCTGCTCCATCCTACACTGATGACTTTTAATCTGTTTCCTTAGAATACACAATTAATAATTAATAATTCACAATTAGTCAAAATAGATACATAATTTGCTTAGCCTAGCCAGTAGTCCTCCAAACCACCATTTTCTCTGGGACCTGTGATCATTTCCTCTTGAAATGTAGGAATGTAAACTATTTTTTTTTTCCCTGATGTAGCCTAGATTCTTGTTAGTGAAGGCACTTGACTCTTTTTTTTATCCATATTCACTATTGTATCTTTAGTTGAAGAGGAGTTAGATATTACACGTTAATTTCAGAAGCCTTTTTATTCCGAACAAATATTGTTTTCACAGCCAATACAATTAGGAAGCTTATTTTGCAGGGTCTGTTGATATAATTGTACTCCTGAGGTAATGAGATTATTTTTCCTGATTTTTTCTGAACTCACAGTAGTGATGTAAATGATATTACAGTTGAAGACTAGTCCCCTTAAGGGAACACAATTGTTTATAGGCCACAGTACTGTTTGCTAGTGAGGCTGTAACTTCATATGATTTGCTAATATTTGCACTGCACTTTTGAGGGAATTTCTGCATGTTGGATATTGGAAATCAGTCTACTCTGACATGTATGAACATTATTTAATTCCATATAGATAAATATCTTGATGATTGAGATATATTCAGCTGCCAAAATTCCACTAAATTCCTTAAGCATATCAGTAAAAATGGAGAGAGGGTAGTATGCTTTAACAGTATAGAGAATGGAAATATGTGTCCCAATATGGATTTTTGCATAATTTCTTCATATATGAGCCGTGGTCCCTGAGCGTAATAGTTCTTAGATCCCAGAAAATTAGGACTGAGAGATAATGGATATATGACAAACATTGGTTTATTAAACAGGATCAAGTGCACAATGAGGAATAGAAAAGTTAAGGGAAACAAAGATGGCAACAGCACTGGGTTTGGAAGAGATGGTAGAAAATAAGCCAAAAGATGGTCAGAAAACAGAAAACATTCAAATGTTTATATATTAAAAAAAGTCATTGCTAGCAGTGTCATCCAGTGGCTGTGTGAATAAACTGCAAGGGCCAAGACACATTCAGGAGAGGCTTGTGCTAGTAGAAAAGGTTCTTCTGCACCTAGGTCATATTAGTGCTTAAAAAACCCCCATAAATTCATTTGAAGTGTCACAGGAATGTAAGAGCTATCTAACAAGAAAAATTTAAAGATATTCTCTTCAAAGCAGCCCCTTATCTAAGAGTTCTATACTCTAGTGAAGATGTATGTAAAACTACTCTCTGCTTCAACCTCTACATAAAATCATAGTCTACAGAGGAAAAGGTTAGAAATTTAAAATCATACACCAGATGCCAGAAAATAGTATGAGACAAAAGAGGAAGATAAGTAAGTTTACACTATCTTCTGGCTATGCATAACTGTTACAAATACAAGTATTTAATGATCTGAGGGAAATAATGTTCTTCAAATACTACTTTGGACAGTAGTGAGGACCAGAGACAGGTCCTTTTAGACATCTAATGTGCATTTGAACCTATTTGCTCTATTTCTCCACTTTTATCACATATTATTTTAACTTTTTTAATGTATTTTCCCTGTAATGTTTCATTTTGCAGTTCGTAGCAATGACAGTTGCCTAGTCTTTCTCGTTAACAACCTTTCTGTCTTTGAGGATGGTGTGACTACTTGATTTTTTTTTTCAATTCTGTTTCCACACATGACATGGATACATTTTCTATTTTTCTTGACACTGCTGATTGAGCTATAGGTAGATTAGTTGCGGATATGATTTTTTTTTTCTTCTACTAATTTAAATTGCATTGGCTCTTCTCCTCAATAATTTTGGGGAATGTTTGGATTGCAATGCCTGTGTTTGCTACCAAACTTTATTTGCTGTTACAAACAAGGGTGCTGGTAAGTGCAATTCTGCAAGAACTTGAGTGGTTGATTTTTTTGTTTGGTGTTTTTTGGTTTTGGGATTTGGGTGGTATTTTTTGCATATCAGACATGCAATGTTTGACAAGTTGAACAACTTTAGCTATGTGAATGACTGTGCACTATCATAATGAGGACATGTTACATGATGGAAACTTCTGCACCTTAGTTAAGGCATGGGAAGATAATAGGCAGAGTACACTTATGACACTGTAGAAATTAGCTGATGCCCATTAATAGGTACCTGAAGCCTGGATCACAGAACCCAATTAGCACTTTTATTGCAAAAACTTTACTTTGGTCATCTGCATCTTTCAAACTCCTGTGCACACCTTAGACCTCTTCTTAGGCATCTGTTGGCCTATATTAGTGAGCTCCTTCTTGGATTTTGTCTTTGGAACACCAGCTTACACATATGCATATATACATATTTAACTCACTGCACTGGGACCAGGGACAGAGTTTATGATGAAAGTTGGGATCACTTAATCAAGGTTGCAATGCAGTGAATAACCAAATCACAATACTTCTCGAACTAAAAAAAAAATCTGTTTGATGTCTTCATTGTGAAATTTCTGGTGTGCGTTTCCTTCAAGGTCAGCTGTTTGAGCAATATTAAGCACCACCTCAGAAAAGACATTTCAAAAAGGTTTAGGATCTCTTCTTAGTTAGCATCTTGGCAGTTGTTTTTTCCTACTGTTGTTTTTTCCTTCTGATTCGTTAGTAAGAACACTGATTAGAATTTATATTTGCCTATACTAAGAAAACAACAATAGTTAATAAAAACCAAAGTTCAGTGATAGCATGGCCATTTACATAGAAAAGCCTGTGAGCTCAAGGATGAAATTTTTGTTTGAAGCTGAAGAAAGATCCAGTCACCTTCAATTAGCCAACTATAGACAAGCTATAAGCATGACCTGTGTGCAAACCTTAAATACCGTTCAGCTGAGTTAGTGCAAAGCCAGATATTGGATACTAGAACACTTTAAAGGCAGTGTTTTCTGCTTGCAATCAGATTCAGAGCTCAGAGAAAGGAAGGATTCCTGCCTGTCTCCTGGTTATAGTGGCTGAGGGAATTGGATTTGCTTAGCCTGGAGAAGAGAAGGCTAAGGACATACCTGTTTGCTGTCTTCAAACTCCTTAAGAAGGAGTATGAAAACAGCTGAATCAGACTATTCTCAGAGATGCATTGTGGAAGAATGTAAAGCATAGTCTAAAGCTGCAGCAAGTAATATTCTAAATGGATGTAAATATTTTCACAATAAGAGGGAACTGCCGTAATTGGAGATTTTCAGAATTTAACTGGGCAAATCCTGAGCAACATGGTCTGACCTTGAAACTACTTTTGCCTCAAGGTGGAGGTCAGACTGAATGACTTTCAGACATCCTCTCCAACTTATGTTTTCATATGATTCTATCTTCTTTGTGCTGACCTATGCCTCAAAGAGCACTATTTTAAAAATTTCACAAGTATAGGAGACAAATTACATTATATATATTTACATTGACTTTTCAGCTTTAAAGAAGAAAACAAGAATCAATCAGTCTTAACTGTGGAGTTGCTATGACACTGTGTTATCAGGGACATATTTTTCATTAATTCTCAGTATTTCTCTCAACTTTAGAACAATAAAAGGGTGAGTATAATAACCCCTGTGCTATAAACCCCATATATTCGGTTTTCTTCTCTGAAGTTTGGCAAACAGTATAGGTACACCAACACTATCACTTCTATTTCTTATTTTTTTTCTGAGATTTGTAACATCAGTTAATCTACTGCTTTTTCACTCTTTGGCTTTAGGTATGAGAACAGTGCAGAGGGCCAGACACGAATAGAGGCTCACTAGGTAAAGTTGTGTTGGACTAGGCAGAATACAAATATTCTGTATTGAACAGCTTAGCTGCATTTATAATTTTACTGATTTGTTATGATGTCAGTTTTTCCTGTTGGAAAGAGGGTGTGAAATGTTTGGGATTAGGTTTGGTGGTAAACACCAAGTAATTCTACCTGCTTCATAACAACTGCTCCGGGCTACAACATTACGAATGGAAAAAACAGCTCATTTTGCTTTGCTGTAACATATACTAGTTTAGGAAAGCTTCAGACTTTGAGACAATTATAGCTTAGCTATCACACTTACAGAAGCATTTCTAGTATCTCCGCTTCTCTAAGACAGGAGACAGTGACCTTCTGCTCATTTAGTCAGCAACCAAGTACCAAAGTGTAACTTCTGCTTCACTGATCTTTTGGCCTCAGATTGTCAGACATCTAGTTGCATGAGTTAGTTGACTGCATTCTAGAGTGAACTCCAAAAAGCAATAAAAGTTGGCTGAAACTTATTAAAACTTTGATGTTTATCTCTTTATTAGGGGAGATGAGAGAAACAATACATAAAGTAAATTAGGATTGAACCATGTGATTGCTTTCTAAGCTTAGTTCCATTTGGGAGTGCAACAGCAAATTACAAGGCAGGGAATTACCCACAATGAGTGAGTTAATCAAGGGAAAAGAGACTAACAGGATACAGATGTCAAAGCAAACAAAAGAAAAAAGTAAACATGAAATTAATTAAACCAAGCTCCACGATACTCTTTGATTGCTATTGGTACTGACTAAATACTGGCTGCTTTTCACAGACATGTGAAAATCTAGATTTTCTTCTGGTGAGTTTACAGTGTGAATTAGCTTTATAAGACCCTAAAGTGTTTGACCACAGAGTATGAGTCCCCTACAAGTTGTTGCTAATGAAATACTTTGTTGGTTGTGCACCCAGAAAGACCACCACTGTTGTGGTGACGCTTAAGAGGGAGAGCAAGGTATTGCACAACCTTCAGCATGATATTTGTTTAGTGTTGTTTCCCATGGGTCACAAAAGTTGAGAATGGCTGTGTTAAGGTGTACAGGCATAATTTAATTGTAAAGAGTTGTAAATTGAACCTCTCCATTAAATCATCATTAAATTTCAGAAATTAATCTTTTTCTTGCTAATGAAATGGGTTGGTGACAGCTGTGAAGTGACTGCTCTTATTGCACTATTGGAACTAGAAGCATTCTCTTCAGAGACAGCATTATTATCAACAGCAAAATATAACTTGTTTTATTAAATGCTTTTCACAAACAAAGAATTCTTAAAGCAATAAAATATCAAATGTGATAGCCTGGATGTTTGGATCACAGAACACAATTAGCACCAAATGTGATAGAAGTGGATAGAACTGAAGCAATAAAACATGAACGGCAATTCTGCAATAACTGTGTGATCACCAAGGTATTTCACTATGAGTTCAGGCCTACACATAGAAGTCGTTTTATTTACTCAGCACATATGCAAACAGATATTGCATCAACACTAAACCTTTTCATTAAGGGGATATGCATATATCCTGTCAAGTTATTCTGTATTCGCTAACCGACCAAGTAAGAAAACAAGACTAACAGCTATAGAAGATGTCTAAATGCACACTGCTTTTTTGTTTATCCATAGCAGATCTTGATCCTGTTGTGGGTCCATAGCAGTCTTGATTGTATCTCAGATGAGAATAGGATGACTTTTTGTCAGTGAAGGTCTTCATACTTCTGTTAGGTCTGTATCTGATTGAGTAGAGCCACTAATCTTGATGAACCAGCCAGCAAATCCAGAAGAATGTGTTAATCTCATAGTCACATAAATCACACAACGAAATTAATAGTTCAGTGAAATAAGATAGAAAAAATAAAAGAAATGACAGACCAGCTTCTGAAGCAGTTTACTGCCTTTAAGCTCGGGTACTGGCTTAACTCTCTTTGATGTTTGATACATTGCAATCTGACAGTAGAACATGTTAAGCATGTGAAAATACATCCATTAAAGGAATTACTACTTTTTCCATATTATATATTTCTCACCTTTTTTTTTTTTTTTAATATTGAGCTGTTCTTTCTGCTACAGTAACTCAAATACCTATAGACTGTGTGATTCAAGCTGTGGGAAATCAAGTTTTCTTCTCTCTCTGATTTGAAGAGTTTGCTTGCAAAGGTTGTTTGTAAGTGACTGTTGCATGTAAATGTAAGTATTGACACATACAATCTAACATTCCCCATGCTGAATGTGAAAATTTAACAGCAGTTATTGCTGCTATTAGTTGAACTACTGAGGAAAAAGGAAAGAAATAATAATAACATCAACAGTCAAAGCTGAGAGGTTTACTTTGAAAAGTAAATTACATACCAGAAAACAGATGCTTTATCTACTATTGTCTTGGCCACAGTCGAGCTAAGCAATAAAGCATTTAAGTGACCTCTGTTGTGTACACTCAAGCATGTACTTCAATTCTGATGTTATAAGCTGTCAGAGTATAATTGCAGAGTGAGAATCTCAGCTAAGATGAAACTCTTGGCTCTCTGAACTGGCAATATAGGGGTCGTCACTCTGTTCTACTATCATAATTTAACCCCAGTTGGCAACTAAGTAACACACAGACACTCATTCACCCTCCCTCTCCATGGTGGGACAGGAGAGAGACTCAGAAGGGTGAAAGTAAAAAAAAAAATAATGGGTTAAGATAAGAACAGCTTAATCATTGAAATAAAATAAGATAATACTAAATTGTAATTAAAAAGAAAACAAGAAAAATAGAAACACTCAAGACAAACAAGTGATGCAACCACTCACCATTTGCTGATTGACATCCAGCCAGTCCTCGACCAGCACTCACTGCCCCGTGACCAACTCCCCTCAGGTTATATGATGAGTATGACATCATATGGTATTGAATATCTCTTTGGCCAGCTGGGGTCAGTTGTCCTGGCTGTGCTCCCTTCCATGTTCTTATATACCTCAAGCCTTCTTGTCGGTAGGGCATGAGAAGCTGAAAAGTCCTTGACTTAGTCTAAGCACGACTCAGCAACAACTAAAACATCAGTGTGTTATCAACATTATTCACTACATCCAAAACACAGCACTATATCAACTACTACAAAGAAAATTAACTCTATCTCAGCCAAAATCAGGACATCTACTTAAAACTGACAGAGAACAAACTTTAGAGTAAAGTATATTGCTTAATTTTGCTTTCATAAGTTAACGACAAATAGCCTTAGTCTATCAGCAGAACTGGAGTCATAACATAAAGCAGAAATGTGTCCTCAATCTCATAGGCTAATTTAGCTGTCTTTTCACAAAGCTATGAAACAGTCAAAACAGGTCTTTTTTTTTTTTTTTTGTAATATATTGATACACCTCTTCTGCTTCTTAATATTTGTATAGCTATTTAATCCAGGACTTCTGGAGAAAGATTAGGTCCACTTTTCTGTCAGTCAGATAAAATAAAACAGCACTCTGAAAAGACCATAGTCCATTAAGGCAAGAGCCATCTAACATGTAAAAAAAAAAGATGTAGAAGCAGAGGAGGGAAGGATGGACTAATCCTTCCAGGAATTACAAGAATATAACTGCTTTAAGAAACAGAACTACAGGGTCAGCTTCACAATTTAAATAAATGAGTAACAATCATTAGCTTCACATTTGTTCTGAGGAATCAGTGCTGATTGAAGATGTGTATGACTGAATTCTAGAAAGCCTTTGTTAGTAAAATAGTGTTAAAGTTTTTTAAAGAAAACTATTTTCAAACAGAAACGTAAAAAGAATTTTTTTTTCTCCTTCTCAAAATTATTCTTCTACCAATGGTGGGTAACTTAAAGGGACAACACAGGACAAAAAAAAGGTCATTAAACTACAGTAATTATTAGGCTTATTTCTAAATTGGGGATGGTAATCTGTAATGCCCATAGTTCAAGGACCTATCCTCTTAAAGATAGTTTTTCTTTATGAAGCTAGTCATCTACGAGTTACTAGAGGATGTCTAACCCAAATCAGTGGAGTGTGTGCGAAGGTAGCTGTACATCATATTTGTGATCTGGTGTGGAACACCAAACCCTTGATGAAATAGTTTAATACAAAAATCCTCATCATAAATAATTTTTGTATTTTAAAAGCTATTAATTATCTACATTTTTATTTTTATGCTTTAAGTTAAAAGTTACACGAAAGTACAGACTAAAATGAAGCTTTTCATAGAAAATTTTGTATTTGTTTCTTAGCGATATGGTTATGAACACCTGCAACCTTGGGGTACATAAACCGGACTTCTTCGCAAGGAAGCTAAACTACAAACTTCAAGTGGGGCGACTAATGCAATTCAAATTCTGTTGGAGATGCAAGTGACCAACCCAAAGCCGGTCCTTCAGGAAGCTTTGAACTATTTTGCTTGCGATCCAGCAGACTAAATCTGATTGAAAGTGAAAATCTTCATGCCTCATGCAGTTAGCATCTTGAAGTCTCTGCACTAAATGCTTTGATCTACTAATCAACTACTGTTGTGCTATATTATTTGCTGCTGTAGACATCTCTAGTACACAAAAGCCATGTCCTTTGTTTTCTGGTTTAAAGGATGTTAGGAGATCTGCTAAGCCATACTCCTTTTTGCTATTTATGATGTTTGCTGTCTTTTTCTTAGAAAAGACATATTAAATCTAATTTCCCAGAGGGGAAATAATAATGATTCATAGGTAAAATACCTTTTCCTAAAGGAATCATCCATAGCCTTATTTTTCTGTACTTTTGTGCGAAGTTATTCCACAATTACTTGGTTTCGTTTCTAGATCCCAAACTATTGATGGCAATATACCTCTAGAGGGATGCCTAGCAAACTCCTGGTAATAAGCCTCTGGAACATATAATTTACTGAAAAGTAGATTTTTTTTTTCACTATGGGGAAAAAAAAAACCCACCAAAAAATCCATTAAATCCATAACATTTGTGTTACATTTACCAAATTGATATAAGAATAAATTCTATTGCTCTGTCCTGTAGCTTACTACTTAAATCTCCTAATTCGTCTAAGCTGAGCTAGCTTTGTGAGGCTTTGGTTCAGTCCTAGCTAAGACACTCAGAAAAGAGTCTTTTGTCTGCCAGAAGTTGTAGAATACTAGCTCTTGGGCAGTATAGAATTTTAAGTTCTTTCTAACCATCTAATCTCATTGTGACAGAATAGCTAACAATTCTGATGTCATAGATTCGGCATACACCACCAGCAATTGAAAAGTTCTCTTATTTCTCCTCTGAAATGTAAACTGTTTTTTTTTTTTTTCTCAGCAGTACTTGAAAGTGTTGAAAACCTTTTATTCCAAGTACTCAAAGTTTGTCATTGTGAAAAAAAAAAATCTGGCAGTACTCCTCATGATGGTTATTATCAAAACCTGAATACATGAATAAATTTGACTTAAGGAAATAGAAAGATGTTGGTTTTGAACAAAACTAGTATAGGTAGGACGAGCAGCAGACTATGACATAAAGAGATGAGAACAAAGTACATTCAGAATGATTGCTGAAATCCACATTAGTTACAAAACAAGATTTGTCAAGAAAAGCCATGAACCTGATGATTCCGCTGTCTGCATCTCAATGAACTAGGATATCACAGTATTTCTGGTGGAAAACTCTATTCATTATTTCACCATATGCTTGGCTTAACTGTACATCACAGAGTGTTCTACTACTTTTGGCAAAGAAAAGAAACTTCTCTTAGTGCTGTTAGCTTGGAATCAACAAAAAGCTCGGAGAGCTGGCTCAGCTTTGAGGAACTAGGAGCCACAACAGAAATCCAAATCTCATGGATATTTGTTTGTTCCCCCCTCCTCCCAAGACTTTGGGCTGCACATCTACATTTAGATAGTTTAGGATATGGATGTAAGAATTGCTGCACGTAGAGATTAACTCTAAATTTTTAATTCAAATAATGTATTCTAAACCCCACCTTTCCACATATAAAACTGAATCACCTAGTGGTCGAAGCGTATGAAGAAGAAATTAATTACTTGATCTAATTTGAACTAACAACTGCTAGAATACATTACAGAACTAGAAAACTGTTATTAGAATCCTGTAATTAGATGCTTGATTGTATCAAGTCTTTGTAAACCTGTCATGGATTCTTAAAATTGCTGATACTGAGTATGGTTTTAGTACTATGGAAGCTGAAGTAGTTTATTATGGATAATTCATCACAGTTATTTTTGTCACAAGAAACAATGAGACCCAGACCTAAACTACAATAATGAATTTTGTGCAAGGAAAGACACTTTACTTGATTAAAATACAAGTGCTCTTTGTAAGATACACTGGTTTTCTGAATTTCTTAATGTTACTACTCATATATGAACTTTCTTCATTTCTCTAGGAATATATCATATTTTCATGATTAAAAATGGGCTGAGATTTGAACCCTCTGTCCTTTAGTTTTATTTGTACACGAGAAGCTATTTCAGAGAAATAGGATAGGATATGAAAATTCCAGATGTCACAGAAACCAATCCCTTTAGAAAAAGCGTCAGCATATTATTTTTAAGGCAGGTCTACCATCTTGTGGCCGTTGTGTAAAATGACTAGCTGAAGGCACAGATTTTGCAGAAAGACACCCCCAGGAGAAAACAACACTGACTTCTGCTTCTGTTTGTTGCCAGCACTGTAAGTCTGCGCAGGTAAAGCTTATACATCTTTCAATAGAAGTTCTTTTTAAATCAAACACAGACTTTCTTGACTTTATGTATGACTGGCATAAGTGATGGAGAATAATATAAAAAAGCAGAACACAAATGCTTGGTAGAAATCAGTACTACTGGAGATGTGTCCTGTTAAAGGAGAATCACAAACCCTGGAGAATTCTTTATCAACAAGACTGTGCTACAGTCCCTCTTTTTGACATGCATGAGGTAACGGAGTGCTGCTTTTTTTTTTTTTTTTTCTGGCAGCAATACTGTTTGATACAAATAAGAAACGGGTCAAATATTTAGCTGATTGTCATCAGGAATGCTGAAGTTTGTTTGGGATGGACTACTATGACTATCTAAGGCAGCTGATTTAAGTAATGTACAGCTTGGTTTTATTGCACTTACGTGCACTTAATGTGGTATTGGAATATAATGTTCATTTAAAGTGGAACTTCTGCCTATAGTATTTGATCTGCATTATGCTTGGGAGACTTGCCATCTTAGTACAAAGGAGATCAAAATTTAGTGTGAATTTATGAAAAGTGGGCAAAAATTTCCTTGGTCATACACAGAAAAATGCTTAGATTTATCCTTTACAGGGCAGCCAAAGAAACTAATTTTGCTAGTTAGTATTTGCTACAATCTTACAAATTACATATATACAGTTGATATGGCTTACCATGCCATGTCCTTGAAAATTATTATTTGCAGGGTTTATATCTAAGTATAGTTCATTAGAAAGACATGCACTTTTTTTTTTTTTTTTTTTTTTTAGTCTTAACAACACAGATATTGCTCTGCTATCAGAGTACCTAGTGATCTCTGAGCTGATCCTCATTTCAGGGGAGGAAGCTCAGGCTTTTTTGCCCCCCCAAGCCCCATCATCTCCCTGGTGCCAGATGTAGGCACCTGGGTAGCCCAAGAGTAGATCTTTCAGCAGCAGCTGAGGGAAAAGAAACCTTTGTGGCCCTTGGGCTTTTCCCTGTTTTTTGTCATGAGGTCACTTGCCTCATGTACCAGTAGGCCCAGCTGGTCCATTGGTTGCAGATGTCACCTAAGCATCTTTCCTTGTTTCTTGTAACTTCAGCATGAAGATGGCTGTATCCTCTCTTGAGGGTGCTGAAAGGCAGCTGAAGAAAGGAGGATGTGGTTCCATTGGCCTTTCTTCTCCCGAATGACTCAAGCCAGTTATGTCAGCCTTCCCTCATACATCCTGTGCTTTATCTGCCTGATCACTTTGGCCTCCTGGGCATTTGCTCTAACTTGCTAATAACTTTGTTGCTGTGGTGAGTGTTAAAGTGGACTAATCCTTCTGCTGTGATCTGAAAAGTGGTAGAATTTACTTCCTTCGTCCTGCTGGCTTGCATTTAATTAACAGCATGGGGAGTGATGGAATCAGTGTGAGACACTTACCTGAGAATAAGGCGGGCACAGGCTGTAAGGACCCTCCAATAGCAGTCAAACATCTTGCTAAAAATCTAGATAATGAACATCTACTGCTTTCAGCTCATTGAGTGATTCATTTCATAGCAGAAAGCTATCAAGCTGGTCAGGCAAGATATATGCTTACAGTTTTTTACGATATACCTTACTGTACAAAAGCCAACCAAAATTGGTGTAAAGGTATTATACAGCTCTGGAATCCTGCAGGAACATAAACTATTCGACTTTTGTCTGGTGTTTACGCTTTTTTTCTAGTCTTCCTTATACTGAGCCATAGGAATATGGGAGAACTTCCTGAAAAATATAGATCACGAATTTGCTGTGGAATTCTATTTTACCATCTTATTTATGCACAGTATTGTAATCTTTAGTATGACTGTGCATCTTTTTGACTAAATATTTTGTTGCTTGATATGACTAATTAAAAAAACATCTTTGGACAGCCTGCTAGGTATTTCAGTCTTTCATTATGACTTAAGAAAAGTAAGGTACTGCATCTTACTAGCAAAAAGTAAACTCTATTTTTTTTTCTGAGGCTTGAAAAATACTTCGTACAGAACACAAAAGTAGGCAATGTATCTTTATCAGTGACACTGGAATATATATGTTAATGAAATATATAATTTCAGTGCTAATGATTGTTAATTCTCCAAGGCAAAAAAATATTCATGTGAATGTATCTTCATACTAACAATTAGCAAAACAAACTAGTTATAATTCCTGCAAAACTGACAACATATTTTCATAATACAGCAGGATCTGAGATTTCATACAGTTACTTAACTACAGTTAGAAAAAAAAAAATGTTTCTGTAAGTAAAATACAGCTACTCATTAGTTTTTTGTTAACAACATGATTCCATTAATAATTTTTCTAGAGTTTTATTCTATCTTAGAGATATTCCTGATTGTAATGAGTATGTGTTTTGACAGTTTTAAAGACAAATCAGAACCATTTTTTTTTTTAAATAGGTTAAGCTATAACCCCCCTACAACAAAATCAACTAGAATAATCCAAAGAAAAGCAAACATTACTTTTCTTTATACAACTTCCATTACATGTTTTCCTGTGTGCTTTCTCTGTAGCTTTTGAATAAAAACTGTTTTTCTCCACTGAAATGCAGAACTTCCCCAGTCCCATATGATTTCATGCTAAATTCAGTAGTAGGTATTTAACTCAATTTCCTCTGCAGAGACATAAGAAATGTCTTGGGTTATCAGAAATGCATGATTCTATGCTTTTTGAAGGGAGATACCATTTCCAAGCATTTAGCTATGTAAAGTGGATTTCATCTTCTCTGAAGTATCTTTCATTTACCCCAGGGACTTTGTGTCTTGGAGGAATAGTACTAAGCAATACCTCAAAAATATCTTCTTAGATCTGTGACAACAGATTCTATTAAAATATCGGTTATATGTGTTCAGTACTCTTCTGGGAGCACAAACTCCAGTTGGATTAAAAAAAAATGTTTGAAAAGTCATTTAATACATCTAGGTACTCAGAAAAACATCAAAATTAACTTCCTCTAAAAGTACAATTGTTGAAAGACACACGTGGTTGACCTGATTGTTGGATGGAGTAGTTTTCATGTACCCTGCCTAAAGCCAAAAAGTGAATGTTACACATGTAATTGTAGGTAACAATTGATAGAAATAATTCACATGACTAAAACATTACCCTGCTCAATGAAATCATTTTGTATCACACAGTCATAGAATAGTCCAGGTTGGAAGAGGTCTTTGCTGAAAACAGGATCAACTAGAACAGGTTGTTCAGGACTGCATCCAGATGGGTTTTGAATATCTCCAAGGATGGAGACTTCACAAGCTCTCTGGGAAACTTGTTACAGTGTTTCATCACCCTCATAGTTAAAAGGCTTTTTGTTATGTTTAAATTGAATTTTGTGTCTTTCGATTTGCACCCTTTTTCTCTCAGTGGGCACTACTGAGAAGAGTCTGGCTTCATCTTCTTTGCTCGTTCCCATCCAGTACTTATACACATTGATAAGATCCCCCTGAGCCTTATCTTCTCCAGGCTGAACAATCCCTACTCTCTCTGCTTCTCTGCTTATGACAGGTGCTCCTGTTCCTTAATCAGCTTTGTGGCCTTTTGCTGGATCACTCCAGTAAATCTGGAGGACAAGGGCAGCTTTGGCTGCAGTGACCATGAGATGGTAGAAAGGAAATAGGAGACCTGGTTACCCAGGACATGGAGAAGTCTGAGGTATTTAATTACTTTTTTTTTCCCTCAGTCTTCACTGACAGGGGTTCTAGCCACACCACCCAAGTTGTGGAAGGCAAAAGCAGAAACTAGGAGAATGAAGAATGGCCCACTGTAGGAGAAGAGCAGATCCGAGATCATCTAAGGAATCTGAAGGTGCACAAGTCTGTGGGACCTGATAAGATGCATCCATGGGACCTGAGGGAACTGACAGATGAAGTTGTTAACCCACTGTCTATCATATTTGAGAAGTTGTGGCAATCTGGTGAGGTTCCAGCTGACTGGAAAAGGGCAAACATAACCCACATTTTTAAAAAGGGAAATAAGGAAGACTTGGGGAACTACAGGTCAGCAAGTCTTACCTCTGTGCCTGGCAAGGTCATGGAGTAGAACCTCCTGGAAACCATGCTAAGGTACATGGAATGTAAGGAGGTGATTGATGACAGCAAACATGGCTTCACTAAGGGCTAATCATGCCTGACCAATTTGGTGGCTTTCTATGACAGGGTTACAGCATTGGTGGACAAGGGATGAAAAACTGACGTCATCTACCTGGACTTGTGCAAGGCATTTGACACTGTTCCGCACTACATCCTTCTCTCTAAACTGGGGAGACAAGGATTTGATGGACGGACCACTCAGTGGATAACGCATTGGCTGAATGGCTGCACTCAAAGAGTTGTGGTCAACAGCTTAATGTCCAAGTGGAGACCGGTGATGAGTGGCATTCCTTAGGGGTCGGTATTGGGACTGGCCCTGTTTAACATCTTTGTCAGTGACACGGACAGTGGGATAGAGTGCACCCTCAGCAAGTTCACTGACAAAACCAAGCTTTGTGGGGCTGTTGACATGCTGGAAGGAAGGGATGCCATCCAGAGGGACCTTGACAGGCTGGAGAGGTGGGCCCTTGCAAACCTCATGAATTTCAACAAGGCCAAGTGCAAAGTCCTGCACATGGGTCGTGGCAATCCCAAGCACAAATACAGAGTGGGCAGAGAACGGATTGAGACCAGCCCTGAGGAGAAGGACTTAGGAGTGCTGGTGGATGAGAAGCTCAACATGACTCAGCAATGCACACTTGCAGCACAGAAAGCTAACCGCATCCTGGGATGCATCAAGAGGCTCGTGGCCAGCAGATCAAGGGTGGTGATATTGCCCCTCTACTCTGCTGTCTATTCTAAGACCCCACTTGGAATACTGTGTCCAGTTCTGGAGCCCCCAACACAAGAAGGACATGGACTTGCTGGACTGAGTCCAGAGGAGGGTCACAACGATGATCAGGGGTCTAGAGCATCTCTTCTATGAGGACAGGCTGAGAGAGTTGGTGCTGTTCAACCTGGGGAAGAGAAGGCTCCAGGGAGACCTTATAGCAGTCTTCCAGTACCTAAAGGGGGCTCATAAGAAAGACAGGGAGAAAGACTTTAGCACAGCTTGCAGCAACAGGACAAAGAGTAATGGTTCTAAAATAGAAGGAAGCAGATTCAGACTTGGTATAAGGAAAAAAAATTTTACAATGAGGTTGTTGGAACACTAGACCGGGTTGCCCAGAGGATGTGGTAGATGCCCCATCCCTGGAAACATTCACGGCCAGTTGGATGAGGCTCTGAGCAACCTGATCTAGTTGAAAATGTCCCTGCTCCTTGCAAGGGGGTTGGACTAGATGACCTTTAAAGGTCCCTTCCAACCCAAATTATTCTATGATTCTATGATTCTAAGTCTGTACCTTTCTTATACTGGACCAGAATACAACACTTATAATGCAGCATCACCAGTACTGAGTAGAGGGGAAAGATCATTTCCCTTGACCTGTCGACAATGCTCTTCCTAATGCAGCTCAGGATGCAGTTGGCCTTCTTTGCTGGCCAATAACACATTGCTGCCTTATGTTGAACATTTTGACCACCATGACCACCAGCTCCTTCTCTGCAGACCTGCATTCTGCACTAATGACTGCCCTCTAGCTAGATTTCATGTCACTGATCACACCACTTTGACTCTAGTGGTTCAGCGAATTTTCAGTTTACATCATTGTCCATTTATCTAGCCCATACTTCATTAGTTTGTCAATAGGGACATTATGGGAGATTGTCAAAAGCCTTTCTAAAGTCAAACAAATTTTCTGCTCTCCTCTCATCCACTGAGCTGGTCATTTCATTATAAAAGGCTATCAGATTGGTTAAGTATGATTTTCACTTCACAAATCGATACCGACTACTCCACAATTTCTGTCCTTATAAAGTTTAGGAGTGGTTTCCAGGATTATTTGCTCCTTCACCTTCCCAGGAATGCAGAAAAGATGATCCATCCTGTAGTTCCCTCAATCCTCCTTCTTGCCCTTCTTGAAGATAGTAATGGCATTTACTTTCTTCCAGTGCTCAGGAACTTTCCCTGATCACCCTGAGGCTTTCAAGGATAAGAAAGAGTGGCCTTGTGGTGACATTGACCACCTCCCTCAGCACTCATAGATGCATCCTGTCAGGTCCTACGAGCTTGTGTATGTCCCACTTGTGTAAATGTTCCCTAACTTGATCCTCCTCCACTGAGGGTAGGACTTTCTTGCTCTAGACTTCCCACTGGTCTCAGGACCCTCAGGTTCTTGAAGGAAAATATCACCAGTAAAGACCAAAATGAAGAATGCATTGAATACCGTGGCCTTTTCCATGTCTTTTGTCACCAGCTCTTTCGTCATTCATCCCATTCAGCAGCACAGCCACATTTTCCCTACTCTTCCTTTTGCTGCTGATGAGACAGCAGACGACCCTTTTTGTTGCCCTTCATATCCCTGACCACATTGTACTCCAGGTAATCCTGGATCACTTGACTCTTCTCCCACTTCTTGAATGCTTCCTTTTCATGTTCAAGTTTTGACAGGACCTCCTTGTTCAGCCGTGCAGGCCTTCTACTGTATTTGATTTCCCGGTCATTGAGTCAGAGTGTTCTTGAGCTTGAAGGAACTGATCCTTCTGAGCCAATCAGCTCTTCCAGAAGCCTCTTTGCTCTGGGGTTACATCCAGTAGGATTCTTCCAAGTAACTCCCTGAAGAGGCCAAAGTCTGCTCTACTGAAGTCCAGGTCTGTAATTGTGCAATTTTTGCCTCGTTTCCTCTGTCAGGATCCTGAGCTCCAGTATTTCACGGTCATCACAGCTAACGCTGCCCCCAGGCTTTACCCTCTGGCCAGTCATTCCTTGTTTGTAAGTATCAGATCCAGCTGAGTGTCTCTTCTCAACTACTTGATCACTTTTGTCAGGGACTTATTATCAACATACTCCAGAAATCTCTTGGATTTCTTGTGCTCTGAGTAGTCCCTTCAGCTGATATCAGGGTGGTAATTTAGGTTCCTCATGAAGTCCAGGAGCTGCAAATGTAAGGCTTTTTCAAGTTGTGTGAAGAAGGCCTGACATATTATTGCTTCTTGGTCAGGCAATTGGTAGCAGACACCCACCACAATATTGCCCGTACTGGTCTGTGCCTTATGACTAACCCATAATCTCTTGACTGGATCATCATTCATGTCTCTCACACAAAGGACAACTCCTTGTCCTTGCTTTCTCAGTCTATCCTTCCTATGGAGGCTGTTTCTATTACAGCACTCCAAATGAATGAGCTGTCTCATCATTACTTCTGTGATTTCGATCAGATTGTAGCCCTGCACACTGATCTGTAATTCCTCCTGTTTGTTTCCAATGCTAGGACTTTCTTAGTGCTAAATGCTAGGGCCTATTTCTTTCAGATGGGGAACTATGAACAAAGAAGAATCTTTAAATTGCCCATAACATAGCAATGGAAGGAAAATTGCTCTCAGAAAAGAAGTCCCCCACCTAGGAACAACTCAAGAGAAAGGACAGAGGGTCAATAAGCAGATCTCTTGTTCCACTAAAGCATTGTATGAAATAATATGCTATATATGAGTGGAAAGAAGAGTTATACCCATGAAGACACACATGTAAAGGATCATACCTGAAATAACACGGAAAATTACAGTCTCTCAAATAGTCGATCAGTGTTCTCAGGTCTCATTAACTTTATGATCTTTTTATTTTTCCTAATGCCTCTAGCATCTTGTGATTAAGTGAAAACCTTACCTTTCATTTTCAGAAACAGAAAGTGCTTGCCATTACATGTTCATATAAATTTGAAACTAGAAATGAAAAAGATGAAAATACAGAAAATAGGTAAAAGGTACGCAAAAATAATTTTAATGTGAATTTAGTATCTTTTAATGTTCATAAGAATCAATTATCAACTCCTGAACCCTGAGTATATGTGGTGGAGTGAAGAGGGGAAGTTATACTGAAGTCTTTTGTAGTATTTTGTCTGTCATGGTAGGACTGCATAACATCTTAACATGCTTCATCACTGTTGCAAAAAACAGAAATATTACCTTCCATATAGATTTTTTTTTGTTTCATTTTAAAGATGATAATTGTTGCAGCCTACCTAATTTGTGCTGGAACATATGTTAATGAGTGAGTTCTGTATCGATTCTGAAAGATAGGACATATACACATTTATTTTCCAAGTTGTTAAAATGACAAGAAATAGTTATCATGCGTTAGTTTTTTCATTTCACCTTCAGTCAGACTGGTTTTATCTTTGGCTTGTGTTCAGTAAAAATAAACCTGTCATGTCCAGAAAGTTTGAATCTTTTTCAATCGTCTGTTCTTTTCTGACAAGGACAGTAAGTATATTACAAATGGATTATTTATTGTGGTACTTTCCATGTTCTTCCTCCTATCTTTTCCAGTGCCTTTTAAAATTAGTTCTTCCTTCCCATGGCCTTTTACAAATACTTTGTACAGATAATATTGTTGGTACACAGAAATCAGAATTTTACATTTCTAGGTACTGAAAGACTAATAAAATTGAAAGTATGAAATGCAAGCCAAAGGAACTTTTAAAAGGAAATTTATTTTTTTTTTTTAAATAGAATTCTTTTAATAACTACTGGTCATTTTTACTACAGCTGTTCTCATCCCATGAAAAGAGATTATCAATCTCCTCTAAGTCAAGTATTAGATTGACTGTTCACAGTCTGGCATTAACAAGAAACCTACATAATTTCAGAGTAATATTTCAAAATCTTATGCAAATGCCTTATTCGCTGAGTGGTCCACCCATCAGATCCATGTCTCTCTAGTTTAGAGACAAAGATGTCATGTGGGACAGTGTCAAACGCTTTGCACAAGTCCAGGTAGATGACATATGTTCCTCTTACCTTATCCACCAATGTGGATAAGGCCACCAAATTGGTCAGGCACGATTTGCCCTTAGTGAAGCCATGTTGTCTGCCCCTAATCACCTCCTAATTTTCCATGTACAGTTTCCAGGAGGATCTGCTCCATGACCTTGCCAGGCACAGAGGTGAGACACACCGGCCTGTAGTTCCCTGAGTCTTCCTTATTTCCCTTTTTAAAAATGCAGTTATGTTTGCCGTTTTCCAGCCAGTTGGAACCTCACCACACTGCCATCACTTATCAAATATGATGGAGATTAGCTTAGCAACTTCATCTGTCAGTTCCCTCGGGACCCATGGATGCATCTCATCAGGTCCCATGGACTTGTGTACCGTCAGGTTCCTTAGATAGACCCGAACCAGCACTTCTGCTACAGTGGGCCATTCTTCATTCTCCTAGTCCCTGTCTTTGCCTTCTGCAACTTGGGCAGTGTTGGTAGAAGCCCTGCTGGTGAAGACTGAGGCAAAAAGTCATTGAGTACCTCAGCCTTCTCCATGTTCCAGGTAATCAGGTCTCCAGTTTTCTTCTTGAGGGCCCACATTTTCCCCGGTCTTCCTTTTATCCCTGACATATGTATAGAAGCTTTTCTTGTTGCCCTTGATGTCCCTGGCCAGATTGAATTCTGTTATGGCTTTCGCCTTCTTAACCTGATTCCTGGCTGCTTGAACAGGCTCTTTGTATTATTCCCAGGCTACCTGTCCTTGCTTCCACCCTCTATAGGCTTTTCAGTTGGTCCAGGAGCTCCTTTTTCAACCATGAAGGCCTCCTGGCATTTTTGCCTGACTTCCTCTTTGTTGGGTTGCATCGCTGCTGAGCTTGGAGGAGGTGATACTTGAATATTAACCAGCTTTCTTGGGCCTTTCTTACCTTCAGGGCTTTATCCCATGATACTCTGACAATCAGATCCCTGAGGAGGCCGAAGTCTACTCTCCTCAAGTCCAGAGTAAAGAGCTTGTTGCACACCCTCCTTGCTGCCCTAAAGATCTTGAACTCCACTGTTTCAAGGTCACTGCAGCCAAAGTTGCCCTCGAGCTTCACATTGAGCCTACCAGCCTCTCCTTATTGGTGAGAACAAGGTTCAGCATAGCACCTCTCCTTATTGGCTGCTCTATCACTTGCAGGAGGAAGTTGTCATCCACACATTCCAGGAACCTCCTGGATTGCTTGTGCTTTGTTGTGTTGCTCTTCCAGAAGACATCATGCTGGTTGAAGTCCCCCATGAGGACAAGGGCTTGTGACTATGGGACTGCTCCTATCTGTCTATAGAAGGCCTCATCCACTTGGTCTTCCTGGTCAGGTGGTCTGTAGCAGACCCTCACTGTAATGTCTCCTGTCCCTGCCCTCTCTTTAATCCTGACTCATAAACTCTCTGTAAGCTCCTCATCCATCCCCAGGCGGAGCTTCATGCACTCCAGCTGGTCACTGACATAGAGAGTGACACCTCCTCATTGTCTCCTCTGCCTGGCCTTCCTAAAGGGCCTATATCCTTCCATTGTCGTGGTTTTGTTTAGTAGGGGGGGGGGCCTAAGGTGGTAGCTTCTGTAGGAAACTGCTAGAAGTCGCTCCCCTTTGTTCAGGGGACTTGGCCAGGCCTAGGGCGGACCCACTGCTGGCCAAGGCCGAGCCGATTGGTAGCAGAATGTCTCGTGATAACGCCTCTGCGATAACGTATTTAAGAAGGGGAAAACAGAAAAAAAGGAGAGAGGAGAGAAGATGTGAAGAAGCTGAACAGGGGCAGAGGCGCAGAGGGGGAGGCGCAGGCCTCATGGGCCTTGCAGGCCTCACCCTCTGGCCTCTCGCCAGGCAACTGACTGGGCCCGACTCGGTCCAGCCTGGCTGCAAGAAGTGGAGAGGAGATGAGAAGTGAATAAGATGTAAAAAAAAGATCCTGAGAGACATCTACCAGCCTGTTGTGAGGAACGGCTGCAGACGCCAAGGTCAGTGAAGAAGGAGGGGGAGGAGTAATGTGGCTCCTGGCCAAGATTCCCCTGCAGCCTGTGGTGACGACCATGGTGGAGCAGGTTGTCCCCCTGCAGCCCATGGAGGTCCACGGAGGGGCAGAGATCCACTTGGAGCCCGTGAAGGACCCCATACCGGGGGAGGTGGATGCCTGAAGGCAGCTGTGGCCCGTGGAGGGCCCGCTGGGACAGCTGTTCTGGAGAGACTGCACCCGTGGAAGAGATGACCCACACCGGAGCAGTTCCACGAAGGACTGTGGCCTGTGGGAGGGACCCCACGCTGGAGCAGGGGAGGAATGTGAGGAGTTCTTCCCCCGACCATGAAGCAGCGGCGTAGAACAACATATGATGAACTGACTGCAACCCCCATTCCCTCTTCCCCCCTGTGCCGCTCGGGGGGGGGGGAAGGTAGTAGAGATAATGTTAAGCTTGGGAAGAGGGAAGGGTGGGGGGAGGTTATCTTGTTCTCTGTCTCATTATCCTGCTGTTTGTAGTAAAAAATGAATAGTTTTCCCCAAGTCGAGTCTGTTTTGCCCGTGACGGTAACTTTAAGAATTTCTCCCTGTCCTTATCTCAAACCTCGAGCCGTTTTTCCTTATATTTTCTCTCCCTGTTCTCTCGGAGTGTGAGGGGAGTGAGAGAGAGACTGCGTAGTCTGGTCCGATCGAGGCTGAACTACGACACCAGTCAAAGGAGCCATCCCGCCACGTCTCTGTGATGCCAATAAGGTCAATAGCCCTGCAAGCCTGCACACATCTCTAACTGCTCTTGTTTATTCCCCACAGTAAATGCATTTGAGTAGAGGCATTTAAGTTGGGCCCTCGATGAAGCTGACTTGCTAGCTGGAGCAACTGGAATTCGTTTGTGCTATACTTTAGGTGCTCTCCTGCTGACCTTTGATCCTTCCCCCAGTTGCTGGTAGTGGCATCAAACTGATAGTAATGGGGTGGATTGAGGTTTCTCTTCCCCAGCGACATTAGTTTAATGCCCAGTTCACCAGCTTGACAAGTCTACGGCTGAAGATGCTTTTCCCCTTCTCTGTCAGGTGGACCCCATCAGCTCCCAGTACACCAGATTTCTCAAGGCAAGTCCCATGGTCTAGGTAGCCAAGCCTCTGGCTGTGGCACCAGTCCTGTAACAATTTGCTGATTTGCTGGATTTGACTGGGCCTTTCAAGCCCCTTCTCTTTGACTGGGAGGACTGATGAAAAAACTGCCTGCACTCCAGAGTCCTTTACCATTGCTCCCAGGGCTCTGTAATCCTTCTTGACAGTCTTTGGGCTGCTCCTGGCTGTATCACTTGTGCCAATGTGAAACAGCAGCAGTAACTTATTAATAGTAACTTATTTCCCCAGATCTGATTACTTCTCAGCTACACCTGACTGATGTTTCTTTTGTGTTCCAGGATTAAAACTTTATTTTTTTTCTGTTAGGAAAATATAAAGGCGGGAAACTACTGGCAGAAGAGTTGAACTAACAGGTGAGCTGAACTATTCCTGTTGCTGCCTGGCCAGTGTGCTTTGTGGAAAAGTGCATTCCTTTTTTTTGTATCCCCAGTTCATACACCAGTTCATGATTAGTACACTCTTGTTTCCTAGTTAAAGTAGAATGAGTGGATGTAACTTTTGATTGTCTTGCCTTTTTTTTTTTTCTGAACTGTAGATGTCACTCAAGGGCTGAACAATTGTTGTGGGCTTCTTTCTTATCAAAGTAAATTATCAAGTTGGGGAGGAAGATGCTAAAGATTTTAATTGTTTACTCGTGAAATATTTATGCTTTTATACTTTATCTTCAACAGAAAGGAATTGCAGTTAAACTCTTGCACTGAATAACAAATTATCGATCCTGGAAAAAAACATCGGTTTTTTAGTATCTTAGCTGACTGAATAACTTAAGTATTGTTCAGGAAATATAGTTCCAGTGAATACTAATTTTATTGTATTTGGGAGACTTCTGAAAGCCGGATAGATAGCTTAAAAAATTTACTTGATTTTAATCCCTAACAAAAACACTAATCTTGGCTATGTATGCATTTAGACAGGTACTTTAAGACAGCTATGTGAGATGTCTAAAAGTTGAATTTTGTTTAAGTAACCAGTTAGGCTGACTGGATCTCAGCCTTTGCATTCATGTATGCTAAGATTTGGTAGGGTGTTTATATTACATTTAAAAATGAGAGGTCCAAAGAAACTCAATTATATTTGTCAAACTCAGAATCTTGTTATGGACAAAACTGGAACTCATCTGACATGTGGAGCCAGCAATTTACTGTTAGAAAATTAAAATATTAACAACCTAATAAAAATACAACCAGAAGTTTATCAGTCCAGGTACAATAACACTAACAGATGCCAAAGTACTATCAACAGAGAGGTCCTGATCCCTGAGTTATCAGGGTAGTACAGAGCCTTGGCTTTCTGCTTGTGACAGCAAATTTGAATTCACTGAATTATAGATCAAATACGTAGAAAGTCATCCATGGAGACTAGTAGGCATTATGCTCAGCACCTGAATGCATCATAATTTAGACAATAAATTCTACAGCAACCTTCTTCACTCTATGAAGAAAGAGATGATTGCAGAGGGGCTTCAAAAGCCTAAACTGGGCTGCTGCTCTGTGTCCACTTCTGGACAAGCATCTTTCTCAGTTCATTAGGCAATGTGTCCTGGCCCTGAGGGCACTGCCAGCCCTGACTGTGCCAGCCCAGCATCCGGGGCTCCCCTCAACCCTGACCAGGGCCCAGAACCCAATGTCAGCCCCCTAGGGCCATCAGCCTTTGCCCCAGTGACCTCACAGCAGAATGGGTCTCCAGCTTTCCACAGCTCTGCCCTGCCTGGCCATGGGCCTGCCAAGTTGGGTCCACCCACAGGCCCAAGTCTCAGCTGAACCTCAGACTGACGCTGTCCCCATGGACGCTCTCAATGCCCCAGTGCCCCCCTGGCTGTCCTGCTCCTGACTGGGGACATGGGACATGCCCTGGCTGCTGAGTCCTGCCATCACCCACTCAGGAAGGCCCCAGAGAGCTGCTAGTCCCCTCAGTGCCCCAACAGATAGCTCAGGCAGGCTCTATATACTCAGGGCTGAGATGAAATTGGGTCCTGGGCCATGGGCACAGATGGGGTGAGGCCTCAGGCCAGGCCAAACAGGGTCAGGAAGGGTTGGGAGTGCCCTCAGGAGCCTGACAAAACCAAGATGTAAACATCAGCTACCTAATTGAGATGCCACGAGTTTGATGTTGTGGATATTAACCCTGTTTCTTTCAGTGTTACTCTTCTTTGATTAAATTATTAAAATTGCCATCAATGAGCTTTAGGATGCTTTTTTTTTAAAATTCTATTCCACTAAAATTATGTCTAGGGGAGAATAACATATAGCAGTTTAAATATCCGCAGAAGACTCATGTTTTTATGGGTACAATGTTTGACACCCCTTCACACTATTAACTTTCTCATTCCAATACTTAAAATTGCTTTCCAAAATCTGCCAAGAGGTTCAGATGCACTGTTAAATGGCTTTCAAGGCATTTGAGAAGATAAGAGTTTGTACAAGTTTTGAGCTCTAAAAAAAGGGAAAATAGAATTTGAAGACTCTCTTTAAACTGAAGGAAATGAGAGCTCTGGCAGGCAGGTGACATGAGCATCTCTTAACTAAATGTTTTGGATAAACGGAGTCATGAAAGGATGCAAAATGTTAGAATGGTGTATTTTTTTTTTTAATAATACAGACTGCTTCCTTGGAGTACCTAATTAAATAATCCTAGTGCTGGATTAACACAGTAGAATTGAAGTTTGTAACTTTTGTGTAGCAAAGTGTATGACTTTTCTAGAGAGAAAATTTGCCTTTGGAAAATTACTTCTGATACGGAGCACAATATTTGGGAAATGAGTGAAGGTTCTCTCCCATATGAGTACACAAAAACAGTTAAACCAACATTTATGGAGATTATTAATCTGAGACCAGCTGGACTAATTTATAATGAGGCAGGTAAAATAACAGAAGCTTGAAGGAGAATGGTCATCCTATTTTATCTGGTCTGCCAATGGTCTGAATAGTGCTTGTTGAATTGCCATATAAATACAACTTCCTGTTTTGCCTCTAAACTAGAAGATATCATAGCGTGCTGAAAGGCATGACTTCATTTCTTTAAGAATACTTCACAAAGAAAATCAGTATCTGTCTTTAATTATTTACCTTATATCACTTGCACAGTAGGATAGGTTTGCTTTTTTTTTCCCTCCCATACTGGTCATTCTTTTTACAGCCAGCATCAACTCATTTGTTTTCAATATATATAACAAGATATGTATAACAAGATATTTAAACAATAACACAAAGCCTTAAAAAACTGGTTCCACAGCTCCATATGCTGAATCATTGTCCTTAATTCTTTCATCTTCAAAATTTCCATGTATTTTGAAAGTGATTGCTTTCATATCCAGATTATCCAATAGGAAAATCCAATAGGGGAAAAGCTGTTGCAAAAGAGAAAAGTGCCATTCTCAGCACAAAGAAGCTGTGAATAAAACTCTTTATTCAACTAATATTTCCTCCTTACTGGTCAGAACGTCAAAAGTACCCTTGAGGGACCTTGGTTTGACCGCTTGTGGCCCAGGCCAGCTGTGATCCAGCCCATCTGTGGGCCATTGGGTCTCACTGCTGAGGGAAGATCTGTGAGAAGCAGGTGCCTGGCTCAAATAAATCTTAATTCACTCTTAAATGATCATACTGTATGCTTTCTGTGAATCTTTGACTTTTTTAGACCAAGACAATGAATCTTAAGATTAATTCTTCACTTCTGTTTCAATTGCATGTGAAATATTTTACTGGTATGTAAATGTTTAATTAAAAAAAAAGTTCCACTTAATTTCCCAAACTTTTGAAAGGTATAATCTGCTTGAAAATGCTTTTCAATGTGACTTTAAATACATCTCCATCAGAGACTTCTCCTGATAGTTCATCAAATCACTGTGTTAGGTAAAATATTTCAGATGTAAATTTCTGTAACATTACAGCTTGTTACTG
This sequence comes from Chlamydotis macqueenii, assembly GCF_036417535.1. Taxonomy (NCBI): domain Eukaryota; kingdom Metazoa; phylum Chordata; class Aves; order Otidiformes; family Otididae; genus Chlamydotis; species Chlamydotis macqueenii. The sequence continues at coordinate 82,997,486 of NC_141557.1, read as the reverse complement.
CGTTCAATGAAAATCTACATTATCATAGAATCATGGAATCATAGAATGGTTAGGGTTGGAAGAGACCTCCAAAGGTCTTCTAGTCCAACCCCCCTGCAAGGAGCAGGGATATCCCCGACTAGATCAGGTTGCTCAGAGCCTCATCCAACCTGGCTTTGAACGTTTCCAGGGATGGGGCATCCACCACCTTTCTGGGCAACCTGTTCCAGTGCTCTACAACCCTCAGTGTAAAAAATTTTTTCCTAATTTCCAATCTAAATCTACCTCCCTCTATTTTAAAACCATTAACCCTCATCCTATCATAACAGGCCCTACTGAAGAGTCTCTTCCTGTCTTTCCTCTAGGCCCTCTTGAGGTACTGGAAGACCACTATCAGGTCTCCCTGGAGCCTCCTCTTCTCCAGACTGAACAGCCCCAACTCTCTCAGCCTGTCCTCATAGGAGAGGTGCTCCAGCCCTCTTATCATCTTCATGGCCCTCCTCTGGACCTTCTCCAACTGATCCATGTCCTTCTTGTGTTGGGGGCTCCAGAACTGGACACAGTACTCCAGGTGGGGTCTCACCAGGGCAGAGCGGAGGGGTAGAATCACCTCCCTCAACCTGCTGGCCATGCTTCTCTTGATGCAGCCCAGGATGCGGTTTTGATTAATCTGATTCTTTCTGATAGTAGGAATTTGTACACTGTTAAATGACATTTAATGATGGAGGTGGAGGTTCCCACAGTCCCCTGAATTTATTTGCATTATCATTTTAGTCACGCAAATGTTGATTTTTCTTTTCCTCACTCATAAGGATTTTAATTGAAATAAAACCAACAACTTACAGAAGTGCAGAATTCATCAGTTTTTTTTTTTTTAGTGAAGGACTGTCTTAGCTTAGTGATATCAGCTCCAAGAAGTAAGTCTGCCTGATCCCATAACATGGGTCTTGAGTATAAGCTTTATGACAAGATATATATAGAGCAGATAGATTCCAAACATGGGATCCTCATGAATCTCAGGAAACACTCAGATAAAACAGAAGTTATTGGTGATATTGATTTTTTTTTTTTTTGGAGAACCTAACTGGGCTTTCCTATTACAAGAGTCCTGAAAGTATAGGACAGTAATTTTCCTGAGGAAAATTAACTGTTTTTCATAGAACAGACTATGACTTTTAAAGCAAATGAGGTATCAAGGATACCAGAAAGCAACATTACTCGGGGTAAGATTTGATGTAGTTGTAGGCTTTTTCCCTTCGGATGACATTTAAGTAATTTAAGCAGTGTTGTGTTGTTTATTTGTAAACAAAGTTGAAGATTTATTACTGTGAATAAACAAAATGAAAGAGTAGCATGTACAGAAGTCAATAATTCAGGAGATATGGTGTCAAGACCACAGCAAGTAGAATTAACCTGTGACATTGTAGCTGTGGTAAACAAGCTGCAGTGGTCAATAATGAAATTAATCAACTTCAGATAAGTGAACAAACAGATTTGCCTCAGATTTCAGGTCAGGACCCAGTCAAGAGATTCCTTATTCAGCTGCCAGAAAAATGTATGGGTGTTCAATCAAATGCTGGATGAACAAATGATGAGATTAATCCATGTGTATTTAAAAGATGGGTAGAGAGTTCTTCAGCTTGGAAACATGTGTCTCATATCTAAGCAGATTTTACCAAAAATATAGGATCAAGTATGGACCTTGTGAACAGCACTGGTAAGGTCCATGGCTATGGAAGCCTCTGTGGGGTTACAAAAAAGAAAGCACTATACTGTGTCAGCTGTGCTTCTCACTTGCGTCTTCTTCACACATCTCATGCATGGTACAGAGGAATTGAGAAGGTGAAGAGAAGGCCCAGGGCACTGCATAGCTGTGCAGACATAAAGGTCAGTGGGGGAGAAAAGGTAACTCTCACCTAATAACTTTGAAACAGTATCTGTAGTAGAATCATAGAATCATAGACTAGTTTGAGTTGGAAAAGACCTTTAAAGGTCATCTAATCCAATCCCCCTTGCAAGGAGCAGGAACATCTTCAACTAGATGAGGTCACTCAGAGCCCCATCCAACTTGACCTTGAATGTTTCCAGCAATAAGGCATCTACCACCTCTCAAAGTCTGCAAAAGAGAAAAGTGCCATTCTCATTTTGCAATTTATGTGGTCATCTGTTTGAGAAGAAAGCATAGTCCCATCCAGTTTAATGCTTGAAACACTTGAAAGATTTGAAAAAAACTGTGGCCCTTGGGGGACCCCTGATGGGCAAGTTTTTTTTCTGAAGGACTGTAGGACTGTAGCCCGTGGAGAGGACCTGCGTTTTAGTGGTTCATGAAAAACTGCAGCCCATGGTAAGGCCCCATGCTGGAGCAGGGAAAAGTGTGAGGAGGAAGGAGTGGCAGAGAGGAGCTATTATGGATTGACAGCAGCCATCCGCCATGTGCTGCTTGGAGAAGGAGGAGGAAGTAGAGGACTTGAGAATAAAGGGGTGAAGTTGAGCCTGGGAAAAAAGGGAGAGAATATGTTTTAGCTTTGTCTTTGCTTCCCACAAACAACTATCTTTAATTGGCAATAAATTAAAATAATTTTACCCAAGTTGAATCTGTTTTGTACATGTCATTAAGTGTGCCAAAAACACATGTCTAAGCAATAATATAGGAACAAAGTAAGCATGTATGATGCATACCAGAGTATATATCTTTGTGTTTAGCAGTCCTCAGTGGACAAATCCTTGGAGGAAAAATCAAATTACTTTTGCAATCCTTACAAGCATTTATCATCCTCAGTCCACTGTGGCTGTTTTCCAGATTTCTTATCCATCATGTGAAGATCAAAAAACCTTTTGTTTGTAACTGCCATCCTCTAGTTTCATCTGACATCACCTAATTCTTGTTTTGGAAGACACACTGAAAAATAGATTTCTACTTTTTTCACTGTTCCTCATGACCATGAAGGCCTCTTTCATATGTCCCTTAGTCATCTGTTCCTCCATTTACACTGTTCTGTGCACGGAAGCCATTTCAAGTCCCTCTTGTTATCCTTTCACTATATGTCTTCAGAGATTAATTTGAATCCATTTTAGATGGAGGGGATCAGTACCCAGAACAGTAAACTATAATCAGGATACTACCAAACCATGGATTCATAGTGCAGTATAAATCCCCTTGTTTCCTTTTTCTTTCTAAATAGTTTCTAGCTTTAAATGGATTATTTTTGACAGCTACTGAATACTGAGCCAACAATTTTTATCTATCTGTTATAGTTCCAAGTGTTCATCTGAGCAGTAAGTCAGTTAAGATTGACTATGTATTTCATATGTAGAATTAGCATTGATTTCCCCCATCCAATGTACAGCATTATAAATTTTACAATGAATTTGTATGTATTTGTATTTTACAATGAATCCACTGCTGGTGGATGAGAAGCTTAACATGAGCAGGCAATGCACCCTTGCAGCCCAGAAGGCCAACCGCATCCTGGGCTGCATCAAGAGGAGCATGGCCAGCAGGTCGAGGGAGGTGATTCTCCCCCTCTACTCTGCCCTGGTGAGATCCCACCTGGAGTACTGTGTCCAGTTCTGGAGCCCCCAACAAAAGAAGGACATGGACCAGTTGGAGAAGGTCCAGAGGAAGGCCACGAAGATGATAAAAAGGCTGGAGCACCTCTCTTATAAGGACAGGCTGAGCGAGTTGGGGCTGTTCAGCCTGGAGAAGAGGAGGCTCCAGGGAGACCTGATAGTGGTCTTCCAGTACCTCAAGGGGGCCTACAAGAAAGATGGGGAAAGGCTGTTTAGTAGGGCCTGTTGCAATAGGACGAGGGGTAATGGTTTTAAAATAGAGGGGGATAGATTTAGATTGGAAATTAGGAAAAAACTTTTTACGATGCGAGTTATAGAACACTGGAACAGGTTGCCCAGAGAGGTGGTGGAGGCCCCATCCCTGGAAACGTTCAAGGCCAGGCTGGATGAGGCTCTGAGCAACCTGATCTAGTTGGAGATGTCCCTGCTCCTTGCAGGGGGGTTGGACTAGATGACCTTTTAAGGTCCCTTCCAACCCTAACCATTCTATGATTCTATGAATTTCATTTGAAAGTATTAAAAAGTACTTCTGCAGTTCTTCTTTTGGTCCTCATTTACCTTCAGTAGCTTAATATCAATAGCAAATCTTGTCACTTAATTATTCGTCCCTTTTGAGAATATGTTGAATTGCAGAGGTTCCCTCAAAGATCTCTGTGAGATGCTAGGGGGCATCTCCCTTCACTAAGAAAATAAGTCTTTCTCTCCTGTCCCATCTTTCTAATCTTTTAATTATTCATCCATTCTGCACCATGACAACTACCTACAGTTGTCGTCTTTACTGAACAAAAGTACTGTGAGCACAGATATTTTCACAGTCTATGGAATGAAGTTAGTCACGTTACTACTCTTGACTCAGATGGGCTAAGAACTCTGATACGTAATAGAGTACAGGGAATAGTTTTTGGTTTAAAGAACAGAAATGTTTTTTGACCTTATGCTATTCAGTATCATTGGGCACGATCTATTAACTAGTTGCACTGCTCTGTGCTTTCAGATGTGTAGGAAAATATTTTCTGTGGCACTAAAAGTAAAGGTCTGTTAATACTTTTTTTTTTCTGCAGAAGTAGACAGAATTAACAATTTTTTATTATTCTAGGATTTATATTAGTAGTCTGGTTGTATTTTAAAATGAAGAGAGTTCTAGAGTTCATGTGTCACATGTTGTGACCGTGCACTTAGTTGCATAGCAGTGGAGTTAATAGGAAAATACAATAGGAATAAGATACCATTCTTTCTCAACAGTAACTAATCTATGTGACAGTAGGCTAGTGTTTCAGTCAATTTTTGACATGACATCATTTTAAAATAGATTGCCAAGCATAGTTAGTGAAGGACAGTAATGTCTCAGTTGCCATGCAACATATATCAAATTTTTATTTCTATTTGTTAAAAAGACATCTACCTTCTGATACCACCTTCTAAACCTACCATTCATTTCACCTAATTTTAGTCAACCAAAATTTGGCAGTTATCCCAAAATGTATGCATTTTTTATTAAAATGCCTAAGGTCCCACTTAATGAAGAAGACGACGGCAACTTCAGATAGAGAATTTTTCAACTTATCTGGGACATCAACTGAGGTATAGGTCAAACTGATCTTGAGAAATACTTTTCTTGGCCATAAAAGTCCTACTGGACAACTAGGTTCAAATGTATTACTAAATTTCAGACATTTAGTGGAGTAAGGTTAAATCTATTTTCAGCTTTGCTATTTTCACAGTTCTAACCATTGTTTATGTAGATATTTATGAGAAACCATTTGGGATAGTTCAAAATGAAATTTGAAGAAAGATAAGTAAATGTACAGTTCACGTGTCCAGGGAGCAGAATATGACTCTCAACTGAGAATGGCTTATATTGCAGAAGACCACCTCTTTGGAAAAAAAGTATTGTCTCTTCTTTTGCATAAAAAAGTGACAAAGAAATAAAAAGATATGAATGTTTATAATCTAAAAGAGTTTTCCTTAGGGTCTGGCTATGGTTCAAATATATGTCTACTAGAGCACTATTTTTTTTTACTTGCCATCCTTTGTATGGTGAGTAGGGGACTTTATCTGAGGAGAGGGCAATTCTAGCACTAGAGGTGTGGTTTTCATATTATAAGGAGAGAGTTTACTTTGAGGACCCTAATTAGTGAAATTTTGTTGACCATTCACAACCTTTATCAATGTTATGCACCTGCAAGGATATACATCCCCTTAGTTTAGTAAGTGTTGTCATGTTCCTGATCCCTCCTTATCTATTCGGGCTTCTTCAGTACGTCTGCTCTCCTTGACCCTATCTTGGACTTTCTTTGTTCTGGCACATTTACAGCATCATCCTGCTCTTTCAGGGCCATGTCTGCCGTGTTACTCTTTGCATATCTTGGTTCTCCCTTTCTCATGCAGGTCCTTGCTTACTTCATGCTCTTTTGACAATCATCTGGATTTTGGCACTTTCTGGGGCAAGATGCTCCTTTTTTATAAGTCTCTCAGTTTATCTTCAAGGCTATACTTGCTAGCAGGATATGCATTGTTTATACAAAGTAACTTGGCTTGCTCAAGTCAGATTCTGTTTCACAAAATGTTCATGCTCCTTGCCTAATGGAAAATTTCACAAAAACTCATTCATGTAAATTTCATAAAAATTTCATTCGTGGATATCAATATGATTATTTACTTTATCTAAACATAAGTCTTTAATTCAGTTAAAAGCTAAAATGCAAGCATCTTTAAAAACATTTGGTGTTCTTATCTGGTAAAAAAATAAAAGGTTATTTTTAATGCAGAACTCAGCTGTCAGCAGAACTCAGTCACCATTCCTGGAGGTGTTAAAAAAATATGTAGGTGTGGCACTTCAGGGCATGATTTAGTGGACATGGTGATGTTAGGTTGATGGTTGGACTTGATGATCTTAGAAGTCTTTTCCAACCTTAAAGATTCTATGATTCTATGATTATGCTTAAAGCAGTATTATTTTTTATTTCTTAACAGTAGTTTAAATCTGGTATTTATTCATGTTAACACAGAGATGTAAGAAGATTCCTACAACACAATTGCAGATAATAGAGCATAATTATATGTTTATGTAGCTCATTATAATGTTGCTTCTGTTAAGCTGCACAGAGGAAAATGACCTGTTGCATATCGTATCTGATGAACACGACCGTCTTACTGTATTTGTTAGTGAAAAATACAACTGCACTGGTAAACTTTGCATGTGTAAGAATTATGTTGGAAAAGCAGAATAATATATTGTTAAAATAAACTCCAAAGTAAAAAGTAAAGCTCTGTCTTCTCTAATTAGTAATCTGGAAATTTTGTGCAATGATTTGCATGTCCTGGTGAAATAATTCTTTGGCTTAGTGTTTATTTCTTGTTACAGAAGAGATTTTGATATTGTAGCATGCCTTTGCATTATGCTTTAATGTATGTCAAATATACTACAGAAAAAAATGGTCATATTTTCATATGACCTGTAGTATCAGCTTTTCCCAGAGCTGAAGGAAAGGTATAGCAGCCTTCTAGTATCTAAAGGGGGCCTACAAGAAAACTGAGGAGGGACTTTTGACAAGAGCATCTAGTGACAGGACAAGGGGTAATGGCTTTAAAATGAAAGAGGGTAGGTTTAGATTAGACACGAGGAAGAAATGCATTACTGTACAGTGGTGAGGCACTGGAACAGTTTGCTTAGAGAAGCTGTGGATGCTCCGTCCCTGAAAGTGCTCAAGGCCAGATTGGGCGTGGCTTTGAGCGACCTGGTCTAGTGGAAGGTGTCCCTGCCCAGGGCAGGGGAGGATTGCAACTGGATGAACTTTAAGGTCCCTTCCAGCCCAAACCATTCTATGAGTCTATGATTCTGTTTAGGAATTTAACACAGTAAGGATATGATAGCTGTAGAGGAGCAGTCAATCTGAAATATCTTCTAAATCTTGCCTTGAAATAACAGTGATCACATGGGTGCCCCTATCAAGTGCTTGCAGGTAGCCTTGATTGAACAAGTTTTGGTTTTTTTTTTATTCTATTTATAACTCAAAATTAATTTTGTATATGAGTGTGTAAGAATATTGGTTTGAGAGAATCGAGGACTCTAAATATTTGGTATATAACTTAAGAGGAAACTGTTGCAGGATCTATAGTCTCAGAGAAATGCCAACAGAAATGACTACATTTTTTCCAAACAAACTAGCAAAAGTAATATGTTAGTATTTGTGTGGTTTCTGAACAAGTAAACATTTGCCAGCAGTGATTGCAGTAAACAAAGTGCAATACCAAATTAATTTTTGTAAAGTTATTAAAATTTTGTCATTGAAAGCAAGTTACAATTTTATTACTGGTAGTATATTCTTCCTGCTACAACTTAGTCAATTCAAGCATCATAGTTAAGTAATTTGAAGACGAAAACAATTTTATACATGAACTGTACAAAAAATTTCTCAGTGATACTGCAGAACTTTTTAGATTCTATTAGATATTCCAAAATATTAATATTATGTTAGATAGGGTTATAACTATGACTTTATTAAATAAATATGATATCTTCTTAGAAATTATTTTCATTTAACCTCGATATTGCAGTTTCTTATTTGTTTTTTAGAATAACAGAGTATGGCATAACAAGTCAGCTAAGAAGTTTATGTTGGAAAATTACCAACGAAAAAATAATTTAGGATACTAGAATAAAGGAAAAAGGAAAAAAAATCCCTAACACAGTGATACATTACAGCAGTATAACTTTCCACATTTTCTTTCCACTTAAGAAATATCTGAAAAATTTCAACCAACATACCCATAATCCAGAGAAAATAAACTTACAAATGAGGCAATATAGAGCCAAATGCCATAAAATATAGCAGTGATAAAAAAATATGAAAATCCAAATTATTTTGTAAGCTGTTCTCAAGGTATCCTTCTGGATTTGTGCTGAGAACCATTGATAACCTTCTGGAAAATATATTCAATTCATACTGTATACAAGGTACGTCAAAATTTTACACGGACAAGCTTATTTATTCTAGTGTGGAGTTCCGCTTAAAAAATGATAGTACCATATGGCATTCTGCTGTTGAAAGCGTCAGTCTCCATGTCCATTGCTGGAAGTTGTTGTTGTTGTCAAAACAGATCAAACACAAAGTCACTGAAGAAAATTACCTTGAGGCACATCTAACACAGAACACAAACTAGCATTTAAAGGGACAATTCTCTCATGCTTCCTATTTAACATTGAAAATTTGTGGTTAGCACATTAAAGGAGGAATTAACCAAAAGTGTCAGAGACTGAAGTAATTAATGTATTTCTATTACAAAGTGATTCCCTGTGAGCAGATGGAGGTGGAAGAAGGGGAATATCCATTCTCACAGTTTTCTGCAAGACAGAAGTGAAGCTCTATTTGTAGACAATGTGATCATCTGCTGAATCTTAATGCTATCTTTTAAAACTGCTCAGTTTTGGCAAATACAACCCTCAACTCCCTCATATTCTAGGCCTTTGCTGTAACCTTGAAGTCACATTATTACATCCTGAAATAATGCAGTATTCATCATTTTTATGCTACATAAAAAACCCCTATTTTTTAATATTTCAGTCAATGGTAAACAACAGCTATTTGCAATGTCTATAAATGAATTAGAGGCTAGTAAGGTCTGCTAGTCAGAATTATTTGAATTACTACTTGTTGTCAGAAAGGAGTATCAGGTCTGATCTAGCTTCTGACTTCCCAATGTTGGACCAGAAGGCAAAGATCATGTTCAGTGCTTGAAACCTTGTGACAAATATTTTTTAATTTCCTGGTGCAAATGGAAAATGGCTTCTATTAACCTATATTTACTTTCAGTTGTGTACTATATTTCTTTCTGTCTAGGAGTGCATTCTTGTTTAAAATATGAAATGGGAAAATCACGGGTTTTTTAGGAAAGAAATGTTTTACTCATGGTGTTTTTATTCTCTTTTCTGCATGACTCCATGTTTGTAAACAGAATTTATGAACTTACATCAAAGTAGGCTGAATTCTCTGATATTTACAGTACCCAGGAAATTCAATCTCAGTAGCTCAGTCATGAATCTTTCACATTTTGTATAATATAGTCATCAGTGTCCCAATTTCTTGATCCATTGTCCAATATTCTATTATATGTTATATTAGGCTTATAAATGGGATCTTAGATCACTGTGCACAGAGTGTAATTTAAGTTCTTCAGTTTTGATTACAGTAGTCAGAAAATGCTACATAAATCATTTTCTCAAACCCTGCAAATCAAATTAGATTTTCCCTTTTGAACTATAAACAAAAATCTATCACGATAAAAACCAAAAATTATTTTAGTTACACTGGTGTAAAGTGGACTGTTTCGAGTAATTGTAGAATTTAGACATAGAAGCAGGTGCTTATAAATTTAGCACATCATAGTTTTTAAAGGAAAGTGGAAAAAAAAAATATATTAATACAGAGAAAGCAATATTCATACCTGGAGACAAAAAATGTGGGTTTGGGGGGGCAGGATGGAGAGGGTCCCAAATGTGGGACCTTGACGTTTTTTTTTTTTTGATTGAGGGGTAGGATATCAGCTTGGGAAAATGTTTCATCACAAAACTACTGTCTAGACTAACTGGTTTTAATACATTTTTTGTTTCACTCAAGGACTCTGTCATTTTTAAGGGAAATTTGCTGTTGAATTAACTGAGGAATTAATTTAATGTTTGTTACTCCAGCTCAAATTTATTTATTTTCTGAGTTACCACCAAATCATGTGATTCTGCTTCTTGTGTTTCTTCTCAGGGCAGAAGAATGTAGAAATCCAAGTCTCTCTAGGTTTGCAGTCTTCCCATGTGGACCAACAAAGCTTATCTGAAGAATCACCTGCATACATTACCAAGCATCATCTGTGTCAAAGACCTTCTAAAAGGTCAAAATAAAGATTGGTAACAGCTCTCCTCTGATCCATTATTCTAGCCAGCCCATCAGAGAAGCGAATCACACTTACCATCCACAATTTGCCATTAGTGAATTCTCGCTGACTATTCTCAATCACCTTCTTGCCTTGCTTATCCCTGGATATAGTCTCCAAGAAAGTCCGATACATTACTTTCCCAGAGACTAAGGTCCGGTCAACTATCCAGTAGTTGCTCAGATCTTTGTTCTTGATCTTCTCAAAGAGAAGTGTATTTGGCTTTTGCCAATCTAAGGAACCTCTCCCTTCCCCAAGTCACTGTGAACTTTCAGGGATAATAGAGCAAGGTCTCACAATATTACCATTACTTCTAACCGTCTTGGATACAATCCAGCTGGTGCAATGGAATTTTACAAGTCCAGTTTCCTTAAGTGGTCTCCTATTTCATTCTTCTACTTTGGGTTGTGTTTCCCTATGCCAGACTCTGCTTCGATGCTCAAGAGACCTGGGAGGCCTGAGGATATATTTGTCAGTAAAAACAGAAACAAAGGAGCTAGCAAGAAACTATTCTGTTCCTGTGTCCTTTGTCATAAAGTTCCCTAGCTGCAGGAATATCTTTTTCTTAGGCCATCTTTAGCTGCCAGTGTGCAGATAGAGGCCCTTCTTGTCCTTCACTTCCACTGCCAAATTCAACTAAAGATAAGCTTTACCTTTCCTGACTCCTTCTCTTCATGCTTGGATGATGTTCCTATATTCTTCTTGGTAGAGGCTGGCTCATTATAGACTGTTAATTTGGGCATAAGTTTCATAAGAACTTACTAGTTTGAAAAAAAAAAAAAAAACAAGAAAAAACCCACAACATATTTTATAATCACCTTAATAACCCTTCTGTTATAAAATGTTGCAAATTGATTATATTGTTGATTATTTATTATTGTTGATGCAGTGAAGCAAAGCCAAGAATCTCTTAATTAAGTAATCTAAAACGTGAATGAAACCTATGCTGTGTCAATAAAAGACAGATGTGGAAAATCTATTATAAATGTTATACACACACGTGTGTTTCCTTTTACTTCATCATCTCACAATGATTTCACAGTTCTAAGTGGGTTTAAGCAGCATACATAATTCACAAAGTAAATAAGACACATAGTCAGCATGCAAGTAAAATGTAGAAAATGACTACAAGTAAAGTTCAAACAGATGAACAGAGATTGTATGTTTAGAATACTAGTATTCAGCTTCTTTCAGTAAATCTTGCATAGAGCAGTGACTGCATTCCTATTTCTATCAGTGAGTCTGATTCTACATTCATTAGTGGCATTTAATATCCTACTTTGTATGTAGCCTCTTGTGAAATTAAATCTGTATAATTAAGTAAAAGTAATGAATTTCAGCCCAGAGGGGTTGTCTCTTGAGAGATGTGTTGACACTGACACTGCTTGCTTGCTTCCATCTGCATCTCAGTTGAACAAAAATTTTGTTTATTAAGCTCTTATATGTTTCACGGTGCTCAATTTGTGAAAACCAGAATCAGAATATGGCTGAGTCAAACAATAGAAATGACAGCACATGATAAAAGAAGGATTAAGGAAATAGTTCCACTATAGGCAGTTGATGGTTATTAAATGAGATGTGCCACATTAGGCTATAAAATGCATAAAAATAATTCATATGATATAAATAAAATATCTTTAAATAATGTTTGCTCTGCTTTTTTTTTTGTACCATTGTGAATTTTTTTTTCAACTCTATAAACATTATAACAAATAGCAGAAGAGTATATAAGATGTACATTTTATTAGATTTCTACAATGCAAAATACCAGTATGTTGCCGCATGACAATGAAACGACCCCCCCTACCGGGATCCCATCCCAAGGAGAGAGACACAGACACGGATGCCGTGGAGTCAGCTCTCAATTTACTGCTACAGTCCAAGGCGCATTGGCGGCGAGGATCGACGTGGGCCCCAACACCATGCAACTGGTCTGCCCCCACCCCAAAACATGGGTGACTTGCGGTGGTAGTGAAGCCAATGGTGGCATCCACCATGAAACCCTCCCACTTGCTTTCAAAAACCACCAGCTGTGCGGGCATAAGAATAGCCTTGCACAGATTATGCCAGCCATAAGGCGTGAAGGCACTGGGCTCAAGTACATCCAACAAAGCCTCACAGGTGGGGCTGCTTAACCCCGAGGTGGCTACTGCGTTATGGATTTCCTTAACAATCTTCCAGTCAATGGGCTCCCACCTAGTCCCACCGGGAACCCTCACCACTGGGAAGGCCATCAGGTCTCCCTCCTGGGGGACATCTGGTGAAATCAAAGTCACATGAGCTACCCCTTGGAGGGCGCAGTTCTTAACGACAAACCGCCAGCAGGCGGTGGGGTCAAGGCCCGGCGAGGACTCATCCAGACCCGAGGGGCCAGGCCTGCCTTCGACCGGGTCCAGCGAGGATGACCGCCTCGCCAGCTCCTGGGCCACCCCCCCTGAATTAACTACCAAACGACAGACTTCCAAGAGAAAATGGCGCACTAAGTCTTCCCCCTATCCCAACAATGATTGTGGACCCACCGATGGGGGTAGGGCAAGGTCCTCTGGCAGGGCCGAAGGCATGCTCGCGTCTGCGGGCAAGCCCTCGTAGGCTGGTGGTGAAGAAGGCAGAGGCCCTGCCCAGGCAGGCGTTACCGGAAAATTGGGCTCCCCCCCGAAGAACGAATCAGCCGCGGCATCCGGCTTATAAGCTGGATCCCCTTTACCCACTGGGAAGGCGCTAGGACCCCGCTCTGCGTCCCACAGCTCCTCGGGCACCACCTTGAAACTGGCTCCTGTCTCACTATCGCTCCACATATCACTACCAGCCCGACTGTCGGAACCCGAGTCGGATCACCTTTCACTCAGTGGATTCCCGCAAGCCACTGAGGCCGTGGCTTGCCAGACACCCTGAACATCGCAGACCTTCTCAAGGCACCTCCTGACCGCCCCCGACTCGGGAATAAGGGACAGGGCAGTTTTGTTCCCTGCGGCAGGGAACAGAAGCTAACAGCTCCCCTCCCACCGCTACTACCTTTTCCAGATCCATCACCTGCGAAGGCTGTTGGATCATCCCCTTACACATCATCCATTGGATGAGATCCTCTGTACCGCTAGAGGAGACCTTCTCGTCCACCTGCGTAGCTAGTACCTTCAGAACCTTCACCGTTTCCTTGATGAATACCGTTGACATGATGAGGTCTGGATTACCCCGAGCCCTGCTCGCTTTGGTGCACCGAAAACCTGATCCGTCAGATCACATCGGGGTCACCATTTGTTGCCGTGCGACAACGAACCGACCCCCCCTACCAGAATCCCATCCCAGGAAGAGAGACACAGACACAGATGCCGTGGAGTCAGCTCTCAATTTACTGCTGCGTCACATCACAATATATACCCGTATGCCCGCTACGCAAGCCCGTACACCTGCTACGCATGCAAACGCACCTGCCCCCTATGCCCATGTGCCTATCCATGCCTAGCACGAGGCATTGCGTCAGCAAGCACGCGAATCGTTGCGGACCGCCCATCCTGTGCACGTGCAGCCCCGCTTGTAGCCTTGTTGCTGCCTCGCAGGGCCCCATACCAGTACATATTTTTGAATAGAGGTTAGGACAATAATTAAATTACAAGTTTAGAAAGCAGTGAAAATGAAAAGGTTAAAAGCGTATGTCAGAAAAAAAAATATTTTTTTTCTCTAAAGAGTACACTGTTGCCTTTGTAGTTGAAGTTGTTTTAAGAATGTGACTTGTGCTCTTGCAAAAGATGTCATTGTCCATAGAGCAAATAGTCCTACCACCACAGTACCAGGCATCTAGACTCTCCTATTTTAGTTGTAAACTAATGCATCTAATCCTTTTCTAAAGATGCCTTTCCACCACTTAGTTTATCTCCCTCAGCTGTATTTCTGGAAGGAATCACAAATGAAAGACCGCTTGGCCTCTACAAGTTCATCTAGTGCTGGGACTGCAGTGAGAAAGTAGGAGATAGTGGAAGAGAGTCTCTTCCTTGGTGACACGTAACATGGCGGGGGCACACTTCCTGCATGGCAGGAGTATCAAATAACGTATTTTCGCACAATGTAACAGTTTTAGCAAAACTTACTGTGATTTCACAGAGAGAATTATTCAAGGACAGTGTTCATATCTCTTTTCTCACTTATAACTTGAAAAAATACTTTATAGAGGCACTTCATTACCACCCTGTTTCCAACATCGTAACTATTTGGGGAAAAAAACAGCAGTTCTCACAATATAACACTTCCAAAATCATTGTGCTCATTATTGCCAAGCAAGCAAAAATATCATTTTAACTAAGGAAAATAAACTGTTATGCTACCTTTAGAGTCCTGCATTTTTTTTTGTGAAATTTCCTGAAATATTAATTAATATCTGAATTAAAGAGTTTTGGAAAAATGCTGGCATGGAAGGTAATTTTATTTTAAATTCTAAATACTTACTGACAGCTGTTGTGCCCAGAAAGGAGTCCAGTATGAAACGCATGATAGCATTTTGAGTGTGAAATAAAGCAGTTGTGCCACAGACAGAATTATATCTGAAGTATATAAACCAAATTGACTGCTAACATGTATTACAATTGTGTGAAATCTACGCTCTCAAGACAATTCCACATGAAAGAAATGATACATTACAAAACCATAACGCTAATACATAGATGGTCATGCACCACTTCAGAAATAAAGTAGGATGTGGGAAGGCATTTATTCAATATATCTGACAGTTCTGAAATATGTTCCAGGTCACACATTACCTTCTAATCACTTTTCTTCATCTTTCCATGGGTTAAGTAAAATGAATTTAATACAGGATAAAAAGATATTTCCTTTGTCTTGATGGAACTTTTTTGATCTTATATCTGGAATCACCTTTTCAGTAGTCTTTATAAGATATTTTTATGTTTCATTATTTCCATTGAGTAGAATACAATCTTTAAAGCATAGAATAGTTTGGGTTGGAAGGAACCTTCAAAGGTCATCTAGTCCAACCCCCCTGCAAGGAGCAGGGACATCTCCAACTCGATCAGGTTGCTCAGAGCCCTGTCCAACCTTACCTTGACTATTTCCAGGGATGGGGCATCAACCACCCAGGTGATATGCATGCCCATTATCGTCTCTGGGCACATGCTGGGGCGGGGATAGGGCTAAATTTCTCAGAATCAGCTCTGCATTCAGGTTTGCAAGACAACAGGAGTTGGCTCGCAAGCTACAGGAAGCCATTGTTTGTGTGGTGATTTGATGTTTCGACAACGTTGAGACAAATATTCAACACAGTCTTTTACAGCAACCTGTTCCAGTGTTCCACCACCCTCACTGTAAAATTTTTTTCCTTATATCTAGTCTGAATCTACCTCCCTCTATTTTGAAATCATTACCCCTAGACCTATCACAACAGACCCTGCTGAAGAGTTTCTCCCTGTATTTCCTGTAGCCCCCCTTTAGGTACTGGAAGGCCGCTATAAGGTCTCCTCGGAGCCTTCTCTTCACCAGGCTGAACAGCCCCGACCCTTTCACTTGTAATAGTTTATAAAAGTTAATTTTCATGAAGAAGTAGAACCGACTGTAGGTAAGCACTGACTTTTTTTCTCTATTTTCTCTTAGGAAAATAAACTCTTCACAGAATTGACTATATTAAAATATTTCTAATTGAATCCACATTCACAACATTATTTTTTTTTTCCTAATTCTTTCCTCATTTTTTGAGGGGAGAGGGAAGATGGGGCCATAAGGAAGATGTTCCGATCAGGTTAACTTTAACTGTCTTCTTATGCTGCTTGGCTGCTTTGAGAAATACTATTTAAAGTCTCTTATATCCCTGTTCTCTTTATCTACTGCAAATCTCTGTTTGAACAAAATTTCTGAGGCACATAATACAAATCCCATTGAGGAGAGTGAATTATGAGGACCTGAACAGAACTGCAAAAGGAAATAAATGTTAATTAATGTTCCCAATTAACACTATAATGTGAAATAAAATATTATTTTTGGATAAATTTACAAAATACAGAAATTTTGCTAAATAACTTCTCAGTGGAAATAGGCTAGGAGAAACAATACTTTCCATAAAAATCTTCTAGGAAGCCCCTTGACTTGTTCTAATTATCACATGTAGTTACCCTATGCATAGATTGTTCTGAAAATAATTGTATTGAAATATAATAATTGTGTCGAAAATAATAAAAATAAAAAGTCTTTGATGACACAGTGCATCAAAATCAGTGTTTCAGATAGCATTTAATTCAGCAATATTATTTTCCACATAAAGACAAGACTGATTTTTTCTCAAGAGGTTTTTTTTTAATTATTTTGAAACAGAAAACTTCTGTTGTTTTGAGAAGGAAAGAATAAAAAAAAATTAAAGTTTTGTGTTCAGACAAGAAGTAGATTATCACTCAAATGTTCCACAATGCTGTAAGAATCAATTGTTGCATTAATTTCTACAACATTCTAATTGTCTTAATTGTCCTTATAATTTGTGTTTTCTTGAAAGTACGATGACTTATTGAGATCTATCTGCTATTCTTGGCCTTACTATTTCAGAAAGATGCTCTCAGTTAACTTTTCTGCTTCTTGGAATTACATTTCGCACTGAAATGTCAATTTCTAACCGAAATTCTAAAGAAATGTAAACATATGGACAGCTAGTGAGAGCTGACAATGTCACCATTTCATGTTTATGAAGGAGAAAGGCATTTTGTTTTTTTTTCATTGAAATAAAAATCCATGGAGTGACTATTTTTTCACTCTAGCTTCATAACTGGGTTGAGCAGTGCTGGACAGGTATGATGGATCTTTCCTTTCAAGTACTTATTGAGCACTGCAACAACAAATCCAACCCAAGAGATCATGTAGCTCCACATGTGTCAAAAAAGAAGGGAAATTCATCCTATTGCACATTTTGACAATTCTCATATCTACCCTGCCACAGCCAGCAGGTCAAATTGGTGAGGAACCTCTGGTTTATATGTCTCAAATTTTGTTCATATATTTGAAGGAGTGCTCCAGCCCTGGGAGCTTCTGACTGTTTTCATTCTGTAGTGTGGTCATTAGGCTAGGTGGCATAGCTGATTTAAATTGCCACTAGAACACCATTGTAATTAAAAGAGATTTTTTTTTTCCCCCTTAATGGGAGAAGAATAGAACATCAATGTAACTACTCTATGTATTTTGTGTTGCTGTGGTATAGTGTTTTATATCATTTAATCAGTATATTTAGTTGCTGAGCAAGACTTGAGATGTGAATAAGGGGTTTTCTAGATAGAACAAAAACCAACTTGTAGCAGTGTCATTACTAGAGCCAGAAAATATTCCATAATAAAATTTTACCTGTTGCACTTAATTTCCTTATCAGGTTGTCAAAATGTGTCCAAGCACATTTATTCAGCACTTGGAAGACTTTCTCTGTACTTATTATTTTTCATTTGATTATTTTGGTTGACAAATTTTGTAGAAGAGACTGACTTGTTGTATCAGTTATAAATGTGGTCCTGTCTTATATAAGGGATTTTAAAGTATATCAGAAGCAAAAATATTTACTGTGCAATTTTAAAATGTTCTATTGTTTACTATGGTGAAATGCATTAGTCTCTAATGTTAAGTCTTAAGACTTGAGCAAGTGAAATTTGCTGATTTTATAGGAATTTGTTAGTTTCAGATAGGCAGATTAGTAATTCACAAAGTTTGCAATATACATAAATACTGACATTTGAAAATTTGCAGTTCTTTTTGTGATTCTGACTGTTACTCTGAAAATATTTTATCTGAATTTTTGTAAAAAGTATCTATTAGCATTGACACTTTCAGAAAGAAAAAGTGACACAAACACTTCAAAATAAACTAATTTCAAATTTAAGTGAACATTCGCCAGAAATTGCTTACAGGATTTGCAACGTTACAATTTATTTCTTTATTTATTTGTGGCTTGGCTGTAAAACCACTCAACAGAGGATCCATATGAAAAGAACTCTATCAAAAATACACAGATATTATTTAGTCCACAGTTCACATGTCTGATAAACAGACTATACTCAAATAATAATCTTTATGTATTTTCCTTTTAAAACCTGTTCCTCTTTAATAGCCAATATTTGGAATTGCTAGTGGCTAGATGCTTCAAAGTTGATGTGCAGTAGACATTCAATATACACATCTGAGAGATGAAACTGAAACTCTTTCTATTTCAGCAAAGATTGGATAACAATCAGAGCAAGTATTACTGGAGGGCAAAGTGTCAGGAAAGCAATCAGCTGATGCGCAGATAAAATGGTGGTGGAATGGTGCCACATATCAGATGAGGCTGTGAAGTAATAATCAAACAAGGCTAGAGACAGATGAAATGGATGTGGAGAACGTTTCTGTCACTGGCTTACAGTACTTGACATAAATCTGCTGAAGAAAAACAATTTGAATGTATTGTAGGAAAAATTACACTTGCCACAAACAAAACTTCAGAACTGTAATGTATGGCATTGCAATATACATTGCCTCTTTTGCCAAGATTATTTTTATTAGGTGAATGTAACATTATTTGAAATATTTGTTAGTTTCTGAAGCATGTAATGAACTACATGACACGGATCATTAGTGTGAAGAAAGCAGCCTACTCAGAAAAAGTAGTGTTACAATTTTTAAATAAACTGAAAAATAATATAAAATACCTTGAATTTGTTTGAAAATTCACCTTCTTTACTTGATTAAGTATTTAAGGATATAGGATAATTTTGTTTTGTGAAAAATTGATAAATTTGTCCCATAGATTTATTTTTAAGTTTGCTACAGTCTGCAGCAATTAGTCCTTGTGTTTCCAGTACTTCTGTTTTGAGTTTTCTCCTAGAGAAAGCATCTGGAGTTCCCATAATGAAGAGACTGTCTAGGGGCATGTGCCAAGACACCAAAAGTAATGCTGGCCTTGAGAAAAGGATAGGATTTTCAGCCTTCCTTGATCTCTCATTGAGGTAAATTTGCTACTAGTGTCCAGATTTTATACTCCTCTTTGCTGTTAGACTTCCCTTAAGGGAGAACTGGAGATGACTGTCTGGTTTTTGCCCCTTTCCTCTCAGCATTCTAAGCTGTGGAAAGTGAGATTTTGAAATGGTAAGTGTTTAGCCTTTGTTGTTTCTTATGACACAAAATATTAATTAGCAGGTCAAAATTGCTCTCAACAGGCTATCTACAAGTTCTCAGATTACATTATCTGGGAAAGAAATACCTGTATATTGCAATGCCAGATATTCAAAACTTCAAATAAGTACGGTTTCATTATGTCCACAGGGGCATTTTAAATAAGCTTCTGTTATATTGTTTGTGAATTTCATTGTAGAGAGCCGGTGCTTTCAGTGAAAAGTAAATAAGACTGACAGCATTTCTAGTGTTTAGAGAAAAAATGTGCAAGCTGTTCAAAGGAATGTAAAAATGCAGATTGACATAAATTGAGTCAATGTTACAGAAACCATTCATGCAAAGCAAACAGTAACACTATGATAAACAATAGATTGAAGATAAGGAAATTACTATTTTATTGGTAGTGAGTCACTACTCTTTTAGCTATTTGAACGTTAGTGTATACTCTATTAAACATGGGAATTTTGGACACAATTTCAAAACAAAAACACTTCCTGTAGAGTAAACCAAAAATTAAAACCAAAATGTCACTTAGATTGAATGGATGAAGTATGACATGGATAAATTATCCTGATCAGTAGAGGAATAGTAATTGATTTGAAGAGTTCCTGAATGTCTGATGTTTAATTTTGCTTATGAGGTAGAAAGGAGAGAAACATGAATTGAGAAAAAGGGTAGGAACCCAAATCACGAAATTTACAGCTGATTGGGCCTGAGGTATTTCTCAGAGCTTTCACATTTTGCTATATAACTCTCTGCAGTCAGCTAAACGACTTTTGCACTAAATTTCACTGCCAGGTTTATTGCCAAGTGGCTTCCAGTGTACTCCTTGTGGTGCTGTGCTCACTTTCAGCATCTTAGCAGATCCTTTAACTTCCCCAGTGCTGCCTGTCTCAATTGTATAATAAAACACAGTGTGTCCTGCCTTTTGCATCTCCAATTAAATTCCTTTCTTTCCTGTGCTGGGGAGAAGGTGAAAAAAAAAAATTAAATGCTGAAGAAATCTCAGGCTATATCTATCAGCCTGTTTTTCCTCAGGACATATACTCTGTGCAATGAAAGAAACTGGCTTATTTTTTCCTCCTCGTGGTGCTTCCAGACTCGTATCTGGAGACCTGACATCCAGGACATAAGCTTCTAAAAAGAGTTAATAACCAGAGAGAGCTCCTCATACATGATTGCTGTGGGTAGAAAGGACCGATCAGTACATCTCAGCCTCACACTGTGGTGTCTTGCTAGAATTTCTAGTTTGATATTTTTGCTATTGAGTGAAGCAATTTACCACAGTTTTATGGTATAAACATAAACTGGCCTTTCAAAGGTTATTCAGTATGCCAATAATTCACACAGCAGGAATCTGTCTTTATAGGCCTTATGAAAAATAAAGCAGGAACTCAGCCATATGCACTCTTTGGGTTTAAATTAGGTACAGCAATTAAATCATATGGAATTGATCTACACACAAATATCAAACCGGCTATGCATGAACTGCCCAAATCTTCACCATGTTACCATCTTTTCACTTCTGTACTGAGCATTCCTGCTGCAGTCATGCTTTTCTTTATTCCTTACGTCAATCACAAAAATCATGTTTATGTCTGTGTAGCGTAAGTCCCATGATAAGACCACATTGCAGGAAATAAAGCTTGTATGTAAAAACATGTAATTCTTAGCTGTGAAAAGTAGCTGGAGCAATTGTGTGTTTAGGATGAGTATCTCTATAACCTAACATGCACTGTAACCAATATTAAAGTCCAGTGAAGTAGAAGTTGTAGATCTCATCACAATGAGTAAAATCCAAAGTTAATTTTTTAAATTTCTTACTGATAATAAAATTCCTAGTGGAAGATGGAAGATTCTACTGGCAGTCACAGTGGTGTCTGTAATGCTACTAGGAAAGCCAGAATATATTGTCTTCCAGTATTCTGTGTCTTGATGCTATCATGTGTACCTTCAGCTCTTAATGGAGGAGAAAAATAAGACAGAAAGATTTTGCAAAGGTAATGTTCTGGAGTGACCAGATCACACTGTCCCAAGCAAAAAGCTACCCTGGGGCTAACAGATGTGAGATAATCTGTTCTATGTTTTATTTTTCCTCATTTTATTTCACAGCACTTTTGATAGTAAAAAATTTTTAGTGTACATCTATACTCTGGATAATTTTACTACCAGTGTAAATACCATTGTAAAGCAGAGTTTCCTAAGGTACTGTGTTGTACTAAAGTAAGTTGGAATATCTTCCTAGGGTATTACATTGTATGAAATTACATGACAATGTCCCTATATTTGCTTTCATGAAATTTTCTGCTATTGGGCCAATTAATGATTATGTAATTTGTGTTTTGACAAGAGTCACTGTAATAGAAAAAAAAAAAAAAGACTCAATAGAGTACCGACTCATTAGCAGATAAAGGCAGAAGAAAATCAGCTTTTTAAATTCCATACTTGCCTCACATCCATGTCTTGCTTCTTCCCTGCACTTCACCTCGCCTACCCTATACACCTTTGCACTCTTTCCAGATCATCAGCTTCTCCCATTACCTATACCTATACATCACCAGAACTAAGAGTAGAGGACCAGCTTCTCTCATTGCCTTCCAGCATCACTTCCAACACTGCGTTCTCTACTGCAGTTCAATGATTTGCAAAATGACATCTTAAATCAGATTATTCCAAAATCACTAAACTCTGTAAGTTACTACAGGAGAATTTCATTTCTTGAGTGTTTGCTGAAGAATGATACTATGGATTATTCATACTACTTTTTCAGTAGTTTAGGAGCATAAAAATACGATGCTTGATTGGAGATACATTTTTTTTTTCCTCTCCCCTTCCCCTTTTAAATGTTCTTTTGAAGCAGAACATGTATTTCTTAGTGCTTGTCTGGAATCTTACTTGCTGTCATCCTTCCACTAACTTGTTGAGATCATTAGATCCTTTTAGCAGCCATTTCAGCTCAAGTATTCTAATGTAAAAGCTATGGATAATAAGTGTAAAGGGTAAAACTCTTAAAGAATCCCCCTCCTAGGACTACCTAAACCAATATCACGTCTCAAGCCAATAGCAGGTAGGGAAAATAAGACAAGAACTTTGTAATATTCTGCCAAGCTCACAGCTTATCATAGCTCAAAAATAGGTACTGTCTTCAGTATTTTTGTTCATATGAAGGGAATTGTCAAAATATGAAGCTCATTTTTAAAGATAATTGTTTTTATGAAGCTTTACTTGACAAATGACATCAGTTGGTTGTCCGTTATCCACCAATACTGTAACCTTGTCATAGAAGGCCACCAAATTTGTCAGGTACGATTTGCCCTTAGTGAAGCCACATTGACTGTCATCAATCACCTCCTTAATTTCCATGTGCCTTAGCATGGTTTCTGGGAGGATCTGCTCCATGACCTTGCCAGGTAAAGGTGAAACCGACTGGCCTGTATTTTCCCAGGTCTTTCTTCTTAATATATCTTTGTTTCAGACATTGACTTTGTGGCCAGTGATTCACAACAACTTTTGTTTTCCTGAAAAATCCATTAAAATTTGGATTATGATCACAAAAATTCTAAAAATTAATAACGCTTCAGTTCTTTCTAAGAGTATGTGCCAAAATTTGTATTCCTAAAGAAAAAGTTCTTTTGCAAAATTGGAATAGAAGATGTTGGTAACCAGGAACTCAGGGCTTCACAAATCTGTTACTGTGTATCACTTCTTTCTTTGAATTATGTCAGAGAGAAGACCTTTGGGAAGCAACTTCTTCTCACCCTTCTTTATGAGAAGAAATACTTATAACTAGATGACCATGATTACTATCTATAATAGCTTCATCCTCACTAATTTTAGACAACTGCCAAAGATACTATATGAAGCAAAAGTAAGAATGACCATAAGTCAGGTATTATTCACTCTTATAAGAGAAACAATAGAAGGTAAACAAAAGCTATACATTATCAAACTGTGATGTCTGCAAATAATATATCCATGCTGGTGTGAAAAGAGGGAATATTTTCCTAGATGGTGTATATGCACATTGCCTAAACAAAAAAGCAGATATTTACAAAGATTTTTAATTTGTACCTTTTCAATCTGCAGATTGATTGTAGTGTGGAAATTGATTTTCTGTTTTATTAAACATAAGGGAATACTTTTCTTTGTTCCTATTAAGAATAAATTGTTGTTGTTGTTTATCAATTTAGAAATGTTCATAAACAAATGGCCTAATTAGACTCAGAAGAAGCTCTGATGGCTTTTTCAAAACTTCAGTGGCTTAAGAGAAGCTAGTAATGGGCATGTAATTTTGTCAGCACTGCAAATAACAGAAATGCACTAAAATAATTTCCATTCTGTGAGTCACAAAGATACAGATGATGTAGTTAGATATACTGTAATTAAGTGCCAATGAACATCAACAGTCTTTTAATAAAGGCAGATACAAAATGACAATTAAAATGAAATACTCCTTTTTATTTTTTTAGGCTGTGGGTTATTGGTTCATTTGTTGATTGTTGCATGCATTGTTGACAATTCAGATGAAAACAAAACTACTCTTTGTCCTGACATGTTCCTTTTCATATGCTTACTCTTTCCATATTGTAGACATTATAAAGATATTTAAGTCACCTCATGGTTGCCTCCAGAATTTGTATTATTCTTGCACATACTACCTTTGATTTCTGTGAAAACAGATTTTGTAAAAAAATTCCATCAAAAAACCCAACAAAAAATATTCAAATCTTGGAAAGATGGGACTATAAAACTGTAAATAGAGTCTAATAGCTTTTTTTTTTTTTTGCTGTCATTCTTTGTAGAAGTGTCCAAGTGAAGTTACTTTAGTTGTGGCAGTCTGCATATAACATAAGAATATCAGATAGTCAAGAAAGAGCTCAACAAACCATGCTTTAGTAATTGTTTTATATGAAGAGAAAATGTTCCTCTGTTTTGGGAAATGCAGTATTTCTGTAATTCTTCTTTTTTTCAGTCAGATTTTCAGTAGTTAGTTGTTTTCAATTTCCATGAAAGCCCTAAAACTCTACAAATTGACATGAGGTATTTCAATACAATTATTTATGATTGCATTTTAAAAATAAGCATGTATGCTACCCAGTACTATATTAAAGGACTGTAACTGTATGAATAGATACCAAGCAAAAATCATGTGTTAAGAATAGCATTCTTAAGTATTCAGAAGAAAAAAATTTCTCCAAAGTCTGATGCACTCTGAAAACTTTACCCTAGGGCACTTTCGTTATCTCACACAGTTCAATTTGACGTAAGACCCCTGAGTTAGAATTGGTTTTGGAACTAAAGAGACATTGTGTCATTATGATACACGGGCCCTCAACTCAGGCCTAAGTACATCCACGTTGGCTTCAGTAACAACACACTACTTTTTTGTATGGCATAGACCTATCAGCCTGCTCAGGTATTCCAAGTGCTTTGCTGTGTTTACATAGGTTGGTCCTGTAATAACCTTCCTCTATTGTATTTGAAAGAACATATGCAGATTATGTCACCTGGATCTGATGGCCTCAGAAACTCTAGGGAAACTGTCCACTCCTAGTCACTCAGTTATATTAACCCAAGAATAAAATGGTAAGTAACTGATTCACAAGTATAAGCTAATTTTGCACAGCTGTATACTGGACCAGAATTAATTTGACTGAAGGACAAGAAAAGTGTTATGCTGCCAGAGTGTAATTGCTCATTAGTATTATGCTGCCAGCAGTTGCCAAATTCAGCACACGAACAGTAAGTCCTAAAGGGGTGGCTCTATTCTTTAATTACGTGTGAGCCGAGTTATTTTTACATGATAATTTTCCTCCTGTCTTGGAGCATTGCCACTGGTAAGTTTGTTTCTTATTTGTGTGAGAAAGACTTTGTTGCCTAGTCTATGTTCTCTTCTGGCCTGATCTTGTCCAGGTGGAGTTCAGGGACAGGTAGGGGAGAAAGGTTTCAGTGATACAAAAACATGTTGGTTCTGTTGTGGTTAAGGGGCAACAGCACATAATTTTATAAAACTTCACTGTCAGTTTTCTGTTGCACTTGAATTGTAGCTAAACTAAAATATATTTTGTAGATAAACTAAAATTTACTCTTTCTGATAAGCTACATGGCATATCTATTAATTAATCAGACTTAATTATAAAGCCTAATACATACAGAAGCAGTTTAGAGATAAAAAAGCAGAGAGGCTGATGGTTTTGAACTGTGCCAGAATGACTTATTCTCATTTCACTACAATGAGTTCACAAGGCTGCACTTTAACAGAGATGAAGTCCTTCAAATTCAGCCCTTGTTATGACACACATTTTGTGTTCCCCTGACCTCTTTATGCTCCCTGCTCTACCTTAGGGTAAGGTTCCTCCTGTCTCTCAAAGGGTTCCTGTTGCTCCTAAAACTTCAGACCTCCAGGCTGTTTAGGTGGAGGTTTCTAATGGGCAATCTATAACTAAGCAACATCACAGGTACGTTGCAGCTGTAAAGTGGAGCAGCAGCTGTTTCGGTTTCTTTAAATTTAAGAGCTACATTAAAAAAAAAATGAGAGGAATTGCGCTTAGGTGTTGTTGACTTGTGTTCTTTCTCTAGTTTGTTTTATTTAGTATTTTTTTAACCAAAATCGTTATAGACATTATTCAGTTTAGTAATGTAATCTGTCACATTGATTACAAAAGTATACAGTTCAGTTTAGTCAGCTGTATAACCAAAATGTAGCATCAAGTGAAATATGCACTAAAGATACAGATTGAAAATGGTGTGAGGAGGAAAACAATGAGATAATAGCAAGCTCAGGTCACACTGTGTTGTGTAAAAACAGAAATTTTGTCCAGGTAAGAAACCAAAGGAATGGAACTAGAAGGACGGCTGAGTAAAAGGGATGGGCTAGAGGTGGCTAGGACAGAAAGGCAACGTTGAATGACAAGGCATAGAAACCAATGGGTGCAAGAGATAAGATAATACTTTTCTATTTAATCACAAGATTATGCTTAAAACAATGATTTATCTCTCATGACCTTGCAAGCAGAACACTGAGCCTGTGTTGATTTAATACTGCACACCGCTACTCCCTTTCTTTCCTTATGTGAATGTGCAGCCGGTGAGGTAGATGCAGCAGTGAGGGTCAGGCTCAAATTCTCTGGTTGCTCACGGTGAGCAGCGTACTAAAGGACAAGAGTGGTGCAGTGACATGTAAAAGATGTAACCTAGATATAGAATAATCAATTACCTTCCTTTAGGTATCTCCCAGATGAGTGTGTTACATCTGAAGTTCATCAATCAACTCATTTCATTACTTCACTCTACTGTGTAATATCTGTTCTGGGAATCTCAGCTCCTATGCCCAACAGATCCTTACGCAGTCACTGATATGTAGAGAGGAATCTTATTTTTTCCTAGTCATTGTAACCCTGTAAAAGAAAGTGATCTGTCCTCACTGCAAGACGAAAGGAAATACAATTCTTGAATTTTCTATGCTATACCTGCCTTTTCAGTGCAGTTTTTTAATTGTTCATAAGGTAGTTAGGGAGGGGGAGGGAAATGCACCAGTTTGGCTTGAATTATTAATATTCGGAACATTGTTAGCTTTATTTGAAACTATATTCCTACTTTGAGAGATAAACAATGATGTTTAATTTAAGTAAGCATGAAAAATCATGGTCATCTTAATGCTGTGGTTCTCTGTTGTTCTGTGATTTCTGCTCCATGGTACCAAATCAATGGTATCTTAATCAGGAAACTCTATTATATGTTTTATTACAATATTGTGATGGTATAGTGCTTTCTGGGAGGGAATGAAGACTTGACCACAATTTCTTCTTCCTAAAGACATTATTCAGTTTTGAGGAAGGAGTAGAGGAAAACATAATAATCTTGTTAAAATTCTGTGACAAGAATTAAAAGGCAAATGGCTATCAGCGTATTAAAAAGTTCTGGGTTACTCTATCTGTAAGCTATATTTACTAACTGATCCCAGCATAGAGTCCGCAATTTCAGGACAAAAACTGTAACTTGTCTTTGGGTTTGTCTGTTTTCAAACTGTTTCATTTATGTTATTAAGTATAGTGTGTAGACTCTAGACAGACAATTCATTTTTAAAAAACTTTATTTTGGAAGAAAAAAAATTCTTACGTGCTTCTCCTGTCTGCATTATTGCTTCTGAAAATGCTAGTGCAATTTAAAATATTTTTTTAATAATTATAATCCTTGATCAATGGATTGTGGAGCTTGCAAAACAGATGAGATTCCTAGATTAAACTCTTCAGTAGTTGCTTGATAAATTTGATTCATCTATAAGTGTTTGTTCAGTTTGAATTATTTATTACGATGAGATGAATATTTATATTCATATACTGAAGAAATAAAAGCCAGTTTAATACATACATTACTATAAAGAACTTACAGGTAATACTGAAAATATACTGATGCATGTAGATTTTTAATGTGACTGTTAAAATCTGTCCCTGGGAAATAACAGAAAGGTCTTGATTTTCAGACCTTAGATCATAGTAGTTGTTTGAATTAGGAAATTAATTATTCTACTAATGTGAATCTGACAAATGCATGCAAAGAAACTGTACGTAAAGTATCTTCCCCCTTAAGTAATTTCATTCAACAGTTTTTCAGAGTCCCAGCACAACACATGTTCCAGAGTGTACTCTTACTCAGGCTGGCAGTTTTACAAAAAATAGGAAACATTGGGTTGTCTGTGATGTTAGGTTATATTTTTTGAGACTCAATTTCAGCTAGTGCCAGAGTGGATACTTTCTACTGATAGTTCTATGCTGTTTGGGCGGATTTCTTAATAAAGATCAAATGCTAAAAAAAGTTACATGACAGAAACATATTTCTGCTATCTTGGTTTCTTAAGAGAGTTTTTTTTATTTGTAGTACTTAACAAATTCAAACAGGAAGACTATGAACAACACATTCTCTATCATAATTTTTAGCTAGCCTGATTAATACAAAATTGAAGTTCTTATATTAATCTCTGTATTGGAGATATTAAGTGTTTACTTAAGCATTTGTTCCAAATTCTTACTATAACCTGGGGAACAGAGAGAGTGAATGTAACTAAATTTTCCAGTCTCTTACTTGTTTCTGTACCTCACAGTAAACAATTTCTTCCTTATGTCTAATCTAAACCCACTCTCTTCCAGTCTAAAATCGTTACTTCTTGGCCTATCACTCCATGTCCTTGTCAAAAGTTCCTCCCCAGTTTTCTTGTAGGCCCCCCTTAGGTACTGGAAGGCTGCTACAAGGTCTTCTCAGAGCCTTCTCCAGAATGAAAAACAACTCTCTCAGTCTTTCTTCATAGGAGAGCTGCTCCAGCCCTCTGAGGGCCTTCATGGCCCTCCTCTGGATTCCCTCCAACAGGCCCATGTCCTTCTTATGTTGGGAACTCCAGAGCTGGATGTAGTACTCCAGGTGGGGTCTTAATTTAGTGAAATATATTCTTCACGCAAATTATCCATAAATATTGCATTTCAAGTTGGTCAAAACTTAACCAGGGCTTTTTTGCTATGCCCTTTTCTCACTTGTTTCTGCACTTTCCTTTAAGTAACTTTTGTAGTAAGTACCAGATATTGAGAAAATTCTTACAAAAATATAACATATATCAAAAGTAATTAATAAAAAATATGATTATGACATAATTTTGAGTTTTCCTGCTATATTCATAAACAAACTTTACCTCTAGTGACTCACTTAGATCTTTAGGCATGAAACAGAATTCCTGGTGAATCCTTAAAAACTTCAATACTTGTTTCCCATGAGCAATATTTGTCAGAAACAAATATTCCCATGAGCAATATTTGTCACAAACAAATATTTATTCAGAGAATTAAATTTGTTATTCCAAACAAAGAAACAACCAAACTGGTTTAATATCAAATAACTGTGCAATGTTATTGTAATTATGATTTATTTTTTTCTAGAAACAAATAGATGCACACCTTCCAGGAATAAACATAACTGGGGAAATATGCAACTTTCAATGCAAAATTCATGAAAAGAAAAAAAAGAGATATTTTAGAGCAAGATACTATGCTGGTACTATTAGTGATATTAGGATGTGTGAATTTCTCTTAATGTGGTATATATTTACATCTTAACCTGCTTTGACCTTGGCTTGGGTATATCACAGTTAAATTGAATGTTAATGTGTGAATCAGAATATTAAACATATGATCAGCTACTTTCTTCTTTTCTTTTCAGTTTTTCATGTAACTGTCATTGTAATCTATAAGTGTTTTATGACTCAAATTTCCCCTCAAAGTAATCTAGAGTTAAGAATCAGTAAGATAAGGTTAATATCTGTGAATCTTCTAATCTACAGTTAAGGATATGAAGTTGACATTTTGAACAAAGTCCTCGTAGATCATGAAAGAAGCAGATACCCGTGAATTCAAGATCTTGACTATGAGACTAGAGCATGACATGATAAAGGAGGCTTATAAGAAAGATGGGTACAAACTTTTTAGTAGGATCTGTAGTGATAGGACAAGGGGTAATGGACTTAAACTAAAAGAGGGTAGATTTAGACTAGGCATAAGGAAAAAAAAAATTACAATGAGGGTGGTGAAGCACTGGAACATGTTCCCCAGAGAAGTAATGGATGCCCCATCTCTGGAGATGTGCAAGGTCAGGCTGGAAGGGGCTCTGAGCAACCTGATCTGATTGAAGGTGTCCCTGCTTACTGCAAGGGAGTTGGACTGGATGACCTTTAAATGTCCCTTCCAACCCAAACCATTCAATGATTCTGTAATTCTATGATCTTCAGGAAGGAGGATAATTTCTGCTCAGTTCACAGTGGCAAATACTAAAGGTGTATCAGAACGGGCTCTGAGGAAACATTACTCATCTATGAGGAATTCTTCAACTAAATCCCAGTCAAATTCCTGAACATCTTCCTCAAAATACCATTCTCTAATAGACAAAGTTAGTAGGATAGTAATAAAAAGTGAACATAGCTAGCAAAGCACTATCAATATGATTGTTGAATTCTATCCTAAAAAGATATAGGAAAGCAAACAGGGGCCCACCCATTACATAGTGCTGGATGACAGTTTTAATTCCTGCATGCACTCTTTTTCTTAAGAAGGAGTCACACACAGAAACCAGGATCTTGACAAGCTGAAAAACCTCCTCGACATTTCACTTATATGACAAAAGATTTAGGACAATAGCTCAAGATTTGAGGGACTGGGAGTATCAAGTAGATATGATCATGCTTTTATGTCAAACTGAATAATAGCATAGCAAAAGAAGAACTTCAATAGGAGTTTACAAAAAGAATGAACATAACAGAAGCTGAAAGCAAAAGCACAATGAAAAATTGACCAAAGGAACACGTTTAAGGAAAAAGGAAGATGGCGAAACACAAAGGACAACTGTGGAAGAATGGCCAGTGAAAAAAATATTTTCTGTTGTCTTGAACAGATGGGAATTAGTTTGTTAACTATTCCACTGTACACTGGTAAAAATTGGTAGTGCTACTTAGTGACAAAAAGTAGAATTGAACATATCACTTCCTTTTGGACTGTATCAAGAAAATGAAAAGCTATGAGGAAAAAAATTATTTAGAATATTATTTAGAATATGCAAAAGCTAGGAAAATCATGCAGTTTGAGCTATGTAATGAAAATAATTTAATCTGTCCTTAATCTGTAGAGTCAAATCAGTCAAAATGTACAAATTTTGTTAAAATACATCTCTGTGGGTAGTTCAGTGTTAAAGTTTTTTTCCTTTTTGACATCTATGAGATAAATCAAGGAATATGTGACAATCCAGTGACAGACTGTGAAAGAATATATGAGGATTAAACTAAAGTTATAGTGGACGAAACATGATTTTAGCTAGCATTTAACCTCTTGGTAGTCCAGAATTTGAGTATTGATATTAAAACAGCAACAACAACAAAAAAGAATTTTAAGTACAGTATACTTTCTGGTATTGTACTTAGTAAGTTTGCTAATAGAAAAAGCATTACCCTGACTAGCTTTCCCAACATTATTCATTGGACAGTGAATTGTCCCACAACAAATTCAGAATTTTAAAAGGCAAGCTATCACAGTTTTATGTCTCTAACCTGTGTAAGACTACATTTTAGGTTTTGCAGTTATTTTGTTCCCAAATACCATACATATCCAGGCAAAATTAAATATAATTA
Source organism: Chlamydotis macqueenii (assembly GCF_036417535.1). NCBI lineage: Eukaryota > Metazoa > Chordata > Aves > Otidiformes > Otididae > Chlamydotis > Chlamydotis macqueenii. The sequence goes on along the minus strand of NC_141557.1, from coordinate 82,965,742 downwards.
ATTGAATACATTGCTAGTTATTAAATGGCAGTTATATCTCACTACAGCATGGCAGTTTGGTAGCAGCAGAACTCAAAGCATAAGCCTGATACTGAAAGAAACACTTTTGCTGCTCAGTGTTCTTGCTTGGCTTTCGTATTTTTCCATTTTCTATTCTGCTGTTTAAAAATAATTTTTTTAATCAATTTCCATAAACAAATAAGGTTTTTAAAACCACTTGAAAGATATCTAATAATTTAATTTTTAATTTCAAGATCTTTGCTTCAGTGAATCTATTGCATCAATTGGCACTGAAGCAATTATTTAATTTGCAGTTGGAATTAAAATAATGATGTGGATCCAAATTTATTAGACTAAAAGCTGCAAAACACTTAACTTGAAGAAAAATTTTGATCAGTAAGGATGTTGCACATCCTCAAGATATTTTTTTGAAATTTGACAAAATATCCATTCTTAAGACTGGCCAGTGCAATAGTCGTAGTATCCAGATCAAGGTGTTGCTAATCAAATAATCATTATTTTAAGATTCACTATGTGTGTAAGATAGTCAGAATCACGAATGACTTGGATTCTATTTTTAGCATGGCTGTATTATAAGAATATAATTATTTTAGCTTTACTGCAGTTTATGATTAGTGGTTCTTTTCAGTATTGCTGAGGGTTAAATAGAGATTTTAGGTCTTTAGATAAAATTTAAATGAGACTTAGTTGAGCTTTAGGAAAGACAGATGTCAATTTACTTGATTATGTGGACAAGATAAGACAGCGAGTCCAAGGGTATGATACTAAAAGAAATTATTTTAAGCGAATAATGACCTGTGTTGGTTTTATTTAGTGGGGGAGGCTACAGTGGCAGCTTCTGCAAGAAGTTGCTGGAAGTTTCCCCTTTGTCTGGTGGACTTGTCCAGGTCTAGGGTGGACACGCTTCTGGCCAGGGCTGAGCCAGTGATAACGCCTATGTGATAACATATTTAAGAAGAGGAAAAATAATAAATAAAAAAAAAATGAAGAAGCAGAAGCTGGGGGCAGAGAGGAAGAGGCACAAGCCTTGATGGCCTTGTGGCTCTCACCCTCTGGCATCCTGCCAGGCGGCCATCTGGGCCCAATTTAGCCCAGCTCAGTTGCAAGAAGTGAAGAGAGGAAATGTGAACCTGAGAGATGTGTGCCCGAGTCGATTATGAAGAATTTCTTGTGAGAGCAATGGCAGAGAATGCCAAGGTCAGTGAAGAAGAGATGGCTTCTGTGAGAAGCTGCTAGAAGCTTCCCCTATGTCTAATAGCGCCAATGCCAGCCAGCTCCAAGATGGACCCGCTGCTGGCCAAGACTGAGGTCATCAGTGATGGTGGTAGTGTCTTTGTGATAATGTAGTTAAGAATGGGGAAAAAAAGCCATGCGCAACCACAAATGCAGCCAAAGAGAGGAGAGAGAGACTATGTGAGAGAAACAACTTTGCAGACATCAAGATCAGTGAAGGAGGAGGAGGAGGTGACCTGAGCAACAGAGCAGAGATTCCCCTGCAGCCTGTGGTGATCAGACCATGGAGAAGCAGACTGTCCCCCTGCAGCCCATGAGGCCCACGGAGGGGCAGAGATCCACCTGCAGCCCGTGGAGGACCCCACACCAGAGCAGGTGGATGCCTAAAGGAAGCTGTGTCCTAGTGAAAAGCCTGCATTGAAGCAGGCTCATAGTAGGACTTGTGGACCTGTGGAGAGAGGAGCCCATGCTGGAGCAGATTTGCTGGCAGGACTTGTGACCCATGCTGGAGTAGTTCCTGAAGGACTACATCCCATGGAAGTGATTCACCCTGGAGAAATTTATGAAGAACTGCAGCCTGTGGGAAGGACTCATGCTGGAGAAGTTTGTGAAGGACCGTCTCCCATGGGAGGGCACCCACACTGGAGCAGGGGGAGAGTGTGAGGAGGAAGGAGCAGCAGAGGCAATGTGTGGTGAACTGACTGCAACATCCATTCCCCTCTTTGGGGAGGAGGTACAGGAAATTAGCAGTGAAGTTGAGCCTGAGAAGAAGGGAGGAGTGGGGAGAAGGAGTTTTAAGATTTAGTTTTTATTTCTCATTGTCCTAGTCTGATTTGTTTGGTAATAAATTAAATTAATTTCCCCCAGTTGAGTGTGTTTTGCCTGTGATGGCAATTGCTAAGTGATCTCCCTGTCCTTATCTTGACCCAGGAGCCTTTCTTTATATTTTCCGGCTGAGGAGGCGGAGTGAGAGAGCGACTTGATAGGCACCTTGCATCCAGCCAAGGTCAACCCACCAGATTTCAAAAGAGACTACAAAATACCTTGTTTAATGTGTCCTAGGCTGAAGAATCCTGTAGAAAAAAAAAATGAAGAATGGTGAAACAGTATTTGAAAATAAATTTATAGTCTTTACATGGTTTAAGTGTGTTCTGGTTTTGTTTGGGGCCGTGGGGGAGGGTGGCTAAGGTGGTTTTCTGTAGGAAACTGCTAGAAGTTGCTCCCCTTTGTTCAGTGGACTCGGCCGGGCCTAGGGTAGACCTGCTGCTGGCCAAGGCTGAGCCAATTGGTAGCAGAATGTTCCGCGATAACGTCTCTGCAATAATGTATTTCAGAAGTGGAAAACAGGAAAAAAGAAGAGAAGAGATGTGAAGAAGCAGGCATAGAGGGGGAGGCGTGGGCCTTGCAGGCCTCACCCTCTGGCCTCCCACCAGGCAGCCAACTGGGCCCAACTTGGCCTGGCCCAGCTGCAAGAAGTAGAGAGGAGATAAGGTGTGAACGAGATGTAAAAAGATCCTGAGAGGTTTCTGCCAGTCTGTTGTGAAGAATTTTTCTTGTGAGAGGAAGGGCTGCAGACACCAAGGTCAGTGAAGGAGCAGGGGGAGGAGTAACGCGGCTCCCTGGCCAAGATTCCCCTGCAGCCTGTGGTGAAGACCATGGTGAAGCAGATTTTCCCCCTGCAGCCCATGGAGGTCCACAGAGGAGCAGAGATCCACCTGCAGCCTGTGGAGGATCCCACGCTGAGGCAGGTGGATGCCTAAAGGAGGCTGTGGCCCATGGAGGGCCCGCTGGGACAGCTGTTCTGGAGGGACTGCACCCCGTGGAAGAAATGAGCCATGCCGGAGCAGTTTCACGAAGGACTGTGGCCTGTGGGAGGGACCCCATGAAGGAGCAGGGGAGGAATGTGAGGAGTTCTTCCCCCGACAATGAAGCAGCGGTGTGAAACAATGTGTGATGAACTGACTGCGACCCCCATTCCCTCTGCTGTCCTGTGCCGCTCGGGGCAGGGGAAGGTAGTAGAGATAATGTTAAGCCTGGGAAGAGGGAGGGGTGGGGGGGAGGTGATGTTGTTCTCTGTCTCATTCTCCTGCTAGTTTTAGTAACAAACAAATAGTTTTCCCCAAGTCTTGTGTGTTTTGCCTGTAACAGTAATTTTAAGGATTTTCTCCCTGTCCCTATCTCAAACCTCGAGCCGTTTTTCTTATATCATCTCCCCTTATTCTCTCGGAGGGTGGGGGGAGTGAAAGAGAAACCTCGTAGTTTGGTCCCGATTGGGACTGAACTACGACAAAGTGCACTAGAAAAAAAAAAAATCAAACAACTGAGATTATGGATATATTTAAAGTAGTAACACTGGTTAAGAGAAATGATGGAAAGAAAAAAATAAAAATGTTGTTAACAAAGAGAACTGTGTTCATGAAGTGGTAAAATAACTAAAATATGTATGTTAATGCAATATATGTTAATCCTATGCATCATCACGGAAAAGCACACAGAATAGAAAGCAACTATAGAGATGATATCAATATGCTAAAATAAGAATTCTGACCAAAACAGACATATGGTTGTATATCCATAACCCAGATAGAAGGAAGAGAGAAAGGTGAAGATGATGGATTAACATTGTATGTGACCAAAGAGATAGAATAGAAAGAAATAAGAGACAATCTGGGTAAAATGGAGTCTGTTTTAAGCAAACCAAATTTGAGAATGAGTGGCTCTATTTGTAGAGAGGTTGGAGTCTCCTACAGGTCTCCATAGAGAAAATTTTCTTACAAACAAAAAAAAATGTTGTCAGAAGTCAAGCCATTAGAACAAAACAAATTGTTAGAACAAATAGCATATAATTAAAGTTATATGCAAGAAACAAAACAAAAAAAAACCCAGGCAAATGTGGCTCTAGCATGAAGATAAAACTTCTCAGTTTTTGTTAAAAACACTGTTACAGAATGTGGAAAATCAAGCAATATAGTCAATGGAAATTAACCTATGGAAAATGGAATACTATGAAAAGACAAAAAATTTGGAAGCCCAGTGGCCTCAGGTAAAAGGGAGGAAAAAGTGTGAGACACCAAATGCTGTCCTAGCATTCTATCTTATGCCAAATAAAATGCCTTTGGTAGCAAGTCTTGGTGGTACCACGTGACTGGCGAACAGTAATAAGAATATCTAAGACAAAGACAACAAAGTCTCACCTTCCTCCCTCATTAAGGACCTGTTTTCCTGCCTCAATTGTATGCAAGAACCAAGAGCAACTTTTGAATAACAAATAATCTAATTACAGAAATGGATATTGGAAGCAGAATAAGATTAAATAGTGATACGAATCTTGCCAGACTAGTGTAATTTTTCTTTTTAAGATGACCAGGTATTTTTAAAATAAAGAATGACTGTATGAGGGCCTGAGTAAAACATTTTATTTGGTGCACATGTTAAATAATTACTTTTAAAATAAAAATGTAGGAAATAGTGCAAGAACTGTAAAAATGATCACATGGGCTAAAAAGAAGACACTGTATGTTAAAAGAGAAAATGTTCAAAAGAAAGGTTACTAGTAGACTTCCTCAACATTTGATCTTGAAACTGAGCTCTATCATTTTTAATGATTGAAGAGAACCCTTCTAACCACAGACAATAAAAGCAGAATGAAAAACATAATGAATTTCTGAAATGGCTGTTTTTTGGCTTTTACTTTTACTGTTTGTTTTCTGTGAATGCTCATAGCGAAGAAAAAAAAAAAGAAATTGTGAAATCAGGGATGCTGGAAGCAGTAAAGCAACAGTACTAGACCTGGATTCTCAACAGGAGAACCCAGTTCAGCAGAGGTTGCATCATCATACTTTTGGTCATAGTACTCATAGCAGTTGTCATGTTTCTATTCTGCTTGAGTGATTAAGTCATACTGGGTTTGGTTGTTGTTCTTTTTTTGAAAGCGGAGTGCAAGAGAGTCTAGAGTCATGCAGGGGTGTCTGATTTGACACATCTAATTTTTCCTTAAAGCTACTAGCACTAATAGTGAGAATTCCTGGGAGAAGGCTGGTCATCTTCTTTTCGTGTTAAAGGAAAAATTGCGTCCAGGTAGAGACCATCTTTCTCCATTGGTTTCTGATGTAACTTATGCAACTTGTTTAGATGAGGTGTCTGTTCGAAGCCAGCATATCCTATTTTGGTTGTTAAGGGCTGTAAAGAACAATTGTGAGCTGCACCTTGTAACAGACCTTGTAACAGACCAGTGAAATATGGAAACAGTACCTGAGATACATACGAAGAGTAAATTATGAAGGATAAGGTAGTGATCCCTACTAAAACAAAGATATTCTCTTATGCTATATGCTTAAACACTTGCTTCATTCCTCCTTTTCCACCATTAATGGTTTACTACAAAGCAGATTCTGGATGATGATACTTGTGGAGCCGATTTCTCATCACCTTCCCACTGTATAGCTTTTTCACAAAGTCTTTGTCTTAAAATCAAAATTATTTTGGGGTCCATACAGGTGATTAGTGTCCCTGTCTTCACATTTCTTTCTATATTCATAAGTAAAATTACATGCCTTCTTTGATCATATATGAAATTAAGTGTGAAATGTATTTCACATTTGAAACATGTTGTAGATGTTAGCAAAGTTTGATGCTTTAATGTGAACCTACACATCAGAAACTTTTTACACATAATACAGAATATAAGGAATATCCCCAGCTCTCTCAGAAAACGTTCATGTGCAATAAATCGTAGAACAACCTTCCCTTTAATCAGAGTAGAATATTTCTATACTACAACTCAGAATAGCTTTATTTGCTTGAAAAAGACTTTACTGCCATCACCTTACCATAAGTCCAAGAGAATTGAAGAACACTATTTACTGTAGAAATGTCTAAGCATATTGTTTTACTACTATGCTTTTCAGTAGTTTAAGATCTGCCCACACAAGGCAATGTCTACCATCATACAACTCCTCCATCCACATTCCAGCTTGGAAAGATGTTCACAAGTTGAGCAACCTAAGAAATTGGGCTCAATGCTGTGCTAAGACAACTACTCATTCCACATTGTGATATTGGCACTTCTGATACACAGTTGTCTGCTCTTGTTCATTTAATGTGCCCTTTAAGAGCTGCAGAGTTGACTTAAAAACTTTGTGGCAGACAAGTGCAGCAAGCAAATTAGTAACTGCCAGGAAAGAATCTACTGAAAAATTTTCCTCTGTGATTCTTCCAACTTTCAAGTGAAGGATTATCATTGCTTACATGATGCTTACTCTCAGAACTCAGACATGCTATATGGATCAAGCTGACAACTTTCTACAAGTAGTGAGCATCACTGGCTGAATAATTTTCCTTCTGTGCTTCTGTCCTGTCAGTGTATTTTCAGGCTCAGCATGCACAAATAGGCCATTGTCATATCACTGGAAGTATTTCATTGCTTGACAAACTATTTTTCATCTGGGCTAATGAGCTGTGTGAGTTTGCATTGATCTCCTGGAAGGAGAAATGTAGCATACTCAGAGAGGAAAAGAGAAATTAAGCAATGAAAGACAGCTGAATACCAGCCAGGTTGCAAATCTCTTTTTCATTTAACCCTCAGACCTGCTTTGTCATCAGTGACTTACTCAGGGACTTTTGTGTGCTGCAGATGACTACATTGGCCTTTTATTTCTAAAACTGTTGTCTAGTTTTGCTCCAGAATCAAACAGTTTAAACCATCTAACTATGCAAACACCTCTTTGGCCTAATGATACAGCAAAGAGTAGTTCTTACATGAGCTTAAATTATTGTGACCATATTCCACTAAGTCTCCTAGAGAACATCAAATCTGTATCTTCCTCTACAAAGAGTTCTTGGAAGACTGACAGGCAGTGAGGCATGATAGACCTAATTGTTCTGTTGTGAATCAAAAAATAAGAAGTACAAATCTGTCCAATCTGATGCCTGACATTAAAACTGCCCTTAGTAGTTACCTAAAAGGAGGTTGAGCAGTTAAAGCACCAAGAAACACAGAACCTCCTGTTGTGTCAAAGTGTAGTTCAAATCCACCCAATTGCCAAAAATTGAAGTTTTTTTCTCCACAATTGCTACATTAATTTAAGGGATCACTGGTAAAATTGAAAGCAGGTAGTAGAATAAAATTAGTATTTTACCTATTACACTTATTTTTGAAAGATTATTTGATGTTTAAAATGTATTGTACTAGGCACTGTCCTAAGTAAAAGGCAGTTGCAACATATTTAATACCAAAATAGACAAGTCAGTTATGTCAGACACTTTAGGTTTTTTTCACACTCTACTAAAACATCTTGATTTCTACTGCAGATACACCTACAAAATGCCTCGATTCCATGCTACCTTTATGAAGGCTTTTAGGCATGGTCTTGGAATCTAAATGCTTTGTATCATTATCTGAACTTCTGTTTTGTTTTGAAGCTTCAGTAAAAAATCTTTCTTCTGGATCAGAAATAGGTTTTTGTGAACAATTTAAAAAATCTCTGTTTCTCTGTGCTGTGGAGCAAAAAGAGGTGGAAAATGTGTCTTATTTATTTTCTTTATAGAAGGTCACCATAAGCCTTCAAAATAAGGAATCATTTCACTGTTTCACAAACTGAGGTACACTAAAGAGATCAAGTGATTTGTCAGAATTAATCAAGACGACAGTAAAAGGAGTTAGAGTTCACATCTCATGACTTTCAATGCAGAAGAAAACAGTACTTGTCTGAATGTATTAGAAACATATACGCAGGAATGACACCAGCATGAAGTTGTATGAAAACTTGTGTTTTGAATGGGTTTACTCTGCCATTTGTGAACTTCTAAAAACATTTTGGTTACATGGGATAAATGTCAAGTTATTTATCATGTTTATGTTTTTCTCTCACAAAATACTAGAGAGATGTAAGAAAAGAAATATATTGACCACTTCACTTCAGAAACTCGGTTGCTATATGTTTATGAATTAATACAAAATCTTGGCCTCGATTAGAAAAATAAACCATGAGGAAACTATCACAAAGGCAATATATGCAGGCCAGTTTCTTCTACAACTCTTTTTTTCCCCTCATATTAACTTACTAGCATAAGCTTTAGAGTAACTCAATACACTTGCAAATCCACTGAGAGTTTGAGTAAATATTCAGCCTGCTTCAAACAGACTGCCAGCAATGTACTAGCAAGTTATAATGCAAACACGACGGGTTTGCATAAGCCAGAGTCTCTGAACTATCAAAATATTGATTGATTTCTCCAGCATAATGGACGTTCTTTTTGTCGTCTTTGCCCTCTTTTCCCCGAGGAATGTAAGTAGAGAACCACAGACAGGAGGACATCGAAGGCCATTGATCAGGCTTTATTCTTGTGGATCAGCAAATCCCTGTTTTAAGGGCCTGTGATGCTACACTTCCCTTATTATGGAAGAGAAAATGGATAGACCCTGAATAAACATTGATAGATGAGTCCAAAGAGACAACATCAGTCTGTGTGATAAGAAACAATTATATCGTATTGAAAAACTAACCACTATTAAGTGTTTCTGTATGCTTTGTGGTAAAAGAGATTTTTAGTGAGTGTATCGAAGAAGGGCACTGTGGTAAATTTATCAATGTTTTTGAGAGCTCCATCCAAATGTAAAGGTCAGCAGATGTTTCTTGTAAAGTCTGACAAATGAACAGATCATGGTCATCTTCATCAGCTGAAAATATCAAAATAGGAGACGGAGAAACTTTTTGAACACAACAGTTTTTCGCACGTACGAGCATACAGACTTCACTGAGTAACTGAAGGAAGTAGGGACCTACGTGGACTGTAATGGCAGAGGAGGACTGTGACAACAGGTCTGTTTCTAAAAGGCTCAAAAAGATCTTGAAATGTACATTCAGTTAATTTCTGCTTTATTGCCGATTACTAGTCACAAGACCACACAACCTAGTAATTTAAAATAAATGCAGTAATGTAACAAAGCTATGAACTGACCAGATGAGCAGCCAATTATCAATACAGTCAGTATATATGTTCAAATAAAAATTGGCATGTTTAAGAAAGACATTGAGATTAATAAAATTATTTTCTATGTCTGCATGGACATGCATTTAAGAGCTCATTCTTGGTCTTGGTTCTGTTAGGGATTATGGATGCTAAGTTTATATCTGTGCATTTCTTTGCATCCATGTATTTGAAATGCGATTTCTCTCCCTCATGGAAGCAAGAACTTTCCTGTATTACAGTCAGAAGCTTTTGAGCCCAACAGCTTTGTCTGAGATCAGAAGAAATACAGTACTTCATTCATTTTTACTACATATTATAATTAAGTAACCTTGCTTTTTGTGATCTCTATGAGTGAAATTCCTTATGAATAGATCCAAAATCAGTACAGGAAAATCTACTGAGAGATATACTTTAATATGTCTTAAAAGTATACTGACTAGCTTCCCAGTTTATTAGCTTGAGATGTAAGTGAATTATATAATTTTAACATAATTGCTTTGTAACTAATTACTGCTGTATCCTGACAGATAGTATATTAATATAATGCAGTTGTTACTTATCTTTCTCATCTTTTTTGGTTTGAGCTTAGTTCAAAATAAATTCTACAGTACAGAATGATTCATGATTGGTTTGCCAGGATTTCTCTTGCTTTTCTGGCCTTAAGGACTAGACTTCAACCATATTTAGCCCAGATTTTCACTGTCTTTCAAAGAGTTTAGCAATAAAGTTAACTTTACAAAAATATAAACTTGTGATAATTTTTTCCCCCTCATATACTGCAATTCTTAAATCTGATTCTTCTGAGTCATTAATCCCTGAGGGCCAGCCTGAGGACCGAATCAAGGACTACCTCTACACTGCTGTTAGAGTGAGTCCATGGCCAAGGTTCATGGTCTAATTATCTACCTGTCATAGTATTATTATTTGCAGCAGTGCCCTTGGTGAGAGTTCAGGGACACATAGGTGTGACCTATCCATGAACCAACATAATAGCATTAATTTAAGTGTTTTGGAGGGGCTGAAAAATTCACGAAGTCTGCAGCTTCCCCCTCTGCCCTTGCCATGATGATGTTATGTGGAGAAGACATCTTCAGACACTTACCGCAGGTGCTGTTTTTGACACTGGCCACTGCAGAGGTGTGAGGAAGCAGCACACAAGATTAATTCAAGTTGCCAACAAAGGACACTATAGATGCCACGTACAGTGTCTTAGGGACTGACTGGACAGTGGAGAGCTTCCTGTATGCTGTTTCTGTCTGGCACATTAGAGATGCATATAATGAATGTTGTCAGACAAATCCTTATAATTTCAGATGTTTCACACTCCCCCTCCCAGATATATCAAGAAAGATAATAAAAATCTAACTCACTCTTACATTTACTTTCACATACATTCTGTTTCAGCAAAATCTGTTAGGTGACCACTTATTTTTCTAATCTGTACCATAAGAGTTGCTGCAAAGTTTTTTTTTGTCATCAATCATACATAAAGAAAACTCCATGGGAGGAGTGGGGTTCCATCAATATATATATAATGTATATAATGTACAAAATATCATACTTATTTTTAGGAATGAAATTCATATTTATGCAGAAAATATCCATGATATGATACTGATATTTAAATAATAGAATATTTTAAAATAAAACAAATATATTACAATGGAAAATATGCATTTCTAGGCACACGAAGGACAACAAAGCCACCAGCAGTAGTCAGCATAGATTTACCAAGGATAAGTCATGCTTGTCCAAACTGGTAAACTTCAACGATGAAATGACTGGCTTGGTAGATATGGGGAGAGCAGTGGATATTGTCTACCTAGACTTCAACAAGGCTTTGGACACTGTCTCCAGTAGGACTCTTATAAAGAAGTATTATGAAGTATGGGCTGGATGAGCAGACAATGAGGGACGTGGATTGAAAACTGGCTAAATGGTTGGACTCAGAGGCTGATGATCAGTGGCACAAAGTCTAGTTGGAGGCCAGTAACTAGCAGTGTACCCCAAGGGTCAATATTAGGTCCAGTCCTGTTCAACATCTTAATGAATGATTTGCATGATTGAGCAGAGTGCAATTTCACCAAGTTTTCTGGTAACACACAACTGGGAGGAGTGGCTGACACACCAGAGGACTGTACCACCATCTAGAGTGACCTGGTCAGACTGGAGAAATGGGCTGACAGGAATGTCATGAGGTTTGACAAGGAGAAAAAAGGGCAAAGTCCTGCGCCTGGGGAGGAACAATCCCATGCTCCAGTATATGCTGGCAGAAACCCAACTAGAATGTAGGTCTGCAAGGAAGGACCTGGGCATCATGCTGGACACCAAGTTGAACAAGAACCAACAATATGCCATTGTGGAAAAAGTGAGTAATGGTATACTGAGCTGCATTAGAAGGAGTGTTGCCAGAGGTTTGAGGGAGGTGATATTTCCCCTCTACTGAGCACTGGTGAGATCAGTCATGAAGTATTGGGTCCAGTTCTGGGCGCCTCAGTACAGGAGAGACACGGACATCCTACAGAGAGTCCAGCAAGGGTCTACTAAGATGATGAAGGGACTGGAGGAAGGACTGAGAGAGCTGAGACTATTTAGCCTGGAGAAGAGAAGGCTCAGAGGGGATCTTATATATCTATCTATATCTATATCTATATCTATATCTATATCTATATCTATATCTATATCTATATCTATATCTATATCTATATCTATATCTATATCTCATTAGCTATAGATATAGCTATAAATAGCTATAGCTATAGCTATTTATATATCTGATAGAAGAGTATACAGAAGAGAGAGCCAGGTTCTTTTCAGTGCCCAGTGACAGGGCAAGAGGCAATGGGCACAAATGAAAACATGGGAGGTTCCCCCTGAACATCAGAAAACACTTGTTTTACTGTGAGACTGACTGAACATTGGCACAGGTTGACCAGAGAAATTTTGGAAGATATTCAAAAGCCATCTGGACATTGTCCTGGACAACCATGTCTAGGTGGCCCGGCTTGAGCAGGGACATTGGACTAGATGAACTCCAGAGGCTTCTTCCAACCTCATCCATTCTCTAATGAAAATACATACAGTTTTCTTAATTTAATTTGAAGCTCATAAAGTAGCACAAGAAAACAGAATAGATCTGAATGATATTCAGTGAAGAATGTTGGATTTGAAAGGATTATTCAGATTAGATTCTAAATAAAATGTAGTAACTTGTTTTCATGTTTATAGAGTAATATACCATATAAATAATTATTTATATCCCTGAAATTATGGTCAAATAAAGCAGTCTTATATTATGCTCTGTAGATAGCTCTGTGAAAATCATGGCAACTGTACTAATTCTTCATGTGCAAAATATGACCAGGGGTGTGATTTACACATACAGTACTACTCCTGGTCACAGCAGAAATTCATATAATGTTATGAGCATATTAATGTTGTGAACTACATAAACACTCATTCATATGGGTGTTCATATAGTATCATGGAATAGAATCATAGAATCAATAGGGTTGGAAGAGACCTTTAAAGGCCTCTTAACACACGAGGAGGGGAAAGTTTGCAATGCTACTGCTGCACCTTCCATCAAAGCCTATCTTCCTGCTTACACATCAGTTCAATCTCAGACTGGAACTTTAAGACTGGTTTTGAAGACTACAATCCTATCCCATCACTATTTTCCAAATAAATGTTTAGTCCTACACTAATAGCTTTTCTCTCAGGAAGTCTTAATGAAACAAGAACAGAAGCAGAAAAATACCAATAGAATTCAATAGCTGATATCTCTTAATAAATGCAAAGAAGGAGAAAGGCATGGAACAACACCTTTCTTAAAGTCAAAGGCAACATTTTTAGATGAACTCTGGTTATCCTGACAGCTGGTAAAAAGATGATTCCTCCTAAGACAGTCAGCTTAATTAACAGCTCAGAAAGCCATCAGTGGCAAAGGGGGAACTCATTTGGCCTTGATACGAGCAAAGTGCAGTAGTTTTTTAACTGCCTAGTTTCTGCAAAACAAGGCAATTATTTTTCTAAAAATCCAGCTACTGTATGTTTACAAAGAAAGCTTTGATACCAGATTCTTTTTTATCTTTCATTGCAAAACTTCAAGAATGTAATGCTTATTGGGGAAAGGAGGAATAATGTGCCCTGAGCTGCTAGGAGACTTTGAATTACAGGACAGGGGTCTGTGTTGTAGCACAGTGCTTTTTGCACTTAAGGTGCTTTGATTTAACAGGTTGTGATATGGATGTAGTCACAAAGAAGAATTTGCACAGAATTTTTGAATTGTATCACAAGGTTTCAAAACAAAAAAGTCAGCCTTCACGCTTTAGAAGAGGTTCCATGAAGATCCAATATTTAAAGTTTTATATCATTTAACATAGTATGAATGAAAACACTAGTTTTTCACCAAATATTTATAAAATTGTCCATTAATGCCTTATTTTTATTATCGTAACATTTTAACTCTGTTTATCTATGCAGTAGCAAAGACTGAAATCCAAACCTAAATACTTGTGAGACATACACATATTCCTTTGATGGAAGACAAAGATTTTTTCCAGATTCTGTCTTATTTATTTTCTGCCTTTCAACTTGCTTAAATAAAATTGACTAAAACTACTGTCAGCAGCTTTGGCTGAGAAGAATAATGATTTAAGCAACAAAGCACATTTAATCTTGCCACTTGCTGAATTGGAGGGTTAATATTATTGTTACAGAAAAATCACATTAAAACTTAGAGTCAACACGGAGAATTTTAGTTGTTTTTATAATTGGATCAGCAATGTTATAGGTTATATATACAGAGAGAAAGAGGGATATTTCTGGTCAAAGTATAATTAATTGCTAATTCACATCATATCATTATGTGTCTGTCTAAAATGTGTTTCTTTGGGCTTTGTTGTACCAAACCATGGAGAAGTCAGAACATTGAGTTTATTTTTCACTAACATTTTATGTGTCTTTTTTATCTGTGTGATATTATCCTGCCTGACTAGCTAGTGTTAAATCAAAGGAGTTTGTCTAAGGAAAATTAACAAAAAAAAAAAGAAAAATAAATAATGACAGTGATATTAAGCCTTATAGAGACAGTGCAGAGAACTATTAATTGGTGAATGTAGTTTCTGCCTTCAGCTAGATGGTCTAGGTTTACTCGTTATAAGACTGAACCTAGGATCAATCTAAAACCATGAAGACCCTAGAGCTGGGAAGACTGTCAGCATCAGTGCAGTTAAGAGGCAACCACACAGATGTGCAAGATGTGAAGTTTTGTCAAACAGGATATTTCCAGGGCCAGGAGCAAGATGCCTAGGGCTGACAGAAAAAAAAAAATGTATCTAAGAGTAAGGTATTGTCAGGTTGTTATAAAAGGTCCATCTCCACACACAGAGAGGAGGCATAATACCACGAGGAGATGAGGAGATCAGGGGATGCAGGGGCCAGCGACTGGATAGATCTGTAGTATCTAAGACCAGTTACTGTAGGGATCTACAGTTCATGTATCTACATGTGTGAGACAAGGTCTGATTATCAGGAGCTGGATGAGGTCTAGGAGGTCTAGAGTTCATACACCCAAGTGCCAGCATCTAGGAGATCAGGGAATCCAGTTACTGGATAGACCATCTACTGGAGGGGTCCATATAGTATGCACACATATATTTTCCACTAACTGGTTTTCATTCTGATCAGCCTGAGAGCAGAAGAGGATGAGGTCATTGGTGTTGTTAGTGGTTGTGTGAACGCTGTGTTTCCTACTGTGTTGATCTCTTTGTGTACAAGTATATACGATGTGGGTGGTTGTGGCTGTGGGTGTGTGTATTTGTGTGTGTCTATGTGTGCATGCCTGTTGGGACCTGGGAATAGGGAGCTGCGTCAGCCTTGTATCTATCGAGCTACTGTATTTAGCAGCTCTTAGCAGGTGTAAAATCTCTTTTAGTTCTATCCTTGTTGGCTAAGAGCCTTTCAGTAAACAATACTTAAAAAAAAAAAAACCAAACAAAAACTTTGGGCAAAGTTATCTGGGAAGAGGTGGGTGCTGCCTGACTAGAGTCCTTTCTGCTCGCTTACTGAGAAAGCTAGGTTTTTAAATAACTTTGTCTTATAAGCTACAGATATTTATTTGTGTCATGCTGTGATCAAACAGACGTGTTCTCTTAAGAGGCTACACGCCTAATTCAGTCACAAGATGACTAGAACAAGAGGAAGATCATGTGAGGCATGTCTGGATTGCAACATGCTGTAGTCTCTCTATACTTCTCTCTATAGACGTGCTTATAGAGGTCTTTAAATCAACTGCTTTTGTACAAGTGTGGGGGCAATATCTTTCTGTACAAAACAGGATGTGAGTATGATTGATAAACAAATTACTTCAGTTCAGAGAGATGTTCTTTGGCCAGATGGAGGAATTCAAGCCTGTGTCTTGAAGGGTGCTCTTGAGAAGTGCCAAAAATTGCCTAAATTTACACATAGCAGTACAGTGAGCTTTTCTCTAATCACAACATTGAGGTTTCTTTTGATATTTTATCATTGGACATCGTCTATTAATTCCTGAAATAATAATGCATCTTCATAACAAACAACATACTGAGATATTTCAAATCCCACTAAGCTCATCACTGTATGTATTGGGTTATCACACAATGCTTCACTTCTTTCTTTCAGTCACTGACATCTGCTATTTCCACTCTAGAATAATAGCCTTATTCAGTGTCTATCTGTCTAAAGGATCTGCTGAAATAGCACATTATCTTTGATTGGAATTTGGATGCAAATTCACCAGATACGTTTACGAGTTTGCTGCTTAACACATGAATAATAATCAAAGAAAATGAGGTGATTCATTGATGTATTGCTTATACTCGCTAAGTACCTTTACAAACTGAACAAATCTGAAGCTACTAGTCAAATATTTCAGCACTAATCTGTATTCTCTGGGCTAGGTATGAAAGAACTCTGTTTTCTAGCTGATTCTCTAATCTGGCCTTTCTCGCAAGAAGAAAGATGTGAGGATTTAATGGATTATGTGTTTGTGGTTCTTAGTGACACATTATATTTCACTGTTGGTTTTGATAATGTCCAGGGCTTCCCCCTGAGGTTGAACTCACTGTAACAGGCATTAGGAGGCAAACTGAGAGGTGTAAAAAGTTATTAACTTCCTGTAACAAAACATTTGCAGAGCTCTGTTCTCATTGTGTCATTGTAATGTATCATCACTTCCTTAGGCTAAATGATCAGAGCCAGAAAAAATGCTTCTGACTTTATGCTAAAGGTCTGAGTGGCTTTCCTTTCCTGTGTTGACTAGTCATGTACGCAAAATGTGCAACAACATGGAAAAGAAAGGTCCCTACAAAGTACTCATATTCTCTGAACTTAAGGTACTGATTTTACAGTATCACCCCAAATCTTTGCTCAGCATTTAAGAGATTTTACCAAAGCCTGCAAATTACAAGGTCCTAAAAAATTTACATTGTCATCTATCTTCATAATATCATCTTTCTGTTTTGCTTTTGAGCCACGTTCAAAATAGTATATGGACTCTAGCTCTGAAATTCAGTGTAAGAGCTATGTGTGAGGTAGTTTTTCTGGGATCAGAGGAAGGACTTTGACTAATAATCAGGTCAAGTGGCTTTACGTATGTGGCTTCTTGTATGTGGGTTCCTCTCAGGAGTGTTGGACTAGACAACCTTCGAAGGTCCCTTCCAATACTAACCATTCTATGATTCCATGATTCTATGTAGGAGATAATTAAGGGTAGAACTCTTGAGCCTGGAAAAGAAGTAACTGATAGGGATATTGGAAAGGTCTATAGATACAATGAGAGATGGTAAGAAAGGTGTATAGGTTTCCATTCTCTCTTCTTGGAGTAGAAGAATTAGGGAGTATTAAATTACGTTAGAGAGTAGCAAGTTGAGAACAAATGAAACAGATAGTCTTTTCCACAAATTCTGAGTCAGCCATAGAACTCCTTGACATAGGATGCTATCAATGTTGAAAATCTGCATGGAGTTTAAAAGGATCCTGAACAGGTTCACAAACAAAAAAAAAATCTGTTCAAATTTACTCAGTGCTTAGAAACAATCTCTGTTTTAGGAATTACCTGGGGAACAAGTGGGTGAACATTGGAAATGTATATATATATAAACATACATATAAATATGTAGATATTCTTATACTCCATAGGCTTATGCTGTTAATCAAAGTCTTGGCCTGATCCACTGCAGATGCTGTCATGTCGTTACATTTCTTTGACTTACATCTTCCTGCAGCCTTATTGCCTTCAGGATTAATATCATAATTTCTGAGGGTGTCCCTGCTTACTGTATTACCTATTAGAGAGTAGAGAGAACAAAACACATATTCACCATTTCTTTGTGAAGCATTAGTTTTTATATATCTGTCAGTTCCTATGCGTCTAATGGATACAGCCTGCGGCACAACCCTAATTAGCAATATATTCTAAACATGAATTATAGCAATTTTGGAAGCATTTGAAGTTAGAATCAGATCACAGGGTTCTGTCATTTAATATTGCAGAAAACCATACCCTACAATTCTCTTAATAAACTTAGGAACTTAATAATTTAATCATTGTTCCCTGTTAGAGCTAGACAGCTATTCTGCCTTGGTTACTCATACAGGCAGACTGCTCCACAACTTTGCTGCTTTGAAACCTGTCTTGAGCTCCACCCGTTCTTTCTATGCCAGTATTGTTTGTGGATTTGAATAGTTCCTTTCCTTTCCAGTAGCTATCTTTTGCTGTGTTTAGGCAGAGTATTCCCTCTTTCCTTTATTGTACTAGGATGAATAATTCTAATTGTCTTCATTTTATTGTGTAAACTGAATCCTTTATTCTCCTAATCATGCTGAGAGCTGTTGTCTGTTCCTCACTTCCTGTTTAAATTAATCTTCTTGAACTCAGATTATCAAAATTGCTCAGAGGTCATTTTAGTCATAGCAGTGCCTTGCATTTTTCACATTAATACCACTGTACATGTCTGTATACTTCTGACACACTTCAGGATCAGAATCACATTTACATTTTCAGTACCATGTTGTACTGATTCATCCATTTTTGTTACTTAATACTCCTGCTCTTTCTCTTCCTTGTGTTGCAGTGGAAAATTCTAGTTTATAACAGAAATGCTCAATATCAACCTCTAAGTACATGGCCTGCCGCTTTTTCTCTAGTGTCTTCCTGTCATACTACTTTTCCCTTTGTTCCTTGCAATCCTACCCTCTCAGCTGATGGTTCCTCCAAGTGTTTTACTCTTTATCAAATCATAAACATAAAAAATATGCATATAAAGAAAATTCTAATGCTTTATTTAAGTCTTTATTCATTCAATTCCTTCCCTATTGCAGTCAATAAGTACATTACCTAGCTCACCTTGAATCAAGCAGGGGTACATCCATCATGCATTGCGTAGTATGTAGGTGAAAAGTGTGTGTGTATGTATAGATATATGTTCCAGCTGTTGCTGACTGGGAACAGTCCAATAAGATGAATAAAACAGGCATATCACTTCATCTCAGCAGAGCTGCGTATAACTGAATAACTTATTCCTATCTTTTCCCTTTTAAGTAAAGCCTAAATAAATCTTTGTAAAAGCACTTAACAAAGGCTACATTGACAATATAATATTATCTGACATTCTTGAGTTTTAAAAAATCTTTTTTTTTTTGTATATACACAAGATTCAAAGTAGAAACAAACAGCTTATTCTTTGCAAAACCAGAAAGTAGTCATGCAGTAAATCAGGAAAACTCCCATTACTGGAAGTAAATTAATAGCATTTACATTGTTCCTAAAGAGCTGTTTAATTTGTTTACAAGTTTTGTGTTGCTTTTCTCACTTGGCATATGAAGTGTTAGAAGGGAATGTTCTTTGAACAAAATTGAATTTTGGTTTGTATTAGAAAGGGAGAAAGGGTCTAGATTTGAAATGAACACATGTAATGGAACTAGACAGGAAAAAGTATATATCTTTTTATATAGGGAATAATGTTCAGAATTTTACATAATTGCTTCTGGCTGCTATTGTTTATTTACTTATACCTCTCCCCAGCTAATAAAAATACAGTTTTGCAACCTCAACTGATAGAATATCACATTATTTCATATCATGTGAACTCATAACTCTTTTTGTCTGCTGTAATATAATAAGACAAAGGAGGAAATAAGATTGACATTGCATTGTACATGGTTGTTGTCAGTGTAAATTCCAATAAGACTCAACTGCATTTCCAGATCACCAAATACCGTTTGATATATTTAAATAATTTTGAGCTGCAAAAGGGATTCCTATACTGAGGCCAATTGAATTAATCTCCAGATGATTTTTTCATTCTCATGCATAACTATGTTGCTCTATGTTTCTAACTATAAGGTTCTGGAACTATAGAAACCACAGAAACTACCCTCTTGATTACTCCAGCAAGACTAGACTGTCCCCAGATATTGGTTTGTTAATGTTTTGAAGATAGTGCATCCCTTTGGAACATTGTTTTTCTAATCAGATGTCAGACTCTGCTTTCCACAACCTTGCAGAAACTTTAAGCTGAAGCTCTTCTCCTTGTCCTTTGTCTTTAATTTCTTCTGGCATTTGATCCTTTTGTTTGAACAGCTATAATTGTACAATAACTATTCCCTTAGTTATTGTGTCCCTTGCTTTGGACACAATTCACAATGGCTTCAAATGTCTTTTTTTTTTTCACTTTATAGAAAGTAAGCTATACTAATATGAACTGTTGCAAAACACCTATTTTAAACTCAAGTGCTCTCAATACTTGCCAAATCAAAGTTCATGATAGAGATCTTATACTTCAGTGTACAAACTGACTTGCACTTTTACTGGACAATTATTACTTAATCATAAGATAAAAAGAAAGCTACATGATCCGCAAAGTGAGAAAAATAATTGAGTTTTTATGACCCTCATCTTTCGTTCTATGTAGGTAGTTGTTCATTATAATGTTAAGTGGACCAGGAGATAAATGTTGCTTGAAGCATAACATTTTTTTTATAAATTTAGAAGTTCTTATACAAATTTTAAATCTTTTCTCCAGAGTAATCTGTTAAAAAAAAAAAAAACAAAGAAAACTCAAACCATGTTAAAAATGTAAATACAAAGTTTAGTCAGGCTTAACTTATTATATCATCCAAATGCCACCTTGAAGGTACATGGTATGCACAATAAGAGAGTCCAATTGGAAAAAAAAACAAAACCAAAACCAAAGAAATGTCATTCAAAGCCAGTTTATTTACTGAAAGAGTGATCAGGGACTGGAACAGGATGCCCAAGAATGTGGTGGAGTCACCATCCTTGGAGATGTTCAAAGAACGTGTAGATGTGGCACTCCAGAACATGGTTTAGTAGGTATGGTGGTGTTAGGTTGATGGTTGGACTTGATGAACTTGGAGGTCTCTTCCAACCTTAAGATTCTATGATTCTGTGATACGAAGTTATATATATATATTTAAATTATAGCATATTAAAATATACATAGAAATAATGACAGCAACAACAAAGCATGTCAGAAAACGTTCACACATTGTTGCGAGCAATCTTAAAGTAAGTCCTTAAGCAAATAGACACAAGTTTCAAGCCTGGCAAGTCCCCAGCTTTCTTTGAGGTTTATTTATGCATAACTGCTGAATGATATGATAAGGCCATTTCAAAATGTATGTTTTATGGTGTATAAAACCTGCTTAATTTTGTATCTAACACTCTAGTTTTGCCTTAGGTGAAGGAAGGCTTAAGAATAATGATGCAAAGTAAATGTATATAAAAACATATATACATCAATTGAAAAACCAGGCAGGAAAACTATAAAAGAAGAGGTGCTTAACCTTGATCCTGTTCCTACCTTATTCACAAAAAAAAAAGCTAATGTATTTGAAGTGTCAGTAATATTTACACAAATGTTTAAAAGTGTAAGCCTTTCCTAAGGAAACTTTCGAATCAGATATTGGCTGTGTTGCAGTTATGAAAAAGTTGTTATCAGGAAGCTATTACATTAACAGGAAATTTATCTTCAAAAAAGAACACAGCCCTTCCAGTTGAATACAAGTTAACACATGATAAATTATATTATGTTAACTGATAATTTATTTGTTACTTATCAGGTCTTTTTTATGTAAAGCAAATAATTTCAACTAGGCTATATAAATATATATTTTTCCTTCTTTTGTGAATAACTTAGAATCTAGTTCCTGTCTCTGCCTGCTTATGTATAATGACAAAAAAAAAAAAACAAAAACAAAGCCTGCACAAAATCAACTACAATGAAAATATTGAGAATTCCATTTGTAGCAGCTGTGCCATTTGATTCAATTTCTTGAAAATCTGATTCTTTGTCCTGCTATTTATCTGCATTTTACTGTCTAAACTTTGTGACAGAACTTCTCCCATTATCTTTTTTTTTTTAAAGTATAGCTCTGACAGTCCAAGTAATGATAATCCATTACCTCTGTTGTGGTTTTGTTTAGTGGGGGGGGGGGCCTAAGGTGGTAGCTTCTGTAGGAAACTGCTAGAAGTCGCTCCCCTTTGTTCAGTGGACTCGGCCGGGCCTAGGGCGGACCTGCTGCTGGCCAAGGCGGAGCCGATTGGTAGCAGAATGTTCCGTGATAATGCCTCTGCGATAAGGTATTTAAGAAGGGGAAAACAGGAAAAAAAAAAGGAGAAGAGAAGATGTGAAGAAGCTGAGTAGGGGCACAGGCGCAAAGGGGGAGGTACAGGCCTCATGGGCCTTGCAGGCCTCAGCCTCTGGCCTCTTGCCAGGCAGCCGACTGGGCCCAACTCGGCATGGCCCGGCTGCAAGAAGTGGAGAGGAAATTAGATGGATGATATGAAGAGATCCTGAGAGGCATCTGCCTGCCTGTTGTGAAGAATTTTTCTTGTGAGAGAAACAGCTGCAGACGCCAAGGTCAGTTCAGAAGGAGGGGGAGGAGTAATGCGGCTCCTGACCAAGATTCCCCTGCAGCCTGTGGTGACGACCATGGTGGAACAGGTTGTCCCCCTGCAGCCCACGGAGGTCCATGGAGGAGCAGAGATCCACTTGGAACCCGTGAAGTACCCCACATCGGGGGAGGTGGATGCCTGAAGGAGGCTGTGGCCCGTGGAGGGCCCGCTGGGACAGCTGTTCTGGAGGGACTGCACTCCATTGAAGAGATGACCCACGCCAGAGCAGTTTCATGAAGGACTGTGGCATATGGGTGGGACCCCACAACGGGGCAGGGGAGGAATGTGAGGAGTTCTTCCCCAGACCATGAAGCAGCGGTGTAAAACAACGTGTGATGAACTACCCGCAACCCCCACTCCCTCTTCCCCACTGTGCCTCTCGGGGTCGGGGGGAGGTAGTAGAGATAATGTTAAGCTCGGGAAGAGGGAGGGGTGGGGGGAAGTTATCTTGTTGTCTCTCTCTCATTATCCTGCTGTTTGTAGTAATAAATGAATAGTTTTCCCCAAGTCGAGTCTGTTTTGCCTGTAACGGTAACTTTAAGGATTTTCTCCCTGTCCTTATCTCAAACCTCGAGCTGTTTTTCTTATATTATCTCCCCCTGTTCTCTCGCAGCGTAGGGAGAGTGAGGGAGAGACTGTGTAGTCTAGTCCCGATCGGGGCTGAAATACGACACCTTTCAGCTCAAAATCTGAACCTTTGGTTTTGTTAGGAACATAAAAAGGTATTCTCTTATTTATTTTTCTACTCCTATGGAAAGATAGAATACTGGTCAAAAGTCTATATTTACTTCCTACTGCATTTTAATCTCATGCTTTTTTCTCTTTGATTGTTTTGTAAGATTAGCTACAAATATAAGAAAATAATATTTGCAAGTTAAATGATCCTGGCTCTTGCTAATTTATTTGTGTTTTATTTCTATTTTTTGGTTTGTGCTTCATGTATTTATTCTTTTACATTATGAAATTAGCTCTCCAGTTCTGCCATTTTTAATTTTTTTTTTTTACTAGCACCTAGCACACTGAGAGAAGAATAAGACAATTTCATAGATGGATACTTAAATCGTATCTGCATGTACTCCTCTGTTTTATACTCCTGTACTGCTCCTGGTTATTGGTGGAAGTAGTGGCAGCAGCAGTATATCCTACCAGTTGTGTTATATGAACAATTATTTTCTGTGATCTCCAATTTTTCTTTAGCCATTTGTACCAAAATTTTTGTTTCTCTCCATCTTGCTACTTCCTCCTCTACCTGCAGAAGTCTTTCTGGCTTCTGCTAATATTCTTTCTCTTGTTCTAGACACTAATGTATATTTTCTATTCTCCTTATTGCCCCCCTATTCTTAGTATTTATTTTCACCTTGTCAGTAAGTTGAAAAAGTGGAAAGCACACAGCTAGTAGATGTTAATTGTCACCTTTTAATTCTGGCTTACATGTTCTCACCAGGACTCACATTGCACCAACTTCATAATTGCAGTAATTATTATTAATAATAATCTTCACTGCAAAACCATGCTATTTGAAAGCAATTACGTCTAGTTCAAACAAGGAAGGCTAAAAGCCGAACTCCTACACAGTTGTTTAGTCCTTCCTCTGCCCTCAGTAGGAAGTGGGGCTGAAATAGGAAAAATGGGAACGATAAAGCTTTTGGGTCAGATTGCTTACTGATTGCAATCATAGGCCAAACAGACTTGACTTGGGGAATATTAATTTATTGCCAATTAAAATAAATATTTTCAGGTGGTGGGGAACAAAAAGCCAGATATGACACATCTGACAGATATTAAAAAATCTTTCTTCACCTATTTCTCAGCCTTAGCTTCACCCATTCACTCTTGACTCCTCTACATCCCCCACACTGAGCAGTGCAGGGGGATGAGGAATGGGGGACTGCACTTGGTCTGTAGCAACTCCTCTCTGCTGCTCCTTCCTCCTCACACTTTTCCCCACTCCAGCCCAGGGTCTTCCTGGAGCTGCAGGGGGACAAGCGGTATTGCCATGATCTTCTCCCGGGGCTGCAGTGGCATCTCTGTGCCTGGAGCTCCTCCTGCTCTCCCCTTGGGGTTGGCAGGGTTGTTTCTCACCCCGTTTCCCTCAGCCCTGGCTGCCGGGCAACGTTTTGCCCTTTCTTACCCAGGTTTTCCCCCAGACGCCCGCCCGGGGCTGAGGGGTTCAGCTGTGCCCTGTGCTGGGGCCGTTGAAGCCACCTGGAACCGGCTGTGGCCGGCTCGGAGCTGCCCCTGTAGGCTGCCCCTCACAGGGGCCGCCCCTGCAGTCAACTGCTATCAGCACCTGGGCACATAAACTTTGTACAGTAGGTAATAGAGGAGGACCTGACCATATCAACATGTTGTTGTCTTTGCCAGTAAAAATGTCAATTGGTTGCAATTATCATCACTTTTAAAAATAGTACCATGAGTGTAATCATGCCTACAGAGAAGAGTCCTGTACTTCACATTAAACCTTGAAATTTGTTCAATGAATGTGCACTTTTAAGCAAAACATGAATCGTCAAAGCTTTTTTCTTTTAATTTGTTACCTCTAAAGGTGTTGGTTTTGTCCTATTACAAGAGCTCGACAAGTGTCGATCAAATGAGCTGTGTTGCTGCTACTTCCTCCAGGAAATTCATTTTAAGAATAGAGAATTCACAGATGAACTTGTCTTCTCACAGGGAGTCTGAGTTCTTTGTATCCTTCAAGGCTGAACCAGCTGAAGCCTCATGAGTCTCCCAAAGTTCTTGCCAAACTCATTGTTGAAATTAGACCACACACTTCTGTCAGGGCAAACCAGAAAAAGAGCTGCTCTTGGAGTTGCCAAATATATAAAATTAATATTGATTTAATATGCATATTTAAGATTAGAATAACTAAAAAAAAAAAAAAACAGTCCTCTGGAAGTAACATAAATGAAGGCAAAGATTATCTATTCTGTCACATATACCAAAAGGAAATGAAAAGAAACATTGGCATTTAGTTCAGCATGGTATTGAACTAAACTGTACCTTTTTCTTTTTCAAACATGAAATCTAACAAGCATGCACAGCTCCCTGAATACAGGTTTGTAAGCACTTCACTAGCTGACAGATTATGATAAGTTCAAGCAAATATTCAGATGGAGAACTATCTACATATGTGAAAAACATTGCACATTTTGTTCTACTGGATAGCTAATAAAAATGAATACATCATGTAAGTATTGTATTAGAGAAAAAGACATCTCCGTACTTTAAACTGTAATGACGATCAAAAAAAAAAAAAAAAAAGAAAGGTTGAAAAGTATGAAAAAGATGGGAGTAGAAGATTAGCAAACAACTATTTTATGACCTGTCTGGTTGCATAATCTTCTTTGGATGAAATATCTTTCAAGATTAATAGCATATAAGAAAAATCTTTATGAGTAAGAATCAAAGATTTTTGAGGAATGCGTGACAAAAAAAAAAAGTAAACAAGAGGAAAAAAGTAAACAAGAGGAAAAAAGGTGATTTGTATACATTATATATATATAGCACTAGTAGCAGCTGGGAATTACATGCATTTACATTTGGAGACAATTCCCAGCTGGTGCTAGTGCTAGAAATGCTTCAGATAGAGTGGGAGCTGTTAAACTTAGTGGATTATATTTAAATAAACATATTTCAAGATTGAAGATTATCTTGAATTACAGAGAGGTAGATCTTGAGCTAGGTTAAATTCTAGTCAGCTTGATAGGACTAACTGTGAATCAATTTTTCTTCTAACAAATTAACAAGAGTATGACTGATCCTGATTAATACAAACTAATTGGATTTCTTAAAGTCTTTTAGTGAGGTCCATCATCAAAGATTTTTAAAGATGTTATGGAATAATTTTGCATAAATAAATAACAGCTTAAAAGACAAGAAATAGAGGGTAGAAGTATACGGTCATTTTTTAGAGTGGAATTAGATCATGAGGAAAATCCTGTAATGATCTGTGGTGGGAGTGATGCTGCTTAACCTATTCAGACAATATATAAAAGAAGAGGTTAAGAATGAGATGCAAAGTTTGCTAACAATACTAAGTTGTTTTGTTCAGTGAAGAGAGAGGCCAGCATGAGAAACTACAGAAAAATCTTGCAAGATGGCATAACTAGACAATGGAGTAATGTGAAATTGAATACAGACAAAAGTAGTGTGACACAATGCAGTCTGTCCTAACTATACACCTGAAATGATATGCTCTAAGCTGACCATTATCAGTTAAAATGCAATCTGGTGATTATAACAGATAACTTCATGAAAATGTTAGCTCAGTGCTCATTAGTGGTCAGAAAAAAACAAATCATATGTTCAGAGTTATTAGTATAGCAACAGAAATCTGAGAACATTATGCTATCATATAAATCCATGTTGTTCCCATATTGTGAACTCAGTGTACTCTTCTATCCCCCACCATTCTAAAAATAATGTAATAGGACTAGAAAAAGTCAGTAAGGACAATCAGAGGTTTGAATAGCTTCTATACTAGGAATAACCAAGTAGAAAAGTATCACTTATCCTGGAAAATATATGCTTCATGGAAACTATGACAAAGGTCTTAAAAAAATATAAGTGGAATGCAGAAGACATTCATTATATGAACTGGAGAAATCAAATCAAGCTGTCTGGAAACAGCTTCAAAACAATCCAAAGGACTACAGTCCTTCTAGCAAAAGGTGTTAGAGCAGCAGAGCTCTGCTAGCAGGATGCTGCAAATGCCTAAGGAGGACCAGGCAGCTTCACAGAAGAGAACTACAACATACAAAAATTCTCCATCTTGCCCAGAATGTTCCTCAGGTGAAAATTGCTGGAGGACAGGAAACTTCCCAAAGACTTTTACACTCTTATGTACTAATCTGCTTTGGAACACTATCAATAACAAGTTAGTGAGTGAATATCTTTATTTCTTATGTCTTACAGTCTGAGAGGACCGTATCTATTGAACTTTAGGCTTTGCAAGACTATTTCTTTTCTAGTTATACAGGAAAGAGCCTAGTTATAGTAAGTGTTTGGAGCAGAATGAAAATGGAAATTTTTTCCTCTTATGAGTGGATAAGTGATTTTGAATTAAGTTTCTGAACCTAAAGAAAGTGGTTCTTTTTTTGAAGTTGTCATAATTTAACCCTGGTAGACGGCTCAGAACTACATAGCCACTTGCTTACTCACCTCTCAGTGCAATGAGGGAGAGAATTGGAAGGGTAAAAGTGAGAAAACTGATGAGTTAAAATAAAGACAGTTTAATAGGGAAAGCAAAAGCTGTGCATGCAAACAAAGCAAAATAAGGAATTCATTCACTGCTTTCTATCAGCAGACAGATGTTTACTTATTTCCAGGAAAGCAGGGCTCCATCATGTGTGATGGTTTGTTGGGAAGACCAACACTATAACTCTGAACATTCCCCCCTTCCTCCTTCTTCTCCCAGCTTTTTTTTTTGCTAGTCAGTTGGGGTCAGTTATCCCAGCTGTATTCCCTCCCAGCTTCTTGTGCATCCCCAACCTACTTGCTGGCAAGGCAGCATAAGAAGCAGAAAAGGCCTTGATGCTGTGCAAGCACTTGTCAGCAATGGCTAAAACAGTGGTGTGTTATCGACACTGTTTTGGTCAGAAATCCATAACATAGTACCATATGAGCTACTATGAAGAAAACTAACTCTATCCCAGCCAAAATCAGTACAGAAGTTTAATTTAACATGTCAATGTTATCCTGAGTCTAAAATATTTATTTTAAATCAAAGTAATACATTGTGAGACACTGCACAGAAAGAGCATAAGAAGAGATGACCTGTGGCAGGAATAGAAATGGAAACGGAAGGAAATGGAAATGAAACAATGAGCTATGAAACATAGAAATGGACTCCAGTTAAAGAGTCTTAAGACTCATGTACATTGCTTGGATTAATTGACTCTGGGAGCTGTCCTTCAGAGCAATTAAAAACTAAGCAGAAATAACTTTTTTATAATGGAAATGTGTTAATGCATTCATTCTTGCATTTACTTCCACTAGATTTGCTCAGGAAGTATTTGCCTGCTAATACAATTTAGTGGAAAAGAAGTAATTTATGAGAGCTTCAAAACCTTGTTTAGTTAGTTCCTGAGTGGAAGACTGCATCGTTAAGATAAGTTTGTGGTTTTTTTTGGCTACCATAAGAAGGCTTCATTTTGTCTTTTTGTGTTGGGGTGCCTGTCCAACAGATTGAATGATCATAGAATCATAGAATGGTTAGGGTTGGAAGGGACCTTCAAAGGTCATGTAGTCCCACCCCCCTGCAAGGAGCAGGGACATCCCCAACTAGATCAGGTTGCTCAGAGCCTCATCCAGCCTGGCCTTGAACGTTTCCAGGGATGGGGCATCCACCACCTCTCTGGGCAACCTGTTCCAGTGTTCAGTGTTTTAAGGAATGCTTAGGCTAGAGAATCAGCAGTCCTGTCAGATAAAGATATTGTTCGTTCTTCATTGTTAATGACTTTTTCAGAATGAGTGTGTAGGTTTGGGAAGTATTCAGGAAATTACTTTTTTGAATTAATTGAAAGGTAACCCATTACCCTTAAACTGATTTAATTCCATGCTGAACATCAGACTGCTGGCATTATGAAGTGTTTACGTAGTTACAAATACATTTTTTGTTATGCACCATGGTACCCTGACTGCTTCATCTGTAATATATGTTGTGAACATCTTGCACTGGTGAACTCCGATAACTCAGCACCAAGAAAACAAGATTTTAATAAGGGAGTAAAAATTCTGTAGTATGTAGTGGTACCCACATAATAAAGCCTACAACCTTTTATCTACATCCAGTCAAACAGGGATTAAAAGGCACTTGAACACAAAAAGAGAAGGTAGCTCCACATTGACAGACTATCAAATTTTCATGCCTGATTGCAATGTTTGTCGGTTTATTCTAGGCACTGTGGATGCAGTATTAATGGAGCAAGTGCTCTTTAAAAATTTTACAGAAGGATACCTCTACAGGCCATCAATTGATGAAGTGAGGTTGAGCTGCCAAAAAACAAAGCTAAAATTCAGTTAAGTCATGATCACCAACTTTGTGTATAATATACTGTATAATTGATGAATGATGGGGAATTGTCACACAGATATGTATTTTGCTCCTCAGCTTACAGAAAGAAACAACAGGAGATAACATTTTAAGTGAAAAAAACTTAATGTCTTAAAGAAGGAAGAAGATTGATTTTATTATGTAGTTCAGTAGTATTCAACTATCTCCAGCCGATGTGAACAAAGAAAGAAGTCTATTTTTTTTTTCCATTTCAATTTAGGCTTTCTTTTAAAAATGTGCTCACTCTTTCACATTCGATGCACTCTTCAGATATGAAGGCATAAACTAGGTAAATCAGATTTTGAGCAAAACTAAAAATCTTTTAAAACAATTTTAAAATTAATAGCTTTTTAGACAAAAATCCATCTGTACTTTAAATATATTTGCCTAAGAGAAACTAATTACAAAAATATTTCCCCTTAATAAAGGGGAACCTAATTACAAAAATATTTCCCTGCTGGTGGACGAGAAGCTCAACATGAGCAGGCAATGCGCCCTTGCTGCCCACAAGGCCAACCACATCCTGGGTTTCATCAAGAGAAGCGTGGCCAGCAGGTCGAGGGAGGTGATTCTCCCCCTCTACTATGCCCTGGTGAGACCCCACCTGGAGTACTGTGTCCAGTTCTGGAGCCCCCAACATAAGAAGGACATGGACCAGTTGGAGAAGGTCCAGAGGAGGGCCACAAAGATGATAAAAGGGCTGGAGCACCTCTCTTATGAGGACAGGCTGAGAGAGTTGGTGCTGTTCAGCCTGGAGAAGAGAAGGCTCAGGGGAGACCTGATAGCAGTCTTCCAGTACCTCAAGGGGGCCTACAAGAAAGATGGGGAGAGGCTGTTTAGTAGAGCCTGTTGCGATAGGACAAGGAGTAATGGTTTTAAAATAGAGGGAGGTAGATTTAGATTGGATATTAGGAAAACATTTTTTACGATGCGAGTTACAGAACACTGGAACAGGTTGCCCAGAGAGGTGGTGGAAGCCCCATCCCTGGAAACGTTCAAGGCCAGGCTGGATGAGGCTCTGAGCAACCTGATCTAGTTGGGGATGTCCCTGCTTCTTGCAGGGGGGTTGGACTAGATGACCTCTGAAGGTCCTTTCCAACCCTAACCATTCTATGATTCTATGATTCTATGATTAATCGTTCTTATGAAACACTATTAAGATCCAATCTCTACTAGAAGTAGAATTAATATTTGTAGCAAAGCTAGGCAAACACAGTTTTGTAAGTAGATTTGCATTTATACAGTTTTGTATTAGCAGATTCTGAAATAACTTTTTCAAATAATCATTTTTACCTTCATATAGCTGTTCCATACAGTGTCCCACTGATGTGATTGCAGGCAGGAAAAAAGACAAAGCACATTCTGGAGTACCATTATGATCACTGATAGTTCCTACGTCTGTTTAAATAATCTTCTGTGTGTATACACATCACAATTCCATTAAAAAACTGATCTTCTTGCTACAGAATGTAGGTAAATGCCCAGCTCCACTTCTACTGTTTCTCCCAGTTTGTCAGTCCCATCTTTAACTTTCCCTGCTAGCACTTTTTATGTCTATTTCAAAGTAAAAATATTTTTTTTTCAGTAAAGATGGTGGCTTTGCCCAGCAGAAAACATACTGTGTTTAGAGATACAATTAGAGGATGATAAAGTAAAATACAAGTTCAGATGAACTGCAGCTAGATGCATTGCTAAATTATATCTTTCTTCTTTCTTTTCAGCTTTTATGGGCTATTAATAAGATGTCAATATGTGCCCATCGGTTTCTGAGCGATGGACAATTCACACATTTGATTAACTGAGGTAGAGGATCAGAGCCAAATAGAGGAGCTATTGTTGAACATAGGCAGAAATTGACATAAACAGAAGACAAGTATTGTTTTCCAAATCTATTTTACACTGGATACTAAAATTTGTAAATGCAGATGATAGACTCTACATGATCATAAGTAAATTTGCTCAGAGGGACTCCTCCATCCTGATGTCCCTTGTGAAATCTTACTTCTCATTAACTGAAGCTCAATCTTGCTACTCCATCAAAATTAAAAAACTGCATTTGTGTCAAGAAGTAACTGTTCACTGCATACAGATAGATGGAGATGTAAAATTTAAGAATTCACACAGATATTTTTATTGTATACATCCATGTTTCTATTCACACCCATTCACCTGTTTTGTGTTGGTACGTTCCACACTATCTTGTGCCCCTTAGCCATGAAAGTAGAGATGAGGAATGGGACTATCTGAAACAAATGCATCCCTAGGGGCTTTTGCTGTCAAAACTATTAAAAAGTGACTGCTGTAGCACTGGGGAGGAGGGATTAAGGAACTCTGAGCTGTAAAATTATGTCTTTCCTATCATTCTCACCACAAGTTAGCAGAGAGGAATTTAAAATCAGTTTCAAGGAAAAGTAAAAAAATCAAACATATTTAAATGAAATCTGGGCTTTGAAGTACTACATTCTATTTTAAAAAAATAAAATAGTAATTGAATTAAAACATTCCATATACTGAAAGTGTCTTTTTCTGACTTGGTTTAAAATGCCTTTACTCAAACTATAATTAATTTTCAAGTCAGTGTACTGCCTCAATAAAATCTCTTTTCCCTTTTCAATATCCTGTTACAATTCTATTTTATCTTTATGTGATACTTATGGTATGATAAAAGATATAAGAGAATTAAGTCCTTTCTTTCTGTGCATAGGCTGCTACTTGGAAAGAAGAAAAAAACTCAAGTCAACAGCTAATTCAGGTAGAGAAAGAAGCTGAGAATCAGAGAAAGTATAAGGAAGATAAATTTGACCAAAATGTTATGATTTCCATTTAAATTGCTATATTTTCTGAAAGGCATAGAAGGTAAGATGACAATAAATCTTATATATTAGACAACAGCTCATTTCCTAAGATAACATAGGATGCCAAAAATATAAGGTAACACCAGTAAGAATTCTCCTTGTCTAGGGAAAGGCATAATCCCATTGCTCAAAGAAACAACTCTGGATAAGTTTGAGAATCAAACTTTTCTAACCACAGTTGAAGTAAGCATATAGGACTGATGTAAAAAGAGTAAAAATAGTTTTAGCTGACACTACTCTGACTAGTGCAGCTTAGTTTATTAGGATTACGTGTTTTCTTTTAATTTGAGTTTAGTATCACTATGAGACGCTGATGAGTTTCCTTTTAATGATACACCATTTCATAAAGAATCATTCCTCTAGAATCTTAATCTGTGAGTGAGTTGCCTGTGTATTATCTTTTCTTTCTGTGTTTGGTAACACATAGTAAAATCAGGAGGATAGAAGTAGAATAATCTTTTGCATTATTAAATATTATGGGGGCATTGGTTGGTGAGAAGCTCAGTGTGAGCTGTCAATGTGGGCTTGCAGCCCAGAAAGCCAACCGTATCCTGGGCTGCATCAAAAGAATCATGATCAGCACCTTGAGGGAGGTGATTCTTTCCCTCTACTCCACTCTTGTGAGACCCCACCTGGAGTATTGCGTCCAGCTTTGGGGACGCCAGTACAAGAAGGACATGCACCTGTTGGAGCAAGTCCAAAGGAGGGCCACGAAGATGATCAGAGGGCTGGAGCACCTCTCCTGTGAGGACAGGCTGAAGGAGTTGGGGTTTTCATTCTGGAGAAGGCTCCAGGGAGACCTTATTGTGGCCTTTCAATATTTAAAGGGGGCTTGTAAGAAAGATGAGGATAAACCATCTTTCCAAAAGACCAAAAGACCAAACCATCTTTCTACAGCCAAAGACCTTATAGTAGCCTTTTCTTACCTTGTCGTAGTTTAGTCCCGCTCAGGACCAAACTACACAGTCTCTCACTCACTCCTCCCACCCCCTGAGGGAACAGGGAGAGATAATATAACCCAAAAAAAGGCTCAAGGTTTGAGATAAGGACAGGGAGAGATCCCTAAAGTTAGTGTTATGGGGAAAACAGACTCAACTTGGGGAAAGCTATTTGTTTACTATTAAAACCAAAGCAGGATAAATGGAAAGAGAACAAAGTAACTTCCCCTGACCTCTCCCTCTTTCTGGGCTTAACTTTATGTTCAATTATTTCTACCTCCTTCCTCCCCTAAGCAGCACAGGTGGGAATTGGGAATGGGGGTTATGGTCAATTCATCACATCTCGTTTTACCGCTCCTTTGTCCTTGGGGGAAGAACTCCTCACATTCCTCCCCTGCTTCAGTGTGGGGTCCCTCCCACTGGCTACAGTCCTTCACAAACTGCTCTGGCGTGGGTAGTTTTTCCACTGGGTGCCATCCCTCAGGAACAGGATGCCCCAGTGCAGGCCCTCTATGGGCCACAGCCTCCTTCTAGCATTTGCCTGCCCCAACATGGGGTCCTCGACGGGCTGCAGGTGGATCTCTGCTCTTCCATGGACCTCCATTGGCTGCAGGGGGACAGCCTGCTTCACCATGGTCTTTACCACAGGCTGCAGGGGAATTCTGGCTAGGTGCAGCATTACTCCTCCCCCTCCTTCTCCACTGACCTTGGAGAAGGTTCCTCTCACAAAAAAAATTCTTCACAATAGGTAGACAGACACCTCTCAGGTTCTCTTCACTTCTCCTCTTCACTTCTTGCAGCTGGGCTGGGGTGAGTTGGGCCCAGATGGCTGCCTGGTGGGAGGCCAGAGGGTGAAGGCCACAAGGCCCACAAGGATTGCGCCTTCCCTTCTCTGCCCCCGCTTCTGCTTCTTCACATCTTCCTTTTGCTTGAGCCCAGGAGTTCTGCACTGCAAAGTGCTGTGGCAAGCAGGTATCCTCACTAAAGCCATCATCAATACAGTGAGCCCTGGGGAGCCGGGGGGCACCAAGCTGATCAAAGGAGGTGTGAACTGGACCAGCTCAGAGACAGAGCAGGTCAAATCTCCCGAGATGATCAGTAGCAGGATCGTGCCTGTGAATGGTCCCTGCAGTGTGGCCTGGGCGATATAGAGAGACGTGAGCTCCTTAAGGGTGGATACTGGTGTGGGCTGATTTTTTTGGTTCACCTGCAGTACTGCTTGCTGGGATTTGAGTAGCCACAGTGCCTGTCATGGAGGTTGAAGCAATCGCAGTGCCGGTAGCAGGGACTGGGGTAGCCACAGTGCTTGCTGTAGGGGCTGAAGTAACTGCAGTGCCCACAGTGAGAATTGAGGTAGCTGCAGTGCCTGTTATGGGTGCTGAAGTGATCACAACACCTGTAGTGGGGATTGGAGTAGCCCCAGTGTCTGTAGCCGGGTTTGGAGTATCCGCAGTGCCTGCTGCTAGGGTTATGGCAACCACAGTATTCTTAAATAGTTGTTTAAACTTAATCAAGACCAAGATCTGAGATAGCTGCAAGAGACCTGTCAATGTGAACATGGTAGATGGAGTATCTCAAGGGTATTCAGAATTCTCAAAAGCTGTTCAAATTAGCTTGGTGAAGTGGGGGAAGCGGTAAAGAGATGTCCCCTCCATGAGCTGTCTTCCCAGACCAAAACAAGATCTGTAATTCCAAACAATACCCATGAGATGGCTCCTGAAGTACCCGGATGGAGTCGCTGCTGTTGCTTCGCTCTGCACACCGCCTGTTGCCACTGAATACAAGTACGAAACCGGCCCCGTTACCAGTGATCTCACCAAACCAGACAGTGTCACATAGCATGGCAGAGCAATACCTTTAATCTCAGAATCAGTAAGCTATGCATAAACACCAATGAACAGCATATATGGCAAGTAGAGTGCTGCCCCACACAGCTCTAAAAACAACTCTGAGTGAATAAACCAATATTGTGGCCAGTGATGACCAAACCAACATACTGAATGCTTGTAACAAATCTGTTTTCAACACACTGTGTTCAAACCTGTTCTTATCTCAACACTTAGGGACTGGCCAGGGGCTCGAAACTTGGGTTCTCACATTCAAGTCTGACAATCTCCTAACTGATGTAGTAAGGCCCCTTCATACCCCACACTGGGCACCAAAAAGACTGTGATGGTTTAGCCCAAGTCACCACATAGTTTCTTGCTGACCCTCCCCTTCCCCAGTGAGATGGGGGAGAGAATTGGGAAAAAAGGAAAACTCGTGGGTTGAAATGAAGACAGTTTACTAGAATAGCAAAGGAAAATTACAATAATAACAGAATATAAGGATATTAAAATATACAAAATATACAAAATACATGATTTCTCACCACTTGATGTCCCAGTGACTGATACAGCCCATCCTGAGCAGCAATCACAGAAACAAAACCAAGCAGCAAGCAAAGGAGCACAAGCGAGCCAGCAAAGGTAGAGAGAGCAATGCTAGTGAGTGAGAGATGCCTCCGCCACGGGCAACTCCCACTTATATGCTGAGCATGAAGTTTATGGCACAGAAAACTCTCTTTGGCTAGTTTGGGTCAATTATTCTGCCTGTCTCTCTCCCAGTGCTGTGCTTCCTGCACCTGAACATTTGTGAGACCTGGAAAGCCTGACAGTGTCCTTGGTCTCATTCACAACAACTCTTATCATCAGGGTGTTTATCAACATTCTTCACATATGCAATCCAAAGCACACTGGCTACTGAGAGGAAAATTAACTCTATCCCTGCCAAAACCAGGGCAAGTATGTAGCAGTAGAATAAGGGGTGATGGTTTTAAGCTAGAACGAGCTAGATTTAGATTAGATGTAAGGAAGAAGTTTTTTCCAGTGAGGGTGGTGAAACACTGGAACAGGTTGCCCAGAGAGGTGGTAGGTTCCCCATTCCTGGAAACATTCAGGGTCAAGTTAGATGGGGCTCTGAGCAACTTGATCTAGTTGAATATGTCCCTGCTTACTGCAGGGGGTTGAACTAGATGACCTTTAAAGGTCCCCTCCAACCCAAACTATTCTATGATTCTATAGTAAGACACTGGAACAGCCAGAGAAGTTCTGGATGCCTCACCCCTGGAAGTGTTCAAGGTCAGGTTGGATGGGGCTTTGGGTGACCTTGTCTAGTGGAAGGTGTCCCTGCCCATGGCAGGAGGGGTGGAACTAGATGATCTTTAAGATCCCTTCCAACCCAAACCATTCTATGCTTCCATGATTCTATGTTTGTTCCCATTTCACTTCCTCTGACAGCACTTGTTAAAATATGAATCCAGTTTTTATTCCAGATGATTAGTTATCTAGTATCTAGCTGAGGGCTGAGATGATAGTCAAATCTTTTTTTTTTTTTTTCCTAGATAGGTCAAGGAAACTACAGGTACCTCATCAAAGGAGGGAACATCTGTATCTTGTAAATGATCTGTGAGAATTAATATCCAAGTCATTGTATATGATTCACCAATTCAGCTTCCTGGGTTTAAGACTTACCTGAAAATATTAGTATGGTCACCCTGTCAGTAGAAGAATGTACATTTTTTTTTTAAAATATCTCTCTCTCTCCCCTCAGGTTTCTGTTTGTATCTGATACAGTGATGCAGTCACAGATATAATTTTGTGGCTTACTGAGATTGATTCCTGCATGCAAGTCTGAAGGAAAACCAAATTCCTTCTCTCCTTCCTTCCCACTTTTATAAAACAAACAAACAAAAAAATACTTTCCTCTGTTTTGTTTTTTTTTTCCCTGAGTGTAAATGATTAGTTTGCTATCTTGATGGTGGGTCACCTATCAGGGAAGAAATCTGATTAAGTTGCATTACACTCTTATTGACTAAGCATTTATCACCATTTAAGAGCAGTGGGTAGACTAAATGGACTCAGACACCGAAACACTTTAATGAGTGATATATGCAGTTTTATGAATCACACAACTTCCATGTTCCTCAAGGGAGGTAGGATGAGCCAGGAGGAAGATCAGGGAGGCTGTCATAGTGCCACAGGGTATGCAGTTGGGGCTAGGATGCTGAGTATGCAGAAGTCTCTCTGACCCTCTCCCCATGCTCTGTCCTGGGTTTTTCTCTCTTTGATACTCTGGAGCCTCCCTCCACTGACTGATGCAATTCTTCACGTGGTTGGGTAGCGAATACTTGACTCCTGACTGGGACATGTGTGTGCCCAAGGCACGTGACACCTCTCAAAGGCTCTCCATACCTTTGCAACTGCCCAGGAAACTGATGAGTTGTGTATGCTGCAGGAGCTCCTCTCTTCTTGTAACTAATTGACTTCGCTGTGCTATAGGGTTAGTAAAAGCTTATATGCTACTGCAGTTGTAAACCAGGCCCAAGCCATGCCAGTCATCACAGTGCTGCATTATTAGGCTGAAGATGTTATCGATTAGTTTGATGGCATGGCCACTACCTTAAGTATTTTGCAATTTGTGTTGTGGACATATTTACTTTTCTACATTAGGTTCTTTAAGACATTTGATCTTATTAAAGGGAAATACACAGATATGCCAGCTAAAGCAAATTCCTTTAGAAGTGTATTCTACGCATATTTGGTTATTTCTTTCAGTGGCTCAGATCAATATATGAAATTATGAGCCTCAATTACATGAGCTCCTTAGCTTTTATTTCTAAGGCAATCTTCTGACTTATTGAACTTGTTGTATCACACTTACTCAGTTTACAAATCTTAGTGGTAAGATCTTGAGATAAAAATATTCTTTTCCCCTTCTAGTTTTCTGTGTTCACACTTACCTTTGATCTTTGAAACACTTTGTCTCTCTTTTTGATGTCACATGAAGAAGGAGGCAGATCAAAGAAATATCAAAACAAAAGTATTAGAAAATTGACAAAGCAGTAGAACAGTTGTGACAAGAAAGTAATACTAACTTTAGTCAATTATTAAGAGATACCAGACTCTTTCTGCTGCAGATATAATGATTTAAATAAAGGGGATATGAAGGACTGGGGCTGTGGCTAAACAGAAGTTACCTAGTTGTTAGTCATTGCTCTTCAGCACCACCCACAAAGATTTACTGGAAGTATCAATCACTTTGAAATATGTACTTGTCTTGTGCAGTGGATGGGTTGGAGTTTAAGGATATTTTTTAACTGTATTTTTGTGGGTAGGAGGAGCACAAAATCATTCAACATTAAAACTACCTAGATTAGTAGATGGGATATATTCAATAAAAAAAAAATAGGTGTATATAGGTTTATTCACCATTTAGGAATAATTAAACACAGGTGGTGTATTTTGTTGGAATATTTCCAACTGACATTGTTAATTTAACAGCTGTAAAGGAGAAAGGAACACATTGTAAATATACTGTTTACTGTCATTATATTTTGGGGTGCAGGTATCTTAAATCTGGATTTACACAGCTTTGCTTCCAAAATATTTTCAAATAGAAATTCTTGTTGAAGACTATAACAAAAGTGCCACTTTGTGTTTAAATTAATTCACAGATGATAATAAATATAATACCATTGTAAATTTCTGAGTCATTTTACTGTTGAATTCACTTCAGTTGAAACAATAAAATCATTTTAGAACTTCTTTTTCACTGCCTTCTTATTCACATAGGAATTTAACCTTTACAAATACCGCTGAAGGAGGAGAAAGGTACTTAAACCGTAGAAAGAAAATGAGGAAGTCACAAAAAGACAGTCATCCTGTAGCACTGTTTCATAATTCTTAATATTCACCTGACAGTCAAACTTGGGATTCATTATTGGCTTTTGTTGATAAGACTCTGCTATGTAGAGAAAAACAAGACATGGGTAATTAAACACGTGAGAGATGCTGCTTTATTCAGTTGTCTGGAGTGTCAAGAAGTGAAATGCACACAAAGGAGCAAAACATTTTTAATCCACAAGCTCCTCTCTGAAATACAAGCTAAATAAAAAAATATACTTAAAGACAAGACAGAGGAATTATTTGTCTGTACAAAATACTTGACAAGTAAAATATGATTTCAAGAAAAACAAAAGGTTATTTTTTAAAGGCTGTAAATAGGTTATGAACTTACATCACCATATTTATGAGAATATACTAAACAAATATTTAAATGTGTGAAAGAATTAGTAATCAAAAATAATGTTAAATATAGGTTTTAAATATTAGAGGGACAAAACATAAATTATCATCTTCTGTGGAGGTGATGACATTTGAAATTTTGTTGCCTGTAGATAAACTACAACATGCTGATTTGGAATTTGCTTCAAAATAAAATGTAGATCCATTTTACATGGAATGAATACACACTCATAGAAAAGGGTAAATATTCTTGCCTTGTTCTACGTTAGCAAGGGTACATATGATTGCAACATTGTACATTGTATTCAGTAAATTTGCTAACTCTTACGAATTCTACCATCACAGTTTTAAAGGAGGGGCTCTTCTTGCACCTTCAGAATTTTGCTGCCCAGTAAAATAGTATTTCTAGTTGTATATATGTTATACCTCAAACTTTGTTTCATTTTCTAAAGATATGGAGATACAATAATTTGTATCTGCATTTGTATAATTGTTCTAGTCCACAAATTCAGTAAAATTAAATTCTAAGATCATTTTACCAATATTGTACTTTCTATATTTTTAAAGTATCAACGGTTAACTGAATAAGACCTTGAGCGATAACATCTATTTTACTTTGCTTTTTTCAGTGAGAAGTTGGACTAAATCACCTTCAGAGGTCTCTTCCAACATAAATTATCCTATGACTCTGTGATTCTTTCTCTCATCTTCTAAGACAGTGATTTAAATAAAAATATATGCTAAAAAGCTGTAAACTGGAATATTCACATGTAAACATATTAAGCATATTATGTTAAAAAAAAATTCTAAATATCTGTATGTGCCTTTCATATCAAATACATCAAAGACACTGCTAAGTATCATTTAAGTTACAGAAGCACTGCTACCTCTACTTTGCAGATATGATTTTAGGAGAACAAGGAATTATTATTCTTAATTTCTCACAATACTAGAACTAGACAATACCACTAAAAGGTAAGGAAAGATAAGGAAAGGAAAGGGAAGGAAAGGGAAGGAAAGGAAAACCTGAAGTATTTTAGGTTAAAAAAAAAAAACAAACCAACAAACAAAACAAAACCCCACCAAACAAACAAACAAAAAAAACAAAACAAAAAGTGAGGGGAGGGGGAATTAGACACATTCAGAGTACAGCTAGCTCAAAAGCTGTTAGACACAATAACCTCATTGTTGCCTTTGGCTGAGGAGTTAATAAATTTCTGACTGCTGGAAGCTGAGTGGGGTAAACCAGGAGAAGAGGTGTAGAGAACAAAGCTACTCTATGCTTGCCCGATTTCTCATTCTGTTTGTTCCGTCCGGTAAATGATGGACTTCTGATCTGGGACAGCATGGATGTTTTGTTTTTATGTCATCAAAATGGCATAATAGGAAAAAAAAAAAAGAAACAATTTTTAAAATAATTTAGGTTCTTAATGTAAGCTTTAGGCAAAATGTGTGATTCTGTCTCAAAAATTTCAAGTATCTTTACATTAAGCTTGAGTCTGAGGCCTGCCAAGATCTGAGACGTAGGAATTTTTCTTGCTAGTTCCTGTGGATAAATGAATATAGTCCAATAAACACTCTGAAAGATGTGGTTGCTGCTTTCTTTTAGACAAGTAGGAGAAGATGCCTCCTTTATCTTCTTTTGCTTTGGTATAAAGAAATTCAGGGACACGGTATCCAGGTGCGTCCTATCCAGAAATCTGTTGGCTCTTTATGAGCAGGATACATGTCACCTTTCCACTGAAAGCTGCTGTACAACACCAAAATGAACTGAAAGATAGTCCAGAAAAAAAAAAAAAAAAAGTGAGGCAGAGCACCACTGTGTAGCTTTTGATTTACAGCAGGATAAATCCAAGGTTATGAGTCCACACTGAACATAACTCACACATTTTTCAGTGTGCATAAGCATCTTCGACCACGGATAGAATTTAGGTCTCTGCCCACGGGTGAAAAAAAGAAGAAAAGATTCAATATAAATGCCCTCAGTATGAAACTCCAGCTGGCTTCCCACTGGGTACATTGCTTCCAGCTGACTGCAGGACTGTCCAAAGTAGTTGACTGTTGTGACAAACTGTCTGCAGTGCAGTAGCACTGTCTACTGTCCTCTGGGAAACCTGGAAAGGTAATTTATAATTCTGGGAACTCCTCTTCTAGAAATTATGTTAGATTTACTTTGAGTGTCTGCTAGATTCAGCAGTTAGGATAGAGTAGCTTTAGGAACCAAACACACAGCTACCAGATTCAACAGCCATGTCTTAATCACATAGGCATTCCTCTACAGTAATACAAAAATATACGACAGTGGTAAAATTACCTTGACTCTCTTCACATTTAAAAGGAGCAAAGAAATTTGCTAGAGCCTTCTTAAATTTTAGGAACAAGCTGTGGCATAGCTGCCTACATCAGGTATATGACTTAGATACAAGAATAGCTTTTCTTAGGATAGCAGTAGTGTTTCCTAACTGATTGTCTCATTCTGCCTTCAGAGGCTCACACCTCTGTACAGGCACAGCTCGTCTGCTGAGCCATCACAATTTTATAGTCCAGAATAAAAATAAAATGGTATTGTTTGGGTTATCAGTGCCCAGACTGGTAACAGAACACAATCGTTTTGACTGGGGAAACTGTAGCAATTCAGCAACCACTGAGGGGCAGGAACCACAGCAGTCCAGCCAAGCTTTCTGGAACCACAGCTTTCTCTCTTTCTGAATCAGTGCCGTTAGTTAATCTGTTTGACTACAGCAATTTAGCTGATTTATCTGGGACTTAGTCTTCCAAAGCCTTTGCCCAGTTCTGCCAGAGGCTAAGGCAAAAGATTAATATGTTTGGGTTTGGTTTAGTTTTTTTTTTTTTCAAATTCAGAATAAAAATTTTAATACCTAACTGGTATTAACTAGAAGTTTGTGGTTAGACTTGTTAGTTCTTTTTTTTCCCTTCCATTTCTAAAAGTATTTTTATCTTAGCAATTCCATCTAATAATTTTTCTTTCCATCTCTTTTGTATTCCTGCATCAAGTAGTTCTAAATCCCACAATTTTCCAATTAAATTCCTGCTCACAATTGCTATCTTTTCAAAGCTACTATTCATATAACTGCTTTGGGAAAAAAAAAAAACCCACCAGATTTTGCTTCTGTTCCCCAACCTTTTCAGGTGAACTGTACCAAAACTGCAAGAAAGTGTACAAGTCCCCAGATTAATTGTATGTGATATTAACCAATTAACAGAAACTAACCATTTGCATTTTAATAATATTGTAACCATCTGATAAATGAATCCATTAATCTTGATTAGCTGAGTATCAGACATTGGATTGTAGAGTTCACTGATGTGTGTATGGTTAAAAAGGAGATTTTAAATCATGTTTGGAATAATTTTCTCCAGCAAAAGACTACAAAGAGTAAGTCAATCTTGACTAATATGATGCAAGATACTGATCTATGCTCACGCTAAGGAAAAAGCAAAAGCTGACAAGTTTAAATAATATGGAGGCTGTGACACAAGACAAGTGACTGGGTCATCAAAGTGAAACCGATACTTTCTATCTACGTTATGATATCAAGATTGAATAAAAATGCTCTGTAGATTAAAGTGGAAAATCAGAAGTGGATTTGAACATCTTAATGTTTCCAGGATTAAATCCAGTTAAAATTAGTTTCTGACTGAGAAGCTCAGGAAGGTTATGGAATTAGAATGTGGCTCTGTTCAGGAAAAAGGTCAGGCTGCTATTGATCTCCCATCCAGAATAAATCAAAGCTCCACAGATGAACAGCATGAAGTGAATTTGTGAGTGTGAGGAGGTACATTATTAGTATTTTCTCCCACAGGCCTTGTTGTTGGATTTCCAGTCTCTTGTATGCATTGTAGTCACAATTGCACAACCAGAAGTTACTCATTATATAGTCTATTTTAAGATAAAATCTTTGTTTCTGCAGAGGGTAGAACTAAAGGTGCAACCTTTAATGCTGCAGTTTAACTCTATTTGTTATTGTCTGCAGTGTTTGCATTTGTGCTTCTTATTCTTTCATTGCTGCTTACTTCTCAATTAGTTATTCTCAGAGAAACTACAGGAGCCTCAGATTGTTATCAGCACCTCTGTACTACCCAAGGACAGTCCCCATTTCCTCACTGATACTGAGGTGAAAACTGAATAAATGGAAAACAACATATCTACAGCTTTTTCCCTGCAAAAGTGTCAAGTCTGTTTTGTCAATGCAATAATTGGTAAGCAACCTCCCTCTCTTTATTTAAACTCACAAGCTTTTCCAGATGATTTCCGCCTCCTCCCCCATCCTATTGAGTAGGAGGAGTGAGAGAGAAACTAGGTGGGCATCTAACAGCCAGTCAAGGTCAACTCACCACAAAAGCCTGACATCTAATTTGCTTTATGAATTGCTATTGAGTATCAAACTGGCATTTTCATGGAACCAGCTGCTAAACTCCCCAAGTATACTAACTGGTAGTGACTAGCTGACAGCACATTACTTCATATGTGAAGTTAAGATTCTTTTTAAAAAAAAAAACAAACTGTGTACATCATTGTGCAACCATGTTGAATTTTATCTGCTTCTGTGCTGTTCCGTCAGTTTTATACCTTGTATGATCTTCTTGTGGTTTTTCACACTGGACTTTTATTCTTGCTAACCTGAATAACTCATTCATCAATACTTTTGACCTTGCTATTCACTCATTTTTTTCAGATCGTCTAAAAGGTACTTGGTATAATACAGCACATCACAGGACATATCTCCAGGAAGGTCTGTAGTGACTTCCTTCCACTGAAATAAAAGGCTGTTTGTTAAGACCAGTTCCTCTCTTTTTACTGATTATTTTTCCGATTCAAAGACTTATGCTGTTTTTGTGTAATCATAGAATCATAGAATAGTTTGGGTTGGAAAGGACCTTTAAAGGTCATCTAGTCCAACCCCTATGCAAGAAGCAGGGACATCTTTGACTAGATCAGGTTGCTCAGATCCCCATCCAATTTAGCCAACTGGAAGACTGCTATAAGATCTCCCTGGAGCCTTCTCTTCTCCACGATGAACAAGCCCAGTTCACTCAGTCTGTCCTCAGAGGAGAGGTGCTCCAGCCCCCTGATTATCTTCATAGCCCTTCTTATGTTGAGGGCTCCAGAGCTGGACACAGTACTGCAGGTGGAGTTTCATGAGAGAGAGGAGTAGATGGGAAGAATCACCTCCCTCAGCCTGCTGGCCACACTTCTGATGCAGCCCAGGATGCGGTTGCCTTTCTGTGCTGCAAGAGCAAGTTGCTGGCTCATGTTGAGCTTCTTGTTCACCAGCACTCCCAAGTCGTTCTCCTC
The DNA here is from genome assembly GCF_036417535.1 of Chlamydotis macqueenii. Lineage (NCBI taxonomy): Eukaryota > Metazoa > Chordata > Aves > Otidiformes > Otididae > Chlamydotis > Chlamydotis macqueenii. The sequence goes on along the minus strand of NC_141557.1, from coordinate 82,921,327 downwards.
AGGGCTGCTCTCAATCCATTCTCCACCCAGCCTGTATTTGTGCCTGGGATTGCCACGACCCAGGTGCAGGATGTTGCACTTGGCCTGGTTGAACTTCATGAGGTTTGCATTAGCCCACCTCTCCAGTCTGTCAAGGTTTCTCTGGATGGCATTCCTTCCCTCCCTGAGGAATGTCACTTGTCACCAGTCTCCACTTAGACATCGAGCTGTTGACCACAACTCTTTGAGTGTGGCCATTCAGCCAATTCCTTATCCACAGAGTGGTCTGTCCACCAAATCCATATCTCTCTGGTTTAGCGAGAAGGATGTAATGTGGAACAGTGTCAAATGCCTTGCACAAGTCCAGGTAGATGATGTCCGTTGCTAGTCCCTTGTCCACCGATGCTGTCACCCCATCACAGAAGGCCACTTTTCCCATGATTACTTATTATGCAGAAAGGTAATGCATTCTTGAGTCTCTTAAGAATCTTGAATGAATTTTAATTACAAAAATGGACCACATAATGAGCTTTAAAACTAGTTTAACTTAAAGAAATTCAAGTGTTACCAACCTATGTGTATATATAGGGGAACAAAAGAAAGTCCTAGGAGAATGTAGGCCCCCTCCGGAAGGAAACCAGTGTCCTGGTTACCCAGGACATGGAGAATGCTGAGGTACTCAATGACTTTTTTGCCTCAGTTTTCACCGATAAGGGCTCTTGTCTCACCACCCAAGCTGTGGAAGGTACAAGCAGGTACTGTGAGGATGAAGAACTGCCCACTGTACTTGAAGAGCAGGTTTGGGAACATCTGAGAAACTTGAAGGTGCACAAGTCCATGGGACCTGACGATATCCATCCGCGGATCCTGAGGGAACTGGCGGATAAAGTTGCCAAGACGCTGGCCATCACATTTGAGAAATCGTGGCAGTCTGGTGAGGTCCCCGATGACTGGAAGAGAGGGAACATAACCCCCATTTTTAAAAAGGGGAACAAGGAGGACCTGGGCAACTACAGGCTGGTCAGCCTCACATCTGTGCCTGGCAAGGTCATGGAGCAGATTCTCCTGGAAACCATGCTAAGGCATATGGTGAGCAAGGAGGTGGTTGGTGACAGCCAACATGGCTTCACCAAGGGCAGATTGTGCCTGACCAACTTGGTGGCCTTCTATGACGGGATGATAGCATGGGTGGACAAGGGATGAACAACGGATATCATCTACCTGGACTTGTGCAAAGCTTTTGACACTGTCCCACACGACATCCTTCTCTCTAAACTAGAGAGGCATGGGTTTGATGGATGGACCACTCACTGCACAAGGAGTTGGCTGGATGGTCACACTCAGAAAGTGGTGGTCAATGGCTCAATGTCCAAATGGAGACCGGTCACAAGTGGCGTCCCTCAGGGGTCCATGTTGGGCCCGGCCCTGTTCAACATCTTTGTTGGCGAAATGGTCAGTGGGATAGAGTGCACCCTCAGCAAGTTCGCCGATGACACCAAGCTGTGTGGTGCGGTCGACATGCTGGAAGGAAGGGATGCCATCCAGAGGGTCCTTGACAGGCTGGAGAGGTGGGCCTGTGCCAACCTCATGAAGTTCAACCAGGCCAAGTGCAAGGTCCTGCACCTGGGTCCTGGCAATCCCGGGCACAAATACAGGCTGGGTGGAGAATGGATCGAGAACAGCCCTGAGGAGAAGGACTTGGGAGTGATGGTGGACGAGCAGCTCAACATGAGCCGGCAATGTGCCCTTGCGGCCCAGAAGGCCAACCACATCCTGCGCTGCATCAAGAGGAGTGCAGCCAGCAGGTCGAGGGAGGTGATTCTCCCCCTCTACTCTGCCCTGGTGAGACCCCACCTGGAGTACTGTGTCCAGTTCTGGAGCCCCCAACATAAGAAGGACGTGGACCAGTTGGAGTGAGTCCAGAGGAAGGCCACAAAGATTATAAAAGGGCTGGAGCACGTTTCCCATGAGGACAGGCTGAGAGAGTTGGGGCTGTTCAGCCTGGAGAAGAGGAGGCTCCGGAGCGACCTGATAGCGGTCTTCCAGTACCTCAAGGGGGCCTACAAGAAAGATGGGGAAAGGCTGTTTAGTAGGGCCTGTTGCAATAGGACGAGGGGTAATGGTTTTAAAATAGAGGGAGGTAGATTTAGATTAGAAATTAGGAAAAAAATTTTTACAATGCAAGTTGTAGAACACTGGAACAGGTTGCCCAGAGAGGTGGTGGAGGCCCCATTCCTGGAAACGTTCAAGGCCAGACTGAATGAGGCTCTGAGCAACCTGATCTAGACAGGGATGTCCCTGCTCCTTGCAGAGGGGTTGGACTAGATGACCTGTGAAGTTCCCTTCCAACTCTAGCCATTCTATGATTTTATGATTCTCTCTCTATATGGTAATATATAAAGACAATAAGGCATAGATTACAGGTTTTAGCACAGTTGTTTCATCATTTTTTTTTCTATCTTAAAAAGCAGAGGCACTGGAAATTGCAATTTCCTTGAAGTTTTGGAACTGAGGTCCAATTTGAAAATGTTTCACTTTATAAACTTTCACCCAATCACAGTTTTGTCATTCATATTTTATTTCTTATAGAACTGAGTATCATAATTATGTCAAGAGATTTAATATTTGGTGTAATTTCAGTTTTATAATTGAGTAGATAACCATAAATAGTTGGAAGAGGAAGCAAGAAATAAAGGGAAAAGTGTAATTTCTCTGTTATCAGATGATAATATTGTGTAATATACACACTCTATCCTGGGCAAACTACTTTGAATACATTATATTCAAAGAAAACATAATGTCTTGCAGCATTAAAATTATCATGAAATCTGGAGTGGAACTGAAAATACCTACAGGTAGCTCACTTCAATTTTCATGGCTTACGCACAATGCAATATTCTGAGGAATTTCTGTGCAAGTAGAAATTTAATTTTATTCAGTCCATGCCATTCTCCAGTGTCTTTTCAACATAATATTTAAGAATTTGGTATTGTGTTTTCTGAATTCATTATACAATATCTTTCTTGAGTAACTTTATATGACTGTTAGTGTAAGGTCGGAAAGAATTCTGACATTGTCTTTTTAGACTGCTAGAATGGATACTATGACAATCCATACCAGCTCCTGGTCTATGCCATTGACCTGCAATGAAATCACCGTTAGATTGTTTTTATTGTTTATTATTCCTGTTGCACTTTTCCTCCATTTTTTTCTCCTTTCCTAGCTTCCTGTATCTCTTCTCAGTAATGCTTATTTTCTTGCCCTGTTCCTCAGCAGCTTACTGATTTCTTGATCCATCAGTTTTGAATATGTCCAAAAGGTGAGATGTTAAATAAATGAGAAACTATGATGAAAGCACAATTTCCAGAAAAGCTGACCTTTCCAATTATAGTCAAGGTTATTCAGAAAATGCTTCAGCAGACATGACTGTCCTCTAAATTGTTTCTTTCCTTTCCAAAGCATTTTGAACTTGTAATTGCTTCAAAGCTACTTAAAATTCAAGCAGACAATAAGATGGGATTCTGCCTTTCTCCATTTCAGCCCCTCATGTAAAAGAACATTCCCTCAACAAGAGGCAGTTTAATACATTATGTATGAGAAAAGGTAGCAAAATGGAAATTACTGTATATAGTAGGAACATCTGAAAATTAAAACATCTGACCACTTTAATGAATAGGATTTTACATAGCTGAACTGGGAAAGGATCTATTAAGCGGACTATTTTTTTTTAATTAGAGCAAGTACAAATGCATTTGATACAGTGGGAATATAAGATGACATGCTTGTAACTATTTTCTTGGTGGAATACCATGTGATCATATGGCTCTATAGACAACCCTGTTTCCACCCAAGAGTCAAGAACTACTTTTTTTAAGATAAAAAGTGTTTTCATGCTTAATAGTGAGAGAAAGGTTTCACAGGTAGAGGATTTCTCATGGATGTTTGAAACTTTTGAGAGTTTTAATCTTGAAAGAAGTCAGTATTTGAATATGTTATAGAGATAATGAAAGTTTTTAGTAAGTCAGAAGAACAAAATATATTTAAATTATCATGCTTCTAGAGTTCATTCCATGAATAATTTATCAAGTTTTGTAAAAGTATAAAAGTATGTTTCCCACGTATTTTTACAAGGCTTTTAATGCACCTTGCCAAAAATCAAATAGGGAAAGGCAAATTTTTAGGAAACATATAGGATTGTTTCCTTCAAGAACAGCTGCGAATTAAGACTAGTTCCAAAACAAGGCATCTTATAATTATTGTTTAAGAAGCCTCCATGGCTATACTTCCCCTGTAGAATTTCTTTGGCTACATTGCCAGTAGTGCATGAAGGGCTGGTATCTTTTTATCAAATTATTTCCTGAAGTCTGTAAATGTTTTGCAGCCATGGTTATGAGTTTTTAGATCTCAAGAAGAGATCAGTTCTGTATAACAATGAATTAACACTTAAAAAGCAATTTGTGGTCTTACTTTTCAGTTTTGGTATAGAATGTTATGCTGATTATTTTCAAATAGTTTTTTCTTTCATGTGAATTTCCTAGTTTTCTGAGCTTGCCTTCAGTAACACAAGCATTGTAGTAAGATGTGCAGAAATCAAATAATTGCTGAATATTTTTAGTTTTTATTATAAATAATGGGATATTTAGTTTAGGAGGTTTATCTACTTTCTGAAAAGCCATTAAGAAATACCTATAACATATTATAAAAAGAAAATGCAGTTTAAATTATCACTCTAGTTCCAGGTTCATCAGCATATACAGAAATTTCGTTGCCTTTTGTTAGAGTAGGTTGTGTAAAACCCATTGAAACAAAAGTTGTTGACTTCTTAGGCGTGTAACTTTGCTCTATAGAAATAATTTGAAGCTTAATATTTCTCAATTATTTCTTCCCACAGTTACTTCTGTATGATGTACTATTTGACACAGTCCTGCAAAATTCCTTGGGCAAGTAGTCCAGGCATTGTCTATTGATAAAGTGAAAATAGGAGTTTAACTGGATGGCACAAGAAGATGACAAAGTGCACAGGTATACGTTGCATAGTTGTTCACCTCTAAGAAACGGATCTGTTGCTTTCCTATGTGTCCTTGGGAAGGTCTGGGGTTAGAAACATATCCATGTATGTAACTGTTCTTCTTTATATTTATGAGTAGAGGGAAATGTTATATTATTTTGGTAACAGTTTGATAGTATTTGTCAAAAAATATTTGTTGAAAAAAATTTTTTTCTCAATTTCTGACACGTACCTAAACTCTCAGAAACAGTTGCAATTATTTTGATTGCACTTTTAAACATTTTTGGAGTGGAATAAAATATAGGAATTATCACGTGGAAGGATTTTATATGATAATACAGCAGTGGCTGAAAGAGTTTGGTTAGAATTTAAGTTGGAATACATCCATATTACATCCTTATTATAACAGACACTACTGAGATCTGCCTTAGAATATTCTTTAGAACTCAAATATACCTGTTAAATGTTACATTCATTACAATCTACCTATTACTAATTTAATTTGAAGGAGGACTGATTCCAGTTATGACTCTAACAACTGAGAATGTAAAAGCACGACATGACTACTTCTATTACCATTAAAATTTGTAGGAGGTGGGTTAAGTAGTTCACATTTTCATTATATTACTTTCCTGTAACAATCAGATTATTGTTAGACTTGATGAAAATGTTGTATAGTAAAGGGCCTTAAACTACCCTAGAATTTACCGTTTTAAGGTGCTTACTGAAATACTACAAAATTACTTATTTTATTTCTTATGCTTTTTGATATAGTAAAACCAGTACAGGTCCAAAGTTTCTTTAAAATTCTCAGCATATGAGTGATATTAGTCATCCTACTTGTCATTGGTGGAGATACATATATATATTGTTCTCATGCACTGACTCCACAAAGTTGAGATTACAATCAGGGTGACTTATTCTATCTGTGTTGGTGGCTTTTTTATCCATTTTGATGTGGAACAACATTTGTTTCAACACTGGTCATCTACTATTTATTAACAGACTGATTAATGAAGTTGGAGTACATCAACAGGAGGTGAAACCTTCTGTGTGCACTAGAGAAAGCTCTCTCTTTTTGAAAGAAAAAAAAAAGAGCTCTGTTAAAGCAAAGCTCTTGATTCCTTTCACACAAGGCAAAAGCATCTTGAGTCAGTTTCATCCACACCAGCTACAGTATTTTACTTTTGTTCATTCCAGCAATATTAATAACAACAACAAAAAAAAAAGAGAGCCAAAGAGAATCTCCACCCTTTATTGGATGTGGGGGCGGGGAACATTATCACCAAGGATGAAGAAAAGGGTGAGGTACTTAATGCCTCCTCTGCCTCAGTCTTTAATAGTCAGAGCAGGTACCTCCAGGGCGTTCAGCCCCCTGAGCTGGAAGATGGGTACAGAGAGTGGAACAAAACCCTCAAAATCCAGGAGAAAGCACTTTTTGACCTGCTATGCAACTTGGACAAGCACAAGTCTATGGGGGCAGATGGGATCCACCCGAGGGAGCTGGCAGAGGAACTTGCCAAGCCACTCTCCATCATCTATCTTATGGAGCGGTTCATCTTGACTGCACTCACTAGGCATATGGAGGAAAACCAGGGGATCAGGCCCAGCCAGCATGGGTCCTGCTTGACCAACCTGATCTCCTTCTATGACCAGGTGACCCACCCAGAAGATGAGGGAAAGGCTTTGAATGTTATTTACCTGGACTTTAGCAAAGCTTTTGATACCATCTCCCACAGCATTCTCCTGGAGAAGCTGGTGGCTCATGGCTTGAACAGATGTACCCTGTGATGGGTTAAAAACTGGCTGGATGGCTGAGCCCAGAGGGCTGTGGTGAATGGAGTTAAATCCAGTTTGTGGCCAGTCACAAGTGGTGTTCTCCAAGGCTCAGCACTGGGGGCCAGTTCTGTTTAATATCGTTATCAATGATCTGGATGAGAGGATTGAGTGCTCCCTCAGTAAGTTTGCAGATGACACCAAATTTGGCAGGAGTGTCGACCTGCTCGAGGGTAGGAAGGCTCTGCAGAGGGATCAGGACAGGCTGGACCGATGGGCTGAGGGGAACCATATGAGGTTCAGCAAGGCCAAGTGCCAGGTCCTGCACTTAGGTCACAACAACCTCATGCAATGCTACAGGCTTGAGGAAGAGTGGCTGGAAAGCTGCCTGGCTGAAAGAGACCTCAGGGGTGCTGGTAGACAACTGGCTGAACATGAGCCAGCAGTGTGCCCAGGTGGCCAAGAAGACCGACAGCATTCTGACTTGTATCAGAAACAGTGTGGCCAGCAGGAGTAGGAAGGTGATTATGCACCTGTACTCAGCACTGGTGAGGTTGCACCTCAAGTACTGTGTGCAGTTTTGGGCGCCTCAGTACAAGAAGGACAGTGAGTTGCTGGAGCACATCCAGAGAAGGGCAACGAAGCTGATGAGGGGTCTGGAGCACAAGTTGTATGAGGAGTGGCTGAGGGAACTGGGATTGTTTAGTCTGGAGAAGAGGAGGCTGAGGGGAGACCTCATTGCTCTCTACAACTACCTGAAAGGAGGTTTTAGTGAAGCAGGTGTTGGTCTCTTCTCCCAAATAACTAGCGATAGGACAAGAGGAAATTGTCTCAAGCTGTGGCAGGAGAGGTTTAGATCGGATATTAGGAAACACTTCTTTACTGAAAGAGTGGTCAGGCACTGGAACAGGCTGCCAAAGGAAGCGGTGGAGTCACCATCCTTGGAGGTGTTCAAAGAACGTGTAGACATGGCACTTCAGGACATGTTTTAGTAGGCATGGTGGTGTTAGGTTGATGATTGGACTTGATCTTCAAGGTCTTTTCCAGCCTTAAAGATTCTATGATTCTATGATTGCTTTCCTTTGTTCCCCTATTTATCCATCATATCAAACTACATAAATGGCTAGGTCTCAAATCACTATCTCCATGTCTATAATGCTAAACTGACCGTGTTCAAGAGTGTTATCCAATGCTGGTGCCATCTGGCGTGGAATGGCTGGCATCCATTCTGCTAATCTCTCTGCTGGGAATGGTTTTTTGTCTCTAATGACCCTTAAGTCACAATCAGAAATTATCTCAGAGTTAGCTTGACTAAGCTGAAATAATGACAGAGACTGTTGTAATACTTTGAACATACTCACACACACACAAAAGAAAAAACAAAGAAAAAAGAAAAAAGAAGAAAAAGGAAAAAAAAGAACAACGAAAAAAGAAGAAAGAAGAAAGGAAAAAGAAAAAAAAGAAAAAAGAGTTTTTGTCAGTTCCCAGGAAAATTTCCTCACATTGTTTAATTTACCAATATAAACATAGTCGAATAGACTTGATGTCTGTGATACTGAATTTTGCTGTCCCTGGATCCCAGAGTCAACTTTGCATTCTAGAGTCTGGCTCAATGCTCTTTGTCAATAAGGCAAAAGTGTCAACTGTCTAAGAAAACTCACACCAGCTAGGACACCAAATGTTGGATCTATTGAATAAGAAATGCTGAACAGAGAAGCATCTAGTCCTGCGGACAGAAATAATGCTCGTTCACTGTTGTAGGTGTCTTTGCCTCATTCCTTCCTCCTAGAACTAGACATCATATTTATCTTCTAAAGACTGCCTCTTTTCCCATTTAAAAAACACAGAAACAGCAAGAATGAGAATGAGCTGCCCTTAAACCTCTGTATCTCCTGTTTTATACTACAGCAAGACTTTATACTTCACCACTGACTTCAGAACCCTATCCTAGCCTACTGAAGAGCAAAACCACATATCTATCTTTTAATTAAGCACAGTAGCTGCCACTTTCTAGAATAGAATAGTATGGGACTCTACAACATTCTTGCTCAAACTGTGCAGAAAATAATCCAAACTTAACTGAGCCAGAAAGAGAAACCTCTCATGATTAAGAAATTCATATACAAGGAAGAGGGAGTTCTGCCTTCTAGATTTTTTTAAACTAAAAGACATAGAAACAGAACATTTTAAGCATTGAAAAGCTTTGAACAAATGGAAGCAAGATAAAGTTTTTTTTAAAAAAAATCCTCATTTAGTAGGATTTACTAAATCTCACTTTCACAATATATACAGATATAGCATGATATACTACAAAACTACAACTACATAAATGTTATATTGCTATGTAACATATACTACTAACTACAAAAATGTTACATTGCTTTCAAATGTTCATACTATGTTAATGAGAGTTAAAGATATTCAGTATGGGAGGTCATTATGTTAACTACTCTTAAACGTCTATTGATTCTTCTACTCTGGAAAACAAATGAACTATTCCTCATGCAAGTTTAGTCTTCTTATGCAGAATAGCTCTTGCCTGACACCCCTTCCCCCATAAGGGAAAGGACAGAGATGCCTTATCTGACAACACAGAGCTGTTCCAGTTGTGTTCATTACTGGAGCTGGTCAAAATCCTTATCTGGCCACAAGCTAAAGAACTCTCAATTAAGCCATATTTTAGGATGTTACTTTATTGCGCTAAGGATTAATCACAATGTAGGGACATACTAAATCACAATTACTGGATATTAAATATCCAGCCAAGTTCTTTATTTTAGAGAAGAAAATAAGAGGACATTATTTCACAATATTTGAATAGACCCTTTCCAGGGTATCCTACTCAGGCCTCCAGCTAGGTTTTTGAGCCAGTGACAACTGTGAAGTTCATTTTCCTCAGCCCTTCCGGGTTTGTCCTTAGTGCTACACCTGTAGTCTTACTTTATGTTAAAATTAAAGACACAATTGTGTTAAAGACACAGTAAACAAGTGAAGTCAGGCTGCACAATGGTTGTGTGATAGTAGAGGTTACTAAAAAACCAAATTACAAAGTATGTGTAGTAAAATGATAATCAGCTTCCACACTTCCTAGCTTACTATAGTGTTGCACATCAACTGCATAAAGAATTAGCAGAATCAGAAAAAGAATCACCAATTCTTTGATCTGGTTGGTTTGTCTCTCCCTCAAGTCAGTTTCTTTAGCACTTTTTCTTCCCTTTATTTGCTTCACTTCTTGAGTTAAAACAATCAAGGTTGTGAATTTGGTATGTACAGTCCAATACATTTTCTCAAGGTTGCTTGTATTATTTACAGGGAGTGAGTCAAGTTTCCCAAACTGCATAATTCTTCTAGTACTGACACAGGTCTTTCCGAATTACACTTTCCTTATGTCCATGGTGTCTAAAACAGTGTTTGGAGTTTCTGTTCTTCAAGGTTTTACATGTGTCACAGTTGCTAAAATGGTTTGTAGTGGCTTTTTCAGAGAGCAGCTTGGGAATATACAACAGCTCAATAACTCTTACAAGGTGTACAGATGAATCTTTAGAAAACATTTTGAAAATGTACTTTGTGTGTTTGAAGATAGGAACTAAATATCTGACTCTGTTTTGAGATTTAGTGATAAAATATAAAACACCATCCTCATAAAGTTTTATTGAGAAGTTTTAAAATAAAAAAAAAAAATCTGAGCAGGATATAAAGGACTGGAACCTGAGCTCAAGTGTTTAGAACTACAATAGCAGATGAAGAACTTAAAAAATTTATACACTGTTGCTATACTGAAAGCAAAGATTTCACAATTAGACACTTAGATTAGCTAGAAAATTTATTTATATATATAGATGTAGACAACAAAAGGATACAGCTGTTTACATTGAGTTTGAACTTCTCTAATTACAATCACCTACAGTCGGCAATTCCCGACTTCTACAAGGAGGGTAACTCTTTCTTATCAATAGAAGAACGATATTGAATTCAATAACTGATGGCTATGGAATCTTGTTTCTTAATGCAATAAAAATAATTTTAATTCTGGGAACATTTCATATGTCTTGTTTAATGCATAATGTTTGACAAGAGAAAATATCTTTTTGTGTCTTATGAATTGAGCTGTTATAGGTGCAAAAAATGTATTTGCACTGTGGTAATCTATTAACTCATTTAGTTAAAACTTTAATAAGTCAGATGAATTTGAAATTTCTACAGATAATGCAAGATAGAGTTTGCATATGCTGGGCAACTTTTTCATTTAATGTTAATGTCTGAGAACTAAGAACTATTCTATTGCACAAAACAGTGTAACTGGTGCTTTCACCAGAAATTAAACTGCTGTCATTGCTATATATACTATAAATATATAAACAAATATATATATATAATATTTACTGGGTAGGTGGAGGGGTGCTATTCAAAGTAGAAAGTCCAAGGTTCTTCGCTTCTTTTAAATACTCAGAGAAACAAGAAAATAGAAATTGATCTAAAAACTTAATAGGAAGTGTTCGTGCCACTCCGCTTTTCCATAGGGTTACTTTGTGAGACACAAGGTGATAGATCTCCTTTAGAGGCGTAAGTAAGTAGTATGTGGAGAAGAGAGATGGCAGAACTTTAGTGGAGAAGAAGCTAAAGCATAATAAATCTGTTCCAAGCAGTCACTCAGCAGGTCCACAGTGATAAGGCAGGCTGAAGGTCAAACCAGAATGTCAAGACAGCAGGTTGCAGGTCTGGATCAAGGAGGTGTGAGATGGGATGCAGATGCAGATGTAGTGTCAATGCAGCCACAGCCTAGCTCGGGTAGGGGCAAAGCACAGGAGCATCAGATTTTAGTCATTGTCCCAGGCAGAGGCAAGGAGAGCCACTGCTGAGTCTTCTTCCAGGTTTTTCCCTGTAAGTTCCAAAGTTGACCAAGGCCTCTCAAACAGATCACTCATGAAGAAGATAGCCTTGAATGCAGCCTGTTAAAATTCTAGAATAAGAGAATGCACTTTGGTTTACCTCATTGTGAATCTGGCTCACGTCACCTAAAGACAGTTGCCAGGAATCTAAGTGGTATTATTTAAATACAATTGACATTTTTAAGTCTTCTGAATGTTTTAAGTCATCTTCTCAAGAGGTCATCAGTGACGGAAGCTGAAACTGAAGTGGATATTTTATCTTTTCCTTGTCTTTCCCCATCTACTATAAGTACCTTTTTAACTTCTGCCTATTCCATGTCCTCAGCTTTATATTGCAAACTTTACTACTTACACACATTTTTCTCTACTTCTTTTTCTGCAGCTCTGCCATTAGCTCATCACTTTATATTTTCATATTCATTTTATTCTTATCTGTAATGAAAAAAATATTTTTTGCTGTTCTTGCTACTGCTAGTGTTACAGGGTTACAACTTGTTTATACACTGTTGGCAGCATTTTTTTTTTTTGTAAAATGTCTTTTTCCCAGCCTACCTTTATCTTTTATTTTCAGCCTTACCATGGATATAAATTCAACAATCGTCAAAATCTGGATGTAGAAAAGGCTTTAGAAGCTCAAACTGGGCCAGAGAATATCCTGAAAAAAATAAGGAAGACAGTGCCTGTAATAAAAAGATTAGACTGGCACTTAAGTGCTAATTTTGCATGCTTTTATGGTAAATGAGGCTCTCCACGTTGGTTGACAGCTGCTTCTATTACATTAAATTCATTTATTTTCATATTCGCTGTATAACATCAGTGAAAATTCTTTGTGGGAACATATCTTATGGTTTCTACAGAGAAGCTGTACAAATTTGGACATCGAAGTACACCTTTTCTTGTGTATAAACTATGTGTAGATTTTGCAATCCGATCTATGTGTTTGATCAGTGGATGGAAACAATTGTGAAAGAGGGCCTGGAGTCTGCCAATAACTATGTGTCATGGCAAGGGAAAATAACAGGAGGAAAGGAAAAAAAGGTAAACCCATGCTGTCTTTGATCAGTTAAGATAACAGCTTTCATCAACGTGAGAATATGACCGTGGTAACCAAAACCAACAGGCATACATTTGTCAGACTAGTAACCTCACTGCCGAGGAGCAGTTAAGAAAGTGGAGATTAAAGTGTTTTTTTTAAATGCTAAGCTTACAGCTAGGAAGATGGAGAGTTTTTGGAGAGGAAAGAAGAGACAGAATTACCTATATCAATGAAAGACTTGCACTTTCATGTCAGTTCAAATATTCCTTTGTGAAACTGTTAAGGTAACATCACACACATATGGTAATAAACCATAATACAAAAGACTTGTAGAAGAGCTAGTGCAATTGCTAACAGGGAGACTTGGATAGTAGTCAAGCTTGGAGGAGTAGAAAGGCTAAATAGGAAAGTGTAAGCAGGGGTGTGGATTTCTAAAGATGTAGCACATTTCCTTCTCTTGGACTACACAAAAAGAAGCCTCATACAGCTTTGTAAAGTAATCAGGTGAAATATCCTTGAAAGGATAAATATATTTTTATTTTTTATATTTTTGTATATTCAGGTGAAATATATTTTGTACCATTTGTTTCCTTTTTCTTTTAAGAGTATAGCTTGTATTTCATCCAGGAAATCCAGATAGAGGACTTCCACTTCATAGAAAGGTCCTAAAGGATTACTTTCTGAATTGTAATTTTCTATGTATGATGTTAGTAAAGAATGGAGAGAATTGTCCTCTAGCATTGACTTGCAGGTAGTCACAATGACCAAGTGCAGGAGAGAAGCCTAAAGACACAGGTAGACAGGTAGAGATTATGGTTAGTTGGGACAGGACAACTGTAATTTATACAGCTAAAATTATAGAGTCATAGCTTTAGATTAATGAACGTAGTAAACATGCAAAAATTGTAGGAGCTCCGTAGAGTTCCAAGGCCTGGCTGTGCATGGTGGCTTTTCTTGATGATGCTTCCATGAGAAGATCTGGGTGCACACCATCACCTCCAAGTTTATTCTTCTTCCCTCCTATGTGCTGTCGTATGCTGAAGGAAATCAGGATGATTCCAATTCAGGTAATGAAGGTGTCAAATTGTGCCCCAGCAGGTTTGCCAGTTTGGACAATGAAGTAGCTTCCTGCACAATTCAGACACCAAACCACAATCACAAGGATGAAAAGGACTGAAGAAGGACATTGAGTTAATTCTCTTGTTCAAGAAATGTAGTCTTATATCTTTCATTCTTCTTATAGGAAGGAGAGGAATGAAAGGAAGTCTTGTGTGTTCAAAAGCTCTTTTTTTTTTACTTCATCCGTCATCGATTCTAACAGGTGTTTCCTGGGGCCACCTCATCAACAGCAGAAATTCCAGAACATTTCCAGCCAAATTATTCCACAGCATTCAAGTCTCACCATTTTTTTTCCCCGAATACCTAGCCAGAAACTAGATTTTTGTTGTTGTTGTTATTGTTCTTGATATTTTATAAAACTGGCTCTTAATCTCCTTCAAGTGTGTTGCTCTAACATAGACAGTGTATTTCAGCTGGATACTGACAAGTGCAGAGAAAAGTAATATTCAATATCTGATATCCGTACTCCTGTTATATATCTTATATGATATTTACTTTTTTTTCAATGTTAGCTGAAGTTCAATTGCTGACTCCCTGGAATGGCTGTGATTTTTTTTTATCTTCCTTGCTCTGAATTTGAAAACTTTACAGTTTCTGTTTAAGTGTAGTAACTTTTCCCTCAGTTCCATTTGCAATACCTCCATTTATAACCTTGTTATCCTTATGTTGTTTACTTGGTGCTGAAAGTGGCTTTTTAAACTTTAATTCAGGTGAATGTAGCTGCCTCCTGTTTATGACTTAATATATGAGCTAATTTTAATTAGGAGACACAATCCCCTGCTTATTCATAGGTCTCAGCTTCCCTGAAAGATCTATGGTTTCTGTTCCTGTAACTGATGTTACTTCTAGCATGTGACAAAAATCTCATTTTCACCTTAAAAAAAAAATCAATTCAATTTACTTTTGCATGCTATGTTTCCAGTGTCAGATCATTTTGAATTCTAATAGTCATTTGATAGAGTTACACTCCTCTGGGGCTGCTATTGCTAGCAATCATAATAAACATTCTCTGAATGATGAAATGCACTATTTCACTGATACTATGTGAGCAAACAATTCACTTGAAACATCAGAAAAACACAATACCTTAACATCTGGAGCGTATTAACAGAAGCACAGCTAGTAGATTGGGGAAAGTTTTAGTGCCTTTTCTGGAACTTTTTAGACTGCTTCTGGAATATTGTGTCTGGTTTCAGGCACCTTAGAAGAAGAAAAATGTTAATAAATTGGAGTAAGTTCAGTGAGGGACCTGCGAGCTGGTGGGAGGCTGGAGCAGCTACGTTGTGAGGAGATCCTGAGGGTCTAGGGCTCGTTCAGCCTGAAGATGGCTTCAGAGAAAGTTATTGAAAAAATAGATCTAAACTTTCTACTGTAGTGCATTGGCAGAAAAAAAAAAAAGAGAGACAACAGTCATAAATTTAAAGCAGTAGGTTCAGACCAGACATATTAGCAGATTGGATGTATTTTCCTGAGTATTAAGGTGGACTGGCTATTTTGGAACTTTTAAGGGTTGCTGTACATAAGATCTTCCTGATTCTGTCATATTCTTTTTCCTTCAGTGCTGCTTCCATATGATCTCAGCTGTTTGGTCCCTGAGCAAACCACAGGCTGCTTGCTTGATGCCTGAGGTCTGGGATCTGCAACTCTATACCCTCTTTCTCCTTGAGATCTTCATCTCGACTTTTCATGCTCTAGTAACTATTGCAAATTTCCCATCTGTGCCAGCTTTTAAAGTAATGCAGTGAGTAATGCTTAGAACTGTATGGACTGTTCTCTGTCAAGTACTGTGACTCCAGCTTCTACAGTTCTGCATCATCCTTAGCTTAAGCCTCCCTGTGACTTGCCTCTCAAATTGCTGTGCAAGGCATGTACACCATGCTTGACATCGTTCATAATACATGGGAAGGCCATTTAAAAGGTTAAGCAATAACTTTTAAATAGGCTCACAAGTGGGTCTGATTCATTCCTCACTCTAATTTTATTAACTTATTTCTCAAAGAAGCAATCAATCTCCAACATAAAGCAATGGCTGAGATGCTCATTATGAATCAGTCTCTTTTCTGTGATAAAAATTACAACCATAAAATTACCAAAATGGAAAGGTTTAGGAAATCATTCTGTTCTTGAGTACAATGGGATCTGAGAATAGCATGTACCTGAACCAGCTTCATGACAACTTGAAGACTGGTAAGTATTTTCTTTTACGCATGCAAGTGTTAATTTCAAAAGCAAGAATAATAAACAGTTGAGCTTTCTCCCATATTTTTCATCTCTCCTTTGTTCTGC
The DNA here is from genome assembly GCF_036417535.1 of Chlamydotis macqueenii. Taxonomy (NCBI): domain Eukaryota; kingdom Metazoa; phylum Chordata; class Aves; order Otidiformes; family Otididae; genus Chlamydotis; species Chlamydotis macqueenii. Next base: position 82,905,234 of record NC_141557.1, on the reverse strand, counting down.
ACAAGATCTTGATTCAAATAATTTTGTTCCATTACATTTCTTCTCATTAATGAACAGAAATCTCTGAAAATGCATCCTTTAAGTCTGATGAAGGCAAAGAGTTTGGCTTTGCTACCTCATGTCTCATGATTTCTGTATACAGTCTCCATGCTGCTGCTGTCTATTGATCCTTCCAGTCTCAACAATATGGAAGGAAACTTCCTGCTGTGAAGTAGTTTCATTTTTTGAATACTGTTTCTAAGTTGACTAGAGATGCTTCTGCAGCCAGGTGCAGAGAGACATTCATGAGCTATCTTTTATCTAAAGACTATATAGACACATTAACAAGGTTCTGTGCTTGATTTCAGTGCATCTTAAAGGTAATTTGAACATTTGCAGAGCCATTTTAAATGCTATAAAGTAACATTCTTACTGGTAATATCTGTATTTCCATTGGGTGAATTTCCAAACATTATTCTGTCAGTGCATGTTCGTGTGTGTTCCACAAAACCGGTAAGCTTAATGAAACTGTCCAAGAAAAGAGCCAATTTCACAGAAGAAAATTTGAATTATGCTATTTCTTCAGGTTTGCTGTTAGTTTCTTGACACTCCGTGATTCTTTTCTTGCCCTCCCTTCATCTTAGTTTTTGTCAGTTTTTGTCAGAGATGAGAAAGAAATAATCTTGTGAAACTGAACTAGTTCAACATTTTTCAGCAATGCAGAAAAATTGAGCGGAAAGTTAGGTTTCTTTCTGCAATGTTAGCTTATACCTGAGCCATAACAGACTCTCCCTTAAATATTGAAGATAATTGTTGCAGGTTGGAGAACTTGTAAATCATTAATTTCCTACAAAAACAAGACTCTAGTTTACTTTTGCTGTTTAATCACAAACTTTTATTGCAATGTCACACTGAATAACCAACTGACTTACTTAGGTTCTTTTATGGTCCCAAAATACATGAGTATTCCTGATAATAGTTACTCCTTCAAAACCCTGGAAATAAATCAGAGCTATTATTCTCATTTTACAAGAGAGGTTCTGACTGACAGAGAAGTAAAGGGATTTACCACAGTTTATATTAACAGGCCACAGATGAACAGGCAGCTGAACCCAGTTTTCTAAGGAATAGCAGTGCTCAACAGTGAAAAAGAACAACAATCCTTTGAACCATAAAAAGAATTCTTTGCAGTAAGATGGCATGCTACAGTAATTCACCCTGTTGGAGCTGTGCTGATGAGCAGTCATTTACTGATGGTGGATGAGGCTCTGAGCAACCTGACCTAGTCAGGGATGTCCCTGCTCCTTGCAGGGGGGTTGGACTAGATGACCTTTGAAGGTCCCTTCCAACCCTAACCATTCTATGATTCTATGAATACCCAGGCTGTTGCTCTCGTCAGCATGCTGCACTGCCAGAAGAGGCTCAAAGGTCAGACTGCAATCTATGTTTCTCATTCCTAGCCTGAACAAGGGTGGAGTTGTATTATGAAAGGAAAATTCAGCCTCTGGTGGAAGTGAACCTTTCAGCTCACTGTCCAACAATTCCTTTAATCTGCATAAAGAATTATATGAGTTCCTGTAAGAATAATATCCACAATACTGTTAAAAGGATAATTCAACATGACTGAGAGACTTCGTAATGAGAGAAAGTAGGTCATTCTTTTCATGTTAGAGAATTTCTATTTTTCTTATTTTCTACTTGGATACACCTTGTAGCTGTGAAATATTACTGGAACTATTCTAGTCACATCTGTTGTTTCATTTATTTGCAGAAAAGATCTCCCTGACTTTCAAATTCTATATCATGACAATGCTTTTACTATCTCAGCTCCCGTAAAATCATTGTATAGTAGTTAATGGTTATTGGTATCTAGTGGAGAATTATAACAAAAGCAGAATTACAATAAGGAACTGGAAGTCCCCAAGGCCTACTGCATCCACTTTCTTACTTTCTGATTGGAGAGAAACTCTACTTAATCTAAGTCAGAGAGCAGAAGAAATATTTTGCAGCTATATTGGTCTAGATTTTCTGCATTTTGCTAGGACTACTTATTGCCATGTACTGCTACTGCACATACCTACCTAGTGGTTCACCTAAATATTTGCCTATTATAGGACTGCATCCAGCTAACATAAAGGAATTTTACTGTTTTTAGTTGTAATGTCCCCCACAAGTAGTTACTGGGACATGAAATAATATGATTTATTTTGTGATAAAACACTCTTGCACATCCTCCAGCGTGCCCTGAATGCAATTTTGCAGAATGTAATGTGGACCAACATAACTAATTCTTCACTGAGAATAGTGTATATTATAATATTGCGTGTAAATTGCCTTACTCCATGTCGAATCATTTGTGAACAGATGCTAAATTATTCATCCATGGGAAGTATTTTTACCTCCAAGATATTTCCTGACGATTTATGTGTACTTACCAGGACAATGCCACCTGTTTTCCTTTTATCTAGAGGGTACATGTGGGTACATAGACCTCTAACTCTCCCCTCCACTCCAACCAGAATAATTACTCTTTGAATACTTAGTATTACTTTTGTATCTGTATCCTCCTTTAACATTGCCACAGATGACCCAGAAAAAGGCAGCTTGATGTCTAGGAAAGGATTCATAGAACTGAATGTGAAATATTCCATTTATGCACAGACCTCTGTGTTTTGCCTTGGTATGGCCAAAGGTAATAAATGGAAGTAATTTTGCATTGTTTACACATCATCGAGTCAATAGGAGTAGAGTAAGCAACCACTTTACAACAGCAGTTCCCAATTCCTGTACTCATTGCAGAATAGGATGTGAAAGTATGCATAGGAATGAAGTATGTCAAAGGTCAAAACTGGAAATATCTACCACTGGATTGAGCCCTTGTTATCTTAATAAAACATAGAAGCTGTTTCCCTTATCTGTGAACTTTAATGAGTAGAAGGGTTTAGGCAAACCACGTCTTGAAACCTAATCACTTTTGAATTGAACTTTCCAAATTTCAGCTGTGTCCTCCATTTTCTTCATGCTAATTTAACTATGGGAAGTGACCATAGCAGAGAGATCATAAGGACTCACAGATCTTTTTTCTTATTACTTCTCTTGCTCATTTATTATCTACTTAACCAGGCTATTTCCCCTGTCTCCTCTGCTGCGATTTTGTTCACCTTTTCCTAGTTTTAAGTCCCTGAGAATTGCATGTGTCAGCACTTTTGAAAATCAAGCCTGCAGTGGTTTACCCATCTTTCAGAAGAGCACAATATCTACCAAAAGAATCTCAGAGGATAGCTGCATATTTGTGAAATCACACATCACTCTGCATTTGAAGATAACAGAAGTTTACATCATTGAATATTATCTCATTAGATGTTTGCTTTACAACTGATAATTGCTTCCACAGACATGAGAAATGACAGATGAGAGGATGAAGGTGTCAGTGGAATTTTTATTCAAAGGAAAACTGGAAACTGAGATAAACTGTGACTACACAAACTAGTTGATGTTGCTCATCCTTTTCCATTTAACTCAAGATTAAGGCACTGAACAAATACTTTTCCTGTCTTTTGCTATTGCTTTCAGAGTAGAAGATTTTCCCTCCTCTTGTAAATTTTGGTGTTATTGAAAAATGAGGAAGTAAAACACAGGAAACAAACAGCATTTTCCCTTAAGCTCTTATTGGTATAATACATTGTATTGATTATTTTTGTACATGCAGTGTTAAAAGAATTTTAAATAAGGGAGAATGCCTCAGTGACGATGTCTCAGTGACTACAGTATAGTCATCTCTGCCAGGGGAAAAAAAATCACACTTCATCAAATATTTTCTCATGGATTTAGGGTTTCTCTCACGTTCTTGTCCCTTCAGCCTCTTCATCTGGTGGTGAAATGATGTGTCTGGAGAGGTGGAGTAGCTGAAGATGTTTGTTTCCAAGCTTTTCTACGATTGTAACCCTTTAAATGTGAAAACAGAGAGAGAAAAAAAATATTTGAAATCTGCTTTGTGGTTTTGTTATTTTTAACATGAAGGACTATATCCCTTTCCTCCCATACCTAATTTGTTTCACACACAGAAGAAAAACTATTAAAAAGCTGGACACATACCAATGTTTTTACTGAAATAAGCTTACATGCTGCGTTTGGCAAATGTATTCAAATTTTCTGTTCCGTATGTAACATTCTGCTATGTTTATCCTGTTTCTAACTAACACTTAATAATGTTCAATTTCTTTTCTGAAAGTAGAGTGAAAATTGTAGGAGAGGTAAATTAAGAAACGTGATTGCTATTTATAATTTCATGTTGTTTAAGCATAAGCTAATTAGATCTTACAGTGTTTAATCCATCCATAAACATAAGAACGTAAGAATATCCACTGTTGATAAATCTTGTAAATATTCAGTTGCTGCACATTTGAGTTAAAATGTCAAGGAACATGGTAAACATTTGTGATTTTTCTTTTTTTGAACATGTATGTAATCCTTCTATAGGAGCAGTGGGAGCCCCTCCCCCCAAAAAAAGACTTATGAAATATGTTTAGGCATAGATTATCCTACTCATATCCTTGATTAGCACATTGAAAGTGCTTTGAAACATTTTGCAATTGCATGATCTACAATTTACTGACTAAAGACAGTCTTATTCTCATGATTTATCAAAATTTTAGAGTGAGAGTGGTAGTAGATTGACACAAACATTCCCTCTTTCACTTTAGGATAGTATATGAAATTGCTTAGGCAGACTTCCTCCTTGTGCTACTGTGAATCTAATCCTTTGTGAACACCTCCAGGAGTGAAAGAAGAGTGATTTACATATGCAGAGCCTTTGACACCATTTCTCACAGAATTCTCCTGGAGAAACTGGCTGTTCATGGCTTGAATGGGTATACTCTTCACTGAGTGAAAAACTGGCTGGATGGCTGGGCCCAAAGCCTGGTGGTGAATGAAGTTAAATCTAGTTAAACATAAGTGATGTCCCCCAGGGCTCAGTGCTGGGGCCAGTTCTGTATAATATATTTACCAATGAACTAGACAAGGGGATCGAGTGCAGATGACACCACGTTGGCTGGGAGTGTTGATCTGCTTGAAGGTAGCAAGGCTCTACAGATGACTCTAGACAGGCTGGATCAATGGGCTAAGCCAAATTGTGTGAGATTCAACAAGCCTCCACGTTGGGTCCTGCACTTGGGTCATACCAACCCCATGCAACACTACAGGCTTGGGGAAGAGTAGCTGAAAAGTTGCCCGATGGAAAGGGACCTGGGGGTGCTGGTCAACAGCCATCTGAATATAAGCCAGCAGTCTACACAGCTGACCAACAAGGTCAACAGCATCCTGGCTTGCATCAGAAATATCAGGCCACACCCTGAATACTGTGTTTAATTTTGGGCCCCTTACTACAAGAGAGGCATTGAGGTGCTAGAGTGTGTCCAAAGAAAAGCAACGAAGCTTGTGAAGGGTCTGGACCACAAGTCTTAGGAGGAGCAGCTGAGGGAACTGGAATTGTTTAGTCTGGAGAAAAGAAGGCTGAGGGGAGAACTTATCGCTCTCTACAACCACCTGAAAGGAGGTTGTAGCAAGGTGGGTGTCCATCTCTTCTCTCAAGTAACTAGTGATAGAACAAGAGAAAACATCTTCAAGGTGTGCCAAGGGAGGTTTAGATTGGCTATTATGAAATATTTATTCACTGAAAGGGTTGTCAAGCATTGGAATAGGCTGCCCAGGGAGGTCGTGGAGTCACCATCCCCAGAGATATTTAAAAGACACATAGCTGTCAAGTGAGATGGTTTAGTGGTGGACTTGTCAGTGCTAGGATAATGGTTGGTCTTGATGATCTTAAAGGTCTTTTACAACCTAAATGATTCTATGATTTTTTTTTTATTCTATATACATTCAGTTCTTAAACAAACAATCTCTTCCAAGTTAATGGATTCTAGTATATGAACACCATAATGTCTGAATTTAGCTGAGATAACCGAAAGTTCATTGATTAGTGGGCATAAGAAACAAGAATATATTTTACTGATTATTAAAAAGGACTACTCACGTACAAAGCTTTTTTCTTAGCAAAGAAAAGCTTTTTTTTTTTGTTTTTCCCCCATTTTTGAATCGGTGTGCAGTATTTAGGAGCCTTTTTAGTTCAATATCTCCTAATAAAAGTGTAAGGTTTATACCCTAGCTAGAAATGATGGCTAGAACCCTACCATACCATTTCAGTTGTTCTGGTGAAAAAAAAATACTATCCTTCTGAATGTTCTCCACATGAATGAATGACAATTTGGTGATATGGCAATAGTAACGAAATACCTCTGTGGTTGTGCTTTCTTTACTCACATTGAATCACAAAATTTGTGTTGTTAGAATTCATAGATATTGTCATAGGTTCTGGTGATATGATGAGAAAAAATGCAGAACCTGGAGCAGTCCTCTTTATTGCAACTTAAAAATGTGTGAAATATAATGATAAAATGTCCAATTACTTATTTATTTAAGACAATATTTTATTCTACTAGACATTAAAATATTTTTTACTCTTAAATAACTTCTTTATACTTTGATTCCTTTCAGAGGTTAAAAGTTTAGGAAAAAAATAATTGGAGAGTTAAAATTGAATTTACAAAAATAGTAAATTTAATTATCTTAAAGTATGCACTTTCTTGGAAGACAGTATGAACAACTACTGGGATTTGCATCGATTTATATGCATGCTTGCAATAAAATTTTCAAAGAAATTGAAAATTAAGCCAAATTAAATTAATGTGTGGATGAAAAAAATAAAATGTTTTATATTAGAGTGAAAATTAATTTGTCTGAATGCATACTAGTTTCTCTACTAAAAGTTCCAATGCTTCTGATACTCTTTCTGTAATTCATCAATTGTGATTTGCTTTTTATGTATTATTAGATTTACTCCTAAAAAGAGAATGAAATTACTATAACCCAAAATAACAACAACAACAACAATAATAATAATAATATGGCTTCTTATTTCCTTCAATTATAGGAAACATGGAAGGATACAGTAAAAGTTTTTCAATTACTATTACTGACATTTTGGACCAAACCTTTCATCACAAACAGGCTATGATATCACAACTTACAATGATTTGCACTACCATAATTTCATTGTAAATTTGACTTATACAAAAGTCGTTCCTCTGTTCCTAAGCAGAGGCTTCCGGTAGTAAAGCAAAACTTCCCCAGCCAAAAAAGCAACATGCTGATCACCTTGAAAAGTGCAATGTAGGAGTCATGACTAAGACAGGCTATTTACAAAACACTGTTACCTCGAACTTCCCAAAAAATGAATGTCTGGAATTGCACATGCTGTCAGAAGACAGAGCAGATGTCAAAATATCTGGCATGCTATTACCATATTTTGAGCATAAGAGATAAAACAGGAATAAAGCACACTTCTATATTCAGTCTGAAGTCCAGAGTGTCGTCTCCAGAAAAAAAAAAAAAGTTTAACATTTATGCTACATGTTTTACTGCCTGGATTCCTAGAAAGCTTTGTAAAGAGAGAGGTAAATGTCACTAGCTTTTCCTCCTGCTTGTGATCATTGACAAGAGAAGCTCAGCAAGGTCACTTCTGACAGTATTTACATTAACAGACAAAATTTGCTCCTGTAATAATGTGTTTGCAGAAAAACTAATTATTTGTGGAAGAAAGTGGTTTTCTGAGTTTTAAGTTGGAATAAAAAGTATGTAATGAGTAATGCAATAAGGAAGCTGTATGTGTAAGAGAGAAGAACATACTTTTACGCCTGGTTTGAATACATTATCTGTGTTTGATAGGTAATGCAGGCAAATACTTTTCAATCTGTAAGTTGCTGTCAAATAGTGAACCACCACTGTAAAATAGTTTATGAAGAACTATCATTTTTATTTTCTAAGTAAATGGCTGAAATAGTTTAAGTGAGTGAATGACATAATGTAAAAATATATCCTGGCTGACATTCAGCTTTCAATGTGAATACTCAAAAGTGTGCACGAGAATGTAAGTCCATTCATGCAAACATAAGAACAGGGAGTTGGAGTGAGTAGGAGTACATCTGTCTGGGAAAATTTTCATGAGCACTGACCATTTTACATGGAAGTTTCAGAATTTCCAATTTTTCAGTTGCAGAATGACATAAGAAATATCACAAACTAACAGTACCTGGCAAAGTATGACTTTTATTGACAGTCCTACTGCTCCTGAAATATATTGCTACATCAAGAATTTTATGCAGTAAGACTCTTTTCTGAAGGTCTGACTTACAGAGTTTAAATTTGGAACTGAACACAAACATTTCCTGAAGACTGCAAAGATCTTATTGATGTTTAGATCTAGTAATATGGAAAAGAAATTGGGAGGAAGAGTATGAGAAATATCATTTAACTCTTGCTGTTTGAAGTGTTGTCTCCCTTAAATGATGTGGAATGGTGGAAAAGAGAAAAAAAAGTGTCAGTGTCACCCTTGTTTCAGCATCGCAAAAACTTCCGGGAAAGGTGTCTCTGCCTTTCTCTGAGAGTAACCGAGCAGTCTCAACTCAGAGGATTTTGGGAATGTAGAGTCAGGCAGATAGACCGAGATGGAGCTGGCAGGAACAATTAGGGAAATGGTTTTGCAGCTGGCAATACATTATCTGTGGTAACCAGAGGGAGTGTGGTGCAAGCAGAGGGGACTGGGTAAAAGACCTACCCTGCAAGGACACAGTGATCAAAGTGTAGACCTGATTTCCATGTTTTCTATTCAATGTGTCTCGCTCTCGTTAAGATTCTGATAGTTTCAGTCTTAGCTGTTTAATTACTTACATTGGTAAGGCATTATCTTCTAAAATCATCTTACCCTCAAAAACCACTACTTGTAGTGTGAGTGTATCATAGAATAGTTTGGATTGGAAAGGACCTTTAAAGGTCACATAGTCCAATCCCACTGCAAGGAGAAGGGACATCTTCAACTAGATGAGGTTCCTCAGAGCCCCGTCCAACCTGGCCTTGAATGTTTCCAGGGATGGGGCATCCACCACCTCTCTGGGCAACTTGTTCCAGTGTTCCACCACCCTCATTGTAAAAAAATTATTCCTTATATCTGCTCTAGATCTACCTCCTTCCAGTTAAAAATGATTACCTCTTGTCCTATCACAACAGGCCCTGCTGAAGAGTTTCTCCTCGTCTTTCTTATAAGCCAACTTTAGGTACTGGAAGGCTGCTATAAAGTCTCCCCGGAGCCTCCTCTTCTCCAGACTGAACAACCCTAACTCTCTCAGCCTTTCTTCACAGGAGAGGTGCTCCAGCCCTCTGATCATCTTTGTGGCCCTCTTCTGGACCTTCTCCAACTGGTCCATGTCCTTCTTGTGTTGGGGGCTCCAGAACTGAACACAGTACTCCAGGTGGGGTCTCACGAGAACAGAGCAGAGGGAGAGAATCACCTCCCTCGACCTGCTGGCCACACTTCTTTTGATGCAGCCCAGGATGCTAACTTAAATTTACAAAAGAGTGAGACCATAATATCTTGGTTGTCTTCAATAATGTTGAAAAATAGTGTTTATCACTTTGTAGTTGTTTATACAGTAAGTGTCAAATTATTAAAAACAATCAAGAAGTGGCTAAGTAAGTAATAAGATATTGAACTCCACAGTGTTTACTTTGAAATAAGTCTATATTTTAGGTAGTCCTGCAGGGAGCGAGGAATTGGACTTGATGATATTTATGGGTCCTTTCCAACTTAAGATATTCTATGATTCTATGATTTAGATTTTTTAACCTTCTCAGCTGATAGTAAACTAGATTTGTGAAAAGTGTCAGCAGTTTCCCTCACATGCTTTTGATTTGCTAGGACTTACCATCATTTCCAGCAGCCAGGGTACTTCTGTCTTACCTTCTGGAATAGCAGGATTCTTTTCTGTCATTTTATTTCCCTTGACTTCTTGGCTTGGTTATTTTATTCTAAAATTCCAAGATTATGTTGAATATAGGAAATCAATATTCTCTTTAACATGTTTATCTTCCCTCTTTTGATCATTTGTATAAGGAGCTAAAGACATTTAATAGGCAGGCTTTCCTCCTTCTGATTATTACACTGATCATGGGGGACTACCTAGTTAATCTTAAGGCATGGCTGAGCCATGAAAAGGTGCTGCTCTTTGCAACACTAAGCATCTTGCTGCTGGGCTTTTGAGACTTACTCATAGACTTTTAGTCCTCAGACATTTTAACACCATTGGTCATTTCTACAACTAGAGCAGCTGAATACTAGATAAAAATGAACTGTAGACACTCATGGGTTGTTCTTTGCCAAATAAGTACTTGTGTCACATAATTGCTTTTCAAGCAGTTTCTGGTTGATACTTATGTAAAACCAAAAACAACAAAAAAACCCCACCCAACAATGAATGACTTAAATTTTGGTTAGCTCGATTTTGAACTTTGCAATTTTTTTTTTAAGTTTAGTAGAAGAGAAAGTGAAATATAATTTAAGGTATAGCAGTATTAAAATACAATGGATTAAAGCTTCAGACTCTTTGAGATCTATTTAGGTATTTTCTGAGCTTTTTTCTGATGGTGACAGCTGAAGTTCAGCCTTGACAGAAAGAATATAGCATAAGCTACCAAGGTGAGTTTCGTTCATTACCACAGCATGAGTTAATGTTTGGGATTTTAAAGAACCTGATAATACGATGAAGAAATAGGTAGAATACACTTCATACTTACAAGTTATCTATTCTCTCATTTTTAACTTTGACTTTATTAAAATATGCCTTCTAGCTGTAACCTTTCCTTATGTATTTGCAAGGTTTGGATTTTGCTCTGCTTTTATATTAGACATTGTGAGTGCAAAATTTCAGAAATGTTGTAACATTGTAGTTTCAGCTTCAACTCTTTAGCACGGCTGCAGTTTTACTGATAATGATATATTTAACAGATGCATGGAGATACTAGTTGGAAGATATAACATGTGTCATTTAGAGGAGGTCTGTACCTCTTCAATTATATCTGAGGTATGCATGAAAATTGTGCATAAGTCAACTGCTTTGTGTACAATTGTCCTGGTTTTATCTGAGGGGGGAAAAGGCGTGGTACAGTGGCAGCTTCTGTAGGAAACTGCTAGAAGTTGCTCCGCTTTGTTCAGTGGACTTGACTGGGCCTAGGGTGGACCCGCTGCTGGCCAGGGCCGAGCTAATTGGTAGCAGAATGTTCCCTGATAACACCTCTGCAATAACGTATTTAAGAAGGGGAAACAGGAAGAAAAAAAAAAGAAGAGAAGATGTGAAGAAGCTGAGCGGGGGCAGAGAGGGGGAGGCACGAGCCTCGTGGGCCTTGGAGGCCTCACCCTCTGGCCTCCCACCAGGCAGCCGACTGGGTCCAGCTGCAAGAAGTGGAGAGGAGATGAGATGTCAAGAGATCCTGAGAGGTGTCTGCCTGCCTGTTGTGAAGAATTTTTCTTGTGAGAGGAATGGCTGCAGAAGCCAAGGACAGTGAAAAAGGAGGGGGAGGAGTAATGCCACTCCTGGCCAGAATTCCCCTGTAGTCTGTGGTGATGACCATGGTGGAGCAGGTTGTCCCCCTGCAGCCCATGGAGGTCCATGGAGGAGCAGAGATCCACCTGCAGCCTGTGGAGGATCCCACGCCAGGGCAGGCGGATGCCTGAAGAAGGCTGTGGCCAGTGGAGGGCTCACACTGGGGCAGCCATTCTGGAGGGACTGCATCCTATGGAAGAAATGACCCATACCGGAGCAGTTTCACAAAGGACTGTAGCCCGTGGGAGGGACCTCATGATGCAGCAGAGGAGGAATGTGAGGAGTTCTTCCCCTGATGAGGAAGCAGTGGCATAGAGCAACATGTGATGAATTAATGGTAACCCCCATTCCCTCTTCCCCCCTGTGTGGCTCATGGGGGTAAGGAGGTAGAGATAATGTCAAGCCTGGGAACTGGGAGGGGTGGGGGGAAGGTATCTTGTTCTCTTTCTCATTATCCTGCTTTGGTTCTAACAATAAACAAATAGTTTTCCCCAAGTTAAGTCTGTTTTGCTTGTAACAGTAACTTTAAGGATCTTTCCCTGTTCTTATCTCAAACCTCAAGCTTTTTTTTTCTTATATTATCTCTCCCTATTCTCTTGGAGGTTGAGGGGAGAGAGAGAGAGACTGCATAGTCTGGTCCTGATCGAGGCTAAACTATGACAACAATAGATTATTTTTATGTATTAGCAAAATATAGGTTTTCCAGTTTGGTTTTCCTCACACAATTTTCTAGTTCCATATAAATCTGCTGGCTTACTAATAGGTCTTCTCAATATATCTGAAGTACAGTAAAGCATTAATGAATGGCCTAAAAAATATTCTGTATGTTACCAGCCTGTACATAATAAAATGTGTGCAAAGAAATTAGGATGTTTACTACTAAGTAAAGGCTTAGTAGTATGGACTTAAAGGTTGCAAAGCTACACTGGCTGTGGTACCTCAGTCAGCTTACTTCAAGTTTCTTGGGTAACTTGAAGTTGTTGATTGGAGTGTCTTATGCTAACACCTAGTAGTTAGCCAGTGTGAGACAGTCTGTTAAAAGCAAGTTAAAACAAATTCAATACAAAGTGTAATTGTTTTACTGTTACCATGTAAGGCTCAGTCCTGCTCCAGCTCATGTCTGTGTCTCACTTGGGAGTTCTGCTGCTGCTTTCAGAGTAAACTCAACTGGGCACCCTGCATTAAGTGTAATTTCATATAATTTTGCTTCGTGGTTAATGAACTGGACCATTAGAGTAGTCTAGAACCAAATAACTTTTCTCATCTCTGCCTCTCACCTGCTGATTGAGGCAGAACATTTTACTTTCTGCCTCCAATTCCATTTTTGGAAAGTAATATAAACATTATTTTCCTTTAAAAAATGTTTCACGTCCCCTTATTAAAAACTACTAGGTCAGTGAAAAGTGTGGGAGGATCCAGGTATTAATACTGGTCTATAAATATCAGAAGAGAATTTTGTTTTAATTTGTGTTGTGGGTTTGATGACACATACTGAAGAGTTTGCAAAGTAGGGCATGGGTTTTATCCCTATATGGATGAAAAATTGCAAATAATTTAGAGCCTGGGTGGATTTTTCTTTGTTGGTTTTTTCTTTTTGTTTTTAAATTAAATGACTAAGAAAGTTTTAAAGGATTTTATTGAGTTAGCTTCTATTACCTTTCTAAAAAAATAATCATTTAATTTACATACTGATTAAACATCTTCCATGATTTTCTAAATTATTCTTAACTACAAAGGCTGTTTCTATAGTTACAATTTGTATCTTAATTTCATAGTAGATTTCTTTCCACTTATTCAGTTCATTCCATTTATCTAACTTATTTGTTATTTGAACTACACATAAACTTCATGGACGCTTATCTCTTACAGCTTTTGGGAAGGAAAAGAAATGTATTAAGACAGAGATAAAAGTGTTTAGTATGCAGCTAGTTCAATTACCAGGGAATATCATTTAGACTTCTCTCTTTAATAGAGATACAGGCCTTTGAAGAAAGTCTATAAGAAAATAAGCCAAAGAATCAATTAGATTCTCCTAGAATTGAATAAAGTACAATAAGCACCATTTAAAATGTAATAATTTTTAACTAACAGCCATAATTTTTACTAGGTTCATGAAACACAGATAAGTCACGGAGGCATTTAAAACACTTCCAAACAATTGTAATGCCTAAAGAAGCCCATTAATATTTTGATTAAAGTTGAAAATATTGTTCATTCCTCTTTATCATCCTTATTTCTTCACATAGGGCAGAATTTGTGGCTGTTACTTTTCTGTATATCACTACAGATCCATTTCATGCTTCAGCTGTATAATTAAGTTACTTGTGCTAGTCTTCCCTGAAATACTTAACTACACATATCATGCATTTGTTTTCCTTCTTTGTAGCAGAAATTAACGAACAGACTTTTTAAAACTGTAAAAGAAATTATGTGGAGGATATTCTGCTCTTTGGAATTACACACACACCTCTGTTATACAGTGTATTATGTAAGTGTTTTATCACATGCTTTGGAAATGCAATTTCTGTTCTCACCATTAAGTGATCATCTTTAGCAGTTGCATTTTAAAACCAAACATTTCCCCTTCAGAGTTCTCACATAGAGAAATTTGCCTTTTAGTGCAAAGATATTTCTTCCTTTTTTTTTTTTTCACCTGAGCTGGAATGTAAGATAAACAATGTGCAATCCCAGACAGAAGTTTTGTTAACATGCTATATATTTTTTTTTTTATGTAGTCCTGTTACTTCATAAGTCCAATGACACATCAACACTTCTTTCGGGGCTAATGCTCAAGACATGAGTTCGAGTGTCAACAAATAGCAGCCACAAATATGCTTTTCCCTTGACCAGTTGAGCATGAAAGGACACAGAGGCTTTGAGCATGTTCTGAGTATGTCACAGGAACCAGTCTAAGCCCTGTCACTTTCTTCCAAATTAACACATTCATGTCTTTCAACTGCTTTTCTATGTCAGTAATAGGTACAACAGCTCTATGGGAGATTTTGGTATGCTATGATCTAGACATAACAGATGACAATTCTTTCTGTGCTTGCAGATAATATGATAAAACTTTGAGATTTTGACCTAAGGCATTTTCAGATAGATACGGCTATTCTCATTCTCATTCTTGTTCTCATCATAAAGAAACATTCATATTTAGAGTGCTGAATATGAGAATAAACTGTATACATGCAATAGTTTCAACATTATAAGAACACATCAGATTTACTGTGGAGATATAAATTAGTTTGTATGTTTCCAGTGAGTGAATGCTTGAAATACATCAGAGTTGATAGGAATGTACAGAAAAATAATCTATGTACACTGTAGATTTGGTGCATTTCTTGAGTATGTTGCTACACCGTCATAACAAACCAGTTTTAAGGTTACTTATTTGCTGAGTTTGCAGACATTAAGTTCAGCTTTTGGCAGTCTCTGTTGTTTGATACTGCAATGCTGAATTAGTCAAGAATGCTGGAAAAACCAGAGATGCTTAACTTCTAATAGAGCTCAGTCATTGTTAAATGTTAAATGATAATTTATGACCAATCTCATACTTGACTAAAAAGAATGCTTTGAAAACAATTTCACACCACCCATCTTAGTTTGAAGGTAGAATTGTTAATAGTTTTACTTGTCTCCTGAATACCAAAATCAGCTGGGGCTACTATTTTTCAATTTGTTGCTTAGAGAGCAGTGCTGAAATTAGTTATATCCTCCAATATATCTGCAGAGTGGTACTAAGGAAGTCTCTGTTGCAGAGCTTGAGATGTGAATTCTACATTTTCCCCTTTCTGCTCAGCTGTTCAGTGGGGAGCTCCTGTGCCCTGAGGCTTAGTCTTTAGGGAAAGTATAGACTAAGCCTTCACTGCAATCATCAAACTGGCAAAATTGTGTAGTTCCAGAGGCCAAACCAATCTAGCCAAAGCTAGAATGTGTTCAAGCTGGATCTAGAAATGAGATGCTAGATTTTTCTTTTTTTCATAGCATGAACTGACTACCTGAGGTCAAAAGGGTTTTGTTGTACATGGTTTGTAGAGGTAGCCATTATAGTATTGTCTAAGCTGCTTTAGTTTCCAGCATAGCAACAGTATTTATTGGTTTTTGTCTTAATTTCTTCTTTATTCAGGCAGTCATTCTATGACACATTTATAAGAAATTTCCTTCTTTGAAGTATCTGGATTTTGCTTTAGGATATATCCAATTCAAAAAGTAAAGCAATCTGATCTCTAAATTGCTTTCTAGCTAGCAGGTAGCAAAGGGGAGACAATCAATTTTATCCAAGAATGGCCAAAAGCAATGAACAAAACCAGTACATGCATATTTTGTTGTCACAGCACCCATGGCATTCTCAGAATTGCATGCTCACTAACATATTGTGATTTTTGTGTTAACTGTGATGTGTGGTCTGAAACTTTTTGAAGACAGATGCAGAATTCTCATTGATTATGACTTTTAAATTGCTTACATTTTCAGTTACGCTTGTGATTACGTCATAAAAAGGCAATCTCCCTTCTCCTGAGCCCTGAAAAGGAAAGTGGAGCAGGTTTCACTAAGATAAAAGACTATAACTGATAACTTTGCAGAGTTAAGCTTTACAGCTGATATTTTTCTCCTTCTCAGAGCTTCATATGACCTTTGAGAGTATATAGCTTATAGAAATATAGATGAGATTAAATTATATTTAATTTTTTCCACCTTGAGCTTTTACTTCCAGATTGATTTTTCCTGTTTTGATAGGGCTTGAAAGACATCATCATAATAGGCTGTAGCATGAAATTTAAGTAACACCCCATAGTCCTTATCTCTGCCAAATCTAGGTGACTTTGCATAATGAAGAGGCACTCTAAATCACCCTTTTCCACATTTCTTTTACCTGGTTCTTCATGCAAGGTCTTTCAGCTCTCTATGGGTTCATATAAGAATGAGCGATATACTGGCAGTGGAGTATGTCAGTGGGTCACAACCTATCTATTTTGCCTAAGTCATGACAGAACATTCCTTTTATTGACTTGCGATGAGGCTCTTTAATTGATAAAATAAAAGCTATATGATTCAAACGTCTTAGGTTCCTTAAATTAAGATAATCCAAGGAAGGATAATCTATCAAATAGAATATTTGATTTAAATCCTCCAAAACTTGATTGCTTTTGTTTTGGTCTTAATGTCACAGAAGAAAAACAACTGAAGAGTAATATTCTTCAGTTGACACTAGTACTTTTTTTGAAAGACCTTGGATTTTAATGCTGGTTTCCATACACAATATTTAATTATAGTTCTTTTAATGATTTTTTTTTCCTGATGCAAAGTCAAAAACATGAATGTTGCATGTGCAATACATATTTATTAAGGTAGGATCTAACAGCTTGAAATATTTAGATTAGATTTATAAGCTGTTAGCTTTCCAACTTCTTTTTCATTACTAATTTTATGTATGTGTAGAATGTCTGGAAATTAGCTGATATTATAACAAAACTGAAGAGGAGATTGAAGTAGGAAAAGTAGTAATAGCATTTTCTAAATCTCAATAATGTTAATACTTGTTGTGGTTTAACTCCCATAGGCAGCTAAGCCCTATACAGTTGCTTGCTCACTCCCTCTACAATAGGATGGGAGAGAAAATGGGAAGGATAGAAAAGAAAACTGGTGGGTTGAGATAAAAGACAGTTTAATAGAGAAAGAAAATACTGTGTGTGCAAGCAAAGCAAAATAAGGAATTCATTCACTAGTTCATATCAGCAGGCAGATGTTCAGCCATTTCCAGGAAACCAGGGCTCTATCACGCATAACATTTAACTGGAAAGACAAATGCCGTAAGTCTGAATGTATCCCCCCATTCCTCCTTCTTTTTCTCAGCTTTTATGGCTGAGTATGACATCATATGGTTTGTGATGTCCCTTTGGTCTGTTGGGGTCAGCTGTCCCAGCTGTGTCCCCTCCCAACTTCTTGTACACCCCCAGCCTACTTGCAGGTGGGGCAGAAAAGGTCTTCGTGCTATGTAAGTACTCTTCAGGAATAGCTAAAACATTGATGTGTTCTCAACACTGTTTTGGTAACAAATCCAAAGCAGTACCATATGAGCTACTATGAAGAAAATGAACTTTATGCCAGCCAAGCCCAGTACAATCTGGTACATGATACTGTACTTATTGTCTTGCAAATTGAGTGCTTGCTTAACCTAGCAAAACATTCCAAAAAGCTCTACCAAAGATGCCTGAAAAATTGCATCCAGAGGAGAGCAACAAAGCTGGTGAAAGGGCTAGAAGGAAAGTCCTATGAGGAGCAGCTAAGGACTTTGAGTTTGTCTAGTTTGGAGAAAAGGAGTCTGAAGGGTGAGCTCATTGCTCTTTACAGCTTCCTGAGGACGGTAAGTGGAGAGAAGTACTTACCTCTTCTTCCTGGTATCCAGTGGCAGGACACGTGGAAATGGCTCAAAGCTGCATTCAAGGGAGGTTCAGACTAGATATTAGGAGACATTTATTTACCTAGAAGGTGGTTAAACACTGGAGCAGGCTTCCTAGAGAGGTAGTTATGCCTCATGCCTGTCTGTGTTTAAGAAGTATTTGGACAATGCCTTAATAATATACTTTAACTTTTGGTCAGCCCTGAAGTGGTCAGGCAGTTGGACTAGATGATCATTGTAGGTCCCTTCTAACTCAAATTATCCTATTCTATTCTATTCTTTTCTGAGACTTCTTTTTTTTGAAATGGGACCATTTACTTTCCATAGAATGTTTTATTATTATTTATCTGCATTATAGGAGTACTCAGAGCATTTCTATTGTGAAACAAGAGGCCAGTAAATGTGCTTCAAACCAAGTCTGAGACAACCAAATACTCATTTCATCATGGAACATACAATCTGTCTAAATGGTGTTAAAATATAATTAAGCTTCTACAGTTAAGCAAGAAGTTTTGCTTGTTAGCTAGTGAGGAAAAAATTGAATAATTTTTCTTAAAATTTAAATAAGATTTAAAGAGACTCAGAAGTTAGTCATTGCTCAGTTCAAAGTAGGATTTTTTTTTCTCTAAAGTTTTGTACATTCATTGCTCCCTGGATATATATTTTTCATAATTTAACTCTCTTCTGCATTCAATGGTTGGTTGTAACAGGAGCAGAAATAAAAGAATGCACAGCATTCAGCTACAACGTCTCTATTCTATGTGCCACCAGAGTCAATGGCAGGTCTTCTAATGATTTAACAAAGCTTTGGACCAGGTTTTACTTAGAGATTCATGAAGATGGATTATCCGTCTTTCAAGAAAGTTGTATCTACCTGCTTTCACTTAGATCATATTTATTCGGGAGACGTCACTACTGTTCCAGTCCCTGGCTCCTTCTCATCACTGTCTCATGCATTATCCTCTCTCTTCTGCCACTGATTTTCCCGCTTCCTGATCTATTTCTTTCTAGGGTCTCAGATAGACTCCTTGCTGGAGTCCTGGCTTCTGATCTATCCATCTTTGTAACAGTTCACTAATTTTAGTTGTTGTCTCCCTAGCCATTTGAATCAGTTCCTTCTAAAACAGGCTGAGTTCTGATTAATGGGC
The DNA here is from genome assembly GCF_036417535.1 of Chlamydotis macqueenii. NCBI lineage: Eukaryota > Metazoa > Chordata > Aves > Otidiformes > Otididae > Chlamydotis > Chlamydotis macqueenii. The sequence continues at coordinate 82,886,212 of NC_141557.1, read as the reverse complement.
ATTAAAGCAAAGGCAAATCTGCCTCCAGGGTGTCAGTTTCAGCTCCACAGGTCCACAACAGACACTGCAACAGAAGTCTAGCATAGACCACAGTCCTGCTTCTTCCTGATCTGCCTGGGACTGAAATGTATGAGGTGAGACAGTTCACAGACCACTTAGTGTGTACTGTCAGCTGGAAAAGCAAGACATGCTCAGCAAAGAGAGTTTTTAGTAGTTCTTAGTTTCTTGACTCAGGCAAATCTCTAACAGTTTCTAAATGTATGTATTTTTAATAAATGTGACTGATTTCAGATGAGGTGAAATCAAGTTCAAAGGCTAACCTGCAGTCCCTGTACCAAAGAACATTTTTTTCTAATGGAGGTTTTTTTCAGTATTTAGCAATCTTCTGTCTTGTCCCCCTGCCCCAACCTTGTTCTTGAAAGCAAATATGAATTCTGACAGACTGCTAACAAAGATGAATGTATATCTCTTCTTCCCAGACCTATGCCCCACCCCCTAATTCTCCACCCTTCCCCTAGACTTACCGTAGACAATATGAACAGTATGAGTGAAATCTGGCAAAGCCATTAGCAATTGGAAATAAAACTCTATAATTAAAAACATTAGATGACAATAATAGATGGCGTTCAATGATCCAGCTATGAAAATATGTGAATTGTTTTGCTGCTTCTGGAAATCTATTTGAAAATCTGTATAATAATTGCTGCCTTGTAGCCACATCACATTCTCTACTCTTCTGACTTTTTTTTCCCCACAGTGCTTAATTCTTTGTCCAGCTCTGTCAGTTCAAGTTACTTAAAAGAGTAATTCATGTCAACAAGTTATGTATTTTAAAATACCAGGCCTCTGCCTCAGATCATAAGCACTTTTCTGGTCACAGACACTCAACAGACTTATTATGCTGCTTGTTAAGAAAAAAAAAATGGCAGGTTGATCCAACTTGCTGTGATTGAAGTTGAAATATTACTTTAAGAAGCTAAAGACTGCATATGTCCTTAATGAGTTGCAAATAGTAATTATGAATTGTCTTTCATTGTTTCAGTAGGATACAGGATAAGGAGCAAAACTGAGACTTGACCTCAAAGCACTTGTCATTAAAGTTTGCTTCAAGGAAACAAACTTTCTCTGTTATGTGCTTCAGAGTGATGGTTGTAACCTTCGTTGCATTTAACTGCAGGTCTTTCAAATTCAGTTGACAAAACTGACATCAAATTGACAAAGGGAGTACTTAATCTATTTTGAGATGGAAGTAGGGTTTTGGTTTTTTTTTCTTGGTCTTATAGGAAAGACATACTTCATGCTAACCCATCTCATAAATTCACTTTGCCCTATTCATCTCTTGCTGTAATATTCTAAGGGAAGTGACATTTAAGGAGTCATATCTTATCTGCCAGCACAGATGAATTGGTTCAAAACGTACATTGAGCAGTTAATTTATAAACGACTGCTGTATCATTGAAGAAAGTTGACTATCATCCACTGAAGCTATGTTCCTAGTATTAATCAGTATATAATGAAGTATCTCATATTCTTAGCACATTAAGTTTCAGGTATCATTCCACCTAATACTCTTTTTTTCCTAATACTTAAAAGGATGTGTGTATGCTTTCAAGGTATAGTTGTCAATTTTCTTAGATGTGCAATTCAGGGAAGAAATAAATTGGAATGTATGGCTTGACTCATGTTTTCAGTCACCTGTGCCATTTAGAGAAATTATGCTGTGGTAGCTGATGGGTCTAAGTCAGAAAGAGCAATAGGAACAAATCCTGTATTTTGCATACATACATAGGAAGAGCTGTTATATGTCTGGTTTTTCATCCTGCCTTGCAGAATATAAATATGACATTATTTTTACTTGAGTGGAATATACTGCAATTTGTGTACTAAATGGTAATCTAAACTCTGGAAGCTGAAATAAACTGAGGTTATGCCTGAAGTTCTGTTTACTTAAATGTATGTGAGGTTTAAAGCATAATCTTCTCCGTGTTCTACATATATTGTACGTATATATATGTACTAGAATTGAGAAAAATAGTCACATTAATCTTGAAGTATTTCATAAATCTTTCAAATATTGAGTGATAGCTATATGACACCATTCATTTACTTTGCTTTGGCTTCCACACAATTAATCGAGCTGTCTTTACTGTCTATGTGGTCTTCACCCACACAAAATAAAACATGGTTATTTAAACAATCAAGGCTCAGCTGACTACTGGAAGCTCATTAAGATGCCTGGAACAAAATATTTCATGAATATAGATGTGAAAAATCTGGTACCTGATGGGAGGGGTTATGGGTTTTTGGGGGATGGGTGTTAAACTTCCTCAGTGACTTCCTCATCCTTACGAACTGCTATTTTTTTTCCTGCTAAAATAAAATCAAGCCTGGAGTCTCAACACACAGTTTGCATGACTTTGAAAATTTGTTATGGACAACTAAAGGCAGTTTGAAAGTGATCACTTAATAACTGACTCCTGCTTGCTCCCTCTCCCTTTCAATAAATGTTTTGAAATTATGTTAAAATTTCCTTTATTTCAAGGGAATGGCTACTTTCATGTAATTTGTACTGGTTTTGTGTAGCAAGGCAGGGTTACAGTGGCAGCTTCTCTGAGAAGCTGCTAGAAGTTTCCCGTTTGTCCAGTGGACTCGGCCAGGCCTAGGGTGGACCTGCTGCTGGCCAGGGCCGAGATGATTTGCAACAGTGATAACACCTCTGTGATAGCTTATTTAAGAAGAGGGAAGAAAAAAAACAACTGCAGGGGCAGAAGTGGAGGCAGAGATGGGGAGATGCAAGCCTCGGGGCCTTGTGGCCCTCAACTTCTGACCTCCTACCAGGCCACTGTCTGGGCCTGACTCAGCCTGGATAGCCCAGTGCAGCCAAGAGAAGTGAAGAGAGGAGGTGTGAAGAGAACCTGAGAGGCATCTGCCTGAGCCTGATGGTGAAGAATTTATTGTGAGAGAAATGGCAGCAAATGCCAAGGTCAGTGAAGGAGAGAGAGAAGCAAAGTTGCTCCTGCCAGAGATTCCCCTGCAGCCTGTGATGAAGACCATGATGAAGCAGGCTGTCCCCCTGTAGCACATGGAGGCCCACAGAAGAGCAGAGATCCACCTGCAGCCCATGGAGGACCCCACGCCAGGGCAGGTGGATGCCTGAAGGAGGCTGTGGCCTATGAAGGGCTCGTGCTGGAACAGTCTGTTCCAGAGGAACTGCACCCCATGGAAAAACAACCTGCACTGGAGCAGTTCATGAGGACTGCTGCCTGTGGAGGGACTCCATGCTGAAGCAGGGGAGGAATGTGAGGAGTTCTTCTCCTGAGGAGGAAGGAGTGGTGGAAAATGACATGCCCTGAACTGACCACAACCTCCATTCCCTAGTCCTGCTCTGTGCTGCTAGGAGGGGGGAAAGAGGTAGAGATAATTTGAAATTAATTTAAACTTGGGAAGAGGGGAGGGATAGGAGTAAGTTGGTTTTGTTCTCAAAAACATTATCTTACTTCAGTTTTATTGACAAAAAATTGAAATAGCTTTCCCCAAGTTGAGTCTGTTTTGCCCATAATGGTAACTTGAACAATCTCTCCCTGTCCTTATCTCAGACCTCAAGCTTTTTTGTTTTATTATCTCACCCCCATCCCCTTGGAGAGTGGGGGCAGCGAGTGGAAAATTGTGTAGCTTGGTCCCGAGCAGGGCTAAACTACGACAGTTATTAAAGAGAAAATTATTGTTGGAGAAGAATTACTTTTTATCGTTCTGAACGGTCAAGAAATGGCACAAACGCAAGAGTAAAAAGTTAATGAGGGCAATACAGAAACGAGTTCCATCAGAAATCCATGCTAAGGTTTGCTCAATGCTACTTATCAACACAATAGGTGCACGTCTGCCATAAACCTAGTAAGAGTTGTATTTTTTTCAGCATGTCTGATGTCTGTTTTCAAGGAAAAACTGCCTTGTGAGGGAGGATTTTAATAAATTTTTGCTTAAATTTTTTAATTGAGAGGTCTAGATCCTCTACAGTGTGGAGTATTCATTTCATGATAGCTGTCTAAGAGTGTTTATTTGGCATGCTAGGACAAAAAAAAGGCAAGTAGCTAGTCTGCTACTTGTAAGAAGGTTTTATTAAATGGTGAAGTCCATTTAACTCCTGTCTCTGGTAGGCTTTTGGGACCTGCACTGTCTTATTGACTAATTATTTCCCTTTGTTTCTCACTGTTTTCTGTACCTGCTTGTGCACTATGTGTTATTTACGGTTTGCTCACAACCTGCAGTGTTATTAAAAGCCAGCATGTATGACTGGAGACTGAGAAGTAGACTAAATTTTTTCACTGCAAGAGATATAAAATAATTTAATAACTGTTGTTATATTTTTCCACCTAACTGTTCTGATTTCCATGCAGGAAAAAAAAAATAAAATATTATGTTCTGTACATGAACACAATTCATTATTGGCCAACATGAAATCTATCTGCTGTAGAGTAAGATTTTTTATTTTATTGTATTTTTTAGCTAAACTATTTAATGACAAAATCAAACTCTTTTGGGGATAGTGTGATACGATGCTTATACTAAGTAGTCTATCTTAACAAATTTTTAGGCAGTACACACGTTTTGAATATCCTAGTAGAAGCAACATTGTTTGGTCTCAGAATAAATAAAAACTAACACACTGCTAAGCAAACTACTTCAATATTGACTTCAATATTGACCTTCAACATAGTACTATTAAGTGATCAGATTACTGAGACTGTAGGTTACTTGAACAGTCTAAATGAAGGGAAATAAAAATTTCCAGTGCAAGGTGTCATCTGTGTTTGGTCTCTGAATACAGCAGATAACTCTGGCAATGCACCTATCAATGTTAGATAAATTATGACTATTTGAATCTACATTGAGCAAATGTGTGCCAAGGTCCTTTCTGTTGTTAAGAAATTCTCCACGCAATTTTTGGCAGTGTAGTGTTAGAGGTACCTCCCTTAATTTTGAAGAAGCCAACTCAGGAATGAGAAGCACTGTAGCCATGGTGCAGAGATCCTGAGGCTAAATTACCCAGGGTGTATTTTCACACAGCCATGGCTAAACTACTTCCTATATTCAAGACAGCTGGTTTACAGCAAACTCTGGTATCTCTGTACTACTGTTAAAATTGCCATGTGAGGCCATTAAGCTAAGACAAGCTGATCATTAAGGCAGTAATTTGCATCAAAGACTGATGAATTTTCATGACCTTTTTTTTTTTTTTTGCATGATACTACTTGGAACCAGCTGAAAATAAAGCCAAACCTATATGAAATTTTAAAGGAAAAAGAAAAAAAAGTTATTGTGTTTTACAGAATTATATGTATATACATATATGTATAAAATGTTACTTGTAAATTATCCTATTTTTTTGCAGATCTTCTGAGAGGTTTTACAGGCATGCGTTCACATTTATTGATTATATCAGTAGTATTTTATTGAGTCATTTCCAATTTCCATTACTTGATAGTTTCTTCTTTGCTGCAGAAGATATTTTTTCTGAGTAGTCTGTAGCTGTACTGATGAAAAACTGATTCTATTACAGAGCATGTAAAGGTTAGTTTGTAGATGCTCAGAAATATAGGGTGAGGGTTGACTTTTTAAAGATGAGTTGAAGACAAATGAAGATATATTGCTTACGACACTGACCTTATGGCCTGTTTACTATATCATATTTTTTACTGTAGTACTTTGTGTATTATCTACATGTGTCTTTTAATTCCTTGACCATATATTTTAGTTTTGAGTGGCTGCTTTTTAATTATGTTTGTCTCAGCAAAATAAAATAACTTGAAGGTACTTATAGACTCTAATTTTAAAACTTAAGTGATCAAAGGTAATTCTGCTCATTACAGACCTGATGCTACGTATCACTTTTCAGTACTGGAAGTTATTTTTCTTATCTTCATAATGTTTTCTTTATGCTTATTTTGGGGCTATTTCAATGTATTGCATTTGATTCCGAAGCACTTTAAAATGTCCATATTTGCAGAGAAATTTCCCTTTTTTTTTGTTATGCTTATTTAGAAGATGGCTTTGCATTATCTCAGTATGGAAACAGTTTAGTATACTACCTTTTTATACCTCATTAACTGCTGTCCTATTTATGTGTATATTATTAGGCTAATTTCATTGGTGACAGCCACGGTGACAATTTGTTATTTTGTTGTGCTCATGTCTATTGCAGTTACAAAGATTAAGGACTTCTTTAGATAGATCTGAGACACCTTTCTGCCAGGGTTTTAATTGCTGCAGTTCTGCTATTGATTCCTGATATACTGTACATGAATGGAGGGATTGTTTTAATTTTCCCCATGCCTCTGGTTTTTCTCTTAAACTGCAAACTTCTGCTATTAAGTAAGGTTTTGTAAACTGAGGAAACTAAGGGAAAGAGTGATACAATTTTGTGATAGTTATTACTAGAATGAAAATTGTTTAAGTAATTAATGATTATTAATTAATTGATTATTACATTGCATGTAATAGAACAAGAATTCTTTTGGTTCCACAGAATTGTAACTTTTTTTTTAATTTCTTTTTTTATTTTTTTTTTTAGTGAGAATGAGAATTCTGGGCTTTGAACAGCTGTAACAGACAGTTCAGTCTAGTCACTGCTCAGCCAAGTAACCTGATTTTAAGACAGAGGTCTATTATAAGCTGTTCATTGACGTATTTGCCAACTACATGTTCACAGACTAACATTTTATATTTTATGGTAACCACAGTTAAGAAGAAAGAGTGCTTTCCAAGCAAATGTTATTTGAAAGTACTTCTTAAAGATTCAGGCATATTCTAGTAAGAGCTTTGTTTAACTATTTGTCAGTGACATTAGGACACAGTTGAGAAAACAGTGTGAAAAGCAATTAAACTATGGCATCTGAATGTAAATATCTGTCCTACCTCCTCTCAGTCAGCTGTCTTTTCCAGCCTGAAGGAGCCTCTACAATTTCATTGTTGGTTGTACAGAATCTCTTCCACCTTTGGCCACTTTTTTCCACTCTTCTTTATGCTTTATACTCTCTGCTACATTCTTTTGAAGGTGGGGGAAAGAATATAAAAACTGCATGCAGTTTAAGGGTGGTGGCCACCAGGAATTAAGTCTGTAATGATGTTCAACCTCTTACAAAGTTCATTCCTAATTATCCCTATAAACTGATTTGCTTCCTAGAGTACTGCTGGACTCTGAATTGATGTTTCTTTATCTGTCATACCCTAAAGTCTTTTCCTGGAATGTTAAGGGTTGGCTCGGGTAGCATGGTTTGGTTTTTTGGTCTGTGAAGATTCGGTGGACAAGGGACGAGCAACGGATATCATCTACCTGGACTTGTGCAAAGCTTTTGACACTGTCCCACATTACATCCTTCTCTCTAAACTAGAGAGACATGGGTTTGATGGACGGACCACTCAGTGGATAAGGAGTTGGCTGGATGGCCGCACTCAGAGAGTGGTGGTTAACGGCTCAATGTCCAAATGGAGACCGGTCACGAGTGGCATCCCTCAGGGGTCCGTGTTGAGCCTGGCTCTGTTCAACATCTTTGTCGGCGACATGGACAGTGGGTTAGAGTGCACCCTCAGCAATTTCGCCGATGACACCAAGCTGTGTGGTGCGGTCGACATGCTGGAAGGAGGGATGCCATCCAGAGGGACCTTGACAGGCTGGAGAGGTGGGCCAGTGCCAACCTCATGAAGTTCAACCAGGCCAAGTGCAAGGTCCTGCACCTGGGTCGTGGCAATCCCAGGCACAAATACAGGCTGGGCAGAGAATGGATTGAGACCAGCCCTGAGGAGAAGGACTTGGGAGTGCTGGTGGAGGAGAAGCTTAACATGAGCCGGCAATGTGCCCTTGCGGCCCAGAAGGCCAACCACATCCTGGGTTGCATCAAGAGGAGTGTAGCCAGCAGGCCAAGGGAGGTGATTCTCGCCCTCTACTCTGCCCTGGTGAGACCCCACCTGGAGTACTGTGTCCAGTTCTGGAGCCCCCAACACAAGAAAGATGGACCAGTTGGAGAAGGTCCAGAGGAGGGCCACAAAAATGATAAAAGGGCTGGAGCACCTCTCTTATGAGGACAGGCTGAGAGAGTTAGGGCTGTTCAGCCTGGAGAAGAGAAGGCTTCATGGAGACCTTATAGCAGTCTTCCAGTATCTCAAGGGGGCCTACAAGAAAGATGGGGAGAGGCTGTTCAGTAGGGCCTGTTGTGATAGGACAAGGGGTAATGGTTTTAAAATAGAGGGAGATAGATTTAGATTGGATATTAGGAAAAAACTTTTTACAATGCAAGTTGTAGAACACTGGAACAGGTTGCCCAGAGAGGTGGTGGAGGCCCCATCCCTGGAAACATTCAAGGCCAGGCTGGATGAGGCTCTGAGCAACCTGATCTAGTTGGGGATGTCCCTGCTCCTTGCAGGGGGGTTGGACTAGGTGACCTTTGAAGGTCCCTTCCAACCCTAACCATTCTATAATTCTATGATTCCCTTTACATTTATCTACATTATATTTAGCCTTCTACTGAATCCTGCAGAAGTCCTCTGCAGTTCTTCACAGATGTCATTTATTTTTACTGTTCTGAACTACTTTGCATTTTCAGCAAATCTTGTGATCTCACTCTTCTTTCTCAGTTTCTTTACCTGTCTATTCAATAGCACTGATCCTAGCACAAATCCCATGTAACTCCACTGGTAACCACCTCCACTGTGAAAAACAGGTATTTTACTCTCACTTTCTGTCTTTTTACCAATTATTTATCCTATGTCACAGGTATTTTATTCCTGAAGAATGCTCAGTGAAAGCATTCAACTAAAGCTTCTTAAAAGTTCAGACTCCCTCGATTGTTTTGATCTGCATTATATGTAGGCTTGCTGAAATTTTCAGAGAAATCTAGCGATTCCGTGACACATTATTTTTCTCTTAAAAAAACCTTGTGGTCTCTTCCCTAGTATACCATATTTAGTCAGATGACCAGACTTCTGTACTTTATTTATGCTTTTTATTACGATTTGTCCAGTGTGAATGTCAGGCTTAGAGACCTATAGTTTCTTGGGTCTCTTTGGCTATTTTCCAGTTCTCTGCTGTGACAGTAGTTTCAAGGAAGAGGTTAGTAGTTTAGTTATTTCATTTTTTAAATCCCTAAATGATTACCACCTGACCTTGGCAGTTTGTTCCTTTTTTATCATTATTGTTTTATTCCATAACCTCTTCTCCCACCACTTCATCTGCTATTCTGCCCCTGTATGCAAGAAAAAGCTCAACAAGAACAAATACATAAAACCCTGTCTTTCTGGTATGTCTTTTCTTCTTAGACAGCAGCTTTTATATTGGGATCTTTTCTCTTTTTCTAGACTCTCTGTCGTGTTTCCTTAGTAATTAGACATCATTAGTCTCACCTGGAAAATAAAAAGCATGAGCCTGACCAGTAATAGAGGAAACTTTTTAATGCCTCTGAAATTTTATTCGATGAGTGTTTAAGTACCCAGTAAGACTCCACGAACAACACATACTTTTATTCTCTCCACTATCATGTAGTTACTTTAGCATTATTGATTTAAGGGACAAAAATAAGATTCTGTGTAGAGATGTAAGAGAGTTATTTTGCATGTCAGAACCCATATGCTGAAAATTTTCTAATTGTGCTAAGTACTAGAAACTACTAGAAATATATACCATATAGGAAAAATCTACTAATGAACTTGTTAAAATTGGTCATCTCTTCAGTTATCAGGAAGAATGCTTTGCGTGCTATCAGATGTCAGTGTTTTTATAAAAAGAAATTTCTCTCAGGCAAGCCTGATCTACTGTTAACTGAAACAGTTTTTTTTACAGTTGAAGACAATTATCAACCTCTCCTTTTCTTTGGTGGCATAAGACCTTATGCAGCTTACGTGACATATAAAATAGCAATTGTAAATAGTGTTTTTATTGAGGTTCTGTCATTAATATTAAGTATTGTCTAACAATGTAAATAATTTATTCTTTGTGTGTATGACTGGGAGTATGTCTGTGCAGGGCAATGTTTGAAAAAGCATTTTAAGTTAAAAAATAAAAAGGAGACTAACAGAGGTGACAGCACTAGCTAACAGAGAAGTTTTATAATCATGACCAGTTGACTATTATCCCTGACTATTCTTTCATCTGGATGCCAATGATACGGTCGTGGGAGACCTGGAGCATATCAAGAGTGGCTACATGGCTTTGGGATCATGGCCAAGTGAAAGGAGGCACAGGCAATGTATCTTTAATCCTGTTGGTACAGCGGAAATGTTTGAGGCAGAGTGCATGTCAATGCCTGATGTAAATAACAAGAATTTAATTTTTTATGACCATGGGGACTTTTTTTGAGGATGGAAGACTTTTGGAAAGAGACAGGATCCACCTGATGACGTGGAGCTAAAAACCTTTGTAAACAGAACAATTAACCTGTTGAGAAGAGCTTTAAACTGGGAATGATAGAGGAGGGAGATGACAATCTACAGTCAAGTGAGAAAGTGGTAGACAAGGTAGGCCAAAAAAAGGTATTTTGGGTGATATGGACAAGAGACATCTCATAATTACTAAAATAGGACTGAAGAAAGCACACATTAAATATAAGCAGATATACAGGGCAGTGCATACAGGACAATATTTTGGAGGAAACTCTCATTCTGGGAAAGCAGCTTGACTGGGTGCCTCTCTGAAGTGCTTGTAAACTCATGCATGCAGTATAGGGGAAGAAAAAGGCGAAATCAGAGGTCTATATGCAGTTACAGGGCTGAGATCTCATTGGGATCACAAAGAAATGGAAGGATAGCTCATAGGAAAGGCGGGCTGGGAAGCCAAGGAGGAGTTGCCCTTTGTGTGAGAAAGCAGCAAGAATGCATGGAGCTTTGCCTAGAGGCAGGTGATGAGTCAGCAGTGGTCTGCTTAGTCAAGATTAGAGGGCAGACTAATGTGGGTGATGTTGTAGTGGAGGTCTGCTACAGATTACCTTATCAAGACATAGGTAAGGCCTTCAGACAACTCAAAGAACCCTCATTTGCAGGCCTCAGACCTCATGGGGGACGTGAGTAACTAATATCTGCTGGAAGGGCACCATGCAGAGTACAAGCAATCCATGAGCTTTCTGGAGTTCACTGATAATAAATTCCTGACCTAAGTGATTAAGGAGATGATGAGGAGAGACAATCTGCTGGACCTGATACTTACAAACAAGGAAGGACTGCTCAAAGATGCAAAGGTTGAGGATAGTTTCAGCTGCAGTGACCGTGAGATGGTCACACTCAAGGACATGGTGATTCTCATGTACAAGAAGCTGAATATGAGCTAGCAATGTGCTGTTGCAGCAAAGAATGTCAGCTTCCTCCTGGGCTACATTAGGAAGAGCATCGCCAGCACATCAAGGGGAATGCTAGATTTAGATCTGGGCTCTCCAGTGTGAGAGACACATGTACATTCTCTGCCCATTTACACAAATTATATGCATTAAACATTTGGATACTGACAAGTTTCACTGACATGACAGGAAATGTTTGATTCTTATGCAATTATGCCACTTTGCTGCAGTTATGTAGTTATGAATGCCTCTCATGAGAGATGTCCAAAATTCACATCAGAAGAACAAGATTGTGATCTTCAGTCATTTATATTTCAAAACACTTTGACCATAAATATGAGATTAAGAATATAAACACTTCAAATTCCAATTAGATTATGAAGTTAATTTTTTTACTTTATCAAGTAGAGTGTATTTGCTTTCTTTCTATAGCTTTTTAAAAATAATGGTGTTATGCTACACTTATTTCCCCATGCAATGGGAACTTTTTAAACTCCTTGATTAGCTGAGTAGGTGTCTATAATGATAAAATGGTAGGTATTAAGCATATATTAAATGTATAAAGATTACTGTGTAGGATTGAAGTAGATTAAAATATGAAATTTGCAATACTCTGATATGGAAAACCACCTCACCCATTTGTATTAGAAAATACTATTTAACATCAAAATAATGTTTAGAAAACTCCTTGTGGTTTGTTTTAAAAATAAAGATCAGGAAGTATGAAATTAAAGTGTTTGAAGTTAAGTTCTAATATTCTCTCCATTTTTCTTTTCTCCCCTGTAGACAGATTCCTCTGGAAAGACTCATCTCTGCTTCATGGTAGTAGGAAAGATGTGAAAGGAAAGGAGGAGAGAAGACATCAGTGAGTCTTCCCTTGGTTCAGGAAGAAGGTGAGAGCATGTCTCGTATCCGGGGGAATACTTCCTATATACTTTCTGAATACTTCCTACATATATCCTGTTTGCAAAGCAAACTCTCTTGTTTCAAGAAATTCTGATGAAAGGCACAAACCCACAAATCAAAGTGATCTTCCCTTCTTTATGGAAGACTAGCTGTTAACTTTTCAAAGTTAATGCATTCAGATGGACAGGCTGTTAGCTTAGCTGCTACTGTTCAGGACAAATACATTTTTATTTGTGAAAGAGACTTAGAAGGTATTTGCTGTCACATACATTACAGATTGGTGTTCAAGAGTATTTCTTTACAGTTTCAATACTAAACTGAGTTTTATCTTAATCTTGAGTTGTGATGTCTTGTAAAATCTCTGCCAATTTCACTTCTAGAATCATGTAAAAATTGTTTGAGACAAGGTAAGGAAAACCAAAGAACAAATGTTTTATCTGCAGAAATTATTCTGTTACTACTGGTACTACTGGTAGCTGTGTTTCCTGTCTTTTTGCTTTTCTTCTTCTGGTCTACTCCTATCTACCACTATCTCTGGTTAGTATCTAAGAAAGATTATAGAACTTAGGTATGCAGCTAGTAAAGCAGCTTTTACAGTAGTGAGTTTTAAGTATACATTAAATATTGATCTCATTTTAAGTGTTCTTGATTTTAAGGAACATTAGACTGATTTAATCCTGGTGTAGTCAGGAAAGTATTTTTTCTTTTATGTTTAGCGATTCTATTGTGGATGGATTATCCAACAGCTATAATACATTTCGTATGTAAGAGTCACTTTACGAAAGGCTGAATGCATTTCTCCCGGTGTTTTATAATTTAGTCATTTGAAGATGTCTGACTTCTATAAAGAAGAATGTATGTTGGATAATCTTTGCTGTCTTCCATGGTTCCATTTCTTCTGTAAGAAAGGAGTGTTGTTTCTCCAGTATAACATTTTGGCAGCAACTTGCTTTTCTAAGTTTTTAACTTTCTAAGGTGCTACTCACTGCCAGAACTTTGCTGTTTTTTTTTTTTTAAATACCATCAGTGTCATTTCTGTTTCTAGTAGCTCATATTTATTTCATGAGTGAGCAGTAGAGAAAAAAAAAATTGGATGATTCAGCTTTTGGAATCCAGTGTTGTTAGTATGCATATTGTGGTGACTTTTTATGGTTATCCTGAAATTGTTCAGCAAATATATGGACATAGATAGTGGATTGGGTAATAGGAAGGAGTGTTATGAATTAGAGTACACTGAATGAGCAGAAAGCAGAAACAACTGTTTTCAATATATACTCAGAATGCTTTCAGGGCATTTTCAGCTATTTTATACATAGCAAATGTTAAGTCAGAAGCCTGAAGAGCTCTGTGGACCTTGCCAGTGATATGAACATATCACATACAGAAGATTTTTGTGAGGTGTCATACTGCTATAATCACATTAGCTGAGACTGTCATGTTTTGATTTTGCCCAAGTTGTGAAGAGGACAGGTTTAGCCCATCACTGTCTTATGGCATTCCTACTTTCTTGTTTTCACTAACAATTTTACAATCCCATAATGCATCAGATCTGTCCAGTCATCTGGATGAAAATTTACATAAGGAAAAAAAAAAACCAAACAAAAAAACCAACAACGCAGAGTAGGTTGCCAGCCAGAAACTGTTCATGAAACTGTTCATGATTGGCTTTGACAGACTGTGAAATTAAGTGTCAGAGTGTGATCTGAATTTTTCAAGACATCAGTAAAGTGATATTCTAACTTTAAATTCCAAAAAGCTCTAACTAATTCACTTTTAAAACTAACACACTTCAGTTTCAAGTTAGTTTCTGAAACACTTGAGAGTATGAGTGAACTAAAATTTAAATATAGTTAACTTGAAGCTTTTCAACATAGCTTGTATTTTATTTTTAATTCTACTATAAAAATATACAAATTTCAGTAATAAGTAATAAGGTCTGATAAAACATATTTTTTTTAATCCTGTAAGTTTAATAAATGAAAATCTAACTGATTATGATCTAAAGACGAATAAAATCTCAGAGGGATTTATTTCCCCTTACAAAGAACTCTAAAAGGTTGCATGGAGAAACTGTTTAAAAAGTAATTTCTAAATATTGACCACACAGTCCTTAAGTGACCATTGCAACTGATTTTATACAAATATAACACTGATATTCTTCCCTATTTTTGCTGGTTTTATTCTTCTCTTTAATCTATTGTGTCTTGTTACCCAATGTAGTTATAGTCTTTTTCCTATAGAAAGACTTTTTAGATGGAATAATATTAAGAATAATTATATGTTATTATAATCTATTATTCCTCTCTTAAGGAAATAGAATTGAAGCTAAGATTGTTGAAGAGGTAATAGTTGTGAATTCCTAAACATAACATCACAATGTGTATCTTTTAAAAATGCTTATGTCTTTAATTATGTACAAGACTCATCCACAAAGGTATGGATTCTTCTCCCCTGACTGTTTAGAAAAGTGTTCTCATGTGAAATGATTATAGAAATCCTCTAAATAAAGTCGAGAGAGAGATGCCTCCCGGGACTGGATTCTTTTCATCCCAAATTATGCACTTTCTACAGTTTTCTTCCTAAATGCGCTCCCAAGTGCATTTAATTTGTTTTGCACTTGGATGTGTTGTTCAACATTGAAACAGGGTAAAGTCATAAACTATCAATTTTAGTTACAACAGTACAGATTTATTCCATGCCTCTCAAGATATGTCACTGCTCATAGTTGATTTCTCCTGCTATTACTACATTGCAAATGCAAAATAGTGTAACAAGCAATAGAAACATAGGCAGCATATACTTAAATGTTAATTTTGTTTGACATGAAAATGTAAAAGGGGATCATTAATCTCTTATAAAGTCCACATATTCTAAATTAGGTTCTTCTTTAATTCTCATTAAATTAAAAATGACGAAAAGTTAGCCATACAAAATTCTGTGGTACCATTAGATTTTAAACTGAGATAGCAGTCTTTGGAAGTCCATCTTTTTAAGGAAACAGATGGAGAGTACTGAGCACTATAGAACTGTTAGCTCCAGACATAACTCCAGGTACATTTTCTTCCTCAGATACAATTGCATATAACAAATACTTTGCATTACGCACTATCCCAAGGAATAAAGGTAAGGTTTTGTGTATGGCAAAATTTTAAATAATGAAAAATGCAGCTATCAAAATTTGTACTGTTAGGTGAGATATAATAGTAGAAGAAAAAGTCATCAGTGTAGTGTCAGAAAAGCATCCTGAGACAAGTAGATAACCGTATTTTTTGAAATATATCTAATACTGTTTAATTAAAAAGCAGGCCTCTTATCATAGTTTGTCTATCATGCTTTTTCCCCTGTTTTAATGAATAAACATAAAAAAGTACACACTAATTTGTTGCAGATATAGTATGGCTTCACTTAATTTCTTTTAAATCAGGGAGCTGATTTTTCCAAAATATTTTATCACGAAGAGAAAGTGATGAGTTTTCAAGCACATTGCTTCATATGTTTACTTCTTTTTTCTTACATGATTTATTGCTGAAAAAATGACATTACAAATTTCTTACTATCACATGTTATATAATATTATTTGCTTGGTTCATTTGACTTTTGCTAGTCTAAACTGTTTATAAATCAGTATTCTATTGTTCTGTAAAGCATCAAACACTGTGCAGAGCCCAAATCTGTTAGGCTTGTCTGTTTATTAGTTTTAACTGTTACCACTACTAATACTGTTCACCTTAAAGGAGATATCCCAGTCCTACATGGAATTACTCAGGCATATTTCAGTAACGTTTTCAGTCTGACTCTGTTGAATTAATTTACAGTTTTTTAAAAAGGTACTGCCTGTAAGGTAAAAAAAAATTATGTGGATAAAAACTTCATTCTTACTCTGTGCGTAAGGGCATTGCATTTTTTTTTTCTTTGAAATTTGTATTATAGTAATACTATAGATTCAGTACTGTTTATAACAACAACATCTAACATAAACAATAGTGCAATAATTTAGATTAACTTTGAATAGTTGTAGGTCTTTGTTTTTTAAAATAACTCTATCTGCCAAGTGTTGTCTGACTTAGAAATAAGCATAATTTCAGCAGAATAGCTGTCTCAGCAAGAATGTGATACAAGAGTGATTCTATTTGCCTCAAAACCAGTAATCTGAATTTCCACAGAAGTACCAAATACTGTTAATAATGTATGTTTCTTAATATAGATTTCTAGCTCAGCGTGTTTAGGTATTTACTAGACTTTTGCAAAGAACTTTGTGTGTATCTGAAATTATACCAGTAAAATAGATAGCTAGTGTGAATTTGCATGCATCTCTATAGGCTAAATGGAAGTTTAGTAGCCCTGCAAAACCTGATTTTAAACAGTGACCCAGCATACTACCCTTACTATCTATAGAAACAGCCATGTGCCATTGTACACATCTCCAGGACAAAGCATAACAGCATAACAGGAAGGAGCGATATGGGAATAAAGGTGCAGAACATTGAAAGAAGTTAGCACAGTGAGACTGAATCTGACCCATTAAAAGAGAAGAAAGCAAGGGACAAGGTTTATCTGATGATCAAGCACCTATCCTCTCACTCCCTACTCCTCGCATTGTTTAAAACAGCCAGTGTTGTGGCAGCAGCTGAACCCTGTCAGTGGTGAGGCAGGTTTAGGTGGGGAACGACTCAACCCCCTAGGAAATCTTGCTACTCTAAACGACATCATGCTGTTACTTCTGTCCAAAAGCAGTGCTACAGGTACCTCTCTTCCCACTCCCGGGGCTGTGTTATCCTCATCCTCCTTGTGCTCTGATGCCGTTACAATTATCTGAATATTGAACAAAATGCCTGTTAAATGCATGCAAAGTGTTTCTACTTTTGCTACAAGCATCAAACAGCCTTTCTGAACTAATAGCAGCTCAGTTATAATTATAAAAAATGTTGCCATTTTCCACTGCAAGCAAAACACAATTGTAAAGATATTGTATGCCTTTAAATCTAAGATTAAAATTAACAGAAGAATGTTACAACTGTTCATAAAAGAGCCTTGGATAAGTGCTTTTTAGCATAAACAGTCGCTGCTCCTTTTACTCTTTTTATTTTATTTGTCTTGAGGAACATCCTTTATTAACTTTGCATTTTCATTGTGCTTTGGGAAAGCCTCACAAAGCTGTTTGGTTACTTTGTGTGTGTTTGTTCTCTAAACTTTTTGTATTTAGTGACTGAAAACCCAGAGAGAAAGTAAAATCTATTGGAAGGGTAACAGAAATAAATTACACATTGAGCAGCTTGCCCTTTCCTAAATATTTCAATGAAGGTTTTATATCTAGGCAGAAATAGTTGCTTGGAAATGGCCCCAATATCATACTCCTATTAATGCTAACTATTCCAGCCTTAATAACTCAATCATTATTGCTTGTGGCCTTTACACCATTTACTGCCTAATATGACTGTTCGTAGTTCTCTTGGCTTTAAAGAACTCCAGGGAATCTTAATGTCTTTGCAATTTGGAAGAAAATTATGAATCTCTGAAATGACAGTCAGACTCACGTTGCATTCTTCTACCATTTTGTGAAAAAAAAAAAAAAAAATTATAAATTATATATATAATTATAATATAATTATAATACATTATGCTTCATGCTTTGGAAACTCATGGGTAACACATACGTCTATGATTCATAAAATGTCTGTACACTTGATTCTTTTCAAAGGCAAAGTGCTCCTGAAATTTCATGTAAGATCATGCCCCCTATGTTTGTTAATTGGAATATCTATGAAAATATTAGAATGTATGAACTAGAGATAGTTAATAAGCATGCATCTTATCCTCTACTTAACAATACAGAGCTTTATTCTAACAGGTTTCTCCTAAACAAGACACATTGAATGACCACTATAGTCATCTTTAATCTTATTTTGATCCAGATAATGTCTGACAAAAATGAGATTTGTTCCACATGCAAGGCGTACCGCATACCATTGTAGCCTGCGATATCCTGATTCTGTAAAGCTGTTATTCTATGCCTCTAAGCAAGGTTTTAAACTCTCCTTTTTATTCATTTTCACACTCGCTGTGTTTTGTTCTCTCCACTACAGTGTTTTTGTTGTTTTTACTTTTGCATTTTCTCTTTTACAACTGTAGCAGGTATTTCGGAAAACACATTAACTGTGTAATGGCAGCCTGATATTTTTTTTTGCTGTATTGTGCCTGACTCTCAGAATAATTTCATTTGAGTTCAAATAAGTACTGACAAGGAAATGTAACATTTATGAATTTTAGGGAAAAAGCATATGTATCCTAAGAAGGCTTTCTTCTCCAGATTTGAATATTCATGGAACAATTCTGAAGGAATCACCAATATTATATTAGGACTCCAAAGTTTGAATGTTCATAGAATCATAGAATGGTTAGGGTTGGAAGGGACCTTCAAAGGCCACCTAGTCCAACCCCCCTGCAAGGAGCAGGGACATCCCTGACTAGATCAGGTTGCTCAGAGCCTCATCCAACCTGGCCTTGTTTTGATTATATTGTTTCTTTAACTGAAAATCGGGGTGAGGAGGAAGGTAGGAATGTTTAAAATTCAAATCCTAAAAGACAAAGAAAAGTGGCAAACTATCCTTGCAATTAAATCAAGAGAATAGAGTTATGAGTCTAGGCCTTTTTGTTGAGATTTAGGGATTCTTTGTCTTTTGTGTTTAAGCACTGTAATATCTAACAACTTGAGAAGCAAAGCTTAGACTACTGATGATGTAGTGGGAAGCAAAAATTGCTGGATAAAACCGCTGTCTTTGGAGTGCTTGGAAAGAAGAAAGCAAGATGACCTGGGGTCTGTGGCCCCACTGTCCTTCTACTATAGCTGTTTATACAAGGAAAAAGTTGTAGTGAAACAATACTATTATAATTAGGTAATCTATTACTTTTTCCTTGTGCTGCAGTCAGGAACTGACCACTCTCGATTACTTGCTCCCTATACAGTCATAAGGCTTCACAATAAGTACAGAGATTTCTTCAAACATGGGAACTAACATTTTCTGGGATCTTATGGAAGGAATTCAGGTTCAGGGAGTCTGAAAGGTTCATTACAGGGTTTGGAGGCATTTGGCCTTCCCATTAAAAGAATCAAGGAGAATTTGGCATAAATGTAAATCCTAATTGGAGAAAATATCACTCTCTTGCATAAACAAAGGTTTTTGAGAGGTCAAGCCCTCTTTCTATATCCACATATACTATGCTACTGTTTAATCTGTAGTATCTCTTTTTCTCAAATGCTTACTGATGCATGTATAAACGTATTTGGACACACAAACACACTTTCTGTCATTGTATTTATGTTAGTAGCTTTAGCATCTTGACTAAAGTGAGAGAGCTTTCAGAATGCTTTACAGAGGAGAGAAATTGTTAGTCAGCTTGTTTACTAAGCAGGAAGTAAGGTAGTCAGTCATATTTGACCTGGGCATTTAGTATTAAACAAAATTATTCTTACCTATTGTGGTGTGGGTAACATTTATATGAAACCAAAATGTAATGGTTTTACTTCTTGACACGTTGGATGAGGTAACAACTTTGGTTTTTCTTTTGGCTTTAGTTGTCTATTAATGAATATCATAAAAATTGCCAATCTGATACAAAATTTCACTCAGTGGGGGATGGGCAGACAAACCTACCCTGTTTAAAGTATCTTTTTCTTTCTTTGCTTGTTGCAAAAAAAAAATTAACATAAATGTCTGTATAATCTCAGATAGCTGAAGGTATCTAGATGAAATGCTCAGGAAATGCTGAGTTTCATTTTGGCAATCTATTCATGCAAGTTGACATAGATAATATTTTTTTCATATATATGTGAAACTGTGAGCAAAGAAAATGTATATTTTTAATTTAGAATAAGATTAATATTCTCAGGTGACTCACTTTGTTGTCAGTTTAAAAACTGTCTTGTGTGCATTTGCAGCACTTACACAACATTATGTATAATGATTTCCTCAGCATTTTGCCATTGTAGGCTATTTAGCAATTCTCCTTCCTAACCATTTGCCAATGGCAGCTGTCATGCTACTTTACTGTAGATGGAAGCTCATAGAAAAGAATTCTAAAAGGTAAGCTGGTTCACCTCCATGGAACAATTATAGAAAATTTTCCCCTTCTGAGAGCATTGGTTCAGATTCTACACTCTTTCTAGAGTAGTAACTATCAGCATCCACCTCTTCACTTTAAAACTTTTGTGTCTGTTTCTGTCTTAAGTAAAATCAGCTTGTAATTATTGCTTCCATTCTTCCACTTCCCATGCTTTAATGGGAATTTAATTCTTAAATTTGCAGGTTGTTAGCTGAGGATTTGCAGATGAGGTGGAGGGAAAGATATGAGAGAGAGGTTGAAAGAGCTCAACTCTTTTGCTGAACCACAGTAGCATTGAGTGGTAGACAAGACAGTCTTAAATAGTCAAGATCAAATGAAAAAGCCAGGAAGGCTCAGACATTTGGAATTACACTTTTTCGCTTAAAGTTTAAAAATGAGTATCTTTAGGTTGACGTAGCACTGCTGTGGTTTTTTCATAACTTCCCCCAGGCTACAGAATCTGACAGTTTTTAGAGCTGTAATTTTGGTTATCTACATATCTGCACAATAGAGTCTTTTTTGATCAATGTTCAAAAGGCAGTCTGACTCTTCTGTTTCTCCTTTCAACAATAATGACATAGAGGAGGTGGAGGAAAAAAGTACTGAGGGAATAGTTTGGGCAAATATTTTATAACTGTTTTGGAGAATAATGTTAAACATCTTCTCAGACTATCAGCTTGGCACTTTTCGTGAGCACTAAGATTTGCTACAACACATTAAGTGCTGATTATATTTGGAATGCATTAAGTCTTGATTACTAGCAGACATTACACTAATACAAGTGAAAATGTTTTAGGATGTAAATGTTGGAATCTTTGAGACTACATAATTTCCTTTTAGGATTAAATACTTTGTATCTCTGTACTACAACAATCTCTGCTGCTCAGTCTAAACTTTTCTGCCTATGTCAAAAATCTTTTCTGATTTTCCTAAATCTAGAATTAATTGCAATATTTCAGTAATGCTTCTACAGATATTTCAATAGGATGATATATTTCAGTAATGCTTCTACAGATATTTCAATAGGATGATATATTTAATATAATATGCTCCCTGTTGATCATTTTTCCCTAGTATTCGGAAATACTCAATGGAGCTTAGATAAACAAGATAGTTGCAATTTGATGTGCAGCCTCCAACCAAATTTGTTTGATAGATTTTCACATATGTTCCAAAGATGCATAGGGTTTAAGGAGAGGGGTCGGTAAGGAGTAGAAGTCAGGTTCTGGTGTTGTCGATATGGACACTAAAAGCTGTGCCTAGATTTTTCTTAAATGAATACAGTAGACTGGAAAATATTAGGTCTCTTACCCAAAGGCTAACATACCATGGAGGAGGAATCTTGAGCCTGTAAGAATACAAACTGTCTTGCTACTGGGCAGCTATTACAAATTTCAAAGAAGTCAAGGCGAGTTCT
The DNA here is from genome assembly GCF_036417535.1 of Chlamydotis macqueenii. Lineage (NCBI taxonomy): Eukaryota > Metazoa > Chordata > Aves > Otidiformes > Otididae > Chlamydotis > Chlamydotis macqueenii. Next base: position 82,864,474 of record NC_141557.1, on the reverse strand, counting down.
CTTGGTCGTCATAGAATCGTAGAATCATAGAATGGTTTGTGTTGGAAGAGACCTTCAAAGATCATCTAGTCCAACCCCCCTGCAAGAAGCAGGGACATCTTCAACTAGATCAGGTTGCTCAGAGCCTCATCCAACTTGGCCTTGAACGCTTCCAGGGATGGGGCATCCACCACCTCTCTGAGCAACCCGTTCCAGTGTTCTACAACCCTCAGTGTAATTTTTTTCCTAATATCTAATCTAAATCTACCTCCCTCTATTTTGAAACCTTTTTTTTTTTTTTTAAACCTTTTTTTTTTTCAGGCTAGGAACCATGCATACTTGTTTTTATCTGTGTTCTATAGTAACAGAGAAATATTTTCTTGTTTCACTGAAAACAAAAATTGGAATAAAGAAACCAAACAGAATAAAAACAAATGTATTGGCAGTTATATAGAAACCAGAACAGCAGATAACAAAATTAAGCTACAAATATCTATGAAAGTGGAAGAAACGTGTATATTTTTCAGTTACTCACAGATTATACCAGACCCAATGCAACAGCAAGAGAAATAAAGTAATTATTAGCCTATCAATTCACATAGAGATGGAAAAAACTGCAGTAAGGTGTTGACACTTCTGTTTAGCCTAAAGCTGGAGCAGTTTTTGATTGTTGGTAAAAGACAAAGAAATGTACAGTAGAAGCTGATGAGAAAGCAGAGTACTGGAAAAGTTCAGATACTTCTACAGCTGACAGTCTAAAATATGGTATAACGGTAAGAAAAATGTGCTTGTTATGTCGCTGGACCTTTGTCTTAGCATCCTCACTCCTTTGGTGACCCAGATGAAGTGTTAACAGAACATAGAGATCAGCTCGTAAATGTGTGAGAACCAACACTGCATCTATCACTGTCACCGAAAGTAAGTGCAGGAGGGAACGGGGTGGGGTTGAGAACTAGTCTTGCACTGAAGAATGAGTGAGGCAGCCTTGCCATACCATTAGTGGTTTGGGTGTTTGTTCAGAGAGCTTTTCCAATCGAAACAATGACAGTTAGCTGACTCAGAATGCAGACCTTACTGAGCTGATATCTATCAGTTTGCCAAAAGCTTGTCCCAAAATGCAGTTATTTGTTATAATAAAGCTGGGAAGAATTTGTTAGTAGACAGATTGCTCCTGACTCTACATCAGGTATCAGAATGGGACATTTTCAAAAAGTCTGTGTGCCTCAGGACCAAACTGTTGACTCAGATGAACTATTGTTAATAATTGCACCTGCTTTTACAGTCAAAAAATCCAAGGATATTCAGTTTCTTGATAACTGTGTATTCTGCACTATTAGAATACATTGTTTTTCTGTAATTGTCAATCATAGAAATGGATTTGTTTTTATTCATTTAATTATTTTTTCACAGCATAGCTGACTGTAAACAATACTACTTTTATAACGATATGTTTATTACATGATATTATAAAATATATAATATGAAATACAAGTTTATAAAAATATTTCAGTTGCACATCTTTCAAAAATATAATAATCTTTAATTTTCTTTGCTATAGTAAAAATTATAATTATCTCCTCTAGGACTAATTCTGATTCTAACTATGAAAGCTGTATAAACTAAAATATTTCCTCTGAAGAATGGCTTACACCCATAAAATTTTCTTAAACTGAGATTTTTAAACAAATCTTCAGAAATACTGGCATCATAAGACGCTTTAATAGTTGTTAATACCTATTAAATGGAGCTGCTTCTGAAGCTGATGTAAATATGAGCTTACTTCTACACAAAACCACAATTGTTACCATAGGATTTTGTCCCACAAGATCTGCTTGACTATAGAATGTCTGAGGGAAGAATACATACATAAAGAGAAGTTTGAATCTGACATATTTACCATGGAGTTCCTCCACATGCCCATAGCAGCCAGCTAAGAGAGGTTGCTCAGAATACAGTCCCAGGGTATTACTCCCTATATTTTTATAGATAAGACTAATCTTTTTTACTGGCTATGTAGGAAGCCTGCAAAATCTAGCTGGTTCAATAAGGTGCATAAAATTGAGTTATATGAAAATTCTGGTTTAAAAAAAAAAAAAAAGATGAAAATGCAATTAAACCATGGCACTCACCACAATAGATCTCATTATGGAAGTCACAGATGGCAGCTGTTATATTTTCAAGATACCTAAATAATATTCTTTCCTTTCTACTATTCTTCAGTTTAACAAGTGAAAATTTTAAATAGATTTATTTCTTAAAGTACACCACAGACATTTCCAAGTGTTTGATATAGCAAGAAATAAAAGAAAGGTCACAAATATAAATCAATAAATTTGAATAGTAATTTAAAATTCTGAGTTATGTTCATGAATGATTTTCAAAATATTCAGCCATAACTCTTCATTCTTCAGTCCTGTAGTGAATTTATATTTTTAAGCTTCCTTCCTGAAAATGAGGAATTGTCTCTTAAAATATTACACATATCTAGCAAATTAAAGTTAAACAAATAACACATTTTCCTGTAATAAAGAATTATTATTAGTTTGCATTAGTGCATCTGCAGGTATTCCTGCAGGAATCCATTTTTTTATATGTCAAAAAGCAGTGGTCTAATTTTTCCTTTGTATTCCAGTTGCTTGTCATAGCTAACCCTGGCAGAGTTATGATGTATTTGTGCTTTACTCCTAGAAGAAATGTGTTCTAATCTTACAGACAGTACTGAAGGGCCCTAGTGCACTTTTATTGCTTTCATTTCTTCATTGCAGCTAATACTTTTTGTCTTCCCCCTTACTGAAATGTGTATTGATCTAACAATGGCACTAAAAACAGACATTGGTGTATTAGTATTGTGAATGTGTATGCTGTCTCTTCAGGTCCAACACAATTCTTAACATTTTTGCTGTCATTTAATTTACATGCCCTTAAAGTAACCCGAGTCGGGAGACTGAATTCTTTACACTTCATGGAGAAGGTGCACAAAACAGGGGATGCCATCAACGCACTGCAGTCAACAGGGAAGGCAGAGCAAATGCAGTTGAAACATAATGCCACCCTGACCCAAATCACAAGCCAAGTACGGCTAAACTAGCATCGTAACTTGTGTCACTAGAGGTCAATAACAAATTTACTACCTACCAAGAGCACAAGTATATCAGAAAGGAAATTTCAGAGACACAATTCTTCCCCTGCATTGCTTTCAGAACAGCACAGCTACATGCAGACAATTTATAGCAGGTTTGCTGTCATAGCCTGAGACTGACCACGCTGGGAGGAGAAGGGAAAAAAAGAGAAAATGTACTCATCTTCTATTTCAGAAATAAGTTACCAAATTAAAATCAAGAAAAATGATAATATGTTATCAAGGTTTTTTGGTACTTTGACCCCCACTATGCAACTTGAATAACCCAGAAGTGTAATGAGAAAATTGTTTGAAGCACAGCTTTCTTCATATATTTATAGCAGTTGTAATTTAGCGTCTTTTTTACTTTTAACCCTCTTTTACACCCTCTTTTACTTTACTATAATCAAATGTGATCAGATTGTTTCTCTCTAATATCTGGGCTTGATTATTTTGGAAATCTGACACAAAACAGGACCAATCTAGGTCCTTTTAAACTGACTAAAAGTAATAATAAGTAAGTTCTTCATTAGGAGTAAAAGTTTAAGTTCACTTGTTTCTCTTTTTTTTGTTTTGTTTCCTTTCATCCCTCCATGTCCTCTGTCAGGGCCTGCACTAAATTACTAAAATGATTCAGTTAGTAGAAGCTCAGTATTTGAAAACTAACTTCATTTTTATTTTACACCACAAAATGGTCTGGGATGGTGTTGGTTAACACTCTGTATCAACTACATACCAAAATTTTGATGTGAGCAAAAGTCACAAGACACAAACATCACACCTTGAGAAAAAGAGATTAAATGTTTCAGTAAAGCTGAAGTAGCTGGAGTAGCTTACCAAGCAAAACAAGGCAGTTCTTGAATTTGCCTTACTTGTTCTTAAGGCTGGGGATTTAGGTCTGAGTCATCTGCAGCACCTGTCATCGGACAAATGAAAGAAACCTAGAAAGGGAGCTGTGCTTGGTCCTATATAAGACATTAGGCTTGGTTTTATTTGGCTTTTTTTTTTTTTTTAATGCTCAATCTTATTGTCTGCCTCAGCCTTGATTGCTAAATGTCTGTTTCTCTTTTCTTCTTCACCATACCAAACAGATTTTAACTGTCAGAAAAAAACCCAACCCCACATATGAAAAATATGGTGCACAAATATGTGATCAATAAGCAGAACAGCTCAGCTGATTTGACAAATTCAGTGTTTGCATTTTATAAAGCTTACACTTCAAAGAAAATTTAGTGCATTTGGGAAGCTAACTAAAGTCTGGAATTTCCCCTTTTTCTCTAACTGTTAACTAACTTTTCTTTTCCCTTGGTCAATATTTTAGGAGAAGTGAATATTATTTAAAATCTACATTATAATATCAAACAGAATGTCCTTAGGCTAATGTTATTTAACTTCAAGATTTGCCATTCCCATGTGCCCATGGGAACCAAGACATATAGTATTCAGCTTTTTCTTCATTAGCTTCTGATTCTTTCAAGTTTCACTCTGCAGAACACTGAAGATACCTTAATGTTATAATCTTTATTATGTTCACGAAGGTGGAACTTTTTCATCCCTGAAACATGGCAGATCAAATAAGCTGTTGAATGCAATGGCAACCCAAAAAAAATTTTTTTTTTCTTGTTTCTACAGTAAAACAGTTATGAAAGCACCAGGCTAGAATAATTTTTCTTATTTACTTGCTTGTTTGTAATGCATCAATGTTAACCAAACAATTATGTATAGTACCTATACACATAACTATATTATATTAACATGCACCTATTATTTGTCTTGTCTACTGAGCATCATACAATGAGATGAGAACTTTATTTGAGAGACATTCCTCATAATTAGAAACAATGGAAATTGGTAATGATTTCTGAATAAGGTTAAGGTCCTCCTGGCTTTTTCAGAGTTCCTTTCAGCTGGCTAGCATACTAAATTGTAAGCCATCTACATTTTTCTTATTTGGTGAGTTGTGCATTTCTGTGCAGCAGATGTTTTCAACACTTTATAGTCATGTTTACCATACAGCATTGTAGCACAGTCTGTTGTCGTGATTTAGCATCAGCTGGGAGCTAAACACTATATAGCCACTGATTCACCCTCCCTGAGTGGGGAGAGAAAATGCAACAAAAAGCTTGTGGGTCAAGATAAGTACAGGGAGAGATCATTCAGCAACCATCACAGGCAAAAGAGACTCAACTTGGGGAAAATTAACTTAATCTATTAACAATCAAATTAGAGTAGGACAATGAGAAGCCAAACCAAATCTTAAGAACACCTTCCCCCTACCCCTTCCTCCTTTCTGGGCTTGACTTTACTCCTGATTTCTCTACCTCCTTCCCACAAATGGCATAGGGGGATGGAGAATGGGGGTTGCGGTCAGTTCATCACACGTTGTCTCTGCTGCTTCTTCCTCCTCAGAGGGAGGACTTCTCACATTCTTCCTCTGCTCCAGCATGGGGTCACTCCCATGGGAGACAGTCCTTCATGAACTTCTACAGCATGACTTCTTCCCATGGGCTACAGTCCTTCACAATCTGCTTCAGTGTGAGGTCCTTTTCCACGAGGTGCAGTCCCTCTGGAACAGGCTGCCCCCACGTGGTCCCTCCGTGGGATCGCAGCCTCCTACGGGCATCTGCCTGTGGGGTCCTCCATGGCTGCAGCTGGATCTCTGCTCCTCTGTGGGCCTCTATGGGCTGCAGGGTGACAGCCTGCCTCACCGTGGTCTTCACTACCGGCTGCAGGGGAACCTCTGCTTTAAGCACATCCTCTCCCTCCTTCACTGACTTCGGTGTCTGCAGAGTTGTTTTGTTTACATCTTGCCACTCTTTGCTCCCCAGTGCTTCCCTGGGCCAGACTCGTCAGTGCGGGGCCTGATGCAGACAGCCACCTTCTGGAGGCCAGGAGCAAGGCCCACACCTTTCTCCCCTTTCCCTGGTGCTGCTTTGTTTTCCCCTTCTTAAATGTGTTATGACAGAAGGACTACCCCAGTCATCAATTGACTCGGCCACTGGCAGCAATGGGTCCTCCCTGGAGCCACCCGGCTCCACCAGACATAGGGAGAGCTTCCAGTAGCTTCTTGCAGAAGCCATTTCTGTAGCCCCTCCCTGCCACAAAAACCCAACATATATGTATTGTGCAAAAATGTCTTGTTTTGTAACTTTGCTTAAAATAAATATTGCTTTACTATGTTCTCTCCGTGATGGATTCAATGTAGAATAAAAGTTCTGAGTAGCTAAACAGTAAAACACATATACACACAGGCATGTGCATGCACATTCATGCCTCAATTTTGAATCTGAGGGATGTTTAAAAAGCATTCTGATGTTAGAGTATAATACATGACTTGTTCTTGTATTTGCTGTAGGGTAGTTTCAGTATTGTAATCATCTTTTTTACTAGATATGTTGTGTTTTAAGAACTGAAAAAGTCATCTTTGTATTAAGATTCAAAAGTTCCATGTAGTTTTCTGAGAAAAACATTATTCAGAGAAACATCATTCATTCATCACAGGTTCCTCCCTTTAGTTATGTCAATGGGGTTATTGAATCTCCCAACATGAAATGTGTTCCAGGTTCATAACATTGAGAAGTTGCATAAGTGTCTGGCAAAGGATCTAAATGAGTTTGTGTCATGGGAGAGTAAAAGAATTTCAGAGAAGAATGAAAGATTTTAAATAGAGGTTGAAAAAACTACTCTAGAAACATTTGAAGTTAAGCATTACAGCAGGACTTGCTGTTGGAGGTAGTCATCAACCATACTTCATAGGCAGGTCATAATGTGATAAACATTGTTTTTCAAAGAGACTTGAGTTACAAATTGAATGTTAAATTAGTTGTATGTTTATACAAATTATCCTTCAAATCTTTTAAATATTGATACATTTCCTGGCTGTAAACATGAATGACATTTAATGGAAAATTTACATGTTTTCTATTTTTATGTTCAGTGCACACTGAAATTAGTTGTTTGTCCTGTTAAATATGACCAGAGTAACAGCAGGAAAATGTTTCTGTATTAGTTGCCATCTAATTACTATTTTAAATTTCTTACAATATTTTCCCTAGAATTTTCACATATAAAACATACTATTACCTGAATAAATTTGCTAGCAGAACATTTTTTATTTCCAAATTGAAAAAATATTGCTGCTGCTTAAAAACACATATTGACAAACTTTTTTTTTTTTTTATTTCTCTGGGCATCAACATGTAAGAGTCACGTTTTTTGGTTGGGTTTTTTTTTTTTTTGGGGTACAAATTGTATAAAGCTTCTGAAATATAGTGAGATCTCTTCCACTTTGGTTTAAGCATAATTAAACAAGCATCTGTTGGTAATAATTTTGGAAATTTGCTCACTTATTTAAATACTTAAATAAGAACTGAGTAATTTTAAGTCTGTGTCCCAAGTGCAAGGTGTTAGCATCTTTGGAAAGGGCTGAGTGGAATGACAAATTTTGTTAATGTGTGTTGCAATTTTTTTTCCTCCTTTTTTTTTTTTTTTTAAGTTCTTCAACAGTACAGCTACAGGTTATGTATGAAGATCTTCCAAGTTTGACAAAGACCTAAACATAATCCAAAAGCAAAGAAAAAATGGAAATTTACAAGGTTAACTATCTTGTACTGAAGCAGTTCATAGTTTCACATACATTTTAATCTGACAGTTGTGTCATGGCTGAAATACCTTTGTGAAAATTTGGTAGAAGTGTTTCTGAGTAAATATGTGATACAGAGATCAGTACAGAATAATGAGCAATCAGTATAGAGTAAGTGGAAGAGTCCTTGAGCAATGATGATAAACCTCCAATCCCACCATTCATCCTTTAGAACTGGATGTCATCTATTCCCCTGTGCTTACTGTCTTTTTTTTTTAAGGAGAAAAATAGCTGTCTGTCTCCCTCAGAAAGGCAACTGATTTCTTTTTTGGTCTGGTAAAATAAGAATAGCAAGAATTTTAAAGAAAGGTGATCATGGAGATGTAAAGTTCTGTTGGTGGTTGAAAATTTAGAATATTGTGTGGGCTGACACTGATTGACAGGCTTTCTGGGCCATTTAGTGGATTGTATGTGTGTGCAACTTTTGAAATTTATAAAGCAAAATGAAGAATGGAAATGCTTTCCTGAGGAAATGTTAACAAGGGATGAAGGAGGTAAACTTAGTTCTCAGCCTTTTAGCAGCTATTTACATGTTGTTCCTCCTAGGTGTGTGAAAATTTTTTTGCAAGGAATTGTAGCTCATTCCAAAACATGCATCTAGTTTTCCCCTTTCACTTACTGCCTCTCAACGTATATGGCCTATATACGCAAATGCTTCAGATGAACATGCACATATGTTGTAAAGTCCACACCCACATTTCTGAGTTAGGGGCTCTTAAAGTAACTCTCCATTCATGAACTGATCCAGTCTGTTCCTAAAGCCAGATAAACTGCTGACACTCAAAAAGTCTTGTACCTAGGAGTCCTGTTGCTCATCCATGTGTTGCCTGAAGAATCACCTCCTTTATTTCTCTTCAGTTTGCATCTTACTGGGTTAATATAGTAAGTTCTACCATTAGATGATAGAGAGAAAACCAGGTGTTATCTACCATCTATTGTCTATTTATGATTGCTAGTCATTCCACCCTCTCTCATCTCCTCCAGGATGAAAAGTACAGCCCACTTAGCCATTCCTGATGAGAAAATATTCCATATCTTTGATTATCCTTATCGCTGTGAACCTCTCTGAACTTCCAGTTTGACTGCAAAATTTTTGAGATGGAACCAAGCTGCACAAAGTATTCAAGAGACAGGTGAATCAGGGCTTTATTATAAGGTATAATTATATTTTGTTTTTTCCTTCTGCCTTTTAAAATAATTATGAGCATTTTATTTGGAATCTGAACAGTAAGTTGACATTTCTCATATACCTCTATATTATAATCATAAAATCACATTTCCAAGATGGTCTCAGAGTTGTCTTTTTCTGCATGAATGAACTTCTTTTTTTTCCCACATGGACCTTTCTTCATGTATGATGACTTTTACTTGAAGTTTTATTGTCTAGTCATTCATTTAATAAGTCTCTTACCTTGAGTTATTCACACTTGTTCTTATTCTTTCTTTTCTGAAAAAAAAGTAATTTTAGTAGAAAGCTTTGTCACTCCATTCCTCTCCCTCTTTTCCAAGTGTTAAGCAGAACAAACCCAAGTGAAAATTCCCCAGTGGCTCTCCTCCACTCCTGAACTTTGCTTCCCTACCTCCTAATCAATTATTTATCTGTCCAGTGACATGCTTTTTATCAGAGGACTGTTATTTCCCTTCAAAACCTTTGGTGAGCAACTTGTGAAGGCTTTTCAGAAATCCAAGCAGACTACATGAGATGGATGATCCTTGTTCCTGCAGCTGTTGGCCCATTCAGAGAATTCTAGTAGGTCTGTAAGGGTGAGTTCCTCTTATGAAAGTCATGCTGAATCTTCATTATGGCCCTTTTCACACCACCTCTTAAAGATGTTGAGTTGGATGTTGCATGTCACTCAAGACCAAATCTAGGGTTTCATCTGATCTCTTTAATCTAAATTCTCCCTGAAAAAAAAAAGGTATTGCTATTATCTAATAATCTGATCTTTTGGCTATGTTTATTATGATATTTTTTCAGTCTAAATAGGATAATTAAAGTTTCATCTTTATTATTGCAGTCTCTTTGATGTCCCTGCAGTAAGAACTGCTGTTCTTTTCAGATAGGTAGTAAAGAAGAGTCAGTATTATACTGTTCCCATTTCAGCTCAGAATTTCAGTCCATATGGATTCTGAGTTGCTTGTTGAGTTGTTAGTTTGTTCACTTGATTCGATTCTAACCTCTCTGTTAAAGTGTAACAGACCTGTTTAATATATTTTTAATTGCTATTTAGACATATAATTTAACCAACTAGCACTTAGGTACATCCTTAAGTAAGGTGTTGATTCAGATCACCAAGGGGACAGCTTAGTAGGTGAAGAATAAAAAAAAATGGTGGTTGTGATGATTATTGCTGCTGCCTACTTTATTCTAAAATAATTCAATTGTTGTCACATTTGTCTCAGGAAATTAGAAAACAAGTATTCTTTCCATGGAAAACCCTCACCTTTCTTCTTCTCCAGTAGCATCTATCATCTAAGTAAAATCAAGTCCTGAAGGAGAGGTGTCTTACTTTGCTACTGAAGCTCTGTTATTAAGAATATGAGACTGATGGACCCAAAATAAAATTTATGACCTAGTGATGCTTTTTCAGGGTGTTCACCCAGCAAAAATCTTAGATTCCAATGCTTGGTTCCAGTACTTACTTACAGATATTGCACTTTATCCAGTGGCTGATAAGTACAAGAAGTGTAAGCACTTCCAGAAAGCAAACAAATTTTACCTTTTACAGCAGAAATGCTGTCATCAGTGGACCACAGAATCATGTCCTCTGTTGTTTGTGCCTCTTCCTTTGCTGTGCTTTGAAATTATTTGAGCTGCTCTCGTTACACATGGTGCCAAAATTGTGTTGTCTTTATACACTAGTTTTGCTCTGAATACATTTTCTAAACAGGGTCCTGTGAGGGACTTAGATAAGTGGAGGCCTGCTCTGTGCATTTTGAATTATTTTGCTTATGCCCACTATGCTTAGAACAGACAAAGTAGCATTGTCTTCAGTATAGCCAGTATAGCCAGTAGTGCAGCTTTAGTTGCTTATATAATTAAGGCAATTAGAGGCAGTAATGGCTTTTAAAGTACCTGAGTTTCCAAGTGAGGATTCTGTGTTGTTTTTTTTTCTTTTTTTTCCCTCTAGACTTTGTCTAAACTCTCCATTAATATGTACTGGAACTTGTTCCTTTTCCTCATCCATTAAATTTAAGCTTAGTTTCCAATTTCCTCTTGTATTTTTGGAAACCTAAGTTTTTGTGCTTCACTTCCCCACCTAGAAAATCAATGCACCATATGAAAGCACAAATTCTTTGCATCTATTTGTTTGCTACTAGAATATAATGCAAATAATAATGATGCCATTTGTTATTGTATACAAAACCAGCACTTTTTGACAGTTCCGAACTTTTAATGCATTGAATTTGCTGTTTAGAAAACAGAATAATTTAGGTTAAAAAATTTGCTATTCTATTGGTTCTCTCAAAGAAAGACAAAACTGTCATGATTTGATTTTGAGGTGGACTTTTTCTTGTTTTGCACCAATGGTTTTAAAGAAATAATTGATGTTGCAGCATCTAGCACACTTGTTCGTGTCCAATTTCTATGCCAGCCATCTCCTATATTCTTCTGTACACAGATTTCTAGTGTTCTCTTCTGATTCACCTCTAATTTAAAGCTTTGTTCAGATTCGTATCCTGAATGGTCCAATGATAATGTGTTGATGTTTATCACATTAATTGTCTTTTACACGACAATCTCCGCAGAAGAAATTGCTTCAGAAATTGTTTTTAGATGGTACTGATTTTCTTCATGTATCTCTCCCCTTGGGTGATCAAACATTATAGATTCTGTGAATTAATTTCATACTCTGTTGTGTATACAGCCACAGTGATACTGCAGCACTATTTTAACATTATTTTTTCTTGATAACAGCATGAATAGAAAAATGTAAATGATTTCAAAAGCGTCAAGAAGGGAGTAGGAATAAAAAAGTGTATTAGATACGGGGAATCATGAGTTTTTATAAAGGTGATAGTTGAAGGTCAGGGAAGTTAAAGTGAGGGAGTTGAAAGTTCTTTTTCCATGTCAAAGACACTGAATTAGTCTAGAATATGACTTCACTCAAATGTTTCTATACAATCTTCAAAAATGTGGGTAATAATAATATGCAGAATGCAATGCCAGTAATGGTAATTAAGGCAGCTCTGAGTGAGCTGGGCTGTTTGCAAGCCCTTGATCTAGCATATGTGTATTCTGTGCTGCATTAAAAATAGCCAGTCTCATTTTGAATGAGTTTCTACGTCTAGACCCAGAAGCAGGAAGGCATGGTTATCACAGCCATCCTTCTTTCACCAGCTGCATGCTTACAGTCACTGCTGGGGCGTATCTTTTTGATGCTACATTGCTGAGTGTCTCCCTGCACATAACTTTTTTCTTTGTGATAGAAATGCTGGTTCCTGGCATTTCTCTGCCTTATTACAGATCATAATATATTCTGTTGGGTCTTTCTTTCCTTTTGCCTTCCCGCACTTACTCCTCACTGCAGTGATGAAGGCTGGGACCAACATCTGCACAAGAAAGAGATGACAAAAAGCAATTAAGCCCTCCGAAGATATTAACTTCATCCATCCAAAGTGAGGACTGATTTGCATTCAGGTCTTGTCTTTGGTTCATCTCTATCCTACATTTAACGGAATCATCTTCAACTGATAGTTTGCCTTTAAAGCTTGTATTTTTTTTTCTCAGAATGACAAGTCACATACTGTCACTTCCTAATAGTGAAGTTTCTCCAGATATTTACAGAGGCATTAACACCTATATATGTATATTCTTGTGCTTTTCAGACTAGATGCAGACAAACCAAATCCCCAGCGTACCTCAAATTACTATGTGAATGTGGAAGGCAGATCATAGCCACATCAAGATGGAACAGAATCCTTGTGTTTAATTTTGTGTCGTATTCTAGGATTTCCATAATGAATTGTCACCTTCAATGTTCAAAATGCTTTTCAAATTGTTGAAAATGAAAGATATATCTTGGTGCCTTTCAACATTCACTGAACTACAGTCCACTTAAAATCCCTAGGTTTCAGGGATTAAGACATCTTTCTATATTTTATCTTACATCATGGAATTATAAGTAAGTAAGAATAGTTTTGATACACTATGATAAAACACAGAAAAGAAATATATTCTCCAAAAGGATGAATAACTGAATATGAGTACAGTCTTTTTAAGAATAATAATGGTCAGGAATACATTAATGTGCTTGCCCTGAGAAAATCCTCATTGGTATTTTTCAAGAGGATTTTCTTTTATATATGTGGGAAGAAGAAGGTAGAACTCTAGCATGCTTTTCAACAATTTTCTCTCTGTACACTCAAGAACTACATAGCAATGAAACCTATGCTTTAAAGCTTTATTAAAACTTTTTCAAAATTGGAGCCTCTCTTATATGCACAATCCACCTTCTTTTGTTCCCAGGAGACTACAAATAAACAAAACACTGTCCATTTTTTTCCAGATCTTGCTTGTCTGGAATAAAGGGGATATTCAAAATCATGTCTTAACATCAGTAGATTCTCAGGGTTACACAATTTCAAGTTTTGTGTAGGGCTTGACTTTTGTAGATGAAAATTTATCTAGCCTTAAATATGAGGGGAATCATTAGTTACTTCCTCACTTCTTTTCTGTTTACCAAATGCAGAACTGGAAGAGAGATCTTGCCACTTAGCAGGCACAATAACGTTTAAAAGTAGTAAGAGATTGCTCCTAGTCATTTGGTTCTTTTTCTCCTTGTTTTCTATTTGAGGTCAAATATTTTTGAAGGAGTAGAAAGTGATTAAGATCCTTAGGTCTGCAAATCATTTAGCTTCTTGTTTATTTTCACTGTTCACTACTAACAATTCACTGTGCTTCTCTATCCATTTATTCTTTATGAGTATGAATTGACTGAAACATTGTTCTCTAAAGCATCCCAGAATTTCTCATTATTTAAAGATGAATCATCATTATTTATCAAAATTTTGAATAATCTATTTTATTGCTTCTTTTTCATGTTAATAAGACAAAATTCTTATACATCAGGAAATTTAAAAATATTTCTGTCTTCTCTGATCATAGTTCCAATCAAAAATAAAGAAATAAATACAGCCCAAACTACTGCTACACAGCCGTGATTCTTGTAAGTTTTAATTTTACAGAACTGAAAATAATTATGGGTAGCTCTCTAGAATCTGAAAATGTGAGGAGTAGTGGTAGCTTTTTAAATATTATTTTCCTAGTAGGTACCACAATTCTTCAGTCTAAGGCATAAAAATAAGAGTGATGAAACACCTTCTCCCTCCCAAATCTTCCCAAAAGAGGAGAATTTGGAGGAAAAGTCAAAGCAGCAGTTAAAAAAAGTAGTCAGCATGAATGAGATGATAAGAACTGTGCAGCAGTGCTAAACGGATCAGAACAATACAGAGGGACAAATTATGAGGGCACTTAACCATTAATTTGTTCGCTTTGCTGTTAGCTATTTGTTAACTTTGTTGTTAGCTATTAACCAAGGTGATAATAAAGTTGTTTAAAAAAAAATCATAACAATGCTGTAGATTCACTTCTTGAGTGAGTTGAATAATACAGTCAAAAAGGAGTAGAATTTTTCAATAAATTTTTATTTTGAGAAAATCAGATGGCACAGTCGTAATGAAAGTTATTTAAATGCTTTATTTTTTAAAAAATATTTCAGAAATTTCAACAGCAGTGGCTACTTATATTTAAACATTAAAAAATTAGGACACCAAGATAATTTCTATCCACTATCATTTAAAGGTCTTTATGATTACAAAAATTTTGCAAGTCATTAAAATTGATTTTTTATAACTTTTGAAACACTAAGTAGAGTCAAACAGAATGTTCTTTACTCCTGGTAGATGTCAAACCATGCAGTCCATTTTTGATGTTCAAGTAGGATAGTCACAAGAATAACTGAAATAAGGGAAAACATCCTATAAAGTGAAGAGATCTAGCAGATAAGTCATCTCAGCCAGATCAAACTTGATTGCTTAGTGTTTAAGTTTGAAGAGCTAAGTTTGAATAGTAGGCTGATGAAGCTAGGAGATAGAGAGCTTGTGCTGTCCTTGGATGCAAAAAAAAATCACTTACTGGATATCAAGGATAGAAATAAGGTGTGGTTTATCAACACTGAAATAATTTAATATTTGTCATGGCTTAGCAATATTTAGCATGCATTCTCAGTCACTAGCAGCTTGACAATATGTTTCAGGCAGTTTCTGTGAAGATTTTTTTGGTTCAAAGAGATGAGAAAGTCACTCATTTCTTTTGTTATTTTCTTTCCAGATTTATTCTTTTTCCTTAAGCCACCTTTCCAATTGTTTCTTCTCTTCTCTTTTTACTCTACAGAAGGAGCACCAGGTCATGCAGCAGTCTCAGTCCCAAACATCTCCATAGGTTTTTTGTCTCAAAGAGAAACAGGAATGGCAATATGCTTCAGATGCAGTTAGAAAAATAGAAAGGGAAGTGATAGGTTTTCAGTGTCTGTTTATAATTCAGCATCTTAGTCTGTTGTGATCTAATCGGCTTCACCTGCTTACTTGGTTTAGATTTAGGACCTAATATTGCTTTCTGAAATATCCTAGTAGTGTGACCTCTCTCAAATTTTGAATGACAGCAACACTTGAAATTAATGATTTTGTAAACATTATTTAAAAAAAAAAACCATACAGATGATGTCTTGAAACTTTGAATTCTCACACAATAAAGACTGTTGAAGTCCTTATAATTATATTTTCCCTGTGTTATTCAATAAACTTCTTATGATAAAGCATAGGCTTTATATGCAGTAAAGACTGCTGTGATTGCTACCTAAGACTGAAAAAAAAATAATATAACATGTTAGTAGAAGTTGCTGCTCATAATGGCCAAATGAAGGGAGCATTGATAATTTTAAAATATCTGTCTGCATAAGAAATTATGTTAATACACGGGATGGGTATATCATTTCTTGTGAAACGCTGTGGAGAGAAGGACTTACTAAAGGCAATAGATCCACTCATGTCAGGGCTTTTAAGATCTAATGTAAAAATTTACTTTAATTACCTTGTCCTCATGAGGTCTTTTAATCAAATCTCTATTACTCTTTACTTCTAATGGGGGAAAATGTATACTTTTTGGATTTGAAATTTGTTTGTTTCTATATTTTTCCCCAGAACATTTTTGGCAGCTTAAGTAAGTGATTTTCTTTTCTTTTGAATCCTCATGACTTATTTTCAGCTTGGATTGTTTGAGAGTTTTTTTCCCTGTAGACGAACAACAGGAAAAAAATGACAGCATGGAGTACCTTTGATTTTTTTTTAAACTATTTTGCACAGCTAGTTCTGCTTTTATTTCATCATACATGATATTTTATCATAAAAAATGTATTGTGGATTAAAATCTAAAATAACATACCGAAACAAAATTAAGTTGTTTCTACCTTCTGTATAATCCCTTGTCCTGCAATATTGTAGATCTTACTGTGGAACTAATTTTGCTCTTCTATAATCTTTGGAAAAAACTTAGATTCAGAAAAGTGTTTTAAATAATTTCATATAAGTCATTTGTATGTCTTCCCTTCTCTGAACAGAAGGAAAAAAAAAAAAAGGGTTTGGTGTTTTTTTTTCCCAAGGTTTCTAACTTCTTCTGAAAGCCAGTTTTGGGTGGAGGTATAAAGGTAGATTATCAGCATGGCATTTATCTTACAGTGCATACACAAAAATATGTGTCTGTAATCTTTAAAAGAGGTAAAGTTAGTAAAGTTGAAATTCTAACACCTATTTATTTCTTGTCATTTTATTTCACGTTTCCTGATGCTTTGTGAGATCAGAATGAAAATATTTGCACTTCCAGGAATAAAAAAATAAATTGAGATACTGATGTATTTGCTTTCTCACAACCTTCTCAATGACTTGTATTTTTACATAGAAAATTTATTTAGCAATTAAACCAATTTGAAATATATCTTTAAATGTCTTTTATTGTAGATTGTTTCCTCATGCTTCCCAATATGAATGATTAGTTTGAAAAACAACTACATCAACTTACGCAGTTTTAAAAAATAAGATGTACTATAGGTACAGCAAGTCTCATATGAGACTTTTCCAGTGCAACCATAGATCAGTCCTTTATCTCTTCCCCACTCCGCCCCCCCCATACCTTGGCATTACGTCTGTGGCTCTAGCCTGCCAGAGGTTTTGCTTACAACCACCTGGACTCAGTTCTGTAACACATATAAATTAATGTAGCTCTACTGATTTCAGTGCCAGTTAAATGGCACATGGGTATTTTCTTCCACCTGTCTGTTCATCTGTCTATTTGTTGGTGCTCTTCTTTACTTCCTTATTTACATTCTGAATATATTGGAAAAATCAAGAAGGGGCTAGCTGCATAAAACCACCAAAATAAATGTATAAGTAATACTAATGGTAATTCTTTCATTACATTATAACTATCCTTGTTCATGTTCTGTTTAGTTCTCAGAGGACCTCATCCATTCTCCCAGTCAGAAAACATGTGCATACAGAAGTCCAAGCTCTATTTTATTTTCCCTGGTCTGGTCTCCATTACTATCTTAGAATCACAGAATAATTTATGTTGGAAGGGACCTTTAAGATCATTGAGTTCAACCGTTAACTTAGCATTGCCAAGTACACCATTAAACCATTTCTCTTAGCAACACATCCACACATCTTTTAAATACCTCCAGGGACGGTATCTCCACCGCTTCCCTGGGCAGCCTTTTCCAGCAGTTGACAACCCTTGTGGTGAAGAAATACTTCCTAATAGCTAACCTAAACCTCCTCGGCACAACTTGAGGTCATTTCCTCTTGTCCTACTGCTTGTTACTTGGGAGAAGAGATGGACACCCACCTCGCCACAACCTCCTTTCAGGTAGTTGTAGAGAGTCAGCCTCCTTTTCTCCAGGCTAAAAAACCTCACCCTCCTCAGCTGCTCCTCCTAAGACTTGGGCTCCAGACCCTTCAACAGCTTCATTGACCTTCTCTGGACACCCTCCAGCACCTCAATGTCTTTCTTGTAGTGAGGGGCCTAAAAGTGAGCACAGCATTCAAGGTGTGGCCTCAGCAGTGATGGGCACAAAGAGAAAATCACTTCCCTAGTCCTACTGGCCACACTATTTCTGATACAAGCCGGGATGCTATTGACCCTCTTGGCCACCTGGACACACTGCCAGCTCATATTCAGCCAGCTGTCGACCAACATCCTCAGGTCCTTTTCTGCCAGGCAGCTTTCCAGACACTTTTCCCCAAGCCTGTAGTGTTGCATGGGGTTGTTGTGACCCAAGTGCAGGACCCAACACTTAGCCTTTTTGAATCTCTTACAGTTGGCCTCAGCCTATTGATCCAGCCTGTCCAGATCCCTCTGCAGAGCCTTTCTACCATCAATCAGATCAACACTCCTGCCCATCTTGGTGTCATCTGCAAACTTACTGAGGGTACATTTGATCCCAGCATCCAGCTCATTGATAAAGATATTAATCAGAACTGGCCCCAAAACTGGGCCTTGGGGAATACCACTAGTGAGCAGGCACCAATTGGATTTAACTCCATTCACCACCATTCTTCGGGCTTAGCCACTTAGTTTTTTACCAAGTGAAGAGTATGCCTGTCCAAGCCATAAGCAGCCAGTTTCTCCCAGAGAATGTTGTGGGAAATGGTGTCAAAGGCTTTACTAAAGTCTAGGTAGACAACATCCACAGCCTTTCTCTTATCCATTAAGTGAGTCACCTTGTCATATAAGGAGATCAGATTAGTCAAGCAAGACCTGGCTTTCATAAACCTGTGCTGACTGGTCCTGATCGCCTGGTTGTCCTGTAAAACTTATTTAGATTTCATCTTTCAATGCTATCACATTAAAGCAGAACAGCTAATCTTGGTTCTTAAGATGCTCTCTTGAATTTTTCTATTTGTTCTTTCATGCTTAAAATGAGTGTTTGCATTTTTCTCCTATTTTGAAACTTTAAGATTACAGTTGATTCCAGCTTCCAGTAAATCTTTCAAGTGCTTAAGCTATGGAGAAACACCGAGTAATGCATCTTGCTGCGTTAAGGTTTTCCTTTCATGCTAAAGGAAGATGAATAAAGGACATTATTAGTAAATAACAGGGGCTACCTATGTTTTATAAAAGAGGGAAATGAGCCACTGAGTTATTTCTCCATAAGCTGCTTTTGTGCAGCCTCTAAAAAATTCTCAGTTCCTATTGTCTTTGTTGTTAGTTATTGTCATGGTGTTTCATCTTCAGCAGCTGGAGAAAACTCAGTCTTTACTTTCTGGTTTTGAATATCAGGTTCCATGTCATCCTCTGGTCTATTAAAAATGGTGGAAAAATATCTTCCCTCACTTGACTTAGACTTCTCTCTCTCAGTCTTTGCCCTTGTTCACTTGTGCTCACTTATTTGTTTTTATTTGACCTTTGGAGAGTTCAACAATATTTTTAACTATGTAAAGGACATGTAGAGAAGTTTTATATATAACCAATAATTTCAAAAGTACAAAAAAAATTCCAGTAACCAGGGCATGAGTTTTGTACGTGTTAGCTCAGATATCAGTAGCAGTGCAGCTGCACGTCTGACATAGTATAGACATCAAAATGTACCAAAAAAACCTAATTAAATACTGCAATGGTTGACTTACATTGAATGCTATGGTTTCAGCTTGTTTGCTACTAATATTTAATGTGTTGAAGTTAGCTTCCATATTAACAATTTGTATTAACAAAAGCTAGGGACTATAGTGCAGACATTTTGTAGTTTGGTCTAGACAGTTTAGAGACATGTTAAAACTGAAGATTAATTTTTATTTTGATCCACGTGTGCAAAGTTGGAAGTTGCTCTCAAGTCATTTAGAAATACTGTGATAATTGAGGCATGAATCACTTCTACGACATTTTGACTTTCTCTAGTCTTCTTTTCAGATATATCCTCAAGCCTCTAAGAAAAAAGCTTGTCCTAAATGTTGATGTGCAGGAGAACAATGAATCATGAATGGACTGTAACTAAAAAGAAATCAGGAAGAAATTATTACAAAAAATAGTAGTGAAAATGATCCTGAGATTTCAAAAATCACTTTAGACTCTGTGTAAGAATTGATTTCTGGTTCAGACCCTTTCTCCTTGAACTCATTAACTTGGGAGCAAGTCAACCACCGTCCTTGGGAGTGATTTTATAAAATTGTAACTGCTATAGGCAAAAAACCACAGCAAAACAGACTGTTTTTCAAAAAGATGTGTCAAGCTCTGTATTGTAAGTCAGCTTGGTCTCTGTCATAAGAATACTATAGTAATTACTGGAGACTAGCATCAAAGGAAGAGAGGTATTTTATTTATTAAATTATTCTGAATGTTTTAGCTTAAATCATATTATCACAGCACAGAATTAATTTTTTCTTTACTGTAGTTTTTGAGATGAAGAAAATTTGTTTATTTTTTTAATGTTGTTACTCTAATTGTCCTACATATCACATTTTATATCTAAGTGACTGAATGATTGTTTTCTCTGTTCAGAAGGACATTCCTGTACCTTGGCTATTGCTTAGAAGATGAGTTTTGATTTATGTTTTAAAGTAGAGGAAATTCCAATTCTTTCTGTATAATTTCTGACTAGTAGAATACCTTATGACAAAGGCTGTGATAACAGGGCTTATCTATACTGCCATGCAAACCTAACTAGAAATACATCAGGGAAATGAGGGCTAGTGTTAGTGAATCTGGAGGACAGTGATGATAAAAGAAAAATACAGAAGAAAACTGGCAATGACTTTGCCCAAATGTTAGACTTTTCCTTGCTATGAGAGTAGTCACTATCTGGAGCAACTTTCCAACAGGAAAACTAGTACTGTGAAGCCCGGATAGCTTTAAATTTTCAGCTTGAATAGAGGTCAACTAATTTCCCAAAGTGATTTTATAAATCAGTCTTGCTGGAGCAGATTTCAAAGACCCAGGAGTCCTGAAATACTAAAACCTCATTTTCCAAACCAACTATTTAGCTAATTACTCTATTTTTACTAGACCCTTTTTTTTTTTAATTAGAGCAGTAGTAATACGGTGAGCATGTAACTCACAGAAAGGTAAGTACTGTTTAAATGAGAGATAGAAAATGAGACCACAGAACAAAGCTATTTTGCAATCTCAATTTTGCAGGTTACTTTATCTAAATTGTGTTAATAATACTGTCCTCAGTGACCCCTGAGTGGCATCACTACTACTTTGATAACCATGATTGGCAGTTCTAACGAAAAGGCTGAGAGATGCATGCTTAATGAGACTGAACTTTTTCCATCTCTGGAGGTAGTCCCCTTCAGGTCAGGATGGAGACATATTGATGGGCTAGTCTAAGGGAGCTTGCATTATCACTCCTAACATAATATTCATTTTCTGGATTTATTAATAGAGAAGTTATTCTCCCAGGTTGTCAATCTGATAAGTCTCTTCAGTACTAAAGATTTTCTACCATGTCTAGGAAAAAATACCTTTATTTTCATTTACCTTCTTGGTAATATAAGACAGGAAAGGTAAGTACTAAGGACAAGAATATCTTTCCAAAAGGTTCTGTATTTCTAATTTCCTTTTTTTTTTTTGTTTTCTTTCCCAATGACCTTTTTACACTTCTGAAAGGTATGTGAATCCCATAGTTTTAGCTATTAGACCAGGTGGCAGTTTTGGCACTCAGAATGCTGAAAGTCATTGGAAGGAATTCACGGTTTGACACCTGTATGCAGCTATGAAACAATTTTTAATGCAGTGGTTAGACCACTAATTACGTCCTGTTGTTCTTGATGATAGGATTAAAAATGCAGTTTCATCTTTCTCCATCACCAAAATCTTAGCATATCCTTTCATGATAATTACTGATAATATTAATAAGAGACTCCTAAAATCTTATTCTTGTCTTCCCTGCTGTCAATCCTGTAGCTATATCCTGGCAGAACTCTTACACATGCAGACAATTTATTCTCTCTTTTTAATTATTAGAAACCAAGCAGTGATGTGGGATGGTCTTGTTTTTCTGTATTAACATCTGCCCAGTTCTTCCCTATTATTCCTACATTTATCACCTTCTAGCACTGTAAGATCTCAGGGACACATTCCTCACCCATAGCCTTCACAATCTCAGAACTGGTTTCATGCGTTTTGTGAAGCATCCCTGAATCACTGCATGCTTTACTCAATTTACGGTGTCCTCAGCACAAGCTTACTCCATGCAAATTTCTTGAAATTGTTCACTGTATATTTACCTGGTTAAGGAAAAGATTTTCATCAATATCTTTTGAGACAGCAGTTAAAGAGATTAAATCTCTTTCATTTCTTTAATATGTATGATTTCAATTCCTGAAATATCTAGAGTACACAGAATGGGATCAGAGAAAAAAAAAAAAATCACATCTGATTTCATAATCTCTCCTAATTAATTTTATCAACCTAGAACTGCTTAAGAAGTGGTGAAGATCCACATGTGCTAAAACCCTAAGAAGTTTGAGGAGTCCTTAGCACTGGCAGCCACAATCAGAAAAGGAGGAGAAAAATTATTTCACTGATCCCTGAGGCTTCTGCAGCAGAACGAAATAGGTTGACTGAGGTTGGCCCAAATAATCCTAGCAAACTACTTCTGCTCTCAGTACTGAGAGCACTGGAGGAGGCAAAACACTTCAGTGAATTCCCCTAGCATGACCTGGCAGTCAGTCTTCCATTGAGAATCAGAGCAAGTATCCTCAAGTTAAAAACTGATAGTCACAGGTACCTGGTGTCAGCTTATTGGCTTCGTCTCTTCTGATATCCTGTTGTAGCTGTGATCAGAATTTGATGGTTTAAAACAAGACAAGAGAGGAATGTGACACGTAACTTGTGTAGCCAGGTTGAATTACAGGGGGAAATGTCCTTCCTGATCTAAGTATGAGTAGGTACCTGGCTAAATCTGGTGTATTTGGTATCTGACTGTTGTTTTTATCTCTCCTGCTGACAAATCCTTTCTCCTTCCATCACAAAGAAGTAGTACGAGCACATTAGAAAGGAACTGTCCTATGAGAGCTGATATCATAACTTAAGTCCTGGCCCTGCTTCCCTCATCCACTCTGTTCTCAGCTCATCTCAATCCTGGCCATTCCCCTCCCGCCTCTTCCCCTCTTCCTCTATATTTTCCTCAGTTCTTGCTAGAGCATTTAGATATTTCCATGTTTTCCATTATTTCCTGACTCTTCTTGCACCCACGCTTCTCTGTTGACATAGAAAAAAATTAAGCTTTCTGCTTTTTGAGCCAATATTGAGTGATATTTGTGCATATTGTGTGACATTTTCCCTGCATGTCTAGATGACAGCTCCCAGTATGTGACAGAAGATGCTCATATTAAAAATCTCATCTACCCTGCTGACAAGATTTTCATGCCATAGCTGTTACTGGTAAGCTTACTACTCTGTCTTTTTAGGCCATTATTCTTTGATTTCTGTTGCTAAGAAGTGGCTGTGGCAACCAAGCTGTTTATGTATTTGAGTTTTAAAAGGGAATCAGAACTGTTAACAGTCTTTGTTGCTTAAATCCTCCTCTGAAATGTCATTCAGGTCCCCTCATAATAGTGAGTGTTACAGGATCTGATCAGAACTGTACGGCCATGAACCTCAGTCTTCGTATACCTTGCAGCTGAGATACATACCTCTAAGAGTCATTCAGCTCCTGCTGTGTTTGTGCTTAACATCTGTGCCACAAGAGAAGTCTTCCCATAATTCATATTGTTATTGTTATTATCAATATTAAAACTTGATTATTTTAATGCTCTGATAAAGATTCTTTTTCATTATATTGCTGTTTGATATAAAGTTTCTGTCATCATGGGTTTAATGTTTTTTAATCAACTAAAGGCTTCTCTCTTATCTGATGATTCCACTATGATTGAGTAGTATATATGCCTTTAGATATTTTACTGCAAAAATGTGACAGGTAGTCAAGTACGCCATTTAGGAACATTAAATAATTCACTCCTCTGAAATTTTATCTTACAGTAGTAATTTTGAAGCCCATTAGAATGGGCTGCATCAATAAATAAGTAGCACATCAGCCACATTTGCTCTTATACCAAAGTAACAATGTTGTATTTTAAAATGTTCAGATATATCTACTTTCTGAATTTCATGCATCAAAGATCTTTATATTTCTCCATAATCTACACTACATTTCAATTTACTAGATTTCTTAAAATCAGAGTACTTTTCCTATGCTATGTCATTGCAGACCCATCCGTAACTAATAGAACTATTTAGCCTATGCTTTTAATTAAAATTCTTACTGAAAAAAAAATATTATAGAACTCCAGGGAAAAGGACCAAAAGCAACTTCGAAAAGTCATCTGGTCCTGTCCTCTTCCACTAGGAAAAGCTTTTCACAGATTTTCACTGATGCTTGCTCCAGATATGAATTGTACCCTGAATCTTTACTGAAGCAAAAACAAAGTTTTCACCAGTCTGTCTTCCTCCTCCTCATACACATATCTGCACAAACACACAATGTGCACCAGCATTTCAGAGGCTGCAAGACAGCTACACATATTCTGAACAAGACCACAGGCTGGATATCTAGTGTCTAAGCATCTAGGGTATGCTGTGGCGTACGGCACATGCTTCTCAGAAAGAGAATGACAGACTCAGGGACACAGCAGTCCTCGACCCACCCATCATTGATTTTCTCTCTTCTTTGCCTATCAAGGCAATATCACTAGTAAGAAACAGTTGATGGGAACTAGTTAGCCTGAGATGGTATGTCATCTCTTTTTTTTTTTTTTGACTGGAAGATGATTTTATCTGGGCTGAGGTAGGGTGGCAGCTCTCCTGCATAAGAAACAAATAAGAGGATAAGGAGTAATGTCACTACTTTTCCTGTACTGAGCTTGTATGGTTAGTAATTTAAATATAATCAGAGGAGGAGAAAATGAAATTAACAGTTTTCAACAGCTAAAAACTTGTCTTCTGCATTTTGCTTCACCTGAAGTCCAAGTATAGGATATTACTTTATATTTATTTGTAATATGAAGCTGTACAACTCAACGGTGAGCAGAAACCTCTACTGAAAGTGCAGTGGGAATTCATTAGGTAAAAGGCAGATGACAGAAGTAAAATCTGGTTGAAATTTCTAACTTCTCTGTCCTTTCAAAATGAAATTTTATACTGGCCTTTGTGATGATTTAGTGCCTTTACTCCTTTTTTTCAAAAATGGTGGCCCATAAAAATACAACATTCCTTTAGGAACATAGGTCTTTCTGGAACCTATGACACAGAAGCTTGTATTACTGCTGCAATACCTAAGAACTGAAACGTGCTGAAAGTTCTTACTTTCCCAAATGTGCTGGTAGGTTTCCAGAATGTGGGTTTCGGTTTCTGGCACTTGAATATTTTTGTAGAAAATTGACTAATGATTTTACAAGCTTGTAATAATCCCTTTGAAGTAAAACAATGCTCTGTACATTCCAAAATGATAAGAACAAACCGGGTTGTCAGAGCTTTTATTAGTCTTTCTCCCTGACAACACATCTGACTGACTGTTAAGCAACATCCAAAATAATTTTGTGCATGATCTGAGACATGACAAACTATCTCTTCATGTTATTACTATTCTCTCTCCATTCAGAAGGGTGATATTAAATCAGATGAAATCTGAAAGGCAAGATACTCTTTAGCAGCACTAACACTTAGTGTGTCAAATAGTGCAAATGATGTGTGTCCTGGTTCTGGCCAGGATAGAGTTAATATTTACCTGAGCTGGGTGGAGAACTGAAGCTGGTAGCCCCTATGGCTGGGATAGTTAACTAATTAGCTAACAGCTGGGGTTAATTTACCCAAATTAGCCAAAGGGCTATTCCATCCCATCTGACATCATGCTCAGTATATAAGTGAGGAGGGTGCTGAAGGGAGGCCCTCCTAGTTGGAAGAGACTGGTGTGGAGATCTGTTGTGAGCTATTATACTGTATTTGTGTTCCATCACTCTATTGTTTTCTTCTGTCATTACTGTTAAATTTACTTTTTGTTCAATCTCAACCCGCGTGTTTGTTTTTTTTTTTCTCCTGGTTTTCTTTTGTTTGTCAAATCTCCTCCTATTCTCTCGGAGAGTGGGGGGGGAGTGAGAGAGAGACTGCGTAGTCTGGTCCCCGTTGGGGCTGAACTACGACAGTTATTTTGGCGCCCAATGTGGGGCTCGAAGGGTTGAGATAATAACAGATCTGACTTTTTTTTTCTTTTTTTTTGTTTGAAACAAATTTGTTTATACGTGCTTGTTGTATTGGTTGTCAATTATTGGTCATGATGTTGCAGTGGTTGGTTATGTTGTTGTATTGTCTACGCTCTTATATGTACTATGTGTTCCCAGTGGTGGTGTTTATCACCTCTGGGAAAATGATGAGAATTATCCTTCTGTTATACTATGCCATATACATCTATGACATGGTGACATCAATGGCCTTAGAGATAAATTGGTATTCCTATGTGGACAGCTTCACGAATTCTTTCACTTCCAGGGTAGTTAAGCCACTTTTTGAGAACTTTAAAGATCTGGGGGATATTCAAGCCACTATGATGTTGTTGTTATGTATTTTGAATGTGTGCCAAGTCTTGTCTAGAGCTGCAAACCCACTTTTTGGGAATCTCCTCCCGAGATTTACCCTAAGGCAAGATACTAATACGTGGCATGGTGTGAGGGAGAACAAACTGACCTGCAATGTAGGTACTCAAACCCCAGCAACAGGCATTGCAGCTGAATCAGAGGGTGAACCTGTGCTAGTTTCAGTTGCCCCTGTATCCAAGAAGACTTGGAAGCGGAAGTCAGCTCGTTTAGTGAGGGATGAAGAAGCCCCTTTTAGGACGCAGCAGGAGGAAGAAGAGGAAGGTTTATTTGCTACATGCCCAGGAAGAACTCGGCAGGCAGGCTCTTCCTCAGAGGAAGAACTCCTAAAGGAGACAGTGAGCACCAGATTTCTATCCCTGAGCGAGCTGCGAGACATGCGAAATGATTTTAGCCGTCATCCTGGGGAGCACATTATCAGCTGGCTGCTGCGGTGCTGGGATAATGGGGCCAATAGCTTGGAATTAGAAGGCAGAGAAGCTAGGCAACTGGGATCCATTTCTAGAGAAGCAAGCATTGACAAAGCAGTTGGAAAAGGGACACAAGCCCTCAGCCTCTGGAGGCGACTCCTGTCAGGTGTGAAGGAGAGGTATCCTTTCAAGGAGGATATAATGTGTCATCCAGGCAAGTGGGCTACCATGGAGAAGGGTATCCAGTACCTGAGGGAATTAGCTGTGCTGGAGATTATTTATGATGACCTGGACAATGATCAGTTACCTAAGGATCCAGATGAAGTCAGATGCACACGACAAATGTGGCGGAAGTTTGTTCGAAGTGCACCATCATCATATGCCAGCTCATTGGCAGTTATGACCTGGAAAGATGGAGAGGAAGAAACAGTGGATGAACTGGCTGGCCGACTCCGGCAGTACGAGGAAAGCCTGTCTTCCTCCCTAAGGGCCTGTGTCTCGGCTGTGGAGAAACTATCCCAGGAGTTCCAGCAATTCAAAGCAGATATGTCCCATTCCCCACCGGTACGGGCCAATATTTCAGCTATTAGGAGTAAACGTTTCCCTGCTCAAGAGAGATGGTTTACGCGGCGAGGTACCCTGTGGTTTACCTTGCGTGACCAAGGAGAGGACATGAGGGAGTGGGATGGGAAGCCTACCTCTGCCCTAGAGGCGCGGGTACGTGAGTTGCGTGGAAAAACCATTGCAAATAGAAGTTCTCCCTGGAAAATTGTTGCACCAGTCTCCAATAGGGAGCGTAGAAGGAATAGCTTTAGTTCTGACCCTCTTGAAGGGACCTCTCATGCATATTTAAAAGAAATGAATAATGAATACTGTGGCCAGGATTAGAGAGGCCCTGCCTCCAGCCAGGTGGAGGAGAGGGATAACAGAGTTTATTGGACTGTGTGGATCCGATGGCCTGGCACGTCAGACCCACAAGAGTACAAAGCTCTAGTGGATACTGGTGCACAATGTACCTTGATGCCATCAAGATATAATGGGGCAGAACCCATTTGTATTTCTGGAGTGACAGGAGGATCCCAACAGCTATCTGTATTGGAGGCTGAAGTGAGCCTGACAGGGAATGAGTGGCAAAAGCACCCCATAGTGACTGGCCCAGATGCTCCATGCATTCTTGGTATAGATTACCTCAGAAGGGGGTATTTCAAGGACCAAAAAGGGTATTGGTGGGCTTTTGGTGTAGGTGCTTTAGAGATGGAGGAAATTATACAGTTGTCCACCTTGCCTGGTCTGTCAGAGGATCCTTCTGTTGTGGGGTTGCTGAAGGTTGAAGAACAACAGGTGCCAATTGCTACCACAACTGTGCACCGGCGGCAGTATCGCACCAACCGAGACTCCC
The DNA here is from genome assembly GCF_036417535.1 of Chlamydotis macqueenii. Taxonomy (NCBI): domain Eukaryota; kingdom Metazoa; phylum Chordata; class Aves; order Otidiformes; family Otididae; genus Chlamydotis; species Chlamydotis macqueenii. The sequence goes on along the minus strand of NC_141557.1, from coordinate 82,836,284 downwards.
TGATCCCCATCCATAAGCTGATTCATCAGCTGGAGAGCCAGGGAGTGATCAGCAAGTCCCACTCACCTTTTAACAGTCCCATATGGCCAGTGAGAAAATCAAGTGGAGAGTGGAGGTTAACAGTGGACTATCGTGGCCTGAATGAGGTAACACCACCACTCAGTGCTGCTGTGCCAGACATGTTAGAACTTCAGTATGAACTGGAATCCAAGGCAGCCAAGTGGTATGCCACCATTGATACTGCCAACGCGTTCTTTTCAATCCCATTGGCACCAGAATGCAGGCCGCAGTTTGCTTTCACTTGGAGGGGCGTCCAGTACACTTGGAATCGACTGCCCCAGGGGTGGAAACACAGCCCCACCATCTGCCATGGGCTGATCCAGACTGCACTGGAAAAGGGTGGCGCTCCAGAGCACCTGCAGTACATTGATGACATCATCGTATGGGGCAACACAGCAGCAGAAGCTTTTCAAAAAGGGGAGAAAATAATTAAAATCCTCCTGAAGGCTGGGCTTGCCATAAAACGATGTAAGGTGAAAGGACCTGCAAGAGAGATACAGTTTTTGGGGATAAAATGGCAAGATGGGCGTCGTCAGATTCCAATAGATATAGTCAACAAAATAACAGCTATGGCTGCACCGACTGACAAAAAGGAAACGCAAGCTTTCCTGGGCATTGTGGGTTTCTGGAGGATGCATATTCCAAATTATAGTATGATTGTAAGCCCTCTGTATAAAGTCACCCGAAAGAAGAATGATTTTAAATGGGGCCCTGAACAACAGCAGGCTTTTGAACAAATTAAACAAGAAATTGTTCACGCGGTGGCTCTCGGGACAGTCCGGACAGGGCAAGAGGTAAGAAATGTGCTCTACACCGCAGCTGGGGAGAATGGCCCTACCTGGAGTCTCTGGCAGAAAGCACCAGGGGAAACTCGTGGTCGACCCCTTGGGTTTTGGAGCCGGGGATATAAAGGATCTGAGGCCTGCTATACTCCAACCGAAAAAGAAATCCTGTCGGCATACGAAGGAGTTCGAGCTGCTTCAGAAGTGATTGGTACTGAAGCACAGCTCATCCTGGCACCCCGACTGCCAGTGCTGGGCTGGATGTTCAAAGGAAGGGTCCCCTCTGCGCATCATGCAACGGATGCTACATGGAGCAAGTGGGTTGCACTACTTACACAGCGGGCCCGAATAGGAAACCCCAATCGCCCAGGCATATTAGAAGTAATTACAGACTGGCCAGAAGGCAAAGATTTTGGAAAGCCACCAGAGGAAGAGGTAACGCATGCTGAAGAGGCCCCACCATATAACAACCTCCCAGAAAATGAGAAGCAGTATGCCCTATTTACTGATGGGTCCTGTCGTATTGTAGGAAAACATCGGAAGTGGAAAGCTGCTGTGTGGAGTCCTACATGACGAGTTGCAGAAGCTGCTGAAGGCCAAGGTGAATCGAGTCAGTTTGCGGAGGTGAAGGCCATCCAGCTGGCTTTAAACATTGCTGAACGGGAAAAATGGCCTGTGCTCTATCTCTACACTGACTCACGGATGGTGGCAAACGCTCTGTGGGGATGGTTAAAGCAATGGAAGCAGAGCAACTGGCAGCGTCGGGGCAAACCTATCTGGGCTGCCACTCTGTGGCAAGATATTGCTGCCCAGTTAGAGCATCTGGTTGTAAAAGTACGTCACGTAGATGCCCACGTACCCAAGAGTCGGGCCACTGAAGAACATCAAAACAACCAGCAAGTGGATCAAGCTGCTAAAATTGAAGTGGCTCAGGTGGATCTGGACTGGCAGCATAAGGGTGAACTATTTTTAGCTCGGTGGGCCCATGATACCTCAGGCCATCAGGGGAGAGATGCAACATACAAATGGGCTCGTGATCGAGGGGTGGATTTAACCATGGACACTATTGCACAGGTTATCCTTGAATGTGAAATATGTGCTGCAATCAAACAAGCCAAGCGGTTAAAGCCTCTGTGGTATGGAGGACGATGGCTGAAGTATAAATATGGAGAGGCCTGGCAAATTGATTACATTACACTCCCACAAACTCGCCAAGGCAAGCGCTATGTGCTTACAATGGTGGAAGCAACCACTGGATGGCTGGAAACATATCCTGTACCCCATGCCACTGCCCGAAACACCATCCTGGGCCTTGAGAAACAAGTCTTATGGCGACATGGCACTCCAGAAAGAATTGAATCAGACAATGGTACCCACTTCCGAAACAATCTCATAGATACCTGGGCCAGAGAGCATGGCATCGAGTGGGTATACCACATCCCCTATCACGCACCAGCCTCTGGAAAAATTGAAAGGTATAATGGGCTGCTGAAAACAACTCTGAAAGCAATGGGTGGTGGAACCTTCAAAAATTGGGATAAACATTTAGCAAAAGCCACTTGGCTAGTCAACACTCGGGGGTCCACCAATCGAGCTGGCCCTGCCCAATCTGAACTTCTACATACTGTAGAAGGGGATAAAGTCCCTGTGGTGCATGTAAGGAATATACTGGGGAAGACAGTCTGGGTCATTTCTCCCTTGGGCAAAGGCAAACCCATGCATGGGATTGCTTTTGCTCAAGGACCTGGGTGTACTTGGTGGGTAATGCAGGAGGATGGGAAAGTCTGATGTGTACCTCAAGGAGATCTAATTTTAGGTGAAAAGAGCCAATAATTTGAAGTGCTTGATGTCGGTTACTATACAGTACTGTATGTCATTATCTAGCTATTATGTGTCCCTCCTTGCTTCTTCCTGCTCCACGCCCTGAGATACTTATGTTGTGTCAAAAGTATTATAGTAAAATCGTTTATACCAACAAAGAATGAACTTTAATAAAATAGGAAAAATTGCAGCAGTGATGCAACCAGAACTGGCTCTTGCTACTAGCACCTGCCAACAGATCTTCAGTCTCTGGACTATGAACTTGCTAAGTCACTTGCACCAGACAGACTACCTGAGGAAACACCGTGTCATCTGTCCTATGCTGAGAGCCTGTTATGACAGATGGAGCCCAAAGTTATGGACTGGATAAACTCAACAGACCTTTTGAAAGGATGGACCATGGACAAAGAGAGTTACATCTGTGTGTCTGCATACAAGTAGATAAAAGGAAGAAAAATTTGATGATTAATTGGAAAGTGTAGGATCTGGGCATGATGTAGATGGTATGGAATAAGGGGTGGATAATGTCCTGGTTCTGGCCAGGATAGAGTTAATATTTACCTGAGCTGGGTGGAGAACTGAAGCTGGTAGCCCCTATGGCTGGGATAGTTAACTAATTAGCTAACAGCTGGGGTTAATTTACCCAAATTAGCCAAAGGGCTATTCCATCCCATCTGACATCATGCTCAGTATATAAGTGAGGAGGGTGCTGAAGGGAGGCCCTCCTAGTTGGAAGAGACTGGTGTGGAGATCTGTTGTGAGCTATTGTACTGTATTTGTGTTCCATCACTCTATTGTTTTCTTCTGTCATTACTGTTAAATTTACTTTTTGTTCAATCTCAACCCGCGTGTTTGGTTTTTTTTTTCTCCTGGTTTTCTTTTGTTTGTCAAATCTCCTCCTATTCTCTCGGAGAGTGGGGGGGGAGTGAGAGAGAGACTGCGTAGTCTGGTCCCCGTTGGGGCTGAACTACGACAATGTGGTATGAATAAGAGCATGACAACAAAAGGGAGTTCAAAGGATATGCGAGGGAGAGAAGATTTGTTGATCACTTAGTGATATCTCGTGGGCCTGCTGATGGTTTCCTTCTGTGAAGCCACGGAACAGGGTCCGAACTCTGGAGAAAAAGTCAATTATTCATTTAGCGTATGAAAATGTAGACGGCAATTCAGAGTCTGTATTGGAGAGAGCCTCATGTACATTGGCTATATGTAGATATACATTGTAACTTAAGGACCAGTCATCTCTGTTGCTGTAGATCAAGTGTTTCTTTTCATATGTGTATTGATTTCCTTCTTTAGTGAGGGAGGGATATAAGGAAATTTATTTATGTATGTCATGTCTTTTCTTTTTTAGATTGCAGTAGCATTTCTCCCGAGGCTTCGTAATTTTAGTCTCCACTTGTGAAAACTGGTAACGAGCCTTCCAGATTTTCACAAAGTAGATTTGCAAATGATATGCAAGTTATCACAGAGTACAGGACATTTTGAAATTGGCCATGCTTTACTGCTACACTGAGCTCTGCGTATAATGCTGCTTTTGCCGTGACTGTCCTATCCTTGCTGTGTTGGTAAATACCGTTAGACAGAAGTGGCATATTCCAGTAAAGGTTGCCCTCCTAATGTGTTTTATACCATCTTTCCCAGTGACATATGTTAAATGAACAAACTACCTCACTGATAAGCTTATGTCTGTACATATAAGCATTTTTTTCCAGAATAAGCATGCATGAGCTTCTCTTTTTTGCCATGGCTTCATATCTCTGCCATAGAGTTTCATATCATCAAAATTTCATATTGCAGAGGGCAAGTAGCACAAATAGACTTCAGGAAATGATGTCTCATTCTGTCTTATGGATGGGAGCAGTAAATCCAATGTTGTCAGTTCTGAACTCATGCAATGACTAGAAACACCAGCTTGTGGTCACAAGTATTTGCTTCAGTGAATCTGATCCAGCATTTCTGTAGCTGATAAGCTTATATGTGATGTGTCACAGGTTGCATTTTTCTCTTGGTTAAATAGCATTCAATTGTGAGATTAGAATACCAATACTTCTGGCAGGAAAGTGGGGTGGTGGTTTTTTTTTTTTTTTGGCTTATTATTGACAATGGAATATGTTGTAACATTGATTTTTGGTAAAGATCTTCAAAAGAGAGTTTTTGTTAAAATAGATAGCATCATACGGCTGAAGAAACCAGCTTCAACAAGAATGGACAAATGGAAGACTAAGGGGATGAAATACTTTTTTTTTTTCATATAAAAAAAAAGCTTTTTAATCTAAATGTGTATTTACCAAATAAAAGTCCTATGGATGCTAAGTGTAAATGAGAACCTAGTCTAACCTATTAAAATAAGATTATTTCAGATCAAACTGTTTCCCATTATGACATTATTATTATCACATTAAGAAAATTATCTCAGAAATGTTGTCATTGCAACAATGATTGAAATGTTAATAAAATGCTAACATGTTTCTTTTTATGGACTGTTCTTGCTAAATTACTTTCCATGTTTCTTTATAGAATTAATCTTACTTTACTGATTCTTGTAACTACAAGTGAACTAGTGATAACCACAGAATTAGAAATACCTTTAAATATTATAGAACTGTGACTAAATATTTTAAATACAAAACCATTTCTTTTCTTGGTCTCTGTAACAGTAACATACACTGGGTTGATGTGGAAATGTACATGATTTCATAAATACTTGTGTCTCCTCTCTGCCTCAATGGATTCAACAACAGGAAACACCAAAACTTCTTTTAAGATTTATCTCATTTAATAAAATATTTATTTGAAGATCAGTGTGTCCGTATTTACTATGAAGATATATCCCCTGTAAGAAGACATTTATCTAAATTAGCTATAATATAAAACTTTTGTTTGAGCTGCAGAGGCAACTGACCAAAATACCAGCTACTCCAAGCAGTGAAAATTTGGAAAAAAAAAAAATCCTCAAATTTCAAAACCTGAGTATTCATGTACTGTAGGTATTCGGCAGCCTGATGCTACAAGTCTGACTGTAGCAAGTTACCAGTAAATGCATCTTATGCTCACATATGCAATGCCCTGAATGCCTTTTGGGAGCTTCCTCTGGCTGGGCGGTGGTGCAGGGGCAGGCAGTGGAGCTGGTCTTAAGGATCGAGTTAGGCACCCTGAACAGACAGCCAGCAACATGAATGGGGTTCCAGACGGGGTAAGTGCTACTCAGTAGGTACATCTTTCCTTTCTTCTGTAGGTTTGGGTTGTCCAAAATCATCACTTTAATGCATGTTTGCTATGATTTCCTGCATAGAGCTAGTCACAACTTCCAGCAGTGTGGTAACAGTGAATACACAGTTGATAGCTCAGTTTGTTTAGTAAGCAAATTTAAAATGTAACTTTATAGTGTATGTATCTGTAGAGGGCACTTCAAAAAGAAAATTACAAGGAAACAAATTGTTCTTAAGGCATTTTGCAAGCAGGGGCAGAGCCACGTGATTTGCAGTATATCTTTAACTGATGAAATACTTGTGTCTTTAAACTCTCTTTCATTACCACATTTTTTTGTTTTAGTGTCTATGTTCATGCTTATCAAATAAAACAGTGGATGTTTAAAGTACTGTAGTTCTACAGATGCATCGTTGTAACTCTCTTATATTCCTGTAGTTAAAATTCCATTATCAGTTCTAACATAATCTTCTAGTTTATAAAAATGTTCACTGAACAAAATGTTGCAGTCCAGTGTGCTGTCAACCAAAGTAGATAAAACCTCAATAAAAGATGCAATTGAGTTTGCCAGTTACAAGGAAATTATTTCCTCCTCTTGTTTTTTTCAGTAGTTCACATAACAAACAAGTATAGAAGTACAGCTCCACTATTAATATTGTTGCCCCAACAATTTGAGCAGTTTTTATGATGGTAAAAACATTAGATAAGTTGTCATGCTCCGTTGTGTGATCCTGCTTAAGTATAAATACCTTTTGTTTCCAGGAACACCAAAAGAACAAGCAAGCAGTAGGCAGTTACTGACTTTGATCACTCTATTAATAAAGCCCTCTCTGTCTGCTGCTTCTCCTCTTGTTTACAACTACTTTGTGTTTTCCAGTGTCTTTATTTATTGCACACATATTTTATCCTATATAAAAATCACTATTATGGTGTCTGCATTTGAGGAAACCCACAGTGTAGTACTACCCTGTAATTTTGTTTTTTACAGAACAATGTTTATAAATTGTTTTTACTGCTCTGAGTTCATTAGCTAAAAAGTAGTCAAAATCCTTAATAACTGACCCTCCCACTCTCCCTCAACCAAGTTAATTACTGCATCTGTCACTGGGACCATGTAGACGCCATCAGAGCAGAGAAGAACATGATTAAGATTAATGCCACGTTTAGGTAATAGTAAATTTTTTTTGTTGTTTTACCAACAAGTGTGATCTAGATGAGTTCACTACATATCGTTTCAGAATTCCCTTTTCAGGGTATATTTTGACTATTTGGTCTTTAGTCATCCGCTGAAGTGACATAATGTCATATCATTCATATCATATCTCCTCAAAACCTAGTCCATCATCAATAGCAGTTTCATGCAAAGTATTTATAGAATTTTTCTTAACATTGAATGTACACGTCTTTGGCATGTTTTCAAATAATTTAATATAATTTTGTTTATATGCTAAATAATAGTAAGCTTTACTTCCTCTTTATTTTACATGTTTGCAAGGACTTTTCACTTAGAGATGAATTTTCCAAGTCACTGGTATAATAATTTACCTGCATAGCATGCATCCAGATGAATGAACAGAGATTAGTTATATTAAGTCACTCATTTGAAAGGCCATCAGGTGTTGGGGAAATTTCCTTGAATAATTGTCTGGGACAAAGTTGATGAAATTGTTAATTAATATTTCTCACAACTAATGATTTAAAAGTTGTACTTTAGGCTTAAATGTACTATTCATTGCATATGCATTAGAAAGCCAAGCCTACAGTACTCTGAGACATTTCTCCCAACATACATAGAGACATGCAGGGTCTGAGTCTGTTCTCACATGTGAGAATATCAAGCAACTCAAAAATAAGTCTGGTTTTTCATTCCTTAAACTTTTCACAAATACAAGTGGCTAGGCTTTCCCTGACACAAACCCCACATCCCTCCTAGAGCAAAACTTGGGGGAAAAGAATAGGCAGTTTAAAATTATTGTCCTTGTGATCTCAGGATTTCACTTACTTTTGCCACCAGTGAGTAACTTTCCAGGTTTTATTCTCAAAGGAGAACTCTTTTTTCCCTTTTTGCAATAGGTGCAGTAAATTTAAATGGGAAATATTGGAACAGAGCAAGAAAGTTGGGCTAAGTTTCCACAGGTTGTACATTTGAAAATAAAATTTCCAGCCAGTGTGATGAGGTCACTGATGTATGTTATTAGAGGAGAAAAAAACTATGACTGATGATCTCCCTAGAGTGGTCTCAAATGGGGAAAGCAATCAGACGAAACTACTGGAAGAAGCAGGAAAACTTTTCTTCTCTTCTTTTCAGGACATTTTTACATAGAACAGAAAGAGAGAAGAAAGAGACAAATCCTCTCAGCAGCCCTCTTTTTTTTAACAAAGTTGTCTCATTTGAAACTGATGAGTCACCTTCTCTGTTCCTTGTGCTCTTCCCTTCCACAAGTGTCTCAATTGGTAAAACGGAGAAATGAGACGTTGCTCACCAAATTTAAGTTTCTCAATTCAGTTATCTTGAGTCTAAGTGAGTTGTCTTTGGGTCCCTTTGCTTTCAGTAGGGAGAAATGGAGCTGTTCCTGAGTATGATTCATCTTATTCTAAGTATCTACAATATATAAGATGAAATCTCCTGGAGAAAACTTTTCTCTCAGGTGGCTATAAAGCAAGCACTGGGACAATCTGACTTAGTCTAACTTTTAAACATTTGAGTGAAGTGAGGTGCAATCCACTCCATCTTTTTCAAGATGTCCAGGTAGATATCAAATTTATCTTCAGATGGCTGGTTCATTATGTACAGTAAATCATTTTCCCAGAAGCAAATCTTAGCACTTAAAAAAAAAAAAAAATTTGGAAACAATGGTTTGGAGGTTTCTCTGCAAAATCTTAAAAGTGTAAGTAAATTAAAAGTAAAACATTATTCTTATCTCTGGCCAAACATTAGTTAGACTTAGTTAATGTCAATTAGACATAGCTAGTGGGTACCCAGATCCCTAAGTTTATGTTTTCACTGAGGATGTGTTCTAATATTCTTCCAAAGTATTTATCACCAGGTTTTAGTTCTGAGTGAGAACACTCTGTAAGAAATTATTATTCAACTCCAAATAGAATGGAAGTGAAGACTTCTTCTTTTTCCTCAAGTTAAATGCACACTACATTTTAAAAATCTAAACTGAGAAATGGAAGAAAAACCCTTTGTTTATGAGCAGTATACTTCCCCATGTTCAGTTAAGAGAAGTGGTTATTGAAATGTAGCTTTTTTTTTTTTAATAGGGTAAAATGGAATTTTTATTATTGCATTTTATATTTTTGTCATTTCATATTTTCAATTAAGTATGAGATTCATCATCAAAATCACATGATAATCTACTTTTCTTATGAGATGGATTTAGGTCTATAGTTTTATATCACATGCTGTCTTTACAAAATGCAAAGGTGATTAGGCTTGAATGTTACTTTTAGAACGCATAGTATAACAAAATCTATATAGTACTGGCTTTTGTTCCAGGGAAAAAATGAGCAAGTGTCACAGTAGACTGAAATAATTAATTCTCATGCCTTATAAAACTACATGCAGGAATAATTCCGATTTGTGTCTCTGAAGTCCTAATAAATTGCATACAAAAATAATTGTTTCCCTCACATTGTAGGAATACAGATTTACTGAACCCTTTTAATAGTTGATAGAAATCTCTCATATTTTAGTCCATATGATAATTCTGCTTGTTAATACCGGCATGTGATAGAGTTCTGCCAGGTGGATGATGATAATGAAAGGTTTTTCTTTCCTGCTTTTGCTACAAAGTTTTATTTTATATTCCCAGCATAGTACTACTGCATTTGACTCTGAGTGGTAATGTGAATATATCATTTGTGTGACTGAGTTTGTGATTTATAGTTCTGTACTGGTTCATCGGAATTTTGTTTTTTCTTGTCATGGAGGTTGATTAGCTGTTGCAAGCACTCTTTTTTTTTTTTCAAGAGAGTCAGAAGCATAAAATAGAAAAGTCACACACTAAGACATAGCTGAGATGAGGTATTACAGAAATAAAACTCGCTTTTGGAACATAACAAAGTGAACAGTAATACACTTGTTCTGTGCAGCATATTGTCTTTTTATTCCTGTAATGTTTCTTTCTCTGTTATTATTTTTTTGCCATTTTACATAGAAGTAAATGAGAAATAAAAAATCCCCAGAGAACAAGCTGACTCCTCTAGCAAAGGAGCAAGTGGATATATTTGATTTGGAATTTCAAACTCAAGTTGGAAAAGAGAGGAAAGCTATAACCTTGCAGTGATGACTTTTGTTGTAAGCAGAACTAGGAGGACTTTCTCCTAGAAAATATATTTTAGATTAAGATTTTCTATTTTCTTCCTTTGTTTTTGAGCCTAGTCTAGTCTCAAGCCTCTTGCACAGCTGAGGAAATAGACTGAATATATACTAGACTGGTGGTGTGGTTTAGCCCTCCTCACCACACAGTTTCTTGCTCGCCCTCCCCCTTCCCCTGTGGGATGAGGGAGTCAAATTGGGAAGGAAGGAAAACTCGTGGGTTGAGATGAAGACAATTTACTAGAATAGCAAAGGAAAACTACAATAATAAGAAAATATAAGGATATTAAAATATACAAATGAACAATGCATGATTTCTCACCACCCAGTGTCCCAATGACTGATACAGCCCATGCCAATCAGCGATCACAGAAACGATACCAAGCAGCAAGCAAAGGAGTGAAGGTGAGACAGCAAGGTAGAGGGACCGATGCCAGCAAGCAACAGAGAGATGGAAGAATGCATGGCTCCTGCCACGGGCAACGCCCACTTATATACTGAGCATGACGTTTATGGCATGGAATACTCCCTTTGGCCAGTTTGGGTCAATTATTCTGTCTGTCTTTCTCCCAGCTTCCTGCATCTGCACACTAGTGAGACTTGGAAAGCCTGACAGCATCCTTGGTCTCATTAACAACAACTCGTGTCATCAGGGTGTTTATCAACATTCGTCACACACAAAATCCAAAACACACCAGCTACTGAGAGGAAAATTAACTCCATCCCTGCTGAAACCAGGACGACTGGTTACACAGAAAGGACTGGATATACTCTGTCCTTGCCTTCTTTTTTTTTTTTTTTGTTTTTCCCCCGGTTGGTATTAATGTCTCACTTATAAGAAATTTCACTTCTTCTGAATATAGCTGGATCTTTTTCAATGTGTGTATTCTCTGTTTCTGCTGTTGAAAAGTTGAGCCTTCTTTTTTTTTTTTTGGAATGATTGAGTCAACATGGATCTATCACAGGAAGTTTAAGATATTCTTCCATTGTGATTAATAAAATCAAAGCTTTCTGAAATAGTTTATTCCCTGTGTAAATTGTGAGATAGCAAATGGAGAATAAATTATCTTAACTTGAGATAGCAAATGGAGAATAAATGCAGTACCATCTGCCATACTGCAAGCAGCACCAAATATGGGTGACTAAAGAGTGTGAAAAGCAATTCATTTGCTCATCTTAGATTAGTCCCCCAGTAGTAATTGTCAACCTTTTTCTGCTGAATGACATTGCCAGATCAAGCTGTACAACTACAAGAACTGGCCCAGAAAGCAGTCTTTTCTCACTTGTCCTCTGTGTAAATTTTTTTTTTATATTGGATTTAGACTGGAATTTGGCATGGTGAAACCAGTGGGAATGGGCATCTTCATTCCTATCTGTCCTCATTAAACTTCTGTCAATTTTATATTATTTAAGATAGGCTCAATCCTCTTCAATTAGTGGCAAATTATTACAACTACTATTGACCTCCATGGAATTTCACATGTGTAAAGTACTAGCAGAAGCTTCACTAAGGCATTGGTATACTAGTAGAAAGAATTCACTGATCATGGAATCTAGTCAATAAAGAAAGTTTTTAAGGGTGTACAAAACTTCCCAGGAATAGCCTATGCCATAAGTACAGTAGAAAATCAGGATCACATTTCAGCTGAGGCTGAAATGAGTAACTGTATGTCAAATGTGCATTCATACTTGGACATTTTAAATAATAATGTTATATTTTCTTAGAAATGTAAGGCTATGCAAGTAGTGATTTTAATGTGGGTAGTAGGGATTTATTTGGGGGAGTCTTGATTAATGCTGGTGATCAGAACAGGAGACAATTTTAGAGGGAATGATTTTGGCTGCTATTTTACAGATATGATCAAATTCATGTCAGAAGCCTATCAACTAGAGAAATTACTCTAGGACAGTGGTCATAAGAAGCAAAATAGATGCTGATCTCAGATTTTGTTCAAGGCTTGAGATTCAAGGGAAGGTTTCTGTTGGCATATGAAATGAGAACATAGCCATTCGTATGGTTTATGATGAGTAGTAGAATTTTAAGGCTGACTGATAGCCTTGATGTGAAGTTAGAGGTTTTAAATTTAAAATATTTCAAGGAGAAGGTTAAGGTTTATGCTGTGTTAGGAGTGAGGATAAGAGGGTACTGGAAAGCATTATGTGTACAAAGAGTGGGCCTGTGCATGTCTTGTCCATTGAACTTGTTTTTCTGTATAACTTTTGTAGAAGTTTAACATCATGCGTAAAGGTTAAATAAAATATGCCAGCTATTCTTTGCAATGACAGTTGGCTTAAAAGTTGTCAGAAAGGAATTAAATTCTGTGACAAAGAGCATCACTGATGTACCATTGTGTAGCAAACTTTTGAAATTCCTTGTTAATTTTTTGAAGTTATCATTGTGAGGGTTTTTGGGGTGTTTTTTTTTGTTTCAGTTTGGTTTTTTAAGACTATTTTTTTTCCATTAGCTGTCGTTAGACTGATGTGTAGAAATAAATATGTACAAAGTGAACTCTCCACATTATGCACTTCTAACAATGGCCAACTCAGTGACTTAAAAAATTCCTAAAAATGGTATTAGGGAGTACAGCACATGTAATTTTCATTGTCATAATTAATTTCTTTTGCTCTTTCTCTCTTTCTTTTTCATAGAATTAGCATTCCTCATTGCTACAATGCCAAAGGATTGTGCTGAAAATTACATTTCATAACAAAAGAAGACAAAATATCTGAAGCTCTCCCTTCAGGCAGCTGTCAAATCTGAAAATCTGGTGGAAAGTATTGTACAATTCTTGCATTTCAAACAAATAAATAAAACAATGATGTTTGCATTGTCATCTTTGCTAATATCTAGATGAACATAGCCAGTATTTAAATTTTAAATCCTTTGTAACAACAAAAGCTATTAATTTTTATTCATTAAAATAAAAAAGCATACATAGCATATGATGTGACACTTGGAATTTTGGACAATAGCATATTTATCCATGAGGGACAATGCATATGCCAGCTGTACAGAATAATGGGACTTCTTTTTTTGCATGGGTTTGGAAAACTATTTTTATAAATACAATGCATGCCTCTGTGTGTTTTTGTTTGTCATCTGTATGTGTATAAATACAAAGTGTGTGTGAGAGTATTCTAAACACAGTTATATGTGCTTGCTGTCTGTTCTTGTGTTTTCAAACTATTGTGATAATAGAGCCCTGTATACATATAAGGCTTTATAAATACAGCTTTGAAAGCAGTCAGCTGGACTGGTGGCATAACAGCTGAAAAGTGTTATTATACTATGTGAACAAGCCAAGTGCTCTTCTCATACTCAATTAACCTATTGTGTTAACTGTACAGAAAAAGCTGTGGCAGTTTTTATTTTGGAGTTCTTCCTAAGTGTTTCTGCATTCTTATCAGTAGATCAGAACTTTAGGTGGCATGTTACATATGTAGAGACGATGAGAACAGTAATCAATTTAAAAATTTGAGTTTACATTATCTACATAGTGGCTAGTCTTCCAGTATACACAACCTCTGCCCTGAGACAAACCACAGAAGAACTACAAAAAGCTTTGTCAGTCATGTCTTAATGGACTGTAAGGCATCAGAGTAACAACATTAAACACAGTAAGCTTCCTGAGAAAATGACTTCAGCCTCCACTTGTAGAATTACAGCCTTTCACTGGAAGAGGAAGTTGCCTATAAACCCTATGAATAGTTTCTCTCCATTTTTCATAATGGATTTGAGGTTATGACTGCTTGATGGAAGAAACATTACAGCAGTATATGGCTATATTTTCCATCACTTTCACAGCAAGACAATGGAAATACGAATTCCAAACTTATTTTCAGAATAGATATATAAACTGCAGCAAATGATGTTTGCTTCTTTCTCGCATAATTGTTTTTGAGTGTGCCACACACAGACTGTTCAGATCTGGTATTTGTGTCTGTCTTTTAGCCTGTAAGGATAAGCTACAGAAACTTATTAACATGGGATAGCACTGTATGAGGTGTAAGACTGATACATTCTGCATTGAAAGCCTATGCGATGTCGTAGTTCAGCCCCTATCGGGACTAGACTACGCAGTCTCTCTCTCGCTCCCCCCACCCTCCCAGAGGGGGAGATGATATAAGAAAAATGGCTCAAGGTTTGAGATAAGGATGGGGAGAAATCCTTAAAGTTACCGTCACGGGCAAAACAGACTCGACTTGGGGAAAACTATTCATTTATTACTAAAATTAGCAGGAGAATGAGACAGGGAACAAGATAACCTCCCCCCACCCCTCCCTCTTCCCGAGCTTAACATTATCTCTACTACCTTCCCCCCCTGAGCAGCACAGGGGGGAAGAGGGAATGGGGGTTGCGGTCAGTTCATCATACGTTGTTTTACACCACTGCTTCATGGTCTGGGGAAGAACTCCTCACATTCCTCCCCTGCTCCACCGTGGGGTCCCACCCATACGCCACAGTCCTTCCTGAAACTGCTCTGGCGTGGGTCATCTCTTCCACGGGGTGCAGTCCCTCCAGAACAGCTGCCCCAGCGGGCCCTCCACGGGCCACAGCCTCCTTCAGGCATCCACCTCCCCCTGTACGGGGTCCTTCAAGGGCTCCAAGTGGATCTCTGCTCCTCTGTGGACCTCCATGGGCTGCAGGGGGACAACCTGCTCCACCATGGTCGTCATCACAGGCTGCAGGGGAATCTTGGCCAGGAGCCGCATTACTCTTCCCCCTCCTTCTGAAATGACCTTGGCGTCTGCAGCTGTTCCTCACAACAGGCTGGCAGATGCCTCTCAGGATCCTTTTTACATCTTATTCACTTCTCATCTCCTCTCCACTTCTTGCAGCCAGGCCAGGCCAAGTTGGGCCCAGTTGGCTGCCCGGCGGGAGGCCAGAGGGTGAGGCCTGCAAGGCCCACAAGGCTTCTGGCTCCCCGTCTCTGCCCCCACTCAGCTGCTTCACATCTTCTTCTCCATTTTTTTTCCTGTTTTCCCCTTCTTAAATATGTTATCGCAGAGGCGTTATCATGGGACATTCTGCTACCAATCGGCTCGGCCTTGGCCAGCAGCAGATCTGCCCTAGGCCCAGCTGAGTCTACTAAACAAAGGGGAGCAACTTCTAGCAGTTTCCTACAGAAGCTACCACCTTAGGCCCCCCCTCACTAAACAAAACCAGAACAACGAATTTGAAGTTGTAACTCCCACTGTTCATCTGTGTTGTTTTACCCACAGATATTGGTAGCAGGTGTTTGGATATTCCTTAGCAGTCTAAAAGCTCAACAGCTAAGGTAGCTTTAATCCTTCATTTCACTGTTTAGAAGTCTAAACTTTGCTTTGATTTTTTTTTTGTTTGGTTGGTTTTTTTTTTGTCTAGATGCTATTTTACATCTTCCACGAGAAGAGATCATCTCTGAGATAATTTAAAATAATTCTTTCCTGTTAAAAATAGCTCTGAAATGCTGCTTCAGGAGTCTCCTAAGACTTCTGTTGTTTCTTTCAGACCTTACTGAAGTTAGAGACTCAGATAGATGTGGAAGAGGTGATGGAACTATTCTGAACCTTAGATGCATTTTTATTTGGTGCACTTGTTTTGATTATGTATTAAATGTTTCCCTAGTTTATGAGTGTCAGTAAGTATCTTATCTTCACAACCTACCTCATGTTCTTATGTCAAAAGCTGTTTAAACAGGCAAGTACTGCAGTAGTGTGTCCAAGTGTACCTGTCCTTCACTCCTACTGTACACTTATTTCTCACCACATACTTACAGAGTTGCTGTTCCTCTATACTCCAAGGGAGAATTATTTGTGAGGTACAGTCTTTGTCTTTCCCTGAAATGTTACTGTCATGTTATTCCTTAGGCTCCTGGCAGTCCTTCTAGCACACACATGTGTCTCTAGAGAGCTGACCTACACTACTGAATTCTGGAACTAAACATATCTTATTTGAGCACTGTTGAAGTTGAATCTCTTATTACTATAGCATTAGTTTTGCAAACAGCCCCATCTAATCTACATCACTTTCCATGCAGCTGCAGCACTGAATGCAGCTGGAAGTAGTCATTCTGGAGCACAAATCTGAAGAGTGCAGCACATCCTGACTTGTAACATACCTACTTTTGACAGCATCATCCTTACCTGACTATTTCTGATACCATTTTCCAGCTGAGAAAAGGTAAAATTGTCTTGTAAGGATGATATGTTTACTTTATCCATATATTAATATACCTTTTGCAATCCAAAAGAGAATAGGGCAGACTGGGAATCTGTAATTGGATTTAATTCCATCTGGGGGCAACTACTACACATAACTTAAGGGAAAACACAGGATTGACTTACTCAAAATCTGCATTGTCTTATTGATTATTTTTAAAGCTTAAAATTTATGTCAGATTTTAATAAAGTAGTGAGTATGAAAATATTCTGAAATCTGTCTTTAAGAAGCATTTGGGACAAAGAAATGATACATTTATTTTTAAGATCTCTTGCAACTCAGTCCACTTGTAGCTCTTTCCACTGCATGTCCTGTGTTCTCTTACAGTTTATTACACAAACACGTGCGTAGAACTTGTCTACAAGCCCATCGTACTAAGATCCTTGCAATGTGAATTGCTTTAAATCTTTGACCTAATCACACTTAACCTCTCTCATCCATCCCATTCTTACATTCACCACCATTCAAACTTCTCTCTGTGATTACATGTGATACATTAAAGCTTAGTTGGCCATTACAGCACTCGTCTCTTTCTTCTGCCATACTGGACTGAAATATTTTTACATACTTATTGAACTAGACCTCCTTTCTGTCCATGAAACATAATGAAGGACATCATAATCATCTTCCATGTAGTCTTGAACTATCTTGTACATGCAGTCCCTTCCAGCATCTTCTGTGCACTGTCTTCCTTCTTTCAAAGAAGCAATTAGCTAGTCAATTAAGAAACTGCCTTTTGAAATGTAGCTGCTAATCCAGTTTTGGATGAGGATTCATTGAGCTCTACTTTAAATAGTCTCAATAACAGTCAGATTTGGGAAGAACATCAAAAACATATAATTAAAATTATTAGATTGATATGAATAACTTCTGTAAACTCAAGCATAAATTCAGAGAGTGAGACTCAGGCTGGAAAACAAGGGATCCACACCAGCCAGGTACCAGGCAGCAGCATGTTTATCAAGCAATCCTCTGTTCTTTCTCTCATTCGTCATGTCCCTCACTCCCTCTCTTCCATTCAGTCACTCGAGAAAGATCATGAACTGATTCTATACCTACCAGCACTTAATTCTGTAGGATGAACACTGTCTTTCTATGCTATTTGCTAATTGAAGAGATGTACATATAAACATGTGTTTTGTTTTGTTTTGTTTTGTTTTCTTTCCTTTTTTAATCCTTATAGCAGCCTTCCAATACCTAAAGAGGGCCTACAGGAAAGATGGGCCCTGTTGCAAGAGGATAAGGGGTAATGGTTTTAAATTAGAGGGAGGTAGATTCAGATTAGACATCAGGAATTTTTTTTTTTTACAATAAGGGTGGTAGAACTCTGGAAGAAGTTACCCAGAGAGGTGGTAGATGCCCCATCCCTGGAAACATTCAAGGCCAGGTTGGACGGGGCTCTGAGCAACCTGATCTAGTTGGAGATGTCCCTGCTTCTTGCAGGGGGGTTGGACTAGATTACCTTTAAAGGTCCATTCCAACCCTAACTATTCTATGATTCTCTAATGCATTAAGCAATTTATTAAATTAAACTTTCTTTTTTAACACCAGTCGTTTATACATAACTTGTTCCCACCTCCCTTATCAAAAGCCTGCTTTGTAATTATGCAGATTCCTGTTTTCTAGTGGTCCAAGTAATAATAGGGTGATGACAAAAGAAAGAAATCTCTCAGTACTTCATTTTATTGTGAAATGATTAAATCTAATTCTTTTCAGTGAGATAATCCCATAGAATGTAACAGAAAGGTGTAAGGAAACAGAAAGATGTCAATAGTTATCTCGAGCTGTTGGAGAGGTAAAAGCTCAATGCCTCTTTTTGCTAAAGAAGCTGATTTCAGAAATGTATTTCATGCAAAAATGAATTGGATAAAAAGATTTCTAGCCTCAGGGCAGACTGACCATGGGATACAACCTGAATTCCTATTCTTCCTAGCCATGTCTTGGAGATACCCCACAAACTGCATTGACAAAGAAAACAAGATACACTGCTACTGTGGGAAACAAGTTATGATCATATAATATACATTAACTGGTGGGTATTGAGTAGATGAAGTGGCAGACAGAGAGGGAAGGCTCTTATCTGCAAGAGTACAGAATAGCTGTGGGGCATTTCTGATCTTTAAACTATAGACAATATTTTCCTCTGCCGATTTCTTCGGAGTCCTCGAGTGGTAATGTCTTACGCCACTGGAATCTCTGCTGCCAACCCGCCTTCAGCAAGTGCACAGAATGTTATGGCAAAGCACAGCCAATTGCCACAGAGTGAATACTTCCGGCTTACTTGTTTTCATGCCTTATATTGAAATTTCTGGTAGCTGTTATCCTGCAGATCCAGGATGTACATTTGTACCTTGTTAAACATGGGAAGTACTATCAAGCATGTATTTCCAGGTTATAAAGAAGGAGAATTAGACACTATTCTGTCACTGCAAATATCAGCAGTAATAAAAGCTCTATCTGTGGTAGTTCACGGGTTTGAACATGTAAATGCTTCGCTTGCTTAGTACGTTATCACCTTCTAGCCACTTGCACAGCCCTCTCTCTGGCAGATGTAGAGTGAGAAGACAAGTGGATTTTTCTTGCTCACTTCTTTCCATAGTCTGGAAGTTTACTTTGAGTTGCCACAAAGACATTATTTTAGCTAATGGAAGTTTACAAACTTTATACTAAGTTGTTATTAGGAAAAAACAGATATTAGTTAATTTTAACTTAAAGCCTAAGAGCTAATGTTCGAAGCAATAAAATCCATCAGAAAGCTAGGATATACAGCTATAAGTATACAGGATATAAGTATCACCATGAGGAGAAGATTTGTTGACTATGGAGGATTGTACCATAGTAAGTGTGTGGATTTCTGAGCAGGAAAGCTGAAGCTGCCTCTGTTTAGTGTTTCTTAGTACTCAGGGAATCACTTCTCTATGCTTCCTTTACTTTACTCTCCCTTATTCACCCAAACTCCTTACAAGGAAAAAGTCCAAAGCAACTATACCCACCTCTTAATGTCTTCTTGTTTATAATATAGACTATTTCAGCAAGGTGTCAAATAGTGGCTAACTTCTCAGTTCAAGGAGCAACAATAACAAAAACACACTTGCTCTTAAGTAATTAGCCAGCAGGAAGTCAGGAAATTGGCTTGCAAATAATGAAAGGATGTTTTGTTTGTTTTCAAAAACCTAACAGATGGTGCTTTTTTTTTTTCTTTCAGCCTATCCATTTAACTCTTTCAGTTTGAGCTTTTCAGGTTTCTGTTTTTTCCTCTAGAAAAAAAAAATATGGTTTTTTGCTTCATTTTTCCATTATTTCTTTCATATTAAATTGAAAGTTTTATGTAATTATTTAATCTGAAAAAAACAGTCTTTAAGAGGCTCACCAAATACTTTGAGAGGCAGCATTGCAACACCCTCCCATGCTTCCTACTTTAGTACCAGTACTTTAGACCATTATACCAAGTTCTGCAAGAGAGTTAATTGTCTGCAAGAAATGTCTGTTTACCTCATGTACCTGATTGGGCACATACCCAGGAAAATTCATGTACTTTTGGGATCAAACACAATATTCCAGTTTGAAATAAACAAACAAACAATTAAATAAATAAATTACTATGGCCTTTTCACTGGTTTTGAATGGTCTGACCTAAGAAGTGTCACTCTGGATCAAATTATTACTAAACACTGTATATGAAGAAAGTAAAACAAAGAAAGATCCCATTGACATGAGAGCTTGTTTTTTATTATATTGTGAAACAAATGAAATAATAAACTCATTCTTGACTAACAACTTAATAATGGATTGAGATCCACCCTGCAGAGAAGGACTTGAGGACATTGGTAAATGAAACCAGTAGGCAGCTCAGAAACCACTTGCAGCTCAGAAAGCCAATTTTATCCTGAGCTGCATCAAAAGAAGCGTGGCAAGCAGGGCGAATGGGATGATTCTTGTCCTCTGCTCTGCTCTCGTGAGACCCCCCCTGGGACACTCCATCCAGCTCTGAGACCCCTAGCACAAGAAAGACACAGACCTGTTAGAGTGGGTCCAGAGGAAGGCCACAAAAATGATCAGAGGGCTGGAACACTTCTCCTATGAGGAAAGAATGAGAGAGTTGGGTTTTTTTCAGCCTGGAGAAGAGAATAAAGTCTCCTGGAGAGGAGAGAAAGTCTCCTCTCCAGGAGACTTTACTGCAGCCTTTCAGTACCTAAAGGGGGCTTTCTTATAGAAAGATGGACAGGGACTTTTTATTAGGGTCTGTAGTAATAGGGCAAGGGGCAATGGCTATAATCTAAAAGAAAATGTATTTAGATTAGGCATAATGAATAATTTTTTTTTTTTTTTTTTTTTTTTTTTTTTACTATGAGGGTAGTAAGCCTCTGGAAGAGATTGATAGAGAAGTTGTGGATGTCCCATCTTTGGAAGTGTTCAACATCAGGTTGGAAAGGGCTTTAAGCAACTTGATCTAGTCAAAGATGTCCCTGCCTATGTCAGGGGATTGGAACTGGATGGGGAACTACAAGCTTGTCAGCCT
Source organism: Chlamydotis macqueenii (assembly GCF_036417535.1). Lineage (NCBI taxonomy): Eukaryota > Metazoa > Chordata > Aves > Otidiformes > Otididae > Chlamydotis > Chlamydotis macqueenii. The sequence continues at coordinate 82,815,366 of NC_141557.1, read as the reverse complement.
TATCTTGTTACCAGGGAAGGTCATGAAGCAGATCATCTTGGGTGCTATCCCATGGCACATACAGGACAACTAGGTGATCAGGCCCAGTTTGTGCCACGGGTTTATGAAAGGTAGGTCCTGCTTGACTAACCTGATCATCTTCTGTGACAAGATGACCAGCTTAGTGGATGAGAGAAAAGATGTGGCTGTTGTCTACATAGACTTCAGTAAAGCCTTTTCCCACAACATTCTCCTGAAGAAACTGGCTACTTGTGGCTTTAATGAGTGTAGTCTTTGCTATGTAAAAAACTAGCTAGATGGCTGGGCCCAAAGAGTGATGGTGAATGGAGTTAAAACTAGTTAGTGGCTGGTCACACATGATGTTCTCCAAGGTTCTGTATTTGGGCCAGTTGTGTTTAATATATTTATCAATGATCTGGATGAGGGGATCAAATGTACCCTCAGTAAGTTTGCAGATGACACCAAGATGGGTGAGAATGTCGATCTGCTCTAGGGTAGGAAGGCTCTACAGAGGGATCTGGACAGTCTGGATTGATGGGCCATGGCCAATTGTATGACATTCAACAACACCAAGTGCTAGGTCCTGCACTTGGATCACAACAACCCCATGCAACACTACAGGCTTGGGAAAAGTGCCTGGAAAGCTGCCTGGCAGAAAAGGACCTGAGGATGTTGGTCGACAGCTGGCTGAATATGAGCCAGCAGTGTGCCCAGGTGGCCAAGGCAGCCAATAGCATCTTGGTTTGTATCAGAATATAGTGTGGCCAGTAGGACTAGGGAAGTGATAGTCCCTTTGTACCCATCACTGCTGAGGCCACACCTTGAATACTGTGTTCAGTTTTGGCCCCCTCACTACAAGAAAGACATTGAGGTGCTGGAGCACATCTAGAGAAGGTCAATGAAGCTGTTGAAGGGTCTGGAGCACAAGTCTTAGGAGAGCAGCTGAGGGGGGTGAGGTTATTTAGCCTGGAGAAAAGGAGGCTGAGGAGTGATCTTACAACTCTCTACAACTACCTGAAAGGAGGTTGTGGCAAGCTGGGTATCCATCTCTTCTCCCAAGTAACAAGCAGTAGGACAAGAGGAAACCACCTCAAGTTGTGCCATGGGAGGCTTAGATTGGATATTAGGAAGTATTTCTTCACCAAAAGGGTTATCAACTACTGGAACAGGCTGCCCAGGGAAGTGGTGGAGTCAACATCTCTGGAGGTATTTAAAAGATGTGCAGAAGTGGCATTTAGGAGCATGGTTTAATGGTGGGCTTGGAAGCATTACATTAATTATTGGACTCAATGATCCTAAGGTTCTTTTCCAAAATTAGTGATTCTATGGTTCTATAATCTTTAGAGGTCCATTCCAACCTAAACTACTCTATGGTTCTATGTTTTAAGTTCAATGTGGGCGGAGAAACTTTAAGAATCTTGATAATTCTTCCTAGACCTTATCCTTGCTCTGTAGTACTTCACATAATAATGTTAAATACACTAATTATTTATGTTGTGTCTTCTGGACAAGAAGTCTGTCAAACTCTTATTTCATGAATAAACAGGGACTATACATTAGTATAGGGCTTCAGTGTTCTTCAAGAAAAAGTATTTTAAGGTACAAAGCTGTTGGAAAGTAATAATCCACACTAATAATTTGTCTGTGCTGTTTTGCAGATGAGAAGATATAAGGAAAAATAAATCTTTCCCCCAAATACAGTATTAAATTTATATTTCAAATGCTGAGTTTTTATTTTCCTTTATTCCTTTCACAGTAAATGTACACTGTCTTTATAAAGAAGAATTAATGCAGAGTTTGTTATACGAGAAGTGTATAATATGCTCCTTAGTACATGTTGTGATTTTCTTTTTTCATTTCAGTAGAAGGGGAAAGGTATGAAATTCTGCTTACACATGGGAATCTGAACTAAGACATCCCAGGTTGAATTTCTAGTTGTATTTCAGACTCATTTTTAAATTATTTAGTATTTTCTTTTTGGATTTATGCTGGTTTCCATTTGGTTAGCTAGTTAGATACCATGAACATTTCAATACGAATTTACTTCAGAACAGGTATCTCATTGCCACTTCAGGAAGGTGTCAGCCAAAGCTAGCTATACCAACACAAAGGGAGTGGTGAGAGCCAGCAGGCTAATGTGGAGTGTGAATAGATACTTTCTAGTCAGGTTGAAGAGGTGGCCCTGTACTCGATACAGAAAACACTCAGAAGTAAACACTGCGTTGAAGGAGTGCCTCTTGCTTGGTGAACTTTTAAGAGATATATTCTTTTGACATTATTTAGTAAGAAGCAGCTTTATTGAACTGTGTGTCGAATTGCTCTTTGACAGGGAATTTAGTACTTTCCAGAATTTGCTTTCCTGCCAGTAAACAGAATAATATTTACTTCTTCCTGGCCTTACTGTCATTTTTTAGATACAAATGGCTGAGCCATAAGCCCAATTTCATGTTTCTCTGCTACTTCAAAATGATAGTGCTCTCACTGACATGTACCCACCCTGCTAGCTAGCTTGGCATCTTCCATTTGTCACCTTCTCAGCATACATGTTTTCCAGTTACTCTTTGACATTATTCAGTTTATTTGCTCTTGTGCGGAAACTTTCACTCCCAGGGAGAGTTCAGCAATATGTAACAGCTGTGGATGTGTCCCCTTACTGATAACAAAATAACACAGTTCACCCTACAATGTTAGCAATGTGTTTTATACACCTGAAGTAATGTCAGCAAGCAGGTTAGCATTAAGCCACATTAGGTTGTTTTGGAGTATGTCAGAAGCCTGAGTACTTTTGACCACAGATAGAGGATAGGAAGGGTAGAGATATCACGAATGTCAGCAAGAGTAAAAAATAGGTTAAATGAGATGATAGATTCAAATAAAAATACTGGGCAGCTCCAGCATGATCTTTCAGTGAAAGGTGAAAAATCTCCATGACTTAGGCTGATTTAGGTTTAAGCTTGAGAAAACTCTTACCTGACACCAGGGCTACTGAACAGGTTCTCCCTGAGCAGGAGAGGTATCACTAAGAGTCTTATGTCTCAGAATTATTTCAGGCATCAGACCACCTGCATGACATTTGGTGGTCCTTCATGCAGCTGTGGCAGCTACCTGGTGCTTCATAAGAAGATGAGGACTCCTTTCTCTGATCCTCCTCTACCTATTTGAATAAGTCAACATGACAATTTTAAATGTTGATGACAGGAAGAATATCCTTCCTGGTCCTTGTAGAAGCAGCTGAAGTCTTGAAGTGTAATGTGCAAATATTATTTCCTTTTAAATACCAAGAAGACCAGTTTTCTTTTCCTGGTCTAGAATGGATGGGTGAACAACAGAAATAATACAGCTCTATCTTTGCTATTAGTTGTTCCGGATCACACTGTACTTTGCTACAAGTCTTAGTATGGGTCTTAGCATGGACTATTTGGTGCTTTACAGCCCAGTGAGGGTTAATAAGGTTGCCCAGAGCCACTGAGTGCCAGACTTGGGTATCTTACTTATTTTATTGCTCAGTGCATTGCCAAGAAAAAGCTAAAAACCTGCACCCTCTGCTCACGAGGCAAGGAACCTAGTGATGAAGGAAATTGAAAAGGTTGAGATGCTGATTGATTTCTTTGCCTCCGTTTTTACTGGAAAGATGTACTCTCAGGTCCGCTGGGTCACTGAGCCATGTGACAGCAGCTGTGGGAATTAAACACTCCGCAGGGCAGTGGGAGAAAGAGATAGGAAGTACTTAAGCAAATCGAAGATACACCTATGGGAGCAAACGCAGTGCTGACAAAGCTCACTGAGGTTGATGTGGGGTTCCTGCTGTGTAAAAGTTTACAGTAAGGAAGGGAGGTTTGTGTGAGAGACTGTGTCGAATGTTTGTCTCAATATTGTCGAAGCGTCAAACCACCACCTAAACAACGGTACATCAGTCAAACCATAGGACTGGAGTCTTCCTGTTTTCCTGCAAGATGATTCCCTTATCTTGCAAGCCAGTCGAGCCACAGGACTGGAATCTTCCTGGTTTTTCCTCCTATTTTCCCACAAACCTGAATGCAGAGCTGATTCTGCAAAATTTTGCCTTACCCCTACATATGCGCCCAGACCCAGGCCAGAAAGACAGAGGGGCCCAGAGACAGTATTGGGTATGTGTATCACCGCCAGGTGAGGGGTGCGGTCAGGCAAACCCACTCTTGGAATATGTGACGTGAATAAGACGAACGATAAAAGGACAGAAATGACCAACATCGGACGGAACGTTCCCCCACCGAGTCAACTGGACTGTCGGGATGCTGCAGCTCCGTGGTGATAGCTATTGCAACTGAAACTCTTTTCCCTCTTTCCTTTCCTTCTCTCCTTTCTCTTGCATTTGCGAACTTCTTGTTGGGTTAATAAAGTTACCTGGCGCTTGACCCCGTTTTGAGTCTTAATTCTGTTCCCGAGAACACGAGCAAAACCACGCTCCAGTGTGTGAGAGGTTGATCTAGCCGCCCCTAGCCTCCCAGACTCGTCTGAGGTCAGCTAGAATGCAAGGGGGCCTTCCTCCCACCCGAAATCAGAGCGTGACATTATTTAATTGGCGTAGTCAGCAGGATTCTCAGAGAAATAAAAAGTGTCCAGTTGCTTTATTAGAGACTCTGGTGTGTGTGTGTGTGTGACTGAGACGTACATTGGAACGAAGCGAGTGCGGAGTCCGGATCCACGGTTCTGTTTGTCCATGAGGAAAACAGCCGGAGAAGGATGAAGCATCAGAAATGGGCGAAAGACGAGTCTTTTTTGTGAGAAATTTAAAAGGTGTGTCCTACTGAGAGTGTATGGGGGGAATTGTGATAGAAATTTAAGGTGTGTCCGTCTCAGGACGAAATGACCCCTCTTGGTGAGATAACTGAAATTTGAAAGGTGTGGCCTCCTGAGAGTGTAAGGCGGGAATTGTGGTAGAAATTTAAGGCGCAGCCCTCTCAGGATGAAATACCCCCTCTTTGGTGAGATGGGTGCTTGCAAATCTGCAAATGTTCGTGATGAGATCCCTGCGACTGTATTGAATGGGTATTTAGATAAATTGCATGACCTTCTGGAAAATTATCATGCTTGCCTGTCCCTCCAAGGATGAGAATGGGCAAAAAATCATTGGTTCCAACCGCAGAGTATAGTGGATAGGATCGTGATATTACAGAAGGACTCTAAACTCAGGCCCAGTGTTGTGGTTCTGTTTAGTGAGGGAGGGCCTAAGGTGGTAAGAAAATCTGTAATTTGTGCCATTTTAGGAGCAAGTCTGGCAGCAGCTAGGGAAGATAGGAGGCAGAGATTGTGTCAAGATAATGCCATAATAGACTCTTTGAAACTGGCAGTTGAATCCTTAGAAGAACAATTAAAAGAGACCAAGCAGTTGTTAGAGGAGGACAAACACCAGAATGTTTTCCTAAAGGAAACTTTGAAGGAAGAATTGTGGACAGAGAATGACTCGTGTGGAGAGGTGGAGTTGAAGTTAGAAGAGAAGGGAATCAGGCAAGTCTACCCTTAGGAGGACTTGCAAAAAGCAAAACAAATTGTAGAGAATCCTCCTCACATGTATCCCCTAGTTAAAACTGAATATGTGTATGAGGGGCAAACCGACAATTGTCCCTAAGTTATTACTAACGAAGTTCCATTTACAGTAACTGAGTTGGCAAAATTAAGGAAGGATTTTGTAAGGACTCCAAAGGAATTGGAAACAGAGTATGTTTGGAGAGTGTCGTTGTCGGGAGGCATGGAACCTTTTTGTCAGAAAGGGAAGCAGAAGGTTATTGGGGTCCAGGTGTATTTTTAACTACTGACAGTTATCGGGCCCCATGGTCTTTAACACAGAGGGCGATGGGAAACTAGTTCCTCCTTTCCCCAAAGGTGCAAGGGAGAAACGGAGGATGGATGTTTATAAAACAACTCACCTTAAATATGAGAGGAGATTTATAGATTACAGTGGCTGTAGGGCCACAGAAAAAAAAAACAGTAACCTTTTTAATTGATACAGGAGCAAAAATCACTGCACTGATGCAGACTGAGGCAGAGCAATGTGGAATTTTGACTTTGTCGAAACAAGCAGAAACTCCAACCCCGGTGCCTCGTGGGCGCCCCCTCCCCCCTTCAGTCTCTTGGTCGCTTTTTCCTTTTTTTTCCCTCTTCCTCTCTCTCTCACCCGAGAAGCGAGTTCTGTTTTGTAGGAGGAAGAAAGCACCAGACCAGAACCTGACACACCTGCAGAGGAGGTGATAAAACCTATCAGTGAAGATGTCTGTTTTTTGTTTTTTTTTTTTTCTCAATTATATTGCTCTAGGGATTTGTCCGAGGTGGGGAAGAGAGGCCAGCTCACCCCCCCTCTACCTACAAAATTCCTTTGATAGTAATGAGTTTATTTTGTTAGCAAAATCTGTGAGTGAAACTTTTAACTTAAGCCATTGCTGGATGTGTGGAGGACCTCTAGGACTACCAAGGTGGGCATGGACCTCCATGCCTCTCACGCCAGGACAAATCATGAGCAATTACAGCGAGATCATTAACAACACTGAAACATGGCGAATTCAATTCCCTGCCATAGATTATATATATTTAAAGATATTGCTTAAATTGCACCCAAAAAGGAGAAGTCAGTGTGGGGGAATGCAGATGTCAGTGGACACTCACATAAAAGTTAATTAACAAAGATGTTAGTCTTAGTATATGGATGTGGGTTAATAAAGCCGGATGCAGTAAGAATTTTGGGGGATTTTGGTCAAATAAAAATGAATCCTTTGACGCTGGTGGTTTGACAGCCGAGGTTATATTCAAACTCGTGAGTGGAAAAATGACACGGGCACTTGGTACTGCACTGGATAAACATATAGTCAGCTGGGAAAACGTAACACCACCTTCTTTAGTCCTCTAGGAGACTATAATACAACTTACCTGCAACACCCACGGACTGCAGCTGAACGTTTGCTGGAGGGGTCAGAGGCAGAAAAGGACATTACTGGATCTGTGGACACACTGCCTACAAAATATTACCAACAAACTGGTCAATATAACTGGTCCAATATAACTGGTTTGTTATATTGGAATTATCCTGCCTCTATTTTTCCTGCTTCCAGAAACAGAGAGTCCCCGACTAGGAGTGAAACTGTATGATAATTTGGGTGGCAAAGATGTTGCACGCAATAAGGGAGCTATCGAGATTGAAATAGGTGGAACACAAAAATGGGGGAAAAATGAGTGGCCTCCCGAGAGGATAATACAGCATTATGGGCAGTCCACTTGGAATCCTAATGACCTGATAACAGGGGCCCGGGAACCAATTTATAACCTAAATCTCATAATTCGCTTGCAGGCAGTTTTAGAAATCATTACCAACAAAACTGCCGATGCTATAGATCTCTTGAATCAACAAACTCGAGAGATGCGCACTGCGATCCTGCAACACTGCATGGTTTTGGATTATGTGTTGGCTGAAGAGGGAGGAGTATGTGGGAAGCTAAATATTTCTAATTGTTGTTTAAAAATCAGTGATGTCGGTGAGGTGGTTCTACAACTAACCATAGACATTAGAAAACTAGCCCATGTCCCCACTCAGACCTGGGATGGCTGGGATGGCTGGGATGGTGGTTTGTGGTCCTGGCTACCAGGAATACCATGGATAAAACGACTTTTATTTTATTCACTATGTGGGTTAGCAACCTTAATGTTTTTGCCTTGTATTATATGGTGCCTAATTCAATTAATCCAAAGCGTGGTGACTCGAATGCAAGCGGTCACTGTGACTTCACCCGATGGGGTTAAACATATCAGATTTGTACCGCAAACTGAACACGTAACTTTTAAAATCATGTAACTTTGCCACTTTTAACTGTTCTGTTTGCTATAGAGACTATTGGCTTTTGTCAGCCAAACTGCATGGCAGTTTCCCCTCCCCCACCCCCTTCCCGCCTTTGCTTACAGATCCATCATAGATGTGAACAAGAGACTCCTGATGAACTGCAAAACTGAACTTTATTGCAAAACATATATTAACTAGATTAACAACAACTAACAACAAGCAAAACACAAAAACTGTGAAAACAGCTTATGCACAACAATCATAGTAGTAACAGTAAAGCAGAGAGCCCAACAGAAAAATAAAACCGATAACTGCAGCCCCTAACAGCAAACACATTAACATCCTCAGACACCCCCAATCGACCTCTTCAACATCTTCGCTGTGGGCAGTGCCAGCTCCCTCTCTCTTTGCCCCTGCAGCAGGTATCATGAAGCTGGAGGTGGAACAACAACAGAAGGAGAACCTTAAAAATCACGAAAGTTAAAGGAGACCTCTTGAGATTAATGATACCTACCTCACTGATTGCCTCGCGTGGTGATCAGGTGCTTGTCCACGTCTCTCCTCTTCGCCAAGCGGCGCCAGCTAATGATAAAAGAACATTACACCACAATAGCCAAGCAACAGGAAAAGTAAAGGAATAAAGGAAAAGAGAACACTTACCGCTGGCGCATCTGCCGACATCTTGAAAATGGGTGCTGCAGGTGGTGACTCCTGCTGCTCAGGTGATGTGTGTGTGCGTGGCACCTCGCAGTTACCCCTTTTATAAATTCCAAGTCTGGGATTGCGCACGCGCAGTCCCTCCCTTGGAAAGATCTAGAAGCAGATCTCGGGGTTCGTATACGCAGTTCCTTCTTCCAGAGGATGTTGGTATTGAAGCAGGAATCCTGGGTAGTAGTCCAGCTTGCCTTCAAGCCCACAGCTCCAAACTGGCACAGGCGCAGTCACCCCATTTTTTTAAAAACACAGGGAAAAACACTGCCCCGCTCCCGTGCAGCCTATATCAGTCACGCTACAACTGGCAGAGAATGGCTCCAGACGATTTTCCAATTGACGACATATAAAATTTAAAAGTAGTCTATCTGACAGATAGACCTTTCCCCAAAAACCATGTTTGTTCCCCCCCTGTTTGAAGGCAAACCTGGAAACCTACCTAAAACTTGATTTTTAGGACTCACGGGGTGGGAAAAATGGTTATTATATTGAGATTTGAATCTATGTTTTTGATGATTAATATAGAAATTAATTGTTAACCTATTAATCTTTATTTGTGCTATATCTATGATTTTGAATAGGTTATTTGGCATCATTGGATCTGTGAACATCATATCCACAAAGTGCTATATGTGAACTGGATTAAGGTGTGTTACCTTGGGGTGGTCCATATTAAAAATTAAGAAACCCCTCAACATATCATACAACAATATAAACCTATTTTTTAGCCACATATAAGCATAACTAAGTCCCCTTACCCTTTCTTCCCACCCCCCGCCCCTTTTTCCCTTTCCTTTTTCTTTTTCTCTTTTCCCCTTTCTTTTTCTTTTTCCCCCTTCAACCTTGTGAGCGATGCTGAGCCACGGGGTGGTATAGAGGCTGAAAAGGTTAATTAATGTCTCAACATCGCTAGACGATGGAAAGAACGGAACCACACCATCAGCAATAGAAATTTGTTTGGTTTTTCTTTTTTGAAACCACCATGGATCCATGGGGTTATATAAAATTGACAGCAAATTCATAGTGTTATTGTTTATTTACTGTGCTCTGAGTTGTAGGCGTGAAAATCCATTTTCCTGCTATGTATCCAGACCCCACTTCCGGTGGACTGGGATTGCACAGTCACCAGCTCCACAAGGACCTAGTCGCCAGCCTCACCAAAAAGCAAAAACTGAACTGTTTTGCTGAAGAAAAAAAGAGATCACAAAAAAATGAACAAAATGCTTAACATTTTGATGGTGCTGTATCTTGGGACATTTATGAAGTGGTGCATTGCTATAGTTTTCTTGATTTATCTTTGTTTACCTTGCGATTGTCCTTGTAAACAATTACTTGCTTCTTCTGAACCCCCAGAGGCATAAGCCGCAAACTCAGCCTGGGACACGTGCTTATATGTTAAAACCATTTACTCAGATAAGATAAATTTTGTTAATTAGATTTAGATATGTTAAGATCATTTACTTAGATAAGATATTGTTAATTAAATCAAAGTATTTAGCATTTATATACACTAACTTGCCTGACAAACAATAATGTTTAGAATTTTATATATCTTTTTTTTTCTATTCTTCTTCTTTTTTTTTTTTTTCTTTCTCCTTTCCTCTGTCATTTATGCCACCATGGAACACTGTCCCTGAGGCAACAATGTTGAGCCACAGGGTGGTGTGAGAGACTGTGTCGAATGTTTGTCTCAATATTGTCGAAGCGTCAAACCACCACCTAAACAACGGTACATCAGTCAAACCATAGGACTGGAGTCTTCCTGTTTTCCTGCAAGATGATTCCCTTATCTTGTAAACCAGTCGAGCCACAGGACTGAAAGCTTCCTGTTTTTTCCTCCTATTTTCCCACGAACCTGAATGCAGAGCTGATTCTGCAAAATTTAGCCTTACCTACATATGTGCCCAGACCCAGGTCAGAAAAACAGAGGGGCCCAGAGACAGTATTGGGCATGCATATTACCACCAGGTGAGGGGTGTGGCCAGGCAAACCCACTCTTGGAATATGTGACATGAATAAGACGAATGACAAAAGGACAGAAATGACCAACATCGGACGGAACGTTCCCCCACCGAGTCAACTGGACTGTCGGGATGCTGCAGCTCCATGGTGGTAGCTATTGCAACTGAAACTCTTTTCCCTCTTTCCTTTCCTTCTCTCCTTTCTCTTGCATTTGCGAACTTCTTGTTGGGTTAATAAAGTTACCTGGCTCTTGACCCCGTTTTGAGTCTTAATTCTGTTCCCGAGAACACGAGCAAAACCATGCTCCAGTGTGTGAGAGGTTGGTCTAGCCACCCCCTAGCCTCCCAGACTCGTCAGAGGTCAGCTAGAATGCAAGGGGGCCTTCCTCTCATCCGAAATTGGAGTGTGACAGTTTGTGATGGCTGGGAAAAGGCAAACATCACATCCTCTTCAAGACAGGCAAAGAGGGAGACCAAGGAAACTACAACAGAGCAATTTTTTACTCTCTGGATGCTTTTTCAGTTCATGTTACCTGATGCAGGACTAAATGGGTTTCCAAACGGTGATACCTCTGCTATGTAGGACGTAGGTATGTGTGTGAGAAGTAACACACATGCACACATCCTCTTTTGCTCAAACACAAACTCAAGTAAATTAAGCCTTGTGTGGTCTGCTGAGAATATACTTGTGCTGTGACTACTCTTTTCTGAGTTGTATTCCTATCATGCCTCTACTCTTCTTTTGGGAGCAGGGGAGACAGCAGGGTTGTTGCTAAGCAGCAGCTGTCGCCAGAAAGCTGTATGTGTAATGTTGTGGTAGTGGATTAAGTGTCACCGAAGTACATCACTTCTGAAGCCTTTCTGTCTGTTATCTGTTCAAATTATTTATAGCAACAGTATTCAGCCCAATGTGTCTATCAATTTTCCCCTTTCCACCCATACATACTGTCTGTGATGTTTAAGGCTGTCTGTATTTCTCATTGTTAGTATTCTGAGGAAGCCTGGCCTTAGAGCTACAGTGCTGGAATAAAAGTCTACCTGTGACTGACTTGCTCCTGAGAAATACAACCCTCAGTCTTAGCATTAATGGAGGTGCTTGTCAAGAAAAATGAAGTTAGATATATTAATATCTCCTTAATCCTTGTCTTCTTTTCTGATAGAGAATCTCTTTTTTTTTTTTTTTTTTTTCCCTCACAGATTTGTTATGGACAATTCCCAAAATAGTGGTTGGAGAAACTACTTTTGAGAATATGTTTTTCTGCTTGTGAGAAAGTTATTTCAATGACTGAGATTTTCATTTCTATTTCTATGGGCACAACTAAACAATGAAACTAAATATTGATACAAAATATTTTGGTGTTTGAACTGTTTTAAAAAATGCAATTTTTTGAAAAAGGTAAGAGAAGAGTCCAGTAGCTATTTTTCTAATGCTATGTAAACACAAAACACCATTAAGTTTCAGTGAAATTGAAGAAATCAGGCTCAGATAAGAGAAAGCACCCCTGCCTGTTCTTTATGCTGCCTGGGCAGGAGGCAATTTAGATCCAAAATCCTTTCATTGAAATTGGAATGACATTGTCCAAAACAAAATAAGTCCTCCCTTTTAGAAAGTCCATTTAGTCCACAGTACAGGCACAATAGTTTTGGCTTTATCTGCACACATGTCAGTAAGTCTTTCAAATTGTTCTTAAGTGTTTGGAAAGTTTAATCACTTACCTTCAGTTAAAAAAAAAAAAAATCCTTTTATTTATTTGTTTGTGGTTCTTCTGTTTTGAAGTGTCACACTTTTTGGTTAGGAAGTATGTGATCTGTGCATTGTAGAGCAACTGTTGTGTTTGGTTGTTAATCTAGGGTTGGTCTCTTACTATTCTAGCAGTGCAACTGATAGCTAGGATGAAGAAATAAGCAAATTTTTTGGCTTTGGAATTGGGGAAAGGGGAAACAAAATCCAAAAATAATACTAAAACATGTCTCCTCCCCAACTCTGACACTACAGTTCTTCCAATTATCTCTTTTTCTATAAATAGATGCAATTTGAGTTCTTTAATGCTACTCAGTCACTTGTTTTTATAAAGCAATCATCACTTCCTAAAATGATGGTCATTAAAACTGTGAATACTCATGTTGCCATGCTTTGGGGAAAAAAAAAAAATGACAGAACATGATCAGGTGATGTTACATTTTTTTTTCCTGTTCTTCTGAAACCTGGTAGATATGGATACAATCACCTCTGATGACTATTTCTGAGGAAGAAATTTGTCTGGCAGCTCCCAGCACTGCCAATCTATTAATGTTCGTATTCACATAGACTCATTTGAGAGTATAAACGTGGGAAAAAAATACCACCATAACAAATAAGGTTGAAGTGTTCCATGTACGTTCATTAAATGATGATCTCTTTATTTTCAGAACCTTAAGTTAGATCTTTGATTTTTAGTGTAAGGTCAAATGAAAACTCATCAGTTGTCATAAATGTCAGAATGAAGAAGGATATACACAAAAGAGAATCAAAATTTTGCTGGTATATAAAAAAAAAATCATCTGGTAGTAGCTGAAAAAAAAAGAATATATACTAAGGCAATAAATTAGCCAGAGTCCTTTGCAGAGTTTCTTTATATTTTACATTGATTACTGGTTTCCAATTGAATCAGAGAAGAAGGAGGTCAGCTTGTAAGTCACACTACGAAATTTCTGAGAATATAGCAGCAGCCAGTGAAAACTAATGTAACACTACAGATGTTAACAGAAATAGAGAGACATTGTGATGACTACTTATTAACCATGTTTATTGATTTGAATTCCATCTCTGTTTATTTAATGTCTTTGCTGACACTTATATCTTTTGTGACTCTGTGCTTCTGCCTCGTGTAGCTTCTCAGTATTTGAACATGTCAGTGAATTGAAGTTGTACATTTATTCTTTAATGAAAGACCAAAAAAAAAAACTCAGCAAATGTATTAGCAAATCTATTTTTGTAATACTTATTGAGTCACATTATGTCACCTTTGGCATGTGTGGTGCCCAGATATAATTGTGGAACATAAATGAAAATTGGTGCCAATATAGTGACAGTAAGAGAAAGAATACGAGAAGCAAGGAGGAAAAAATTGATACTTAATCTCCTCTTCTGCATAAACACTAGTGCAGCATTTGCTTCTCTGTAATGTGAGATTGTTGTGCCTGCACTGTTGTGTCCCTCTTGCATTTAGATAAGGATAGTTTCTGCTCTTCACTCACTGCTCAGCCAAGTCTGGGACTTCGTGGATATGATCATACTGTCCTGCTAGTACCTACTAATTGCTGAGAAAGTAGCTGATTATTTTGGATAGCATTTTTCAATAGACCTATGTAACTTCCCTTCCCAGAATCCCAATAAGAGACAGTGAAGTAAAATACAAGTCTCTGAAACTATCTCTTTTGAATGAAGCTGGACCTCCTTTCTTTCCAGTTGTCCACTCCTCCCTTCCCCACTCCCTGCAACCTGCCTTGCCTTGTCTTTTGTGGTTAGAGTGATGAATAATTCATTTTAAATGCACCATAGTTCTGCAAAAGAGTAGTCTAACTGGTGTTTCTTCACACATCTAATGCTAGCGGTCTAGAAAAAAAACTTGCAAATGCAATTTGATCACCTTAGTTTCCATTAAATTTGAAAATTAGCCTCTGTCATCTCCTTAAAGGTGTTAAAGGATGCAGTAACATTCACATCCACTTCTACTTTGTTTCACCATTGCAGTGAAACAGTAAAGCCAGCACACAGAGTTCAGGTCACTACCACTCTAATGCAAGTGAAAATAAATATCAATGCCAAACAAGATGCAAGCAGAGTTTCCACTTAAGTAATTTTATGAAATTATGTCTGTAGATGTCATATTAATAATTAATTAATGCATTCATATTTCTGTTCATATCAGACTAGAAATATTAAATTGTATGCAGTCTATAATTATACAAAAGAAGGGAAAACTGATACATATATTATTTCTTGGAATAAGGATATGTGGGTATGAATGAGATTTGATGGCCATGTGCCTTACTAGTCACAACACAGTATTCTTCCAGTTCAGAAAAAAAATAGACAAAACCTAGATCCTTTTGCAACTAATGAAACAGGAAATCATAGGAAATGCTTCCTTTGTGCATTTGTACTAGAATACTCTGCATTTTTGAAAGCTTATTCCAATCTTAGGATAATTTGAAATTCCACGTAATTACAGATTTTTGCTGACACCATGTAAAGCATCCTCAGAAGATTACCTGGGATGTGAGTTAGAGGGAGATATTAATTGAATGAAACATGATATCAGAGCCACTAGCAGCTGTGAAATTAAACTACAGCCATTTAAGATTAGTGGACTTGCTGAACACTGTTCAAATACAGGTCATTGAGCAATAATATATGCAATCTGATTTGGAAGAATATTAGTAATTTGACAAATGTTATTTGTCAATTACTTAGCATCAGATATTTGTGCTCAGGTGAATCAAGTCTGAGCCAAGACTGTTTGTTGTAGAACCACATCTACTACATGATTTTTTCATTATTTCATAAGATTAATATACCTCTTTAAGAACGGATTGCAATCACTTTTAGTTGTGCCGAAAGACTGGGCTTTTTTAAATGGAACAGTTTCTGTGATTTATTTGCAGAAAGGGTTTTTCTTTTTTTGAGATGGCAGCAGTTTCCTGATGCCAACATCTTATTTACAAGGTAAATGAAAGTGTTGCAAACATTGGGATATACAGGGAATTTCTTTCTTAGCAATAAAACACCAATGTGCAGTAGGGTAGGAAATGCATTCCCTGGAGAAAAAGCAGGAAAACTGTTCATGGTTTTCATTTCAGAAAGTGTTTGTTTGCTTGTCCACAGTTTCTGATGAATGACTGTATTTACTCATTTTAAAATGAATAAATAGAAAGATGTTCTCTTTCTAGTAATGATGTGGAACTGCTTATTTAGTTTAATAAAACCGTATATTTCTCCTGTCTGTTTAGCATCTTAATATGCTCAGATCTTCAAGTAATATTATTTGCAGTGATGCTGTCAAGATAGCCAAGGTTTTGGCTTCTATGATTATGGATTTGAGAATCTGGGTCTGTTGGGAGCTGACAGGATTCAACTGACCCAGTGGGGCAAGAGTGTCTTGGCCAGATGTCGTAGTTCAGCCCCGATCGGGACCAGACTACGCAGTCTCTCTCTCACTCCCCCCACACTCCGAGAGAACAGGGAGAGAAAATATAAGGAAAAACGGCTCGAGGTTTGAGATAAGGACAGGGAGAAATCCTTAAAGTTACCGTCACGGGCAAAACAGACTCGACTTGGGGAAAACTATTCATTTATTACTACAAACAGCAGGATAATGAGACAGAGAACAAGATAACCTCCCTCCACCCCTCCCTCTTCCCAAGCTTAACATTATCTCTACCACCTTCCCCTCCCGAGCGGCACAGGGGGGAAGAGGGAGTGGGGGTCGCGGTCAGTTCATCATACGTTGTTTTACGCCGCTGCTTCATGGTTGGGGGAAGAACTCCTCACATTCCTCCCCTGCTCCAGCGTGGGGTCCCTCCCACGGGCCACAGTCCTTTGTGGAACTGCTCCGGCGTGGGTCATCTCTTCCACGGGGTGTAGTCCCTCCAGAACAGCTGCCCCAGCGGGCCCTCCACAGGCCACAGCTGCCTTCAGGCATCCACCTCCCCCACTACGGGGTCCTTCACGGGCTCCAAGTGGATCTCTGCTCCTCCGTGGACCTCCATGGGCTGCAGGGGGACAACCTGCTCCACCATGGTCGTCACCACAGGCTGCAGGGGAATCTTGGCCAGGAGCCGCATTACTCCTCCCCCTCCTTCTGAACTGACCTTGGCGTCTGCAGCCGTTCCTCACAACAGGCTGGTAGATGTCTCTCAGGATCTTTTTTACATCTTATTCACTTCTCATCTCCTCTCCACTTCTTGCAGCCGGGCTGGACCGAGTTGGGCCCAGTCGGCTGCCTGTCGAGAGGCCAGAGGGTGAGGCCTGCAAGGCCCATGAGGCCTGCGCCTCCCCCTCTGCGCCTCTGCCCCTGCTCAGCTTCTTCACATCTTCTCTTCTCTCTCTTTTTTTTTCTGTTTTCCCCTTCTTAAATACGTTATCGCAGAGGCGTTATCACGAGACATTCTGCTACCAATCGGCTCGGCCTTGGCCAGCAGTGGGTCCGCCCTAGGCCTGGCCAAGTCCCCTGAACAAAGGGGAGCGACTTCTAGCAGTTTCCTACAGAAGCTACCACCTTAGGCCCCCCCCACTAAACAAAACCACGACACCAGACTTAGAGACAGAGCTTTAAACTAGACTTGGAGTGTGGAATTTTGAGTAATAAATAAGAGTCAGGGGCTGCTGGTGTATTAAGAACCAATACAGAAATACCTGTAAGGCTTGTTCCTCTAAAAAGATTACACAGTCAATAGCTCAACTGAAGTTTATACCAATGAATGTAGCATGAGTAAGAAACAGGAGCAGCTGGAAGCCACTGTGCAGCTATAAACCTATGATCTGATCGCTATCACTGACACTTAGTGGCATGAATCACATGACTGGAGTGCTGCAGTCAATGGCTATAAACTATTCAGAAGGGACAGGAAGGAAGGAGGGCAGGAGAGTTGCCTTCTACATTAAAAAAAAAAATTAACACAGAGCTGTCTTTGAAAAATAGTGATGGACTAGTTAAGAGCTTATGAGTGAAAATTAGAGGCTGAGCTAACAAAGGAAACTTCATGGTTAATGTTTGCTACAGACTGCCTGATCAAGTGAAGGATGTTGATAAAGCATTCTTACTTCTGCTACAGGAAGCATCATGCTTGCAGATTCTCATTCTTCTGGGGGACTTCAGTCACCTGAAATCTGCTGGAAAAGCAACATAGCAAATTGTAAGCAGTCCAGGAGACTCTTGGAGTGTGTCAAGGATAACTTCTTAATCTGGGTGATAGGCAGCCCAAACAGAGAGGAAGTGTTACTGGACCTGTTATTAAAACCACAGATGAATTAGAGATGTCAAGAGTAGTGGCAGCTGGACTGCAGGGATCATACCCTTGTGGAATTCACAACCTCAGGGGACATGGGCCATGAGAAGAGTAACATCAAAACCCTGAATATTATGAGAGAGAATTTATGGGTGTTTAAGGAATTAGTGGATATGACCCCCAAGGAAACTGCTCTTAGTGATAAAGGAGGACAACAAAGCTGGGAGCTCTTTAAGGACATTGTTCTTAGAGCACAAAAGCTTTCAATTCCCATGTGTAAGAAATCAGGCAAGGAAGGCAGGAGGTAAACATAGCCTCTTGGTCAAATTGAAGTATAGGAAGGAAAAGCATAGGCAGTGGAACCAGGGACTGGGAAGAATATAGTGATGTTAGCTGGATGTGTAGGAATGGGATCAGGAAAACTAAGGAACAGTTGGAACTGAATTTGGCAAGGAATGTGAAGAATAATGAGAAGGACTTCCACAGGTGGAAGGAAGAGAGAAAAGGAAGAGAAATGAAACTGGTTACTGTACCTGGTAACATCATGGAATAGATCCTCCTGGAAGACATGTTGAAACATATGGAAGACAAGCAGGTGATTAGAGACAGCTCACATGGTTTCACTAAGGACAAATCATGTCTGACTAATCTAGTATCTTTCTCCAATATAGTGAATGCATCAATGGACAAGGGAAGCACTACAGATGTCATCTACCTGGACTTCGGTTAGGCTGCTGAAACAGTCCCATACAACATTCGTTCTACTCAATGGGAGAGATACAGATTTGATGGATGGACTGTTAGATTAATAAGGCATTGGCTGGATGGCCACATCCAAAGGGTTACAGTCAACGTCTCAGTGTCCAAGTGGGAACCAGTAATGAGTGGTGTCCTTCAAGGGCGTGTACTGGGACCAATATATTTAATATCTTCATCAATGGCATACTGGGATTGAGTGCACCCTCAGCAAGTTTGCAGATGACACAATCTGAGTGGTGCAGTTGGTTCACTTGACGGAAGGAATGCCATCCAGAGGGAACTTTAACAGGCTTGAGAAGTGAAGTGGGCCCATGTGAATCTCATGACGTTCAAGAAGGCCAAGTGCAAGGTCCTGAACCTGGGTCGGCCAGTCCCTGATATCTATACAGACTGGGTGATGAATGGATGGAGAGCCACCCTGCAGAGAAGGACCTGAGGATACCGGTAGATGAAAAACTATGTATGAGCTGGCAATGTGTGCTTGCAGCTCAGAAAGCCAGTTGTATCCTAGGCTGCATCAAAAGAAGTGTGTCCAGCAGGTCAAGGGAGTTGATTCTCACCCTCTACTCCACTCTCATGAGACCCCACGTGGAGTATGGCATCTAACTCTGGATTGCCCAGCACAATAAGGATATGAACCTTTTCGAGTGGGTCCAGAGGAGAGCCACAAAAATGACTGGAGGGTGGAACACCTCTCTGGTGAGGAAAAGCTGAGAGAGTCAGGGTTCTTTAGCTTGGAGAAGAGAAGGCTCCAGGGAGAACTTATTGTGGCCTTTCAGTTCTTAAAGGGCTTTATTAGAAAGATGGAGAAGGACTTTTTATCAAGGCTTGTAGTGATAGCACAAGGGGCAATGGTTTTAAAGTGAAAGAGGTTAGATTTAGATTGAATATAAGGAAGACATTTTTTACTATGAGGGTGGTGAGACACTGGAAGAGATCGTCCGGAGAAGTAGTGAATGCCCCATCTTTGGAAGTGTTCAAGGTCAGGTTGGATGAGGCTTGAAGCAACCTGATCTAGTGAAAGATGTCCCTGCCCATGGCAGGGTGTTTGGAACTGTAAGACATTTAGAAGTCCCTCCCAACCCAAACAATTGGATAACATTACCAAGGTGCCAGTATTCGTTTCTGAAAAGCCATACCACGGTTCCCTGAATGCTAGAAAAAACTCAGTCCTTCTTGAAGACATTCAATAATACCTTGAACTGTGTGGATATTTTCAAAAGTTATAGCCTCAAAAACTTTAAATCTTTCAACAGAAACCTTGTTTTCAGTAGGGAAAAGTGCAAAATCTTGCATCTGGGACAATCTGGTACATCAGTACAAGCTGGAAGTGACTAGTTGAGTAGCTGTCCTGCTGAAAAGGAGTTGATAGTTACAGAGGACGCAAAGTTGAGTAAGAGTCAACAATGTGCTCATTATGAATAAAATAAAATACGCACTGTGCTATTTTAGAAAGAGTATAGCTATTAGATTAAGAGAAACTCTTATTCCCACCTGTTTGGCAGTTGGGAGGTCCACCTTGAACACCACATCCAGTTCTGGGCACCTCAGCTTACTAGTTTACATCCCAAGAGGGATGTAAAGAAACTTGAGCAGTTCACAGAGCTCCTAAGATTGTTAGAGGGCAAGAACATCCGTGAAAGGCATGTGTTTTTTTCTTGATGGCTTATATTTGATACTTTGGTTGGGATTTTTTAAGACTGGGGAGGCTGAGCTTTTTTAGTCTGGTAAATTGTAGGCAAATGTGTGATCTACAGATGGCACAGGCAACAAGAAATGTTGTGGATTTTAATCTTTGGAGTTTTTCAAGATTCAGCTAATCAAAGCCATGGCTGACCTGATCTTATATTAGAATCATAGAATATGTCAAGTTGGAAAAGACCCATAGGGATTGAGGGCAACTCCCGGCTCCTCACAGGACTACTGAAAATGTTACATTAATGATAGCTCTCCTTCAACTGGGAGGCTGGATTGGATGACCTTGAGAGGCCCGTGCCAGACAATGTTTTTGAGTGAATTATTGTGGTGAAAATATGCTGGTTTAAATGAGCCTGTGTACAATCATCACAAATTTGTGAATATTTTAGCATTCTTATTTATTGTACAAGTTATACTGTTATGTGTCTATTTCTTTGGTAATATCTTACACAGATGTTTCTGTAATTTCTGCCCATCAGAATGTCATCAAGCTTCTTAATTTCTTGTATTCAGCAATTCAGGGGCAGAACAGGATTTATGCAAGAGATAACATAGTACTTTTTGTAGCTTTTAAAAATATCTTTTAGTGATGTCTATGTAACAGTAGTTACTATGTATGTATAGTAACAGTTCTCCAAAAATAAGTTTAAAAAAGCAGGTGGTGCCAATTTCTCAGGGCTGATTTTCGTGTGGAAAAGATTTGACTTTTCATTGAATGTAGTAATGCACTTTGGAAAGCCAAACAAATAATGCATTTTCATGCATATGGATAGCTGTGAGTAGGGTAAATCCTTCACCACCTGGACACTTTTTAGGTCCTGTTCAACCTCGGTATTTGGCAGTGTTTACTGGGAAGATGTATTAGTTGTGCACCATAGCACAGACAAAATCTTGGAGAGCAATGAAAAGTACAAAATATCACACCCATAGAGGCTGTTGTTGGCTGATGCTTGCTTGGGGATCTGGCTCCAGGTGGCTATGGCAGAGGATACCCTCCTCTGATATGCAAAAGTTTGTCTCATATGCACTGATGTTGGATGGTCTAGAATCCAGATGTGGGTCTGCTCTCTAGACACCACCATGTAATATTCTTTCAGCTCTGCATAGCTTCATCTTTTGACAAATTCAAAAAGCTCCTTATAAAGATATTACTGGGGACAGATTTCTGCATGCTACTTCTTCAGAGAATTTCTAACCTGATTAGATTTATTGTGGAGATGCCTTAAAACACAGCACAAATTCATCTGGAGTACTGGCCACTCAAAGAACCCAGAGAAAGTGGATATAACCGAAACCATCCTCTGAAATCCAAGTTGATTTTACAGTTTAGCACCCAGCTCTCAATGAAATAAAATGTCACAAAACTTTGACACTAAGTAATTACAGTAATTTGGACCATGAACAGTCTGGTGTACTGATTGATTTTGCCAGAACACAGGGTGAACTGTTCCTCAGCATATTTTTCTGCAGGAAAACAGAAAGCAAGTGATGTGTATTCAACTCAATTCCTAAGACAATGATAACAAAAGCTGTAGTATTTAATTCAAAGCACACATCCTAAAAATGAGTGGGGTGGTCTGTGGAAAACATGAGTAAACTCCATCATTTGTAATTTCAGGGCAGTGAGAAACGGATAAACGGCATAGGGCCCAAGTCAGATAAAATGTATTTTATTGTGTTTATCCTTAGCTCGATAACCAGTTATTAATGCGATCTTAGATGTCCTGAGGCAAATTTAAACTGACTGAGGGCAATTGTAGTTATACTTGTGTCCTGTAAAGGGAAAAGAGATGAGCAAATCTTACGCATGGAAAATATACGTCTGTATGGTATCTATTACAGTGTGTTAGACTCTGCAGTCCTCTAAATTTCCTTCTTTCTCTGAATAAACCAGTGCTTATCAATCAAAGTCCACATAAACACTGTTTGCTGATTATGAGACCTTGTTACACTCTGTCTGTGCTCACAAGCATCGATCACCTTGTCAGCCTTTAAGTGGATGTTGTGGTAATGACACTGAATAAATTTATGGACAGCCAGTACCTTCCTCACTGATTACTGTTCCTGCTCAGGGCAGCCCTGGAGTGCACATCAGTAAGATCAAGAGGGACTGATACTCACTGCCATAGGAAATGTCTATTCCAACACATACCTCCAGGTTTAGTCTGCAAACCATCCTGATTTAGTTAAAGATTCGCTCAGGATAAGATATTATGACTGTTTTGTGTAATACTTTCTGTGTTGGTATATCCTCATTTTGTTAAAGTTGGGAAATTGTGCCTTAGTCCCTTTTTAGACCACAGGGACTCATAGGCTATGAAAGCTGATCTTTCTTTATCTAACTTTTTTACTGAACAGAACTTAGCATTTTTTAATTTCAGCTGTCACTGGTACTAGGATCAACTCAAGATGTAAATTTGAATTAAAGGCTTAAACTACTTCTCAGGCTAACCAATTTTATTTTTGCCTTGGGGAGTGTGGGTGAAGTAACCTTTTGAAATTTAAAATGCAAAAAATAATTAAAAAAAAAAAGAACAGGGCTCATATAAAGGAGGCTGAAGTCTTCAGTTAAGACTTCAGTTTCGTAGTTACACTAGTATAGTTTTATTTTAAAAATGGCTATGCTTTTTACTACTACTTTTAGGGAATATACGAAGACAGGATTAGCATATGAAAAAGTAGCAGATTAAGATTTTTTTTAAATTACATTTTTGTTAGTGTAAATATTATTTATTTTTGCAACACATTATGCATGCATGTGGTACTCATACTTTGCTACTTAGTTCATGGTTTAATATTTGGATATTTTATTGTGAAGCTGTAAAAAAGCAAATATTTTGGTGTAGAAACAACTTATCTCAAAGAAGAAAATTATTATTATTTAGAAATTACCAAAATAGTCCTCCTCTACTTTTCAACAACAAATTAAACTCCTTTCACTTTACTGAACTTATCATAGAATCATAGAATGGTTTCAGTTGGAAGGGACCTTCAAAGGTCATCTGGTCCAACCCCCCTGCAAGGAGCAGGAATGTCTTTGACTAGATCAGGTTGCTCAGAGCCCTGTCCAACCCGGCCTTGAATGTTTCCAGGGATGAGGCATCCACCACTTCTCTGGGTGTTCTGGTTTTGGCAGGGATGGAGTTAATTTTCCTCTCAGTAGCTGGTGTGTTTTGGATTTCGTGCGTGAAGAATGTTGATAAACACCCTGATGACAGGAGTTGTTGTGAATGAAACCAAGGACACTGTCCTGCTTTCCAAGTCTTGCTAATTTGCAGATGCAGGCAGCTGGGAGAAAGACAGACAGAATAATTGACCCAAACTGGCCAAAGAGAGTATTCCATGCCATAAATGTCATGCTCAGTATATAAGTGGGGGCTGGCTAGGGCAGGTATCTGCCTTCCTGGCATCCATCTTTCTCCCTCATTTTGCTGGCGTTGTTCCCTCTACCTTGCTGGCTCCCTTTTGCTCCTTTGCTTGCCACTCGGTTTTGTTTCCATGATCGCTGCTTGGTATGGGCTGTATCAGTCATTGGGACATCGGGTGGTGAGAAAACAGATATTGTTCACTTTGTATATTTTAATATCCTTATATTCTGTTATTATTGTTGTTTTCCCTTGTTATTTTAGTAAACTGTTTTCATCTCAACCCACGAGTTCTCCTCCCTTCCCAATTCTCTTCCCCATCCCACTGGGGAAGGGGAGGGTCAGCAAGAAACTGTGTAGTGACTTGGGCTAAACCATCACAGTCTTTTTGGTACCCAACGTGGGGCTCGAAGGGTTGAGGTAATGACAGATCTGACTAGAGTGTGTTAAAGTTGTTACAAGTGCTCATTATCTTATTTGAGTCCCTGGTCACAATGTTGTACTATGTATTTGCATGGTTGTGTTATGTCTGTCCTAAGTTGCATCATGTATTTCCTTTGGTGCTGTTTATCATTTGTTAGAAATGGATGAGAACTCTCATTTTGTTGTACTGGGCACTACTGGCTTATGATATGGTAACATCACTGGTCATGAAATTTTTCTGGTCCTTGTTTTCAGCATTGCTGGCAACTCCGTACTTCTGATGCCATTTTGTAAAAATTATTAATAATCACACATTTTTATTTTTCTCCCCGGAGAACCGATCTATGGGGAAGTCAGAGGAGGGTACCTCCCTGTACTCCTTTACTTTCCCTTTTTCTTTCAAGCTAGTCACATTAGCTCTCAAGAAGTTTGAATATCCTTGGGATGTGCAAGCCATCATACTCCTATTGCTCTGTCTCCTGAATATGTTTCAGATTTTGTTTAGGATTAAACAGCTATTTAAAAAAATCACCCGGAGATCTGCCTCGAGGTTGGCAGAGGTGGCATGGCATGTCGGAGAATACGGGCAGGTACCTAGAGAGCTTCTCACCTCCAATGGTTTGGAACTTCACTCCTGAACAACTGCAGAATCCTGATGAATTGATCGAATATTTGAAAGGAAAATGCCATGGCTATTCTAAAGATGTAAAGCTTATCGCTTTGTGTTGGGCACTGGCTAGTATCTACCAAACACTGCTTAACGTTGTGCAGCACCGTCAGGAAGAAGGGAGAGAAAATCAACTGACTGATACCACAGCTACTCCAGTCCCAGCTACAGGCACCACAGCTCCTCCAGCCCCAGCGACAGGCACTGCAGCTACACCAGTCCCAGCAACAGGCACTGCATCTGCTCCAACTGTAGCTACTGGCACTGCAGCCGAATCAGAGAACCAACCTGTGTCAGTATCAGTTGCCCCTGTACAGAAGAAGAAATCTTGGAAGCGAAAGTCAGCTCATGGAAAAACCAGGATCATCATGAGTAGAGGAGGAAAAAGAGGAACTCCTAAGAGAGGAATTCATAAGAGAGGAACTCATAAATGAGACTGAAATCACCCGATCCCTATCCCTGAATGAGTTGCAAGACATGCGAAAATATTTTGGCCACTGTCCAGGTGAGCACTTTCTCACCTGGCTGCTTTGATGCTGGGATAATGGGGCCAGTAGCCTGGAATTAGAAGGTAAGGAAGCTAAACAGCTGGGATCCCTTTCTAGGGAAGCAGGCATTGACAAAGTGATTGGAAGAGGTACACAAGCTCTCAGCCTCTGGAGGCGACTCCTGTCAAGTAAGAAGGAAAGATATCCCTTCAAGGAAGATATTACCTATCATCCAGGCAAGTGGACCACCATAGAGAGAGGTATCCAGTACCTAAGGGAATTAGCTGTGCTGGAAGTCATTTATAGTGACCTAGACAGTGAGAAGTCACCCCAAGATCCAGATGAAGTCTGGTGCACACAGCTCACGTGGCGGAAGTTTCTACGGAGTGTACCATCATCATATGCCAATTCGTTGGCAATTATGACCTGGAAAGAGGGAAAGGGACCAACAATGGATGAATTGGCTAGTCAGCTCCAGCAATATGAAGACAGTCTCTCTTCTTCCCTTGTCTTGGCTGTGGAGAAACTATCTCAGGAGGTCCAGCAGTTAAAAGAGGATAGGTCTTACTCTCTGCTATTATTTTTTCTTTTTTTTTTTGAGATGAAGACAACCTGTTCCAGTGTTCTACAACCCTCAGTGTAAAAAAAAATTTCCTAATATCTAATCTAAATCTACCTCCCTCTATTTTGAAACCTTTACCCCTCATCCTGTCACAACAGGCCCTACTGAAGAGTCTCTCCCTGTCTTTCCTGTAGGCCCCCTTGAGGTACTGGAAGACTGCTATCAGGCCTTCCCGGAGCCTCCTCTTCTCCAGGCTGAACAGCCCCAACTCGCTCAGCCTGTCCTCATAGGAGAGGTGCTCCAGCCCTCTCATCATCTCCGTGGACCCTCTGGACTCTCTCCAAGTGGTCCATGTCCTTCTTATGTTGGAGGCTCCAGAGATGGACACAGTACTCCAGGTGGGGTCTCACCAGAGCAGAGTGGAGGGGGAGAATCACCTCTCTTGACCTGCTGGCCATGCTGCTTTTGATGCAGCCCAGGATGCAAGTGGCTTTCTGGTCTGCAAGTGTGCATTGCCAGCTCATGTTGAGCTTCTCATCAACCAACACCTGCAAATCCTTCTCTTCAGGGCTCCTCTCAGTCCGTTCTCTGCCCAGCCTGTATTTGTGCCTGGGATTGCCCTGTGTGCAGGACCTTGCACTTGGCCTGCTTGAACTTCATGAGGTTTTCTGAGGCCCACCACTCCAGTCTGTCAAGGTCCCTCTGGATGGCATCCCTTCCCTCCAGCATGTCAACCACACCACACAGCTTGGTGTCATCGCTGAACTTGTTGAGAGTGCACTCAATCCTACTCTCTATATTGCTGACAATGATGTTAAACAGTGCCTTAAACTTCATTATTATGTTGCATGATTAACCTGCCTATTATTTTATTTCTTCTAATTTTGAGGCAAAAAATTCTCTACATGCATTAGTGTGTGAATTAAAAAAAAAAAAAATTCAATTCATTTCAGTCTTCCAGGAGCTTTCTTTTAATATTTAGTTGTCCTTGATTATTGAATTTTGAACATTAAGTTATTTGAGACTTGGAGCTCTTGTACTGACTCTGTGATGCGGCTGTGAAATGTCCAGATACTTCTGGAGTTTAAGTTATCTTTTGGTAAGGAAAATGGGAGCTTCAGGGAATCCTTGAGGCTAGAGATGATTACTAAGAGTTTGAGATCATCTGTGGCAAAAGCATTGAAAAGAAACCGAGCCAAAAATGAATTGTAAAAGACAAAGTGGTTGGTAGAAAAAAAAATTAAATGGTTTAGCTGTTACCAGTGATTATTTGTGATAATTTCCTACTGTATATTTTGATGCACATTATGAGGACAAGACCCTTGGCTGTCTTGTAGTATCTCAAATGCTGTGGTAAATCTGAGAGATTGAAAGTTAATCTTTGAGAAAGCTTAATTCATAGTTAAGAAATCCTTTCCTACTTGAAGTTTTTTTTTGTTTTTTTTTTTTGTTTTTGTTTTTTAATTAATATCTCTGGAATACCTCTACCTTTGCTTTAATTTCTCTGGAACCAGTCCAGCTTCTGATAATTCTATAGAGGCTTTTTATTTCTGCTGCTTTTGAGCAAGAATCTAGGATAAAAAAAGCCTTGCTGCATAGTCCTTTTCAAGGATAAAATTTTATTTGTTGCCAAATCAAACAAAGTAGAAAGTGATACAGTACCAATCAGCTACTGAGCTTATCAGAAGGATACAGATTGTATTCCAGATTCAGAAAATTATATCTCCCAACAAATGCTACCAAAAACAGAAAACGGAAGGCATTCATACTAGATTTAATTTGAAAATAATAGCAATATTACTTCTGGTGCTTTTGCAGTATCCAAGATGTCAGCTTAAGGTACTGTATGCTAGTACACACCACCACCACAGAAGTCTAATAAAGCACCAAAGATTTTCATGGCTTCATTTCAGAAATATGGTTTAAAATAATATAGACAAACCAGCTTCCTTGCTCTGCAAAATTTCAACCATTGCTCTTACGCTTCTCTTTTTTTTTTTTTCCCCCAAGTCTAAAAACTGTTCCAGTGCTTCTGGCAGCCTCTATGTACTCTACTCTGGTGCAGTAGGATCTCTGCTTAAGCGTTGTGTCTCTCCCTTCTGAGGGAGGCATTTTTTTTACTCCCGTGAGATCTGCTGTTAAGCAGCGTTCCTTCAGACAAAATTCCCTTTTGCTGCTCTCCCTATTGCATTTTTGTAGACCAGAGTTATTAATATTTTCAACTTCATCTGCTATTTGTGAACATCTGTAGGACGGCTCTTGTGCACTTTACGTTGGTGCCGAGTAATAATACACAGACTATGGTAGAGTTATAATGTATGGCATGGAGATTTTTGTTTCTGTCAGAACTATGGTAGTTCATCCATTTAAAAGATGTACCTGTTTTTTCAAAGACTAAGGAATTGTAATTCCTCAGAAGATGGTCAGAAGAAACAGCAAAGTAATCGACTTATTGTCACAGAAGATATATGTGTACAGTTTATGACACTTTCACAGTGGGAAAAGGTATGAAGACAACTTATCAGCTCAACTCCAAATAAACAATTCTCCAAGTATGTACTGTCACTTGCACATAGCTAAGATGCTGTAGCTCTTTTATCTGATCTCTGGCATATTTCACAGTTAAATTATCTCTTGCAAAATTGAGTAACTGCAACATAACCTATGTGGTCCACACTTTGAATATCAACAGTAAAAGAAGGAGATTACTTCCTTTGCAATTACATTTTCCACAGATAAAACATGAAAATTGTCCTGCAAGCTCTGCACTACTTATTCATTCATTATCTGGGTATCTGAAGGTGCAGGTCTTAGAAAGAAAAATCCTTATTTATGAGATATTCCACAGGACCTTGTCTTGGATGTTCTATTAGAGGAACTGTACAATGAGTTTCAAAATTGGTACTACTGGGCATCCTAGGACACTTAGTGAAAATCCCATCTTAAACTGTTTGTGGTCATGGTCTTTCCCCAGGTACCATAACAGTTTGTTCAAAGGTGTTGTTTTTTAAGCTTTAATTCCCACGAGGTGTTGTGTACTGGAAGCTGCTGACGAAGTATTTTCAACTTCAATCGCTCACCATGGAAAGCATTGCCATTCTTTCATCTGGCATTCAGAACAGATTAGGAGGTCCGCTTATCACAAAGCTTTCAAAAAAAAAAGAGGGAAATTATTGACAGTAGAAATTGTAGGATTAAGGAAGAATGACATAAAGGACACCTGACAAGGATTAATAGACTTTGTAGTATAACACTGGTTTGTTTAATGTGATTCATGTTTCTAAGTGTAAATATATTGAAAGGCATCTTTTAAAGCTCAAATGGTAGATATAAATGTAAAAAGAAGGGAAAGGAAGGAATGGAATGGATATCTGGTCACTGTGCTAATGAACTGGGAAAATACAGATAATATAGCATGCTGGTTATATTCAACTCTTCATGAAAAGTGGGAAGGAGAAAAGAAAAGAAAATGTTTTATAAAACAGTTTAAAAAGACAATGTACTTTGAAATATATCTTCTTTGCAAAGGGAATCAATCTCAAACACTGATTAAAAAGAACACTTGAAAAGGTAATACTCAAATATAGCAGTATAGTTTAAAAGAGAGGTCATGCTTAGCAAACGTAGTGTTATAAAGATGTGATAATGAAACTTGATGGTATAGTATTATGAACCCCTAAAAACCTAGAAGTCAAATTGCGGTAGTACTAACACTAAGAATGAACATGAGGATTTAGTACCTGGAAAGTGGGAAAGTGATAAATGCATACAGCATTATTTATGAAGGAAGCTGTAAGTGCTACATTAAGATCTATGATCTAGAGTATGAATTTGTCATCTGTTAATTGTACATATTTCCATAACATGAAGTGTGGGGATTTATATTGGTCATTCTTTGAGAAGTGGACTGGGACAAAAGAAGATAAAAATTAATAACGTAAAGATTATACAATGTAATGGGCTACCTAGTAACCTGAAGCAATCTTATAATAATTTTAGAATAATGTATGACCTAGAT
This sequence comes from Chlamydotis macqueenii, assembly GCF_036417535.1. Taxonomy (NCBI): domain Eukaryota; kingdom Metazoa; phylum Chordata; class Aves; order Otidiformes; family Otididae; genus Chlamydotis; species Chlamydotis macqueenii. Next base: position 82,785,920 of record NC_141557.1, on the reverse strand, counting down.
CCTTTATTAATTTATTGATACTATGCAAAGAAACTGAAATGCAAAGAAATAAGTTTTTTTAAGTACATATTTGTATATTGTTTGTTACCGATAATAAAGTTTATGGGAAACAAAATTCAATTCTTGACCTTGTTTGATTCATTCTACCTGAAAAATCACGTTCCTTAGTTGTCATGAGGCTGATCGTATAGGGTTAAAACTCCTCAGAATATGACTAAAATATCAGATGCATGTACATTACTTATTGAGTATAAGACTTATCAGATCTGAAAGAAGATGTATTATGTTCCATTAAAATGGTCTGGCTTTTGCATATTTCCTGCAAGATGGGGAGGCCATGAAATGTAAAGGGATGGTGGCATAACACACAGAAACAGTAATTCTTGTGGAGATCTTACTCTTTGCAGTTTCCCTCAGTTATGAAGAGAAAGCTCTAAGTTTGAGGCAATAACAAGAAAATACTTTTGGACTTCTTTTGACAGTTCTTTGGGGAAATTGTATTTTGGTCAAAGGCTTGCCAGACTGGTTAAGAGGGCTTTAAACCAACATTGCCAGGGGAGAGGAACACACAATCCATCCCACTACTGTCAGTAAGGCACCAGTGCCAGCAACAAATGTCCAAAACCTAGGGAAGGATTGCAGGTAAGTACAAGAGCACCTAAAGTGCAGCTCAACAGAATTCCAGCTGCTCCAGCCAGCAAGTCAGCTTCATCAGGGGCCCAGCTTAAGTTCCTCTATGTTAACACACGTATTATGGGGAACAAACATGAAGAGTTAGAGATGTGTGCACATCTACAGGGCTACGACCTTGCTGGCATCACAGAGACACAGTGGGATGGCTCCTATGATTGGAGCATTGGAATGGAGTAATATAGGTTCTTTGATAAGGATAGGCAGGGGAGACAAGAAGAGGGTGTCACCCTCTATGTTGGTGACCAGCTGGAGTGCATGGAGCTATGCCTGAAGAATGGATGAGAAGCTGACTGAGAGTTTATGGGTCAAGATTAAAAGGAGGGCAGGGACTGCTGACATTACAGTGCAGGTTTGCTACAAGCCACCCGACCAGGAGGACTGAGCTGACGAGGCCCTCTAGAGACAAATAGGAGCAGCCTCATGGTCATGAGCCCTTGTCTTCATGGAGGATTTAAACCACCACAATATCTGTTGGAAGGACAACACAGTAGGGCACAAGCAATTCAGGAGGTTTCTGCAATGTGTGGATGATAAATCCCTCCTGCAAGTAATAGAGGAGCCAACAAGGAGGGGTGCTATGCTGGACCTTGTTCTCACCAACAAGGAGAGGCAGGTGGGGAATGTGAAGCTCAAGGGCAGCCTTAGCTGCAGTGACCATGAGATAGTGGACTTCAAGATCTTTAGGGCAGCGAGGAGCGCGTGCAGCAAGCTCTCTACCTTGGACTTCAGGAGAGCAGACTTTGGCCTCTTTGGGGATCTGATGGGTATATTGCCATGTGATATGGCCCTGGAGGGAAAAGGAGCCCAGAAAAGCTGGTTAATATCAAAGGATTACCTCCTCCAAGCTCAGGAGTGATTCATCCCAATAAAAAAAGAAAGTTGGGCAAAAACGCCAGGTGGCCTGTATGGATGAACAAGAACCTTCAGGACCAACTGAAAATCAAAAAAGGAAGCCTACAGAGGGCAGAAGCAAGGACAGATAGTATGGGAAGATTACAGAGAGGTTGTCTGAGTGGCCAGGGATCAGGTAAGGAAGGCTAAAGCCCTGACAGAATTAAATCTGAACAGGGATGTCAAGGACAACAAGAAAAGCTTCTTTAGGTACATTGGGGATAAAAGGAAGACCAGGGAGAATGTGGGCCCTCTCCAGAAGGAAACGTGAGATGTGGTTACCTGGGACATGGAGAAGGTTGAGGTACTTAATGACTTTTTTGCCTAGACTTGTGCAAATCATTTGACACCTTCCTGCAGCTGAAGAGATATGGATTTGATGGATGGACCACTCGGTGAATAAGGAATTGGCTAGATGGCCACACTCAAAGAGTTGTGGTCAACGGCTCGATGTCCAAGGGAAGACCAGTGAGGAGTGATGTTCCTCAGGAGTTGGTATTGGGCCTGGCCCAGTTTAACCTCTTTGTTGGCGACATGGACAATGGGATAGGGTGTACCCTCAGCAAGTTCGCCAATGACACCAAACCTTGTTATGCGGTTAGCACGCTGGAGGGAAGGAATGCCATCCAGAGGGACCTTGACAGGCTGGAGAGGTGGGCCAGTGCAAACCTAAGGAAGTTCAACAAGGCCAACTGCAAGGTCCTGTGCATGGGTTGGGGCAATCCCAGGCACAAATACAGGCTGGGCAGAGAATGGGTTGAGAGCAGCTCTGAGGAGAAGGATTTGGGAGTGCTGGTGGATGAGAAGCTCAACATGAGCTGAGAATGCATGCTTGCAGACCAGAAAGCCACCTGCATCTTGGGCTGCATAAAGAGAAGCATGGCCAGCAGGTCAAGAGAGGTGATTCTCCTCATCTATTCCACTCTTGTGAGACCCCACCTGGAGTACTGTGTCCATCTCTGGAGCCTCCAACATAAGAAGGACATGGCCCAGTTGGAGAAGGTCCAGAGGAGGGCCACGAAGATGATCAGAGAGCTGGAGCACCTCTCCTATGAGGACAGGCTGAGTAAGTTGGGGCTGTTCAGCCTGGAGAGAAGGAGGCTCTGGGAAGACCTTACAGTGGTCTTCCAATGCCTAAAGGGAACTTATAAGAAAGACGTGGAGAAACTCTTTAGCATGGCCTATCTTCGGATAAGAAAAGGGGTGATGGTTTTGAAATAGAGGGAGGTGGATTCAGACTTGATCTAAGGAAAAAAAATTTTACAATTAGGGTGGTGGAACACTGGCACAGGTTGCCCAGAGAGGTGGTGGATGCCCCATCCCTGGAAACATTCAAGGCCAGGTTGGACGGGGCTCTGAGCAACCTGATCTAGTTGGAGATGTCTCTGCTTCTTGCAGGGGGGTTGGACTAGATGACCTTTGAAGGTCCCTTCAACCCAAAGTAACCTATGGTTCTATGATTCCATGACTTTGTGATCTTCAAGCATCATATAAGAATATGATGAAATGACTTGTATGTTCAAGTGCCTTCAATAACTGTAGAATCATAAAGGAGAAAAGTAACATTCACTAGCAACATCAAAAAAACTCCAGTCCTTCAGCTGGCTCTAAATTTCTGAAACTTCTGAAATTAGCTGTCTTTAGATGTTATGTTCACATTATGTTGTGTGAAGAAATTTTATACACCAAAGCGGCATATAGAATAATGTGGGCTAGTCATGTAGCCCACATGTTCATTAAGCTTTGATCCGCAGCTATACTTGTGATGCTAGTCTGGACTACCTTGCCGGAAAGTAATAGTTTATGTAGCATGTGTAATAAAAACTCAAGGGCATTCATTTCTTCAAGTTCATATATTTTTAAAGGGATGGAATTGAATCAGCAAGGAACCTTTGAATTAATGTTTAGAACAGAGTACATCTGGAGACTTTGTATGCCTCGCTCAAAGTAATTTTATTTTGAGTATTTAAATATAAAACCTTCCAGGATACACTACATTGGCTTTATTTAGAAAAGAAAATCCTAGAGATAGGAAAGAGGATAAGATGGTACAGTGGGGTATGTAACTTACTTTTATCTTTAGCTTGTAAAAGTGTTTACCAAATTAACTTGTTAACAAAAAATAAGTATCTACAAATTTGGTTATGTCTCAGATGGTTTTCAGATTAAAAATAGATGACAAACTTGAAATTTTCCCCAGGACTAACTGAGGTAAATCCAATATTTAGTAAGTGAAGACCAATAATTTTCCTTGCAATCTTCTGATAACACTGTTTTTTTTTGAGCTAGTCAAAACACTCTTTGCTTTCATTTTTTTAAATTATAATTTAAAGAATTTTTGACAAGAGCAGAATAAAAAAAAGAATTGTTTAAGGGGTAGTTAAAAAAGCAGGATAATTACAGTTTAGAGAAAGCAATAATGTGTTAACGTATTAATGTGATTCATGTAGTAGAATTACTTGCTTTGTCAGAAACCATAGAGTTACCATTAGTATGAATATTCATAAGCAGGTATGAATGACAGTGAGAACAGACAATAGATAGAACAGATATTGGGTGCTAGACACTAATTTAGGCCTCTTCTCAGGTGATTATTTTCATTGGCATTCTCTTCTGCTTCAGGACACACACCAATAATTGTAGTGTTAGAATTGGAAATGGGAGAACTACTGCTGCTCTTAGAAGTGGAATGACGATACACATGGCAGAAAGGACAATTTTAAGTCTCCTATTCCTTTTCTTATTCCAAAGGGTGCAAAATGAGGCTCCGAGCAACCTGATTTAGTTGAAGATGACCCTGCTTCTTGCAGGGAGGTTGGACTAGATGACCTTTAAAGGTCTCTTCCAATCCAAACCCAATCCATGATTCTGTGAATATGAGAAAATGTAAGAACTAGCTGAAATTTGGAGGAAAACATCTGGAAGAAGGGTCCATGTGAAGTATATTCAAGTTATGTCCAGAAATTCATTAATCTGAGCTGATTAAATGTAATAATTAAGAATCTTAATATAACTAAAATGCATAACTGTCCTCCAACAAAAATGCAGTTAAGATTACCTTCTGTTTAAACAGAAATAATGCTCACACAGGAGAAGTACAAGAAGATATTAGATGTCAACTGTCAGAAAATTAAATTGGTTTTGAGATTTACAAAGGATAAAGAAATTACAGAAAACAAATTAAAGAAAGCCTCTCATTCACATTTTGGATTTAGTAGCTTATCTGGAATACCATTACACTACTTAGAGTACAAGATAAGGCACAATGGTCCAGACAGATCTTTGCTGGAAAATAAAATACAAAGATTAACTTTTTTTTTGAAAGCAAACCACATGTTTTCAGAAACCAAATGTATCTGAAACCAATGTTTCTGAAAACATTAGCACAAACTTGTAAAATAGTTAGGTGGTAGATCCAGTGTCTTTATCAAAAAACAGAACATATTAAAATGTTTGGTAATATCTGCCAAATCATGACTATTTATCTGTCCACCAGTGACAAGAAAAAACAAAGTATTATGAAACCAAATAACACTGAGGTTCTTGAATGAGATCCTAGCAGCTTTTTCTGCTTTACTGTATTGATCCTTTTTAAAAATATAATGAGCCTCATAGCTCAGTAATTACATGAGAAACTCTGCATGTGTTTTTGGTTTTAATAGCCATTTTATTTTTAATCCAGTAATAAGAGAGGAAAGGGCATACATAAGTCCCAGAACAGATAAAAAGCAGGCAGAAAAAAATCCCAAGATAATTATCTGTTTAGAAATGTCATGAAAAGGATGTGGAGAGTAGGGAGTGATTTTTGAAAGCTTAAAATTAACAATGCTCGGGACAACTCGGATTTACCCGCAGGCATTCCCTCAAAGCAGTAAGCACTGTGTTTCAGCCAGAGGGATTGCTTATTGTTCCTCCCATGAATAGATGCACATCAGTGAAAATACAGAACACAGGATTTGTGAAATTGTTGTGGCGCTTACCATTCTTAACAAATATTTAAAAAATAAACTTCAAAAATCTTTTACTTTTCCTCCTCCAGCTTTAGGATAACTTGAGTACTGCTCAGTCTCCATAGTCTCCCGGAGCCTCTTCACCACCAGGCTGGCTTTGCTTACCTTTCTTCTCTAAACTGATTAGGAATAGAATTTTTCTTCCTCAAAATTCCAGTTCACTCTTATCTCTGACAGATTATTTCCTTCAGTGATTTCAAATACTTGTTAGGCAGGACACGGCTTAACTGAAAACTCCCTTACAACACCTGGCTCCTCCAGCACTCAAAGCTCACTCTTTGATCTGTTTTTGTCAAGCTGCAGCCTGTAGACTCTTTGAGAACCATGTACTGTTTCTCTAGTGGATCTCAAAAAGTTTATGTCTTCTGTACAGCAGTCAGAATTTTTTTTTAAAGGTTCACAAGCTGAAAATGGTTGAAAACTGCTAGAGGACTCTGATTCAAATAAGATAGTGGTGCTTGACTCTTGATTATGCTCTCATGTGCCATCTGCAAGTAATGCTGAAAGTTGCTGTTAAAACTCGGAGATGAAAGAAAAAAAAGGTAATAACGCACACTTCAGTTTGATCTAGGTTTCCATTAACGTCCTCTGCTGCGTTCACAGATCTGAAATGACAGACATACCTTGTTCTAAAAATCAATTTCCTAACCAGGGATGTAATACAATTCTGTAGTAAAGTAAGGCACTTTTTTTTTTCAGGGGAAGCTGAGGCATGTTTTATTTCCGCAGACCAGATTAAAAATTAGAACTGCTAAAATCATGTTAAAGCTTATTTAATTTGCAGCACAAAATATCTATTTCAGTGGTTTGTCAGAAACAGTGATTTATCGTTCACTGAATAGTTTCATGTAGTCTCTTAATTGCACTATTTGGTGGAATTAAGTTCTGTCATTCTAATGGTAAACAGATCTTTCCATAAAAAAGCAAGATGTATTATATTCCACATTTTAGTGTAGTGCAATATCTATTACATTCCAAGAGTACTGGCATCCTCTCAAATTTAAATGCTGACACCTTAATAGCTCTTACTTTCAGATGACATTTTAGTTCTCCTTTCCAAACTCATTGCCACAATTAAAGATCTCTTTTGATTTTTCTTTTTTTTTTTTTCTGAGATCACATTTAGAAATCTAATTTCACCCTAGAATCTTTAGAGTGCTTACAGCTTTTACATGTCAGTATTTTAATTTGATTTTTAAGGTTTTAATATTAATGCCAGATGAACACAATTCCTTGCTCCTTACTTGCTTTAAATAGCCTTTTTTTCTCCTTGAGAAAACTTTATTTTCCTCATTTGTCTCTAATAGGATTGCGTAGAAGGTAGCACTGAATTTTCTTTCTGGTTTTGCCTGTTGAATAGCCAATGTAAGACAGAAATTCACTTTGTAATTTTTCTCTTTCTTTTGACCATGTCTTGCTACCACTCTGAGACTGCCTCCCACTGTTGAATTTTTGTTAATGAAAACAAAATTCTTCACCTTCCCATGAGGTACTGAACCTATGTGGTTTTGTTTTCTTTTTTCCTCATAACACTTGGCACAAATGCTTTCTTCTGTGTAGGGGCAAGGAAAGAAATGGCAACAGTCAACTGGTAAAAACAGCACTAGAAATTAACTATGTATATAATTTTCAAATCTTTTTGATTAGGAATCCATTCAGATAAAATTTTGAGTCTCAGCAGCACAGAAGTTTGGATAAAATCCACCAGCCTCCTGCTGCTTTGTGTCACATAACCCATTATGTGGGTACTTGTTTTAAGTCTCATTCACAAATTATCAACGTAAAAAATATTGTTTGTTTAGTCTGAGATACAGCTACTTTAGCTTCAAACTCTGGAAATTCCTTCTGTAGTGTGTTAGCCATTACAGTGGCTGGTACATTTGCTTCTTCATATTGGGGTTTGCTTTTGTTTTCCACTAAATTACTTGTAACGCCATGAAAATAAAGTTACTGGAGAAATGCATGAACATAGATTTATCCTGACGTTGTAGTTCAGCCCTGATCGGGACCAGACTACGCAGTCTCTCTCTCACTCCCCCCACCCTCCGAGAGAACAGGGAGACAAAATATAAGGAAAAACAGCTCGAGGTCTGAGATAAGGACAGGGAGAAATCCTTTGCCCATCACGGGCAAAACAGACTCAACTTGTGGAAAAACACTCATTTATTTCTAAAATTAGCAGGAGAATGAGACAGAGAACAAGATAACCTCCCCCCACCCCTCCCTCTTCCCAAGCTTAACATTATCTATACTACCTCCCCCCGACAAGTGGCACAGGGGGGAAGAGGGAATGAGCGTTGCGGTCAGTTCATCACGCGTTGTTTTACAACGCTACTTCATCATCGGGGGAAGAACTCCTCATATTCCTCTCCTGCTCCACTGTGGGGTCCCTCCCACGGGCCACAGTCCTTCGTGAAACTGCTCTGGCATGGGTCATCTCTTCCAGAGGGTGCAGTCCCTCCAGAACAGCTGTCCCAGCAGGCCCTCCACGGGCCACAGCCTCCTTCAGGCCCTTCACCTACTCCGGCGTGGGGTCTTCCACGGGCTGCAGGTGGATCTCTGCCCCTCCGCAGGCCTCCATGGGCTGCAGGGGGACAACCTGCTCCACCATGGTCGTCACCACAGGCTGCAGGGGAATCTTGGCCAGGAGCTGCATTATTCCCCCCCCTCCTTCTTCACTGACCTTGGCGTCTGCAGCCGTTCCTCACAACAGGCTGGCAGACGCCTCTCAGGATCCTTTTTACATCTTATTCACTTTTCATCTCCTCTCCACTTCTTGCAGCCAGGCCAGGCCGGATTGGGCCCAGTCAGCTGCCCAGCGAGAAGCCAGAGGGTGAGGCCTGCAAGGCCCATGAGGCCTACACGTCCCTCTCTCTGCCCCCACTCAGCTGTTTCACTTTTTTTTTTTTCTTTTTTTTTTTTCCTGTTTTCCTGTTCTTAAATACATTATCGCAGAGGCGTTATCATGGGACATTCTGCTACCAATTGGCTTGGCCTTGGCCAGCAGTGGGCCCGCCCTAGGCCCAGCTGAGTCTACTAAACAAAGGGGAGCGACTTCTAGCAGTTTCCTGCAGAAGCTACTACCTTAGGCCCCCCCTCACTAAACAAAAGCAGAACACCTGAACATCATATTTCAGTAATTTCTTATGCTACACAAATTACTGAAAATCCAATGTTATTGCTGTCCTATTTTTATGCCTAGTTTACAGTACAACATTAACTGTTTTCTTAAAAATAATAATAATAAAATTCCTTAGGTTTATGAAAGTCAAATACTTGCATAGAAAAATAACATTTTATGGCAGTGAACTTCTTGCATCTACACAAAAGCTTTGGTTGAAATGCAAAGGTCTACATTTGTCACATGTAAAATACACTTAATGATTGTCATCCTGACACTGCAAAGGATAGCTTCTACTCAGAAGCCCAAAACTGACTTACCAAATCAAGTGTCTGACCAAATATTATTCTCAGGAAAATCATTCTATTACTGTACATGACAACTCTACTCACAAATCAGGTGCTATGAGGCCAAACTTAATCCATAAGTAGAGGCAAAGGGCAGTAGTAAAACATAATTATATGGGAGAAATGAAAAGATAACAATATGTTTTGAAAGAGAAGAGCAATTTTTAGTTGAATATATTTGTTTGAAAGACAACTTCTACAAACTCAAAGGGCTTGCACGAAAACAAGGAGCAGTAGAAAAGCTGCAGCAATAGGTGGATTAATGCCATAAATATATTCTTTAAGCTTACTCTTAATCATGTGCATCTTATAAATAGATGTATAAAGGGCATCTTATAGCTGAAAGAATGCATATATTTTGAGAGGGCACCTCTTGTGTTAGCTATGTGTATGTAAGCTTTCAGTGTTTGTTTAATACCACTGATGATGAAACAATTTCTATTTTATAAATTTTATAAAGTATTTGCTTCAGATGAGTGCTAACTACATATGATTTTATGAAGACCTGAATGAGAACAGATAATTATTTATAATAATACTTAACATTTTTTCCTGCCTCATTTCTCTTGCTTGTTTCCGAGTCTGTGATTATATTTCTGAACTGCTTTTGTAAATTGATGCTCTGCCGGGTTGATTTGCCTCCCATTGTGGTCAGTAATATTTTATGTCAACTACAGTCACTTATTTTATTGACTTCTGTAGTGTACTGTATGTACTTACATATCAGATGTGAAAAGCAACATTTGTTGAACGGCATAAAAGCATTTTGAAGAATATGTATTTTTTTTTCTTCTGATATTACTAAGTTCTCTTACATAATTTGCTAAATCCAATCTCAAAACTATGTATAAAAAAGCAGAAACTCTAAGTTAGCTGTTTTCTCTGATAAGTGTAAACACTTAAAGACATTTTAATATTGCATATTTCTTCCCAAACAGAGCAGTTTTTCTACAAAACAAGTCCAAACTACAAGAACAGTAAAGTTCATTCAGTAATGCATTTCTGAGATTTTTTTCATTCACCACTCGCAAAAGAAAACAAGCATTGTCATTGCTGTGCTCAGGAGTGATCAACAATTTTCCATTAAAATATTAAGATAAGACTAAGATTTTTTAAAAAAAATCTTTGGTAAAAAATTAACTGTTCATGTGAGAAAAGTTAACATAAAAAAATGTTCCGAAATAACTTCATTTTTTAGTTTGGAAGTGAGTTTCTCATTGAGCTCTTTCAGACTTCATTGCATCAAAAACTTATTTGTCTTGGATGCTCAAGAAAGCTTATTCAAATCAATTGAGTGTGGAAATAAGTAAGACATATGTAACATGTTGTCCTGGTTCTGGCTAGGATAGAGTAAATTTTCACCTGAGCTGGGAGAGGAACTGGAGCTGGTGGCACCTGTCACTGGGGACACAGCTGGGATAGTTCACTAATTAGAAAACAGCTGGGATAGTTTACTCAAATTGACCAAAAGGCCATTCCATCCCATGTGACATCTTGCTCAGTATATGAAGTGAGAATGGTGATGAGGAGAGGTTCCTGCTACTTGGGAGGAAGCTGGGCATCAGGATCTGCTGTGAGCTATTATATTGTAGTTTATATGCTTCAATATTTTCTGTTATTGGGTTTTGTTTGTTTTCCATCTCTGTTTTCTTTTATTGTGTTGTTTTTTTAAACTTTTTTTTTAACGTCAACCCATGAGTTTGTCTTCTTTTCCTTACCAATTTTCCTCCCTGTCCCACTGGAGGGTTGGAGGGAGTGAGTGAGAGACTGTGTAGCTTTGTCCCAAGACTGAACTATGACACATGTCAAAGTAAGATATGAATAAATGGTTGGTTTGCCCCATCACATTGCAAAGCAAGAAGATTACCTTAAATGAATTTTCTGTGGAGAAAGGATGTGAGCCCAGGCAGCTGTTATGAGGTAGGTAATTCAGTATAGGTTTTTTTGCAGTTCCTGTGTAAAATTAAAATGCATTAATCTCAATGTAGACACATACTTAGAATTAAAGTGTCCCTAATTTAATTTAGCTTAATTCTCTTTGAAGTCTGAAGTGGAGTACATCGAATTAAAGCCATTTAAAATCTGAATAAATGAATCAATACAGGGCTTTAATTCATTTTAATTAATCCACTTTAAAAGTTACTTCAGATTAACTTTAAGTGTTTCTGCATTGATGAATTCAATAGGCCTTGAGTCTTTAGATGGAAGCTTATCATTAATTACGAAACAACCAGCTCCTTCCTCTGCAACCTAAACAGCTAATGGCATAAGATGTAGCTATTCCGAGAACAATGCAAAGCACATGAAATGTAAGCACAGAATTTGTTAGACCCTGGCACTTCTTTTTCCCTGGAAGTCTTGATAATCACTGAAAAAAGAGTAAATTTATTTGACAATTAAAAAGCAATCTATTATTAATCATAGAATCATAGAATGGTTAGGGTTGGAAGGGACCTTCAAAGGTCATCTAGTCCAACCCTCCTGCAAGGACCAGGGACATCTCCGACTAGGTCAGGTTGCTCAGAGCCTCATCCAGTCTGGCCTTGAACGTTTCCAGGGATGGGGCATCAACTACCTCTCTGGGCAACCTGTGCCAGCATTCTACCACTCTCATTGTAATTTTTTTTTCCTAATATCTAATCTAAATATATCTTCCTCTATTTTGAAACCATTACTCCTAGCCCTGTCACAACGGGCCCTACTGAAGAGTTTCTCCCCATCTTTCTTGTAGGCCCCCTTGAGGTACTGGAAGGCTGCTATAAGGTCTCCCTGGAGCCTCCTCTTCTCCAGGCTGAACAGCCCCAACTCTCTCAGCCTGTCCTCATAGGAGAGGTGCTCCAGCCCTTTTATCATCTTTGTGGCCCTCCTCTGGACCTTCTCCAACTGGTCCGTGTCCTTCTTATGTTGGGGGCTCCAGAACTGGACACAGTACTCCAGGTGGGGTCTCACCAGGGCAGAGTAGAGGGGGAGAATCACCTCCCTCGACCTGCTGGCCACGCTCCTCTTGATGCAGCCCAGGATGTGGTTGGCCTTCTGGGCTGCAAGGGCACATTGCCTGCTCATGTTGAGCTTCTCATCCACCAGCACTCCCAAGTCCTTCTCCTCAGGGCTGGTCTTAATCCATTCTCTGCCCAGCCTATATTTGTGCCTGGGATTGCCATGACCCAGGTGCAGGACTTTGCACTTGGCCTCGTTAAACTTCATGAGGTTTGCATGGGCCCACCTCTCCAGCCTGTCAAGGTCCTTCTGGATGGTACTCTCCACTCTTTGTCAGTGTCATGGACAATGGGATAGAGTGCACCCTCAGCAAGTTTGCCAATGACACCAAGCTGTGTAGCGTGGCTGACACACTGGAGAGAATGGATGCCAGTTTGGGTTAAGTATTCTGGCTGTATCCTTCCCAGCTTCCTGCACATTAGTGAGACCTGGAAAGCCAGACTGTGGCCCTGGTCTCATTAGCAGCAACTCATAACATCAGTGTGTTTATCAATATTCTTCACATATGAAACTTAAAACACATCAGCTACTGATAAGAAAATTAACTCCATCCCTGCTGAAACCAGAACAATCAGCAATGATAAAATCTAGATTATTTACATCCAGCAGCATATTCTCCATGCTCTAAAATGGTGACAAGTTACCTTCATCAGAATTGTTTACATGTTGCTAAACTGTGATAAAGACATAGTTCAGTCATGAGTGGTATAAGTGTGAAGTCCAGCTTGGTATAGATTTGTAAATTCCCATCTCTTACTTTCCCATTGCTACAACACTCTCAGCCCTTGCATGTTTTTAACGCTGATAATCACTGCAGTGTCCTTAGCTTTCCTCTGCATCCTCTGATGTCTATAAGGGGAGTGGCCACGTGTTATGGTCAGTTGTATGTATGCTGGTTACTCAGATCCTATGTAACTTCTGCTTTTGTAGTTGTTTTCTTCATCTCACCATGGATAAAAAGCTTAGTTATGGCTTCCTTCCAAGCAGAAAGGAAACTTTGTTCTTTCTCTTGTATTAATTTTCCACTTCTCCTGGTACTTGTAGGAGCTTGATAGCTTTGAGTATTAAGTAAAAAGTAATTGCAGTCAACAAGTACCTCCAAAAATAGCGAGACAGGTGCTATCCAGAACTTGATTTCCTTAGGAAACAAAGGTGAAATTCAAATAAAATGCAAATTTTTTAAGACAACAAAATAAACTAGCTATTCTCACTAAGCTATGCAGAACTTAACAATACAGGTTATTTACTTTCTGCATTTATCAAAATAGCTCTTAATAAGTAGTTACAGGCAAGGGGAAGGATATGGGAGCTGCAATCAGATCTTTCACTTCTCATTTGTGTGTTGCAAGCAGACCAAAAGTAGTCTGTGTAGGCATGTCCATTGCACTGAGATGCTTCAAGATGTATTAATGGCACAAGACACTTTGTGGCATTTACAGGCATGCAGAGTCCTCCATGCTGCAAAGTGACCTCTGTCTACACTTGAAATTAATTGTGAAGCTTGAGAGCAGCCTTGTACTGCTTGTTTGTTGTTCATTTACCTCTTTTTTTTTTCTGCAAGCAGAAGCCCATCCAAAGATTGTCAAGACTGATTTTCTGCACCAGTGAAGATCTTGGAAACAACTATTTAGCACCTCGTTTGTCCTTTTCACTGAAGACTTGCAGCCTTACTACAAGCAAGTGAATAGTCTAACTGCAAGTTTCAGGCACAAATGGGATCTGGTTAGTCTCAACAAACCTGTTCTGAATATTCAAATATAGTTATTTGGGATTTTAGTTAACTTCTATGAGTCAACACTTATGATGTCTATCTTGTAAGAAAAGTTTTTTATCTGAATGTTTTAATTCAAGGTGAAGATTATGTTTTAATTATCACAGCAGAAAAACTTGCATGACTGGAGTAGTATTGTAAAGGGCTATGTTTTATTAGCATCAAACCTGTCTCAATTCTAAGTGGCAAGTCGGATCAGGTAGGCTCTAGAGGTCCCTTGCAACCTAAATTATTCTATCATGCTATTAATATTCAGGAAAGTCAAGTAGAAGAATAATACAGGAGATCCTGTCATCCTTTCTGCAAAGGATGAGATTTGAGATCTAGACTGTAGAGAAAAAACTTGCTGAAATTATCTAAGCAATAAATGAGTTTTGAGAACTGCTGTTTTATTGGTGGAAAACTATAAACTTGGAGTTATATGTGGGCTGATCTAAGTTCAAAAGGACCTAAGGAGAGCTGGTTGATATTTAAGGAACTGAAAGTATATTGTTCTAATCTGAGTGAAGAGTAAGTGCAGAAGACCAGTACTGCTAAATCGTAAGCTTATAGTTCACCTTGAATAAAACAGATAAATAGAGCATAAAAAATTTTTAGTACAAAGGAAAAAAAAAAGACCCAACCAAACATAAAAGAATAGTATTTTTTTTCATAAAGACAAAATCAGAATGGTTGGACTATAAAATATGATATAACTTGTAAGATGATCTCAAGGAAAGCAAGAGATTGTATTGCAATGTACATGTATTAGTGTACATTGTCATCAAAGATTTTCAAGGAAAGTGTTTTTCCTTCCACAGAGTTAAGGAACCATTAGATACAGAAGACACTTAGAATGCCTAATCATTTTCCTTACATCAGTAATGTCCAAGAAGATCAGCTCTGTTTAGCAGCTAGCATAACTAAATACTAGTAAAAAAAGAGAAGGGCTCTCAGTGTAAGCAAGGAGGAAAAACACAATATTGGGTCAATTATTCTGGCTGTATTCTTCCCAGCTTCCTGCACATTAGTGAGACCTGGAAAGCCAGACTGTGGCCCCGGTCTCATTAGCAGCAACTCATAACATCAGTGTGCTTATCAACATTCTTCACATGATCTAAGTTCAAAAGGAACTTTGAACACTAAGTATTAAAAAAAAAAAGTATTTAATCAATTACATGTCTTCAGATTGCCTAACAGGGGTAGTAATTTTCAGAAACTTAAGGAAATGAAATGGTAATGGTTTAAAATATGTAAATAAATTGCTTACCTTAAAAAAAAAAAAGGGTGGGACAGAAAAAAAACCTCAAGGAATTACAGGCTACTCCGTTAAATTTAAAATTCCTTGAAATATGGTAAAGCAGTGATACTATGCAGAGCACCTACAAAGTAAGAAGTACCTGCCAATGCGGATTTGCCAAGACCATCTTATTAGCATTCAAAAAGCTCAGAGGAGAGGGGGAAAAAAAACAGTGAGTATTAGAGATCTTGACCTTAAATAGTGCTTCTGAAAGGTGTCATAGTTTAGCCCTGCTTGGGACCAAGCTTTGCAATCTCTCACTCACTCCCCCAACCCTCTGAGGGAATGAGAGAGAGATAATAAAACAAAAAGGTTCAAGGTGTGAGACAAGGACAGGGAGAGATCCTTGAAGTTACCATTACAGGAAGAAAGAAAAAAAACCAAACAAACAACACTTGGGGAAAACTATTTATTATTGTTTTTAAAACCAAAGCATGATAATGAGGAAAAGAACAAAACCAACTTCCCCCTCCCCCTCCCTCTTCCCAGGTTTAATATAATTTCAATTATATCTACTTCCTTCCCTCTCTCCGACCAGCACAGAGGGTCAGTTCATAACATGTCGCTTTACATGGCTCCTTCTTCCTCAGGGGAAGAACTCCCCACCTCCCTACCCTGCTCCAGTGTGGGGTCCCTCCCATGGACCACAGTCCTTCACAAACTCCTCCAGTGCGAGTCATTTTTTCATGGGGTGCAGTCTGTCAGGAACCGGCTGCCCTAGTAGTGCAGGCCCTCCATGGGCCACAGCCTCCTTCAGGCACCTGCCTGTCCCAGCCTGGGGTCCTCCATGGGCTGCAGGGGGACAGCCTGCTTCACCATGGGCTGCAGGGCAATCTTGTCAGAAGTAATATTACTCCTCCCCCTCCTTCTTCACTGACTTCGGTGTCTGCAGCTGTCCCTCTCACAAGAAATTCTTCACAATCAGCTCAGGCAGAGGTCTCTCAGATTCTCTTCACTTCTTGTGAATGGGCTGGGCTAAGTTGGGCCCAGATGGCTGCCCGGCGGGAGGCCATAGGGTGAGCTCTGGCTCACACCTCCCTCTCTTTGCCACCTGCTTCTGTTTATTCACTTCTTCTTTTTAAATTATTTTTCCCTTAAATACATTATGAGAGGCATTATCACTAAACATTGTCACCAATTGGCTTGGCCCTGGCCAGCAGCAGGTCCACCTTAGACCCGGCCAAGTCCACTAGACAAAGGGGAAACTTCTAGCAGTTTCTTAGAGAAGCTGGCAGTATAGCGCCCCCCCCACCCCCCCCCCCCCCCCCCCAATTAAGCAAAGCTACACAAAGTGTCTCAGATTACATTCTCAAAGAAAGGATACTTTCTATTGATTGGCATTATAACACAGATGCAACACTTGTTGGGGGAAAAAAAACCCACCACATTTCCAGAGAATTAATAAGATTCACAAAAGACAAGGCTATGTCTAATTAATTTCCAAAGAAAATCATAATTCTGGACACATACTCTCCTTTATTAGTATTAATGGCTGGGGTGAAATAGAAATTAAATATGAGGTATGCTTACTAATTTGAAGTTGAAACAAAGCTGGAGAAAGCTGCAAGTATGGGGGAGAACAAGATTAGAATTCAAAGTGATCTGGATAATTTGGGAAATGGCCTGAAAAAACAGGATGAATTTTGAGAGAGACAAGTGCCAAGTGCTGTATATAGGAGTAATCAGCTGTACGGATACAGAAATGGGAACAATGGCTTGAGGAACAGTTATTCACAAACACATCAGGAAGTTAAAATGTCACAGGGAGGCGAATGAATGTCAGCAGTGTTAGAAGATATAGAAACATTGTATTCAGATAAAACTAAACAGAAAGATGCTCTGCAGGAAATTTGAAATAATGCTCCTATGAAAATGATCTTGTTTGCACAGCCTTTCCACAGATACTTTCTTCCTAAAGGAAGGCCTACAGATTTTCCTCGTCGCAGCTCTCCCCTCTCAGCCTGACTTGACTGTTCATGTCAGCTATACCTATCAAAGAGTGATGGTTACTGCTGAGTACTTTGTCCTTTGGTCTGCTCAGGATTAGTAAGACTTTCCTGGAAACATGGTAGCAAGTTCTGGGCACTGTTCTTTGAGAAAGTAGAGATTTGGACATTCCTTGGAAAATCTCCAGTGAGCTCAGTGAAAAGCATCAGGGCTTGAGAGAACATCAGGAATTATTAAATGTGTTAGATGACTAAAAAGGCTATAGAGGGGATGCAATAGTCTTCAAGCATGCAAAAGGCTTTGCAAAAGAGAAGGAAATAATCGGCTCTCCACATCTGCAGTAGCTAGAAACAGGAAATAATGGACTTCCATGGCAGCAAAGTAACGTAACGCATTAGCAAAAGAAATCCTAGTGGAAACACTGGAAATGCCTGGGGAAGGTGCAGTGACATCTACACCAGTAGTCGTCTTAAGAACAGTCTAGAAAAGCATCGGCAAGTACTTATCAAATATAGCTGATGCTGTCTTATTAGCTATGGAGGAGTGAATAATGCTGCCACATTAGGATGGGAGGAGGGAGTAATGCATTCCAGTCAGTCATGATTTTTCATGGCATTTGCTGGAACTTGATGATACTTGTTTTGATGCATAACCCAAATGTTTGGGTTATTATATTTCTAAAAGGAATTCTTGTTGTCTTCAGAAGCAGTTATCAGGGTTTTCTTAATTTTGTTTATATATATATTTATATATATATGTATACATTTGACACTTGGAGCACATTCTCAACTGTTTTGATGGTTTTTACCAGGTGAAAAGATTGGTGTAACATAAAAGAATTTTCTTCCAGCAGAGCCTTGCATGAGAGCCATGAGGCTACTTCTAGGATCTCTTTTGAAATGTTTACAGGAATCCAACACAGAGATACATAATTGTAAATTAAAACAAAATATTGAGAGACCTTACGGTTCAGAAGTAGAGATCTACATCTTTCTTATTTTTTCCGTCTCCATTCAGATACAGATCCTAGAGCCATTGAAACAGTTGAGATTTACTTTTCATTTACAAAGTGTTAATGTTTGGAATGATTTTGTTATGACTGAAGGTTTTCAAAATATATTACTATTATTTTCTTGTGTTTGAATGCCATTCTTTGTCTCTCCTTTAATGTAATTTCTCAAAACAATGGAAACTTTTTTGACACTAATGTCCATATTTCTTCACATAATTCAAAATATTTATATACCAATACCATATTTTATTGAGAAATAGGCTTTTATGACTAGATAGATAAATTATGATTTTCAATACCTTTTCCTGAGTTAACTTTATATAATTATGTAAGTCATCATTTTAAAGATAATTTACTTTTATTAAAAATATACATGCATTTTTGGTATGAATTTTTCCATAATAAATAATCTACTACTAGAAAAAGACCATTTGATTCACTTAGATGACTTGCACAGAATAAATTGTTCCATGAACATCAGAATTATTGAAGCATGACTTCTTTTAGATTTCTGTTTTTGCACACCCTCAACAGTCCCTTTCAGAAGTCCTAGCTACTGTGCAGTTTCTCTAACACTCCTGTCAACAAAAAAAAAAACATGTGCTTTACGATGACTCTGGAGCAACTTGCATGTTGATGGGCTTGAGAACATATTTGTACTGATTACTGAAAAGAGTTTATCCTGATTGAGTCTATCTTCTCTTTCCTTTGGTGGGCATTTTTCTATCCAGTAGTCTCTTTTCATTAAAAAAGTAAGATGTTGTTTTTGAGTTTTCTGTGTGGTTTTCCAGAATTATTATAATTGGCAAACATTAATTCCATGGGAAGTGGATAGATAGGCAGGGATTTTTTTTTTTTTTTTTTAATTACTTCAATAAGTGCTCTGGTTTAAACTGGCAGATAGCTAAACACCAAACTGCTGGTCACTCACTACCCCTTCAGTGGGATGGGAGAGAGAATCGGAAGAAAAAAGAAAAAAAAGTAAAACCCATGGATTGAGATAAAGACAGTTTAATGGGACAGAAAAAAGAAGGGAAAATAATAATAATAGTAAGAAAAGATTATAGAAAACAAGTGATGCACAATGCAATTGCTCACCACCAGGTGATCAATGTCCAGCCTGTCTCCAAGCAGCGGACCCTTGGCCAGTTTTCCCTCTATTTTATATACTGAGCATCACATCATATGGCATGGAATATCCCTTTGGTCAGTGAGGGTCAGCTGTCCCAGCCGTGTCCCCTCCCAAATTCTTGTGCACCCCTAGCCTACTTGCTAGTGGGATGCTGTGAGAAGCAGAAAATGCTTTGACTCTGTAAGCACTGCTCAGCAGCAGCTAAAACAACAGTGTGTTATCAATATTATTCTCATTTAAGTCCAAAACACAGCACTGTATCAGCTACTATGAAGAAAATTAAATCTATCCCAGCTGAAACCAGGACAGGGGGCAAATTTTCATATTTATTTTAGAAACATCAGTTTGTATTATTTTTAATCTCAATAAGCAGAATATTGAATCATATTGTTGGTTTTAAAGTGAGCTTCCTTCTGTATAGATACTATGTATATCTCAGGAAAAGTAAAGATTCCTATTAACTTTCATTTGTCTTCTCTGGTTCAAAATTAGTTTTCTCTAATTTTCAGTATGAAATTCTAAAGTGAGGAGAACAAATAATAGATTTTTTTACATTTGATTTATTTCACTGATTCTATAGTTTGATAAACAACGCATGCATATAAACACAAGCCTAACCTCCAGCCACTTTTTAGACAGAAAATATCAGTTTAAGAAAAGCGTATTAAACTCATGAAGTGGATCAGAATTATAAGACAAAATGAAATATACTATAGCACACCACAGAATGCATGCTGCATTGCAGTAACAAGTTTAAGTATGATTTCCATCCCCGTCTGCATAAGTCATGTAACTCAGTATGTTTTACTTGTGAGTGATACAGACCATTCCACGGGAATGGTAGTAAAATCCTTGTATTATATGTCATGCATTTCAATACCATAATACAGAAAGAACTATTAATACTTTACTGTTTAAGTTTGGAGTGGGGGGGGGTGATATTTCTTTCCACTTTATTCAATACATGCTGTGAACTTCAGTGTAAAGAGTACAGGAGACTTTAGAGTGATTAAAATAAATATCTTTTACTGATGTTATCACTTGATAAAGATAGGTGAAACATTTTGAAAGAAAATATTTTGTGAATCATTCAGAAGCTGAGCTTCCTTCCCTTTTCTGTAGTAAAACTATACTGCACAAAGTAAAGAGATAATATATCACTGACTCAGAACAGAAACTTGGGTGCCTTAGGAACACCATTTTTTTTAAATTTGGTTGGTTGGTTAGTTTTTAAATGCACAAAGGAAGATAATAGACACCTTTCTTGGGTTAACCTGCTTTTGCAGTTTATTTGCTTTCAATTGAGCAGCTCAAAATTTCTGAGAATCTCAACATGTCTCAATGCTAGGTGATATGTCAGTGTAAAGACAAGATTTCTGAGAAGCCTTCCATCATATATTTATGCATAGGTTTAGTCCATGTTGATAGTGTGAATATACTTTTTCACACAGACTTACACCTCCATAAAAATGTAACAGAAGTGAATCATTGAACCATTTGGGAGAATTTTCTTTGAGTGAATGTCAGATAGGTAAGCAAATCTGAGCTTCTGTCTACACTCTAACATAACCAGTTCTAGACCAGTTCTAGCCTGAAACTTGCATTAATAAATTAGCATTCACTGCCACTGATCAACATACTGAGCTTACTAATACAGGTACAATACCTTCCTTTTAATTTGAGTTGCACAAGTCCTGATGACATGACAATAACTTCCCAGCTTATTTTTAACCTTTTAAAGGAAGTTATTTTATATATATGACTAAAAATTCAGCCCTACAATAGCTAAACAATGTTTTATATTTTACATAAGACATTAAATAAAAGTTACAGTATCAATTTTCAGGACCCCAGTAATGGGTACTTACAGGACAAGAAATCTGTTTTTCAATGAAGAATTATTTTTAGATTTTGCTAAGGGCTCAGCCATATTTAAGAATGTTTATAGTATGAGAAATTTAATCTACTGTATTTCTTCTTCTTTCTCAGTTCATTTTCCTGAGTTCCTCAAGACTATCTCTAAAAAATGTCCCATCTAAAAGAATTTTCCTTAAAATCATTCAGATTTCCTTCTTTTCTAATTCCCTTACTGGTATTGATAACTGTAGTTGTTTCCTGGTCAGGTTTCTACAGGACTTTAGGTGATTTTTTTTTATTCAAAATTTAATGAGAATGCTAATACCATTGCCAATTTTAATTGTTTAGCTTGAAAGGGCAAACATGATTTACATTAATTTTACCACCTTCATAGCTAATTAGAATCTCAGCCTTGTGGCTATGCTTTTAGACATCCTTGTACCTTAATGTGACAGTAAAATACTGTTAGTCACTCTCTTGTGTGAAATTTTGTTCTGATTTATTGATATTATAAGGGTGTCTTACAATCTGAAAACTAATGAACCTTAACTACAGATTTCGTACTCAGGATTACTCAAAGCTCTTATTCATTGACTTGCTGAAAAATACTGTATGTCAGTGAGATTTTTTTCTCTTCCTCCTTCACAGCAGTTCTGTATTAGGCCAATTATTACTGGTTACTTGGTCAAGGATTTTAAAGATTAAAATCATATTTAATAAAGAGCAGAAAAAGATGTGTAAAGAAGATATCTTCTGTGAATATAAATGTACATAGATGATGTAAGATAGTTTCAGTGGCAATTAACTTTTTGGTTATCAAATATCTTCAGTTCTCACAGCATAAATATGTCATAGCAGAATGTAAAATTACTCTAGATGATCTTAGCTTCTGTACACTTATCCCACTGAGAATCTTCTACTACTTCTTGTGAACGAATTTGAAAGTATTTAGAAAAAAAAATGAACTCACACAGTAGGCATTAGTCTAATGATAGGTATTAGAGTGATGACTGTAGAGGGGACTTGTGGGCAGAGATAAATGGTGATGTGTAATGAAGAGAGAAGGGCTGCAGGTTTAACTCAAGATGGAATGTAATCCAGAGGAACTGTATGGAAGCTGGAAATAACATAGTATATGAGTGATAGCATAGGTGATGGTATGAAAGGGGAGAGACAGTGCCTCTTAGCCCCTGATTTTCCTCTCTTGTGTATTCTTGATCCTACTCTTGTGGACCAGTTTGTATACAGGCCAGATATAACATGCTTCTGCCTAACCAATGTCCTTTGGTGCCAACTGCTGCTTTATTCTCTCACTCCCAGAGAAGGTAGAAACTGGAGATCTGTGAATGTATCTGAGCCCTATTTCCCTTTCTGTGGTACAGTCTAGGATTTCAACACCTATGATTCATTCCTCTTCCATTGACTTATGACCTATCACCTTCACTGACTAATTCTGCTGGGGACAATTGCAAACCTGGAGTAAATATAACTTTCCCCAGGTGTTACAAGTTTCCTAACAGTTATGGCTATTGCCATCACTTGCTAAACTGTAGAAGGTGACTAGAGATCCTTTCCTTTTAAACCATGCTTAGGTAGTTCTACCAAAAAAACCCCATAAAAACTGAGGAAGGTGGTATGAATGAAGAAGTAGGGTCTATTAAATCTGACATGTAACCATCAGTAACTGAGGAAGGACATAGATGAAATGAGGGGAAAAAAAAAGAGACTTTAATTCAGTTATCAGAAAACAGAGACTAAAGTTACTTTTTAGTCTTTCAGGTTTCTATCTGTGCTAGGGAGGCATGTACTGGGCTAGTAACTCACTTAACGTTCCTCATGGCAGCCTAGAAATCTAAGGAATCCACTATAACCCTAAACCAATGTCATCTGCAGGTCTGCAACATAACTTAGACTGCTAAGGCGGCTGACAGAGTTCATGATTAGTGTTGAAATGCTGACTGAAGAACCAGAAGGACTTTTTTCTTTCTTTCTTTTTTTTTTTTTTTAATATATAAGTGGAAGAAGTCCAGTCTTTCCCATGCTGCAAATAAGGAACTGAAATAGAACATTACTTACTTTGATGGGTGACTTTTATAAATACACATTCAACAGCAACAAGGACCTTGCCTGGAGTAAATTCCTACTACAGCTATAGTTCGTTACCTGTAACAACTGCATCAAAAATGTTATGAGGAAGTGGGAAAAAGGAAATAAGATTAAAGAACTTTAATGTCATACCATTTTATTTTCTATTTCTTTTTATTTGCCACACATTTTCTTAATTAAGCATTTAGTGTCCCTACGCCATTCTTATTTCTGGCAATTTCTACCATTTTTATTTATGTATGTATTAATTTCACTAAAAAGAAGATGGCGTTTAACATCATTCACTCTTTCTAAACCCCTTGTCAATACTAATCTTTATTTATTTATTATTCCTTAATATTTTCTCTTCAGACATTCTCATGATATTCTGTCTGAAATTACATGTTCTTATTGATGTCACACCTCTGTGGTTTATTTCATCTTTGCTTTTCCCCTGCAAACCTGTGGTCCTGTGTTCTGGTCTCTGTGTTTCTCTTGTGATTTCGCATATTCTTACATATTCTCTTGTTGGTGCTACTCTTAGTCTCTTCCATTTCATCCTTTCCCCACTCCTATTGTCTTAATTTTGTTTTCTGCTTTCCTTTTTTTTCCTTAGATACCATCCCAAATTTCAGTCACAGTCTTCACAGAAATTATGCTTTTATCAATCTATTTTTAAAGTTTCAACAGACTAAAAAACTTTCGTAGAATGCTCTAAGTTTTTTTCTCTCTCCCTTTTTGTATAGTTTTCCTTCATTATAATTTTTAGTCAGTGGCAAATTTCCCAAGGGGGAATATTCTCTGATGCACAGCCTGTATGCTTATGTGTTGTGTGCGTATTTCTTGCCAAGTCTACTTCACTGATTTAATGAACGAGTAGAATAAAAATGAAGAGGTGTCTTGTGTAAGCAATACAGAAGTGCTTATACATTTCATTATTCTTTTTTCTCCAGATGATCAACATCCTATTTACAATTGTATACAAAATGTAGCATTCTGCTTCCCAGTCATTGAGACAAAACAGGAGTTTTGTTTCTCCCTTTTTGTCTTGCATTTGAATGGAAATTCTGTGCTATTACAGTCACAGTTGTGTTTTCAGTTTTGTCAGTTAAAAAGGAGAACAGTATATCCTGCTGGAAAGGCTAGTTTTTGGGGAAAGGAAAACAAATGTTACCAATTAATTGCATCCAAGTTATAAAACAGATTGTTTGAATTCTCATCAACTTTTTATACTCAATATTTTCTAAATAAAAATGTTTGTACCAATGTAAACTCAATAATTTATTGTTAGTGGAATTAAAGCCTTACCTATCTAATCAATTAATTATAATTAGTTCGATTTCGGTGATATTAACATTTCGAGGTCAGATTATGTAACTTTAAAAAGAGACATACATGAACTTTCTAGTGAATTTCCTTTTCTCTGGTGTCATATGAGGCAGATATCCTACTGGGAGTCTGTTATAGACCACCCAACCAGGATGAAGAGGCAGATGAGGCATTCTACAAGTGGCTGGTAGGTCTCACGATCATTAGCCCTTGTTCTCATGGGGGACTTCAACTTACCAGACATCTGCTGGAAATACAACACAGCAGAGGAGAAACAGTCTAGGAGGTTCCTGGAGTGTGTGGAAGATAACTTCCTGTTTCCACTACCAGGGGAGGTGCCTCGCTCAATTAGCTCTTTACTAACAGAGAAGGGCTGGTGCGAGATGTGGTGGTTGGAGGCTGTCTTGGGCTCAGTGACCATGAAATGATAGGATTTTCAGTTATTGGAGAGGTAAGGAGAGGGGTCAGCAAAACTGCTACCATGGACTTCTGGAGCTCAGACTTTGGCCTGTTTGGGACACTGATTCAGAGAGTCCCTTGGGAGGCAGTCCTGAAGGGCAAAGGGATCCAGGAAGGCTGGATGTTCTTCAAGAGGGAAGTCTTAAAGGTGCAGAAGCATGCTGTCCCCATGCACCATAAGATGAACCAGTGGGGGAGATGACCAGTCTAGCTCCACAGGGAGCTTTTACTGGGACTTAGAGGAAAAAAAGGGAGTCTACTGCTCTTGGAAGAGGGGCAGGCAACTCAAGAAGAGTACAGGGAGCTTGTAAGGTCATTTAGAGAGGAAATTAGAAAGGCAAAAGCCCAGCTAGAACTCAATCTGGCCACTATTGTTAAGGATAACAGAAAATGTTTCTACAAATACATGAACAACAAGAACCAAAGAGAATCTTCACCCCTTATTAGATGCAGGGCGGGGAGGGAACATTACCACCAAGAACGAAGAGAAAGCTGAGGTACTTAATGCCTTCTTTACCTCATTTTTTAATAGCCAGAGCAGTTACGCCCAGAGCGTTCAGCTCCCTGAGCTGGAAGATAGGGACAGAGAGTGGAATGAAATCCCACAGTCCAGGAGGAAGCAGTTATTGAGCAGCTATGCCACCTGGACATGCACAAGTCTATGGGGCTGGATGGGATCCACCCGATGGTATTGTGGGAGCTGGCAGAGGAGCTTGCCAAGCCACTCTCCATCATTTATCAGCAGTCCTGGTTAACAGGGGAGGTCCAGATGTCTGGAGGCTTGCCAATGTGACGCTGATCTGCAAGAAGGGCCAGAAGGAGGATTTAGGGAACTATGGGCCTGTCAGCCTGACCTCGGTGCTGGGGAAGATTATGGAGCAGTTCATCTTGAGTGCACTCACCTGGCATGTGCAGGACAACCAGGGGATCAAGCCCAGCTGGCATAGGTTCATGAAGGACAGGTCCTGCTTGACCAATCTGATCTCCTTCTATGACAAGGTGACCCACCTATTGAATGAGGGAAAGGCTGTGGATGTTATTTACCCGGACTGTAGCAAAGCCGTCTCCCACAGCATTCTACTAGAGAAGCTGGCACCTGTCCAAGCTCTTCACTGGGTGTACTCTTCACTGGGTAAAAAACTGGCTGGATGGCCAAGCCCAGAGAGTTGTGGTGGATGGAGTTAAATCCCGTTGGTGGCCGGTCATAAGCTATGTTCCCCAAGGCTCAGTGCTGGGGGCATTTCTGTTTAATATCTTTATCAATGATCTGAATGAGGGGATTGAGTGCTCCCTCAGTGAGTTTGCAGATGACACCAAATTGAGTGGGAGTGTCAATCTACTCGAGGGTAGGAAGGCTCTGCAGAGGGATCTGGACAGGCTGGACAGATGAGCCGAGGTGAGCTGTATAAAGTTCAACAAGGCCAAGTGCCAGGTCCTGCACTTCGGTCACAACAACCCCATGCAACACTACAGGCTTGGGAGAGAGTGGCTGGAAAGCTGTCTGGTGGAAGGGGACCTGGGAGTGCTTGTAGACAGCCAGCTGAACACGAGCCAGCAGTGTGCCAAGATGGCCTTCTGGCTTGTATTAGGAACAGTGTGGCCAGCAGGAGCATGGCCCCTGTACTCAGCACTGGTGAGGCCACACCTTGAATACTGTGTTGAGTTTGGGACCCCTCAGTACAAGAAGGACATTGAGTTGCTGGAGCATGTCCAGAGAAGGGCAATGAAGCTGGTGAGGGGTCTGGACCATAAGTCTTATGAGAAGCGGCTGAGGGAACTGGGGTTATTTTGTCTGGAGAAGAGGAGGCTGAGGAGAGACCTCATTGCTCTCTACAACTACCTGAAAGGAGGTTGTAGCAAGGTGGGTGTGGGTATGTTCTCCCAAGTAACTAGTGATAGGATGAGAGGAAATGTCCTCAAGTTCCTGCAGGGGAGGTTTAGATTGGATATTCGGAGACACTTCTTTACTGAAAGAGTGGTCAAGCACTGGAACAGGCTGCCCAGGGAAGTGGTGGAGTCACCATCCCTGGAGGTGTTCAAAGAATGTCTAGATGTGGCACTCCAGAACATGGCTTAGTAGGCATGGTGGTGTTAGGCTGATGGTTGGACTTGATGATCTTAGAGATCTCTTCCAACCTTAAGATTCTACGATCCTACGATTCTATGCTCATGCCATGTAGGTGAATGCCTTCAGTCTAGGGGTGTTTACTCAGCATCCTAAGTCCTTTGTTGTAAGAACTATGATGATACTGTGGATTGTTTCCCCTTCTCACTGTAGGGCATGTTTGAGGGCATTTTTATGTTTGCTAACAGAACGTACCTTGGTCTTTCTTCATTGATCTGCAAGTCCACATTATATCCATGCATTTTACATGTGAAACTTATGTTATAAAGCTCCCAAGGATGCCTTCCTTTAGCCATTGATTAGCTACTGGTGAAATGTTTATAGCCCTGCAGCCACCAGTATCACTTTGCGCCTGTAAATTCAGAGCTTGCTGTCATCTCATGCCGGTTTTCTTCCATGCTGCATTTTATCAGCATCATAGCTGATTCTTCACAGAGTGGCACCTGACATCACACAACTATACAAATCTAAACAAAAGCTAAAACAAATTAATAGTGAACTGGTCATCATATAACTGCTGTTATATCCTAAAAAAAAATCTACTGACAGTCATGGAAAAGTCTGGACAAAGCTTGACAAGTCAAGAAACTTTTGTGTTGGCCTAAGTCAAAGACTGTGTGTCGTGGTTTTGTTAGTGAGGGGGGGCCTAAGGTGGTAGCTTCTGTAGGAAACTGCTAGAACTCACTCCCCTTTGTTCAGTGGACTCGGCTGGGCCTAGGGTGGACCTGCTGCTAGCCAAGGCTGAGTCGATTGGTAGCAGAATGTTCGCCTCTGCGATAACGTATTTAAGAAGGGGAAAACAGAAAAAAAAAGAGAGAAGAGAAGATGTGAAGAAGCTGAGCAGGGGCAGAGGTGCAGAGGGGGAGGCGCAGGCCTCATGGGCCTTGCCTTGCAGGCCTCACCCTCTGGCCTCTCGCCAGGCAGCCGACTGGGCCCGACTCGGCCCGGCCCAGCTGCAAGAAGTGGAAAGGAGATGAGAAGTGAATAAGATGTAAAAAAAGATCCTGAGAGACATCTACCAGCCTGTTGTGAGGAACGGCTACAGACGCCAAGATCAGTTCAGAAGGAGGGGGAGGAGTAATGCGGCTCCTGGCCAAGGTTCCCCTGCAGCCTGTGGTGACGACCATGGTGGAGCAGGTTGTCCCCCTGCAGCCCATGGAGGTCCACGGAGGAGCAGAGATCCACTTGGAGCCCGTGAAGGACCCCGTACCGGGGGAGGTGGATGCCTGAAGGCAGCTGTGGCCCGTGGAGGGCCCGCTGGGGCAGCTGTTCTAGAGGGACTGCACCCGTGGAAGAGATGACCCACGCCGGAGCAGTTCCACAAAGGACTGTGGCCCGTGGGAGGGACCCCACGATGGAGCAGGGGAGAAATGTGAGGAGTTCTTCCCTTGACCATGAAGCAGCGGCGTGAAACAACGTATGATGAACTGACTGCAACCCCCATTCCCTCTTCCCCCCTGTGCCGCTCGGGGTGGGGGGAAGGTAGTATAGATAATGTTAAGCTTGGGAGGAGGGAGGGGTGGAGGGAGGTTATCTTGTTCTCTGTCTCATTATCCTCCTGTTTGTAGTAATAAATGAATAGTTTTCCCGAAGTTGAGTCTGTTTTGCCCGTAACGGTAACTTTAAGGATTTCTCCCTGTCCTTATCTCAAACCTCGAGCCATTTTTCTTATATTTTCTCTCCCTGTTCTCTCGGAGTGTGGGGGGAGTGAGAGAGAGACTGCGTAGTCTGGTCCCGATGGGGGCTGAACTACGACACTGTGTCTTGTTGAAACCAATGGCAATAAAGCCCCAAACCCTAAACAAAACAATAAAATCAACCAACCAACAAAACCCCTACAGACTTAATAGGTGTTCTGTTTTTATTTAGTGTGGGGTCAGCTATGGTGGCAGCTTCTGCAAGAAGCTGCTAAAAGTTGTTTCCCTTTTGTCCAGTGGACTCAGGTGGGCGGAGGGCTGACCCACTGCTGGCCAAGGCTGAGCCAACTGGTAGCAGGATGTTCCCTGATAATGCCTCTGTGAAAACATGTTTAAGAAGGGGAAAAACAGGAGAAAAAAGGAAGAAGAGAAGATGTGAAGAAGCTGAAGCAAGACTTGTGGGCCTTGCAGCCCTCACCCTCTGGCCTCCCGCAAGGCGGCTATCTGGGCTCGACTCAGCCCAGTCTGGCTACAAGAAGTGAAGAGGTGACCAGATGTGAAGAGAACCTGAGAGGCATCAGCCTGCCTGTTGTGAAGATTTTTTTTGTGAGAGGAATGGCTGCAGATGCCAAGGTCAGTGAAGAAGGAGGGGGAGGAGTAATGTGGCTCCTGGCCAAGACTCCTCTGCAGCCTGTGCTGCAGCCCATGGTGAAGCAGGCTGTGCCCCTGCGGCCCATGGAGGCCCATGGAGGAGCAGAGATCCACCTGCAGCCCGTGGAAGACGCCACGTCGGGGCAGGCGGATGCCTGAAGGAGGCTGTGGCCTGTGGAGGGCCCGTGCTGGCCAGCCATTCCTGAGGGACTGCACTCCGTGGAAAAATGACCTATGCCGGAGCAGTTCATGAAGGACTGTAGCCTGTGGGAGGGACCCCACGAAGGAGCAGAGGAGGAATGTGAGGAGTTCTTCCCCTGACCATGAAGCAGCAGCCTAAAACAACATGTGATGCACTGACCACAACCTCCATTCCCTCTTCCCCCCTGTGCCGCTCAAGGTGGGGAAGGTGGTAGAGATAATGTTAAGCCCAGGAAGAGGGAGAGGTAGGGGTGAGTTATCTTATTCTCTTTCTCATTGTCCTGCTTTGTTTTTAATAATGAACAAATAGTTTTCCCCAAGTTGAGTCTATTTTGACCTTAACGGTAACTTTAAGAAATTCTCCCTGTCCTTATCTCAGATCTTGAGCCTTTTTCTTGTATTATCTCTCCCTATTCTCTTGGAGGGTGGTGGGAGTGAGAGAGGGACTGGTCCTGAGCAGAGCTAAACTATGACAATAGTCTATGAAGCTAGAGCTGGAATTCTTTGGGTTTTATTCAAAGTTGTCATCTACTGCAGTGCGTGGTGCACTAGAAATTTGCCTGTTCCCTACCCCAGATTTTGCAAATACTGTTTGAACAGCCCACTGACCGTATTTGACACTGGTCTACAAAACTGTGATGAGTGTCTCATCAATCAGTAGAAACTGTGATGTATACCTGGCTTCAGGGGCAGAGTATGCAGGTATGTGGATGAGTGGAGAGTAGTGGATATCCTTTACCTTTACTTTCAACATCATCTCCCACAATTATTTTATTTAATCTAAATTTGCACTATACGGCCTGAAATTTCCTGTGACTCCTATGATCCACTGTCTGAAAGAACAGAACTAAAACTGTATTTGCAGAAAACAATGGTATCAAACCATATTTTTTTTTTAGTCAAAATCAGAATAATGTCCTTAACATTTGCACATAGAAAGATATCTGATGACATAGATATATCAGCTCCATGGAATTATAGTGATAGTCTCCAAAATACATGATTGAAGATGCAACTAAGTCTTTTATATTATCTTCAGTCACTTTACAATGAAGTAACTAAAACCCATGAAACATACCTGGAGTAGAGGTCAGTGGATACTCATAGTTCATTGATAAAGCTCTCACATCAGCTAGTTCTCAAAACTGTTCAGCATGTAGTGACATCATGTAGCTCTTGGTAATCTGGAACTTCATCTTATGTCTATTAAGAAGATGATCTGTGTACCAGGATACATTTGAGTTTTTACAGTGCTTTTGCATGCTGCTTTTAATTAAAATAATTTATGCCTGATAGACTGTTTGGAAGTAAAAACAGGTGATTTTATACACAGATTTCATTTGTTACAGTTTTCTGGATTTACAGAACTAGAATTAAATAGTCACAACTACTATTAAGATCTGTACCTAGAGAATTCTTGCAGGATAGGTATTTAGTTTGCCTCTGTGCCATTATTGCAGAATCAAGCTCCAATAATAACAAGATTACTACTGGTATAACCAAACAATCAGGTGTACGGTATTACCCCACCATATAAGAGCCTACCTAAACTCATAGAATACATGAATGTTAAACAGAGCTTCACAAATACATCCACATATTCTGCAGCATAGAAAACATTTTTAGAAGTCTTTGGTTTTCAATACTCCTAAATTAGAGAAAGTATTTGCTCTCTTTTGAATTGAAAGTAACAGATAGTCAAGCAAATAATTGTGGCATTGAATCAGTATGTTTAACTGTTCATATCTGTCAGATTATAAAAGGCAAATATATTAGGCTGAAGTGGAAATCTTGAAACACTTCACTTGTGGATAGGGTTTGTGTTGAAGGACGAATCAGTGCTGTAAAATATTTATGTGATATTCTTAGTATACTGTGCTTTATTTAGGCATGCAGAATTCTTACCCAGCCCATACCTGTATTACTGAGTAGAGAAGTACTGTGAGATAATGCTTAATTGTTGGCTGTAGTTGCTAAGGGTATGACTGCTTTTGTGTAAGAAGTCGCACCTTTCTATTTAGTTTACTTTGTTTTAAACACATTAATTTCTCAAAGAGGAGCAGGTGGAAGAAAAAAATTTGAGCAACACTGAGTGGTTTAAATCTAGCCTTCAAAGTAGAAGTAGTTGAAGATTTTGATCATTACTCAAGAACCTTGTTCAATCCTCAAAAAAAAAGAACTTCAGTTATGAGACTCATTTTAGCCCTATGAAACTACTTCTAGCCCTTGATTTCATAAGTAGACTAATTTTCCCTAAATTAAATGTCTACGGTCTGCACTTAGGTGACACTATTACCTCTCCTGTAATGGAGTGAAAACAACAATTCCAGAGAGAGTAACTCATTGTATCTTGTGATGAGGCATCTATGATAGCATGGAGTTATCTACTTGAATTGTATTCAGTGTCCCTGCTGTCTTCTTAGCAAAAATCCTGAACTAAATTTTTTAGTGCTTCCATTAGTGCAGGTAATCCCAGCTTGGTCCTCTAACTTCATCTTCCATTAGTGCCTGGCAGCTGTTTAGCCTCAGCTTGCTATACTAAAAAAGTACAAACAGTGGTATTTTTCGTACAGTGTATGCAATCTCAAAGAGCTCATCTTTGGGTTTCATGGTGGGAAAACTAACCTTTCAGTTAAAATAATGCTTCTATTAGAATTGTAGAATCATAGAGTCATAGAATAGTTTGGGTTGGAAAAGATCTTTAAAGGTCATCTAGTCCAACCCGCTTACAAGGAGCAGGGACATCTTCAACTAGATCAGGTTGCTCAGAGCCCGCTCCAGCCCGGCCTTCAATGGGGCATCTACCACCTCACCTCTCTGGGCAACCAGTTCCAGTGCTCCACGACCCTGATTGTAAAAAAAATTCTTCCTTATATCAAGTTAGAATCTGCCTCCCTCTATTTTAAAATGCTTACCCCTTGCCCTATCACAACAGGCTCTGCTAAAGAGTTTCTCCCCATCTTTCTTATAAGCCTCCTTTAGGCACTGGAAGGCTCCTCGGAGCCTTCTCTTCTTGTCCTGGTTTCAGCTAGGATGGAGTTAATTTTCCTCTTAGTAGCTGATGTGTTTTGAATTTCGTATGTGAAGAGTATTGATAAACACATTGATGTTAGTTGTTGCTAAAGGGAACAAAATCACTGTCTGTCTTCCCAGGTTTTGCTAATGTGCAGATGCAGGAAGCTGGGAGGGATATAGCCAGAACAGTTGACCCAAACTGGCCAAAGAGAGTATTCGATGCCATAAGTGTCACACTCAGTACTTAAGTGAGAGTGAGCTCGCTTTTTTCCTCTCTCGCTGTTCAGAATTGTTCCGGGATCGTTTACAGGGTTTTATTTTTTGTTCTGTGATTGCTGCTCAGGACAGGTGGTATCGGTCATCAGGTTGTAGAGTGGTGAGAAATTGTGCATAATTTGTTGGTTTTGTTTGTTTGTTTTTAATTATTCTTCTTTTTTTTTTTCCCTAATGGTATTATTATCATTAATTTATATATATATAAAATTATCTTTTCTTTTGCTTTCCTAGTAAACTGCCTTTATTTCTTCCCGATTCTCTCCCCTATCTGCTGGGGAGGGGGAGGGTGATTGAGCAGCTGTGTGGTAGTTGATTGCTGACTGTAGCTAAACCATGGCACTTCTCCTAATTGAACAGCCCCAACTCTCTCAGCCTGTCCTCACAGGAGAAATGCTCCAGCCCTCTGATCATCTTTGTGGCCCACCTTTGGACTTGCTCCAACAGGTCCATGTCCTTCTTATGTTGGGCTCCAGAGATGGACACAATACTCCAGGTAGGGTCTCACAAGAGTAGAGTAGAGGGGAACAATCACCTCCCTCGACCTGCTGGCCACAATTCATTTGATGCAGCCCAGGATATTATTGGCATTCTGGGCTGCGAGCACATACTGACAGCTCATGTTGAGCTTCTCATCCACCAGCACTCCCAAGTCCTTCTTCTCAGGGCTGCTCTCAATCCATTCTCTGCCCAGTCTGTATTTGTGCTTGGGATTGCCCCAACCCATGTGCAGGACCTTGCACTTGGCCTTGTTGAACTTCATGAGGTTCTCATGGGCCCACCTCTCCAGCCTGTCAAGCTCCCTCTGGATGGTATCCCTTCCCTACAGCATGCCAACAACACCACATAGGTTATTGTTGTCGGCAAACTTGCTGAGGGTGCACTCTATCCCACTGTCCATGTCGCCGACAAAGATTTTAAACAGAGCTGGTTCCAATACCAATCCCTGAGGAACGCCACTTACCACCGGTCTCCACTTGAACATCGAGCCATTGACCACAACTCTCTGAGTTGCAGCCATCCAGCCAATTCCTTATCCATCGAGTGGTCCATCTATCAAATCCATGTCTCTCCACTTTAGAGAGAAGAATGTCATGTGCTACAGTGTCAAATGCTTTACAGAAGTCCAGGTAGATGACATCAGTTGCTTGTCTATGATGCTGTATCCCCTTCATAGAAGGCCATCAAATTAGTCAGGCACAATCTCTCCTTAGTGAAGCCGTGTTGGCTGTCATCAATCACCTCCCAATTTTCCATGTGCCATAGCATGGTTTCCAGGAGAATCTGCTCCATGACCTTGTCAGGCACAGAGGTGAGACTGACTGCCCTGTAGTTCCTCAAGTCTTCCTTGTTTCCCTTTTCAAAAATGGGGGTTACGTTACTCCTTTTCCAGTCATCGGGAACCTCACTACACTGCCACACCTTCTCAAATATGATAGAAAGTGGCTTAGCAATTTCATCCTCCAATTTCCTCAGATCCACAGTTACATCTCATCAGATCCCATGGACTTGTGCACCTTCAGGTTCCTTAGATGGTGTCAAATCTGCTCTTCTCCTACAGTGGGCAAAGATAAGCCCTCCCAAAATAAACAGGTATAAAACAATTGCTAGACTTGAAGTGATTAATACAAAGAGCTGGAGACTCAATGCAGAGGTAAAACAAATGCATATTTACTTACATAGAGAGTATCAGTTACCTTTGATAGCTATGCTTGAAAAATTACCTTGCTAAACTCACTGCAGGTGCTCAAGGCAGCCATGTACTTTGAGGTGTAGTGCTGGTAAACTGATGTTGTCTGTTGAAGGAGTGACAAAAATAGTGATTCATTCTGAGGCTAAAATGAGGTATGTGTTGCTCATTGAACAGGACTTGGGATACAGCACTCACCACTTCAGAGCAGATATTGCCTATGAAAAGCTTGTTGTTGATGGGTAGAGACAGTATTGCACTTGGGAATACTGCAGGGCTAACCAAGTATATTTCAGTGAAAGTTTTTCCTAACATTACATTTCTGTTTTCTATGTGATAAAGTATGCAAAATGATGCAGCTTGAAGGAAACTAATGAGCAGATACATGAACTGAATTGCAAAGCAAATTTCAGGAAATAACTTCTTTGAAACACAGGCAAAATTGGGTAATCAGTCACAAATGACAAAAGTGATGTTGGTTTTCAGAGTAAGTACTGCATTGCAGCACATAATTAATACCTAGAGTTACAGAGCTCTGGAGGCTATTTTGTTACAGCCAGAGGAAAAGGAAAAATTGGTGATTTCAGGCCTGGCTTGTGAATCTGAATTCTGAAGGCATTTCTTGAGCAGAGTAAGAACAAAAAGAGAATCAAAAGAATTCCTAGTCTTTTTGTGTTACTTATCCCTCTTTGCAAGCTTACATGAAGTCAGGAAGTAGTAATCCCTTCCAGAGGTGCTACTGAAAAATTTCATCAGGTCTTTTGAAATTCTTTCTTAGAAGTTGCCATATAAATGCTAAGTGCGATCTGTTTGTCTTTAAAATTATTCTAGACCATTTAAACAACAATCTAAAAATTAAGAAAAATACTTCATTTTCTCTTAATTTATCCTCTGACATTTGCCCAAGTATTTACCAGCTTGACTCCAGGCTCAGTGAAGACATGTCCCCTGGAAGGCTTGTCCTTTGCAACAGCCAAATTTTTGTGAGGTATTTTCCATCCCACTTAAAAGAGAAGTTAGGAACTTCAGAGAAACCGGGATATCTGACTGTAACTCAAACTGCAGCCTAGTGGGTAAGGGGCGAATTTCTTTAGTCTATTATTTATTTAAATTTTTAATAGAAACTTACGTAAGTATGTGTTACTTGAAGTTTACCTTGAAGTCATGATGGTCTAAGAGGTCAAATGATTCAAAGCATCCATGCTATTCTTGTTAATGTATGGCAGTATCCCAAACTTACAAAAATATCTATAACGTAAAATATGGAAAGATATTATTTTTCCCTTGAGGCAGAAGCATAGGTTGGATGTCTGCAGTGAGGTTTACTATGAAATTTAATGTCACTACTAAATTACATTAATGCAACAAAATCTCATTCTGAATCACAAGTGATTTTCGGCAGTGCCTTCAAAACAGTTTCATTGATCAGAAAAGCTGCTGAACATTGTTAAATAAAAGTAATCATATTTAATATGTATTTCTAGTCACTATCAATCTACATATTGCCTTGTGGCTGTTTGGAGAAACAGATAATGTTGTGATTCATTTAAACATTTGGATGCTATATTCTAATTTGCTAATCTGCCATTCGTTGACGAAACTGCAGTGTAGTTGTTATTTTTTTTTTGTTCTACTCAGTTGCCTATTTAAGGATTTGTATTTTTCTTTTTTGTCAGTTGTATTGGGGGAAAAAAGTCTGCTTTCTTATGCATTTAGTAGGCAACTGTCAGTGTGCATTTTTGTGTATATTAGGTTTGTACCCGGGCATGTATTTTTTCCTCTCTTTGCAGATGCACCAAGGAAAGAACATGTATTTTACAATTCCATTTTACCATTTCCATAACTTGATTTAGATTTTTATATAAGAAAGCTTTAGACTTTTTTTTTTGTCTGAAACCTAAATCAAGTTGTAAGTAATAATTTTTATACCTGACCTTTTCACTGAATACCCCACTCCAGGCTCCATAACTGGATTTGTGGTTTCACTCCAAATTATCAGCCTCTTGTTCCACTTGCAATATCGTCTACTCAAGGCTCTTCTTGTTCTCATTTGTTCTTTCGTGAACAAGATACAAAGCAAAAAAAATAATATTTCCTTTTGAAATATTGCTGTGTTACTTTTAATCTGTGGTGACAGAACTTTTATATTAATAGTCTTTCATAGTTAAGGTTTTTTCTTTATTAAAAAAATTACTTCAGGTTTACCTTCTTGAAACTGTTTTGTTTTTTTTTTTTTTTTTAAAAAAAAAACCCACAACTTTGTAAAAGAATAGAAAATTGCCCATAAATTCTGTCTTCCTTGCCAACCACATATCTAACCAAAGATGTGTGGCACATAATGAGATTCTCAAAGTGCACAGAATACAAAACAAAGACTGTTTTAGACTATTTAGATACATATTTAAAAAAACCCCAAACCCAGTAATGTTATTGTGTCATTACCCTGGTGAAAATAAAATCTAAATTTGATCTGTAGTTTGCAGTGTTTGACAATTTGTCTTTGGGAATTTCTCTCAATCTCAACTCAGTGGTTGTAAAATTCATAGAGAAGACAGAAAATTATCTGAAATTCTTTGGAGTAGCTAATTTTTGCTGAGTTACCAGAAAGTCTGCCTGCAAACAAATGTTACAGTAATTGTTCTGGTTTAATAATTTGAAAAACTGTTAAAATCAAATTCCAAAGTTATTTTCTTTAGAATGGTTAACTTTGTTACCAGAGGCTAGTTATTTTCTATATGTTATCAGAATCCACCATCTCAAAATCCAAAGGTATTTTACTAAAATCTGTAGTCACCAAAACTTTATTTCAGAACCGGTCTTTTTTTTTTTTGTGGTCTGTAATCATACATTTCAGAGAAACTTCATGGCAATTAAAAAAAAAAAAAGAAAAGACAGGAGAAAACAGAAAAAACCTTATTTTCCTAATGATATTAAGTAAAATAAAAATTTACTGAATTATAAAAATACACAGATAGACTCTAAAATTTTGGTACAATTCTTCCATTTACAAAGATTCTAAAGTTAACAGAATTAATGGCTTTCTTTTAGAAGACATTCAGAACCTTTTTAAAGGTGTTATGTTGTCAAAAGTTCTGTATAGAATTTTGAATAGTTGTCTCTGTTAAGATAAGCCCTCAGCACCGTATAACATTTACATTTTCATGTACTAGAAATTGGCCTAGATCAGCCAATTCATGCCTCTATTTCAAGCTCTTAGAATTACAGATGTTCTTACAGCCATATTTGAGACTCACTCTTTTTAATCTAAATTTAGGCCTTTTGTTTACCTTAAGAAGGAAAAGGAGAAAAAAAAAAAGAAACAAATAATCTTGTTTCATAATAAAGGGTTTTAGATAGACATTCTGCCTGGAGGGCAAGTAACCTCTCTCAAACTACTTTCTGAGTTTTGTTGCTCATTTGTGTCAATAATACACTTCTGAAGTTAACATGCCTTTTACTATAGAATTGCCCTGTAATATTTCAGTGTGGGTGTTTATACACATATGTATGAATATGTTCAAAAACATATGACTAAATCTACTTATCCTATGCACAGTTAACAGCTAGTAGACCATTTTAGAGTGTGATCCCTTCACAAGGCTTCTCCAATTGATATGCAGATGTGAATATTGATTAAACATCATATTTAAGGGTCATTCATGAGCTAACAACTCTTGTGTCCACATCAATGTATGAACAGAATGTAAAGCAAAGTTCTAAAAAAAGAAAGAAGGAAAAAATAATTATATATGACTGTTAGTATTTTGTTCATAGGCTGAAGAACATGATGTAAGGCTAAGTGGAAGGTGAGATATTCTTCATTAGGATTATCCAATCAAGGACCTTTTCAGTGCAAAAGGCAATAATAAGTAGAAAGGGAGGTGATAACTAAAACCACATAAAGCCATAAACCTGGTAGATGAAGGAAAAAAAGAAGACATTGCCAGAGACTAAAATTCTCTGGTCACTAACTTATAGGCCATTAAGAAATTCCAGACACAGATTTGGAGAGGGTCACCTGGACTTTGTAACTCATAGGAAGGGGGAAACAAGAGGAACATGAGGATATTGGGTTATTTGAAGGGTATCTGGGACATGCAAAACTTAGTGAAGGATCATGAGGAGGAACAAAGAGGAGGAATAGAGAGAAGGGGGTGTAAAAGGGGCTGGTAGGGTACAAAATGGCATCAGTCATGATCACCTGATCACCGCACTCTGTCATATCTACTTATTAAATCCTTTCTTACCTATCTCTGTGTGATCTCACTCTCTGTCCCGTGTGTGTGTCGCAATTACTAAGTGCCAGCTACTGGAGGGACCAACATGAGCAGATTTGGGGCCAGCAATTAGAGTTAGACCAGTAGAGTAGGCGCCCCTGGCCTGTGGTGACAGCTACAGGTGCCAGTGTTGTCTCAGCTCCAGCCATAGTATATCTTCCTGTATCTGTTTTTTAACAGCTACTGGAAAGGACCAGCCCAAGTGAGGCAATGAGGTGCAGGGCACTTGTGGCTGGAGCAGGGCCACAGGTCACAGCCTGTGTATCTTGTGCCAGCTGCTAGGGGGTGAGTGTCTGTCTCTTTCCCAATCTTGGTGTGCATGGGGTGTGCATTTGTGTTCAGTGGCAAACCTTGGGCTGGACCAACAGGCAAGTGGGAGGCCCTGAGTCCAGGCAGGGTTATCAGGCAGGCAAGGGTCTATGCTGGTGTTTGGTGGGACCCATGAGGTGCCTGTGAGACAAGTGAGTGAGTGTACGTTTCTGTGTGCAGCAAGCACTGGGCCGGGCCATGGAGCGAGTAGGGGACCTCCTGTGGAGCAGATAAGCAAGGCTGGGATCCGGGCAAGGGTATCAGACAAGCTGAGGGACAGTACAGTACCTGGGGAATCTGTGAGTGTTTGTGTGATTGTGAATCCAGTGCCTCGTCCTCCTCAACAGGACAGGGTGAGAAAATAAGATGAAAAAGTTTGTAAGTTGACACAAAGAGAGGGAGATCACTTAACAGTTGCCATATCACGGCCAAAACAGACTTGACTTGGGGAAAATGAATTTAATTTAATTTATTGCCAATTAAAATAGGCTTGACACTAAGAAACAAAGACAACATTACTTCTTCTCTCCTGACTCCTCTACTTTCTCCCTCCCAAGCAAGGGGATGGGGCATGGGGGGCTGCGGTCAGTCCATAACAGCTCCTCTCTGCTGCTCCTTCTTCCTCACACATTCCTCTGCTCCACCCTGGGGCCTTCCCATGGGCAGCAGTCCTTCAGGATAAACCCGTTCCAGCATGGGCTTTCCATGGGCTGCATCTTCCTTCAGGGCAAAGTCTCTCCTCTGGCTGCAGAGGCATCTCTGCTGGGGCACCCGGAGCCCCTCCTCCCCTCCTCCTGCTCTCCCCTCGGGGCTGGCAGGGCTTTTTCTTACCCCGTTTCCCTCAGCCTTGGCTGCTAGGCAGCTTTTTGCCCTTCCTTAAACAGGCTTTCCCCGAGGCACACGCCTTGGGGCTGAGGAGCTCAGCTGTGCCCTGCACTGGGGCTGTTGGAGCTGCCTGGAACTGGCTGTGGCCGGCACTGGGCCTCCCCAGATGCCCCCTCGTAGAGGCCACCCCTTCTGCTACACCTGTACCATGACATGTACACCCAATGCAGCATACCTGCACATATGTCCCTGGGATGCATGCTCAGCCTCACTGCTGATTGAACCTGCAAACAGGAAAGTGGCAGCCGTGTCCATCTGTGTAGGACGGAGACCTCCAGGTTTTTGGGTGCATTGGGCTGGCCTCCAGCAGCTAAGCAGGCCCCAGAGCTGCTGGAGGTGACAGTCACTTGCTACATCCCTTAATATCTAACAATATATGATATTTCTACAGAAGAGTATCTTCTATAATAATGTTCAGGAAAAAAGAAAATCTTACCTTCATTTGATAGTTGATTCTGCACTTGTACTTGGTGCCTAATATCTAGTGTAATAATATGTATATGTAATATATATAATATGTATATCTTACCTTTATTTCAATAATAATATTAATTAGACTCTGTAAGAGTGAAAAAAAGATAAGGGATAGTAACAAAGAAACAGAGAGAATAAGAACAAAACTCTCAAGATATCACCAATTTCTGGTATGCCAATATTTGGTTATATGTCTTTATAAATCCATGAACTATTTTTTATTATAGTTACAGGCTTGATAGCATTTTCCTGTTTCCAGTCTTGTAGACGTTGATGCAATGCAACAATAATGCAACGAGAGAGTAGACTTCATGTAAGTTATAAAGTCTTTATACTCCTGCCCTGCAAGGTACTCCTTCAGCAAGCATGAAACAATCCATGAACTACCTCAGCCTTGTTCCATTCAATGCTCATTCAATTTTATACTGGGATTATGTATAAAAAATGTACTCATATACAGTATATTGTGATACATTCCAAAATAATTTACAGCTTAAAGAAGACCATTCTATTACGCTGTTCAGTCCAATTAATATGTTCATTCTGAATAAAACCATCCTCTGAACAGAATGTTATCTATGAAACAGAAAGTTTTCCAATAGAAAAATGAAATGTAATGTAATCTAATCCAATATAGGCTTTCTATTTTACATGATTTAGAGAAAATGCTATAGCACATACAGTAGAACTGGTATGTGGCATTATTTCTAAAGGTATATAAACAGATCTAAACCACTTCTCTAGTTAATGCACCACATCTGCTGCTTCCACTCCTGCCAAAGTTGCAAGCTGAGCTAAGCTGATTTCCTATCCTAGGCTGGATACAAAGATAGAAAGACAGGCTTCTTTCCTTGAAGTGTGGACAGCCACTCAAAGACTTTGCAGTTGAGGTAAAGGAAACATGGTATTAAATTATTTTTGTGCTTTGTACTAATATGCTGTGTTGGGACCTCTTCGAAAAAATCTCTTACTTGGAGCCTTGCACTCTGCTAAGACCGTGGGCTGCAGAACTATTGGAGTGCTTGTTAGCATTGGTATTCAAGGTGGAAAAGTCAATAACTAAGAAATTAAAACTTGTCTCTGTAATGTCTAAGTTGGATTTGTTTTTATGTGTATTCTTGCCATTGATGTATGCCTGACAACAAGGATGAGTGTAAACCTGCTATATTTAGAGATCTGGTCAAAGGAAATGTTGTTGAGTAAAGCACTATTTTTTATTTCTTGTTTTATCTACTTCATGTGGGTTATTGGTAGTGTCAAGGCCTAACCAAAAAAAAAAAAAAAGGCAAAAAACTCATGTGATGAGAGGGCCTTGAGCAAAAAATAGGAAAGTGTTTATATACTGGACAGCAGCAACTAGGGAATTGAGGAATC
Source organism: Chlamydotis macqueenii (assembly GCF_036417535.1). Lineage (NCBI taxonomy): Eukaryota > Metazoa > Chordata > Aves > Otidiformes > Otididae > Chlamydotis > Chlamydotis macqueenii. Next base: position 82,744,079 of record NC_141557.1, on the reverse strand, counting down.
CACATTATGAGATAAAATTTCAGAGAGGACAAGCAAGTTATCACAGAAAGAGGCAAGTTAGAGAAATATGCCATCTGCAGAATATATAGGATTGAGAGATATCAGGATAAAAAATAACTTTTAGACATAAACAGAACATTGACTGGACAGTAGAAGTGGTAACATACGAAGTAAATTTTATCTAGGAAAGTTCTTTCATTTAGTTTGCACACTTGGATGGACAACTGATGAAAAATGAGAGAAACAAATAAAGTGAAATAAAGTGTGTTATAGAAAGAAACAAAACTATGACAACTTCCATAAGTGAAATATAACGCTTAATTTGCTAGTAGTGTCTAACCACATCAACTGGGAATTGGCATAATCTGCATTTGTGAAACGAGGATGTTCAGTATTAGATGTGAAGGAAAAAAGCCAAGCACCAATCCAGATTTACACAGTTGCGTATTAGTATATCAAGTAATGACAAGAGTTATCAGTTTAAACATAAACAGATTATGCTCACATTTAAATTATGTTCCCTTGGCTTTCACTGGAAATCAATCAGTGAGTATTTACTGAACTGGAACATTCTTAACATTTTCAAGGTTTTTTTATATTGGAAAACTGAGTATCTGATGCCTTCATATGCCTCTCCTGAACCCTAGGCATGAAGGTTTTGTGAATACAGCTGAAAATAGCTGACTGTGGTAAGGTGGCTGTGTTAGGATGTATTTAACTGTATGAACCGCACATAAATCCCTAATCCAGGTACAGACTCTACAGATGGACCCCTGTCAGGATGGGATCTGAACATACATATTCTTCTCTGTGATTAGTAGAAAGAAAAGTGATAGCCTGCTAGGGTCAGGTTCCGAAACAGGGACTCCTGGAAGTGTTATAGAGGGAATCTGTCTTGTGTGAACAGTTTTCTTAAAATAGCTGTTCAAGCATAATATATAGGTTCCCTGTGAGTTCATCTACTCTAACCCTATGGCAGCAGTAACATCAAAATTCTAGTATCTTTAAGACCAATTTAGTAAGGGGACCTGGGAGCTCATTTTGGTAACCTCTGATTTGTGAATTTGCAAAACTGAGAGAAAATAGATTACTTGAGAGAATTAATCAGCAATTGGATCATCATATGCCAGTCTGTATATTGTCTGCAGCTTTTCAAAGTGACTCAGTGAGGATCTTGTCTAATAAAAAGATTTTTGTGATAATTTTCAAAATTACAACTACATTTTACCTTCCTTAATATTTCCACTTTTACTTTGAAAGGTCCAAAGTTTTCTTGATACTTTGCTTCCCTGTCTAACCACTTTTGGAGTTCATGGGCTTTCAAAATTGTTATCATGTATACATAATGACCCTATGAGTTTAGAAGAATTTTAGAGTATTCTTATCTCTGTTCAGTGCATCATCTGTTTGCAAAACCTGCTATGTTGTGTTGTTCACCAATGAAAGGTGCCATACTACTTATGAGAAAAGTTTTTTCTTTCAGTGTGTAGCGTGATCATTAATTTTTACCAGTTACCTTACAGAAGGGAATTTTAATTGCTAAGAAGTTTTGAATACCAAAATGCAACAGAAGAAATCGTTATCTTTTCACAGACACACTGCAGGCTGAAGAAGATGCTAAGTTCATTGAATAAATTATTCATTGTGATTCTTTTGCTCAGCTCTAATTAATTTTGCTGTTAGTGAGATATGTTTAATACTTTATAAAGTCACAGCTTGTGCAGAATTGTAGTCCAAGTTCTAGTTTCATTTGACAAAAGTTTTTTTTTTGTTGTTGTTATTGTTTCTTTTACATTCTTCCAGAAGTTTATTTTTCTTTGGTTTTCATAGTAAAGTGTTTTAGTTTAATTGCAGTGTAAGAATGCCGAAAGTTTAGGAAGCTTTTTCCTTCCTATTGTTTCTGATGGCTCATATTAAGAAAGTAATGACCATTTAGTGTGTTACATATCTACAAACGGTTTTATTTTGTTCTTCATATAAAGTTACATATTTGTTTTTATTGAAGTTTAGAAGATGATGCAATATTGCTTTGTGATTTTGGTGGTAGAGTATCTTTAGTACAGCAATATGAAGTTCAAGATTTATTTATCCATGTGTCCAGAGAAATATCTTCAATGAGAACTAGCACAAGCAAAGTGCTACAAAACAGTAAACAGTAAATTGACACTTTTTCATTATTATTCTATTTTTCCCTTGTAACAGCTACTGGTGTTAGGCTTTCTATTCACACGGAGCAATGACAAAAGTATTCAAAAAGTGGCTTCATGGGCTTCAGTTTCTAGGTGCAAAATTTACCAACTTAAATAAATAGCTATGTTTTAATTAGCATCTTCTTTAATAAATAGCTATGTTTTAATTAGAATTTTCTTTAAGTAAAATAAGTTTCTTCATGTTCCCTGTGGAAGGAAATAAAAATATAGACAAAAATGACTGTCATAGTTCAGCCCCGATCAGGACCAGACTACGCAGTCTCTCTCTCACTCACCCCACACTCCGAGAGAATAGGGAGAGAAAATATAAGGAAAAACGGCTCGAGGTTTGAGATAAGGACAGGGAGAAATCCTTAAAGTTACCATCACGGGCAAAACAGACTCGACTTGGGGAAAACTATTCATTTATTACTACAAACAGCAGGATAATGAGACAGAGAACAAGATACCCTCCCTCCACCCCTCCCTCTTCCCGAGCTTAACATTATCTCTACTACCTTCCCCTCCCGAGCGGCATAGGGGGGAAGAGGGAATAGGGGTTGCAGTCAGTTCATCATACGTTGTTTTATGCCGCTGCTTCATGGTCGGGAGAAGAACTCCTCGCATTCCTCCCCTGCTCCATTGTGGGGTCCCACCCCTACGCCACAGTCCTTCGTGGAACTGCTCCAGCGTGGGTCATCTCTTCCACGGGTGCAGTCCTTCCAGAACAGCTGTCCCAGCGGGCCCTCCACAGGCCACAGCTGCCTTCAGGCATCCACCTCCCCCGGTACGGGGTCCTTCACGGGCTCCAAGTGGATTTCTGCTCCTCCGTGGACCTCCATGGGCTGCAGGGGGACAACCTGCTCCACCATGGTCGTCACCAGAGGCTGCAGGGGAATCTTGGCCAGGAGCCGCATTACTCCTCCCCCTCCTTCTGAACTGACCTTGGCGTCTGCAGCCGTTCCTCACAACAGGCTGGTAGATGTCTCTCAGGATCTTTTTTACATCTTATTCACTTCTCATCTCCTCTCCACTTCTTGCAGCCGGGCTGGACCGAGTTGGGCCCAGTCGGCCGCCCAGCAAGAGGTCAGAGGGTGAGGCCTGCAAGGCCCATGAGGCCTGCGCCTCCCCCTCTGCGCCTCTGCCCCCGCTCAGCTTCTTCACATCTTCTCTCCTCTCTCTCTTTTTTTTTTCTGTTTTCACATTCTTAAATACGTTATCGCAGAGGCGTTATCATGAGACATTCTGCTACCGATCGGCTCGGCCTTGGCCAGCAGTGGGTCCGCCCTAGGCCTGACCAAGTCCCCTGAACAAAGGGGAGCGACTTCTAGCAGTTTCCTACAGAAGCTACCACCTTAGGCCCCCCCCTCATTAACAAAACCACGACAATGACCCAAAGAAAATTACAGAGAAGACTAAATTTTGAGTGCTGTTAGGAGATTAGTAAAATTCTCCGCAACGACCAGATGAGACATATGGCCTACCTGGGCTTTTTGCAGAGAAGCCAGTTATAGAGAATGAGAGGAGATATTACTGTATCTTAATGAGGTAATAATGCTTAGTCAATTTTTTCATTATACTAGATTAGTATTTAACACTTTTCAATAAATTTCTATCTTGGTGGACACACAGGCACACATACACACTCTCTCCTCCTTTGAAGGAAAACAATACGTGGCCTAGTTCTGACCTGTCAATCTACTCTGTGCAATTGCATCTGAGAAGAAAAATCTTCAAAAAATAGCCAATATATCTCCTGCCAACAGGGTTGCTGAAGCATTCATTTGCAAATAGAACCATCAAATGTTTTTTTGCAATTGACAAGAAAGCGGTATCCTGTTAATTCTCCTGCTCAGTTTGCATTTTGTTAGGTTGCAGCAGTTTAAAGCACCTTTTCAGTTAACGAGGAACAGCCCATTGTCAAACATAGAGAAGCACTTGCGTAAATATTCATGTGAGTAGGAGATATGGATTAGAGAGGAGTAGTTTGGTAACCTACTTCATTAACTCCTAATGGGAGTCATGATTCTAACTTACCCTTTGCCTTTTCTTGAAGACCGTTCACTTAGTGTTTGGCTTCTGCAATACTCAGTCTCTACTGTCTTTATTGTTAAAGTAAACATTGTATGAAGTTAGTCTGTTTTTAAAGTCACAGTATGTTTTAGCCACCAAAACTCATATAGTGACCATTGTGTGGTACACTTTCAGTTGTAAAAAATGTCACATGAATCTAGAACAAGGAATGAAGAAGACATTTAAAATAAAATGCTTAAATAACATCAGAAAAGAATATTATTTTCAACTGAAATATATAAATGCATGAATTCTAATCTCCAATATGCAAGGTTAGTGATGGTGAATGATGGGATGTAGAAATTTGAGTTTAAAGCAATACAAGTTACAATGTATATTGGTGCACTATATTTAATATTTTATCAAATCTAAAAAAAATCCTCATACTTCTATATTGCCATGCCATTTACTAGTTTGTACACTATCTTGTGTGAATGAATACTGTTCCTCCTAAAACTGTTTCTATTCTCTTTGTCCAACATAATCACAAAACAACCCCACTGCTATGTATCTGGCTATTTTGTTTATAAATAACTAGCAAATACCCTCAGCTAAAAACATCCTTAATTAAAATTAAGGTTTTAAAAATTACTTGATGAGAAGGTTATGATAGTTTAGTTATAGCTACATGCAAATAGAATTATTTGAAATTACATAAATCAAAAATTGCCTTTTAACAACTGTCTCAAAGAAGTCATATCGGTGTTCAAACTCTAAATAACATTAACTGGTTCAGCTACTTAAAAATTGATTTGAATTTGCTTGAAAAATTAGATAAAAGTCTCAGTTTAATTTGGATTTATATTTGGTGTTTTGTTTTGTTTTGTTTTTTTCACCCAATAAAACAAGTTGAACATAATTCCAGTTTTAACAGTTGCAGTTTCATTGTTTTAATTTTGTACAGGAGTACATTTTAAGGCAAGTCAAAATTTAAACTCTCGAATGTAGTATTGTGTGTCCAGCATTACCTTATTTATGAATCTTATTAAAGTCTCAGTTATTTTAAAGTGGGTATTCTGTGACATAGCTTGTATTTGATCCTTTCTTGAAGTATTTTGCCACATACCATATAATCTTGTTCTAATTAAATACATGGAATTGCATGTGCAGAAAAAAACCATTGATTTATGTTGTTTATATATGGTGACAATAAATATACAGAAACACGGGAAAATAATTAGAATTATTGAATGTAAATTCAACCTTATGATCTTTGTGCATTTGTTTCAGATATATGTAAAAACATTTAAAACTGCAATGTGAATAAAAGCGACATTATTTTGTATGGTTTTGGAAAAGCTGTGCAATAAGTAAATAAAACTTAGTATTTTAAAGTCATATTTGTTCTGAAAAAAAACTTACATAATTTGTGTGATAGCCACTGATGGCTAGTTAGATACTAAATTTATACTTAGATTTGTTTCAGTATTAGTATTCTGTGCTTTCAGTAGTCACATGCACATTTAAATGGGCATCTAGTTTTATAAATACATCACCCATATTAGCTGTAACTTAAATATGTCCCTACATTTTTTTAGTTAACAGTTTTTAAAAGAACAATGTCTGTCTGTCTGTCAAGGGTATGACAGAGTCCTGGTGACATCCTGAACATTATTAGCATTTTTTATGGTATAAGCAGATTTTCCTCATCGCCAAATACCTTCTTTCCTGAAAAACTTTTCCTACTTTTCAGAGCTGAACTGCTACCCAAGCCAGACAGAAGCTAAGTAGTCACTAGCTTTATTTCTATAATGAGATCTTTTTATTCACTAGTAACTGCTGGTCAGATTGCTCTGCTCTGCCAAGTGCCATTTCCCATTTATTGGTTTTCAGCAGTTCCATTTCCCTGAATCTCCAGTTCCAAAGTGATAGGAACATATTAGCATGTAGAAGTGGCCATGCTAAAAAGTTTATTTTTCAGATGGACTTGCTAGCATTGTATCTGCCTTTACTAATACAGCTGCATGATTCACATCAGAAATGGCTTGTGCCCCACTGGCTGGGAGCACAGGTGAAATTAGTATGACATCTTCCACATAACCATACATTAGGGCCTCGTTTTCCTCCTTAATGTGGCCTGTAAATCCTCCTTCTCAGTTCAGTGCTCTTTTTGAGTCCACAGTGTCTGTTGTCTCCTGCTGAATTTGGTTATACAGATATCAAAACAAATTTTGGAAATAACACTTACTGGTTTAAAGTTAAGATAAAGGACAAGGGAAATATGAGAACTTTTAAAAGTAAATACCAACTTAAATTCCAATGTCCAATTTTAAATACAGAAATTAAGCATGTTTTCCTGAAACTCACAGAAGAGCTTTCATATAAGGCAACAAATCTGAAAAGCAGATCTTTGACTCACTGCTGATTAGAGAGAGTCCCTGGTGAAAAAGTCGCACAAAGTTGGTACTGACTACTGGCACTGTGCTGAAATCCAGTGCGTAGGCACTGCAGGGTTTACACTGAATCATTGATTGTGGTTATGATCCACTGACTTGTGGAATTTCAGAATTCTTGTGGTATACAGAATTCTGAAATACTTGTCAGATTTATACACAATTTATTTTGATATAAGGAACATAAGGAAGATGAGTGGTACCTGCTTTTTCTTCACTAACTTTTTTTTCTCAGGTTCAGAAGTCAAAGGTAATTAGAAAATTGTTGTTACGATGGAGGCCTGGGCATGTCTTAGCAATGAAGGAACCGATCTTTGTATATTTCTGTCCTAATACCCAAGAAGAAGCATTGTAACTGTTTTCTCGAGGTATGATTTTTAGTGTGGGAGCATCTAGATTGCATCAGAGGTAGCAATTATCCAGATATTTCATTAATTTTGTACCCACTTATCTTGTATATTGAAAAAAAAACCAGATAGTTACTATAAATTGTATGCTAGCACCTCTTTTTATCTTGCCATTTATTTTTCTTTTTTATTTCTTTTCAACTACTTTAGGAGTTTCTTTCCCTGCAGCACCTTAATTCTATTTATTCTTTTGATGCAAGCCTGCATTATTGGAAGGTCACATTTTAAATTTTGAGAGCTTTTTCTGGCCATAAAATGTAATCTGTCATATTAAGCAAAGATATAGCAGATAGTACTGCGTGATTCTTCTTTTCACTTCATTATCGGTTAGTTTTCTGAATTTCAGAGGATTATGTCAGATTCTGATGGCCTCAATTTAATATTTATGAAGGCAGCAAATGTGTATTGAAGTTCCTTATACACGAGAAAAATATATATATTAAATTGATTCTTGCTTTAGTAAGAATGCTATCTGGTATTAGTAACCTTAACCTTCCAGTTTAATCAGTCTAAATATTTTTCGTCCACATTCTTCAAAACCCAAAATAAGATAAACTAACTCAGTGGTTTTCTTACAGAACTATATTTGTGTAGAATTTCCTGATTTCTTCATCACAGAGAAGTGATTGTCCTTTTATTCTTTAATTACACTTGAGTATTTGAATTCTTAGTGCTGAGGCATTTACTAGACCAAAACCGTGTTCTCACTTACATCTGAGGAAATGCAGTATCTCTGCTAATTTTAACCGATACCCACTTTTTCTCAATAAAACAGCAGCTTACAGAGAGATAAGAAAAGCTTTTTCCTGCCTTGCCTCTTTCACCTCATAATATGAAAATGCAATGTCTGTAGAGGCTATGGGGGATTAGAACAGAAGTCTTCGTAAATAGCACAATCTCCATTTTAATAATCTCTCAAAATAGGGCCTGCTTTTTCTCCTGCATAAGGCGCTTTCTTTTTGGGTTTACTTCTTATGTCTTACCCATCCAAAGCTAAACTAACTTCAGCTTTTAGTTAGCAATTTTGAGGAAAGTGGAAGGGTAACAATGTTTATAATATTAAAACCTGATTTTAATCTCTGTAGGAAGGTCATAGTAGGAAAAAAAAAGAGTCAAGGGGAATGAAGGAAAAATGAGAAAGGGAACTGACTTTTAAAGAGACTGTTATCATTTTTAAAATTACTAATAACTCAGAACTGTAAAATTTGATGCCTCTGAGAAATAACAAAGCTACAGAGGGAGGAAATTCTGTCATATCTGTTATAGGCCATTTAATCAAAATGGGGAAGAAAGTAAAACTGCTTCTTAAACATTTAGCTGTAAGAAGCACAATGAAAAACTATACTTTCAGGGGGACTGTAGCGCAAGAGACAGATTCTGGACATCTCAACATATAGTAGAAACAACTTTTAGGGTTTTTTTAAGTGTTAAAATATGATTTTCTAACAAAATGTGTATGCCATTTTTCTATAAGCAGGACATCACAGGCTGTCAAGAGACTAGAGGGATCTTCATTTGATTGTGTTTAGAGGCAGCAGAGAGAGGAAGGCATGACCAGTAATATTTAAGTGTATATACTCAAATCCACAAAGGATTTAGGATGGATGCAGGCACCTAGTTCAAATATCAGACACTATCCTCTAAACCGCAGTGTGATTTTAGGCATCTAATACCTGTAGGCACTTGTACTTTTGCAGGTGAGTTTCTACTAGTACAGGCAATTATCTTGCAAATCTTTCACAAATTGGTAGCACTGAGTAGCTTAATGCATCCTACTCCTCTGTCTTCGACTGGAAACCTCTGCTTAGGCATTTCCATCAGGCCAATCCATAAAGTGTTTTAAGAGTGAGAGGAGCAATATGCATATCTCCTTTTACTAAAAATAGCAAGTAGTGTTGCTTCCCTCTTATGCAGTAGCACAAAGGTGATGATGCTTCTTAAAGTATGGAGAACCTGAATTCAGTGACCTCTTCAACTGAGGGACACTTAACCTTCTGTGTCCAAAAAAAAAAAAAGAAAAAAAAACCTTTATAGCAGAGTCTTGTCCCAGAAAATTAAATTTTATGTAATAAATCCAGCTATTAGAAGGTCAGAATGACGTAGTCTGAGGAAGAGCTTAGCTGTGATAGTGCTACTATGTGTGATACTGGTAGAATATATTCTGCAGTAACATATTTTTTAATAGGTGTGGGTCAAGATAGAAGACAGTGCATACTGCTGATTTAACACTGGAAAAGGGAATTTTCAGGAGACATTTGAATGAAGGAGAATAGTTTGATAGACCAGACCAGTGAAAAATAAACATTGTAGAAAAGGAAACAGAATATCTGGGAGCTGAAACAGGATGAAATAAAAAGTTTCCAATCAAATTTGATCATGCCGTCACCATGAAATACCCCTGTCAAAAGAAAAGAAACTGCAATCAAGGACTAGTTGTTATATCATCTCTGATTTGCAAAATCTGTAACAGTCCTTTATTTGGACTGTGTTTCCTCTTCCTTCTGCTTAATGTTTTACTGCATCCCTTGCAAGTCGTTATCTAAGAATGATCCCTATCCACAATATCTAAAAGGCAAACCTGTCAGCTGAACAAGGAGCATTTTTACTGGATAAGCAATATGAGCTTTTCTTTTTATTAATACTTTTGTGTCAGTCAATTTTAAAGATTTTTAATGAATTATGTTGTACTTGGAGTTTTCTAACACATTGTCCTGGTTATTTCTTATTTTACTTAGCATAAAAGAAAGCTGCCACTGATACAAAACATACTAAAGGATACTTAAAAATATAAATTGTCTGCTGGTTCATAAAGTTCAGATGTATTCTTGTTTGGTCATTTTCAGGCAGTGTTAAAATTTCTGTAATGACTCTCATGTGGCTTGCTGCAAAATTCAACTCTGACTACTACTAATTATTCTAATAATTTAAAAAAGTTTTTACTGCAAACATTTGCTATCATGTACTTTGTAGTAACAAGAAAGGAAACAATTTAGCTTCTTAACTACTGCCTAAAGGCAGTACAAACGGTAGGCCACTTGCAAAATTATAATGTGATATTGGAATAGATATTGATTGAGATGTATGCATAGATATTATTTATCTGAGGCCATGTCAAGTGCAAAATTAGTTTATAGCATAAGAGATCACCATGACGCTGAAATAATGTTCTTTACGGCAATATTGCTTTATTAGATTTTGTGGAGTTCAAAGGAACATATAGCCTTTTACAAAGGGCACCAAAATGCAGTCCGTAACAAGAGAAGAAACTATTTTTAGTTCTTTATATTCTGATGTATTTGACGGTAGCTTATATTCCTGCTCCAGGCTTGTTGTTGAACATAGTTTAAATCATATTTTACTAAAAAAAAGGATTTTGGTTGTAAAAAAGTACTAGCCTGGTTGTCTCTGAACTACGTATGGTTTGAATGGATCGAGTATTTTCCAATAGAAAATATTGATGAATTAATGGGAAAATCTGCATAAAAGTAGATGATGTTGCTATGATCATCTACCTTTTTTTCCTGTAACTTGACATTTCTGGACCCACCTCTTCAATCTCAATGAGACAGTTCTGTGAATATGCAGTTCAGAGTTTATCAAATGGTGGCGGTCTGTGGTCCAGGTTCAGTCAAATAACAAGTATTATCCCAACTTTCCTAAGGTTTAAGGCCTGATATATCCTGCATTTCTACAGAAGATCTCATCTTCTTTTTGATTCCCCAGTTTCCTAAGGAATCATCCCAGCTGGTATGCAGTTTTACCAATTTTAAATGGAACATACAGAGTCTGTCTGATTCAGCACAGCTAGCGCTAGTGCTGCATTTCTATATAGACTTCAGCAGAATTATACAGTGGTGTCTACAAAAACTGAGTAGTCATGCAGTATATTTTTCTACGATGGAAAGTGTGTGTGAGCGTAAAGGGTGACTGAAATGTGCCACATAGCACCAATCTTGTTAAAGTCACTCTATTTTGAATAAAGAATGAAACTAACTGCAGGACAGGAAATTTCCCTCTCCACACTGTCAATTCAGAGCTCATTCTATTCTGAGTGTCTTTTATACCTTTTCCAGCAGGTTCAAAGCCACAGACAAAGTAACTGTGATGATCTTATGTGAAAATACACTGTGACCTCAAAGTTCAAGAGAAATGGGAGAACTAAGAAGCTGAGTTCAACCTTTATTCCATGTTCTAACCTGCCCAGACACTTTAACCAATTTCTCTGACTTTCAACTGCTACTCAGTAATTCATATAGCCCCAGCACAGCTCTAGCAATATAGTACTTAATAGCAGGAGGCTGACGTACATAACCTTGGTGTTAGGACTGTTAGAAAGACTTTTTTCTTTGGATATCTCACAGACAAGTTATTTGTGTGTTGGGGTTGGGGTGGGGGTAGTGGTGTCAGGATTTTGCTGCTTCCTTGTAGCATTTCTTCCAGTGGATCTCTGCCTGTGCATGAACCTTTTATCAAACTGACAACATCTAAACTACATTCTGTTTAAAAACTGGAAAATTCTGTAGTAGTGGCGTGTAGAGTTTTGTATGCAATATAAACTTCACTAATCACTGCATCATCCTTTAGGCATACAAAGCTTACAAAGTCTTCTATAAGGCTGTGTTAGCAACTGTTATTTGATTAGGAGACACTGAGGTGCTTAACCAAGTGTTGCCACCAGAAGTGTCTGAAGTCATCTATATCTGAGTATACATGGACTCTCTTCTGAAGAATCACAATACTTACTAACAACAAGTACTCTTTAAGACATGTAGGTAAAATAATACTTATCCCATCTGCCTTTCCCTTTCCCCTTTCCTCTCCCCTCCTCAGAATCTCCACAATTCCAAGAGTGAGGATGGTCCAGAGCATGCCTTCTTTATGTACTGTGAGCCCCTTTGTCCATTTAATGTATAAAGCTACAAGTGTACTCACTATAAAAATGAACCCATGCACTTCATAAATTGTACCTCTATTTTTAGCTAATTAAAAGGTATTATTTGAAGGGCAGACATTTCTGCAAAAACAGTCTGGGTGGTTCCTGTTAATTTCACTCTGACTTTGCAGAACTAGTCTAACCAAAATGGCTATTCTAAAGTTGAAACTACTATTAAATATTAAATTGGAGAAATCTGATCATTAATTTATGTTCATTCTCACATTATTCTTCTGGTACATTTTATCAAACTATATCACTGTTTTCTACTTACTAACTTTGGGAAAATCACTGCCCGCCCACCCCCCCTGCCGCCCTGCCTTGAATTTGTAATCTAAACTAGGAACTGTTACCATGCTATTTTAAACTTAGAAAAACTTAATTATCACAGATGAAATAACATTTTTCTAATTGCTTCCTTAGACTCTTTTAATTGTTTCTTATAACTGTTTTTAGTAAGATTAAATATTTAATGCTGAGTTAGCATCTTGCTTCTATTTCAGTGCTTCTTTATTGAAATAAGTGCTGCTTTTCCAACTGTGGTATTTCTGTTAGAGTGCATTAGTGGTTTTAGTATTGGGTGTACCTGTTACAGTCCAAAGACATAACACTTAAATATATAAAATTACATTGCACATTGAGATAGCCACTTCTTACAGTAGAATTTTAAAATTATATTTAATTATATGCATCCTGATTACTCTAAACTTTCTTTGAAAAGTTGTATCAGGGAAGAAACATTTGAAAAAAATTACAATGGTCTTTGCATCTTTATTTAATATGCAATATATGACAAACATTTGTTTTATGGTTTTGGAAAGAAATAGTATAAACTTTTTTTTTAAAGTTGTTACATTAATTTCAACAAATGTATCTGTCAACATGTATTTCTGGTTTTCCTCTTCCCTGAGTTTCTCTCTCAAAGTTTTCCATTCATTTGCAACATGAGCCGGTGTTAACACTCGGCAATGAACTGTTTGAACTAACATAGGATTTGGGAGAACGAATGAATAGAGTACAAAAGTTGGAGAACAAGCTGTTAAGATAACCTGCCTAGGATGGCACCATTCCCCAGATACATCTAAATAATAAGTCTTCCATAGTAATATACCAATTAGGTAGGAATATTTCTATAATACTAAGGTGAAGAACTATTGGATAAGTTAGGAAAGCTACATATTTCCCCTTACTGCTATAATAATTTTAAAATGTAATTGCTTGTGCAATGGCATATGCTAGTCTTGTTACATGGGTGTGTAGCTGCTAATTTGCATGCAGGACTTTGCCTTATTAAGCATAGAAACCAAATGCATAAAATGTGTTCTTTTATCTGGAAAATGAAAAGCTTAGTTAGGTGTCAATTCTGGGTCAAGACTGACATGTTCACTGTTGTGTTCCTACTACATTCAACATAAAATTAGCAATAGCTCTTCTCTTAAATAAATACTAATAGAATTTAGAGATTATCTACTTACTGCTACATTTTCTTAAGAAATGTGTGCTCTGGATTGCAAGGTTAAAATTTGATAAATGAGTAGCAGCCTGGGGAGTCTTATTTTTTTTTGTCTTCACATTGCTTTTTCTGATTTCCAGAAAAAAATTAAACATCTTACCCTTTCAATGGTAAGATTTTCTACTCTGTCTTAGGCTCAGCATCTACAAACACAAGCACCCAAACAGTTACTAATAACTGAAAATCTAATTTTGTAATTTGATTACTTGAAATTACTTTATACTGACTAGCCAGGAGAACTCTACATAGCTCATATTCTGTTTTTATTGCTTCTCTGTATAAATTACTCTCTTTGAGATACAATTTATACCACAGTGTACTGGGAGTATTTTCATAAACATGAAAACTATAAGAAATATAATTGTGTTTGCTTTTAATAAAGAAATCTGTCATCTTAATATACTGAGAATTCAATATAAAAGAAAAGGCTATTTTTTTTTGAAATAGCAATCATGTTTTCTTTGTTCTGATATTTATCAACAGCCAAGAATTAATTTTAATGATATTCTATTTATGTTTTAATATATTCCTATGTGTACGAGAACAGATACTTGCACAGAAATTTTCTTTCTTTCGTTGTTACAAGGCTATTTTGAAAAATCTTCAACTAGCACTAGTAAGGCTTTTTGACTGATGTTTATCCTCTCTCAATTACTGCATATTTTATAATTGCACTTCATACTAATTAAACAGTGGTGATATTCTTGCTGTTTCTAGAATTATTCAAAGAGTGTAATTCTGATAAATATTCTAACACTGAGAAGTCGATCTTAATCATCACTCAGAAGGAAAAGACAAAATTTTTCAGTAGTTTGATGAACTCCACTATTTTCACTCCATTTGCTTGCAGCATTGAAAAGCTGTATTTTAGAGTTATATTAACCAACTTAAAATTTTAGCCTATCAGAAGTTTAAAACATTACCAAATAATTGCAAACTTCATAAAACTTCCAATTATTCTGTTGATATAATAAAAATAAACAATAATATAAATAATACAGTTGAAATTTTAACATTTCTATGGTAAGGAATTATAATTAAGTTTCTTAAATTTTACTACCTTATTTCTTTTATTTTTTATTTGAGGAATACAATTATTAATATGAACCACATGACTAACTGTAAAATGAAGTTAAAATTAGCTGCTGCACAGAAGGGTCCAGAAGACTTACTTTAAAAATATTCCTAGGATACTTCCAAATAAAAAATAGAATAAAAATAAATATTAAAAAAAAAAAAAACTTTACCAATGTGAGCTGTCTGTTCTTTTTTTTTGTTCATCCAGGAAACGGAGTCCACAATTCTGTAGACCAAGAATAAGATGATAAGTCACCTAAAAACTTAATTCTACCTTCTCAAAGCTCACTGTTGCTACTAGGAAATACTTTGAATGGACTCCAGTTGGGTTCAGTGTTAGGAATAAGCTATACTCAGTGGTGCAATGATTGTTTGGAGTTAATTTATAAGACACTGTTATGAGAAAACTTAAAGATCCTTACCTACTTTGTTAAAGCCTTTGAGTTCTGTACCCCCCTCCTTTTCCATCTGTATATGGTTGAAAGAAGGGTAGCCCAGACTTGATTCCAAGAAACTAATTTAGTGTCAGTGAGCTGAAAACATCAGAAATTAATACTTCACGTATGTTTTGGGGGAGACAGTCAGAAAATATTGTGTTAATTAGCACACAGTTGTCCAGAACAAGTACAAAGTAAAAAAGATGGCATAAAATTTACCAAGTACTGGATTAGCAAGATTTGGTGTTTAGTATTGTGACATTTTTCATGTCGTCTAAACTTAACTCTATACCAAACATTGAGGGGAAGCTGCTGACTCAGTTCTCACAACTCTAGAAGAAAAGTTTTTACTCTGTAATGATTCTTTTTCTTAGAAAACAAAATACAATTACAAACAACTTTAACTAAAGAAAACTTGTATCTGCTTTGTGGAAAAGAGGAAAACAATAAAGAATTTAAAAGCAAACTTTCTTGACTGCCTACAGTGTTCTTGTAGACTGAGCACTTTTCTGTAGTATTATTGTTAGCTCACTAAAGGCTAAATACTATCTCTAGATTCCAGAAAATACTCTTGCTTTCTAATTTCTCCAGGTTTGTCTGTGTATCTATTCCTGTTGATAGCTCCTTGTTCTTGTGCTGCTAGCTTCCTCCTGCTGTATTTCTCAGTCACCATTCTTCATGCTGGATCCAGAAACCTTTTCACGCCAAGTGTACTCAGTTCTTCTAATTGAGAGCATAGGTGCTCAGTTCTCCAGACTCGCCCCAGTGTTCAGGAAGCAGGATGAGTCAATCAGGCAGCTTGCTTTTCTGCTATTCAACCAAACTTGGAAGTAGAACAGGAATTCCTTCTCTTGCAACAGACATTGCAGAAAAAAAAAAAAAAATAAGAGTTAGACCGCATTCCTTAGAGCTTCTGAGCAATATTATTCATGCCAAAGAACAGCATGAAATTATATGTAAAGGATATATTTAGACAGGTGTTGCATTCATGGTTGGAAGTAGGACACCATGTGTCAAGTCATACAACAGAGATGCATCATCTCCTATTAGCTCACAGCATAACAATCTTCAGTATCTTGTTGCAACCCTTGTCCCTTCTCCCTCCATGTATTGGTTGTCTGAATTTACTGTTGTTGTAAGAAACTACTATATCTTTTAACATTTATTTGGTACATTCCAGAAGACAAACCATGTGCTTGACTTGTAAAGTGAATGTGTTGAAAAATGATTGCAACTGATCATATTAACATCTCAAAGAAATAGAGATTAACACAATGTTGGGTTTTTTTTTCTTAGCTTTAAGGCCCTCATAGTTAGGAAAGTGAGCTGAATATTACATTTATAAGCAAGACTACTATCATCAGTATATGTTTCCCTTTCTGACACTTTTTATCTTAATCTACACCTAGATTTACTATCATCAAATTCTTGGATCTACCTAAAAGCTAGTTTCTTAGTTCTTCCTAGATAGTTACTTATAAGTTTACTAGATATTATAGTCTATAGAATATTTTTTTAAGCAAATAGGGAAATTTTCATTAAGCATCAATTTTTAGTGTAGTTTTTCTCTGTGGTACAGTTTATTATACTTGATTACATAAATATTCAGACACAGATACATATGCAGTGACTGCTCAGGTTTGCAAGAAGGTTGGTGAACATAAGACTTGTTAATATGATAATTTCTCAAGCATTCATGAGGGTATAATATCTAGTAAGACATGAACTCTGATGTTCATGTAAAATAAAATAAGCAAATAGATTTTGGAGGAATCCATTTCTGAAGAGGAATCAAATGTTGCCAATAAATCTCAAATTGTATTCTAAAAGTTGTTAGAGTAGGGTTACTGCCTAGATTTTCAGAACTGACTGATTTAATTTTCTTGGTCATAGAGATACATGAATTAAGGAGAGCAAACTAAAATAATTTAATTTAAAACTTACCTTTAAGTAGGAATGCATGCAAATACTGAAAGATAAAATATATTCCAATAACAACAGAGGGATAGCTTGTTTCATATATAAAATATGCCCAGCTCTCCAGGAGCTGTCTTCCTTCTTTATTTTACTAGGCTAGGTATAAAAAGTAAAGGTTTTTTTTTATTTAGTAAAATAAATAGCTACCACCTTAGGCCCCTCCTCACTAAACAAAACCACAACAAACATTCTTGTCATTTCCCTCAGGAAAGTAGTATTGCTGTTTTAATAGAACTTGGGATATTTTTAAAATAGCCAGTTCAACTTTTTTAGTTTTATTCAATATCATAACAGCACAATTTCTTATTACTTTCTCTTGCATTCTTTTAAATGCAAGAGTTTAAAAGAGTTTTGTCCTTTGGGTTTTCATTCTTCAAATACTTCCAGATACCGTGTTTCACTCCAGGCATCAGACAAGCCAGAGATGTGGAGTTTTCTCCTTCCTCATAAATTGGTTCCTTCATCTGTTGGGTTTCTTTTTTTTTATTTTTTTCCTTTCATGTTTGTCTCTGAATTTCCTACAGTTTATAAATGTTTATCTGGAAGGTAGTTTCTTGAACTGAATCTTGTATTCAAAGCATTACTCCACTAGAGATGCTCAGAGGCAACTGCTGCCTGTCTGGTTTGTCACGAAATATCTCTGCAGAGTCAGCCCTAAATTGGGAAGTGCTGGCTTTCCTTTGCTGTCATCTCACATTGAAAACTCACGATTCATCATCACACACACAAGTCCTTTGCATTTCTGAAGCTGTCCATCAGGCAGGTCTCTCTATCACAACGATGATTTGCTCTTCACATAATTCCTGTCTCTCACCCTTTCTGCCCTCTGTGTTTTCAAAGTTGCATCTCATTTTACATTCCTCTTCCAAGAGCCATGGTTTGCCCATGGGGCTGCACAAAACTTGGAATGCATGAGGCATCTTCTGTTCCTACTGGTTACTGTGCAAACTGGGGTATTTCGTGCTTCCAAAAGGATAACTGGGACAAAGGTCTGAATTATTTTCTTTGTATTTCCACTCTTACTGATGCCAAGCTTATACCAGGTTTTTTTGTCAGGTGTTTATTCTCTCCTGATAAGGTAATTAAGATAACTAGAAAGGTCTGTAAGTGCATAATTATTATCTATTACAGTCTTTGCTTTAGATTTTAGATAAGCAGGCAAAAATTTATTTTTTTTTAAATGTTTACTCCTTACAGTCCTTCAGACTGTCTCCAAATCTGACCAAATCTGCAGTTGGACCAGTTGGAATAATGCTTTCATGGAGTGCTGGACCAGAAGCTCACTTAAAATGAACATATTGTGTACATGCTTTCTGTTTTCCTTTCATCCATTCATGTAAGTTTCTGAGGGAACATAGTAGTTTCTAAGACTATCTTTGCTAAGTTGTGTGAATGAAAGGGAAGTAATAGGTATAGGACATAGCCAGGAAATAACAGGTATAGGAAATATCCAATAAGTATATAGTGCTTATTTTAAATAAGTTAAGTTATAATGACATTTCTGTTTGTGAAAATGTTTCCCACTTAATTGGTTAAGCCTTTGGAAGAACACTAATGCAGTTAGGCACAAAGCAAAGAAAGTAGTGCTTAAAAAGATCACTGTGAGCATTTTGAAGAAAGGTACTGGTACTGACTTTTACAGATTAAACCGTCCATGCAGGCCTGACATGGAAGTGATTCGTATGTAACTTCTTCAAAAGGGGCAAGGCAACTACTTTCTTACTGAGAAATCTCCTTGCTTTCTAACTTTGTCATGGTATTTCCCATGTTTCTTTCAACATTTTGCCTTTTCTGTACAATCTGGCAGTCCTAGTGAAGGCTAGAAAGTTTTACTGAAGCAGCAAATCTCATGCAGCAGCTAAGGAAGCTTCATGCAATAGAAGTTTCCTCTGTTGTTTTATACAAGCTGAGATCATGGTTTAGAGGAACTACAGAAAAAAAAAAATCTTGCAAACATACTATTCTATAATCGTCTTTTTTTTTTTTTTGTAATGAAAGCAAATTCTCAATGAGTTTGGTTGAAAATATCTGATTGTACTTCCTAGGAACAACCAACTGCTTTGGTGGCAACTATATATTTCACCTTAGTTTGGTAAAACATAATTCTCAGATCATGCAATCTCATCCTTGTTTTAAAATTTATTACACTATGTTCTCCTGTATTGTATTATTTTATATATATCTTCCATTGTTTGATTATGAATTTGAGTAAATTCCTCAGCATAATTCCCTAGAGTTTATTTGCAACATATGAGGGTGAGAGAGAAGAGTACCAGAATTTCTTGGCAGTATAGGCAAATTCAGTTTTGCTGTCCAAGTATTATTAGACTATTCCTGCCAGAGGAAGGGAAGGAGAAGTCAGAAGAAGAGCTGACTTAGGAAAAGCTGAAAGACTACTCAGAAGGACTAGGTTTATTGGGAGGGATCACTAAGGTGTTTTGGAGCCTGCTTTTTCAGGCTTTGTCATTGGAAGTGATTGCAGTGGAGCAGTAGCCTTCTTGCAGTCTCAGGAAGTCTGATGCCTTAGGCAAATACTTATTCTGTCTATCCATAGCAATCTCTTTGGATAGCTTCTCAGATCATAGGAGATGGACTAGCTGGCAGACTAAAATTTGCTTTAGGTTTCTGCAAACAATGAAATAATATTATCTTATAAAACAAATTAGCCTCTATATCTGCAGAGCCTTTACAATTCAGAACTATAAAGGACATTTAGTTTTAGTTTTCCCTAATACTAATGCTGAAATAGTGAAAATGTTTACTTCTTTTAATATTGAAATCCTGGAAACACTTTTCAGCTTGAAGATTGCTATCTTGAAAGTGATGATGTAAAAGTTACATGATAGGAAAAGGACTCAAAATATCTATACATTCATAAGGGATAGCTTAAGGAAGTGCTTTCTAAAACCGACTGAAATTTTTTTAAAAGAACGTATTAAGAAAGTATTAGGGCAAAATTTCAAACATAAAATAAACTAAAGAATAACAACTTGCAGGCATCTCAGTACTAGGCATCGTATAGTGCCATACTGTAGCCGTCATATGTAGTCATTCACATAGTACATCGTGAACAGCCTGGAACAAAAAAAATGCCTTAGGAAAAACTCTGACCTAAGTGCTAGAGCAAGAGATCTAAAAAGACAGCCGTTGAACTGACTCGCTGGCTCACTAAACCTCTAAATTTCCCTTACTAATCTACGAGTTCAAGGTAGGTAAAATTGCTTTCGGATCTGTTCATACTGTGGAAAAGGCATCTAATACAGAAACACAATGCGATCGTGTGATACATGAATTTGTATCTCGTAGAGTTTTTGGCAAGATAAAGTGGATAAGTAAGGAAAATAGCTTTTATTATAAGAACTGCTGACCTTATCACTAGTTAGAAAGTATTAATAGGTTCCAAAAGTATGTAAGCATCAAGAAGGCTTGGGGGCAGGGCTGTGCACACATTAAGGAAGAGCACAGGTACTTTGTGGCTCTGAGTTGCTGTGAAGCAGCAGGTAAGTAAACTTAACAGCAAGGAGCTGCAAAGCATATAGGAGACTCTCACAGAAAAAAAAAGGACATTTTAGTAGATTGCAAGACTAAAAAAGACTCTGCCCTGGTTCAGTTTTGTGTGGTGTATTAACTGTGCTGATTGCTGAGCACACCCTAATCCCAGAGAAGCAGTTTCTTGCTATAGTTGGGCCATATAATGAAATTACCACAGAAAAGTAGTGATTTTCTGGGAGACTGCATTTAATAACTAAAATATATGAGCCTAGATATCTCCTGTGCAAAAAAAAAAAGTACTTTTTATCTATTGATCTTCAAGGGAAATGCGATAAAATTATACTAAATACTAAAGATTTCAAACTTCACTGATTTTTATGATGCCATTTGAAAAGAAAAACAAGGCTTATCTAATGGCAAGCGCAGTTTCAGGCCCATGTGAAAACACAAAGAAGATAATGTGTTATTTCCTAGTCACATGCTTAACAGACATTAACAGGACTGGATTTATGTACTAATACTTGACTTGCCTACTGAAGTTTTCTAGATTAACATTTCACTCTGTCATTTCAGCCTGAAGTCATTTGAAGGTCATTTTGTAAGGTAAAGGCAGATATTGTTATCAGTGGCCTAGGTAAAAGGGTTATTTTAAACACAGGAAATTTTTATTAGATTTTACCGAACATGAAATAATATCCTATGGTGGCAAGACATAACTTTAGCTTGCCATGTTTACAAGATTTCAGCATGTTATGTAGCACAATCTAGACGTATCTTGCAATGAAGTGGAGAACTTCAGTAGATTTTCATTCATTTCAGAAAGCAGATGTTGTTTATTGACTTCAACACTGAATGTAGGCTGCCATTAGGGGTTTGTATAACCCTATGCAGTTGACTTCAGATGAAATTGTCTCTGTATTTTGGGTGTCATCAGTTCTAAAATGAATGTAGTGTAATATTTACATGTAAAAGTAAGGGTGAGACTCAATGGATATTTAATTAAATGTTTCCCCAGGCAAATAAGTATTTCCCATTTGTCTGGATTTATGTTAGTTTTTGTTTAGAATACACAGCTTAATAAATACGTGCAAAAGCTCTGACTAAATTGCCTCTTGGAATAAGGACAAAAGAATTACACTTAAATTGCCTATTACAAGATCCTATGCTCTCAAAAATATGGTTGTATCTTTTATACACATGAATTATTATTCCTCTTGACAAACATGTACAAGTACACCTGAATTTCTATTTCCTCACACGTTAATAAGAAAGATTAATTTAATCAACATGGGGATTTGAGCAGCTCTGTGCTTATCTCAGGACTAATGGAAGCCTTTTTGCATTACGCAGTTGGTGATCTGACAGCTTTTGTGATTGGTAAATCCCTCATAAAGGCAACTATAAGGTAGATGGAAAGGTTTTAACATCCTTCTGACAAATAAACAGCTGACAACATCCCTTGATGGTGTTGTTTATGACATGGATTCACCAAACACTGTCTCATTTACTTGAAAATGTCAGCAGCTGGAATTGGGAACAAGTTGGTGACTAATAAGTCTGAATTAATTGCAGCCATTAATTTTAATTGGGATTCAAAATGTTCCAATTTAGTGTACATTTAAATTACTAATTAAGTTTCACTCTGTGTATATCACATATGAAGCAATTACTGATAATTCATCTCTGAGATAAATACCTCAAAAGCAAACAGAAGAAGGCTTATGATTTCCATCTTAAACTGCCTGCATTTAAATTTGGTGCACCCTTTGTTTGTCACTTCTTAGTAAAATTCTGCAAGGATTGAACTGATTTTTTTTTTTAAATCACTGTTTGAATAAAATTCAAACCTTTATTCAGAAAACATAATTTATTTATATTTTTCAGTATGCTATATAGCAATGTTTGAATGTTTTGGGTTTGGGGTTTGGGTTTTGTTTGGTTATTTAAAAAAAAAAAATAGTTTTCACAAAGGAGTATCTCCTAAGCTATCTGGAATCATTTAACACTTTTTCATCTTTTTGGAAAAATCAGCCATCCAACTATGGCGCAGAAGTCTATGTAACCTAAATCACTACCCTACACGTTTTGAATGAAAATAGGATGTTGTAAAAAAGGAATTGTTTGTGAACAATGTATTGGCTGAATTATGCCCAGAAAAGGGTCTGACAAATATATTTGAATGATAAGTAAAGAAATAATAAATACAATAAAAATAAAAATAATAACTAATGAATAATAAATACAATAAAAACAGCAAGGACCGAGATTTTATTAATGCTCCAGAGGCCTTAATAACATGTTTTGCCCAAATGCTATTCATGTACTAGTAAAAATACAGCTTACCACTGCAAACAGCTCATCATATCTTACTCTTCTCTCTCAGCATACAGAGAAATGGATCAGCTACTTGAAAGAACCAAGTAAGAGTAAAAAGGTTCATGTCTAAATGAGTGAGTGTGTCTGGAGACACTAAGTAGAGCTAGCAAATTAAAAAGTCTTCCTTTCAGTTCCTAGTTATTTCCAAGTCATAAAATCAAAATAATAATCAGATATTCTGTGTGACACATATTACTTGCATATGGGAGTTTTATTTTATAGTAATATATGTCAGTCAATCCTTCTCTTCAATTGCCCCCATGCTCATTTTACTGTATTGGAATTTTTTTTTTTCTTTTAAAGTTCTTTCTGATTTTATTTGGGAGTCAAGCCATGCTACAAATGCAGGAAAGATCACATGTTAAGAACAGATGTTTGCAAGAGGACAGTTAACATCAAAGTATAATTTTTCTGCTTAAAAGGTAAACAGAATGAACTCTGCATCTACTCCCATGCTGTTAATCAGGGTTTGTTGGTTTGTTTTGTTTGTTTGGGTTTTTTTTCATTTTATATCTAAATTTACTAGAAACAAAGTTGCACAGCTGTACAGGTTTATCTTCTGATGATAAGCAGCTTGTATCCAGCAGTATACTTTTGTTCTCTAGGCAAGCTTGCTACCTCTGTTTGTGATTAATCCTCTGGCTGGAAAGTAGCCTATATTCAGCTATAATAGCAAAACTTTCAATACTGTCATCTTACAGGCAAGTCTGAAACAGATATAGAAGTTTTCAGAACTTTTCAGTATTTTAGCTAGTAGTCATCTTGACAGTTCCACAGGTACTAGCCTGACATTTCTGCACAGACATGAGAAATATTCAAAATACCAAGCATCTGTTTCTTCAGAGTGGTCTGATGTCTGTGTGTCCCGGTTTCAGCAGGGATGGAGTTAATTTTCCTCTCAGTAGATAGTATGTTTTGGATTTCTTATGTGAAGAATGTTGATAAACACACTGATGTTATCAGTTGTTGCTAAAGAGACCTAAACCACTGTCTTCCCAGGTTTTGCTAATGTGCAGGTACAGGAAGCTGGGAGGGATACAGCCAGAATAGTTGACCCAAACTGGCCAAAGAGAATATTCTATGCCACAAACATCACACTCAGTACTTAAGTGGGGGGGGGTGAGCTGGTGAACTGACTCTTTTCTTTTTTTCTTTTGCCATTTCAATTAGTTCTGGGATCATTTAGAGGGTTTTTTTTTTTTCATTCTGTGATTGCTGCTTGGGATAGGCTGTATCGGTCATCGGGTCATTGGGTGGTTAGAAATTGTGCACCATTCATTGTTTTTGTTGGTTTGTTTGGTTTGGTTTGGTTTGTTTTTTTTTTTTAATATTTTTCTTCCTGTTTTGTTCCTATTAGTATTGTTATCATTATTATATATATGTGTGTGTATATATATATATATAAATTATCTTTTCTTTTGCTTTCCTAGTAAACTGCTTTTATCTCAATACATGAGTTTTCTTTTCTTCCCAATTCTCTGCCCTGTCTGTGGGGAGTGGGAGGGTGACTGAGCAGCTGTGTGGTACTTTATTTCTTATTGAAGCTAAACCATGATACCATGATAATCCATACTTTTATGTGAATACTACTTATGAGAGCTGAATGAAATTAAGAATATAATAGCCAGTATCCTTACATGAATTTTTATGTTTCTACATTTCTTTCCATCTTGGCTTAGGATTGAAGTTTTAAAAAATATTAGGCTTCTGCCTAATATCTTTTTTGCCAGAAAGATATTTTAAAACATCAAAATATCTTGGCCAAAATATCACAGTAAAAGTTTTAGAAGGTAGGGTGCATTTTTCTGTGAGAATGTGAAGTGCTCAAAGAAACACAGAGAAAAATTGCTGATCCTAACAGAAAAAAAAAAAAAAAAGATGTAAAAGGTTTACTTTTGTACTAAGTTTAGTGGTTAATGAAAGAACCAAATGTAACATGGTGCTGCTACTGTGAGAGGTGAACCATGGGTCCAAGGCAAAAATGAGACAGTAAGAAAGAAAGACTGTAAGAACAATGATCCTCCATCTGTTCAAGTAATGGTCACCTTTATATCAAGGTGAAACCATTAACAGTTCTTATGCTTGACAAGGCAGAAGAGAGCCCACATCTTTGCCCCAAACTAGTCTGTCACAAAAAAAAAAAAAAACAAAAAAACCAAAAAAACCCACAAGTGAATCTGAGTTTAACAGGAGCAAAATCAAGGAAGTACAAGTGCTGTATTAGAACATATAGGAATAGCACAATCTAAGTATCAAACACTACATGACTAATTTCTTAGAACATGAGTGAGTACATTTGTATCATTTTATGATTATGATTTGTGTAATTTTATCTTTGTCATCTACGCATATTGTAAAGCTGGGCTTTTTTTTTTTTCTATTTCTGATGGACATCAAATAATGAAGCAGTTTTTCTAAGTACTTCATTAAATTATGAATGAATTAATATGTTACAAATGACATTTTTTTGTTCAGAGAGATTAAGGCCCAACTGAGTGCCCGTAATAGTTTTATGTTTTATAGCCTTTACTGTATAATATTATAACAATTTCTATTTTCTTCACGTAATTTTAGTTTATGGATTTTCTTGGCTAAGGTGTCTCCATCTTTCTTAAAATAGCTTAATTTCATTTATTCTGTACAATTATATTAAATATTTCAAAATTAGTTTATTAAAATATAGCAAAGATTCAATGATCTCTGGCTTTCATTTGATTTTTGGCAGCAGTCTGTTGTCTTCACCTCTCTAGAGGATTTCTACAGTTCTGGAGTCTTTTAAAACATCACAGAAATTTTTTTTTAATTTATGCAATTTTTCCTATCCACTATCCTGGGAAATAAATCTTTCCTGTCCCTGGGCCCAACAAGTCTATTTAACAAATAGAGAGAAAAATTATAGTTTTCCTGTTACCATTAGAAAAGGTTAGATGCTGTAAATAGGATGCTGCAATGATTTGTTCCAATTAATAAATATTAATATATAGGAAATTCAATAGGAGTATGAATAAGGAGGGAAATGCATGGTCTCCCTGGACTTGGGCAGGTTGGTTTTATTGGTTATTGGTTTTACTGGTTTTATTAATAATAATAAAGAAATAGTTTTCCCCAAGTCAAGTCTATTTTGCCCGTAAAGGTAACTTCAAGGATCTCTCCCTGTCCTTATCTCAAACCTTGAGCTTTTTTGTTATATTATCTCTCCCTATTCCCTTGGAGGGTGTGGGAAGCAAGTGAGAGACTGTGTAGCTTGGTCTCGAGCAGGGGTAGACTACGACACATGTAATTTTTGATCATGCATAGAAACCTAATATTTTATGTTGTCACATCAGTTTTTAAAAAAAAAAAAAAGTAATGCAGTTGCCTTTAATCAAGAACTGCCATTCTTTAAATCTTAATAAATCTGGATACAATTTCTTTGATACAACAGTGGAAATGGGAAATCGTTAAGACCATTATGTTAGAATTCATCTAGTTGTTGATAGAAGCAACTGATAGCAATTATAGTCTGGAGGATTCAGAAGATGATTGATTCAACTTTGCCACTGGCTGCAGTGATCTTGAGAAAGCTACTCGACTGCTAAGCCACTAGCACTTGCTGTTGGTGTTTCTGTTTTAATTCACACGGTGCTGAGAATATTCTTAGTTTAAATCCATGGTCTTTGAATGTGTTAACATAATGAGAAATAACATTTATTGTATTTTATTCCAACCTATATACCAAAAAGCTGTCAGGGTTCATATGTAGATACTTTTACTAGTTATGGAAAAAAGCAAAATATTATCTCCTATGCATGAGAGTCCCAATGAGCAGTGCTGCTGAGAATGCTTAAAAATTTATGCAGTTCTTTGGTTGGTGCTTTCTTGTGTCTTAACAAGATTGCGCCTCCAGCAAAGCAAAGGCATGACTGCTGGTGGGGAAAAAAAATAAACACAAAAATATGGAGATATTAATTTTTTAGTAGCGGAGTATTGCTGTGTAATTTTTGTTTATTTTTTAAAAATATCATATCGAGATGCCAAAGTAAAGGAAATAGTGCTTTTATTTATTCAGATAAACACTAGATAACTGGTTATTAGACAATTGATGTTACAGGATAAAATGAATCTTCTGGCAGACCCAGGCCATCCCAGATGGGTCTGGAAGCCTGTCATGAAAAAAAGTCTGTTGCAGGCAACAGCAACAAACAGACTTACTGGGCCACAATATCTCTGCTATGCATAACCCTACCCTGAACTTTTATTTGCTTTCAGTTCATTGATTCACTAACTGCCACGTGCTCTATCTTACTGTTCCTTACCCTGAGCCTCTGCCCCCCCCAGCTCCCAGCTCTGGCTCACCTGTGCAAGGATCTTCTCAGCCTTTAAGACTTGCTGCCTGGGACAGGAGGCAAAGCTGGTTATAGGGATGATGCTACCTCATAGACTTGTCTTTGCCCAACATCTGGGTGTGATGATCTGTACAAAGTCTGACAAAAGAGTATTTCTGTTGTGGAATAGCAAAAAACATTTCACTTCCACTAGAAACACAGAGAACCCTAGGGTTCATCGATGTAGCAGCTAGTCTTAATTTCTCCAGCTTTAACTTCTCTGATGGGCCCTTTGAAATCTCTAAGGAGGTAGAAAATTATTTACTTCCTTTCTTGCTTCCCTTGGCAGTTTACTAGAGTTCTAACTAACAAGTTGAGTAAGAGTTGTTAGATAATAAGATTAACTCATTTCATAGCTGTTCATGACTTCCTTCATTGTCATTCATTATTTCTCTTTCTTAAATTACAGATAAAATGTAACTATCGTATAAATGAATAATTCCATTTTAATATTTATAGTATTTATTTTTCTATACGGACATACTTGACATCACTTATCAAGGAACTATCAAGGAACTATCAAGGAACTATTTGAGTTTAGATCTGAAGGCTTATTATAAAAAAACCCTTTTTAACTTTTTTTTTTTAATTACAATAAAGAACCAGTTGCTTTGTTCTGTTTCTCTCATGGTTTTCTGTGCTTTCTCTGATTGTGTTGCATTTCAAGCAAGGAGATCAGAAAGGACTTTTTGGACAGATGGTGATGCTGACTCTGAGTTGTAATTCATATGCAGGCTCTGTCCAGTATTACATTTGTGCCATATGCACTGGCTTTTACATTCCCTTTGGAAATGGTTTTAAGTGCAGGAACAAACAGAATCTCAAAATATGTAATTTTTCCTCCACTTGTGGTTCTACTAAATGAACTTCTGCAAGATATTAAAGGACAAAGTGTCTCTCAAACTTCATACCACATCTCCGTAAGTGTGAGCTCAGCTTCAGCTGTTGATGACAGGTCTCCCAGGAGAACTGGTTATGCAAAAGATGAAAATTAACTTATAACAAGAGATGAGATATGTAAATTTTAGTTAATACTTGGAGCCAGATACACTACACGAATTGTCCTCCAAAAATCTACCCCTCTAAAAAGTAGAATTGAACAGAAAGCAGGAATATTTTCCTCTTTATGAGCTGTAATATTCAACTACTTCCTTCTCCTTTTAGTAACATGCAATGTGAAGGCTGTGCTTATAATAATTAATTATACACAAAAATATAGAAGGCAAATAGGTAAAATACAGACAGTGCACTTACAGAACTCACTACCTGATGCAATCAGAAAGAAAATTCCTTTGTGCAGATTATACCATATTTTACCTCTACTGATGATATTTCAGTTTCCATGAAGCTTAACTGGAGTGGTAAAACAGGGAAACAAGACCATCAGTTGAGACCTAACTTTAGTCATGTTTTTTTAAAATAGCACCAATTATTTTAGAACCAAGATGTCATTTGCCAGACTCCTTACAGTTAATAGGTCAAATCCTTGACTCTATCAAAAAAGGATTAGGGAGTCCATCTTTGACAATTTTACAGGTCATTTGAGGATTTCCCTGTTACAAGGAAGTTTCACATATTCTAAATTGACTGTTGTATTTTGTCAATTTTTCACAAAAGCCTCTGGTAGCAGGATTAGGGAGAACTGGTTAGGAATAATCTGTTGGAATGATATCATTACAGAAAACTTTGATGATTTTTTTTTCTTTTTCTCTTAGGAGAGTTGAAATGATGGCCCCTTGAGTGTCTGCTTGGAAGTCCTCAGTTTTATTCTCTCTTACAGAAAAAAAAAGATACTACAAAAAAGATACTACATTGCAAGACAGACAAGTTGGTCAGTATCCAAATTGTTCCACATTATGCAACTTACTATCTGGTAGACCTAAACATATAGAAGTATAAGTCTTCTTTGGACTTCCTGTAACATACCAACATATCTTAAGCTGCAGAAGATATCAAAGAGGTTGTCTTAGTGTCCTGGTTTCAGCTGGGATAGAATTAATTTTCTTCCTAGTAGCTGGCATAGTGCTGTGGTTTGGATTTAGGATGCAAATAATGTTGATAACACACTGGTGTTTTAGTTGTTGCTGAGCAGTGCTTACACAGAGTCAAAGCACAAAATCAAGGACTTTTCAGCATCTCATGCCCTGTCAGCGAGGAGGATGGAGGTGCACAAGAAGCTGGGAGGAGACACAGCCAGGACAGCTGACCCAAACTGGCTAAAGGGATATTCCCTACCATATGATGTCATCCTCAGCATATAAACTGAGGGCAGTTTTCATTAGTGTCGATTGCTACTCAGGGACAGCCTGGGCATTGGTCAGCAGGTGGTGAGCAGTTGCACCACTTGTTTTTCTTAAGTGTTTCTCTCTATTTTTGTTGTTTTCATTTCCATTACATTATTTTTATTTTATTTTTATTTTTATAATCACCACCACCATTATTACTATATTATTATTATTATTATTATTATTATTATTATTATTATTATTATTATTATTATTATTATTATTATTATTAATTTTATTTCAACCATTAAATTGTTCTTAACTGAACCCATGAGTTTTCTTACTTTTACCATTCTAAATCTCTCCCCCATCCAACCTGGGAGAGGGAGGGTGAGCCAGTGGCTATGTAGTACTTAGTTGCTGATTGGAGTTAAACCACAACAGTCTGAAAGTTAGTACGTATTTGATAACTCTCATTCTGTGCATTTATGAAGACAAAAAAAGAAGAGAAAAAAAAAAAGAAAACTCAAAACTATTCAAGCCTGATTTTCAGCAAGAAGAAAATGCTTTAAAATATATGTTGTAATCTGGAATGTAGTGAGATATTAGGTACTGTAGACAATGAGGTAAAGCTAGTAAAAGAGCCATAAATGTCATAAGGATAGTCAGATGAAAATAAAGTAATATTTTTTCCTTCTTAATAGTGGAAATAATAGTTAAATTATTTTTGTATTTTTTTCCACAAGTTTTGTTTTTTTTTTTCATAAGTGGATTTTACTTGCCTCTGAAAACAGCAGAGAAGTATAAAGGAAAATGTTACTGCCTGCCTCTTTTTTTTTTTTAATATTGTACGGTTTAAAAATACTATTTACAATTACTTTTATGATACTTTCTACCACTGCAAAATATAAAACAATTTCATTATAATGTGATAAAACAACAGGCCCATAAGGCATCATGTGGATTTTTATAATAGAACTTGTTTCTGTTTTTCAGATTAAATGTTCCTTTCAGGTCTTTTTGAAGGGAAATTTTGTTCTAGGCCTAGCAGGTAAGAAAACATAAAATACATGTGAATAAATATGGACTATGTATGTGATACAAAAAAAATATCCTCTGGCAACTGCCAGATGTAGCCTATGTTATATTTTCTGTTCCTTGAGTGAGAAAACTGAAACTTCAATATCCTATACACCTTTTGGGAGAGAGGGCAGGCAGCTTTCAAGAAACCAGTTGTCATCGTCTGAAAAACACCATTGGTAAAGTTGAATTAGATTCTTAATCCTATTACAGCAATGTTATTCACTGCCTTTTACTAATTACCAGGATTGTTAGTTTGTTGTTTTTTTTTTTTTTACTTTGTTTGTGGTGGTGTGTTTGTTTAGGGGGTTTGTGTGTTTGAGCATTTGTTTTTCTTATTTATTTGTAGGGTTTTTGCATGAAGCTCAATGCTAAGGATCTTGTCTCACCCTCGTCCACCTTACTGAATCTGATTTTCTCTCTCATTGAGTTGATATGCTTGTACTGTTGCCAGACCACTTTGATCTTTAATTATTCTGTTAGCAATGCTAGCATTATCCTGAATAAGTGTCTTGGGAGGAGAGTGTGTGTTTATGTTATCTTTAAATTACTAACTGAGAGTAAAATGTATTCTTCTTAACAATAGACACTACCAAAATCTGTAAAGAAGGCACCAGCGAATGAATAAAGCAAAAAGACATTGCTTCATATTTTGGTATGCTATTTATGATAAAGTACATGTATTTTGCTAACATTTGTTTACATGTATTTTGACTGCACATTTTTCCAGCACCCTTCTTTCTTCTTGGAGAGGAGGAGGAATTTCATAAACTCTGATCTCTGTAGTAGAAAAGATTAAAATAAACCAACACTTCATTCTTTTACAAAAGACACTCAAATTTTTCAGTAGTATTGTCTGTTCTGATGAATCCAGTTGTAATACTTTGGAGTGCTAGAGATCTAAAGGATCAAGGAAAATTAAGACCTTTTATTAATGAAAATTATTATCTCAGCAGATAATTTCTATTCTCCTAAGTTAAAACAAGAGCAAAGTGTGTTCTGCAATAGAATGCCTAGTTGGACTCTCCATCCAACTGCCTGGATCTCTGGGAACCTGGTTTCTAAAATAAGCAGAATGGACAATTTTCAACAAGAGACATTTTCATAAATATAAACATAGTCAACTATTAGTAAAAGTATTGTCTAAAATGATGGTGTCTTTAATTTCCTAGTATTTTTAAAATTTAATTTCTACTTTCACTTGGTTCAGGTAGTCAGGAATAGCTGAAACTAAAACTCAGTGGAATAAAATAAATGAAATTCAGGATGTGGTTTTCATAATATACTTTGTAGATGAGTGTGTTAGGAGGTATATTGTATTCCTATACTCACTCCATACATTAATCTTCCTGTTTTGATTTTATAAATATTTACTGCTGAATATCGTGACACACTGGTCTCCTCAAAGCCAAAGGGAAACCTGTCTTGGAAAAGAAAGGAAGTAATATTTGAGTCTCAACTCTCCTATACTTGATACTCTTACGCAAAAATTCTTAAGCACAGTTTCTGCACTAACTCTTGCAAACAGACTGTATTATCACTCTGTTATCACTTTTGCATGGTCTATGTGAAATGAATTTACCTAAAATCAAAAATATCTGTAAATGGCCATCATATCTGAGAAATCGTGGCAGTCTGATGAGGTCCCTGATGACTGGAAGAGAGGAACCATAACCCCCATTTTTAAAAAGGGGAACAAGGAGGACCCAGGCAACTACAGGCCGGTCAGCCTCACCTCTGTGCCTGGCAAGGTCATGGAGCAGATTCTCCTGGAAACCATGCTAAGGCACATGGAGAGCAAGGAGGTGGTTGGTGACAGCTAACATGGCTTCACCAAGGGCAGATCGTGCCTGACCAATTTGGTGGCCTTCTATTATGGGGTAACAGCATCGGTGGCAAGGGACGAGCATCTACCTGGACTTGTGCAAAGCTTTTGACACTGTCACACATGACATCCTTCTCTCTAAACTAGAGAGACATGGGTTTGATGGACGGATCACTTGGTGGATAAGGAGTTGGCTGGATGGCCTCACTCAGAGAGTGGTGGTTAACGGCTCAATGTCCAAGTGGAGACCGGTCACAAGTGGTGTCCCTCACTGGTCCATGTTGGGCCCGGCCCTGTTCAACATCTTGGTCGGCGACATGGACAGTGGGATAGAATGCACCCTCAGCAAGTTTGCCGATGACACCAAGTTGTGTGGTGCCGTTGACACGCTGGAGGAGAGGGATGCTATCCAGAGGGACCTTGACAGGCTGGAGAGGTGGACCCATGCCAACCTCATGAAGTTTAACGAGGCCAAGTGTAAGGTCCTGCACCTGGGTAGTGGCAATCCCAGGCACAAATACAGGGTGGACAGAGAATGGATTGAGAGCAGCCCTGAGGAGAAGGACTTGGGAGTGCTAGTGGATGAGAAGCTCAACATGAGCAGGCAATGCGCCCTTGTGGCCCAGAGGGCCAACCACGTCCTGGGTTGCATCAAGAGAAGTGTGGCCAGCAGGTTGAGGGAGGTGATTCTCCCCCTCTACTCTGCCCTGGTGAGACCCCACCTGGAGTACTGTGTCCAGTTCTGGAGCCCCCTACATAAGAAGAACATGGACCAGTTGGAGAAGGTCCAGAGGAGGGCCACAAAGATGATAAAAGGGCTGGAGCACCTCTCTTATGAGGACAGGCTGAGAGAGTTGGTGCTGTTCAGCCTGGAGAAGAGGAGGCTCCAGGGATTCCTGATGGCGGTCTTCCAGTACCTCAAGGGGGCCTACAAGAAAGATGGGGAGAGGCTGTTCGATAGGGCCTGTTGTGATAGGACGAGGGGTAATGGTTTTAAAATAGAGGGAGGTAGATTCAGATTGGGTATTAGGAAAAAATTTTTTACAATGCAAGTTGTAGAACACTGGAACAGGTTGCCCAGAGAGGTGGTGGAAGCCCCATCCCTGGAAACGTTCAAGGCCAGGCTGGATGAGGCTCTGAGCAACCTGATCTAGTCAGGGATGTCCTTGCTCTTTGCAGGGGGGTTGGACTAGATCACCTTTGAAGGTCCCTTCCAACTCTAACCATTCTATGATTCTATGATTATTTTCAAGATCAAATGTAAAATATTAGCCATTTTAGTTATCTAAATCAGGATTTAGTTACCAAAGAAATAGAGAACAGTAAACATGTAAAGTAAACTCCCGCTGGTATTTATTTCAGACAAAGAGTTAAAAAACCAAAAAAAAGAGTCTACACCTCTGTAGATCACTGCAGTTTTCCTGTAGAAAATAGTTTGTTGCAAAATTTGCTTACTGGCCAAAGATCTACATGTACTTAAGCATGTAATGTACTGTTCTGGACAGTTACAGGATAACAAGGATTCAGGGATTCCTACTAATGAACTGCAACATATATACAAATATAAAATTCACTGTTATATTAACAGGATATTTCAAACTAATATCCAATGCTGTTTCTGTAGATGAATAAAGAAAATGCACATGTTCTAGTGACCAGCCTTTTTCAAAGGCACCTTAGAGTTATTTATTAAAACAGTAATAGCAAAGTCTGGTAAATAGTTTGATCTGTTAGGTGGTTACTAATTGTCTAGAGAAAAGAAAACTGATACTAGTACGACATCTGTATATCAACAGTAGATAATATCACCAGAGACAGTAGTAGAAATTATTACCAGACTAATCATTATTACCAGAGTACCATAATAGAAATAGAATTTCTTATCTAGAGTGTTGAGGTAAAGTAAAGACTCTCATTGATGGAAGTATGCTGTTGGACAAACTCAGAGCAAATACTAAGCTGCAAAAATGACATAGCGAATAATGAATTTGGAAACTAGTAGTAAACAGTAATGAGAAACTAAGGAAAAAACTAAAGCTTAATGTACATTCTTAAATTGAGGTGCTGTGAACAGCAATGACCCACATAACAATGCTGTAAATGATGCATGGAACTGTGTTTTACAGCATCAGCCAAATTACCTTTATTTAAATCAGAAGCTTTCTAAAGTCATGGAAAAGTAAATAAAGTTGTCATTAGCAATGTGTTGCACTAGTGAAGATAAAGTAGATAGCTGGTCAGTGAGCACCAGTTTAGATTTAAGATTACGAAGAGCTTCCTGTTTGCATGTTTTTCTTTAAGATAGTATACTCGCTGGCAGAATTAATACTAAGAATTGAAATGGTAACTGTAACAAAGAGGTGTGATTTAATATAAAAGAAGGTAATGTATTTTAGCAAAGTTGAAAAAATAATATTTTGGTTAGAGATGTAATTGAATAGTGAATGTCTGTAATGCTAATTCAGAATATTCATAAGCATGTTGTAGCTCTACAAATACATAGGTGTTGATAGGAATATGTGGATGTTAGAGAGAGTATGGTGAAATATGGTTCCTTACTGAATGCAATATTGTTTTTACAATGCCACTATATTGGCAAAATGATGAGCCATAAGCCTTCAAATGTCTCTATAAAGAAAGGAAGAGTACTTGTATTAAAGAGGTTGCTGTTTCTTTGAAAGAGAAAGAAGAATCTTAGATATATAATTTTACATATTTAATGTATTTTTTTTTCTGTCTTGGTAAAAGTACATAGAAATATATATGTACAAAATATGTCACACTTTGAGAAAAATAAAATTTTATTTTACATTCTTCTTTTTCTCCCCAACCTGTACACCCGAATGGTTCCATCAGCTCTAGAGAAATGTATAGAACAAAAGTTCTTAGTACAAATAAAGTTACATAAACATACCATTTTCCTGTATTCAGGGTCATATGACACTTTGCAGATAAACATAAATAATCACATTTTGCCCCTAATGACTGGAAATTTATGCTAGGTATGCCAAAGAACATCAGACTCTACAAAGAATGGCAATAAAGGACAGGAAAGGGGTAGACATGTCATAGAATAAATGGGACAGTAATTTGCCAACACTTTTTTTGTCACATCCAGAATGAACTTATTTTAAGAGAAGTTACCAAGTGTGGGATTTTTTTTCCAAATAAATAAATTTTAACTGTAATACATTATAGTCTATAATTTCTTCAGCACAGCAGTAAGGCACTCCAGTTATACTTGGGCAGAAAAGAAATTACTATGTCTATTCTTTTTCTTGCTACTGCCTAATAAATCTACATATTTTTTTAGCAACAAAATAAAACAACCTTTTTTCATAAAGACACTCAAATTAGCTAGGATGTGTAGATGATTGGAATGTATGGATTACGATAAATATGCTCAGAAAAAAAAAGTAATAAACTGTGTTAGAGGTGAAATATTCCCCATTAATTCATTTCTTTTAAATAAATGCAAGTATTTTAGAATTTTGATGTGGAAATTAGGTACAATAGCAATGAGTAGGGAAAAAGGCAAGTGGAATTAAGTCAGAAAATAAAAAAAAAATAATTCAGAGAAAATGACTGATTCACTGAAGATAGTCTTGTCAAAACACAAGTTTAAATTAAATATAAAGTCTTAGAAAAATACTAAGGAAATAAAGCTTAATTTGAATTTTTATAATTTCACATCTCACGCAGGGTTTAGTATACTTTTAGAAAAATTTTGTTAATACATTTTTTCCCCTTTCACCCCCCTAATAAGTCAGATATTTTGTGATTTCAAATAGTTCTGATTAAAACACTTACATACTGTGAAAAAAATCTGGAGAAAAAAAACCCACAACTCAGAACTTTATAAAGAAAATATTCACGCTGTGCAATCACTTTTTTTAAAACTGGCACCTTTGCTCTACAGACTTGAATACAATCATTCCCCTGATGAACCTGCACCCTTTTTCTCAGGGGAGGTTAAGAGGTAAAAAGAGTTTTTTCTACTCACAGATCTGAACATTAGCAGCTCCTCCTACGTGACCTACCTTCTCACCAAATGGTCATTCAGTGATCCACAGGAATAATATCCTGCCTTGTTCTAGGGGGAAAAAAAAAGTTTCCAAAAGTATTTGGGTAGAGATGGGAGGAATGAAGAGATGCTTCAACAGGCCAAATATGTTATATTTACCTATTGGTGCTCCTCTGTCAATGGTGATATCTCTACATCTTCAAATGAATTTTGATTAAGGTAGCATTATAGAAGCTTTTCCGAGGACTCTTAGAGCTTTAATCTGGAGGAGGAGTTGAATCTCTATTGGAGGTGGACATGACTGGTCTCCTCTCTGGAAAATACCACACATTAAGGCATGCAGCATGGGGAACAAATAGGAGAAATTAAAGATTTGTATGCTATGAGATGAGAGAGGTGTGATGGAATAGGTCACGCAAATCTAGTGCTGCACTGAGCGGACATAGTTTTTTAGGAAGGACAGGGTGGGAAAGTAAGGAGGGGGAATTGCCCTTCTATGAAAGAGCAAACAGAATGCATAGAGCTCTACCTTGGACTGGGAGATGAGCCACAGAAAAGCTCAGGATTAGTAGGCAGACCAATATGTTGTGGTGGGTACTTTGAGGAAACTTCCTGGCACAGATGTTCAAGAACTGGATAATAACTGGACCTGATACTTACAAAAAAAGGAAGTACTAATGGGAAATCAGAAGGTTGAGTCAGCCTTTGCTGCAGTGCTTATGAGATAGTGTTCAAAACCCTGGGGTGGGCAGGGGGCAGGGAAACAAAGGCAAAAAAGCAAGGCCATAGCTTCAAAAGAGTAGACTTAGGCCTCTTTAGAGACCTGCTTGGCAGAATCTCATGGAGTACAATCGTGGAGAAAAGAGGTGTCCAGGAAAGCCAGCTGATTTTCAAGGGTGACCTTCTCCAAACTCCAGAATGGTCCATCCTGAGAAAAACAAAATCAAGCAAAGATCATCCAAGGCTTGCATGGATGAGCAAGGAGCTCCTGAAAATACTCACATATGAAAAAAAAGAAGTGTAGACAAGCTGGAAGAAGGGTTTGGTGACCCAGAAGGAATTTAAAGTCGCTCTCAAAGTGTGAGAGATAGGGTCACAAATCCAAAGTCCACCTGGAGTTGAATCTGGCATGGCATGTAAGGGTAAGAAGAGGGGCTTCTACGGATGTATCAGGAAAAAGATGCCTTCAAGAAATGAGTTACAACATTAACAATTGTCAGATGGTGTTTGACACAGGTCATACACATGGCATATAGTGTTATTTAACCATTCTGTAAATGTTTTGGTAAAGGAAAGTAAAACTATTTTCTAGGCATTGAATCAATCATAAGTAATAAGGAAATAAGACTAAGTTCAAAGATCTTGTGAAATCTTTAGATAATAATAAAATAATTAAAAGTAAAAGTTCACAGCAGCACTTTACCTTTTGTTGCTCTCTGGTAAGCTGATGGTTGAATCAGTAGTTCTGAATGGATATTGCATAACTTTGGATAGAAATGACATATCTAATGCTAGAAATGCAATATCAACTAGTTTGTAGAAGATGAAAAATTCGTAGGACATACTCGAAGGTCTAATTTATTTGGTTATGTCTTCCAAATGTTGTTTTTTTTTTTTTCAATCTGTTCTATTACAAACCCATGTATGCAAAAAAAAAAAAAAAAAGCTGTGATAATTCAGGGATTCAGAGGTATAACTCAGCCATGTTTCAGTGGACTATGGGATCTGTACATTTGCTGTTTTATACTTGAACCAGAGAGCTGTCTTATAAACTTGGTATCTGAAAGAATGATAAAGGATAAGTTAACTGAGCTATTCTTATGTACAACATTTAGAGATATAAAATTCAGATGTTTTAACACTGAAGTCACTAGTAGTATATAATTTCAGAAGAGATCTTACATTGTACCACTGTTCTATTTTGGAAAAGCCATGAAGAACAAGGTATGTATTAAGACAGTAAGATTTCCCAAGATGAGGAGTCTGAAGCTCAGTGATAAATCTGAAGACAAACCTACTGTCTGCCAAGATTTCAGAATGAATCATAGGATTATTCATCTTTAATTTTTAATAATCACAGCTGCTAACTTTGGAAATATACAAATGGTAATACGGGTACTCTTGAAAACTGTGGAAACTCCTTTAAGTCAAGTTCACTCCTGAATAGAGTAGAACACCTGGAGAGCATTGTATGGTAGTACAGGAAATGGTCAGGAATTGAATCTTTTACAGCCAGCAAAACCTCACTATTTTATAGTAGGGAAAATATCAATCAAGCAAAAAAAATGGAATAATAATGTGTCAAATGATAGACAATCACTGTTCTAACTCTAACAGTGATCAATCTGTTCTCTATGGACAAAAATAATTTGCAAAAATACCAACTTCATCCATAAATATGTATTCACTAAAAATAGATAATGAAATAAAAGATACATTCTGTGACAAGCAGTTAGTTTCTCTGTCATAATTGCAGATATCCTGGCAGATTGTAGTATTTAAAAAAAAAAAGTATCTTCATAACACAATTAACAGTAGAATGTTAACACATTATATCATTGTTCTTCCACATAGCAATGTTCACAGAATGATATGCAGTACCTTCTTTGCTGTTAATCAGCCTGATGATTGTCGTAGTTCAGCCCTGATCAGGACCAGACTACGCAGTCTCTCTCCCGCTCCCCCCACCCTCCGAGAGAACAGGGGGAGATGATATAAGAAAAACGGCTCAAGGTTTGAGATAAGGACGGGGAGAAATCCTTAAAGTTACCGTCACGGGCAAAACAGACTCGACTTGGGGAAAACTATTCATTTATTTTCTAAAATTAGCAGGAGAATGAGACAGGGAACAAGATAACCTCCCCCCACCCCTCCCTCTTCCCGGGCTTAACATTATCTCTACTACCTTCCCCTCCCGAGCGGCACGGGGGGGGAAAAGGGAATGGGGGTCGCGGTCAGTTCATCACGCGTTGTTTTACGCCGCTGTATCATCGTCAGGGGAAGAACTCCTCGCATTCCTCCTCTGCTCCAGCGTGGGGTCCCTCCCACGGGCCACAGTCCTCCGTGAAACTGCTCCGGCGTGGGTCATCTCTTCCACGGGGTGCAGTCCCTCTAGAACAGCTGCCCCAGCGGGCCCTCCACGGGCCACAGCCTCCTTCAGGCCTCCACCTGCTCTGGCGTGGGGTCCTCCACGAGCTGCAGGTGGATCTCTGCCCCTCCGTGGACCTCCATGGGCTGCAGGGGGACAACCCGCTCCACCATGGTCTTCACCACGAGTTGCAGAGGAATCTTGGCCAGGAGCCATATTACTCCTCCCCCTCCTTCTGAACTGACCTTGGCGTCTGCAGCCGTTCCTCACAACAGGCTGGCAGACGCCTCTCAGGATCCTTTTTACATCTTATTCACTTCTCATCTCCTCTCCACTTCTTGCAGCCGGGCCGGGCCGAGTTGGGCCCAGTCGGCTGCCCGGCGGGAGGCCAGAGGGTGAGGCCTGCAAGGCCCATGAGGCTCGCGCCTCCCCCTCTCTGCCCCCCACTCAGCTGCTTCACATCTTCTCCTCCTCTTTTTCCTGTTTTCCCCTACTTAAATACGTTATCGCAGAGGCGTTATCACGGGACATTCTGCTACCAATTGGCTCGGCCTTGGCGAGCAGCAGGTCCGCCCTAGGCCCGGCCGAGTCCACTGAACAAAGGGGAGCGACTTCTAGCAGTTTCCTACAGAAGCTACCACCTTAGGCCCCCCCTCACTAACAAAACCAGAACATGATATATCTATTTATTATTACAATGTCCAAGAAGTAAAAAAAAATTACAAGGAATTTATTGCATGTTGGATGACTTACTTAAGGACAGCACTAAGAGAAAAGAGAGATTTACCACAATAAGGAAACAATGGAAATTAATTAATTCTTAGGGGTATAAAAAAATTTCTGAGAAATGCAGGATTATGTCCAGTAATCTCAGGTACTAATGAAGATGCTGATTCAAAATGGAAAAAAATATAGTTAACATGAAAGACTAAAGGAACAACTCCATGTAAAAAGAAAAGGGATATAATTTAAAAAATAATTATAAAGCCGCATTTGGAAAGCAAAGTTAATGAAGACTCTTTCGCAGTAAAAACTGAAATCTCAGTTTGAGACCACAATATAACCATGAGGGAGGCCAAGGAACTGTTCCAACAATGCAAAAAACCAATGCCTGCCTAGCTTGGTAGTGAATCAATTAAAAGTGGAAATGTTGATGTGACTGCAGCAAAGGAATTTAGCTACAAGGCTAATAATGAACAAAAATGAGGAAAAAAAATTACAAAATATACAAAAGCAAATACATAGGAGAGTTGGAACACTGGTAAAACAACTGTTAAAGGAGATTTGAGAAGCAATAAGAATCTTCAGGATAATGCTTTTTACTTGAGAATTCACAGTTTCTGAAATTAATTGCCAAAATAATTCAAAGGGCTTTTGAATCGTTTTAGTGGTACAAAAAGTTCTTAAGAAATGGAAGAAAACAGATCTACTAATGGTAACCTAAAAGGTCAGTGTTATGATGTTCAATTTTATGGCCAGCCACTGAGAAGATGAAAAGTCAGTCAGTGGCAAGAAATACTAAATATTAACTGTCAACAGCAGGAAAAAATATGC
Source organism: Chlamydotis macqueenii (assembly GCF_036417535.1). Taxonomy (NCBI): domain Eukaryota; kingdom Metazoa; phylum Chordata; class Aves; order Otidiformes; family Otididae; genus Chlamydotis; species Chlamydotis macqueenii. The sequence goes on along the minus strand of NC_141557.1, from coordinate 82,703,052 downwards.
CCCTAACATGATAAGGGACAAAATATGGGGCCATCTAAGAACATATTAGTATTAGAGAACAGATGACTGAGTTAGCATGGATTTCTATGAAGTACAAATGTATGAACTGCAAATACAGTAAGATAATAAAGCAGCATTATTCTATATAAGGCAAAATCAGAATTGCCCAGTTTGTGCTCACAATGTGCCAGTCTCTTCTTGCTTTCATTACACTGAACGCAAAGTAGAGGTGAAAAAGAGTTGTTTAGCAAGCCCATGACATCTTCCAGCATTTAAGTGAGATGGAACCAATCACAAATAATACCTGAAGAGCTCACCTCCTCATATAACAAATGCTTTGAAGTCTTGTCTGAATTTTATTTGAAATTGTCATACTGGGTGGCTAACTGTGTCACAAAGACATCTTATTCAGACCTAAATGAACGTAGAAGATAGAGATAAGTTTACATATAGTGGTAAGATTCCCAATATCAGCTCCCAATATTGCCTTGTAATATCCAAGTGGTTGTACTGAGATAACTTGCTTAGTATGGTGCAAGAACTGCTACCTACAGATAAGTATGTAGGCTCCAATTTCAGAGAAGGGAATAAGTATATTTTTACATTGAGAAGGTTCTCTTAATAGTGTTGAAAAAATATATCAGTTGTTGAGAGTAATGTAGTTCAAGTGTCATTTCAGTTGTAGCCCTGAAGGAAATTATCCACGTTTCCTGTCAGATAAAGAAGTTTCACATTAATGTTGCTACCTCGTTCTAGTGAACTGCAGGGATTCTATGCCCACAGATAATCTAAGCCTTTTCCCAAACATCTGTGTCAACAAGATATGTAGAAAATAGACTGGTTTCCTGATAAAAATATACAGCTCAAGCTTAAACCATTATGCAAAAAACCACTACTACACATAATTTAGTGTAGCCTGAAGGAGTATGTTGCATTGGATTGACTTTGGTAGCAAGTATGGGCAGGTACAAATGTTGTGCTTCTTCAGCCACTAAATACATAAGAGAGATATCCATTAATTACGTAAACACACTACAACCACCCACAGTGTAGATGCTGTACTATAACAGAAAAAATATGTCAATAGGTTAATCTTCTAAGGGAAAAGCTGAAATTGTTCTGCTGAAAAGCACGGTCTTTCAGTAATGCTGAATAAGCATCTGGACAGATTGGAGGCTGGGTTTTGGCTGTGAGGTTTTTTTTTGTTTCAAAATCATACCCTTCACTGAACAGTTGGTAATTATGAAGTCTGTGTTTAGGTGACTGTGACAGATATTTTTTTTCCTCTTTCCAGCCTCTACGGAGAAGTGACATTTCCTTATAAGAAGACACTTGCTGTCAGACTCACACTGACTTTTCATTGTATTTTTATTTATTTATGGAAAATTATTCACAGAAACCTGGAAATAGACTAAGATCATTGTGTGAGATATAATTAATGTGCAAGAATCACAAGTATGTTAATTTTAGTATTCAGAGTAAACTGCACTGAATTCTTCAGTAGACAAAATGTTAATGGTCTTGACAGTATCTGTTCCACAAAAACTTGTGAAAGAGCTCAATCTTTTTTTTTTTTATTATAAATCTCACTACTATTTTAAATTTAAGAAGAAGATGCAAGATATTATTTGTGGTGTTGTTCATGATTTCCTTGATTTCACAGAGATTCTTTTTCCTTTGACTTTTCACAGGCAAATTAAGAAGTATCTCAGGGCAAGACTGAATGGAGTCTGCAGTCAGAGGAGGTGGAGAATAACCCAACTAGAAACTAATTTGGAGCTTAGTATGGACACAGATAGGTGAAAAGATTGGTACTAAATTGTCAGAAATTGGACAGTAACTTTTACTCTATGGAATGCATTGAGACACGAATGTAAATGGGATATTCTAGGATGTAATTCCATCTTCTTGAGTTTGGATTGAGACATGTAGTTGGGTGCAAAGTATTTTGTTTGGTTTTGTTTTGGTTAATTTTACAAACCAAGGTGTAATCTGGATGTTTCTGAAAAACACATAGGCATCCATATAAAGAGGAAATCTTCGCATTTCAATTTTATTCTTCAAGTTAGGAAAGAAGGAAAAAATCAGATCAGTGACTACTCTTGGGTGCTACTTACCAAAATAATAATAAGGAACAGAATTAGTTGTCGGAGATATCTCCAGCAAGACAACTTTGTGTCAAGCACTCTGAAAAGCTGATTTTTGTAAACAGCTTGCACATCTTGCTTCCCAAATGAAATATTAGTAAATTGTTCTCATACGTGTGCCCAATAAGTACAGAAAACAGCCAATGGAAGAAGTTACATCTTTTCTGTGGTCGTTTAATAATTTATGGTTTTTGCTAATACACAGTCCTCAACAGTCGTTGCAATTAGAATTAATTAATCCTCAGAAAGAGCAACTAATGTGTAATCATGTTTAACGTGAAGATGATAGATTGAGAAGTTTATTTGGTTGTAAGATAAATGGGGCAAATGAATAAGCATGTTCAAAAGTTGCACCTGTATTTGAGCAAATTAAAATACATCTTAATATGTAATTAACATGATTTTGAGTCAAATATGCTCTATAGTACAGAAAAGTTCAATTAGCTCTTACTTTTGTATTATTTATAATGAAACTACTTGCTTTTTGTTTATAATTTTCTGGGAGTGTTAATTAAGTCCAGATGATCATTTATTCCTCAAGAGAACTAGCTGTTAATCATGTAAGGTTTTTATTTCTATTATGTAATCAGTTAATTTTGCATATATACCTATGACAAAAAAAGCCATAATATTTCTTCAGTTTTCACAGCCCACTCCCCTAAACTTGTACAACAATACTGTAGAACAACATACTTCAATGAGAATATAAAGGTTCTGAAATGTGAAGGTTAAAATTAGATACATACCACCTTTTTTTTTTTTTTGTGCACTTGAACATCACCTAAAGTTTCTCCAAAAGCCACCACTTACTGCAGCAATAAAAGACTAATTGTATTACTTACTGATCTTCTGCAACAGAGAGTTAAACAAGGAAGGAAGTATGTGCATTTTACATACCAAAACAAACTAGAGAACAATTAAATCTATGAAGAAAGCACCTGAAATCTCTCTTTCTTTCTGTAGCTATTCTTTTCTTTTTGGAGAAAAGGTGTATGATACGTTGTGAAAAGTACAGTAAAGAAAAGATTGTATTTTCTGTAAAAGATTTCCATCTTATACCTGGGAGCCTCTGCCACTGAAGGATGCCAGCTGTGAAGGGCAATATATCACCACTGTATTGAAATCTGAGCTCAGCAAAATGAATATGTCATTCAGAAAGGCAAACTCTTACTTTGTCCTAAAGCACAGTAGCATTTAGGGACCAAGAAATTAAAATGTCCTGTGAATCATTAGGGGCTATGGGCAGGGCAGCAGGATTATGCCACTCTCGCCCATTTACCAGGTGAAGACAATTTTGAACACACTGGTGATACCTTGCTACCCTGCTACTGTAACTCAAACAATGACTTCAGCTTTGACACTTCCAAGACTCTGAAACAGGCACTTGCTGAGTTACTGACAGCATTCCCTTTGGACCCAAGACCATGAATCATGAGTTAAGATACTTAGTGGATCACGTCAGCTGATAAGGAACCCTAGTCCTGGTTTGTTTTTTGGGTTTTTTTCCCCTTTTGTGGCTTCCTCTTGTGCATAAGGTCATCATAGATATTTATTCTCTTTTTCTAGACTGCTAGTGAGATCATACCACACTATTTAAATCCTGAATGTTTCTCTTCACAAAGACAATTACTTTAAAATATCATGTCTTTTTGGAGCAAATATAGTTAGAACAAAAACTCATGAACAAACAGCAAACTTTATTCAAATGTAATGACTGTGAATTATTACTGGCTAAAGGGGCAAGAAGAAAAATAAGTCTTTTACAATTTCTCTGGAACTGTTAAGGTTACAACTTCAGGTGAAGTTTTTTTTGCAATGTGATCAATCAAAGTAGTTAATGTGTTTAACTAACTACTTAAACACAAGACTCTGCTGAAGGGTCAGAAAAAGTGCCTTAACAGGAAGGTAAAGCCATTCCAGATTCACAGCATAATGTGAGAATGTTCACATTATTGCTCTAAATTGAACTAAATTACACTAAATTAGGTTGTCAAAATAAAATAAGAATAAAAAAAATAATACTTTTAAAAAACTATTTGGTCTATAACAAATAAGTAAAGCTTGAGGACATTTAATAATTAAAATTTTGGAATTAGCAAAAATTATAATTCACTGGAAGACCTTTAAAATTTTCAGAGTTAGGAAAGGATAAGTTTTCAAACATTTGGAATCCAATAATCATTGAAAAAGATAGACTGAAAGGGAACCTGAGCCCAGACAGTCCAATCTGCTGCTCAGAGTTGGTGAACTTGGACCAGATTGCTCAAGGCTTTATCCAGTTGGATGTTGAAAATCTCCCATTTCTTTCCACAAATTTTAAAAATCGAAAACTAAGAATTGTAAAGACTTTATAACTTCAAGTTACAGTGTCTTCTTGTGTCATCAATTTTAACCAGCAAACTAAACCTTCATAAGTCTGCCAATGAAGCTCTATGATCCTTCTGTGGAATAGAGAGCTCTCTTTCACAGCTGTTCTCCTCTTAGAGTAGTCCTAACCACATAGAATTAAGAAGTTGTTAGATTAAAGCTGTCACGAAATCAGGGCAACATAGTCTGTTTCGAAAAAAAAAAAACAACAAAACACATACTGTATGTTTCCATGTTTCCATGGATAAAATGAATTTCCTTGTTAATGTGTTAACAGATTTTTTTTCTGCTGCAGTGTTGAATATGACTGAACATCTGCTATAGATAAGTACATGCAGTGTTTAAACAAATATACCAGCTGGCACCTTGAAACCACCCTTACTTCAGTAAGTCAGAAACCAGAATTATTTCTGACCAGCTAAGAATTTTTGCATTTTAAAAAATATAATAATTTAAAAAAAAAAAAAAGAGCAAAATAAAATGAAAAACGAACACTGAACAAATTCAATAGAGACTCAGTCTAAGAATCTATTTGATCATATAACAGATTTCTTCACTAGTTTCTTTTTTTAATCTAAACTGGAAAAGAAAAGAAATACATTGAAATGGTCCAATAGCTAGCTCTAAATACTACTTACTCCACCTTTTTTTTTTTTTTCCAGTTTATTCTTTCTTTCTTGTAGGACATACTGTAAATGGTCTGCAATATACTTGAATTCTTATAGTGGCATGAATCTCTAGGTTGCCAAGTTGCTTATTACGTAGTGGTTGCTCTCCAACTGGCTGGCAATGGTTCAGGTATAGGGAGTGGTCACTATCTGGGTAAAAGTATGGTTGAGATGCATGGTTGTGTGATGTACAAACAAATTCTAATTCTCAACAGAAAACCTTCAATCATTTCTTTATATATGTATTAAGAGATGACAAGAATTATTATACTTAGAGGCTTGCTTGCCTTTACAGCTCATCACTGAGAAATATATGAATTGAATGAACGGCAATCTTAGTTGATATTAAATTTGTTTAATTTGTGGTACAGATAAATTAACCTACCCTTTAATTTACTATATTATCACAGATAGTTTCTGAAGTTGTTACTGTTTTTTCTTTCTTTTTTTGCTTAATGTTCATTTCCAGATCTCAACTGTCAGAAAGAAAAGACCCTGAGAGAAATGAGAATTCAAACCGCCTAGTTTTAGATATTGACTTGCAGATGACTGTAAAGGGGGCAACTCCTTTCCATCACAAAAGAATAACATAACCTCTTCTGGAAAGTGTCAACTGTATCACCTCTGATCCTGCTCTGAATTTTCCTTGGGAAAAAAACCCTATAATTTCTCATTAACTTGTCCTGTAGCTTCAGTTCCAGTTTCTTATAAGACAGAGGAAGGACACCAGTATGTGTCAACACAGAAGAGGCTTAATTCTGATTTCAGATAGAGGCTAGAATGTTTGGAATTTAGTCTCCTATACTTTGCAGTAAAACTTTACAAATCTTATTATAGACTTTACAATTGCATATATTATAAGCTTGATAATTGATAGGAATATTTAGAAACTTCCACATTTTCAAATTTTTAAATTTAACAGCTATAACATTTAAAATTTTCATTGAATGTACAGCTTTCTGATTAGGAAAGTATTGATAATGTCCCCAGGGAAAAGATACAAACAATTAACAAACTACAATCATTTCACAGAAAATACTGACATATGTCTGTACTGCCTCTTCATCCAAATGTGAGTCCATACTGTACAAGAGGAATTGTCAAGTAATTATTTTGTGTTAATGAGACATTTTGTTGGAGAGTTACAAGGCTTTTTTTTTTCTTTTTCCCTGTGACAGTGTACTTCTCTACACGTGGCTATGACCACAAATAGTAAAGCTTCCCTTTATTGTCTTTTTATGACATTGTTCTGGTTTTGTTTAGTGAAGGGAGGCTGTGGTGGTAGCTTCTGGAAGAAGCTGCTAGAAGTTGCTCCCCTTTGTTCAGTGGACTTGGCCGGGCCTAGGGCAGACCTGCTGCTGGCCAAGGCCCAGCCAAATTGGTAGCAGAATGTTCTGTGACAATGCCTCTGCCATAACAGATTTAAGAAGGGGAAAACATAAAAAAAAAAAGAGAGATGATCTGAAGAAGCTGAGTGGGGGCAGAGAGGGGGAGGTGCAAGCCTTGTGGGCCTTGCAGGCCTCACCCTCTGGCTTCTGGCCAGGTGGCCATCTGGGCTGAACTCAGCCCGGCCTGGCTGCAAGAAGTGGAGGGGAGATGAGAAGTGAATGAGATGTAAAAACATCCTGAGAGGCATCTGCCAGCCTGTTGTGAAGAGTTTTTCTTGTGAAAGGAATGGCTGCAGACGCCAAGGTCAGTGAAGAAGGAGGGGGAGGAGTAATGCGGCTCCTGGCCAAGATTCCCCTGCAGCCTGTGGTGATGACCATGGTGGAGCAGGTTGTCCCCTTGCAGCCCATGGAAGTCTGCAGAGGAGCAGAGATCCACCTGCAGCCCTTGGAGGACCCCATGTTGGGGCAGGAGCATGTCCAAAAGAGGCTGTGGCCTGTGGAGGGCCCAGTACATGAAGGACTGTAGCCCGTGGGAGGGACCTCATGCTGGAGCAGGGAAGAAATGTGAGGAGTTCTTCCCCTGACGATGAAGCAGTGGCATAAAATAACGCATGATGAACTGACCATAACCCCCATTCCCTCTTCCCCTCTGTGCCGCTCAGGCAGGGGGGGAAGGTGGTAGAGATAATGTTAAGCTTGGAAAGAGGGAGGGGTGGGGGGAGGTTATCTTGTTCTCTGTCTCATTATCCTGCTGGTTTTTTAGTAATAAATGAATAATTTTCCCAAGTCGAGTCTGTTTTGCTTGTAACAGTAGCTTTAAGGATTTCTCTCTGTCCTTATCTCAAACCTCGAGCCTTTTTCTTATATTATCTCTCCCTATTCTCTCGGAGGGTGCGGGGAGTGAGAGAGAGACTGCATAGTCTGGCCCTGACTGAGGCTATACCACGACATCCATTCTGATGGTAACTGTACAGACAAGGGTTACCCATTGTAAGACATAAACAGGCAGCTGAACTCTATGGGGCATTGACTTATCTTCACAGAATCATCATAGTATACTTTAGGTTGGAAGGGACCTTCAAAGGTCATCTAGTCCAACCCGCCTGCAAGGAGCAGGGGCATCTCCAGCTCAATCAGGTTGCTCAGAGCCCCGTCCAACCTGAGCTTGAATGTTTCCAGGGATGGAGCATCTACCATCTCTCTGGGCAATGTGTTCCAGTGTTCTACCACCCTCATTGTAAAAATTTCTTCCTTACATCTAAGCTAAATCTACTGCCTTCTATTGCAACAGGCCCAGGTAAAAAATTGTCCCCGTCTTTCTTATAAGCCCCCTTTAAGTATTGAAAGGCCATAATAATATCTCCCCAATGTACTGATGTCTGAGATTTACTGATTTATTTATGTTTTCTGTTGTTTTATTCTATAATAATGAAAAGTAAATGTGTCTCTCACTGAAATAAAAGACTGTATGGTGTTAGAATTTGCTTGTTTAGCTAAAAGGCAAATTCATTAGGAAATTAATTTTTTTCTGCCCTTTCAGTTGAGAAGGAAATGCTGGGTGCAGTACTTTAGTGAAAGTAATTAATATAATTGTTAACTTAATGACTGGAAGCCAACAACTTTTAAATTAATGAATGGTAATCGACAGCTCTTACTATCTGCCTTGTATATATGTGTGAGTGTGTTTATATTACAGAAAAGTGCAGGAGTTCACAGTTTTCGGGGAGAGCTCAGTCTTCCTTTTAAGTGTTATCTGAGGACATTAGCATTAAATAGAAAACTACTTTGACATTAATCTTCTAGATAAACCATGTTTATATGTTTATGCTTTAATATGCTTACGGTAGTTTTAGGGGCAAGTAAGATTGGATAGTGCATACATTATATGACTTAGAAAATTGTATGCAGTGAAGAAGTAAGGCATGGCATGCAGATAATTTTAAAGTATTTACGAGGTGGAAGAAGAAACAAAGGAGATGGATTATAAAGAGAGGAGTTTTCAAAAGACTGGTCATTTTTCAGTTAGAAAAGGTCAGTTTTTGAAACTTGGGATCCTGAAGTTGATTTAAGTACCTGTAGTAATGTAGGTTAATTAAAATCTTTGCAAATTGTTTCTTACTTGCTTACATCAATTACATCAAGAATGAGTCTGTTTTTCTAAGGTTTCTTCAAATGCCATCAACACTGTCTAACAGATATTAACAAACCACTGCAGAAATTGATAAATGAAACATATAACCATTTTAGAGTTTATGAGAATTTCTGTTAATTTTCTGAATTAGGTGTTTAAATAAGTACCTAAATATAGGCTTAAGCTCTGTATAGAGATATATATTTGCAGTGTAGTTTTCAAGTTGTTTTATTATCTAGAATTTGTTTTGAAACAAAGCCAGGTCATTAATGATTGAAAATGTCTACTGTCTGTGATTAGACTTCAGTGAGAGGACTTGCATGTGCATATTTCCAAATCCTGAGTCTCCCAGGGATTAACTAGCATGATTGTCTGCTCTTCCACTAATACTTCAGATGAATTGGCAAAGCTGAAAATATTCTACCATTCTCTTTTCTCCTTATCTCTTTTGTGAATGGATGTATGACTTTGTGTCTACAAGGTAAGCTTACCATTTCTCAGGACCACTGAATTCAGATGAAATACAAAAACAGGGCAGTTCAAGCCACATGCAGTAGTGAACAAGAACTTCGACTTCAAGTATCTTTTAAATGTAATGTGCTTCCTTGTTTTACTAGCATTTGAGGGAAGACAAGGAGAAAGGCAATGTGACATGGAAACAATTAATAGAAGAAACACTGATTCATAAGCATGTGCTAGGTAACATTATGAAACTGATCAGTAATTATTTACATGTGTTTTCTGTGTAAAGCTGGTGACACTCCAGAGAAAACAGATAATATCTGTATAATATTAACTTATGCAATATCCGTTACAAAGGCACTGCAGTGGCAGTTCAGTGGGGGGAATGGTTAAAACTGAAACAGTTGATCTTGGACTAAATGGTGACAGAAGAAATAATCTTATAGTATGTAAGTCCTTTAACTCCTAGAGGAACTGTTAAATGCAATTGTATCTATATCCAAAGTCTAAATTCATTAGCACAATAGAAGCATGAAATATCAGTCTCCATGCCTATATTTGTAACGGGTGGGAAGCAAATGGCTGGAGTTAGGATTAAAGAGGGACACTAAGAATTTGCTAGAGGGAGAACCTGAATAGGACCACCCTGTCTGGAGAGCAACACACTTATTATCTAGGTTCAGAAGCAAAGCCAGGATTCACATGTCACCATGATCCTCTGTCTGTAGATTAGAACTTTGACTTTCTGACCAGAAAAAAAAAATAGTACCTCAATAACTAGCTACATATTAAATATAATTAGACTACTTTTTATATTTACAAGCCTTTGGCTCCAGTCTTGCAGTTAAGATCTAGACATGAAGTCTTGCTGATTAAAGTGTTTACTTGTTTTACCAAGACACATGTGATGTTGAAGGCATGGTGATGTAAGGCATGATGCTCTATGCTCACAAACATAGACTGGGGTTTTTTTTTGTTTGCTTTGTTTTGTTTTGTTTTGTTTTTGTTAAGGAAAGGAAAGAATCCAAATAAAGTATCATGAAAGGGAACTCCCAGGAGAGCTATATCTACAAATATATTTAGCATGGGCAGAAGCTGGGAAATAATTTGTGTCACACTGCAGAGGGCCATTGATGGATGGGAGAGGGATGGTACAGCCAAGTGTCTGCACTGGGTAAGAATTATTTTTTAAAAATGCATTAACTCACACTTTTCCTACTAAAGCAGATGGCTGTGTAACATATTGCAGTTCAAAGAAAACCCAGAGTACCACAAGAGGCTGTTCCCTTGAGTAATGAAGCTGGTTATGTACAAAAAAAAATTAACATGGGTAGCTTTTCAGTTGCCTGAAACAAAGTTGACTTAGTGTGCAATAGGCCTTATTAAAATAGATTGACTGATTTCATGCCTTTCAAAATGTCTTTATAACAGGCATTCAGGACAATAATGGATTGCACACCTGTAACTGTTATGTCTTACTTTTGTCTGTAATTTAACATTGTCCTATCTGATGCTTAGTGGAAGATGCCTCTTCCCTGAAATGTACTTGCAACTTAGATGTAATTTCTTACTGAACAGGTTAACAGAAAATAACATTTATTTTTTTTAAAGACAAAAATACAGTAATGAAAATTTCATTAAATTGAATTTCAAAGAGTAGGTGAAATGATGTGGAACTGAATTAGTAATTGAATATATGAAAGCACCATTAATGAGCACATTTAGATTGGCTGCCCTAAAAAAAACCAGAGCTGCCTCTTCACAAAGTAAAGGGTCATTGGCCATACTTTGTGCCAATATAATTGTTTTGTTCTGTGAGGTGAAAAAGTAGCTTTGTTTATGAGCATGTTTGACTGCATTTTTGGTGACATCACCCATGAACTTCCTGATAAAGAGGACACTACATGTGAATTTGTTTCATATATAAAAACTTTTTTCATTAATTTTATTATCTATAATAAAATACTAATAACTGAAGATAACATATCACAAAGAAAAAGAACAATGCTTCCCACATTTCCTGCTTCTCAGGACAAATTCCATGAGCATCTTTTGAATATGTGTGCTGAGATGTGCAAACCTCTAGGATGCATAAAAGCATGCTGAGCGACCCTCCATCATGTTTGAAAAGTCATGGCAGTCAGGGAAGTTCCCAGTGACTGGAGAAAATGGAATATCACACCCATTTTTAAAAAGGAGCACCCTGGGAACTACCGACCATTCAGGCTCACCTCTGTACCTGGTAACATCATAGAATAGATCCTCTTGGAAAATATGTTGAAACATACGGAAGACAGAGAGGCAGCTAGAGACAGCCAAGATGGTTTCACCAAGGACAAATCATGCCTGACTAATCTAATGACCTCCTACAATGGAGTGACTGCATCAATGAACAAAGGAAGAGCTACAAATGTCATCTACCTGAACTTCTGTAAAGCTGCTGAAACAGTCCCACGCAACACTCTTGCTGCTCAATTGGAGAAATTTGTTAGATTAATAAGGTATTGGCTGGATGACCATATACAAAGTCCAAGCGGAAAACAGTAACAAATGGTATCCCTCAAGGTTGTATACAGAGACCAATACTATTTAACATCTTAATCAATGACATGTTGTGGGATTGAGTGCACTCTCAGTAAGTCTGCAGGTGACACAACCTGAGTGGTGCGGTTGATTCACTTGAGGGAAGGGATGCCTTTCAAAGCGACCTTGACAGGCTTGAAAAGTGGGCTCAGGTAAACCTCATGAAGTTCAACAAGGCCAAGTGCAAGGTCCTGAACCTGGGTCAGGGAAATCTCCAGTATCTGTACAGACTGGATAAAGAATTGTTTGAGAGTAGCCTTGCAGAGAAGGACTTTGGCATACTGGTGGATGAAAAACTGTGTATGAGCTGGCAACGTGCGCTTGCAGCTCAGAAAGCCAACCGCATCCTGGGCTGCATAAAAGGAAGTGTGTCCAACAGGTCAAGGGAGATTATTCTCCCTCTCTACTCCACTCTCATGAAACCCCATCTGGAGTACAGCATCCAGCTCTGAGGTCCTCATTACAAGACGTATATGGACCTGCTAGAGCAAGTCCAAAGGAGGGCCACAAAAATAATTAGAGACCTTGAACAACTCTGAGATTGTTCAGCCTGGAGAAAAGAATGCTCCAGGGAGACCTTTTCAAGGCTTTTCAATACTTAAAAGGGACTTACAAGAAAGACAGACTTTTTACTAGGACTTGTATTGACAAGACAAGGGGCAATGATTTTAAACTGAAAGAATGTAGCTTTAGACAGTATGTAAGAAAGAAACGCTTTATGATGAGGGTGGTGAGACACTGTAACAAGTTGTCTAGAGAAGGAAAATTCGAAAATTTAGTTAAGCAAAAATGAGTCACTTAAGTTTTTTCCTCTAGTAGAATAGACAGAAAAGTTTATTTTATTCTCTGTAGAGTAGAAAGAGCTCTTGTCACAAAAGGTAATTGTTCACTATTTGGTCCACTTGAATTTTTTTCATACTTGTTTAATAAGTAATTAAGCAGGAATTTTGCTCCTTAGAAACTGCCATTTTTTAATTAGTGAGCTATCTAAATGCAAACAGCTCCCATGGTATATCACTATTTGCAACAGGAAAAGTTGAGCACGTGATCATTCATTCTTTAGAAACTGGCCATGCTTGTTACAAAGCTATGCTCTAAGGGTTTTTCACATAATCAGTGTGTCTATTGGTTATAATTCATATTAATTCACCAGATATTCACTACGTCACTGTTTACATGGCTGAAAAGCACTTCCATATATTCTCAATGTCTTTGACTTGAATAGCTGAGACAATAAGCTATAATGACCTCAGCAGGGAACATCATTTGTTGTTTTAAATACAGCAAATTATACAAAGTCAAATGTATGACAGAAATTCACTAGCCTAGTACAAAAGTCGTTAACTCAGACTGAGATCTGTCTTACTTCCAGTGATTTGAGTGGAATTAAGCCAGTGTGAAATTTGGCGCATTAGCTTCTGTATCATTTCTGCTACACGTAAATTTGTACATTCTGTTTTCAAACATTTTATTACCAAGATGAACAACCTCTCTCCTATTGCATTAAGAATCCACTTGCATGACAAGGAATGGCTGGCATAATGTAAACCACGTGAACTCATTAAAAATAACTATCTTGACACAGTGGGTTGTGCCACTCAGGGACTGATTTCAAATCCTGACTCAAGTCTGTTACTTGCTGACTGGCAAAGTGTCAGAGATTCATGAGATCTCAGACAGACTCTATCAGCTCTCTGCACACTTTCATATCTAGTATCTGTAAGTATTAGCTGCATAATATCTTATTCTAAGAAGTTACTGTACAATTGTCATTTGTGGTGTAACAATTAATGTAGCAGTATGACTGAATGGCTCCAAAGATTTTTGGAAGGTTATGAGATAGTTAACTTTTGATGCTGCTTGACCCAAAAGTTAAAAAAAAGTTTAATCTCAATTTGATTAGCTGAAGAAATATTTGACTTAAACATAGGATTTCCATTCTTTATTATATTAGGTTCCTTTCTATACTGTTTCACAAGAAGGTATGGTGAGTCATGAGACAGATAGCCATTTAGATGGACCTTCAAGAACATGTGGAGTATTTTTCCTGCCATCACTTCTGATAGTAGTGTTGTTGGTTTTCAGCACTATTAACTCTGTGCTTTATTTTCAAAACCTGAGTTATCTTAACTTAGTTTTCAAAATGGCTTATCTGCATTGATGCAGATACTGTATTTCTGAGCAGAGCAACACATAGCTGTAATGGTTACCAGGGAAAGAAACACAGAGTTCTGTATAAAGAATGAGCACAAGAGGCTTAGTAAAATGAGCCTGGTAGCTCTCAGAGTATGTACACAGGTTTTTAATCCATGGTAGATCAGGTTTTTTTTCCTTAGAGTAAATCTTGATTCTCTGCTGCAGCAAACTGTATGTCATCATTCACGTCTCAGAGGTAAAATGCAGCTGTTCCTATTATACATTAATTTTGCTTATCTGTGCATAACTACAGAGGACTCAGAACAAGGGCAAATCAGGCCTGTTGAATAATTCCTGCACACTCTTTTATGCCATAGTAATTTCTTTGAACACACATTTTCTGATAGCTCATTATTTGGTTACAAACTACTAGAGCTGGTGTTCCCATTTATGATACTGTAACGAAGAACAGCAATATATTGATTTCTTACCTGTTTGCCGTAGTGCAATTTGTGAATGTCTATTCAATTGCAATAGTGAAAAGAATTTAATAATGTGTTTTATCACTGAGCTCTGCAAAAATTGTTTACTTCTCATCACTTGAATTAAAACAGAAATATTAAGCCCCTAATTGACAAGACAACTATTTGGCATAGATTGTGCAGAGCACTTGACTTGCGCTAAACTTACCTAGTAATTCATCAAAACCTCTAAAAAAAATGGGATTTACTTTCCAATACCTTCTCCCCCAAGTGGAATTTTATTTTATTAGAATAAAATACTTGAAATAGGAAGACTTAAACTGGCAAATCCTGCTATAATGCTCTTCTTTTGGATGCACTCATCACTGCTCTTGCTTTATCTGACTGATGACTATGAAGTCAAAACACAACGTGGATTTGTTTAGAGAGGAAAGGATTCAAGAAAGGAAAGAACCTCAGCAGATAGATAAAATAGAACTTGGTAATATAATATCCATGTTTGACAGTGCTTCTCTAGCACTTAACAAATATGAAAATACTCAAACTTTCCTTAGTTTCTAAAAAATCAAATAAAAGTTGTGGATGCTCCATCATTGCAAGTGTTTGAAGTCAGGTTGACTGGGGCTTTGAGCAACCTGATCTAGTGATAGATGTCCCTGCCCATGGCAGGAAGTTTGACTAGAGGATCTTTAAAGGTCACTTCTGACCCAAACCATTTTATAGTTCTGTATTTTTTTCCTAAAATTTATACTTTTTATTTGAAATAGATTGAGCAATTTAATGAATATCCACCATTTTTACTTCTTTGATTCAGTCTAACTATTAAGCACTATCAAACAGAATCTTGCTATCATTGGAGATAAAAAGAAATTACTACATCATCTTCTACAGCTAGAGAGAGGAATACAGAGTAATTGTAAGTTGTTAAAAAGAAACTCTTTCAGCTGGTCAAAATTAGTACTTTATAACACCATCTTTTCTAATAATGGTTGAAGAAGTTACTGAGCACGAGAAAAATGGAATCTCTGACTACAATAGACAGAAAAAGTAGAAGAATAATGGTCCCCTTAAAATCACTTTGACATTATTATTGTTGCAAATTAGGACTGAATTTACTTTTGCTGGCATACCATTGGAGTTGTGCTATATATCTTCAGATTTCTTACTGAGACAATCTTGTTTTGCAGTTTTAAAAACTTCAGTCAGTCTCACAATGGAGTGTCCTCAAAAGAATTCAGCAGTGTGGTTTAAGGAAGCTTAACGTTAAAAGTGCTCTTTGTTGCATGGCAAAAAAAAAGGACAGCCTTTGGCCCTGATTAAAATCATAAAAGAACACAGTTATGTTTCCAGACACAAAACAAAATCTAGCAGAATTTCATAGTCTAATGTCATGGCTCAATGACTAATGCTTGTTACAGACCAGTCCCTGTCTTACAAGTTAAATAATACATTTTCCAAACGTTCACATTCCTTCTCTTTATGAAAAAAAACCACAAACTTCATCAGATGCCTTTGAGAATCATAGTCTTTCCTATACCAAATTTATTCTTCAAGTATTAGAGAAATTAGCTCTGCTTACAGTATTTTTGGTCAATATGTTTGCACAAAATGTTGAAGCTTGAGTACAGGTGTATGAATATGCATATGAGCCACATTGGTAAATGTTTAAATAAGTGACTTCTCTATAAAAATATGATTTACCCAAACACATATGGTATTTTTGTTTTGTTTTGGATAAGAACTGAGTAAAGTAAATTAGATTTGGGAATTTAAGTAAAAATTTTGTCAGGAAATATAATACCTACTATGAATTTTTTTTGGCATGTGCGGTCTCATGTCATGTAAGATTTGTGTCCTGAAATACCACTACCTGAATCAGGTACAAAAGCTGGTTTTTGCACTATGTCACTTAGTACTTGCTTCAGAACTATGATATGTAAGTGAAACTGAAGTCGACACTGGGAGGAGATAGATTCTGTCTTCTGATGTACTGGTATGGTTTCATTAGTGGTATGTGGGTGATCTGCATGCCTCTGAGGGAATTTCACTTCAATCAAATAATTTCACCAAGCGTTATAAGGGTGGAACATTTTCTATATTGCACGTACTGCAAATGTCTGATTAAATTCAGAAGAAAAGGATCTGGAAGAAGGAAAAGAGGGAGAGTATAAAACTGCTTGTGGTCAGTTGACCTTGGCTGGATGCCAAGCACCTACCAAAGCTACTGTATCACTCCTTTCCTCAGCTGGACAGGAGAGAGAAAATATAACAAAAGGCTTGAGGGTCAAGATGGGGACAGGGAGATCACTCAACAATTACCATCATGGGCAAAACAAACTCAACTTGGGGAAATTAGTTTAATTTATTACCAATCAAAGTCAGAGCAGGATAATAAGAAATTAAAAATTAATCTTAAAACACCTTCCTCCCATTCCTCCCTTCTTCCTGGGCTCAATTTCACTCCCAATTTCTCTACCTCCTCCCAGCAAACAGTGCAGGGAGATGAGGACTGGGGATTGTGGTTAGTCCATCACATGTTATCTCTGCTGCTCCTTTCTCCTCATGGGGAGGACTCCTCACACTCTTCCCCTGCTCCAGTGTGGGGTCCCTCCCACAGGAGACAATCCTCCACAAACTTCTCCAACATGAGTCCTTCCCATGAGCTGCTGTTCTTCATGAACTGCTCCAGCATGGATCCTTTCCACAGGGTGCAGTCCTTCAGGAACTGACTGTTCCAGTGTGGATCCCCCATGGGGTCACAAGCCCTACCAGCAAATCTGCTCTAACATGAGCTCCTCTTTCCACACGGCCACAGGTCCTGCCAGGAGCCTGCTCCAGTGCAGGCTTCCCACTGGGTCACAGCCTCCTTTGGGCACCTCCAGCTGCTCCAGCATGGGGTCCTCCACAGGCTGCAGGTGGATCTCTGCTCCACTGTTAACCTCCATAGGCTGCAGAGGGGACAGCCTGCCTCACCATGGTCTTCATCAGGGGCTGCAGGGGAATCTCTGCTCCAGCACCTGAAGAATATCTTTCCCTGTCTTCCCCTTCTTCTTCACTGACCTTGCTGTCTACATAGTTGTTTCCCTCACATATTCTCACTCCTCTCTTTGGCTGCAGTTTCTGTTGCGCAGGTTTTTTTCCCCTTTTCTTAACTACGTTATCACAGAGGTGCTACCACTGTCATGGACTGGCTTAGTGTTGGCCAGCAGCAGGTCTGTCTTCGAGCTGGCTGGCATTGGCTTTGTTGGACATAGGGGAAGCTTCTAGCAACTTCTTACAGGACCCATCCCTGTAGCAGCCCCCATCCACCAAAACCTTGTCATGCAAACCCAGTACACTGTTAGACAGAGCTGTGTCTAACATGTGTGTGAGTAGTAAATCTGACAAATAAGGGAGTGCATGAACTTCAGGAAGTAAAGTTCCAAACCTAAAAACTAATGGATTGGCAGTCTGTCAATGACAACACAGAGAAGAAGAAAAATTAGATTAAAAAAAAATCTTGATGAACAGACTGCTTGATGCATCTTTGCTGCACCAGATGGGATGAAGTCCATTAGAAGAAAGTCTGGAATAAAGAGAAACCAATTGCCTGTGATGAATGCATGGACAAGGGTTGTTTGTTTTGACTGAATGGAGTGCTGTACCTTCAAAACATTTTGCGATTAGAACCTGACTGAATGATGACAACACTATGTCAACAGAAGAAAGCTTCATTACTTTTGACAAAGTGAGTAAAGACTGTTAGATACATTTTTCCAAACAAAGAATGACTTTCTCATGGATTTCCCACAAGATTTTTCAAGGCCCCTCACAGAGACTTGTAATCAACAGACTAAAGATTTTCATAAATTTTGATCACCTGAATCACTGACTTTTTGCTGTATAAACCTCCCCTACTATAAAATGTAATGTTGGAATCTGGAATACTTCTGGTTAGTGAATTATCACAAACCTGATAAAAATTTGCCATGCAAAACATTTAAATTTTGGTTTTTGATCCACAACTAAGAACTGAATTAAGTTCATAGAGGTAGAAGTTCAAGGGCTGTAGATAAGTACACACGCATACATGCTATTGTTTTTATCCTTGTTGTTAGTACTATCTTCTGTTTGTTCCTGTTTCCCTCTCTTTCAAAACAGAAGCAGTTTTCAGAATGCTCTGTGCCTATTTGCAGTCCTGGGAGTGTTATTCAACAGTACATCCTTATAGTCTGTATACTCATTCCTCAGCCAGCTGACACTCTCACCTCCACTTTCCAAACAGGGCATAAGTCCTTAAAAGTAAAATTGCAAAATGCATATTATGTACCACTTCACCTTAGAAGACAGTGAGGAAATAATGTCTATTGTAAAGTCTATCTGACTTTTTTTCCTGTTAAAATCTTATCTTCAGTTGCTTAGAGAAATTAAATAAGCATTTACTGAGCACATGGATTATCACATTTCTCAATATCTCGCAAATTAATTCACCAAAACTCATACACCCTCTAAACAGAAGCTGCAAATTCACAGAGAAATAGAGCATTTCAAAGATGCAGGAATTGAGCAAAACCTCCCCTCTATTGATATAGATTATTCCCTGCTAAACTCTGAGTTCAGGTCTATCTTTTGGTTATGGCAACAGAGTGTGCTGGAGAAGAAGCAAACAAAAAAGTCAGTTCAAATGTAGGAATGACAACAGATTTAAGTAGTAAATGCAAGAAGTAGAAGCAGTGATAAAGAAAAAGAGAAGGAAATCAGAACCATAGGAAAGCCATTGGATGCCATGGTGAATGACAGGCTGAGGAGCAAGAAAAGATAACTTAAGATGGTGTGAAACGAAAAAGTATTTGTGTGGCTTGATGTATAGAAGACAAGGATGTAGCTGTAAGGGTTGGTATGACAGCAAGAAATAGCCCATGAGGATTCACTAGTGTGGTGGTTTAGCCCTGGTCACCACACAGTTTCTCGCTCACCCTCCCCCTACCCAGTGGGAGGGGGGAGAGAAATTGGGAAGAAAGGAAAACTCGTGGGTTGAGATAAAAACAGTTTACTAAAAATACTAAAAACTACAAAGTTAACAGGATATAAGGATATTAATATATACAAAATACACAAAATGAACAATGTACAATTTCTCACCACCCGATGTCCGAATGACTGACGCAGCCCGTCCTGAGCAGTGATCACAGAAATGACACCAAGCAGCAAGCAAAGGGGGGAGAGCAAGCTAGCAAGGTAGAGGGAACGATGCCAGCAAGCAAGAGAGAAGAAAAGGATGCCAAGGGTGCCCGAACGGATACCCGAATGGAATGGATGCCAGAAAAGAATGCCCCCTCCCATGGGCAACCCCCACTTATATACTAAGCATGACATTAATGGCATGGAATACTCTCTTTGGCTAGTTTGGATCAATTATTCTGTCTGTCTTTCACCCAGCTTCCCGCGTCTGCATGTTAATGAGACTTTAACGAGACTTGGAAAGCCAGACAGTGTCCTTGGTCTCACTAACAACAACACATATCATCAGAGTGTTTTTATCAACATTCTTCACACATGAAATCCAAAACACACCGGCTACTGAGAAGAAAATTAACTCCATCCCTGCTGAAACCAGGACAGTATCCACTCCTTATTCCATACCATTTACGTCATGCTTATATATATACACACAGATATCACAATCTCAATCTATGAGCTATCCCTCCAAAGTCTGTTGAGTTGATTTAGTCCGTGACTTTGGGCCCCATCTGTGATAGCAGTCTCTCAGGGCAGGACAGATGGTATGTAGTGTGAAGCTGTTACATACTGCATCTGGAACTCGTAGCTGGTACCTCTGGCGCGGCTGGTGTATCACGTCCATGGTCTGCGAGTTGAAGATGTTGATCTCGAGGAAGTTGTTGGTTGCCAGTTCTGGTTCCATCACTGCTGCACGTCACTCGGTTTCATCGAAGCTTGTTCTTCACTGATTAGGGTGATTCTTGCTGCAATACCTCTGATAGAACATAAAAGATCTACAGACATGATTATATACAGTTCAAATTATTTGCTATTTTCACCTATAATCAAATGGGTGGGTTTGCCTTTGCCCAGAGGAGGAATAACCCAGACTGTTTTCCCCAACATATTCCTTACATGCACCACAGGAACTTTATCACCATCTACAGTATGTAAAAGTTCAGATTGGGCAGGGCCAGCTTGATTGATGGATCCCCGAGTGTTGACTAACCAAGTGGCTTTTGCTAAATGCTTGTCCCAGTTTTTGAAGGTTCTCCATGTGCCTTAGCACAGTACTCCAGGTGAGGTCTCGCCAGAACAGAGTAAAGGGGGGACAATCACCTCCCTTGACTTGCTGGCCACACTTCTTTTGATGCAGCCCAGGATATGATTGGCTTTTTGGGCTGTGAGCACACACTGATGGCTCATGTTCAGCTTTTTATCTACCAGTACCCCAAAGTCTTTCTCAGCAGGGTTGCACTCAGTCCCTTCATCCCACAATCTGTATTGATACCAGGGGTTGACCTGACCCAGGTGCAGGATCTTGCACATGGTCCCACTTTTAGAGCTTGTCCAGGTCCCTCTGGATGGCCTCCTGTCCCTCAGGCATGTCAACACTACCACTGAGCTTTGTGTTGTCTGCAAATTTGCTGAGGGTACACTCAATCCCACTGTCTAGATCATTGATAAAGATATTAAACAGCACGGGTCCCAGTACGGACCCCCGAGGGACACTACTTGTCACCAACCTCCATGTAGATATTGAGCTGTCGATCACTACCCTCTGGATGTCACCATCCAACCAATTCCTCATCCACTGAACAGTTCGCCCATCAAGTCCATATATCTCTTCCTCCAAGTCATTCTGAATTTAATCAGACATTTGCAGTACCTGCAATATAGAAAATGCTCCACCCTTATGTTAGGTGAAATTACTTGACTGAAGTTAAATCCCCTCAGGGAGGCAGCAGACTTCCCTATAAGGAGGCTCTGTCCTGCATATTGGACCCTCTGTTCCCTTCAGAAGGGAATCTCCTACAACTATAAGCTGTCTTTTTTTTTTCCTCGTGGAGGTGGTTGTGATATGGGGTACGACTTTCTGACCCAGGCAACACCTCTGATGTAGGTGGACCATCATCCACATAATCCATTGAGTAGTCTTCCACATCCAGAGCCTCATATCTGTTGTACAGAGACACTTTCAGAGGCTGAGTGGGCAAGAAGGGGGTTTGCCTGCATCCCAAGTGTGAACATGCCTCAAATAATTATTTTCCTCTAAGCTACTACCTTTTGCTGGACAGGAGGAGGATACAGGATCCCCTTGATCTAGAGTTTTTTTTCTGGTGGCTGTTCTTGTTTCTGTTTCAGGGAGGGCAGACCTTGGTTCCTTCAGTAATCAGAGGAAGAACAATTTCAGATTTTAGTCACTTCTTGAAGATCTGCAGCTCATGCTGCTGTTGAAGTGTTAGAAATGAAAAGCAAGGCTCTAACAAGTCCAGGTGTAAGGACACCACATTGCTTGATCTCAGAAGTTCATAGGTTTGTCAGGCATTGGGTGTGACTTCTTTTTCAGATAGTGCCCTCCACTTGGAATGCTGTAGACTCTATCTTCAGGAAATGCCCATGGAGAGACAAATAGTAAATATACTTGTTTCCCCTTTCATGTGTAATGTTTCTTCCCTGTCTTGGGAACTAAGATGGCAGCAGATACTTGCACTTTTCAGTCATTTTCAACATACACACAGTCAATACTGGAACATCATCTATTGCCAAAGACCAAGTCTTTGTTGCTAATGTTCTGCTTCTTCTCCAAAGGAAAGAAGTTACAACTTTAGTTGTCAAAGTTAAGTTGTTGCATAAATTTTTGTATTGTCTAACTGGTTTCAGTGTAGTTCAGTTAAAAACATGAATGTGAATACAATTAAGTCCCTTTGGTACATAAATACTAGGAAGTGGAACAGAAAGGGAGAGGCCTCAACACTAATAAAAACCTTAAATGGATGTAAGATTACAACAGATTATCTCAAGAAGAACTCCAAAAGTGTGTGAATTCTCCTAAAAAGCAGAAGATTACTGTGAAAAATCATGAAAGGAAAGAGATATAGAACAGGTAATATTAAAAGAGCATATAACTGTAATTTAATGCTGAAAGTGATGGTTAAAGACAGAGGGATTATGAAATGGTAAAAATAATGCAAGAATTTAGAAAAGAAAATTTTAGAAAAAAAATTTAGAAAATTTTAGCAAAAGTTAATAGAGGAAAGAATTACATAAAAGTTAAAAATGGAGAACAGGTCTGTCTTACAGAAGAAGATCGAATAATCTAAATGTGAACATAGCTTTAAGTGTGCATGCGGAATGAAGGGAAAATTCTTCTGATTTTTTCTGAAATAAATAATTAGTGGATACACAGAATTAATATAGGGTAGGTTATTCAGTTTACAATAGTTCCAGTGGAGATGAAACATTAAACACTTGTTGACCTTTCACACAGAAATTTGATAAAATCGAGTTATTTAAATAATCAGAAAACAAAAATTTATCTACTGGAAGTTTGATTCAACTCTTTTTTTTTTTTTTAATAATATGGAGGCCAAAAAAGGAAAAATATTTTTTTATTTTACTAGTGTTATCGTTCAAATATCAGTGTGTAATTTTCACACAACTCTTATTTAAAAAGTAGAGAAGAATTTGTTATTCTTTTTTTTTCCTACTGATGTCATGTTTGGATATGAATGTTGTCTTCTAGGCACCAAAAATATTGAATATGTTTAGTTTTTTAATATCACAGAAAAGTAAAAATCCACTCTGTACAGTAGAGTTGCAATTCAAGGAGAAAATTTTTTCTTCTTACGGAGACAACTTTGAGAAAACTCACCAGTTATTGCCTATTAACAGTAACTCAGAGACTATACTGTCATCATAAGCAGTTTCCAAAGGCATAGACATCACTAGTTTTGGAGTACCTTTTATGTTTAACTTTTTGATTAAAGTATCTTTTTAATAAACTTATCCAATTGTCACAAAACTTTTTCAGTATCTTTGTGGAGGTCTAAATCTTTAGTTTCCCAAAATAAACTATTCATTTTTATAATGCAATATATTATTCTATTACATATATTATCAATGTGGACACAGGAAATAGTGAAATGAATTGAAACTACTGAATTGAAACTATTTACACAAGTCAAGGAGTTTTAATCATCCTATTTATTTAACAATATAAGATCTCATTTTCCATTTCACTTCATTGGAGTACACTAGAGAAAGACCTCACATAAGAATCAGTATGTATGCAGCAGTTATTTCAAACAGTTCAGAATATTTTACCTGTTTCCTGGTCTTTATCTTTAATCATAAATTGCTCAGGGTGTAGAAATTATACTGAGCACTGTGCTACTCCATCAGGGCATCTCTGAAGTTAATCTAGTCATGTAATCATAATTTAGAGCAGAAAATGCTTCACTTTGCTCTCATAGATGTGTTAAAAGGTCAGAATTATTCATTCACTTGTAAAAAATGTGGTCATTCTAATTTATGCCAATAAAGGCCTTTCTGTTTCCGTGTTCCCAGTCCTATGCCATACAGTAAAATTGTCCTAAATGTGAATTTATTAAGTAATAATTTATGCCTATATTACCGTAGCTGTTGACCTTCAGTCTTACACTGAAGGTGTTAAATCTGAATTACTGTATAGTACATTGAGCTTTATAGTGTTTCACTCCTCAGCCATAGTGGAATAGGTGACAGAAGGACTCAGATGATATCATCACAGTAAATAGCTTCTCTAAAAGTAAAATAACTGCATTGTTATAGCCAATCTTTACCATTTCCTTATAAAATTTTATGTATATAGAGAATATAACACAAGACTTGTCCTAGTAGTGGATGAAAATGTAAAATAAAATAAAATAAAATATTTTTTATTCAAAGCTCACATTTCTGTTTAGATACTATGTGGGAACTGAGTGTTTAACCATGCCGATCTCACATGGTAAATGTCTTCTACCTTTATAGCTTTATATGCATTAAAACCAAAATAATTTAGTTTTCTCTTAAAAAAGTATACTATTAGCTAGCTTTTTCATTTGAGAAGCAGCTTCATTCTCACAGAATACTACTATTTCCACAGGAACTACAAATATCTATATAACATTACTGGACTATTAAAAGCATCAGCAACATCTCCATAGGAATTCCTTCAGTATTGATTCTGGACAACTGTATTTCTTGCTATCTTATGTGGAATTTTCTGGCTTTCATATACTAAGTTTCCTGAAGTGAATGATCCTCTTTGATTTATTAACTGTATCTCCAAATATGGTTTCCTTCCTAACTAGATATTTTTCTTTCATATGTTGAAGTATAAATTTGATTTACTGTGGACCACAGTACTTTAGGCACTACAGGACACAGGATATCTACGTCTGTTGCTGTTCTCCTGTGTGAGCTTTGAGAAACTCTCTCATAACCTATATTTCCTCTTTCTACCTCCCCAGTGAAGTTAGCAACAGGTCCCTGAGAGTACCAACAGGCTCTGCAGCTATTCTCCACCATAGATTTCACCACCTGTGCTTTAGGCTAGGTCTGCCCTGGTGCAGCTGTGGGATCTTGAGTATGACTGCTGGGCAAGAGCTGTGAGAAGAACAAGCTTGCTCCCATCTCATGGGAGCTGTATGGAAGCTCAAATGCTCAGCCTTGCTCTTGAACTCAGCTATGTTGCAACTTGTGCACCCTGCTTTCCCAACCCACTGCCCCAACCACCTGCCCTGCCCCAGAACCTGCCTCGTTGCTGCCTCGTCCAGACATAATCAGTTCACAGTCACTTCTGGCCCTGCTTGTCTAGGCTTGTTGGCATACAGTGAAACTATTCCCAGCTAGGGAGGGGAGGGCAAGGCCCCACTGGCCTGCAGGCATTGTGTAGCAGTTTGCAGGAATTAGACTTGAGTTAGTATAGCTCTTAGCATAAGCTGTGAGATTTAACCAACTTTTTGTTTTAGCAGAGGAGACAAAATGTGCCTGACACCTTGTCCTAAACACAGAAAGAACCGTGCATAGATTTGTATGTTCAAGGAAATAGAAAACTGAACTATGTAAACAATCTGCTGATCCTAGACTGCAAACATGCCCAGGAGTGTCCTTACCACTCTGATTATGGTACCAACAATGGCAAAAGCAAATGAGAAAACAACAGCACAAATTGAACACCAAGGAAATATTATCTACCTGATCCTTTAACTTGAGAAATGAAAGAAACTTAAGGGAGACTCTAAGGAGAGAGGCTGTGGAAGGAACTCAGGATAAAGGAGAACTTGAGAGACTTTTAGAGGAATCCAGGTCCCCCATGACCTTGCGCTAGGATTTGGGACCATCCTTGCAACATCCATGAGGAGCCAGGAAACAGGTGAGGACTTCAAGGGACTCATGACTGGGGGCTGTTCAGCCTGCAGAAGAGGAGGCTCCGGGGAGACCTGATAGCGGTCTTCCAGTACCTCAAGGGGGCCTACAAGAAAGATGGGGATAGGCTGTTTAGTAGGGCCTGTTGCGATAGGACAAGAGGTAATGGTTTTAAAATAGAGGGGGGTAGATTTAGATTAGAAATTAGGAAAAAATTTTTTACGATGCGGGTTATAGAACACTGGAACAGGTTGCCCAGAAAGGTGGTGGAGGCCCCATCTCTGGAAGCGTTCAAGGCCAGGCTGGATGAGGCTCTGAGCAACCTGACCTAGTCAGGGATGTCCCTGCTCCTTGCAGGGGGGTTGGACTAGATGACCTTTGAAGGTCCCTTCCAACCCTAACCATTCTATGATTCTATGATTCTATGATCCTATGACTGCACATGTCATGGCTGGGATGAGACCCTGCAGCCCAGCCCCTGATGGTGCACCCCATGTCTGGAAGTGCTACAAAAACAATCCAACTTTCTCTTGGACTATGTGATCTCTATTACAGAACAGGGAAGTCATATAAATTGTAAAACTGTACATATACCTGTGATTTAAGGGTTTTAATATTCAAATCCATTCAGTCTCCATAGTGTCATTTGGTCTTAAACTGTGACACACCCTTGGCTCCCAACTCCTCTTCCCACATCAAGGATGCTCTCCTTTCCCTGAGTGTCTGGCTGTTTGAATTCTGGGGTAATCTTAGTGTTTCTGACATAAGTTTCAATTATACCCAGTGCAGCAGGTTCCTGGCATATGTGGAGTCTTTCTTTGGTACTACAAAGCAAATATCCCATCATACTAACTATTCATTGTATTTCTGTCTATTTGTCCTGTTTGTGTGCTCTTTTATTTTACCCTACACAGTCCTGAGTATTTTCATTTTTGTCAAAGTCCTATACAGTTGTCATAATGCATTAAAAAAAAAGTCCTTTTTGCTGTCTAGATGTTACTATAATCACATAAGATGTTTTACTGCTATGAATCACTGCTTCATGTTGCTAATTTTGGTTTGTGTGTAGGTTTTGTTCTGAATTTTAGAGATGTGTATTTTACATTATTAGAGGACAGGAGCTGAAATAGATAACCCTTTTTAGATTAATAGAAGGAAATAAGAAGTTATAATGATGGTCATGAGTGTTATTAAGCTAGTTTCACAGCACTATCCATGACAGATCTATGCAAGCAACCTTGTTATTGCTGTGTCTCCCACTCCCATGTAAATAATTATCCCCCTTCCTGCCCACGTACATAGAAATTACTAAATTAACATCATCTTGTTCCTTTACTCACTTAGATTATTAGTGAGTTCAAGCACTGTGTTTTATGTAGTTATGAAAGTCTGTTATGATAGTGGTCTATCTGAAAATGAAGAAATGGTTCAGGATACCATCATGTTATGAAATACTGACAAGTCTTGTAATTCTGTTATTCTATATTCTGTTATTGTCCTACATATGAATATCCAGTGGTTGATCCAGCTTAAAAGTTAGATTTATTTTGGGAAGGTGTACGTTGGGGTGCAGTGGAGAGATGAGAGGATTGAAGGTACTGTAGAATTTGGGAAATGTCTTTCCTTACCTTAGGGGTTGAATCTCCCAGGAATAGACCATCTTTTTTTTTTTTTCCTTTTACAGAAAAAAAAAAAGGAAAATAAAGAAAAATACTAAGGAATAATAATAATAAACAATAATAATAATAGTATACCTTAGAAGACTCAACTTTGATCAGAAATATCTGTTAAAGAAGGAGTCCAAAATCCTGGATACTAATTGAAGTGTTCTTTATAGTTGTAGAATCAGTTTTCTGTGAACTGGAGAAATTTGTGAGCTATGTATAAGCAAATGTTTCAGTTAAAGTATAAGAGGAAAAGTTCATCATGCTAACACTTAAAATGATTATGACAATTTTGCTCAAAAATCTCAAAAAAAATTCCCTTTCTCTGAAGCCAAGCATAGAAAAATGGTCGCCCCCTATCCAAATTCCCCCAGAAATCCTCAACAACCTCACATAAGATGAAGATGCTGGGGAGAGAACTAGAGGCGGGAACTCAGTTATAACAGTCCTAGTTATTATCATCAGATGTTCATCTGTTATCTGCCAAAATACCTGTGCTGTAATGATTTCCAGTTTGCTAATCTGATAGGAGTTGACAAAGAAATCATATTATAGAATAGAAAGAAATACATTATCACACCATGCATTTTTAGATCTTATTCCCCTCTGATTATTTTTGGAAGACAGTTGTGCAATGTGTTTATTTAGAGACTCATAGCAACTAATCATACCAAAATATACCAAATCCCATAGTACTTTTACCTCAACATTGCTTTTTAATTTTTTTTTGATACCGAGATCACGCTCCCTCTAGAAACATGCAGCTTAATTGGTGGTGCAATAAATGTTTTTAGTGATGTAATTTTTAATGACTCTTTTGGAACTGACATTTGAACTAATAGTGAATGCAGGACTGTGACTCATTTTGAAATATGTGAAATGAAAGTTCATTTCTCCAAGGAAAGTGTACCACTGGCTCTAAAATGGATTAAGCTGCTATGCTTCAAGGCCTTTGAATACTCATTTCAATTCTTTGTACAAGTTGCTTTTCGTATCAAAGGGTTTTGAATTAGGCTATACTTAAAGCAAAAATAGACTTCTATGTTTTAAAAACAAGTAAGATATGTTAGTATTAAAAGAACCTTTAAATATTTTTTTTTAAATTGCTGTAAACTGGAGCACACATACATTTGAGATGCCATTTTGCAAGCTGTTTATTTAATGCAAGGGAAATAAATGTTATTCTACATTAATTTACTTTTATTTCCTAGTGTCACCAATGCATTTCATTGTCTCAAGGAGTAGCAACCTCTACGTATATTTTTGCTTTAAGTGTACATGAACTTACAGAGTTCCTCCAAAGGTCATATAATCTACATGAATATCAGCACCTTTTAAAAACTATGCTTCAGTTGTTGTAGTCTTTAACATACCTGACGGTATCTTCAAGAAATTTCAGAAATCTTAATGTACTCCTAAAACTTCTTTGTTATGCATTTGAGAGGATTATAGCCTAGAATAGGGCTACAAACAATTAGATCATGAACATTTTCACAAAAGTAGGAGTTTCTATTTGTCTTTCCAGGAGGCCACAGGCCTCCTCCCCTCCTCCTGCGCTCCCCTCGGGGCTGGCAAGGCTGTTTCTCACTTGGTTTCCCTCAGCCCTGGCTGCTGGGCAGCATTTTGCCCTGACTTACCCAGGCTTTCCCCAAGGCACCCGCCTGCGGCTGAGGGGCTCATCTGTGCCCTGTGCTGGGGCTGTTGTAGCCGGCTGAAACCAGCTGGGGCTGGCACAGGGCCACCTCAGCTGCCCCTCACAGGGGCCACCCCTGCAGCCCTCCTTTGCCAGAAACTGGGCACCTGGTAGAAAAAAAAAAAAAAATAGAACTTCAGAAGTTCTGAAAATCCAAGTAGCCTGATTCACTTATCTCCTGTGATGGCCTCGAGGGCACCATTAGCCCTGACTGTCCCTATACAACCTCCTCTGGGTCTCCCTCTACCCTGCCCATAGCCCAAGACCCCATTGCAGCCCCATGGAGCTGCCAGTCCCTGCCCCAGTCACCCTGCAGCAGGAACAGCCTTCAGTTACCCCCAGCCCAGCCCATGTCCCAGCCAGGCCTCAGCCTGTCCCCAGCCCCATCCCCAGGGAGGTGAATAGTGCTGGGCCTGTCCCAGTGCCTCCCAGCAGCCCTGCTCCTGGTTAGGGTGGTGGGATGGGTCCTGACTGGCAGGCCCTGCCCCGATCAACCCCAGGGGAGCACTAGATACAGTGCCTGTGGGGCCCTAGTTCTAGTTTCACTATGCAAGTTCAAAAGCATGCATGGGTACATAATCAAAGCCAGAAACTTGAATATAGGGGACCAAAATGTTACCTGATATAATTCCTGTCATTGATTCCCAATTATAGATGAGATCAGCTAAGCTTCATGAAAAATCTGTATTTTTTTGCATGGGAGTCTGCTTTATCTGACATTATTTTACTTACTGGATAAATGTTTTTCTGTTTTGTGAACACCATGGGTTCAAATCGAAGCATTCAGCATATCTCTTTTTACTCTCACTTTGAAAGAGAGATATAACTATAATCTCAGTCTTTAATTTTCTTTATCATCCAATACCAGACTGTGCCTGACACATTTCTGCAAATTTTTTTCCCTGCAGGAAGCAGTGAGCTATTCAGAAAAATTCCTTGATTTCACAGCAAGGTATCATAATCTCTGTAGGTTTCCTTTCTTCATCTCTTTCTTTTTTTTATTTTTTTTTTCACCCATTGGGGAAATTGTCTTGCAGTGCTCCCTATAGTATCTTTTGCAATAAAGAGGTGTCTACCTAATGGTTTTGTAATTATCAATATTTATAAGGCTATAAGAAATACTAAAACTCCAAGGGATGTCTAATTTCCAAGTTCTTTGACTTGCTTTGCTAGAGCATTTCAACAGACTAGTGAAAAAGAATACTGGATCCATTTGAAAGATTTTTTTACATGAAATACAGCTGATATCAAAGTGTAATGTAGGCTGAAAAATGCCCCCTTTTTATTTCTTCTGTATGAAACAGGGAATAAACCCAGAAATGCTGTTATGTTCATATGTACAGGAAAAATGAAGTTTCAAAATGCAAAAAAAAGTATAATCCAAATACAACTAAATGAGTTTTCTTACAAAGTAATTTTTATTCCAGTAATATAAGAAAAGTGACAGAAAGAGTTCATTTGAGTTACTCTGCCTCCCTGCTGATAAACGTAGCAGAGGAATAGAGAAGCTAATAGCAACATCACAGTGCAGTAGGAAAAACATGGAGGAATATTAAACTAT
The DNA here is from genome assembly GCF_036417535.1 of Chlamydotis macqueenii. NCBI lineage: Eukaryota > Metazoa > Chordata > Aves > Otidiformes > Otididae > Chlamydotis > Chlamydotis macqueenii. The sequence goes on along the minus strand of NC_141557.1, from coordinate 82,672,397 downwards.
GTCTGTGCTGAGAGAATGAATGTAAATCAAAATTGTAAAATGAAAACCCATGCTGATGTGGTATTGCTTAAGAGATTTTTAGCTCTGATTCTGAATTACTAAAAATATTTCCAAAATGCTTGTGGAAAATTTAAATTTTTCTCTTATTCTTTTTCTTTTTCTATTTAATTTTTGTTTTGGTTTTTGTTTTCATTTTCTTTTTCTTTTTTTCTTTTTCTTTTTCACCTCAGTCTTTAAATGATGACAGCCAACACGGCTTCAATGAGGGCAAATCATGCCTGACCGATTTGGTGGCCTTCTATGGCAGAGTTACAACATCCATGAACAAGGGATGACCAACTGATGTAATCTACCTGGACTCGTACAAAGAATTTGACACTGTCCCACATGATATCCTTGTCTCTAAACTGGAGAGACATGGATTTGATGGATGGACCACTCAGTGGATAAGGAATTAGCTGGATGGCTGCACTCAGAGAGTTGTGGTCAATGGCTCAGTGTCCAAGAGGAGACCAGTGACAAGTGGCACTTCTCATGGGTCAGTATTGGGACCAGCCCTCTTTAACATCTTTGTCGGCGACATGGACAATGGGATCGAGTGCACTCTCAGCAAGCTTGCTGATGACACCAAGCTGTGTGGTGTGGTCAATATGTTATAGGGAAGCCATCCAGAGGGACCTTGACAGGCTGGAGAGGTCATGCAAACCTCATGAAGTTCAAACAGCCCAAGTGCAAGGTCCTGCACATGGGTCAGGGCAATCCCAAGCACAAATACAGGCTGCGTAGAGAATGGATTGAGAGCAGCCCTGAGGAGAAGGACTTGGGAGTGCTGGTGGACAAGAAGCTCAGCATGAGCTGGCAATGAACGGTTGCAGCCCAGAAAACCAACCACATCCTGGGCTGCATCAAGAGGAGCATGGCCAGGAAGTTGAGGGAGGTGATTCTTCCTCTCTACTCTGCTCTCATGAGACCCCACCTGGGGTACTGTGTCCAGCTCTGGAGCCCCGAGCATGAGAAGGACATGGACCTATTGGAGTGAGTCCAGAGGAGGGCCACAAAAATGATCAAAGGGTTGGAGTACCTCTCCTATGAGCATAGGCTGAGAGAGTTGGGATTGTTCAGCCTGGAGAAGAGGAGGCTCCAAGGAGACCTTAAAGCAGTCTTCCAGTACCTAAAGGGAGCTTACAGGAAAGATGGGGAGAAACTCTTTAGCAGGGCCTGTTGTGATAGGATAAGGGGTAATGGTTTTTAAATAGAAGGAAGCAGATTCAGACTGGACATAAGGAAAAAAATTTTTACAATGAGGGTGGTGGAACACTGGAACAGGTTTCCCAGAGACGTGGTAGTGGCCCCATCCCTGGAAAGATTAAAGGTCAGGTTGAACAGGCCTCTCAGCAACCTGATGTAGTTGGAGATATCTCTGCTCCTTGCAGGGAGGGGTTGGACTAGATGACTTTCAAATGTCCCTTCCAACCCAAACTACTATATGATTCTATGATTCCATAATTCTCTAATTCTATGACATTTTAAAAATATTTCTAAAGATTTTTTTTTAATCTTTTTCATTCTTCTCTCTTTATTTACAGTAACTCAGAATTAATACTACAAGAATTTAAAGAATGGGTTCGTAATTAATACTCATGATAAAGAATAAGGTTGCTAAAGCTATAACAAATTGATCATCAGCTATACTATCAATCATTTTAAGGAAAATTATTTATACTGGAAGTAACTAAGTGCTTTATGACAGAAAAAATTAAAATACTGAAAAAAGCTGAAGCATTGATTGTGCAAGTATGCATGTGCATCTTGTAAACTGATTGATCTGTGATGGAAAGCAATTTTTTACTCTTTAAACTGAGATGTATGATCATAAATCACACTACATTAAGTGGGATGTCTGTTATACAACAAAATGTACTGTGCTGATCAAATTATCATGATATAAAAAAGCTGATTACATCAGCAACATAATCGTAAATGCATTGGATGGCAAATAACATGGCAGCTCATTATATAGAAAAAAAAGTACTGAAAGTCTAATCAATTGAATGCATAGGAATGTTCTCTTCCGAAAGTTGTTTTGCCTAAAATTAGTAAGATAGCCATCAGATTTTATTTGTCACCATAAATGTTAGCATGTGTAATTTTGAAATCGTAGCCAGATAGCTCCAGAGTCCTTAGCTTTCCAACTAAAATGTATAATTTACAGTGAATGCTAACTGTATGCCTTGCTTCTGTAGTGATCACACTTGCACATTACAGCCAGCAAATTAAGTAAGTTGTAGCAATACGAGCTTAGTTAACAGCAGGTCCTTAGTCTGTTCTCATTATTGCCATGAAAAGATTACTTGACAGTAGCATTTTATATTGTCTTGTACTCTTGTAAACTCTTGCAAGGGAGGCTGGAAGGGAGAGATGACTTTTTTTTACAAGATCACATGATGAAGTTGGGTAATTGTAAGACTTTAGCACACTAGTCTTATTGTAAACTAGTGGCCACGTTTTCCTTCAAGCCAAAAATCTTATTTGAGACCTCCTTTCTTTAGTCATGTTCCTGGCTCTATTAGCTGTTTCTAAAAAGGCCTTGTCTTTCTTACATCTTTAGAAGAGCGTGGTTACTTTGCTTTTACAGGACATTCTGGTGCAACCAGCAAATTTTCTTTTTCTCTTGCCCTACCTTATCCAGTATCTTCTGTCTAACACAGTTGTCTTGAATCTCTTTGAGAGTTAGGAACAAAAGACTGTCATGGGCTAGAGTGGGTTTTTCCTAATCTGGTTGAGAATGTCTGTACTACAGTGAGGGTTGTGACTGCATTACAGCAGATGTATCTAATCTCACTTCAATTTACTTAGTATCCATTAAAGTCTTTTAATACATACTAACATATGGGCTGAAACCCAACAACGATACAGCTGTTTACTAGCCTTTATCGAAGCAATACCTGATTGTTTATTTTAAACTCGAAATGCTGGCCTGAAGTTATGATGTATGGACATTTTACTGTTTCCTGTTGATAGGCTTTTTCATATTTGCAAGTAAGTTCACTTTGTGAAATTTGTGAAGCATGTAGGGAAAAAAAAAAAGAAAAAAGAGAGGGGGCAAGTAAGATCACTTTGTAAAATTTGTGAACCATTTAGAAAAAAAAAAAAGAGATGGGGCAAAATACCATCTTTCACTTTTTTTTTTTTTGTGCACTTCCTTATATGATTCTTCCTTTAGTACTGAGGTTGCAAGCTCTTTTCATTGGAAAACTCTGCTGTAGATGTTTAAATGATGACATACATCTGTGAGTTCTGGAAGACTGTGCCATTGTAAGCAGTTTTGAAAAGTCTTCTTAAATTTCAATTTTGGAAATGCATTCTGAAGTTAAATTTTGTTTCATATTTTTTAAAAAGACTTTGAGAAACAACAGAGGAATATAGAAAGTTTCCTAGCCTTTAAAAAAGACAGTATCACTGTAGGAAATTTTGTATTTATTTCATATTTTTGTAATGAACCAGTTTTCAGTTTGAGAGTTCTTTTTTAAAAAATCTTCTCTCAATTAGAAATAATATGAAAAATATCATACAATCTGTAAAGAAATCAGAGCACCTGAACTCCTGCTGAGTGTACAGAGTATGAACACTTGCAATTTCAGGACTACAAAAATTATAATTTTAAAAAATTCTAAAATTAAACATTAGTAAAGCCTTTCTGCCTGTCCTTTTCTGTAAAGTAATGCTATATCATTTTTTTAAAACTTAATCTTTCTGCAAAGGAGTGACTGAAAACATACCTTGAGAAAAGTCAAATTAGACTGGATTATATGATGGCAGTGGGTGGATTTTCCACATTAACCTTCCTGAGATTCCTCCTCTGCATAGTCATTTATTTCTTTTTTTTTTAACACAGTCAGTTGTTGGCTGCAATTTATGAATTTATCATAAATCATGCCTTGATCCCAGTAAGCTGAACATTTTGGAATGTTTTGCTTAAACTTGCAGTTATTCCAGTTCTGAAGTGGGATGTTTTCTAATCTCATTTTTCTGGAATTAGAAAATTAGTGTCACTTGGATATGATTTTATCTTATTGGAACTCACATTTTTATATTTTGGTTTTTAACTGAAGGAAATGAAAAATAGGGAATAGAAATAGTATTTTAAAAGTTTATCTTCCCTATTTTAAGACTAGATCCAAAGTGGTCAGAAAAAGTTGGAAGACTTAGAGAAATTATCAATCCATCAAAGCAGCTTTGAGTCTCAGCCTTTTAAATAACATTGTCAAATATTTCAAAGAAGGCTGATTTTACTGCAGGCTAGAAGTTGGCAAACGCTCAGCGTCTGTGTGTGTGTGCGTGTGCATGTGAGTGTGAATGTGCCTGTGCTTAAGTTATACATTTGTCCTCCCAGAGCTTTCATTTTTCCTAGCAAACTTGCTCAACTTCTACTAAAGATGTTTATTTGGTATTTGGCCAACAAATGGAAGTCCATTGGATGGTATTAATAGCATAGTCTTTAAAACATGTCATTTAGTGAAGTATTGACCTACTCCGATGTTAATGTAAGACACTATCTTACATTAAAAGTAGCTTTCATGTTCATCATGTTCATCATCACCTATTTTCACCTTCATTTCTGAAAAAAAAAAAAGGAAGTATTGATAAATACAAGATCAATTTGCTCAGCTGATTGGCTCAGACCCAGTCAGCAGTGGGTCTGCCTGGAGTTGGTCAGCTCCACCAGAGAAAGAGGAAACTTATAGCAGCTTCTTGCAGAAGCCACCTCTGTAGCCCCACCCCTGCTATGCAAACCTGACAGAGACATACAACTCAGACTGAGTAAATCCAGTTATAGCTAATTAATCTCAAACATACAGTTTCTCAGACTTCTCATTATTCTCCTTTTTTGTCAACTTCCTACAGTTTTGTAGAACTGTGTGCTGGCTCATGATAATAACACTTCAGCTGAGGACTTATCAATACTAGAAATACTTCAACGTGTTCTGCATTGCAACTTTCCTGTTAATTCTTCTCAATATAAACTTTTTTTTTCTCTGCTAAATAACATGTTATCTTGTATTCAATTTGTGAAATGCTGTAAGCTCCACATCTTCTTCTATATAACAGCTGACCCAAGCCATTTCCCACCTTGATTTTGTATCTTTTCTTCATAAGTGTGATACTTCTGTCCTTGAACTTGCTGAATTGCAATCTAGGTGCTTCTGATAATTTTTCCAGTTTTAATCCTATTCTTCAAAGTTATTTCATTCAAGTTCTGGCTCATATCATCTGCTGATATAGTAAATATCCTGTGTACTGAACATCGAAGTAATTAATGTGAATATGAAATAAAAATGGAACAAGGGAAACCAGTTGCAGAATATTTCCAGGTAAAGAAATGAAGAAAAATTAAACAGAAATAAGAAATGGGACAGAATATTTTTCTGTTGGTCAACCTATTAGGAATGAAATGTTACTTAACTTTATCTAAAGACTAGGTTTCAAAATCTTTTTTTTTTAGGGAATTTGAAGATTAGACCCTTTGTGTGAACATAGATTTAATTATGAACTTCTAGTAGAATGCTTTTTTCCCCTTGTCATATAATATGAAATTGTTGTAATCTATTTAGTGTTGTCAATTAATATAAAATATTTATATCCCTATTGCTAATAGGTATTTCTTTTAGTTATTAAAGAGATAATTAACTGCTCTGGAATTCTCTGAGTCTTTCCAGTTACCTTACTTCCTACTATCATAATTAAAACTAAATTGAATGTATGCTGCTAAGTTACTGTTATGTAGCTTATTCTCTCCCTTAAAATTGATACTTTAAAAATATATATATTTATTATGCTGCATAGTACCCTAAGGGTTAGTATAAAAGTGAAGAATAAGTCAGTGCTTCACATCTCCATCGGTATATTCTTCTAATTGGCCAGTGAGCCATCTGTAATCTTTTTTCCTAAAGCAACAGCCACTTGTTTTGAATATTTGATCTACTGATCTAGCTGCTGTTCAGCCAAATAAATTATTATTTGTAGATGCTGCTCTTTAGTTCAAGATTATATCAACGGGAGTCACAACTATAACAGTTTCTTCAGTGCAAAGTCTGTGAGCTCAGATCAGGCACATGAAGCAACAATTCAAAGACATCAAAGCCCTTTACATATCACTACGCTTATACTGGTGGTGTATGTCCCCACAACAAGCATCTGTGTTGGTTAAATACACTGTACACCATAGAGAGGTGCCACAGTTTTTACAAGGAGCTCAGTCAGAGCTCTGGGAATCCGACAAGCTCCTGATGGGATATTGAGGTCATCTCAAGATCAATGTCATCTCTACTAGTCTTTCTCTAGCACTGCTGTTCTCTTTGTCTTGTTGTTCCTGCCAGGTTTTAAAAGCCTGTAGCTTCTCATGATTTCTGTGCCACCCAGCTGAGTTTCTGAAATGCTTTCTCTTACAAATGAATCCTTCACACTCTAAGCCGTTTCTACCACCTACCTGAGCAAGATGATAAAGAAACAGGCTGCAGATAAAGAGAGGTATGCCAAAAAGCATGAATAGCTGCCTCAGCAAATGCGTGCTAGGAACCATGGTATGAATCACAGGTTGACAGAGGCGCCCACAGATCCTTTTAACATCATTTTTGGACTCCCATTGTTTTAGAAGTCTTTGATACTCAACAGCAGCCATGTAATTTTTGCATATAGCAAGCAGCTTTTCCTATGAGCTTGCCTTTCTCTTTCAGCACACAAACATATGAGATCAAAACAGTTCTTGTGAACTGACACTGTGTTGGTTCATATTACAGAAAAAAAAATCTTTCTGCCTCATTGCATAGAAAACAAAGATAATGCAAGGTCATATTTAAAAGCTATAGGTTAATCAAATAGTAATATTATGTAAAAGAATTCCTCTTGACGATAACCTCAAACCAACAGGATTTTTAATTATTTAGTAAAAATCTAAATCAGATGAAAAAGAATGGTTTATGATAGTCTCTGTTCCATCCACTGGACTATCTTTTGTGAATTGATTTTTTTCTTTTAACTGAAGAAGCTTTAAATCTCTCCAAACTGTGCAGAGTATTGAATATATAAGAATGGTAACCAATTTTGCCTTTTCACTTATACTTTTCTGAAAAAAAACATGTAATTGAAATAGTAGAAAGGTAAAAACAATTCCACCCAAAATTATCAGAAGTAGAAATACATCACTTTTTAAACCATGACTGTATCACAGACATAGATTTAATATAAACAAAATAAGTGCCTTTACACTTTCAGACTCAGCTTATTAGATTCTATTGGATCTCACTTCAAAATCCTCCAAATATGATTATTTCAAAAATGTAGGATTTGAGTGCAGCTGTGTTTATCTTCTGCACAGAAGAGATTGGGATGATGATGCCAAGAGGAAATTACATTTTTTTAAAGAGACTGAAACAATAAAAATGCATAAGAAACCCAAGAGCTGACTCACGTTTTGATAGGTACTGTTGGCCAGAAGAGCAAGGAGCTAGTTCCTAAAGGGAAGGACTGGTGAAGGCCCCCAAAATATCAAGAAGGAGGGGCTGATACAAAGGACTACAAAAAGGGTTGCCGCATGAAGCCCTGTGTGGACCTTTACCCTACTCAGATGGACCTTCGGGACGCCGATTCTCTATGGTGACATTTTCATCCTTTTGAGGCACCCACCCCACCCACTCTGTAAGACGGACTCTCAGGATGCTGACTCTCTGTGGTGGCATTTCCTCCCCTCTCTTTCTCTTTTCCTCTCTCTCCTCTCCTCCTCTTTCTCTCTCTCCCCCCCATTACCCTTTGTGTGTGAATGAAATAAAGAACCAACATATGCGTTTGACACTGTTGTGTCTTAATTCTGTAACCGAGAAATTCGTACCTCTCACGACCAGACCTTTATCGGTTCGTGACAGGAATGTTTTCTCCTTCTCTAGAAAAGTTACTGTGCTTTGATGGACAGGAAAATTTGCTTGTTGCTAAATCACTATTTAGAAGTACTTGGTGCCATTTCTTTCTCTGATATAAGCTTTCTGTGTAATTTGGATGTGCCATGTAAAGATATATCAAAAGATCTTCTAGCAATAGCCCATTTGGTGGAACAGGACTGACATGACAATGAAAATAAAAATTGCAAAAGTAATTTTCTTAAGGGGGTCACCACTTAAGTTAACCATTAAGTAATGTTGTTGATTGCTTAAGGTCTAGCATACTTTAAGATCTGCAGTTGTGTTAGAAGACTGTCAGATTTCAGTGTAATGTTGTTAGGGACCTTTGGGACCTGCTGTCACAACAGTCTTGAGAATTCCTGGCTTCAGATTACAGTTCTCTTCCAGGGAGTCTCAATGATTAGGCAGTTGTGACTTCAGATGGGATTATCAAAGGTTCATAGAGCCTAGGTGCACTGCAGAAAACTACATTCCAATTAGAGCTGGGTCTCTGCGTTTCAAGTAGTGAACCTGAAGTCTCAGAAAATCTGAGTGCTCCGTAACTGCAGAATCAGAAAAGACTAGCTTTGTGGTAGTTATACATTTGAATAAGAATCAACATAGGATTTCCATGGATGCTCTTTCTTGCTTTGCGGGAAAATTTATCAAAACTGGACTGTTTTGGATGAACTGTTTTGATATTGAAGAACTGGCAATATAATCATAGTTTCATAGAATCATAGGATCATAGGATTATATAATCATAGAATCATAGAATAGTTTGGTTCGGAAGGGACATTTAAAGGTCATCTAGTCCACCCCCCCTGCAAGGAGCAGGGACATCTCCAACTGGACCAGGTTGCTCAGAGCCTCATCCAATCTGGCCTTGCATGTTTCCAGGGATGGGGCATCTACCACCTCTCTGGGTAACCTGTTCCAGTGTTCTGCCACCCCAATTGTAGAAAATTGCTTCCTTATATCCAGTCTGAATCTACCTCCTTCTGGTTTAAAACCATTACCCCTTGTCCTATGACAACAGGACCTAGTAAAAAGCTTGACCCCATCTTTCTTGTGAGCCCACTTTAGTGAAAGGCTGCAATAATGTCTCCCCAGAGTCTTCTCTTCTCCAAGCTGAACCACCCCAACTCTCTCAGCCTGTGCTCATAGGAGAGCTGCTCCAGCCCTCTGATCATCTTTGTGGCCCTCCTCTGGACTCACTCCAACAAGTCTATGTCCTTCCTGTGTTGGGCATTCCAGAGTTGGGTGCAGTACTCCGGATAATGTCTCACAAGAGCAGAATAGATGGAGAGAATCACTGCCCTTGACCTGCTGGTCACACTTCTTTTGATGCAGCCCAGGATGCATCGAAAGTCCTTCTCCTCAGGGCTGCTCTCAATCCATTCTCCACCCAGCCTGTATTTGTGCTTGGAATTACTCCGACCCATGTGCAGGACCTTGCACTTAGCCTTGTTGAACTTCATAAGGTTCTCACAGGCCCACCTCTGTGGTCTGTGAAGGTCCCTCTGGAAGGCATCCCTTCCCTTCAATGTATTGACCGCACCACACAGCTTGGTGTTGTTGGCAAACTTGCCAATAGTGCACTCTCTCCCATTTTCCATGTCACCGACAAAGATGTTAAGCAGCGCTGAACCCAATACTAACCCCTGAGGTATGGCACTCGTCATTGATCTCCACTTGGATATCAAGCCATTGACCACAACTCGTTGAGTGCACCCATTCAGCCTTATCCACAGGTTGGTCCATCCATCAAGTCCATGGCTCTCCAGTTTAGAGGCAACTGCTTTGTTCAGGTCCAGGTAGATTATGTCAGTTGCTCTTTCCTTATCTACCAATGCTGTAACCCTGACACAGAAGGCCACCAAATTCATCAGGCACGATTTGTCCTTAGTGAAGCTGTGTTGGCTGTCACCAATCACCTCCTGAATTTACATGTGTGGGGTAACGTTAGCAGGGATGCATGTATGCAGGAGGGGCTGTCCACAGTGATTCGCACGCTAGGCGCGGATAAGTCCATGAGTGCAGGGGGCAGGTGCAGTTGCGTGCGTGGCAGGCACGGATAGATCCATGGGCGCAGGGGGCGGGTGCATTTGCGTGCATAGTGGGTGTACGGGTATTTAACCCTGTGTTGTGCAGCATTAAATTGAAGGCTTAGCTTGACGGTATCCATGTGATGCCCTGCTTTCCCCGGGGCGGGGCTCCGGTGCCTCCTGGGTTGGTTTGCTGGCAAGAGAGCCCGCAACATGTACCGTAGCATAGTTTCCAGGAGGATCTGCTCCATGATCTTGCTGGGCCCAGAGGTGAGACTGACTGGCCTGTAGTTCCCCAGGTCTTCCTTGTTTCCCTTTTAAATATGGGAGTTATTTTTCCCCTTTTCCAGTCACTGGGAACCTCACCACACTGCCACGACTTCTCAGATATGATGGACAGTGGCTTAGTAACTTCATCCTCCAATCCTCTCAAACCTACAGATGCATCTCATCAGATCGCATGGACTTGTGCACCTTCAGATTCTTTAGATGATCTTGAACCTGCTCTTCTCCTACAGTTGGTAGTTCTTCAATCTCCTAGTTCCTGCCTTTGCCTTTTGCGACTTGGGTGATGTGGCTAGAGCCCTTGCTGGTGAAGACCAAGGTAAAAAAGTTATTGAGTATATCAGTCTTCTCCACGTCCTTAGTAGGTAACCAGGTCTCCTGTTTCCTTCCGGAGAATGCCCCCATTTTGCCTGGTCTACTTTTTATCCCTGACATATGTATAGATGCTTTTTTATTTCCCTGGCCAGATTTAATTTGGCTTTTCTACCCTGATCCCTGGAAATTTATATTCCTCCCAGGCTATCTATCCTTGCTTCCACCCTCTGTAGGCTTTCTTTTTGTTTTCTGATTGTTCCAGGAGCTCCTTGTTCATCCATGCAGGCCTCCTGGGGTTTTTGTTGGACTTCCTCTTTGTTGGTATGCATTGCTTCTGAGCTTGGAGGAGGTGATCCTTGAACATTAACCAGCTTTCTTCGTCCCTCTTCCCTCCAGTGCTTTATCCCATGGTACTCTGGCCAGCAGATCCCTGAAGAGGCCAAAGTCTGCTCTTCTGAAATTCAGGGCATAGAGCTTGCTTTGCACCCTCCTTGCTGTCCTAAGGATCTTGATCATCCCACCACATACATCTCCATGATGCCAATAAGGCCATAGCCCTGCAAGCATGTGCATGTCTCTAACTTCTCTTGTCTATTTCCCAGGCTAAGTGTGTTTGCATAGTGACATTTAAGTTGGGCCCTCAATGAAGCCAACTTACTGACTGGAGCAGCTAGAGTTCCTTTGTGCAACTCTTCAGGTGCTCTCCTGCTGACCTGTGATTCTTCCCCAGGCTCTGGGTATCTGTTCGTGGCACTGGCAACAAACTGATAGTAACGGAGTGGATTGAGCTTCCCCTCCCCCAGCAACATGTGTTCAAAGCATTCTGACCATCTTTGTGCTTGATTTCTTAGGAAATTTTGAATCAGTTCTGAGGAGACTCGGAGACAGGAAACTTTTCTGATAGGTACTTAGGACACTGGTAGAAAATATGTATCTCTTTCACTTCTTGCTAAACCATTGCATCCTTTTACTGTAGGTAATTCATTATGTCCCGCTACTGCATGATTGCAAACGAATTTAAATAATACAGTTTTAAATCATTGGACCTGTCTCCTAAATTAATAACTGTTTCAGTCTATACATTTGAAGTGAGGTTACACAGCATGTGAGTAGATACTTTGAGAATCTTAGATTAGAGAATTCATACATCTGTGTAATCAGTTAGGTACCTAAATTTTCTGGGATAAAATGCCTGAAGTCACTGAGTGCCTAACTTCATGGGGAGATCTTGTATTTAGATTCTCTGAGCTGAATTTGGAAGAAGTAAATCCAATTGGACAAAACCTCCTAACAACAATTATAAATTCAAGACAGAATCCATGCAAGTTTCTTGAAAGTAAAATATGTAGTAAGAAACAACAAATAACTGCAATATAAAATATTAAGCATTTTTTTGGGGGGAAAAAGGACAGTAGATCCTGGGAATAGGAAAGCTACTGTCCTGGCTCAGATGGTATAGTAGGATGCTGACAAAAATCCAGTCACAAGTAGCGTATCAATCATATCTGATAAATAATGAGGAATATGCAAAGTTCAGGGTTTCAGATGCCTTGCGATTCCCCTGCGCTTTTCCTCTCATCACTTCCTGTGACACAAAGTTGTCTTTCAAGAGGCAAGATAGAGGTATGATGAAAGATAGTAAACTGCACTTACTTTATATACATGGTATTTCTTACTTGATGTACTACAGAAAAAAAAACCACCTAATCAGATAAACTTTTGTGCAATCACTTTATCTGGAACTGAAACGACTTCATAAGTCTGTTCTGCAAAAAAAGGTATGGAAGATCATACCCTGAAGTGAAAGGCAGTAATACATGTGTCATTTATTTCTTTAAAATACTGCGTGACTGACTAGCACCACTTTATACTCGGTTTTGCAGAGGTGTAAAATAATGCCCAAAGTTGGGTAGGAGAAGATCTGGTACCATTCACATGCCTGGTAATGTGTTAAACCAACACAGCTGTTTGTTGGGGTCATCTGTCAGAACTTGGCTTCTCCAATCAGAGGATAGCTATGGGGCAGCAGTATTTTATTACTGCTCTGAGATATCTGTTGACATTTTGTTTGGGTTTTTTTTTTTCATATATACTATCTGAATGACTGTAACATTTTTTAGCCATGTCACATACCTAAACCCTGTTTCAAGATGCTGAACAAACACAGGGAAAAAAAGGCTTTTTCCAGACCAACACCAATCTATCTCTGGTGTAATTGTCTATAACAAAAGATAGCAGATGTTTACTCACAGATGAAGGAGCAAAATGAAAGCTGAATAAAATTGTTGAGCTTTCTGTAAGTCATAATACATTTGCAGTATAATTGTTACACTTCTGATATTATCTTAATATATTAGAATTAATTTTTCAAAGTGATAATATTTTGACTTGTAACACATGTAAGTTGCATGACCCTCATAAATTTTTTTCTGGTTGTTGCTTTCCCACAAAAATATGCCCTAGCAAAATTGACCACCAGTTGAGTTCATTATTAGTAGCACTCTGACAGCACTCTTACAATGTTTGTCATTAAGGTGCACAAGCTTGCCAAATACTTCTATAACTTGTTATCCTAGATAAAATAAATTAGTTTCTCATGAATCTCTAATAGACTTGGATTAGAAGCTAGATTTGCAAACAAGATTGCTATTTACACCTATTTACAGCCTTCTGTAATCCCTCGAATAGAAATGAGTTTTACATCCTTCTACAAGCAGAAATTTAATTAAGACATTCCTGTTTAGCAGAATGCTTAAACACTAAAAAAGTTCTCATGGGTTATAGTATCTCACACTGCTTCAACAAATACATTCATGTACACCCCTGGCCACTAAGAAAGCAGAAACTGATTTTAGATTAAAGAGGTTCAAAATACTGTCAGCATCTAATGCAAAGACTACATTTGTAACCCAGGAGTCTCCAACTGTAGTTCCCCAACAAGCATACATGGAACAAATTAGACTTCTTCTTCATACTTATGAACACCTCACTTCACAAATTAGGTCTGATTTTTTTTTCACTTTTCCATGTCAGAGATTGTATTTGAATAACTCAGTGAAATTGAAAGATTGCAATTAAATGTGTTCATGATGCCACAAAGATGAGTTTCTGACCTCAATCGCTATCTTTTTTTTTCACTAGTTTAATTCCCGCACTACTTGATATTTTTTCTTATTTTCTTGCCTTAAAAAGTATTATTGTTTGTTTGTTGTTTAGAGGTCGAAAAAGATCTCTTACTGGGTTTTTTTGAAATATCACAATGGAATGTTTTACCTGAAGTAATATTACATCATTCATTTAAAAGCAAAAATGTTTCAGCTTTCTTCTCAATTACTCAAAAAAAAAAATCTGAAACAACTTTCAAAGTCCATTATAACATATATTGTTATATAAAATACGTAAGCAGTAATATTTATTCCTGAAAGGTAATCAGCCATAGTTGATTACACGGCAAATAAAAACTTTGCATTTTCAATAACCAGGATCTATTTATTACGAATACACATTACATTCATTAATGTGGCTACTATTTCAGTTATATAAAAAAGGAACATTCATTTACTGGGTAGAATAGAAACGGAACAATTTGTTCTTCCCTTGCTTTGTAACAGAGTGTTCTTCTGAGCTCCTCCTGTTTGCTGACTTTTCACAGTGATTTTCTTTGCTGTAGGATTTGAAGTGAGTAGCTGAAGGACAGACTTAAAAGGAGGAATAATTATTACTTCAGAAGGGATAGTCTTCTGAGGAAATACTGAAGTTTCTGAAATAATTGAAGTTATTATTTTCTGTCATATTCAAATTAATTTTACAAGACCAGTTTTGGAGTAGAGAACTGCAACTAAATTTCTATTGTGGCATTTCTAAAACCTTAGGTGTGACCTCGTGTAACCTGTTTTGCTGAATATTCCAGCTGTGGTTTATATCTAGATGAAGATGCAAACATATAATCTCATTCATGTACTGTAAAAATTGAAGGGGATGGTGTGTCCTGTAAAATTGAAGAAGGGTATAAAATTAAACTGAATTATGAATATGCACTTTTGATATTCCCCCAGTTGCAGCTATAACAGTGATGTTAATTAAAATTGTAAGCTGCAGGTAGTTAGTGCTGTAACTAACAGATGAAAGTGTGATTAGCATCAAATGAAGGCAAATTTAATTAATTCCTCCTGGGGTAGTATTGTGTATCCAGCATACACTTCATAGTCCCAAAGCTTAGCACATTGCTTGTGGCACTGTATGAAACATCCCTGAAGATAGGAGAAGGTTTGGCAGAGGACCAAAAAGCCATGGGGGAACTTCTAGATTTAACACTCAAGGAATGCTTATGGTGCATAACTCTTTAGCATGCTTGCAAATTCTCTTATGCCTATGACAAGAAGTGTGATGTTTTCCTCTGTAAGATCTGTTAAAAAAAAAAAATAGATGAGGGAAGGTGCATAGGGTACTAAACCTTTGCTACAGCTCTGCTTAGCTCAGCATTGAGAAGAAGTTTCAACAGGTTGGACATAGACATTAAGTTACTACTCACGTCAGAGGTAACTACAGTTACATCACATGATTGAGAGTGAGGCTACACCAATACAGAATCTGCTGGATAAATCTTTGCCAGTGTGAAGAAATTTGGCAACATGGTTGGTAAGATTTACATCTTGGTGTCACACTGTGATCTAGTTCTCTGCGCAGCTAAGCATCTTATCTCCAAGCTGTGCACTGTCTTGGAGTGTCTCCTTCCTTTGGATCTCTGAAGCACAGAGTACCCATCTTCTTCCTCTCAGCTACACAAGTTTTTGAGTCAGAAAAGCTATCCACTTAGATGGCCAGTTAGTCTGGTTGATACACTGAGCTAACTAGATCTGAGTCAATAGCAAAGGTCTGGAATGAAATTCCAAGTTGACCCAATGTAACTCTTTGTGTGACTTTGATGATGCACTGCTGGTACTCTGTATTTACAAAAGATAGCAGAACAGGACCAACATCACTGTGTCAAGACTAAATCTTTGGTTGTGTACTGACAGCTTTCAGTAACTTTCTCTTAGTAAGAAACAAAATACAATCATGTAGTAGCAAGAGTTGCAAAGCAGGTAGCTTACTTTAGTAGTGTGTACTTTTACCTTTCTTCCTTGAAAGGTAAGTCATACAGTAGTCAATCAACCTATGATGATTATTCAGCATGATCAGTGTTCATTAACTGTTGTGTTGTTTCTTTCAATAGAAAAAGGAAAAGAAAAAATACCAAAAAGAAAGAGAAAGATTTTTTGTTACGTATGTTTTGATAATATCTGAACATATCCACAGATGTTGGTAGTAGTTGGACAAGCCATGTGTCACTACGATTTAAGAATATGTGCTTTTTCAAGCACATAGGATTTCTATATCAGTGGTTGATTTAGTTGGGTAATACCCAGGTAACTGAAGAAAAGTTTAATTTTTAGTTTAATATTTTTCTGCCTCTAGCAGCTTGTTCTGAAATTAGAAGGCAGCAAATGTCAAATACACCTACTTGCCTGATTTGTTATCATGAAAAAGAAATGTGACTCACATTGCTATCATTTTCCCATTGAGTTATTCTGGGATTCTTCTGGCAAATGTTAAAATTAATCAATTATAAGACATGTACATCTAATGTGTTTGATAGTATAATCCTGTGTAGTATTAATGTTCTGTTCTCGTTCTGTCTTGTCTGCTGCTGTTGGAATGCTGGTTTATTTCTAGTATATGTTCAGTTTCCGTAGACAATTAATGGTGGGTATAACTGAATGCAAGGCTGCTGTTTCTATAGTCTTTGAGAGGTTGTGGAGATCAGGGGATTCCTCAAAGTATGAAGGCAGGCAAATGTTGCTCCTATCTTAAAAAAAAATAAAAGGCCAAAAAGGTGATCTGGGGATCTGTAGGCCAGTTGGCCTCTATTAGGTTCTTGGGAAAATAATGGAGTAAGTCCTCTTGGAGCTCATTTCAAGGCACATATAGAAGAGGAAAGTGTCTTGGAACAGTAAGCATGAATTTACTAAGGGTAAAGCATGTGTGACCCATTGCCTTCAATGGTTTACCTTGTCTTTAGCAGAAATGTTACACTGAGATGGGTAAAATACTGGGTAGATAATTGGGCCCAGAGGCTAGTGGATAATGGGTCATGACAAGTGGAGTACTACAGAGGGTCTATCTTGGGACCTCTCCTGTTCAATGTCTTTGTCAGTGGCCTAAAGGATGTTACATAGGGCATATTCACCAAGCTTGTAAAGGCCGCAACCAGCAGTTTATTCAGTGCTGGCTTTCAATCTTGTGACAAATTTTTCATAGACTGATAGTCAGCAAAACATTAGCCCTCAGACTGTTCTTGAATGATAAAGATTACTTTTAAATTTTTTTTTTCAGATCAATTCAGCAGAATGTCACTGCACCAGAAGTGGTTCTATTGATAAAGTTAACTTCATTGGACAGAGAACACCCTCATACTTAAGGACTGATAACATATCCAGTAAGTGTGGTAACTGATTTTAGAGACTAGTTTTACTGAAGAATGTTAAACTATGGCATCAGACTAATGGGAGGTGTCTCAAAGCTCAGAATACATACATGAAAGAGCTAGGAATTCTAAACTCAAAATTTCAATTGTGTTTTGTTTGGCCTAGTATCTTTTGAAATTTAGTAGTCACAGCTATGATTTAGTGGGTTTCAGTGAAGTTAGTGAATTCCAAAGAATGTAGATGTGCTTCTTTTGCTCATGTTTACTTGTTAACTGAAAATAAAGTTACAAAACTCTCAACAAGATGAAACTATGTCAGTATCTGAGATGCCCATCTGTGAAATGTGTCCAGACCTGCACCCTACAGAAATTTTAAAATGGGAATATATGTTCTTTCTCTTCTTTTCCTTCCTATTGACTATCTTGAAGATAAATTACTTTGCAGGTACAGTCTGCCAGTGCAGTGTAGTGAAAATGGAGCTGGTGCAGCCAGTTCCAGACACTACTGAAATAAAAAAGATAAATTAGTTAACAAACAAAGGTTTTTCTTTCTTTATGGTTTTACTAAGACAGAACTAGATGAGAGAGTTTGAAAAGACTGAGGTAAATTTAAGGAATTTCTTTTTCACCTGCTAAGTTAACAAGAAAAAATCAGGGCAGCTATCCATGCAAAATAAATTTGAATAAAAATATACATTTTTTTTTTGTAGAGGAATGATCTTAGGCTATTTTTCTAACTTTGTGTGAAAACTTATGAGACATTGATTTTGTGCAGTGTTCAACTACAAATACAGCAGCTGCACATTTCACACTTAATTTTATATATATATTTCTTTTACTCTCTCACAGGAAATTTACAGATAGCAAAAAAAGAGAGACCTTTGCTTCAAGGAAGTCTTAATTTAAAGATTTTAGACAGATATTTATTAACATAACTCTGAGTAAATATGTAAATATGTAAATATGAAATGCTCAGAAATAAAATATCATATTATTTCCACCAAAATAATATGCAGCTCTTCTATATGCTTAGTTCTTGTTCTTTCCAAGCTGAGCTAGATGCTAGCACTCTCTTCTTTGATACAATAATCCATTTTTAATCATTAGAAGAGTTCCTCACTACTCTACAGAGTCCTTTTTTTCATGTCATGAGATCTAAGCTGAACAAAAGCTATCTATCTTAAACATTTTTTGTAGTGTGCTAATTACCTCCCTACTCCCTCAGGCACCTCACGCTGACAAGAATTTTCTGCTTTCAAGCTACGAAAGCTCTGTTTTTCCCCTTCTATCTCTCTCCAACTTCTTTACTGTCTTAGTGCTGTTTTACTGCAACACTGTTTCAGACTGTTTCCTAAATCTGGAAGAAAGATGTCCAAAACACCTTTCACCATTTTTCCTTCAGAAGCATATTTTAGAAGTGTTAAGGCATGATCATCAGTTTGTAGTAATGAATACCGTATCTTCTCCAGGGGTTGTTAATAACTTCCTTATTTTTTTTTTTTAAAAGGCTACATCATCTCTAGCTCTTCCATGGATAAGAAAGGATAAAATGAACAGGGAATCTTTCTTCTTGCTGCCATGTGAAATGGTAATAAATATTACTATGATATATAACAAGAAAAGAATGACTGCAGAGGGTGGAAGAAAGGACAGTTAGCCTGGGAGGAATACAGAGAAATCAATCAGCAGCCAAGGACTGGGTTAAGAAAGCTAAAGCTTTGATAAAACTCAGTCTGGCCTGGAAGGTCAAGGACAACAAAAATGCTTCTATAGGTGCATTGGCTATAAAAAGTAGACTAGATAAAATGTGGGCACTCTCCAGAAGGAAACAGGAGACCTAGTTACCTGGGACATCGAGAAGGCTGAGGTACTCAACAACTTTTTTGCCTCAGTCTTCACCAATGAGAGCTCTAGCCACATCGCACAAGTTGCAGAAGGCAAAAGCAGGGGCTGTGAGAAAGAAGAACTACACACTGTAGGAGAAGAGCAGGTTGAAGACCGTCTAAGGAATGTGAAAGTGCACGTGTTCATGTGACCTGATGAGATGTATCTGTGGGTCTGAGGGAACTGGAGGATGAAGTCATATTTGAGAAGTCATGGCAGTGTGGCGAGGTTCCCAGTGACTGTAAAAGGATAAAAGCAAAACCAACCATTTTTAAAAAGGGAAACAAGGAAGACCTCGGGAACTACAGGCCAGTCAGTCTCACCTTTGTGCTTGGCAAGATCATGGAGCAGATCCTTCTGGAAACTATGTTAAGGCACATGGAAAATAAGGAGGTGATTGGTGACAGCCGACATGGCTTCACTAAGGACAAATCGTGCCTGACCAATTTGGTGGCTTTTTGTGGCAGGGTTGCAGTGTTGGTGGATGAGGGAAGAGCAACTGACATCATCGATCTGTACTTGTGCAAAACATTTGACACTGTCCCACACAACATCCTCACCTCTAAATTGGAGAGACATGGATCTGATGGATGAACCAATCCGTGGATAAGGAATTGGCTGGATGACTGCACTCAAAGACTTGCGGTCAACAGCTCGATATTCAAGTGGAGACCAGTGCCGAGTGACATTCCTCAGGGATCAGTATTGGGACCAGCCCTGTTCAGCGTCTTTGTTGGTGACATGGACAGTGGGATAGAGTGCACCCTCAGCAAGTTTGCTGACAACACCGAGCTGTGTGGTGCAGTCAATATGTTGAAGGGAAGGGATGCCATTCAGAGGGACTTTGACAGGCTGGAGAGGTGGGCCTGTGCCAACCTCATGAAGTTCAACAAGGCCAAGTGCAAAGTCCTGCACATGGGTAGGGGCAATCCCAAGTGCAAATACAGGCTGGGCAGAGAATGGATTGAGAGCAGCCCTGAGAAGAAGGACTTGAGTGTGCTAGTTGATGAGAAGGTCAACATGAGCCGGCAATGTACACTTGCAGCCCAGAAAGCCAACCGCATCCCGGGCTGCATCAAAAGAAGTATGATCAGCAGGTCGAGGGAGGTGATTCTCCCCCTCTACTCCACTCTTGTAAGACCCCACCTGGAGTATGATGTTCAGCTCTGGGGCCCCTAACATAAGAAAGACATGGACCTATTGGAGTGAGTCCAGAGGAGGGCCACAAAGATGATCAGAGGGCTCAAGCACCTCTCCCATGAGGATAGGTTGAAAGAGTTGGGATTGTTTAGCCTGGTAAAGAGAAGACTCTGGGGAGACCTTATAGCAGTCTTCCATTACCTAAAGGGGGCCTAAAAAAGCTGGAGAGGGACTTTTAACAATGGCATATAGTGATAGGACAAGGGGTAATGGCTTTAAGTTACAAGATAGTACATTTAGATTAGACATAAGGATGACAGTTTTTACTGTGAGAGTGGTGAGACAGTGGAACAGATTGCCCAGATAAATTTTAGAATCATAGAATCATAGAATATTTAGGGTTGAAAGGGTTGTCTAGTCCAACTCCCCTGCAAGAAGCAGAGACATCTTCAACTAGGTCAGGTTGCTCAGAGCCTCATCCATCCTGGCCTTGAATGTTTGTAGGGATGGGGTATCCACCACCTCTCTGGGAAACCTGTTCCATGTTCCACTACCCTCAGCGTAAAAAAAAAATTCCTAATGTCTAATCTGAATCTACCTTCTTCTGTTTTAAAACCATAACCCCTTGTTGTATCACAAGAGGCCCTGGAAGTGTTCAAGGTAAGGTTGAATGGGGCTTTAAGCGACCTGGTCTAGTGGAAGGTGTGGCTGACCATGGCAAGGGGGTTGGAACTGGATGACCTTTTGCTCCCTTCCAACTCCAACCATTCTATGATTCTATGTCTATGAATACATTTCATGGTGTCATTGCCTGCAGCCAGTAAGGAAAAGACTTGTACTGCTTGATCATATTCACCCTTAATTTCAAAAGTATTTCTGGACAGAAAAAAAGATTGTGCTACTTAATATAATAATATAGAGAAGTTCCTTTCTGGATCAGATTAATTCCACGCTGTTTGTCATTGAATTCACTGAAACACTCACACATTCTGTGTTGATTAAATAACTCCCTTGCTTACTCTTTTTGAAGAAACTGTCAATGACTATCTGTTAGATAGTTACTCTTTATTTTTTGTGGAGGTATGGAAGTTTTTCCAGTAAGATTGATAATTCCTGGTTTTGATACACTAAAGGATCATCTCTTTCTTCATCCTGGATATTGTTACCATGAGGTGAATGGAGTTTGAGGGAGACTATAAAACTTTCCTTTTTCCCATTTATACATCCTTATTTTCCTTCCTCTCCAACAATTCTGATGCGCTGGATGAGCATTGGATGCATGTGATCTGGCAAGAAATATTTTATTGTCCCTTCAGTAATGTGTACATGTGACAAATCTGAGCTTGTAACAGAGAAAAAGCAAACATATTTTTTTTTGTGCTATCTAGACCTTGAATTTCCTGACCCCTGGCAGCTGACTTTTTTGAGGTCATTATCTTCTCAGAATAAACAAATATTATTGAATCACTGATACATAAATAATATATCACTTTTACTCCTCATTTAACTGTCTCAGATATTGATTTATTCTTTGTAAAATAAGGATACCATTGAATAATCATAAGAAATTGATATAATTTTACATGTCTAAGGATAATGAAAATATCTGCGTGAGGTTGACAGGAATGATGCAAGATACCTGGAGCCTTGCACCTTTGTGGAGAAGCATCTGGAGGCTAGTTAGATACTTTAAGGCTTTACAGATGTCAACAGTTACCTTTGTTTAAGTGCTTGAATCCTACTTAAATGTTTAACTCTTAAATAACTAAACGATCTGTCAAACTTTACTTTAGAAATACTTTTTTGAACAATTCATTTTTGTGGCAGTTAAATTGTAATTCTAGCAATTGAAAAAGCTAGAAGACCAAGTTTCCCCATTTCATGTGTCTGATCCAGCTCTGAGAGTAATTTTCTTTTTAGTAGAGTAATAAACTGAGAAAGGATTCTCTGATCTACATGTATGATTTATATCTCCCATGAGAAGGGAAAAGATGTGTGACATAAACCATTTACGTGGGGCTTCAAAGCATTTACTACTTTTTTTTTCTTGGCATACTATATAATATTTTCATAAATGTCATTAACATTGTAATGAAATACTAGTACAATGCTAACTACTCTTACGACAATAGATGTTATTGGTTTCTGCAAAAAGTTATAGGTTCTAGAGGCCAGAATTCACTCTTTTCACTTCTTTTGAATATTGTGTTGGACTCAGTAGAGCTATGCACTACTTACTTCAAAAATAAAAAGGAAAATTCTAGTCCAAATCTTGCAGATTTTTTTGGATGGTATAAGCTGATAAATTGTTGTATTGCTAATATTTGAAACAGAACAAAATAGCTTTTCTTAGGGCTAGTACTTCCATGTACCTTCATTTTGGGATTCAAGATTTGCAGAAGCAGCTGAGAAATAATTAAATTATTAAGTTAATATTAGTTTGAATTTAACAGGTTTATCTTTTCACTTCCAGTGATAATGTAAAGAAGATTCCAAAATACCAAGTGAAAACCCAGCCAACTGAGGTCAATGGCAGTTTTATATAAGATTAGAACTTTTTTTTCCTATTAATGCTCTTTATCCGTAGGAGTATGATTTTTGGAAATCATTCTTGGAAACATTAAAGGCTAGGTTGGATGAGGCTCTGAGCAACCTGATCTAGTTGGGGATGTCCTTGTTCCTTGCAGGGGAAGAACTAGGTGACCTTTAAAGGTCCCTTCCAACCCTAACAATTCTATTGTGCTATGATTTTTTGTAATCAAAACAGACAGAAATTTATTTGATTCTAACATTAAAATTTAATTGCTTTCCAGTAAACTGCTGTGTGCACGCCAAAAGAATGCCAGTTTCATGATCTGAAACATAACATGATTTTTCAAGAATGCTATGTGGTAGGCAGGTATTATGTACACATAATAAAATAGTTGTTTAGTAATTACAACTATAATAATGCACTTTATCAATGTTTTAGCAGAGCATTTAAACACATTCCCTTCCCCTTGAGAGTTTGTAATTTCATGGCCATTTTCTACTCTGCTATAGGAGTACTTGTTTTTCGTAGGTTATTGTTTAGAAGGTAAATTGATCTGATGAGGAGAAAAATACTCTACAGTGTAAGATAAGAATGTTTTCTTACACAGGGCAAACATTTGAAAGTAGTAGAGGATCAGGAAAAGGTATGGGAATAACTGTCAAAAGGGAATGATAACATGCAGTTTATTGAAAAGGATGAGTGAAGTTCTAAGAAGGGAAAAATCTTGCAGCAACATAGCATGACATGAGGAGAGACAGCAAAAAAGAACAACATCTACAAAAAGTCAGTCATGTAAGGCCAAAAATATTACTGTTTTTTCTCTTTTTTTTTTTTTTTGAGCATTCTTCTCTACTTTTCAGAAACTATACTGTGGTACTGCAATAAGTGGGAAGCTTTATTTACTGGAGGAAATTTTAGGAAGGAAATTTACCCTGGAAGATACAAAGAGTATGCTGTTATGTGACAGGAAAAATGATGAAGTGTAATGAAAACAGTTCTTGTGGTGATTGAAGCTTCAGTAACCTTGAAAAGAAAAGGCCTTTTATTAAAAAATAAGAAGGAAAAAAGTTGGAGTTTAGTGAAACTTGATTTTTTTTTTGTGTGTGTAGCATAAAACAAAGTCAAAATCTTAATGAAACTTTTAATTGACTTGAAGAAGATCTTTGAAAATAACATTGGATTTTTGAATTTTAGGGTTTTAGTTATCATTAATAAAACCTGAAACAGATTCTGAAAGTCCTGAAACATGAAAAAATTCCTCTTTATCACATAGTTTTTATTATAAAAAGTATGTTAACGGCATACTGATTCTTTCTTTGGTTTACAGATTTTCTTAATATCTTATCACATAATCTTAATATTCTGTATGACAGCATACGCATTGATGAAAGGCAGAGAGTAACATTTCTTACTGATACTTCACAGTGATGAAACTGTGGTGTCAGTATATCAATGAAAAATGAGATCGCCACCCAGAAAATATAATAATTTGTTACCAACAGAATAATATGTTATGGGGAAAAAGTTGCAATCAAAAGACTACAAGAAATGTAAATATGCAAATTTAATATGCAAACTGCATTTTCTATGCACATGTTCTCTTTTCTCCCACGTTTGCCCATTTATCAACACAAATATTTTGAAGATGCATTTATAAAGGATTTTGGTGCATGAGTTGTGTAATTCTGGGATTAGCCTTTCTTACTTTGCTCCTTACATCATTTATTAGATAAAACAGGGTCAGTGCCAATACTTGGAAATTACACCACCTAGTTCTCTAGACATAGGAGGGAGCGAGGGGGGAGATATTATTAGATTCGGGAGGAAAACAGAACAAAGAAGAAATTACTTCTGCAGAACTTTGTAATTAATTTGCTGACAGATTTCTTTCCTGTACAGCTAGAATGTGTGTGGGTGTAATTGGAACTATAAGATTAATTAAAATGATACCTCTCCTGATACACATCAAGGAGTAAACTGTTTCTGCGTGGTTAAAGTCAAAATATCTTCTCATTATTCTCCTCATTAGAAACCTAGTCTGACTAAAGAGGCTTGACAACATTGCTTGCCTATTGCTAATATAGAGACATCTACAAGTGGTTTGATTTCAACTTTATTCTGTCATCTTTGCAAATCTTTCTAAAAATATTGTGTGGGAAATATTTGAATATTTTTACAGTCACTATTGCTGATAAGTGCAACTTTTATTTTGCTCGACCAAATATGTTTTATGTTTGCATTTCTCCTTCAGTTACATTCTGCTTCACTGTACAAAGAAACCTGGTGTTTCCATCGTTAACTGATTTCTTTTCTCTGGAAATTACTGCCAGCTTTAGTTACAGAGAAGATGCTGAGCATCTAATACTTTCAGTGTAACACATACACTTTTCTCTATAATGTATACCATGTTGGCCATCTGGATTTGATGGCTTCATTTAAACTATGTGACTCAGAAGAGTTTTCAAGCTTATACTCCAGGCAAATCCAAACTCTGAAGACACTTAGTAATACCGACCTATATTTCCCCTCTATTTCCTGATTTCCACATAAGGGAAGGGGCAGCATGCGAGCAGAAGCCAGGGTACCCCAACAAGCAAGTAAAGGTGGAATATATTCATTCTTATTTCAGGAAAATCTCCAAATAAAACTGTTCAGATTGGCATCTCCTGGTTTTCTGGTGTCTAGAATCTAATCTTATAGTGCTTGAACCAATCTTAACTCCGCTATTGTCATACAATTGAGTAATTTCATCTGGCTATCTCAACTGAAACTCTTACGAGCAGAAGCTTGGTTCATATGTGTGACAGTAAAACATTCACAGATCATCATTATTGCTTCACAGAATTAATGAGAATAAAACTAAACAAACAGTAGGAAAAAAAACAAACCAAAACAAACAAATAAAAACAAACCAAACAAAACTAAGAGAGAGAGCTTTAGGGTGAGGGAAGTTTTCTTTACCTTATATTTGGACTTGCATCACCCTTTAAATTGCTTTTACCTAGCAGGTAACTGAAACATACTTTAAAACAAAACTACATAAAGCATACTGAGAGTCCTTCTTAATTGCATCATTCTAGGACATTAAGCTCCAACAAAAGTAAGTGGTGTAACTTGTGTTGAAACACAAGATCTAACTATCTTTTGAAATTCTGCATTGGTAGATCTAAGAAGTTTTAGAAGTACTGAGTAAACCATAAAATACAGTGCATCAGTTAGATCAGTAACTCATATATTGAGTTATTTTTGAAAGTTAAAATGAGAAGTCGAGGTGAGTTCAAACTGCAGTTCATGCAGAGATAAGGAAGTGTCCTGTTTTGGGCTGTGATAGAGGCAATTTAGTGAAAGAACTTCTGATTTGTATTTACAAGTGAGTACAGAGTGCTGTGACCAAGACCACAGGGGCCGTGCCTTCACCCAGGTAGAGGAAAGGGACAATATGATTTTCTGAACTGTGCGGATACGATGACCTGGTATATCAGACCTACAAGAGTATAAGGCTCTAGTGGACACCAATGCACAGTGTACCCTAATGCTATCAAGCTATAAAGGGACAGAACTTATCTATGTTTCTGGAATGATGGGGCATCCCAACCACTAACTGTATTGGAGGCTGAAATGACGTTAACTGGGAACGAGTGGCAAAATCACTGTATTGTGACTGGCCCAGAGATTCCGTGCATCCTTGGTACAGACTACCTCAGGATATGGTATTTCGAGGACCCAAAAGGGTACCAGTGGGCTTTTTGTACAGCTGCCTTCAACATGGAGGAAATTAAAGAACTGTCTACCTTGCCCAGTCTCTCAGAGGACTCTTCTGCTGTGGAGTTGCTGAGGGTCAAAGAACAACAGGTACCAATCGCTACCACCACTATCCAGCAGCAGCAATATCGTACCAACGGAGACTCTCTAATCCCCATCCGCAAGCTGATTCATCAACTGGAGAGACAGGGAGTGATGAACAAGACTCACTCACTCTTTAATAGTCCCATATGTCCGGTGCAGAAGTCTAATGGAGAGTAGAGACTAACAGTAGACTGTTGTGGCCTAAATGAAGTCATGCCACCGCTGAGTGTTGCCATGCCAGACCTCCTAGAACTTCAATATGAAATGGAATCAAAGGCAGCCAAGTGGTATGCCACCATTGATACTGCTAACGAGTTTTTCTCCATCTCTTTGGCAGCAGAAAGCAGGCCACAGTTTGCTTTCACTTGGAGGGGGGTCCAGTACACCTGGAATCAGCTACCCCAGGTGTAGAAACACAGCCCCACCATTTGCCATGGACTGATCCACAAAGCAGTGGAACAGGATGAAACTCTGGAACATCTGCAATACATTGATGACATCATTGTGTGGGGCAACATAGCAGCAGAAGCTTTTGAAAAAGGGGAGAAAATAATCCAAATCCTTCTGAAAGCTGGATTTGCTGTGAAGGAAAATAAGCTTAAGGGACCTGTGCAGGAGATCCAGTTTTTAGGAATAAAACGGCAAGATGGACATTATCAGATCCCAATGGATGTGATCAACAAAATAACAGCTATGCCCCTACCAACTAGCAAAAAGGAAACACAAGCTTTCTTAGATGTTAGGGGTTTTGGAGACTGCACATTCCGAATTACAGTCTGATTGTAAGCCCTCTCTATCAAGTGACCCAGAAGAAGAATGATTTCAAATTGGGCCCTGCGCAATGACAAGCCTTTGAACAAATTAAATGGGAGATTTTTCATGCAGTAGCCCTCGAGCAGGTTCAGGCAGGACAAGATGAAAAAAAGAAAAGGTACTCTATACTGCGGCCAGGGAGAATGACCCAACCTGAAATCTCTGACAGAAAGCACCAGGGGACACTAGAGGTTGACCCTTAGGGTTTTGGAGTGGAAGATACAGAGGATCCGAGGCCCACTGTACTCCAACTGAAAAAGAGATATTGGCAGCATATGAAGGAGTTTGAGCTGCTTCAGAAGTTATATATATTGAAGGACAGCTCCTCCTGGAGCCCCAACTGCTGGTGCTGGGCTGGATGTTCAAAAGGAGGGTCTTTTTTTTTATATATCATGTAACTGATGCTACGTGGAGTAAGTGGGTGGCACTAATCACACAACAGGCTCAAATATGAAGCCCCAGTTGCCTAAGAATCTTGGAAGTGATCATGGACTGGCCAGAAAGCAAAGATTTTGGAATGTCACCAGAGCAGGAGATGATGCTTGCTGAAGAGGCCCCACTGTATAATAAGCTGCCAGAAAAATGGGAAGCAGTATTCCCTGTTCATGGATGGATCTTGTCACATTGTGTGAAAATGTTGGAGATGGAAGGCTGCTATATGAAGTCCTACATGTCAAGTCACAGAAACTGCTGAAGGACAAGGTGAATTGATTCAATTTGCAGAGGTGAAAGCCATCTAGTGGGCCTTAGATGTTGCCGAATGAGAAAAATGGCCAGTGCTTTATCTTTATACTGACTCATGGATGGTGGCAAATGGTCTGTGGGGGTAGTTAAAACAAGTGAAGCAGAGCAACTGGCAGCACAGAGACAAATTCTTCTGGGCTACTGCAGTGTGTCTGCCTGGTTAGAGAAGCTGGTTGTAAAAGTATGTCATGTAGATGCCCATGTACCCAAGAGTCGGGCCACAGAAGAACATCAAAACAACCAGAAGGTGGATCAGATTGCCAAGATTGAAGTGGCTCAGGTGGATCTGGACTGGCAACATAACAGTGAATTATTTATAGCTTGGTGGGCCAATGGCACCTCAGGACATTAAGGAAAAGATGCAACATGCAAATGGGCTCGTGACTGAGGGGTGAACTTGACCATGGCCGCTATTGCACAGATTATCCGTGAATGTGAAACACATGCTGTGATCAAGCAAGCCAAAGTGTTAAAGCCTCTATGGTAAGGAGGACGATGGCTGAAACATAAATATGGGGAGGCCTGGCAGATTGATTATATCACATTCCCACAAACCCGCCAAGGCAAGTGCCCTGTGCTTACAATGGTGGAAGCAGCCATTAGATGGCTGGAAATATACCCTGTGCCCCATGCCACCACCTGGAACACTATCCTCAGCCTTGAGAAGTAAGTTCTCTGGTGACATGGCACTCCAGAAAGAATTGAATCAGACAATAGGACTCATTTCTCAAAACAACCTCAAAGACAACCTAGGCCAAAGAGCATGGTATTGAGTGGGTATATCACATCCATTGTCATGTACCAACCTCGAGGGAAATCAAACGATGCAGTGGAATGTTAAAGACTAAACTGAGAGCAATGAGTGGTGGGACCTTCAAACACTGGGATACACATTTAGCAAAAGACACCTGGTTAGTCAACACTTGGGGATCCACCAATCTATCTGGCCTTGCCCAGTCAGAACTTTCACATACTGTAGAAGAGGGTAAAGTCCCTATGCTGCCTGTAAGGAATATGTTGGGGAAGTGTCACGTTCCAATTTTGGATGAGAGGAAGGCCCCCTTGCGTTCTAGCTGACCTCAGACAAGTCTGGGAGGCTAGGGGCGGCTAGACCAACCTCTCACACACTGGAGCGTGGTTTTGCTCGTGTTCTCGGGAACAGAATTAAGACTCAAAACGGAGTCAAGTGCCAGGTAACTTTATTAACCTGACCAGAAGTTCGCAAATGCAAGAGAAAGGAGAGAAGGAAAGGAAAGAGGGAAAAGAGTTTCAGTTGCAATAGCTACTACCACGGAGCTGCGGCGTCCCGACAGTCCAGTTGACTCGGTGGGGGAACGTTCCGTCCGATGTTGGTCGTTTCTGTCCTTTTATCGTTCGTCTTATTCACATCACATATTTCAAGAGCGGGTTTGCTTGGCTGCACCCCTCACCTGGCAGTGATATGCATGCCCAATACTGTCTCTGGGCCCCTCTTTTTTTCTGGCCTGGGTCTGGGCGCATATGTAGGGGTAAGGCTAAATTTTGCAGAATCAGCTCTGCATTCAGGTTCATGGGAAAATGGGAGGAAAAAACAGGAAGCTTCCAGTCCTGTGGCTTGACTGGCTTGCAAGATAAGGGAATCGTCTTATAGGAAAACAGGAAGACTCCAGTCCTATGATTTGACTGATGTACCATTGTTTAGGTGGTGGTTTGACGCTTCGACAATGTTGAGACAAACATTCGACACAGTCTCTCACAGGAAGATAGTCTGGGTTATTCCTCCCTTGAGCAAAGGCAAACCCATCCGTGGGACTGCTTTTGCTCAAGGACCTGGGTGTACTTAGTGGGTGATACAGGAGGATGGGGAAGTCTGATGTGTACCTCAAGGAGATTTGATTTTGGGTGACAGTAGCCAATGAATTGAATTGTATGATGTTAATTGCTATATAATACTGTATGTCATCACTACTATGTTTGCTATATGGCATATCAGTGGTATTACAGTGAGAATCACCCAAATTAATGAAGAATTAACTTTGATGAAACTGAGCAAAGGGCAGCAATGATAAACTGGACAAGCACAGTGATAGTGGACCCAGAACTGGTATCCAACACCACACACATCTTTCCTGCCCTGAAGGACGTTTATGACAGGTGGAGTCCAAAGCCATGGACTAAATGAACTCAACAAACATTGTATACGGATGGCCCATAGTCTAAAGGAATGATATCTGTGTATATATCAAAAGACAGGGAAAATGATGATGATTAATTGGAATGTGTTGGAAAACATGGGACCTGGACATGACATAGATAGTATAGAATAAGGAGTGGATACTGTCCTGGTTTTGTCTGGGGTAGAGTTAATTTTCTTCCTAGTAGCATATATAGTGCTGTGTTTTGGATTTAGGATGAGAATAATGTTGATTACACACTGATGTTTTAGTTGTTGCTGAGCAGTGCTTACACTAAGTCAAGGACTTTTCAGCTTCCTGTGTCCTGCCAGCAAGAAGGCTGAAGGTGTACAGGAAACTAAGAGAGGGCACATTCAGCTGACCCAAACTGGCCAAAAGGATATTCTGTACCACATGATGACATGCTCAGCCTATAAACTGGGGGCAGTTGACCAAAGTTGGACTGGCTGGACATTGGTCAGCAAACAGTGAGCAATTGCATTCTTCATCACTTGTTTTGTATATTCTTTTATAATTATTATTACTATTATTTTCTCTTCCTTTGTTGTCCTATTCAACTGTCTTTGTCTCAGCCCATGGGTTTTACTTTATTTTTTTATTCTCTCGTCTGTCCTACTGCAGAGTGGCACAGAACAAGTGACTGTGTGGTGCTTAGTTGCTGATTGGGGTTAAGTTATGACAACAAGCAGTCTTGGGAATAGCCTAGCTATAGCAGTGTGTTTACTCATAAGGACTAATACATCTTGCCAAAGAGGGCTGGACCATTGACTTAGCCTGTTGATATACACACAGAAAATCAAAATAATTTCTCACAACTTGTAACTTTTTCCCTAATAATATTTTATTTTTAAAATTAAAGCCTTTACAAAATTGTTTGGAATTAAATGTATAAAGTTCATAAATCATCTCAGAAGCAAAGGTAGGGTAGTAAGCTTGTCAAGAGAAAACCTTCTGCTTTCTCATACCTCTTTTTTTTTTTTGTAAAATATACTGAATTATTGGCCTTTCTGCAATATGCGGCATGTTTTGCATATTTCTGTAGTATGCAATTACTTCATATTGCATATTATTAGAATATGCAAAATGTAGTGTATTACAAGAATATAGCGTAAATTTCCGTAATGTTCTGAATTATAACTGTTGTACTAGCAGAACTCATTTTAAACTTGGATTTTAGTATGTTTTATGGTTGTTCTTCCATGAATATCTGTCAGCCAGCAAATGTTAACAGTGTAGAGTGTACCTGCAGTAAATGTAGTCTGCAGCACTTATACATCTATAGTTCACAAAGATCAACAGTCTCCTTGAGACAACATCAAAGCAGTTTAACATAAAAAAGCTGCCAGTAGGTCATGACACTGCTGCTGATGTCTGACACTCTATGTTATTACCTGTTTGACCTTTCCTAACTGGAAATATTGGAAGACTCTTAGTGTCATGAAGTTCTAAGATTTCTTGATCTTGTGACCTACTTTTTCGTGTGGGTAATTCTCAACATTGAAGAGCTCCTAACTTATATAAACCTTGGAAAACATAGCATCTTTTGGTTGCCCAGGAAAATTCTATGGCTTCAAGGGGAATTCTATTGCCACAGAGTAAAAAAGTTCAAGTGTCTTGTCTTTTTCCTCCTGCAAACGAACTGCAGACACGTATCTCTTGAAACCCATCTTCTGACCTGGAAACCTTGCATTATTTCTCCTCTTTATGATTGCTAGTTCATGTGTAGAGATGTTTGAATATGTCCTGATAGAATTATTTTTTATTGTGAATATTGGAAGCTGCTTCAACGGAACTTAGACATTTTGCTGAAGTCATTAAAAAAAAAACCCAACAGTCAGATGAAACAATTTCATTGTTTTAGAAGTGGTGTCTTAAAGAAATAAATCAAAAGGGAAATTTTGAAAGGCTATAACTTTCCTCTTACAGAAATCATAACTTTTTATTAAATTTTCTTGTCAGTGTAAACAAGTAGATATCTTGGAATGTTTGAAAGATGAACAAAACTACTTGGTTTTAAAAATGTTTCAATAAAATTATTAACTAATTTATATGCCATGCTAGCACATAGGTATCTTTCTACATGTTAAGTCAAATTAATTTTATATAGCAGTTTTTTACCATTGAAATAAAAAAAAAATCTACCAACTCCTAATTTCACGGGAGACAGCTACATGTAAGTGTAAGACAAATGTCTCTGTTATCTGAAAGCCATGACATTCCCCAGTTGCTGTAGATATTGTGAATACTAAAATTTCTTGACTCCATCTCATTTGTAATGAAACTCATAATTTTATTTCTATCGATATTAAATGCTAAGTCACATTACAGATGGGAATCGTATCTTAATTAGTTCATTTAATGGCTCATGTTATTGTTGCTGAAGAAAAGCATAGATTGAGGGTGATTGAGAAATAAATTGTGCTGATTTTTAGTAAGTGGACTAAAGGTTGATGAACATTCATAAAGTTTCTCAGCAGAAGCTTGAAGAACAGCACACCTACCCGCAAGGCAACTCCATTTTAATAGGTGTCAAAAAAAATACTGAACTATTTCTTTTAGACATTTTTTTCTTGTTGCACAATTTCTCCCTTCATTTGAATTTAAGTGATTTTTCAAATTTTATGACATAATTGAAGTCTTATGTCACAGAAGAACAAATTTCATGCCTAGGACAATTGCACTGATTTCCACAGCTTTCCAACAGAGATATTAATGGTATTTGTTGAATTTATGAGATTTTATCTCCAGTCTGATGTGTATTACTTTTTTTTTACTGTAAGTGATATTCAAATTTACTCAAAAAAATTAAATAAGTCGTAATTTCTAACAAATACTAGCTTCAGTAAAATGACTCAGCCTTTAAAGATGAAGTGTTTTCTCTGAATCACATGCAAATTTCTACACAAAACCCCTGACTTTATTGAAGTATAGTTGCTTAATTTTAAGAGCATCATCATGTATGATTCAAATGTGCTACTAGATAAACTGTGTTGATGTAACTTTTAAACCTTTCCCTAGTACAGATGTTTAACAGTTGTCTTTTTAAGAAGCATTTTGGATTTCTCCAGTGGTCTTGGGGAGTGACCTGTACATCAAATTAGCAAAGAGACTCTCATAGTATGAGGTCTAATGGACTAAGTAATGGTATGCCCTCATGTTGTGTATGAAAGCAGTGAAAACCAGAGGAATATTTACATCTGTAAAAAAAAAAAAAAGAAAATGTTAAATATTTGAAATTAAAATACATTTATTAATAAAATAATAATAAAGAACTCCATTTAAGGAACTGAAAATCTTATTTTTTTTCCAAGAATTATAGGCAGAGCTAAAATAGTATAAAATGAAGAATACTAAATTTGAAAAAATACTACACTAAACACATGAAAAGTGCTCAAAATTAAAAAAGTACTCAGGATTAATGTAAATCATTACAAAAAAAAATATTATGTATTTAAAAAATTTAAAGATGAGTTCTATCTAATCCCTTTGTTGAGTACTTGTCTTCCATAGCATTAGTTTTACTGTTCTGACCTGACTGGATGTTGTTTTATGGTGGTATTCCATGCCTGATTTTGTGCTACGGTAAATTCAATTTAAATCTGTCTCACTATACTTCTTCATTGCAAGTAAGGCTACCAAGGAAGCAGTGCCCTTTTGCAAGTTCTTTTAAGTGTTTATCTAGCATTTATTAAGTATATCAGTAACTGTTTTCCAATTTGAGTGTCAAATACAGTGTTTATCTGTAAAAAATAAATTAGGTATGTTGTGTATACTGTTTTCTCATACAACTATTGAACTAGTTGCATAAGATCAATATTGGCATCCATACCGTGTTGCAATTTATATTTTAACTAAGTATTTTTTCTTTATGTTTCCCTGTAGGATCTTTCTGTACTAAGAAAAGCACTATTTTTGTTAAGCATTTGTTTGGCAGATACAAAAAGGAAAGATATTTATTAGAGGCAAATCTTATTAATCATATGTTTTTCTTTTCTGTTTATGTTGTATGCTGTTGCCAGATTTGATAATAATCATGTAAATTGAGTAAATATTCACATCTTCTAATAGCAACCATAAATAGCATTCTAATTATATCCTACATTTATAAGACTTGTGAAGAATTTTAATGCATACCACTTACATCAGTATTATTTTAACAGGAATTTTTCACCATGAAGTCAAGATTAGATGTCAAAAAACATAGCATTGTTTTTGTTTTGCATTGGAGGTTTTCTTTTGTCTAAAATGGTGGTAAAGCTAAAATATATGAGAAATCCAGTTGAGTGTGCATAAAATGATACCACAAGGGAGACTGAGTAAATAATAGATTTCTTAAAGAGAGTCACATTTATGATAACAGACTATGTGGGATAAATTGAAATATCACATTGCATAGGTATACTGTATACTTCTGTGTACTGTGTATATCAAGCACTTTAATTTGATGCTGCTAACTGATACCTTCAAGATGAGCTCAGTTTTCATATGGTACAGCAGACAATGTTCTTCACTGGGGTGAATGTGTCATTGCATCCATTTTATTTAATCCATAGCAGTTCTCATGGGTTGGGCACTAGAAGTAAGACCTGTTTACACTTTACATATGCAGTGAATCTTTCCATGAAATCAAAGTAATCGCAAGTAGAATTTTTGCATTTCCCACCACAGGAGTTTGCACTAGAATCTGACCACTAACAGCTGTTGTTATAGTATATGCCCACTACAAGCAAGATTTTAAATTATGCTGGCAATGAATTTGTCCATATGTTGCACAGTTGAGAGGTGAGAAGATGTGTGTTGTGATAGAGGACAAAAGGCTTACAAATATATGGTTTTTAGTTGAAAGGATTTTGTAAGACACTAATGTTGTGGTAATCTGTATCCTTTTCCTTGCAGACAGAATACAATTTACCAAACCATTTTCACTGGAGATTGGTTTAAAGTAGAATCTGGCAGTTAATAATAATAATAATAATAATAATAAAATATACTGACTGCTTTTATTTAAGAGACTTAAAATGAGCTGTGCCCTTTTGATTCTTAGATTTAGAATTAATCTTAAATTAAAGGTTAAATAAAGCCCACAGTATTCCTCATAGGACAGGTGGAACTATTTCAGTTTTAGCTACTCTTTTCACTGCCTTTTGGTTGGTTGACTTTTTACTGGATTTAAAGATTAAAACAAATAAATCTTTTTTTTTTTTTCACTTTCTCTGAATAGTCTTTGTAACATGACCCTTGGCACCATGTAATGCACAGTTGCAAATAACTTTCATTAGGCCTCTTAGAAACAGTGCTACAATCATGATGACCTGAATACATATGAGAATAATCCTTACTGAACAGGAAAGAAATCATGTAAGTCCTTGATTTAAACTAATATGAAATAGAAGGGCTTACCAAAATTTTCAGAGGCCCTTTCCAGGTTGCTTTTATGTCATGTTAACTTTTGTCGTAGTTCAGCCCTGATCAGGACCAGACTACGCAGTCTCTCTCTCACTCCCCCCACCTTCCGAGAAAACAGGGAGAGAAAATATAAGGAAAAATGGCTCGAGGTTTGAGATAAGGACAGGGAGAAATCCTTAAAGTTACCGTCATGGGCAAAACAGACTCGACTTGGGGAAAACTATTCATTTATTACTACAAACAGCAGGATAATGAGACAGAGAACAAGATAATCTCCATCCACCCCTCCCTCTTCCCAACCTTAACATTGTCTCTACCACCTTCCCCTCCTGAGGAGCACAGGGGGGAAAAAAGTATGGGGGTTGCAGTCAGTTCATCATATGTTGTTTCATGCCGCTGCTTCATGGTCGGAGGAAGAACTCCTCACATTCCTCCCCTGCTCCATCATGGGGTCCCTCCCACGGGCCACAGTCCTTCGTGAAACTGCTCTGGCGTGGGTCATCTCTTCCACGGGGTGCAGTCCCTCCAGAACAGCTGTCCCAGCAGGCCCTCCACGGGCCACAGCTGCCTTCAGGCATCCACCTCCCCCAGTACGGGGTCCTTCACAGGCTCCAAGTGGATCTCTGCTCCTCTGTGGACCTCCATGGGCTGCAGGGGGACAACCTGCTCCACCATGGTTGTCACCACAGGTGGCAGGGGAATCTTGGCCAGGAGCCGCATTACTCCTCCCCCTCCTTCTGAAATGACCTTGGCATCTGCAGCCGTTCCTCACAACAGGCTAGTAGATGTCTCTCAGGATCTTTTT
This sequence comes from Chlamydotis macqueenii, assembly GCF_036417535.1. Lineage (NCBI taxonomy): Eukaryota > Metazoa > Chordata > Aves > Otidiformes > Otididae > Chlamydotis > Chlamydotis macqueenii. The sequence goes on along the minus strand of NC_141557.1, from coordinate 82,636,007 downwards.
TTACATCTTATTCACTTCTCATCTCCTTTCCACTTCTCGCAGTCGGGCTGGACCGAGTTGGGCCCAGTCGGCTGCCTGGCGAGAGGCCAGAGGGTGAGGCCTGCAAGGCCCATGAGGCCTGCGCCTCCCCCTCTGCACCTCTGCCCCCTCTCAGCTTCTTCACATCTTCTCTTCTCCTTTTTTTTTTCTGTTTTCCCCTTCTTAAATACGTTATCGCAGAGGCGTTATCACGGAACATTCTGCTACCAATCGGCTCTGCCTTGGCCAGCAGCAGGTCCGCCCTAGGCCCAGCCGGGTCCACTGAACAAAGGGGAGCGACTTCTAGCAGTTTCCTACAGAAGCTACCGCCTGTCGTAGTTCAGCCCCGATCAGACCAGACTACGCAGTCTCTCTCTCACTCCCCCCACCTTCCGAGAGAACAGGGGGAGAAAATATAAGGAAAAACGACTCGAGGTTTGAGATAAGGACAGGGAGAAATCCTTAAAGTTACCGTCACGGGCAAAACAGACTCGACTTGGGGAAAACTATTCATTTTTTACTACAAACAGCAGGATAATGAGACAGAGAACAAGATAACCTCCATCCACCCCTCCCTCTTCCCAAGCTTAACATTATCTCTACTACCTTCCCTCCCCGAGCGGCACAGGGGGAAAAGGGAATGGGGGTTGCAGTCAGTTCATCATATGTTGTTTTAAGCCGCTGCTTCATGGTCGGGGGAAGAACTCCTCACATTCCTCCCCTGATCCAGCGTGGGGTCCCTCCCACGGGCCACAGTCCTTTGTGGAACTGCTCCGGTGTGGGTCATCTCTTCCACGGGTGCAGTCCCTCCAGAACAGCTGTCCCAGCGGGCCCTCCACGGGCCACAGCTGCCTTCAGGCATCCACCTCCCCCAGTGCGGGGTCCTTCACAGGCTCCAAGTGGATCTCTGCTCCTCCGTGGACCTCCATGGGCTGCAGGGGGACAACCTGCTCCACCATGGTCGTCACCACAGGCTGCAGGGGAATCTTGGCCAGGAGCCGCATTACTCCTCCCCCTCCTTCTTCACTGACCTTGGCGTCTGCAGCCGTTCCTCACAACAGGCTGGTAGATGTCTCTCAGGATCTTTTTTTACATCTTATTCACTTCTCATCTCCTTTCCACTTCTTGCAGCCGGGCTGGACCGAGTCGGGCCCAGTCGGCTGCCTGGCGAGAGGCCAGAGGGTGAGGCCTGCAAGGCCCATGAGGCCTGCGCCTCCCCCTCTGCGCCTCTGCCCCCGCTCAGCTCCTTCACATCTTCTCTTCTCTCTTTTTTTTTTTTCTGTTTTCCCATTCTTAAATATGTTATCGCAGAAGCGTTATCACGGGACATTCTGCTACCAATCGGCTCGGCCTTGGCCAGCAGCAGGTCCGCCCTAGGCCCAGCCGAGTCCACTGAAGAAAGGGGAGCGACTTCTAGCAGTTTCCTACAGAAGCTACCACCTTAGGCCCCCCCTCACTAACAAAACCACGACACCGCCTTAGGCCCCCCCTCACTAAACAAAACCACGACAACTTTTTAATTTTGTTTTCCATGTCAACAAAATTTTGGACTTTGAGTTTTTAATAGTTACCGAAGGAGTGCTTTTTTTTTTTTTTTTTGTTATGTACAGATGGCTAGGTATGTTTTGGTTGCCCCAAACAGGTGTGGCTTCTAGCCCTTTTTTTTGGGGAAGCACTAGTGTTTGGGCACATCTAGAGCAGGACATGAAATAGACCAAGGTTCGGATATAAGATATGTTAAATCTTTTGTGGACTTTTCCCATTTTTCCTGTCCAGAAATGTAATTTAGACAAAGCCTACATACTTTTTACATTTCTTCTGGCCTTCTGAACTTACAACAACCCAGCTGGACTTATTGTTTGTTTAGTCTGAGCAGGAGTCTAACCTGTACAATACACTTGGAAGTAATTCCAGTATTTGAGGATTTGGTTAGACATATTGTACATGCAGTAACCATTTACACAGTATCTTTATATAAAATTTGTATGCACAGTACATTTATATGAAAAATAGATCTGTGTGTAACAGTCATATGTAGACAGAATAATGGAACAGTAGCAAGGCAGTGCTGGTAGAAGTAATCTTAGTCTGCATTTTCCCAAGTGACCTTACAAAGTCAGAGGATTTTGACCTATCTGTAACACAAGATTAAGAAGACAATCTTGTAATATATACACTCTTTTACTCTTGTTTATTATATTAATGAAGTTAGGTACCTTTCATTTAAGAAAAAAAAAGTTGAATAATGGAACAAATCCATATTTAGCAAACATTTTACACTACATTTTCCCTCATTCATGTTAATGTATGAAGCATGTTAAAGGCTTTGTTCTTTTAATATCTAACCTGATGTATTAATAAGCAAAAAGATTACAACTTTTAAACTTTTTTTTATGCTAATATTATTTATATTGACTAGTAAAAAGGAAAAAATCTAGGATTATACAAAAATCCTGAGCTACAGAAAAAGTAAGTGCATTTCCTGATCTGTTTAATTATCTTAAATCAAAGGAATGGAGACAGATGCAAAAGCTATTGTGAAGTTTTTGTAATAGGTGACATTTCTGAATCTACAGAAAAGAGCAAGTAATAGCAGTCTGAATTATGTATATTTCTTTGTTTTCCTCTGCATTACAGAGTTGTCTGTTTTCAATAAATAATTTTTTTTCTTGATTCATAAAACCTAGAGAAAACAACATTAATTAGAACATTAAAAAGTATCTTTGGAGAAATGTTTATGAACTATAAAGTTACACATTTAGTTAAGTTGCAAAAGGCCCTTTTGCAAAATAAGGGTAAAATAAGTTGCACTAAGAATACATGTAATTTCATGTATACACACAGAGACACACACACACAGACTCTTCTCATGCCTAATAAACCTGTTTTAAAAGGAAGACCTCTGCTTATCTACTTGTGTTATTGCCCAAAATAATAGAGATATGAGCCTTTCTGAAAAACAGATATGCTATTATTGACTTTGCCTTTCCTTTTACTTGAACCACCATTGTAATAAATATAACAAAATATATCTGCTCCCTCATAGTAATGTCTACACATTCTATGGGACTAATTAACCTAAACCCAAAGAATCTCCTTGTTATTCAGTGGTGTGCAGTTACAGTGAATGCTAATCCCCAATTGAAGATCACCACTTGATTTTCCCATGAGTGTCCTTTTCCTTTACACATGAGTGAATCATATGGCTCTTGTTAACCAATCTAGCTACTTACAGGTAATACATTGAATCTAACAAATTACAGAGGTACAATACTCTTCCATGTTTTTGTTTAAACCTGTCATCAGTGGGATACTATAAAGACACAGCTCCAGAGGTTGTATTGACTGTGCCAGATTTTGTTGTGTGTTGCTGATAATCTTAATTTTACTCCCTTCACAAAAGAAGTTTCATAAATTTACACAGATATTTGTATTCTGGCAAAGGCAATAAAGAATCAATATGAACATCTGCAATTCTATATTATGATTTATAGATGACCACTATAATTTAATTCTTCCAGTTATATAGCAGACTGTCCTATGATGTAGCTCCCTGTTCTAACAGGGACAGATTTTTCTATTTTACTTTAATTTTGTTACAAGTGTCATTCCTTCTAGAAACAATGTGGTGAATGGAAGTTTTGTATTCCCCATGTAGTGTCCATACATAGTGTTATAACTATAAAGCACCTTTTAGAGTATTATTAGTTAAGCTCATCAGATCTTTTATTAATGCTTAGTTTTACAAGTTACTGAGCATCTACTACGTATCAAAGATCTTCAACATTCTTTACTAAATTTTGTGTGCAGTAACGACTAATAGATTAATACTCACAGGAACAAACCTTTAAATTATTTAACTGATCCAACTGAAAGAAAACTGAGAAAAATCTCCAAAGGCTTCAAAACTGTGAAAAGGACCATTTTTTTTTAGTAATTAACTTATTTTCAAATGTCTAGCTTGTTACCCACTGTGCTTTTAAGATAGGCAGGCATCCAGGTACTCCTGTTGCTCACCAGTTGTCCAATTACTGGTCCTCAAAAGAAAGCACCCTTGGGAGCTTAGTAACATAATTTTTGGTGATATCAAAGAGAACAAAGAACAAGTATCTAAGATACATAAAGTATGTCATCAAAAATAAATCTGTACGTAACATGGCCTTACAGATCAGTGAAGAAAAAGCAAGCTGTAAAATGTGTATAAATACGCAAAAAAAAATTACTACAAGCATCAATCTCAACCTCTTACTCTGCCAGGTGAAGGACTCAGGATGCCAGTGACTGACTCAAACACTGGTGTGCTGGATTATAGGTGCTGTTACTTTTTAACTATTAATGGGCAGGCTCCTGTGCTTGCCATGGGGCTTGCTTGCCTTTCAGTATACCTGAGTTTAGTGCTTTTTAGTGACTACATTATGCTTTTACTGCTTGCTGTGCTGCTTATCATCTTACTCTGCTGTGCCTGGCAACAACTTGGTAATGGGAATAGCCATACGCATGGGCTGGCAGATGGCCAGGGCATCACTGCTGTTTCTGTGCTGCTGTACTGGACAGGCTGGAACGCCAGTGCGAACTTGAGTCAAAGGGACTGTGACCTGTGGATGAGTCCACATGGGAGCAGGACACTCCAAAGCATCTTGGCCGTGGATAAGCCCATGCCAGAACAGGTGTATCTTTAAGTATCTGCCACTGTGATTAGGTCTATGCTGCAGCAGGTATACCTCTGAAGGGATTGTGGCCCAAGGATAAGTCCACAGTGGAGATGGTACACCTTGAAGTATCTGTGGCTGTGGATAAGTCCATGCTGCAGCAGGTACACCTTGAAGCATCAGTGGCTGTGCATAAGGTCATGCTGAAGCACCTCAAGGTATGTGGCCATGGATAAGCCCATGACAGAGCAGATACACCCCTGGAGGGACTGCAGCAATGGGTAAGGCCATGTTAGAGCAGATTTACTTCTGAAGGGACTGTGGCTGTGGGTAAGGCCACACCGGAGCGGGTATATCTCTGAAGGCATTGTGGCCCATGGATAAGGCCACACTGGAACAGGTGCACCTCAAAGCAACTATGGCTGTGGAAGATCTGTGCTCCATCAGGTATATCCCTGGAGACACTGTGGCCCATAGATAAGGTTCCACTTGGAGTAGGTACACCCCTAAGAGACTGCAGTCTGTGGATAAGTTGAAGCTGGAGCAGGGGCAAGGGGACGACCAATGGTCTGGACGAAAAGGACAAGGAGTGGAGATTGTAATGACAATACCTTCAAATTGTTGTAACCTAGGATTTAAGTTGCATGTTACAGGGATTACTATAGCAGGAACTCTTTGTTGCTGGCCAAGCTAAGAGCAAGGGGAGGAGTTCATTGCATTGTTAAGCCCTATAACCTGGCCCAAATGGAAATTGTAATGGCAATACATTTGAATTGTTGTAACACATTATTTGAGTTGCATGTTATAAGAATTACTACAGCAAGAACCACCTGAACCAATGCAGGGCAAGCTTTACAAGAAACAGTGCAAGAGTAGCAGTGACCCAACCTGAGCTGGATTTGATGCCCAGTAACTCCACGCAAAGCAAAACCTCTCCTGTCCTGAGTGACGACCATAAGAGACAGAGCCCAAAGTTATGGACTAAGTGAATTCAATGGACATTTTGTGGACATTTCTGGACATATTACAGATATATTAAAAGAGAAGTCCATAAACTAAGGAAATTATATCAGTGTATTATATCAATGGATGGGAAGGGAGGTGGTGGTTAATAAGGACAGTGTGGTACCTGAGAATGATGTAAATGGTATGGAATAAGGGGTGGAAACTGTGCTAGTTTTGGCTGGGATAGAGTTAATTTTCTTCATAGTAGCTAGCATGAGGGTCTGTTTTGGATTTGTACTGAAAACAGCGTGGATAACACACTGATGTTTTAGCAGTGCTTACACAGAGTCAAGGCCTCTTCTGCTTTTCACAGAACCCTACCAACAAGTAGGGTAGGGGTGCACAAGAAGTTGGGAGGGGATATGGCTGGGACAGCTGACCCCAGCTGACAAGAGAGATATTCCATACCATACGATATAATGCTCAGCATATAAAGTGAGAGTAAGAAGAAAGAAGGGTGGAACTTTCCAAGTGGTAGTGTTTTCCTTCCCAGGTAACCACTACACATGATGGAGCCCTGCTTTCCTGGAGATGACTGAACACCTGTCTGCTGGTGGGAAGTAGTGAATTAATTTCTTATTTTACTTTGCTTTTATGCACAGCTTTTGATTTGTCTATTTTATCAACCCATGAGTTTTCTCACTTTTACCCTTCTGATAAGAGTGAGTGAGTGACTGTGTGCTGCTTAGTTGCTGGCTAGGGTTAAATCATGACAGTCCATAATAACACATATTACAAACAGGTAGAAATTCAAGCAATCTTTCCTATATCTTGTATGTGAGAAATTAATGCATGGTGAAAACTGATCTTTTATATGTTAAATTTACATGTACATATAGTAAATGAGATTTCTTGGGCAGCTGAATTTCCTGGTATTTAGCTTATGCTGTAATAAGGTCTTTGTGGATGGGTAGTCAAGCACTCAAGTTGCCCAGAGAGGTTGTTAATTATAGGGGTCTAATTAGGGGTTTAATTATCTAGTTATAGAATCATAGCATCATAGAATAGTTTGGGTTGGAAGGGACCTTTAAAGGTTTCCCCCCAACCTGTATCTGTGTTTGGGAAGCCCCGACCTGTGTGCAGGACCTTGCATTTGGCGTTGTTGAATTTAATGAGGTTCTCACGGGCCCACTTCTGCAGCCTGTCAAGGTGCCTTTGGATGGCATCCCTTCCCTCCAGCGTATTGACCCCACCACACATCAAAAACATTATGTCATCAACAGCAATCAGTGTTGTGAAATATCTGACAAGAGAAATGAAATTACTTTAAAAGTGGCATTTGCTAAATTGTCAGATTGTTCTGGTTTTGTTAGTGAGGGGGGGCCTAAGGTTGTAGCTTCTGTAGGAAACTGCTAGAAGTCGCTCCCCTTTGTTTAGTGGACTCAGCCGGGCCTAGGGCGGACCCGCTGCTGGCCAAGGCCAAGCCAACTGGTAGAAGAATGTCCCCTGATAACGCCTCTGCGATAACGTATTTAAGAAAGGGAAAACAGGAAAAAAAAAGAGAAGAGAAGAGATGTGAAGCAGCTGAGAGGGGGCAGAGAGGGGGAAGCGCGAGCCTCATGGGCCTTGCAGGCCTCACCCTCTGGCCTCTCACCAGCGGGCCGACTGGGCCCGACTTGGCCCGGCCTGGCTGCAAGAAGTGGAGAGGAGATGAGAAGTGAATAAGATGTAAAAAGGATCCTGAGAGGCGTCTGCCAGCCTGTTGTGAGGAACGGCTGCAGACGCCAAGGTCAGTGAAGAAGGAGAGGGAGGAGTAACGCGGCTCCTGGCCAAGATTCCTCTGCAACTCGTGGTGAAGACCATGGTGGAGCAGGTTGTCCCCCTGCAGCCCATGGAGGTCCACGGAGGGGCAGAGATCCACCTGCAGCCCGTGGAGGACCCCACGCTGGAGCAGATGGATGCCTGAAGGCAGCTGTGGCCCGTGGAGGGCCGGCTGGGACAGCTGTTCTAAAGGGACTGAACTCTGTGGAAGAGATGACCCACGCCGGAGCAGTTTCACGAAGGACTGTGGCCCGTGGGAGGGACCCCACGTTGGAGCAGGGGAGGAATGCGAGGAGCTCTTCCCCCGATGATGACACAGCGGCGTAAAACAACGCGTGATGAACTGACCGCGACCCCCATTCCCTTCCCCCCCCCGCCCCGTGCCGCTCGGGAGGGAAGGTAGTATAGATAATGTTAAGCCTGAGAAGAGGGAGGGGTGGGGGGAGGTTATCTTGTTATCTGTCTCATTCTCCTGCTAATTTTAGAAATAAATGAATAGTTTTCCCCAAGTCGAGTCTGTTTTGCCCGTGACGGTAACTTTAAGGATTTCTCCCTGTCCTTATCTCAAACCTTGAGCCGTTTTTCTTATATCATCTCCCCCTATTCTCTCGGAGGGTGGGGGGAGTGAGAGAGAGACTGCGTAGTCTGGTCCCGATCGGGGCTGAACTACGACACAGATATTGAAAGAACTACTTCAACTTCATTAACTGTTTTTTACTAGAAGGTTGCTTTTTAATATTCTTGTATAACCACACATAGCCCTTTACCCATTTCCCTCACCACTCTAGTCTCTTAAAATCACATTTCCAGTTACAAGTGCAATTTAGTATTGATTCACAACAATTCAAATTCAATGTACATTGAAAGATAATTTTGTTAAAATGTTCTTTTAAAATTATCCACTTCTGTTATTTATTTCATTCAAAGATATACAGAAAGTCATTTCTGCAAAAAGCAACAATACTAAATCCAATTACTATGTTTTATTTAAAAGTTTAATGCTATTTTAATTTCACTGCTGGATTGCATTCTGTAGCAAGTCGTCACTAAGTATTGCAGGAATAAGCAACAATAATCTGTTGTGTGTATGGCCTTGAGATCATCAATTAATAATAAAATACTCTACTTTTCAGTGGCAATTTTCAGGGTTGACTTTGTCAAGATCATTTTCATAGTTACAATAGAAGTATAGAAAGCATAATAAAACATAATAGATCTTACACACATTATATTGTAGAGTGTAAATAAATGTACCCTTATCACCAATTCAGACCTGGAAGACTGGATAGATGAAGTGTTCAGGTATAGTGAGTGATTATGTCCTATACATAATATAGGAAAAAAGAAAATGTAACTGTTCTCAATAACAAGATATTTTTTCAAATGAAGACTTTTTGAACATAAATATTATTTAGTAGACTTCATTGCAACTCACTGCTACTGAATTATACTTTCAGATGTTTAGTTGCTCTCTCCTTTATCCACATCTAGCTCTAGCAGCTAGCAGTGAATGTAGTTTCTTGGCTCTTTCGGTCATGACAGACCATATGATTTAACTCTGGATGTGAATCATGTGTTCCTAAAGGACTGCTTTCTATGTTTTTTACATTACTATATACTGCATCATTAGACAGTAGAGGGTCTCCCTGGCAGTTTTGTCTGACCCTGTCCTCCCTGCCCTGTAAAAAATCCAGCATACCTTGCCATCAAATCTTGTTAAACCACTGTTGCATCTACCATTTACTATCAAACTTTATTAATGCATTATTTTATATCAATAAAGCATATTGTTGCTTGTCTTTTGTAAGTGAAGTGCACCTGTGACAGTAAGGATAGACATAGATAACACAGATATAGGTCATCTAGAAATAGATTATATAGATATAGCTAGATGATACAGATAGATATAGATACACATATAGACGATGTAGATATAGATGTAGATAGAGATCTTGAGTTCTTATGAGAATGTCCATAGGTTTCATATTAACCTCTTGAGGGCAAAATCCTCAGCTCACCCAATGCAAGGACCCAACAGGCAAGGAGAAACAGAAACTAAACTGCTTGTTTGGATCACCTCTATTTTCTATAATGTCACAGATTATAAAGGGAGTCTGGGAAATCTGTCCTTGTTGTCTCTGTAAGGATCTTGACTTGTAACTTTTAAATATTGGCATACTACTTTCAGAAAACTATTCCACTTGGTAATGCTAACATACATTACAGCTTCTACAGGTGCAGAATAAAGTTTCAGTACTCACTGTTATGCTGTCTTCACTGCAAGGCATTGAGAGAATTGTGTTCTTTGTTTATTATCAAACACAAACTGCATTCTCTTATTTAAATTATATTAACAGATTAAGTCATTGAATGTTTTTTTTTCCAGGATTTTGTGTTTCAGTTATGATTTACTTCACTTCAGATGTTGTTTTACATAAACTAAGGAATTTGACTCTATATATGATATGCCAAACAAACATGTAGTTACTTTTTCATTATTATTCAACAAATACAATGCATTGAAATATTTTAGATAATTGCTTAGATAGTTTACAGATTAATTGGGAGTAAATATGTTCACAATTTCAGCAGGCAGACAGTCATTTAATTTAAATTACTTTAGAACAGACCAGAACTATTATTGCTTAGCAACACTTATGACAAGGCTATTATGATGTTGAATTCTTATTATTGAAAGAATAACAGGAAGAAAATGTCTGGATACTGAAGTTTGGACTCTCAAACAGAATTTTTAAGTCTTGCAATTACATCTTTGTGTGATACATTCAAATAACTTAAAACTTTTTAGGTACTTGAAAAAGAAGATAGTATTTTGACAGGTACTTACAAAGTCACTGTTTAAGTGCTTATTAAGAACATTTGTTATATATCAATATTTATCTGATTTTCTTATTAAAATAAAGAGAAATAAAATACTAGGATGGTCTTTTAAATATATTAAATTAGCATATGTTCAAGCCACATAATCTAGAGATTATAGTACGGAAACATGTACTCCACTGACTTTAGAATATTTTGTGAGCACTAAATACTAAACCTCTCATGCTTATGGAAATGCTTTCTTAATTGCCTTCTTAACTGCTGGCTTTGTTAAGGTCATGTCTGTGCCTCTCACCTTTCTTTGCTTCATGTTCACCATATAATTACACATAATTGTATTATCCTTGCCTTTGAGTCCTTAATGTTTTGATCAATGCCCTGCCTGTCAGACCATCTTGCATTGTTAATCACTTCCTTTTCTTCAGCAGTTGATCCCAGCCTTCACCATCCTCTCTCTAATTTATTTTTCCCCAATAAATTCTTGCTTTTCATATGCAGGAAAAGTCCACTTTCTCAATATCTGCAAATCTGTAACCTCTAAATTTCTACAATTTTGTTCTTGCTATATTAATAATTTAGAGTCCTTAAAATTATATTTTATTTGCCTTAATGTTTCTTGCTTCAATTTCCCCATGTTTTTAAGTCATTTATTTGTTCTTTGTTTTTTTTTTTCATTCTGTTTGTCATTTTTTCTCTGTCTTCCTATTTGATGTTTCTAGGTGATCTATATTAAACAGTATGATCATCACTGTATGTTGCTGTATGCTACTGTATCCACAGTTTGGACTTGAGATCTGGTTATAATTATTTACTTTGTCATTGGCCTGTGGCAAGTTGTTTGATTTCTTATTTGCTTGATTTCTCCCTCTGCTTATTTTTTTTTTCCAGAAATAAAATAGTAGTAATTGTCTTTCCCAGACCTTTTCCTGTCTTTCATCTTTAGCCTGTAAGCCAGTGTGAAAGAAACAGCCTTTTTCCAACTGCTTTTGTTTCCAACTGTTTGGCAAAACCGATCTTCAGTCTTAATGAGTTGTTATTAACTTGTATCATTCAGCAAATACTCAACAGTTAGGTCATGTTATAAATAAATCCTGTTGACTTCTTAAGAACAGGAGCCTTTACTACAAAATTTAGAAATGCCTAAAGGAAAAGATTACAATAGGGACCCTTAGCTCTTTATCCTTTCTAAACTTGAAGAGTACAACACTGATTTTTGTCCTAAGTACTTCTTTAGAATAATATCTCTTTTATATTATAATCTTACAGGAAACATAATCTGTTATAGTGTTGTTTATTCCATAAGCAAAGAAGAAGAAGCATTGTTTCCAGGACAGTGCTTAGGCAGCCTCATTCAAAATCCACTAAAATTTATGGTAATAGTCCCTTAACTTTAATTTTAGATCAAGATAATGGAGAAAGAGAGAAAGGATCCTAAATCCTCTGGAAAGAAAACAGAAATCCAGAGCTTATTTAGCTTTGTTCATCATAGCAAAAATGGATTAATTGTAGTAAAAATTTAGAAAGCCAAACATAATTTCTGAAATCATAGAATCATAGAATGGTTAGGGTTGGAAAGGACCTTCAAAGGTCATCTAGTCCAACCCCCCTGCAAGGAGCAGGGACATCCCCGACTAGATCAGGTTGCTCAGAGCCTCATCCAGCCTGGCCTTGAACATTTCCAGGAATGGAGCCTCCACCACCTCTCTGGGCAACCTGTTCCAGTGCTCTACAACCCTCAGTGTAAATAATTTTTTCCTAATATCTAATCTAAATCTACCTTCCTACCCCTAGTCCTGTCACAACAGGCCCTACTGAAGAGTCTCTCCCCATCTTTCCTATAGACTACCTTGAGGTACTGGAAGACTGCTGTCAGGTCTCCCCAGAGCCTCCTCTTCTGCAGGCTGAACAGCCTCAACTCTCTCAACCTGTCCTCATAGGAGAAGTGCTCCTGTCCTCTCATAATCTTCGTGGCTCTCCTCTGGACCCTCTCCAACTGGTCCATGTCCTTCTTATGTTGGGGGCTCCAGAGCTGGACACAATACTCCAGGTGGGGTCTCACCAGGGCAGAGTAGAGGGGGAGAATCACCTCCCTCAACGTTCTGGCCACACTCCTCTTGATGCAGCCCAGGATGTAGTTGGCCTTCTGAGCCGCAAGGGCGCATCGCCTGTTCATGTTGAGCGTCTCATCCACCATCACTCCCAAGTCCCAAATATAAAAGTATCATTAATCATTATTATTATGTTAACGTCCTGGAACTAGCCAGGTGTACCACCTAATTGTGCTAGGCATTGTAAAAACACAGACCAATAACTTACATTTGTGTAGTAATTTAGAGTGGTCTTAGCTGTCACCTGCAACCCCCTTTAAAGCTAATTTGAGGGTCTCAAACTCTCTGTTCCCTACAATGGAACTGAGATACAAATTGTTTTTTTTTTTTTTCTTTTTTTTTTCTGATTTTTTACTCCCTTTTTCTACTTCAAAGCTTTTTGTTTCAGGGGTTCTATTTTTGTAACCTTTTTGAGGTAGATTTTTCCACTAAAACCACTGTTTTTATGTGCCTGTTATCTTTCCAGAGTGTCCGCTTCATTAGGGAGGATAGATTTCTGTGCATGGAAGTATGTTTCTAAAAAAACTAAACACCGTTACAGTTCTTCTGCAGCCCCTGACTGACAGCTCCTCATGATTTCTCAGCTTAGTGGGTGACTGGCAGCTCTGTGATTCAGAGACATAAGATCTCAGTTTCCCAGCATGCAGTATGAGCCAACTCTCTGTGTCTCTGTTGTATTTTAAACAAAGAAAGATTACTAGACCAAGTAAGTGAAGGTCATCTCTTGCCTCTACACTGTGCAGCCACTGCTATGCAATGGAACAGACCTGAAATCTAGCTCCCAATGTAACTCATTGTGACAGGATCTGGGACACATGGCCACTGTGGTAGGAAATATCTCATTACTCTATGTGACTGTAACTACTGGATCACAGGAGTCTTCAACAGTTTCTGAGTTAGACAAGAGATGCTGTGATCCAGTAGTCATTGCCACTCACTGAGGGCTCCTGAGCTCCCGTAGCTTATGACAGCTATGAGATAATCAGTCATCAATTGTTTGTCATCTTTGTCATGGAAAATAGCTTTTTCTGTCTGCCTCTTAGTTCTTTTCTCCCCTAGCTACAAGGCCGTCAAGCTCCCACAAAATCAGTCATAGGAGCAAAAAGACCGGTTCAATCAGCAGTATCTTGCAGTTGAGAAGCAGTGACTGCTGAATCATAAAAGCTTCTCCCACTCAGGAAATTAAGTTTACTTCCCTAAAAAAAAAACAGTTTCTTTTCTCCTGCTGAGCTCAGCATTAAGAGCTCTTGATTCTCAACAAATGGAAGATCTTGCCTGGTGAATAACAGGGGCTTCAGCTGAAAGTCAGGCAGTAATTTTTTGGAGGTTTCTTTTTTTTTAGTTCCTACATCCCATTAAGCAGTTGCTAACTCACTGGGAATCAGGAATTCTCAAGTTCCGACTGACCGCTGCAGGTCAGTGATATCTTACTTTGGTGGGAGGCACTTATTTTAGATTCCCTACCCAATCTGAGTTCAGAGGGAACTACCTGTTGACTCCATTTTCTCCTGAGCTTGATCCATAAGCCACTTTTTCACTGTTTACTTCAGTATATATAATAATTTAAATTTTGTCATGTGAATATTCTATTGCACTATAGCCTCTGATTTGCTTTAGAGTGCCTGTTTTGTGTGAGAACATGGAAGTTACTCTGTATGCAACGGTTTCCTGAAGAAAGTAATGACTCACACAAATGTCAGAATTCTGTCTAGGTTAAAAGGCATTCTTATATAAAAGAAAGCACAGGGCTGAGGAGAAATTCAGTCTATTCTGAGAAGTAAACCTTGACCTTGTTCTATAGGTGTGGGAATTCACATGGTATGGCACTGTTGATGGTGGTAGTTAGAAAAGATCTGAAATTTTTATTTTAAAAATATACCTATGCACTGAAAAACAAAACCAAAACCCCCAAAACCTCAAGAAAAGCTTAATATTTGTGTTTGCTTCTCTCATATTTGACCTTAAAAAGATTAAATTTCCAGATAGAGAATGAGGTAATTTTATGGAGAAACAAATAATAAAATACTGAAGGCTCAGCAGATTTGCCTAGAATGGCTAGTTCTTGTCCAAGAAGAGCATATACAATATGCATGTCCAGTACTAAAGACACAAACATGAACTTTTCCCTTGAAGGAAGCAAAGACAACACGTATAATAAAAAATCAGGATTAAACTACAGCTTTGTATTGGTTGCAAACAGGTAAAAGGAGCATACAACAAAAGGATTCTATGTCAGATCACTAAGGGTGAACAGAAAAACACATCACGATCATGTAGAAACAAAATAAAAAATACCAAGACACAAACTAACATGCAGATAATTAACATACAGGCCATTGACAATAAAATATCAAAATATTACCATGAAAGGAGTAACAGGAAGAAAAAAGGAAAGTATTTGTCTACCGTTCAATAGAGAAGGAGGACTATGAGCAGATGACACCAAGAAGGGCAAATTGATTAATGCTTTTTTTTTTGCACAAGTACCCAGTATACTTAATACCAGTATCATACAGGTAAGAATCTCATTCTGTAATAGATTAGAAAGATTATTTAGGCAGAAATAATCCACTGCAAAAAAATGTACAAAATGGAAAACAGAATGAGTAAGTTGTAATTCTGCAAAATAGGGTTTAATAGCTTTAAATTCACAAGCTAGAAATGCAAGGACGTTTTATAATAGGTATCAGAAACATAAAAGATAGCTAAAGTAAAGAAGTCTAAGAGTGAAAAAAAAAAAAAAAAAACCAAACCAGGGTGTTTCAACTGCAGTAAGGAAAAAAAAAAAAACAGGTGAGATTTAGGATAAAATATTTTATAATAAGCATGAATGAGTAGAACAGTTTAGGAAATCTGTGGAATCACCAATAGTGATATAAGAAGGCTTTAAGAACTGGCAAGACAACCCTCTGCAATTAATGATAAAAATACAGTGGATGCTATCCCAGGATAGAGTATTGTAGGTCTGTAATTCTATGTATTTAACTTATTGTGATACAAAAGATGTGAGGAATTCTTCACTCATACTCAATAACTACTTAAGATACTGTGGTCAGGCTATATGATTAATCATTCCCCTGATCTTGAAATTCAGATACAGTTGATTACATATAGGCATTAATACTTTTAATATCAAGAAATAAGACCATTCTCCCTAGCTCTTTTATTTCCCCGGTTACCTCATCCATACCGAATGCAGATTTTAAATGCTGCATAACAAAACCTAAGTGATATATCCTTAATCTTTGCCTCATCTGCTTTTTCCAAAAAGTGATATGTGTGTAACATCCTTCGTCTCTTGTTCCTACATGTGTCACAAGAATGAAAGAAAAAACATTTGTATGTTACAAGAAAACAACAACCACCAATAAAACAACCAACCAACCAAAACCTCAAACTTCCTCCTCAACCCACTATTTCAGTTAGTGAGAGTGAAAAAAACTTTATGAATGTCACAGTGTAATGAAAAGAGCAAAGATCCCTTACTGCAGAGAAACTACTAGGAATTGCATAAGGCTTTATGTTTATATTGTGCATGTGGAATAAAATAGTGCTGTATTAAGATGCTTTTAAATGTATGGACATTTAAAGTTTTGAATCGTAGCATTAACTTTTAAGTAAGGTTTGGGGGGTTTTTTTGGTTTTTTTTTTTTTCCTGAGGGATGCCTCAGTGAAAGTCCCAAGAGTAAAGTTTTCCTTTCCTCTTGCCTCCGCCCAAATGCTATTTTAAAAATACATAATAGAACTGCACAGTATAACTGTACTTTAGAAAAGATTCAACCATTGGGGATCAACTTCAACAATGCTTTACTCTTAGCAATTCATACATTTTACAATAGGTAATTGTTGTTTGTGGAGTCTGTTTGCATACCAGAAAGACTAACATTCCCTAAAGATTTTCCATTTCTCTTGCCTTTTATTTTTGTATTGCTGCTATTGCACCTTAAGTTCAGCTGCTATTCCGTCGTGATTATAATCACTAGGTTAAATATGACTATATCAGGTATTTTTGATTAAGTCAGAGGGATAGAATGAAGACATGCATCCAAAGGAATGCAAAATAATAACTTAAAATTTACCAACTTGGAAAGTTTAAGTTTATTTTTTACAATCTGAAAAGATTAAGGCCAAGACACACATTTTTAACTTATAAAATATCTTGTGACAGAAAGACATTCAACATGATTTATCTCCTGACACCAAATAATCTCCAGGTGCTCAACTCCCTTCAAAATACAAGTGTAAGGTTGGCTGTGTATGCCTTGTGCCTCAGGCTTGGAAGTATCTGAGTAAATTTGGCATCCTCTAGAGAGGATCCTAGGATCCTTCCTAGAGAAGAGCTAACACATCATTAGGTTTCATTATTTAATTGTGCCTGACTTGTCTTTGCTCAATTCCTTCCTGTGCCTGCAGTCTTCTCTTCTCAGTTCTCCAAAGATTACATATTTATCTATGGCTTTTTTAAATCTATATTTTAAGTATTGGGGGGGGGGGGGGGGGCGGGGGGAAGTAATTTAGGACTCAGTCTCTCAGTTCAGATATTCTTAAAAGGCAAGACTGGGAAATGTTATAGAGATGTTATAGTGTGTTTTCTGCCTACATATAAGGAGAATGGCAAAACAGCTTCCCATCCCACAGAGTTCTTTCTTATGTATTTGATGTACATTGATGCACAACAAAGGCTTGATTTGTTGCCCTTTGTCAGTGGATGCGGCCACAGGAAGGTCTTCCATAGAACTGCACAGATTTAGCAGTTTAGGTTAAGGTGTAAAATAAAGATGCTGTGGTCAGACACAGCAGAAATATGGTCTCAGATTGAAGCTCTTTTAAGTGCCAAATCATGTCAAAATAATATCACATGCATATTGCTTCCCAGAAAAGTAACTGGATGTTTGTCTGTAGTCCAGTGATCCAGCTTAGTGAGGTGCTGAGAACCCTCAAATACAGCTACCTTTGACTGGGCAGCTCATCAGATTCACATGCCTGAAACATGCCAGCATCTGTAACCAGCGGTACACCATTGATATTTTCAGCATCATGTATCTGCTGCATTTGATTTTGAACTCATCAGGTGTCACTCACAGCAGCAGCTTACTGCTAACCAGGATTGCAGGATTAGGTCTAGAAGGAACCTGACAAGTTTGCCATGCAAATATGCTTACTTAGCAATTGGTCACAGACAGCACCAATGAGAAAGACTATACAAGACTTATCTGTGGTTGGAGAGTGACTCTGAGATTGGGGAAAAAAGTTATAAAAGTTATTTAAATCTTTGGTGATTTCCTCACTCCACTTTTATGTCCTTTTTTTTCCTTGTAATTGTTTTTTCTTTTTAGCTAAAAAATAGTTAAAAATACAATAATTACAAAGAAAGTTTTTCACATTGACCATGCTTAAATGTAGAAAAGACTGTCTGATAGACTAGTATCAAAACATTCCAGATTTGGTGTAACTGTCTACAGTAGACTTAAACCAATGTCTGATTGAAGGTAACTGGAACAGCTTCCCTGTGCTGCAAGTACAGACCTGGAAAACAGTGGATTGCAGTGCGTAATGTTTGTTCTCAAGGGTATGGTGACATCAACACTTTGACTGAGGCCTAGACATGTTCCAAAGCTTATACTTGACAAATGTACTTACCAAACATACCTTAACTTTTAAGCCCAAATGCTACCTGCATTTCAGCCTCAGGTAATTTAGTTGAAGTGGAAATGGTGAAATCTATACTTACAAGAATTTCACAAGTAGCAAATTCTTTTCTCTCCTTCATACTTTTTTTTTCTCCATCACCCAGAAGATGGCTGTTATTGAATCTCTTATTTCTTCTTTATCTCCTTATTCTTGTCAAATTCCAACTAAGAGCATTGATAACAGAAGTTATTGCCGTGCTAGCAAACATGGCTTTCTGATCCTCTGTTAACCTTGAGCTAGTATGTCAATCTGTTAACTTTTTTTTTTTAATAAAAAAAATGCTATTATTGTGTTTTGACTGCAAACTCCCTCACCTCCAGCCTGAAGCACTTGTAAAATTTATCATTCCAGCTTGATCAGGAGAGAATGTTAGCACTAATTATGAAAAACAAACTAGTGAGCTGATAACAAACGGCTGACAGATGAAGAAATTCACAAAAGCATGTAAGGATGAATATGGGCAGCAGAATAAGAAAAAGTGGAATTCCCTACATTATTATCTTACTCCATATTTACTCGGGGTAAACAAGGAATGTCTTCCTATCCTGACTTTTTATGTCACATCACAAACACCCACAGGGAGGAGACAGGTAAGGAAAGAAAGGGATGGGAAAAGACTCATTACTATCTTATGTCATAGGAGATGGCCTTAAAATGCTGTTCACAATACATCTCATTCATTTCCCTAGGTCTACACATTACATTTGCCTTGAAATTTGTATGAAATGGGAAGATTACTCCTTCCATATAACTACTTTGTTTTTACTCCCTTTTATATAGCTAATTGATTTAATTTTCTTTGGCTTTGGGGCAACAACACCCTAACATTTATTTCTAGTTCAAATTTTTAGGTTTTTTTCTTTCTTTTTTTTTTTTTTGTGGTTTCATTGGTTCTATAGTTTCTTTTAGCTGGTTAGGAATTTTTCTCTTTGTCATCCATGCATTATTTGTCAATGTCCTCAATTTAATAATTGAGCTGTTATAAGTATATGTTTACTGTGCAAGTCTAATAAGAAAGGAAAATGTGGCCATGCTAAGAACTTCTTACTAAAAAGAGCCAGAAAAATTAGATATCACACACAGTTAGTGGATTAATGATACATTAAAACAAACTATTACAGAATTTCATACAATTTAAAAAAAGTAAAACAACTCAAGGGCATTCAAAGATGCACTATTAAAAACTTTAACCCTTTCTTCTTTGACTGCTGTGAGCCTTCTCCTCTGATTGCCCAGGTCCTGCTAAATCAGGGAATGCTATGCCTGGAGGGTAGCGTGCTTGCTTTTTGTTTAGGAGTACAGGCTGCACGCACAGTATCTGAGGTTCTACCACAGAGAATAGAACCAGGAGCCATCTGCTCCTTCAAACTTATCTCAGATTTTAAAAGCTCATAGCTTAGCAGACACATCTCGATCAATATGGCAACATAAATCTCCAGTAGCACTATTCCAATAGTTGGCTTGCCAGTAGCAAACCTGTTAGCTATGGTTTAGAAACAGCCTAGCTTTTGACTGTCCACTCCGTGCTGGCTACACATTCCTTTATCGCGGATGTCTGACACTGACATTGGAAGATCTGTGCAAGCTTTTTGGATAGATGGGTCTACTTCCTCACACAGAAGTTCTGGGTGATCATTGTATACATGCAGAAATAATGTATTCCACTACCTCATGCCAGTTTTTCTAGCCAATAATTGTCATATTGCAGTTGCTGCTAGAAATGGAGAGTAATGGGAATCCACATCACTGGAAACTTACCATACATGGTTTTGCTTCCACAGCAGGAAGTCCAGCAGTTTGTCGTTGTGACCGTGCTGGATGTATTAACAATCACCTTGACTACCATCCAGAGGCCCTGCAGCAAGCAAAACCTCTCATGATGCATTCCGAGTTCCTTTATGCTGCTGCGAACACTCCCAACTAAGCAGCACAGCTTTGAAGGGACTCATGACTGGGATTTCAGAGGACAGAGAAGTATAAAATATAAAATAACTCTTAGAAAGTTTCCACCTTGATAGTGTGCATAGTCACACCTGGAAATAGGACTCCAAACTGGACACATGTGACAAGGGTTCCAGAATGCAATAGAAATAGGGAAAGAGGGAGACATCTGGGTTTGTGATTCTTTCAAATGAGATTTTGTCCATATTAAATTGTTGGGATAGACAAGCTCTTTTTTAACACTAGCATTAGTCCCCCTTCTAATGAGTTGTGCTTGAAGTAGAGTTTTTTGAATAAAGATGTATTAATTCCTGGCCCTCCCACCATGTCTCCCACCCTTAAAGAAGCTAAGTCTTGGGGAGAATTTTGTGAAAGTATCTTTCCTTTCTAGAGCATCCTAAACTTAAATTGGAGGTGAGGCAGTATTATGCAATGGTAACTTTATGAAAGCAAAGTTATTTTTGCATTATAACAACCTAATATGTTTCTATCCTTTCTGCAGTGTCAGTAGTAGCTGGAGGAATGAAACACTTGAGAAGGGCAAAATTTTCCCCAAGAAAAACATGCACATATATAACAACAGCAAAAACCAGGGAGATTTATAGAAGTAATTAGTTTTTAAAAATCATTACTGAGCATAACTAAATTTCCTCTTCTATACACACTCTGTTTTTAAATCTCAGCCTTTTTACAAATAGTTTTGAAGTAGGTGTATGTAGAAGTAAAGTAAGGTTGTATTTGACTGTATATGTCTATCAGCAGCAAGATATTATTTAATTTAACTGACCTGCTAATTATCTGCAAAATTTTAACACCTGCATTTGAAATACAAATTCCCCAAAGTAATCTTCTGGGGTTTAGGCCAATTATAAACTCATTAGCATTTGTCCTCAGTCTCATAAAATGAAGACAATAGTTAAAAAGAAGAAAAAAGTACGAGACAATGCAAGCAGTAAAAATAGACAAGTTTCTCAGCCATGTGTTGGACTTTCTTTGTGAAATTATTAATAATTCTCTGCCTTCTCCTTCCCTTCCTGTCTCTTTCTTCAGTAAATTTGATAACTGGCAATTATTTCTGTGGGAAGTCTAGTGATGACAGAAATTAGTTATAAAATCACCTAGACCTCATGCACTAGCAGCAAAAATGAATGCTATGTAATTACCATTATTTCCAACAGAAAAGCTGAAAAAAAAAAATTGTAAAGTTTCTGTTAAAAATTTGAGAATTTCCCAGTATATTTTGTGAGGAGGTATTGATAAAGGAAGTATTAGATAAAAAATAGAGACTATAAAGAGCTACAACAAATTTAGCTTAGTAATACTAAGTTTAGCTTAATAGTAGTGTTTTAGATTAGTTTTTATTTTACTTTAGTTGTTTTGTCAATTTGCAGCAATCATATGCCTGTTCAGAAGTAACTAGATTGTACTTGCTTAAGCCAATTGTCTAGCTATCTGTAGTCAGCGTCTGTCAGGAATGATGTTTCAGTTCTTCTGACACTAGCAAGTGAGATTACTATTCGTATCTAAGTAGTAGTTGTACACCTTGTTTTTCTTAAATTTAAAAATTCAAATTATTGTAAACTAGTACTTTGCAAATATCTAAATCTGAGTTACTTTAAAACTGTGGACATTTGCACTGGCTTCAGCATTTTCATTACGCATGAATATTACACAGTGTGCTACACAGGGAGATAGTTTATGAAATGGTGTGACACCTAAAATCATATAGGAAAGAAACTAAACTTCTATATAACTTATTTCATAAAGTAGCTTGGTCTACTAGGCCAATTTCTATGTGCTTTTATTTTATTCACCTTGCTTCTGTTTATTCCTGGCTGTATCCATGAATAAACATACACTGATGTAATACTGGATTCTGTCACTACACCATCATTTAAACCTGTATTTGTAAAAGACTGCGAATAAGTGGCTGCAACATGGAAGGGGAGTGTTAACAAAGTGTTTTTGTTAGCCTAGTCCATATTTCCTGAATTCTTTCACATTTAGCCAGCATTAAGTGACGCTTACAACTTTCTGTCTGTGCGAGTCATACAAGTAACTACACTAATGGAGGCAGAACTGCAATAGCTTTTAACTGGCATTAGCAGAAAACTATCTACAAAGCCTGGCACAGATTAATGATGGAGTATCTACCCAGTTTCTCCAGTAAGTTTTAACTTCTGTGTTGATACCCATGTTACTACAGCCTGATATGTTATAATCATTATTATGGAAGTAGCACAGACATATACAATAAAATCACAGAGATTTCTGCAAAGCATCACCTGACAATCTTGCAGATGAGTATGTGGTGTGGATATTCCGGCCAGCACAATCATAGAATCATAGAATGGTTAGGGAAGGGACCTTCAAAGGTCATCTAGTCCAACCCCACTGCAAGGAGCAGGGACGTCTTTGACTAGATCAGGTTGCTCAGAGCCTCATCCAAGCTGGCCTTGAACATTTCCAGGGATGGGGTATCCACAATGACACAAGAATTCTTTCCAATGATTCTCAGTCCAGCTTAAGACCTGAACAATCTCAATTTTGGTATAATTGCTTTGAGTCAACATCTCTTAAGAGATATTTAGGTATTATTAGGAAAAAAAAAAATCCAGTGAATAAAACACAGATTTCCAAAGGTGGCATGTAGCTCAGTTGGACATAAGACAATCCAAACTGAACTATTTTCACACAGTTTGATTTCATCCTCTCAATCAAATGTAACATGTTATTTTCTTTTGCAAGTAAAATACATTTTAAATTTATGCCTGCTCAAAGAACAGTTAATTTTAAGGGATTTTTGATGCTCCAAAGATTTTTGTTTGCATGGTAGTTCTCTTTGTACTTCCATAGTAGAAAATCTCATGTTTTTAATAAGATAATCCCCAACAGATTTGCAAAACCAAAACCTGTAGCAGAACCTTATCAGTGCCTCAACCTGGTATATGGGAAAAAAAAAAAAAAAAGTAGAACAGAATCACAGTTAAAAAAACTGAAAATAAAATTCAGCATGTGTCATAGAATATTTCAGGTGGCAGCTCAGTAGCTGACAACATAGTGTGCAAATAAGTGACTTGCTTTCAAAGGTCTGCAAACAAGAGATATACCTCAGCTGAAGTTTGGAACCTCCCTTTTTTTAAAAACCTCCCTTTAATTAAAAACACAGTAAGGTTCATATTTTGCTTATGTGCTGGAAGTAAATACCATTAAAAACATTATTTCCTACCTTCCTCCATTTGTAGCCAAAGTTAGAAGGTTTTGTAACATAACATTTTCACTAACTGTTAAAAAGAAGCAAAAGTTAGCTGTTAATAAGATTCCAGATGCAGAGTGACCTTAATACTTCCTGAGTCAGGATCTTCTGAGAGTGGTATCAGTATATGATTTTCAATTGAGTCTCCTCAGATGTTGTGTTGACTGAATGATTCACTCTTAAATCACTCTGCCTGAAAAGTGACAATGGTATTAAGTCTACTAAATTCAAATCACAACTGACAGAGCCCATAGGGATAGGTATGTACTTATGAACAGATAGACAAGAATAAGCTAATGCACGGGTAAATTGCTGTGGGTGGAATAAGATCTCCCCTAACCTGAGGCCATTCTTAACTGGAATAAAATTCAATCATTTAAAGGAAACAACTGTTCACATATGTTTCATATCTTTTATTTTCCAGACCGAGAAAAATTGAAATACCATAAAGGAACAGCTCCCGCTTGTCGAGTTTCTGTAACTGAGCATTTCTCTTTCCTGAACAGTTGGGAAAGTTAATCAGAATGGCAAATCTAGATAGTTTAATGACATTAAATCTTATTTGGAATCTTTAGGAGTTAATAAAGATAAGTTAAAACCCCTTTAATCTTAAATTAGTGTCCACACAAAGATTTAGTGCAGATAACACATCATTTTTAAATTGACATCTCAACTTAATTTGGATCGATTTTATGAAGTGCCCCTGAAGACAGCAGAGGTGTTATAAATCCTAGTAGAAAATCGGTTCTTCTGATATTTTCAGCTTATACTGACATAGGGTGTTCAGGAAAAAATCTTGATGCATGTTATTTGGACTGAGATCTGAGTGCAAAACTTTTAAGGACCAAACCTTCCTATCCTGTTTGAAAACAAAATGAAACTTTCTAATGCTGTAAGAGTTAAACAGTTAAATTGAAACCATCTGAACATATAGCCTTTTCTATTTTTTTTTTTTTTTTTTTTTGGTCGTAGTTCAGCCCCCATCGGGACCAGACTACGCAGTCTCTCTCTCACTCCCCCCACCCTCCAAGAGAATAGGGGGAGATGATATAAGAAAAAAGGCTTGAGGTTTGAGATAAGGATGGCAAGAAATCCTTAAAGTCACTATTACGGGCAAAACAGACTCGACTTGGGGAAAACTATTCATTTATTTCTAAAACTAGCAGGATAATGAGACAGAGAACAAGATAACCTCCCCCCACCCCTCCCTCTTCTCTGGCCTGACATTATCTCTACCACCTTCCCCCCCCTGAGCAGCATGAGGAGGGAAGAGGGAATGGGGGCTGTGGTCAGTTCATCACGTGTTGTTTTACGCTGCTCCTTCATTGTTGGGGGAAGAACTCCTCACATTCCTCCTCTGCTCCATCATGGGGTCCCTCCCACAGGCCACAGTCCTTTGTAAAACTGCTCCGGTATGGGTCATCTCTTCCACAGGGTGCAGTCCCTCCAGAACAGCTGCCCCAGTGGGCCCTTCATGGGCCACAGCCTCCTTCAGGCATCCACCTGCCCCAGCATGGGGTCCTCCACAGGCTGCAGGTGAATCTCTGCTCCTCTGTGGACTCCTATGGGGTGCAGGGAGACAGCCTTCTTCACCATGGTCATCACCACAGGCTGCAGGGGAATCCTGGCCAGGAGCTGCATTACTCCTCCCCCTCCTTTTTCACTGGCCTTGGCGTCTGCAGCCATTCCTCTCACAAGAAAAATTCTTCACAAGAGGCAGGCAGACGCCTCTCGGGATCTTTTTACATCTCATCTCCTCTCCACTTCTTGCAGCCGGGCCGGGCCAAGTCGGGCCCAGTGGGCCCGCTGGTGAGAGGCCAGAGGGTGAGGCCTGCGCCTCCCCCTCTCTGCCCCCCACTCAGCTTCTTCACATCTTCTCTTCTCTTTTATTTTTTTTCTCCTTTTTTTTCCCCTTCTTAGACATGTTATCGCAGAAGAGTTATCACGGAACATTCTGCTACCAATTGGCTTGGCCTTGGTCAGCAGCGGGTCCACTCTAGGCCTGGCTGAGTCCACTGAACAAAGGGGAGCAACTTCTAGCAGTTTCCTACAGAAGCTACCACCTTAGGCCCCCCCTCACTAAACAAAACCACAACACGGAGATGATGCTAGAAGACAGATGGATCAGCAAGATGATGGAAGGAGTGTCAGGAAGCTATTCTATCAGGAAGTAGTTTCATACCAGTAGTATAATGTAGGATATGCCCTTACAAATTATGCTTCAAGTGTATAAGCTTTAACTATAAGTGCATAATTGAGCATGTGATATTTTCAAGGAGTTTCAGGAATGTGGCAGGATTAAAAAAGTGCGAGAGAAATGAGAGAAATAAGGTGAATGAAGTGTAGCCTTGAAGCATATCTGGTTTTATGTGCCTCTAATCTTGCATAAAGTTAACAACAGAAAATATAAACAAAGATACTGTCTCTACATTATTATTGAAAATTAATACAGTTGGACATTTGATCTTCTTTGATCAAAAAGAGAAAGTACATAAATCTTTAAAGAAAACTAAATCCAATCTTTACAAATTTTTTTAAGTTAAAGAAAAATGAAGAGTGACTAATGTAGCAATATATTCTTTCTTAAGGAATGTATTTTGATTTTAATACGAATCAACATAGTCATTTACAATTATTATACAAAAATACTAATTTATTCAAGTTCAAATTTACATCTTTACTGCTTATAATATTTGCGAATGATCAGAGAAAACTTAATAATTAAATGCTTTGAATCAAATGAAAAATCCCTAGTGAAATAATCCTTGACATTAGAAATATTTCTCCTGAATCATTGTTCCAACAGCAGGAGAAGAAGTAAGAATTAGGACTTATTAAGGCTTGAAAAAATGGTGTTTGCTGATGGTAATCTTTTTGAATTTCTGCTATTTATGTACCTTTCAACAAAAAACACTTCGGTTTAAAGAGAAGAGTATGTATTACTTTAGTATTAATTTACTTCACTAGAATGGTGAATGTGTCCAAACATGAAAGTGGTAGGTAATTAAAAAATGCTTTCTGCCACCACAGTAGTGTTCAGAAGTAGTAGTAATCATGATGAATTCATAGTCCCTGTGTTCCAAGTGTATGAAATATGAATTTTATGTAGCAGAACTGTATTCATCTGAGTCGTATATAGTCAGCGTTACTATCTGCCATAAACTTCGTATGAAATCACAATGTTTTTTAAAAAAGTAAAATAATATATAAGCGCTCTGCAAGTTTTCCAAAAGAACTTTTGCATAAAGCTTGGAAAGCTTAAAGAACTCTCCTAGCCTTGACCACAGAAAGTGTATCAAATATGGGGTGTATTTGGAAACTAAAGGTGGTATGCATTGGTACATAACCAGACAGAAGAAATCTGAACCGGCCAGTGGTATGTAAACACCTTTACACAGTATTTGTTTAATTTATTCCAGCACCTGAGGCTTGGATTGTGTTGAATGCTCCTATAAATGATCCAGCATATAGTCTAGGTTTCATTTCTGCCTGTTTTCTGCTGATCCTGTCCCATTGCCTTGTAGAAAGCCAGTCCTATTGCATTGTGAGATGTCTGTGAAGAGCTCCTTCAGGTAATCAGCCTTCGGCTTCTGAGGCTAAACCTTTGCCCTGGAAAGGGCACCGTACTGCCCTTACTACCGTACTACTGCACCGTACTACCACCACTACTACAACAAATGAAAGTACACGTTGC
This sequence comes from Chlamydotis macqueenii, assembly GCF_036417535.1. Taxonomy (NCBI): domain Eukaryota; kingdom Metazoa; phylum Chordata; class Aves; order Otidiformes; family Otididae; genus Chlamydotis; species Chlamydotis macqueenii. Next base: position 82,609,043 of record NC_141557.1, on the reverse strand, counting down.
AAAGGCATATAGATTCAGCCCAGATTACAGGTTGTTCACATTGTCATTTCCCAGAAGAACATGGTAATAAAATGGAAATTCCCCCACAATGGAAAGAGAATTTCCTATCCTTGAGGTCTGTGTATGAGAAGACACACTGAGAATATATTCGAGTTAGGGTTAGGAACTGGTAAAACCTCAGAACTTTTAGCGGATGATGATAGATGAACTGGAAGATGTAGCATACGATCTGGATGTGTGAGCAGAGTAATGACTGATGGGAAAAGGTTCACACTTTCTGCAAAAAGCAGCAATAGAGAGAGAACTGATTTCAGCCATGGATTATAATGGGCAGTCCACTATTATCAAATCCATGCCATCTGGGTTGTTCATTACATCCTTGGTTTCTAGAATAGCTTGCTTTGCTTCCTGTGATGTTAAGGATTTCTGACTCAGTGCTTATTCTTTGGGAGATGAAGAGAATGATTATACCAGCATCCAGGGATGCACCAGCACGATGCCTTCATATTCAGATTCCTAAAGCTGTTTATGAGCCATCTTACATTGCCAGGTCATTCTGGTTTATGAAAAACTGACAAAAGTAATGCAGCTGTAATTTGAAAAATTGTTATAGTGAAAGGAATATAATTTTTTATACCTCTGAGATCTTGCCTTTTCTTTCTGCAGAAGTGTCTCAACATGACCACTGCTCTGTCTGGTGTCTGCTAAGATGTCCTCCTTTTATAGCCTAAGCAAATACACTTAGTTGCCTCATCTCCATCAACAGAGCCTCTACAATCTACTTACGGTCCATCGTATCCTACCACTACAGAAACATTAACAAAAGAACATTTTTTAGTTGAAAGAAACGTGCAACATGTATGCTAGGAGATCATGAAAAGTTAAGCATATAATAGTTCTAGGCAGAACTATTCACAGGGTGCTATAACTTACTTATCAACTCTCCTGCTATGCCACTGAAAGTGAGAGAAGATGCCTTTTTAAGTAGAAGAAACTAGCCTGTGTCAGGAGCTTGAATCCTAGAAGTGTGATAGTCCACCCCTTCCCATTTCTTCTGAAAATGGTTATTCCAAACTCTTTACCAAAAAAGTTGTGCACAAATTTCTTCTTGCCTCCAAAAGTCCATGTTCTCTAGGAGCAGTAAGTTTCCCAATGACACCAAAAAATAGACTAGAGTAGCCATGGCAGAATATATGTAACATGAAGTAACAATAAATGGGGGTCAAATGGTTATAGAATATGCAGAGGTTAGCAGTTTTCTATTTTGCCTTTGTTTTTTCTTTTTCTTTTTCTTTTTCTTTTTGTTTTTGTTTGTTTGTTTGTTTTCCATTTTTGGAAGTAGTGGAAAGTGAGGGAATCTGGAAACAAGTTTGCTTATCCAAGACACCTGATGTTTGGAGCATTAAAGATTAAAATAATGAAATAGGGAAGAATAATCTGGAAAATTAGCTAATAGAAGGACAACTCAGATCAGCTGGCAGGAAGAAGGAATAAAAAAAAATCCAAAATATAACTAATCCATTCTGGATCAAACAGCTACACAATTATTCACAAATAATTTTTGTTCAGAAAAAGTGTCTTTTGCACAGAGATTTGCAAACTGATCACTTTGTTCAGGTAGTCTTAGCCTGCAACAAGTTACTTTTTCATCTATCTAATTTTCTAGAAGATTATTATTAATAATAATAAATTCTTAGGATGCATTTGTATTTGTTCAGGACTCTGCCTGAAAGTGATATATAAATTTGAAATTAGGCTTTGTGTTTCAATACCTCCCTTATTATCGTCCATGTATCTTTTGGGCTAACACAGTTGTAAATCACTAACACTAATATTTTCCTTAATGTTGCTCAAACACTGCTTCAGTTGCCTGTTAAAGTTAGAGTCAACTGTTGTCCTGGAAAAGGACTAGCAAGTTTATTATCCCCACTGAATTCAAACAATTGAGTCACATGGAAAGGGTCACAGGGAGGTTTTTCTGCCTTCTTTCTACTTTTTCTCCATTAGAGCAATGAAACTCTGCTCCTTTAACGATTAGGATAGCACACAGAGGCAAATCTGGGTCCCTCTTTTTTTGTAGATGACAGCTGGTGTGTAAATCAGATGCTGTGCATCTCCCCCCTAGAGAGGTTTATTTCATTGAACATGAAAGAGAGTACAAACTTCTAAGTATTGTAGTGTTAGGCATTCTAATATCCACCCTAGTTCATTAAATGCAGAGCAAAACTGAGGAAAACCTAATGAAAACTGTTATAGACATGAAAATATGGTAGCAAACACAATTAAAATCTTGCTACAAATAGCAGCATTTCACTCAGTGGTAGCTTTGATACTTTAGAGTTGGAATGTTCATCTGCTCCAAAGCCATTTTCTGAGTAACAAAACCAATATTTAGTCTTTTCCCGTCTGGAATGGAATAGCAGTTGGTTTCTTTATTTTGACTTATCTCATAGGATTAGTGCCCTGCATACCTCATTGGAAATAGTTAACTCTTTCAATCAAAGCTGTGTTGACATACTGGTCAGGGATTCAAAGAGTTTGAGTTTTGTGTAACTTACTTTCTCACTTTCTTCTTCTCCACACTGTACTAAATGAACACATCTCTCAATTTTTTTCTTCTTAAATATTTCTTTGGCTCAGAGATGATTATAGTCGTGACAGCAGTTGGAAGTCTTCTGGGATTTGGTACTACTGCCATCTGCCTTGTGTAAAGTAAGAACAGTTTCTTACTCATGGCACAGTAGTAAGCCTATTCTGGATAAATCTTCAGAGAAGGCAGTTAACCAGTATAACTGTATTTCACTCATTAATTTTGAGTAAAGCAACAGATATTTTTAAGAAGTAAATAGCAGAATGATGTCCAGATTGTCTGTGGTGCTTTTATTGTTGTAAGTGTGTTTCTAAAACAATGTAAGTCTTTTGCTAGAACAGAATGCTACGATAAACAAACAATCTCTTCACAATGGTTTGGTTCCAAACTTGACTGAAAAACTTAAAGCTATTCTGAGTAACTGAGCAGCCAAAAGTTAATCAACAAAAAAACTCAGACACCATGTGAATCAAAACGTCAACATGTATATATCTGAGGGTTAATTAGAATATAGGTGACAGAATGACAAGAAGCAAGAACATAGGAATTGTTTAGAATATCAGTTGTTGAAAAATAAAAACAATAGAATAAGAGATATTTATGATAATCACATGTATCAAAAGACAGTGAGTCAAAACCTTTTTCAAAAGACTGGCAAAGTTCAGTGTAGTCTAAGAATTCAGAAAGGTCTGTGCACATCAAAGGTGATATATTCCAGAGAACTAATTGTGAATTTTTTTTAGCATTGCTGAGACTGAGTGACAGGCAGTCAACTTACTTAAAAAAATGTAGAAACAACTACTTAATAATTAATATAAATCTAGAATTTTTGTCTGTTTGGCCACTTATATATTATCTGACACAGTTCACATAAAGTAACAAGCTTATACAAGAGAGGTCTTGAATTCTGCAGCAGCATAACTTGAATTCTGAAGCTGTTTTAACAGATTTAGGCAACTGTATGAAATGCTCATAAAGTCATACATTATTCTTCTGAAGCAATTTATAAGTATTACAGAAATGAAAATATAGAATCATTGCCTTTTATTTATACAGAAACTAATGTTAGTTAGTTAGATGGGAGTTAGACTCATACAATGATGTACCTACAAAAATAACTTGGAAATAAGTGAAAAGAATAATAGAACTTTCTAGTTTCTGTGTGCAGATATTAGAGAAAAAGGCAGCTGCTAGTTCAGTACAAAGATCCATTTTGGTTTTATATCCCCATGTCTCAAGTTTTTAAATTTTATTTTATTTATTTGTTTTATTTTTATTTGCCATTACATACCTTCTGAGTTGCACCAAATTTCTGTCCAGTTCATAAGGTAGATTCACAGGAGAGAACTCATGTATGTCTAGGAGCCTACATGTCAACTCACTAACAGATTTTACCTGGCAGTATCCTCAAAGAGTATTTCACCATTCTTTGGTCCATTGATGCAATCTACTTCTGCTATGGTCTTACATGTGAAGATGAAACATTTCAGTTTTGAGGGGATTAGCATGGGATTTGGGAAATGAACATTCAGTTTCTTCCTTCATCCTGTTAACATATGAAGGAAAGCAGTTGGTCTTCCTGTGACCCAGGGGATTAAAATAATCAGTGGAGACTACACTCCAATCCTTCCACATTTAAGTGTCCCAAATGATGAAGTTATTACATTGTGAGAATAATTCAGCATCAGATAGTGAACATCTGCTATTTCAGAAGAATCTGTTGATTCCCTGCAAATTTTTTCCTTCTGTAAGACAGGATATAGACTTCCCCTGTAACCCTTACCTTCTCCTATCCTTCTTCCTCTGATGGTATTATTAAGGGAAGTGACTGAGGGAATCCAATGTGAAGAAAGAAGACAAAATAGTGAGCAGAAAAATGAATTTAGAAAAACAGCAAGGGTTTTTCTCACTTGCTGTGAAACTTAATATATAAAGAAAGACAATTATGAGATGATATGCTTTGCAATGTATTTCTTATGTACATTTTGGGACAAGGTAATGATTCAAAAATACATACACTACCCACTTTATTTCAGATTTTTTTTAGATTATGCTTTTTAGGTAGAAGTCACACACATGAATTTGCAGATACAAGAAAGCAAGCTTTTCTGAGAAAACAAGGCAGAAATCATATCCCAGGCTGACTTATTTGTCTAAATGAATTTATTTCTTTGCCTTTAACAGGCAAGAACAAGACACAAAACGCTACTTGTGTTACCGTTGCTGTTGAATCACTTTATTTTATGACTAAGCATATAACTTCTGTATAGTATTTTTGCTGTCTATGTTTCAGATACTATTCAGGTAGTGCCACTTCATTATTTTTAAATAAAGAATGTCACTAGAATTTATGACAGATTAGATCCTAGTCACAAAAAAATAAATGGGCACCATCACGAAATAAGACTGCTGCATTATTCTTACTGGCAGATTACTGTTCCACACTCTAATAAAACCGAAAAGGATGAGAAGTGACCTGACAGAGCTGTGCAATATAGCTACACATTTTATGTGTTGCTAAAAGTTGTAAAACTTGGATTCTATCAGCAGTCTAGGAGCGTGTTAGCTAGTATCACTATTCTTGTGCAAGTTCATATTTTCTAAACGTTGCTTAATTCAAGCGACTGAAAGTGAAATCCACAAAACTATATTTTTTATTTTATTCCCTATGACAGTTCAGCACTTGTATAATTGACATTTGCTGTACGTCAAGCTGAGCAATGACTCAAAATGGCATCTGAAATGGAGCACAGTCTGGGACTACACATAGCCTTATTTTTGCCAAGTAGGTATTTCTGTACCTCATATTAAGTTGACATATTTCACATAGACCTTTATCAAGTTCTCAATTTGCATCTTAAAAATTTACACATCTAATATGTGTTTATAGACAAGCTTGACTATTACAATTCACAAACCATTTCCTTCATGTATTTTTGAAAGCTCTAAATTACCTTTAGAAGATAAAATATAGTAAAGACAAAACTGATGTTGTCCCAGTAAGTTTTCTGACTGGGAAAGACACTTAAAATTCAAATTCCTTTCCTCTGCCTGCAGATTATATATTTGGGTTTGTAGAGACTTATCCCCTCAACACCTTATAATCAGATTCTATTTAAATTTGCCAACATTTGCTGTTCACTTATTCACTTAAGGCCACTCAATTAACATTATGTGTTTCTGCTACAAGCAGTTGGAAATCCTGAGTATGCTGTTTCATGAAAGCCATCAGAAGCACCAGTTATATCAGGTTAATTCACTCCAGTATTGGCAGTGGACAGGTTTAGAAGAATACCGCATAGAAATATTTCCAGATGTTAGAAAAGCTCCAATGGCTCTTTGGAAAGCAGATGGGTTATTTTGGCATCTTAGGTTTTATATAAAAAAGCAACAAAGAAACATTGCTCTTCAACTACTCATATTTATTGAACAAAATCTAGCTACATGTTTCCACTGGGTCATCTGGGTTCTGACAGCTTTGACTACATAATGCCTGCTAAACAAAGTTAGAGGGTCCCACCATGTTTCAAGTTTTCGAATCTATTCTTTTATTCTGGTAATTCAGGACATAGACTGCATTAGTGGTCAGCCTTGAAAGAGAAAAAAATCATTTTCTGACATCTATGTAAGCATTGTCCAGCTTCTCATCAGGAGGTGAGCAATACTTTCCTGGATTACACTACCTCTCTCTTACAGTCATTTCACTACAGGTCTGTCACATAACCAAACTGCAGATGTTCCCAGATGGTAGCTTCACTGTACATTGATCCATTTTAGGGGAGAAAAAGGGGAAAAAAAAAAGAAGGGGGAAGCTTAAGCCTTAAAAGCAAACCACCTTGTTTGGTCAAGGCCAAAATACTGTCACTGTATTGTCTAGAGCTTAGTCACTGCAGTTGTATACAGTACACTGGACAGTATTGTGGAGGTCAAATCTACTTTCAGTCAAAGTATGATTATACCTTTTGTTGTCAAAATGCAAACTGTCTTTCAGTAATCTAGTATAGGGTATGATAGTAAAGTAGTTGAAAAACCAAAGAACTTAACATAAGCTTGTGAAAAAAAACATCCCTAGCATCCTGAGCAGTGGTCAAGTAGCTTATCCACACCAATTTCTGTGCTGTCATGTCCATACTGCTCTTGGTACGTAGGCCAGCTAGTTTAAAACTATCTTGAGTATATCCCTACATTTTCCACACTGAAATAGTCAGTTTGGAAGTTAACTTTGTTTCATGTCTCTGTTCTCTTAGCAGTGATAAATAACCAGCACTGCTAATAAGCAAAAATAATATGTTATCAATATACCATTTCTGTAGCATCTATGAAGGAAATTTTTCAAATCACTGTGCCCTCTCAGTCTGATGAAATATAAAAATAATGAATAATTTCACAAAATGTTAATTGCAAGTTAGAGAATAAAACAAAATCTTCTGGTTTTAATTTATTGGGTTTTCTTTTAAAAAAATGTCGTTCAATGTATTTCCCTTTCAAATAAACAGAATCCATGTTTTAGATGTGGAGATAGATCCAAAGACCAAATGAAAATAAGGTTTAAGTGATCATATGTTCTTTTCATTTATGGTGTTTGTTCTATTATTTGCTAGCTCCCTCTAATATTTTTTAAATGCACTGGCTAATTATAAGCAAACTATGGAAAGATAAGTAGAAGAAAGGCATTAATTTTGTGTCAGGTTTGTGTGAATAGACACAGGAAAAAGGACAGTCCCACACTGTGGAAAAACCTTCTTCAGGAATTTTACCTTGATTATATGTCAGGCAATCCACACAGAGTTCATCCCTGAAACACAAATCTAGAGGGAAAAATGTTCACATGGATGCAACCACTCACTTAACCATTTTTTTAAACAGTTGTTTTGCAGCATTTTGCAGATCACAGATATTTGCTGTGCAATGTGCAGCCCCTTAGAATTATATCTTTTTAAAAGATTGCTCTTTACAATAGTATGACTCTGATTTAACTTTTGTAATTGCAGTTCTTTGTAGCATTTCATGTTTATCTGACTTTTTTTTTTAATAGCACTATGTTCAGTAACAGATTGCAATGTGGATTGCGTGCCGCTCTACAGCCAGTTAAACACTAATTAGCTCACAGCTGAAAGTTTTTAACAGCACTTGCTCATTTCTTTATAGTGTCAGGTTTTAATTTCAAGAATAAATAAACTGTGCTTTCTAGACCTAATTATTTGCTTTATTGCAAAATAGCTTAATTGGTTTAGAGAGATTAATGTATTGGTTAATTTAAATATTACTGCATATTAATAATTCTATCAAATTACTAAAAAGGCATTATTACTTCAGAAAACAAAGATCAGTGGAATATATATTTTAAATCCTAAAGGAGCTTTACTGGTGTTCCTGGGCTAACTGACTTTTATCACAACCACCATGCCGAGCTATGCAACTCATGAGATGTCAATGTTAGCAATAAGAAACATGGAAATTATTATATTTCTAGGATTACAGAGGTCTGTTATTAATCACTACTAACTGATACAGAAGCTTTTTTGTTGTTTTTCAATGCACCTACCCCTATTTCTGTGACTACTGTTTTCCAGAAAAATACTTTGTGCATGGATGTATTTGTGAATGCTAGGATGCAAAGTTCAGACTATACAAACAAGCATGCAATGTTATACATGCATACTGACATGTAGTTTGAGAGGGTTTATCAAGCAGATTCCATACGGATAGTAGAATGAAAACTCAATGTGGCCTTAACAATGGTCCAGGCGTTTTGACCACTTGAAGTTCTTGTCCCTTCCACAAGCACAGCTAGTTCAATACATGTACCAATTTCTCTGCTTGCACTAAAAGATGCCAAGGGTTCACCTAAACACAACAGAGTTATGAGCTTTGCATAGAATTACAGTAACAGAAATGTATTAATGTTGTATTTTAAAGAAACAAATATTTATAAGTTTACATTATATATATATATATCTATTTCAACATACGTAGAAGAAAATTCTAACTTCCTTTGCAAAATCAGATAGTTTCCACTGTTCTACATTTTATCAATTACTTTTACTGAGGAGTCACAGCTGTGAATTTTTTTAAAAGAAGGACACATTGCATGCTGAATGCCAGTGAATTGCATCAATATGGATATGAACAAAAGTTTTGTTGAATCCTCATGGCAAATATTCTGAGCTGATGTGTAGTCCATATTAACACGGATAGCAACGCTCCCTAATGCTTTCCCTAAATCCCCCCCTCTCCCAACACTCACAGTTTAAAACTGAAAATTGTCTACCCTCCTCCTGGCTAGAGGAGTGAGTTGGGTCTCAGCTGCCAGGCTCAGGTCACCTGACCAACCTGGGGAGCCCTTGACAATGCCAGTGGCAGGGCCCCAGAGAGCCCCACAGTGTTATGGAGCCACCAGCTGTCAAAGCACCATGGCATCACCACAATATCTCTCCAGCTATTTGGTAGGTACAGTAGAACCTCAGTTTTGCAGAAGAAATTGAATACACACAAAATTAATACAAAAAGTATGGATTCCAAAGGTCTCACAAAAAAAAAAAAAACAAAAAATTGTTCAGGAAATGAGATGTTTGTCATGTTTGTCATGGTTTTTTAAGCATTCTAGATAGTAGGATGACAAGAATCTCTCGTTTTCTTTTTTTTTTCCCCCTCTAAGTTGTTTAGAAGCCTACAAAAGTTTGTCAAATCCTGTTATATTTCATAGAATTTCACTGTAAGAGTTATCTTCATGGACTCTCTTCCCTCTTCAGTGTTTTTCTAAAGAATGTCAGATGCATTCTTTTGCAGGTTAGCTTTCAGTTAAAGTATTGCACTTGGAATTATTATTTTCTTTTTTTTTTTATGAGTCAATGAATTCAGTACTGGCTAAAACAAGTTTTGTCAGTTGTCAACGTTTCTATTTTCTTTCTGGACTGTGAAGTGAGCTAGTATTACAAATCACAAATTTTCATTAACACATTACATCTTCATCCAACTTCCTCAATTTCTCCAGTTTCCTCAAATTCTCTGTTCTATGCAGTATTAGTCACTGTACTAACATGACAGAGGATGTCACATACCAAAGAGTTTTATATAACTTCATATACTCTCCATTCTTCCTTAATCATTTACTACCAAAGCAAATGACTGAAAAGCAGTATAGTGTTTAGGTATACATTTCAAGACTGTTTGTTGTTATAAACATGAAATCTTGATTAAATTTGATTACATTCCTGTCATAAACAAAACACTCAGTAATATGTGTTGTTAGTAGATAGTAACCTTGCAAATTAACTTGAACACCAAAATTGATTTGGAACTTCTTTGACCTCTTGAAATGTTTACTCCCAAGAAGAAAGAAAGAAGAAAGGCCAATGGTTACAAAACTTTTTCTGAACATGGACAATTTCTAACACTCAAAATTTCTTGCAAATGACCATGCCTTTTGAAGACAAGATAGATTACTGAAACCATGTTAGATATAATGAGCATAATGAGTCTGTGGTGTTCCATGAATCAGAATTTGGGAATCATTAGTTTAAAATACAAAGTTCTTCTTTCAGGGTGTATTATTAAAAAGAAAAAGGAAGCCCATGGAAGTACCTCAACCTGAGTGACTATGGTCTTGTATTCTCATTGTGATCATTCCTTCCCTTTTCTCAGCTCCTAAGATCATGCGTCAGTTGTGCCATGATCTGTATTGTAAGCCCTTGGGTTAGACATCTTTTCTGCTGTGTATGCAGTACAGGAAAGCTCCGCTCCTGACTGGAGAATAAGCACTCCATCAACACAAGTAACTTGCAAGTAAAACTCTTTGAGAGGACAACTCTAGAAGAACATCATCAGAAGCCAAGACACTGTCCTTGGCAGATGGAAGTTACTCTTCTGTCATGAACATTGCTACCGTCTCCTGGGAAAATGAAACATAGTTTAGCTAATAAGCAGTCAAAAATCTGTGTTAGATATTTAGTTAATAACATCTCATATGATAAAAAATTAAGGGTTAACTCCTTCATGCTGTATAATTAACAGTATAATTGCCACTGAACTTCAAATATTCAGCAATATAAAAAGGAGATGATCAGGCATTACTTCTCTAATGTGGTTATACCATTTGGATTTCCACAAGTACTTTCACCCCGGAAAAGTTTATATGCATCAATATGAGGGGGAAAAAAAGCAGAAATACAGCCGTTAAATTGATATGAAAAAGCAAAGAATATAAAGATGAGAGAAACTGCTGTCTGTGGTATGTGAGTGCTGAGTATTTATAACTATGCAAAAAAATAATAAATATCTTATAATAAGTAAAATAATCTTCTGAGGACAACATATGGAAGAAACAATAGGAAGTCACAGCTGAGACATAGAAACAGATAAAAATATTTAATCAATTGCCAAACAATAAGTTCAGTTTCCAGAATAATTTGCAAGCACTGACTTAGGCAACTATTGCATAACTCAGTAACTATTTAAATTACAAAAGTAGAATGAGAAAGAATCAAGAACCAATCAGTAAAAACAAAGTAATATAAATTATACTTATCAATTGTGTATCAATTATGCTATGCATATCCAATCTTAATAACAAAATAAATATTGTGAACTGACAATCATAAGAAAAGTATCTTTCATTGTCTTCCACATTTCATCAAGAAGATAAAGCACATAACTGATTTGTGTTATTAAACTAAAACTTTATAGCTGCTAGTGCAGCAGTTATATATAGTTTGAGTCTATATTTATTAAAAATATATACTGAAAAATATTTCAGTATATATATTTACAAATCTCAAGTGGATAAACAGATAATCTAAAAATAATATTTTAAAGCAAATAGGATTACAAAAACAGAGTAATTTTCATTTAATATTTCTGTACATATCCTTATTACAGGACATCTCCCATCTTTCTTCACAGCACTTACACTAGCATCATAATGAAGTGCAGAAGCAGGAAGACTCAGAATCTCAAAAATAGTCAGATTTCTACAACAGGATTAAAAAAAAATAGTCATATTTCTACAATAGGATTAAATGTGTCCTTGTTCAGATAGGACCAATTTCTCAATGCAAAGTTTTCTATTCAAGTTAGTAAACTCAGGCTTTGTTATTGTCAGTAGAAAGAGATAGACACTTCTAGGGCAAGTTCATCACATCCTAAAGGAAACATCTAAAATAGGTCAGATGACTCATACCTTGACAACTTTTTTTTTTCTCTATTGACTGTAATTTTTCCATATACATAAGTTATAATCACTTGCTTTACTTCCTTGTTTATAGAATTGCCAAAGTCACAGTGCTCTGTTTCATGATCCCTTAAATTATATTCTTATATAATAGCTCAGACTAGTAGCTACAACCATTAGCCCAGTTGTTAGGAATACATAGCTCTAAATATATTATCTTCTGCAGAAATCTTTTTTTCCAGAAATGCAAAAAAAAAAAAAGAATGGTTCAAAGAAAACCACCTAAGTGTGGTTCACATTTATCAAAATGGACAGAAAAGAGAACAAACTCAACTCCAGCCCAACGGACAGCACAAAATTCTGCAGAATAATAATAAAAAACTCCTCAGGCATTCTAACATCATATTTGTAGTACATTTACTATCATCCTGCTGCCATGATTTTATTTTAGAATGTTTTTGTTTTTATTTTTGTATTTTTATAACAATATGGATTCTGTTGTTAATATCTTTTACAAATACTATTACCTGGTGTTAAGTAGATTTATCAGAATTTTAAATAAACATTAAATATATGTAATGCATCGGTGCCTGTCTGCAAAAATAAAGATGAAAGAAGTGGAATGACAAGTTGCAATGGTTTTCACATAATACAATCAGATCTATGTAAAATAGGAGGAAAAAGAGAAAGTTAGTTTAGAATCTAGCATATATCTATACAATGTACTGGGGACAGGTACAAACTTATCCCTTTCATGCCCAAGATCGTGGGATCTTTACCTTTTTTTTTTCCCCCACACAGAAGATTGGGGAAAAAGGACAAAATTTTCCACTACTTTCCTTTTGATTTTTCTTATGTTCAAGTTTATAAAAAAAAGAAAGAATCAGGAAAAAGATTTAAAAATAACACAAAATGTTATTGATTTCTGTTTCTTTCCGTCTCTCCTTACATATTTTTAGAGGAAGAGTAGTATAGACAGAAATCTGGGCTTTCTCCAGCATATCAAAAAGGTTTTCAGCTATTTAAAGGTTTTTTTTCCTAATGGAACAGTAAAGTGAAATAGTAGCAAGGATTACAAACCAGTGGTCCATAGTCACTTATGTTCTGGCACCTCTGACAAGAGTATTAAGATTCTTCAATTTACTTGCTTTAAATAATGTGATGTATGTGTAAACGTTATGCAAGATTCTAGTTAGTACTCACATTTTGTAGTTCACACAACCTAGGAAGTTCATTATACCTTAATTGTCACTCAAAACGGTTTCCATATGTTAGCATCATAATGGATTTCTAGCATCTCAATGAAACTTCAGTCCAGATGAAAAATACTTGGTTTTTTAGGGGAAAAAATGGCAACAACATTATTAGAATATTCCTAATAAAACACTAAATCTTCATTTTAGTACACATAATCTCACATTTTCAGTAGATTTATTACATTAAAAATAAATGTATTAAGGAAATTAGAGATTGTAAGTCTATACACAGTGTCAGGTCTTCATGCTTTGAAATGGTTTCAATATCTAATGTTTCAGAGAACTAAAGGCATTTTACTATACTTATCTGACAGTGTAAGAGATACATTGGTTACAGGAAGAAGACATATTGGAAGATGCATTGCATAATTCAAAGGAAGTCTGATACCAGTGTTGTGAAGTCACTGGAAGTAACATGTCTTTGCTTTCAAGAGGACATCAGGGTTTTTCTCTGAAAGGTCATTAAATTATTTTTGTATAAATCAGATGGAATCATCACTATTAAGACCCAGTATTTTCTCAGATTTGTCCAATTAGATAATAGATTCAAAAAGTACTTGAAGCAGACGGATAATCAGACAGATACACAAAATAGTTGCATTACCTTTAATTCTATAGAAAAATAAGATAAATTTGTTTTGTTATATGCAGACTTAAATTTAACATATATAATATGATATAGTTTGGTTTTGTTTTTTTTTTACTGTACTACTCAGTATAGCAGCATGAAGACAGGTAAGATGAACAATTGATGTCTTAATGACTGCAACGGGATGCCTCACTTCGAGACAATCTGTTCCAAAAGACAAAGGAAATGTTCTTAACCTCTCAATGTCCATTTGTCACCATACTAAAAAGTTTCAGCAACACCATATTCTGACAATTTCTGTTCCTCTTTACCTATTGCAACCCTATTTTTTTCTTCACCAGTATTATATGATCAATGCAGATTTGAATCGACTTCATTATTTATTTCTTAGGATCTCCTGCAAGCAGATATGTACAAAATCCTTAAATACCTCTAGGGCAATTTTTTTTTAATTATTGTTTCTTCTTCAGGATATTTTAAGAATACTTAAAATGTAATGACAACCTTAAATATTTTGATGATTATTTATAATATATATATCTTACAGTGTATTTGTATTTCCCAAAGTAAATGCATGTCATTTTTCTTACAGTGCTAAATTATATATTTTGTAGTGTCACTGCAAGTAATTTTTTTGCTTATTGCAATCAAAAAGGAAAGAAGAGAGCAAAATAGATGCCCTTTAGTAGAACCATTCTTTATCAGTATACTCCTGCAGGCCTACCCTGTCTAGAGTATGAAATCTAATCTTATTATACAAAAAGACAAATGAAAAACCTGAAATGCTAACTCTAGAAGACATTTTCTATATTATGGGATTGGAGATGGTGAGGGAAAGAGAAACAAGAAAAAAAAGCAGGAGAAAAATGCTGTAGGAGGGAAAGATAATTATAGTGTGCAGATGGCCAAGGAAATGTCATAAGGCTTACTATCAGCACAAGATACAAATTGTGATTTTCAAAAAAAAAAAAAAAGCAACATGCATCTCTTTTTTCCCTTTAGCTTATCACTGCTATCTATAATGAGTCCTGATTGTGTTTTTAACCTGGAAAGAAAAAAAAAAATCTGATTTATATTCCTAATCTTCAAAGAAAATAAAAATATCTACTTATACTGCCCTTCCAAATCAGAATCTAGGCAACTCTGGAAAGCAGAAATACAGCAATCATGTTAGTATAAGAGATATAGGTTTACTCTGTTAAAAAATCTACTTATTTGGAAAAGTGTTGCAAGCTTGTTTCAAATTAATTTTAGTTAATACTTTTTAATTTATATCCATACTGGGATCCACTTCTCAAGTTTAACACAAGATACTACAATTACATTTAAAAAAATTATTCTGCTGGTTTTGTTTTTTTTTTTTTACATAAATCTGCAAGGTTCACCTTGCCCTGAAAACAAACTATATTTTACTTCAACATTAAAAAGAAAAAAGACACATGCCTACACGAACGGATGGATAAGTCACTTAACCACATCTATGAGGCTCATTTGCCTAATCAATGGACAACTGTTCCAACACTATATGAATGTAGCCTTCCTTTTGCAAGTAAATGACTTTTTTTTTAATGTGACTTGCTTAATATGGGCATATTTGTGAAGTTGTACATTGATTATGGACATTGGGATCATTAAATATTCTAAATGTGTAGGAAAGATAGTTAATATGGCTGTTCATTCATGGCTAATTATGTCTGTTCATTCATGTATAGCTTTTATTCCTTGACTGGATGCAAAGTGAAGATCTAGCAGGAAGTCAGAGGATCTCTAAAGAGCTTGGAATTAATAACTGCAAAGGAGAAGATAATTCATTTTCTTTTCTGAATCACAAATCAGAAAGGTCTGCTTCCTCTTTAAATACATTGCGCTGTTTTGAACTCCTCTGACTTGTTGCGTTTCACATCTTATCTACATTTGCTATGACCAAACTGTCTGAGAACACAGGTCAGATCTGCTCCTTAAGTGCCTTTCTGAGCTCTTAGAAACCCTTCTTCTAGACCTTATCTTGTCATAGTTCAGCCCCAATCGGGATCAGACTACGCAGTCTCTCTCTCACTCCCCCCCCACCCTCTGAGAGAACAGGGGGAGAATTGATAAACAAAAGAAAACCAGGAAAAAAAAAAAAACACATGGGTTGAGATTGAACAAAAAGTAAATTTAACAGCAACAACAGAAGAAAACAAAACAGTGATGGAATACAAATACAGTGTAATGGCTTACAACAAATCTCCACACCTGGTTTCTTCCAAGTAGCAGGAGGCTCCCCTCAGCACCTTCCTCACTTATATACTGAGCATGATGTCAGATGGGATGGAATAGCCCTTTGGCTAATTTGGGTAAATTAACCCCAGCTGTTAGCTAATTAATTAACTATCCCAGCCATAGGGGCTACCAGCTTCAGTTCTCCACCCAGCTCAGGTGAATATTAACTCTATCCTAGCCAGAACCAGGACATACCTTAAGGCTTCATCCTACTTCAGATGATTAAAATATTTACATTTTATTAAAATATTGGCATCTTTACTTTGAAAATTCATTTTCCAAGTGTGTCTGTATTTGACTGCATAATGGGCTTCGGAGTCTTTGATCACAGAAAATATAGTAAATATATATATACACAATTCATTCTGCAAATGTGAGGATATGAGTTTTATACCTCCTACGTTTAGTGGACAGGCATCCAAAACCAGCTCACTGCTTCTTAAGGAAACACTTATCTGGGGTTTATCTGGAAGAGGTGATTATTAAATGGTCCCATGTTTGCAGCAAAACCCTTGTTCTTCCTGAGGTATCTTTCTTTATATATACTGACACAGATATCATGTACTGTGTACCATGTAAAATTTATCAGACTACTACATACTGTGTGCTAACCAGGATTATGTACTGAATTATGACTCCATATTTCCACAGGTGGAGTGTCACTGGGCTGCAGTACTATCCATGAGATGTGATTTTGTTCAATGCAGTAAACCAGACTAACTGCAGTGAAGCATCTCACCACTGGTTTTACAAACTGGTCCAACCTCAACAGCAAGGAGTGATGAGTCCCAATGTTGCACTTTCCCATCCTTCACAAGAGGAGAGGCAGTACTTGACTCTGTGCTGGGTTGAGGAGACACAGGAGGAGGTGTGTGTTCAGACCTCTGATGTCCCCTCCTGTTAAACCTGTAAGTTTAAGCTCATTGCCAAGCTGTTCACAGGAAAGAAATTTGGCTTTTAGGGTAAAATCTGCTTTCCAAACACCTGCTCCAGTTTTATCCTGAAAACTAGCAGCCAAGTGGATGCCTATATCTTGCAGACGGGCTACAGCCTTTGAGTAATATACTGGGTCCCACTGAAAAATACCGGTCACCATTTATTTTCTCTGATACTCAGCAAAATAGTCTGGATTTTTTAGAAATTAAGAAACAGTGGCATTCCTCCCAAATATAATCCTCCTTTATTATAATGGGTTAAGTGCACAAAAATGAAATAATACTCTACAAAATTATGGAAGCATAGGAAGAAAATTGCTACTGGTATCAGAAGAAATTCTGAATCTATCCTGTGAGTACTGTGGTCAGAGGGATGATGATCTACAGGGGAAAAGGGAAGGGAAGGGAAAAGTACACAAAAATCTTACAGTATTCATGATCTCTGTAATGTTTATTACAAACAACTACTCATGAACAGTCTTGCATACATAGCCAATGAGAAAAAAAAAAAAATCATTTCAATCAGATTTCAGATCTTTTTTTAATTATTTTGAAACTCACCCAACTACATTGAACTGTCTACTGGGTCAGCCTCTCTGGAAACTGCCCTCTCTGCCCTCCCATAATGCTGTGTGTGTATGCAGGATTTATTTTTACACCAAGAATTATTTTAAGATTTGCAGTACTAGAATCACAGTTTTGGTTACTGGTGTAATTCCTACTTGCTTAAGCTGCTCTCACACACACTTCATCAGCTCTTGCGCTGTCCTTCACATTTGTGTCAGGGCAGTGAAAATCACAACTGCAGGAATGCTTTGCACAGCCATACCTGGCAGCTCACCAGTGGTTTGCTTCAATTGCCTAATAGGACCAACTCCTAGCATGACTAAAATGAACTAATGTGACACTGCTTTCATTTCTCTGTTTGAGCAATACTGAACTCAGCTCTCCTGCTTTCTGTTTTCAGGTTGTATTGTGGTAACATTCCCTCTAGACAGGTGAGACGTATGCAAGGCAGAAGGCAAGCAAGATAACTCCTCTGTACAAGCACAGGCAACTCTTTCTATATATGTGTCAGTAAGTAGTCAAAATGACAACTGACCCACAACAAGGTCTTTTTACCCATTGCTTGTAATCTAGTGTATATATTATAAGTTTAAGGACATAGTTGTTTTTTTTCTGATCTAAACAGACTTCATACACACGTTTATCACTCTATAAGCGTGAGTGTTTTATATTAAGATCCCTAATTGAAACCTCATTGTCCTGGTTTTGGGAGGGATGGAGTTAATTTTCCTCTCAGTAGCTGATGTGTTTTGGATTTAGTATCTGAAGAATGTTGATAAACACATTGATGATATGAGTTGTTGCTAAAGAGACCAAGGACACTGTCCATCTTTCTAGGTCTTGCTAATGTGCAGGTGCAAGAAGTTGGGAGGGACACAGCTGGAATAATTGACCCAAATTGGCCAAAGAGAGTATTCCATGCCATAAACGTCATGCTCAGTATATAAGAGGGGGTTGCCCTGCAGAGGGGGGTGTCTCTTGCTCTCTCCCTTTTGTTTTTTTTTTTTTTTGCTGGCTGCTTAGTTTTGTTTCCATGATTGCTGCTTGAGATGGGCTGTATCTGTCATTAGGACATCAGGTGAGAAATCATTCATTGTGCATTTTGTATATTTTAGTATCCTTATATTTTGTTATTACTGTCATTTCCCTTTTCTTTTCTATTAAGCTGTCTTTATCTCAACCCATGAGTTTTCCTCTCTTCCCAATTTTCTCTTCCATCTTTTGGGGAGGGGGAGCGAGAAACTGTGTGGTGACTAGGGCTAAGCCATAACACTCATGGTTATTTGGACAGAGAAAATGTCATTTCAGCAGCTGGTACATGACAAATTTTGCAGCCCTGGAGTAGAAGGTGGGAAAAGTAGCAGACTGGAACTCACTCCAGCATAAAAGGCCTTTGTTTAAAGGTCTATTTCTTAACTCCAACTCTTTGTTATTTGTAGAAAAAAAAAAATAGCATGCAACAGGCTAGCCAAACATTCACTTTTAAGTCTAAATGGATCACAATACGTATAGAATTTCCACAAAGTAAATTTTGACATATGCTGGTCCTACACTCAAAAGAAAACTGGAGAATAAATAGATCAATCCCACAGATGCCCTTCAAATGCTGGCACTGAGGCCAGAAAACACTCCAGTAGCCACTCCAGCACCCTATTTCCTATTTTATAACATTTGCAAAGGCTCTGTGCTTTTAAATATTTTTGGCCTGCGTTTGTAGGGCTGCTGACTGCTAACAATGTGAGGAGTGACATCCAACCATTCCCTTGCTTAACAGCAGAATGTGTATGGCTCAGGGTGCAGTGTATTTGGGCAACCTTCATAGCACACTGTTAGCATATTTTAAAATATTTCAGCTGGCAGAAAGATATATTCTTGTTCCTTTCTGTGCTTGTTGCTTGTGACATTATTTAGAAATCTAAACTTGGAAGCTTGCTTTTTGCATCTAATTTTTTCTGTATCTGCTGTATTATTGCAGTATTGTTATCTACTGTAGTATGCCAAGGAGTCCTTTTCTTGTTGTTGTTCTTTATTTCTTGAACCTGATTTTGTTCCTGGCTCTAGCTGGAACAAAGCTTGCTTTCAGAAATTCCTCAGGAGACTTTGTTGCAGTAATTTTTTCTTGCTCATACAGATAAGCTGAAGGTGTCTGTACTGTCACTTCACTGTCACTGACATGCCAGCAGACACATCTAGACCATTTTAATATTTCTTTGACAGGCAGGAGTAAAATCCTGCAAAATAAAAGTAGATTTTTTTTTCCTATCTGCAGAAAATTGATAATTTATTTAAATAATAGTGGGGTTTTTCCTTAAAAAAAATATATCAACAATGACACCAACAAAATAGAGTAGAGAAAGCCACTTAACTAATACTAAGGTTAAAAATGCTGTCTGTTTTCTTTTCCTTTCTTTCTTACTTTTTTTTTTTTTTTCAACAAATGCATTTGCAGTACATACAGCAATAACACTTCTAGCTTGCTAGTAATAATCCATCCATGCTTTGCTTGGCTGAACCAACCTACTTCTAGGACTTTCTATCCTCAAATACTCCTACTATTTGTCCCCCTGGGAATTCTATGCTTAAAAAAAAAGTGTTGCATATAATTTCATGAACACATTTTTTCTCCATAGATTTCAGTGTAGACATTTTAAATAGAAAATAGAACTTAAACCACATTTATCACTACCTGTAAACACAAGCTGGTTGTATAAGTTAGACTTCTCTGAAATCTCAAGCCTTCATAAGCTTTTGAGAATGGAACATTAAAGGTGAAATACCTGGAAAATAGAGCTGTCTGTGAAAATATGGTCATATACACATTCTAATAAAAATCATTGAATTAGTCTGTTAGTCATAGACTAATTCGGGTTGGAAGGGACCTTCAAAGGTCATCTAGTCCAACCCCCCTGCAAAGAGAAGGGACATCTTCAATTAGATCAGGTTTTTCAGAGCCCCATCCAATCTGGCCTTGAATGTTTCCAGGGATGGGGCAGCTACCACCTCTCTGGGTAACCTGTTCCAGTGTTCCAGCACCCTCATGGTGAAAAAAAAAAAAAACAAACCAAAAAAAACCATGCTTCATTTGGTACTTTGTAAATAATGTTGCACAAACATCAATGCATTTAATTTTGTTACCTGCCATATTAGTAGGGAAAGGAAAAGACAGACTCATTCTTGGTGAAAAAGTTTTTCTGACTGGAGGAAACAGGAACAAAGACTACTAATAAGAGTTAAAGTAACCCTTTATTTTGCCAGAACGTTGATGTTCTTCTTGCTGTATTGTGGTAGTCTCCAGAGAATGTAAAATACTTCAATATAGATTGAAAATCTCCGTGCGTGCCCAGTTGCAGATGATCCTCTGGGTCCCAGATAGATGCTGCACAGAATCACACTATGATGCCTAAGTGCCTGTGCTTAAGCCTATGGCAATTATGTGGAACTGGATAAAGCACAATCAGAAAAGCAACTTGAACCTGAGCAGTCATTCAATTATCTACTCCCACAGCACACTGCAATCTTTACATAGTACTGTTAGTCCTGAAAATACAATGCTATTTTTAAGCACATGTTCATTATCCTTGCAATCAAACAATACAACAAAGGAGTGTGGGAGGGAAGGTTTGTAACAAATGAGGTTCCTTTCATCAAATAAGTAGCCACAGTCAGGTGAAAGGACATTATATGTGCTAAAATTGCATGAGGGTTCAGAAGGTGAACCAAATCAAACAAGAAAGCAAACAAACAAGAAAAATCAACCAAACAAAAACAAAGACAGAAAAAAAAACCGCAGGGAATGTGGAGAGAGAGAATTATTGAATCACTAAATGTGGACACTGTTGAGGCAGTCTCAGGCACAAATCACTAGAGACCAGCAAAGTATACTGGAGAAATATCACTAGATATTTGCCCTGTTTCTCCTTCTTCCATAAGGTGCTCGTTCTTCACAAGTGTCGTAAAAAGGATAACAGGCTAGATGGACCTCTTCTCTAATGTACTAAGTTGCTAGAGAATTAAGAAGAGAGATGTAGTTAACAAATGTCAGTTTGGATAGAAAACTGAGATTATTGTTTAATGAATGAAATCAGTAATAAATTAATGAATGGAATTTGGGATGTGCAGGAACACTTCCTCACACTGCAAGTCTCAACCTTGTCTAATTCAGGCTGGTTCCTAGTTTCTGGATGAAACTTTGGTGTAAGTGCTGCCATTTAACTTTAAAATGACAATCTATACTGTAGATTTCCCTTCCTCACTTTTTTTTTTTCTTACAGCTTTAAGAGGAGAAATGAAGGGCCACATTGCTTTAAGATGTCTTGCATAACATAACACAGAAAAATAAAAACAGTTTTGTTTTGATGGTAGATGTATCTGGCAAAAAAAAAAAAATAATCCAGTTGTTTTCAAAGAGAACCCAGGATGTTTTGTAATTTTATTTTAGTTTCCAAACTGGAATGCATCAGTATTCATAGACATTTTTGCCTTTGGTATCTGTGAAACTTCTGTTTTCCTTGAGTCAAAGTAATACAGTAAGACAGAATTTTGAAAGACCATCCAGAGCACAGCATTTTCGCTGGAATTTTACATTCACTAAAAGATAGTGCTTAATAGTTTAGACACATTTTTTCTCCTTTAAATACTAATTTTTTAACTGGTTAACAGGAGGAAACATTAATTTAGAATTTTAGAAACCTTAACTAACCAACTAGCTACTTAACGTACACAGTAACACTCGCAAGAATCAAGATGATATTTTTCCCATCCAGTGCTGTAACCGGTTCATAGGATTCCTATGCACAAAGATCACCCAGCACATGATATTTAAAAGCACAACAGTATTTATTACTCTATTATAGCCTTGCATAAGCAGTTCCTAGCATGAGCAGTTACCAGCGTATTGTTTTCCCTTTATGAGAGTCTTACCAACCTGACTAAGCTGGAGACACTGCCGAGGAGGAGGATGATGATCAGCAGGGTCAGAGCAGAGAAGGGAGGTAGGCGCAGCACCTTCAGGGCGTCCCCTGTTGTTCGTAGAGTGTGCTCTGGGTCCTTTCTCTCTCCCTCTGCTCCCAGCTGCCTCAGCAGATTCAGTGGAAGAGTACTGGCCAGGTGTTTGTGCACGCATGGCCAGCGTACGCAGCAAGACCTGCCAAGTACGTGCCCTGCTGGCTAACAGCAGTTCCCAGATAGCAGCAATATCCTGCTCAATAACAACCCTCCTAGCTCCCCTCTCTGAGACAACAGCCCTTCTAGCTCCCCTCCCCAAGGTCGTGTTCTCACAGCTGTGTGCAGCTTGCAATTTCCACAGTGACCCTACACGGACCATCACTGAAATCGCTCACACATGCCATCGCGTGGTCCGTAGTTAGGACACTGTGGTACTCCCCAGCCTGCACTCTTAAGCTTGTAATTTCCCACAGTGGCCCTACACGGACCATCATTGAAATCCCTCACACAAGTGCGAGTGCAGTCATCTCACCTTTAGTGTTGTCCTGCGCTACCTGCATATTCCACTCATGCAGTGCAATAAAAGTTTCCCCAATCACATAGGATGGTATGGGAATCTGAAAATATGCTAATAGTTCACACTGTCTTTGTGATTTGGCACAATTGCTAACTCTGCACGTAATTGTTGCCTGGAGAGAGTATTCCCAGGAGCACTATCTTAAAAACAGTTCCAATACTTTACATAATTACAATGGCTCCTTAAAGCTACTAGTTAGTTGGACATTCAATCAAAAGTTTTCCAATGGCAAAAGCAGATCCAATTCTGTTAAGAACTTCGTTCATGAGGCCGGAGTATTAGGTAAAGATCCACCAAGATGTCCTTTATTCTTATTGTGACAAAGTTAATGGAGCGCTTCATAGGGTCAGAACTTCAGAAAGAACTGCTTCAAAAAGGTGATGTTTTTAAAAGGAGAGTTGAGTGCTCTTACCAGGCTGTGAGTAGCTTTCCTCTGCTTACATTTGCATTTCTGTCTTCTGCTTATCAGACCTCACATAAGACAAATAGAGTCATATAAAAATGATAACAATGTAAATCTCTGCCCTGAGATATGAAATATTGCTCTCCTTTTTATTTATCTTAAAAATAGACCTCCCTCTTTCATAATCCTTTCAGCAATTTTTTAGCTCAGAAAAACTAACTCCTTCACAGAAAGGAAGTTAGCTGTGAGGGCAATGAAGGAGAGATACAGATGACTGAGTTGCAGACATAAAATGGAAGAAGAATAGTACAAAAAGATCCAGCAAGCATGGGAAATACTATGGCAAAAGGATAAGCAAGAGTTTAATCAAATGGAAAAAAAAAAAAGTAAAGTAAGCTAGTGAAGAACCCTTCTTCAAATACATCTTTTTTGACCAAAACTTCCTAGTGTACCTGCTTATTTACATGTATCTCACAACATCTTCGAGGTGGCTTATTTCATTGATCAATAATCAATGCACATAAATTTGTATTCCCATATTCAATATGGTCAAATGGATCAAATACCTAAATCATTCATGTAAAACTTTATATGTTTTTAGCAAACCAGACTCATTGTAACCTCCAGCACCTTAAAGGGAAACCAGCAAAGGGTTTGTTTGTTTGTTTGCTTGCTTGCTTGTTGCCCTTTTCTCCATAAAGAAAATAAAAAAAAAAATACATGCATTCATATGTGCCAGGGACAAAATATTCTTGTCTGATAAGTCTTTTTGGCTAGAGTTTCACATTTCATGCCAAAGCTGCCCAGGTCTGCTCGGCATTCCTTGTTTGTATCCCCTTGCCCATTCCTTCTCTTATGTCTTTGACTTACCTTAAAACTCTTTTGTAGGAACATTTGTTTATGTAGTCATACATTGAGTGATACTGGAGAAACAGTAACCAGACTAGATGCAAAATAATACCTCTATTTACAGTTATATTTTTCAACTGTATGAATTCTCTGAACTGTTCCATCATATCAGTAGCTGTGCTGACACAGAGCAGGAATCGTTTAAGCTAGGACTATAGAAGTACACGTAACCACAGTTTTAAGACCCTAATTCCTTCCTATTTGTAGCTGTAGGATGACTTCAGGCAATCAGTACACCCATTCCTGTGCAATCAATAACAGATTCGCCACAGACAATTTATGATACTAATAGTAAAGCTGTCTGCAAGATTCTGCTAAGTCTTGTTGGATTATTTTGTACCTTTTGCATGATATTCTATTTCTCTTATGCTTATTCCTGTCACATCTCATTGCACTACACTTTAAAAAGTTCAGTTTGGATTGTAATTGTTGTTTCTTTTTCCCTTGAGATATATGTTCATTTTTTTCTTTTTAAAAAAATCCTGCTTACCCAGGATGTGCAAATAAATGAATATATATTTTTATTTAGAAGGAATTAATCAATGTAGCAGAAAAATCCCTTGGAAACTTAAATTACATAGAAATCCCTGAATCATAATTGAGCAACATACAGATCTGGGATAACATTTACTACAACAGGCGAAACACTAGACAGATATAAACTACAATGAAAGTAAAAATTCATGAACTACAAATAATTCTCAATTATTACAGCATGCTTTTCTTAACTGTGCAAACAATTCATAGGTCAGGAATCATTAGGGAGCATTTTAGCCAGCTCAATTGCCTAAACATAGTGCCACTGAAGATATTAAGGGGTATTAAGATATTAAGGAGTATTAAGATATTAATGGGTGTTATCTGCCTGGGTATTGTATAAACAACTCATTCTCCACAAGACTGTAGGTCTTCTCTTGTCTGTATCTACCAGCTCTATGAGGATTTTTTCGGATGACCTAGAGCACCTAAAATGGCACTAGAGGTCTGTGTCTAGGAAAGAGGATTGCTACCCTCATGTTCACAAAGCATATCACAGCTATGCTTTTCCAGCAGATGATAACATCTAATCACATTGACTGGATTTTCATTCTTTAGGAGGAGCAACATACACAGCAGCTGTGTTTACAGCAAATATAGCCCTAATGTCTGCCTTAAATACACTATATATTCTCAGAAACCTCCCATGTCTTAACTCAGGGATTATTTTTCAGAGCTTGACTAGGGTGTCCTCAAGAAGCTCTACAGCCCCAGCCGCAGAAAAAATGGTCAGATGGTTGCTGCTTTTCTGTCTGTGTCCTCACTTCCAGCCCTCACAGAAGTCAGCCCCAGCAGTCAGCAAAAGGTTTAAGGAAATATATTTTAACCAGTGGGAGCAAGGAAGTGTGGAGTGTGGGATGGGGAGGAAGGAGCAAGTATCTTATGAGAAAATAGGAAAAGACATCTCAAAAGGACAAACTTAATGGTGAATTGAGAGGGTTAGTGGGTGTTTAGCAAGGCAAGATTTGAGGCCAGGAGTAGGATCTAGGGCTGAGAGGAGGCTAGAGGTTTGGAGGGAAAATAAATGTCTTGAGAGTCTGGTCAGAAGAGCTGAGTACAAGACATAGTGTGGAGGTGTTCAGAGCAACTATACTAATGCTTAATATAGTAACATGGTCCTCATACCCACCTACTGTGTATATCAGTGAATAAATCATTATTCTATACTTTAAATAGTTTACATCCTGTTGGCATAATCTCTTTCACAGGACAAAAGACATCTGAACAAAAGTGACCCAGTAAGGGAGGATCATTCTCCCTTCTGTATTTCCATCATTAATATTACTTTCTTTCTTACAGGCTCCCAGGGGGGCCAGCAGCCTTTTGGAGACTTTCTGGTTTGCAGGAGACATTACATAGACCTTTCTGCATCCCTAGGGAGTCTTTTTCATTGTGTTACCTCTGATGCCTTGCTTGAATGCTTTCCTCTTCTGAGTCTTTTCCTGTTCTCTACTGTGCCATTAAGTCAGTGCTGGCTGTGTTTCTCACAAACTTAATCGCCTCCTTTAACGGATATCCTACCTTCATGCTCTGGAAACTTCTCTGTACAAACATTTGTCAGTTTTTCTCAGAAGCAAGTTCTCCCTCCTTCATATATTTACATATGACTTTCTGTGCAACTACTAGAGCAGCACAAAGAAGCAATCTTCTTAACAGAACAGAAGATAGTACATATCATAAACCATAAAGAAAGAAAGCAAATATTTTCCAATGCATTCGTTAAGGCTTGGATGTATCCTTAGCTTTCTGTTGTGGCAACTCTAACCTGAAGTAATTTCTTTTCACACTTGTGTGTTTGCATATATGTGTCCACATTTGTTTTTCAATCTAATACAGCCTATTGCAAAAGGCTTGTGTAAACTTCTCTGTGCCATTAAGCTTTTTGTATTGAGGGATGTCTAACAGCTAATGGCATCAAAAATGAATGTTTGCTTCCATAAAGAACTACTGGTACTATATTATTATTTTTTCTGTAGAGACCATTATATTTTGAAACAGCTGTTCGTTCAGTACGATGTTTTCTGTATGTTTCATTTTTTCCTGGTCATTGAAAAGTATCTGTGCATAAAAAGAGTTTATTTTTCTTGTGTTCATTTGCTTCTACTGCCTCATAATCATAACAGAGCATAATCATAACAGAGGCAACACAACCTATAAAAAGTATAGTTAGTAGGTAAAATAAATTTTAAAATTTCCCATATGGTTTCAGTTGCTTCTTAGTGTAAAATGATGAAACACAGATGAAAATGCTTTGTTAGCCATAGAAAAAGTTGAGAATGTTCACACTCATTTTGACGAGCAGCCTTTGGTCTTCTGCATATCTGAATCTCACATTGCAGGGCCCAACTCATCTAGCAGATTAATTTCCAGAGCAGACAACAGTGGCACAGAATTAGGCTCCAGTATGCTGAGAATTTTTGTAGTAGAAGAGGTTTATTAGCTCACTGCTGCTGGATTTGATGGAATCATGGCAAACTGATGCTTCAAGTGTGAGGACATGAACAAGGAAAAGTCCAGCACAGCTCATCAAATATTTTTGTTATCTACAAATTTGGACCAAGTGTTTTACTGGAAGAAAGCCATGGTATCACTTGTAATCTGTGACCATCTGAGCCTCAGAACTCACCTGTGTATGAACCACAAAAGGATGAATCTTTAGAAGACAAAACTCTGTTTTGGGGCTGACTTTGTCGTTAGGAATCAAGGACAAAAATGAGCGGAAGAGACACTCTTGCAATATTGCTACTGAATTATTTTCCACAGACAACATTTCTTGTCCAGGCAAATCCCTGCTGCTGGACAGAGGCCAGCTCTGTGAACAGATGATTGGCTGTAGTCAGTCCTAAGAGTTGGAGTAGAAAAGTGTGGGTGCAGATATGGACAGTGGTATGTGGACGTGGATTGCGTGCTATTCTACTCTAAGGGAAGCATCACAAGTAACTTTGGGAACTATTGCAGAATGTGCTATCTTTTGCTAAGAATAAGTGAGGATACTCCCCAGTTTTAATTTTGTTCTGACACTGAAATTGTAGAAGTGGAATGGTTAGTGGTTAAAATTGTCCTGCCTTCAATACTTAGAAATTTTTATTTCTGGCATTAATTACACACTCTAGCAGAGGACTGAAGATTTACCTTATACCATTGGTATAAATAAGAAGCTTGGAGAGTTGTGCAGTACTTTGTCTGTGTACTTCTGCAACACTAGTTGGAATAACCAAACACTAAATCTGCAGGTGCTGGTATAGATCAGCACAAGCACACAGACTCTTCTTGAAGTGAGTTTTATCCATCCTAAAGCAAGAGTTTGAAGGTCTTGTTAAGTGCAGGAAGAGTTCAGTTCCCCTCTACAGTTAGCCCTTCACTGCAGCCTTTCCATAAAAATATAAAGGTACCAGTAGCTGTACATGTAGTTCCATCTTCCTTTGAAAAAAAAACCAAAGACTTCTCAGGGAGTCTACTTAAAATATTTATTGTACATCATACACAATGTTTTTTCTTTCAGCAATTAAATCTTCATTGTCATTAGTTGCAGACTTGATAGTTACATAGATACAACATTGGAGACTAAAAAGTTCATAGCGTTTTCCTCTTAAATGATTTATGCTTGTTGATCAATTCAATTTGCAGAGGCTATTCATCTTGAAAGTGGTAAGGAGAGTGTCGTAGTTCAGCCCTGATCAGGATGAGACTACGCAGTCTCTCTCTCGCTCCCCCCACCCTCCGAGAGAATAGGAGGAGATGATATAAGGAAAAAGGCTCAAGGTTTGAGATAAGGACGGGAAGAAATTCTTAAAGTTACCGTTATGGGCAAAACAGACTTGACTTGGGGAAAAACACTCATTTATTTCTAAAATTAGCAGGAGAATGAGACAGGGAACAAGATAACCTCCCCCCACCCCTCCCTCTTCCCGGGCTTAATATTATCTATACTACCTCCCCTCCCGAGCGGCACGGGGGGGAGGAAGGGAATGGGGGTTGCGGTCAGTTCATCATACGTTGTTTTACGCTGCTGCTTCGTGGTCGGGGGAAGAACTCCTCACATTCCTCCTCTGCTCCAGCGTGGGGTCCCTCCCACGGGCCACAGTCCTTCATAAAACTGCTCCGGCGTGGGTCATCTCTTCCACGGGGTGCAGTCCCTCTAGAACAGCTGTCCCAGCAGGCCCCCCACGGGCCACAGCCTCCTTCAGGCCTCCACCTGCTCCGGCGTGGGGTCCTCCATGGGCTGCAGGTGGATCTCTGCCCCTCCGTGGACCTCCATGGGCTGCAGGGGGACAACCCGCTCCACCATGGTCTTCACCACGAGTTGCAGAGGAATCTTGGCCAGGAGCTGCGCTACTCCTCCCCCTCCTTCTTCACTGACCTTGGTGTCTGCAGCCATTTCTCACAACAGGCTGGCAGATGCCTCTCAGGATCCTTTTTACATCTTATTCACTTCTCATCTCCTCTCCACTTCTTGCAGCCAGGCCGGGCTGAGTTGGGCCCAGTCGGCTGCCTGGCGGGAGGCCAGAGGGTGAGGCCTGCAAGGCCCACGAGGCTCACGCCTCCCCCTCTCTGACCCCTGCTCAGCTGCTTCACATCTTCTCCTTTTTTTCCTGTTTTCCCCTTCTTAAACACGTTATCACAGAGGCGTTATCACAGGACATTCTGCTACCAATCGGCTCGGCCTTGGCCAGCAGCAGATCCGCCCTAGGCCCGGCTGAGTCCACTGAACAAAGGGGAGCGACTTCTAGCAGTTTCCTACAGAAGCAACCACCTTAGGCCCCCCCTCACTAACAAACCCAGAACAGAGAGATAATGTCAGTCATTTTAATCAAGCAAATTGCCAAAAAGAGAAAAGAGACCCAACCTGTTCATACTCATTTGTGGGCTATCAAAAGATGATAAACTGAAAGGTAAGAATCCCTGATGTAACATAAATATGATTTACATATTTGTTACAATAACATTGAACTGCGTTAATTATAATGAATATTAGACCATTTTTCCTTCTTGTTCT
This sequence comes from Chlamydotis macqueenii, assembly GCF_036417535.1. Classification (NCBI taxonomy): domain Eukaryota; kingdom Metazoa; phylum Chordata; class Aves; order Otidiformes; family Otididae; genus Chlamydotis; species Chlamydotis macqueenii. The sequence continues at coordinate 82,579,309 of NC_141557.1, read as the reverse complement.
TTGTTTCTGTCGTGGTTTTGTTAGTGAGGGGGGGCCTAAGGTGGTAGCTTCTGTAGGAAACTGCTAGAAGTCGCTCCCCTTTGTTCAGTGGACTCAGCCGGGCCTAGGGCGGACCTGCTGCTGGCCAAGGCCGAGCCGATTGGTAGCAGAATGTCCTGTGATAACGCCTCTGTGATAACGTGTTTAAGAAGGGGAAAACAGGAAAAAAAGGAGAAGATGTGAAGCAGCTGAGCAGGGGTCAGAGAGGGGGAGGCGTGAGCCTCGTGGGCCTTGCAGGCCTCACCCTCTGGCCTCCCGCCAGGCAGCCGACTGGGCCCAACTCAGCCCGGCCTGGCTGCAAGAAGTGGAGAGGAGATGAGAAGTGAATAAGATGTAAAAAGGATCCTGAGAGGCATCTGCCAGCCTGTTGTGAGAAATGGCTGCAGACACCAAGGTCAGTGAAGAAGGAGGGGGAGGAGTAGCGCAGCTCCTGGCCAAGATTCCTCTGCAACTCGTGGTGAAGACCATGGTGGAGCGGGTTGTCCCCCTGCAGCCCATGGAGGTCCACGGAGGGGCAGAGATCCACCTGCAGCCCATGGAGGACCCCACGCCGGAGCAGGTGGAGGCCTGAAGGAGGCTGTGGCCCGTGGGGGGCCTGCTGGGACAGCTGTTCTAGAGGGACTGCACCCCGTGGAAGAGATGACCCACGCCGGAGCAGTTTTATGAAGGACTGTGGCCCGTGGGAGGGACCCCACGCTGGAGCAGAGGAGGAATGTGAGGAGTTCTTCCCCCGACCACGAAGCAGCAGCGTAAAACAACGTATGATGAACTGACCGCAACCCCCATTCCCTCTTCCCCCCTGTGCTGCTTGAGGGGGGAAGGTAGTAGAGATAATGTTAAGCTTGGGAAGAGGGAGGGGTGGATGGAGGTTATCTTGTTCTCTGTCTCATTATCCTGCTATTTGTAGTAATAAATGTATAGTTTTCCCCAAGTCGAGTCTGTTTTGCCCATGACGGTAACTTTAAGGATTTCTCCCTGTCCTTATCTCAAACCTCGAGCCGTTTTTCTTATATTTTCTCTCCCTGTTTTCTCAGAAGGTGGGGGGAGTGAGAGAGAGACTGCTTAGTCTGGTCTGATTGGGGCTGAACTACGACAGTTTCCTAATTTTTTTTTTCTTTTGTGACTGGCAGTGTCAGTAAAGGTACATGCAATTTGTCTATTGAGTTAGTATCTTTCCACCTTGGTAAAAATACAAAACATGATAAATTTTACAGGATGAAAATATTTTGAGCTATGGTTTACTGTCCAGCATTTAAAACATATGTAGAAACATGAAATAATTTGTGACTATTAAATAGCCATAATCTGGATTAAAGTAACAGATTAGATTAGATTAACATTTGTACTCAGAGCTTAAATACTCCTCACTATCCTCCTGAGCTGGAAACGTGGGTTAGAAGTCTCCTAAACAACAGACTTCTCTTTAGACAGGGACAAGAGAAGTGTGGGGGAGAGGGGGAAGTTAGAGACAACTCTCCTGAGTGGGTTAAAAACATTGGGTATAGAAAACTTTCCTCACACTTCAGTACTTCTACTTACTTTCATGATCAGAAAGAGGCACAACAGGGTGAAAAAACGAGTCCGTCTTCGGGGTTGACTTTGTGAATGTGCTTGCATGTTTCAGTCGAAAAAAGTCCATTACAGAAGCTCTGTCAATGCATAACTTCCAAAATCAAGTATACTGACAAATAATCAATTTTCAGAACAGAGGATTGTACTAGTTGCAGGTGCCCAGGTGCTGGCAGCAGCAGCAGCAGCAGGGGCTGCAGAGGTGGCCTATGTTCACAAGTTGCCAGGGTTGCCCTGTGCTGGACACAGCCAGTTTCAGATGGCTCCAATGGCCCCAATGCAGGGTACCGTTGAACCTGTCAAGAAAATATTTAATAGAAACTCATTGATCAAGTTTAGAAATAACATATATAATGAGCACGGGTAACCACAGGGAAGATAGCTTTTCCTATGATTAGGATGTTTTTTGATTGCTCTTTGAAGCACATTATAGACTTCTACAATTTTTACAGAAGTTCCTGTCAAATTTATCTAGCCAACAGGTGATGCTTTTTTTTCTCATCCTTTAGGATTTAGTAAGTTTTTATGCAAAACTTACTGCTTAAGTAGATTTAAGAAGTTCATTTAGTGGCAGAAAGGTCTTTATTTTGGCAACAAGGTAAGTGGGAACCTGTTCAGTTCGCCACAAGATGTGAACAATAGTTAGCAAAGACTGAGTTTGTATCTTCTTGGATATTGTTGTATTTCTTGATTAATAAAACATTTTGGAATAACTAGGCAAGTGTTTAAAACCTCTCCTTCTATACTGAAGGGTAAGATCATAAGGTGATAAATTTATTCAGTTTTGCCCCAAATGCAAGTAGTCAGGGATAGGATGGTCAGAAATGGGAGCTATCCACTGTAGACTGTGCAAAGCTGTCGTATTTGGGGCACAACCTCACATAGCTCTTCTGGGTTTGCTGCTGGTAGTTGACTGTGGAGCCTGAGCAAGACCACAGGGCTTCTTTCCTTGCCACTGTGCCTGGCAAGGTCATGGAGCAGATTCTCCTGGAAACCATGCTAAGGCACATGGAGAGCAAGGAGGTGGCTGGTGACAGCCAACATGGCTTCACCAAGGGCAGATCGTGCCTGACCAACTTGGTGGCCTTCTATGACAGGGTGATAGCATCGGTGGACAAGGGACGAGCAACGGATATCATCTACCTGGACTTGTGCAAAGCTTTTGACACTGTCCCGCACAACATCCTTCTCTCTAAACTGGAGAGACATGGGTTTGATGGACGGACCACTCAGTGGGTAAGGAATTGGCTGGATGGCCGCACTCAGAGAGTGGTGGTCAACGGCTCGATGTCCATGTGGAGACCGGTCACAAGTGGCGTCCCTCAGGGGTCCGTGTTGGGCCTGGCCCTGTTCAACATCTTTGGTGACATGGACAGTGGGATAGAGTGCACCCTCAGCAAGTTCACAGATGACACCAAGTTGTGTGGTGCCGTCGACACACTGGAAGGAAGGGATGCCATCCAGAGGGACCTGGACAGGCTGGAGAGGTGGGCCCGTGCCAACCTCATGAAGTTCAACCAGGCCAAGTGCAAGGTTCTGCACCTGGGTCGTGGCAATCCCAGGCACAAATACAGGCTAGGCGGAGAATGGATCGAGAGCAGCCCTGAGGAGAAGGACTTGGGAGTGCTGGTGGACGAGAAGCTCAACATGAGCCGGCAATATGCTCTTGTGGTCCAGAAAGCCAATCGCATCCTGGCCTGCATCAAGAGAAGAGTGGCCAGCAGGTCGAGGGAAGTGGTTCTCCCCCTCTACTCTGCCCTGGTGAGACCCCACCTGGAGTACTGCATCCAGTTCTGGAGCCCCCAACATAAGAAGGACATGGAGCAGTTGGAGAGGGTCCAGAGAAGGGCGACGAAGATGATAAAAGGGCTGGAGCACCTTTCCTGTGAGGACAGGCTGAGAGAGTTGAGGCTGTTCAGCCTGGAGAAGAGGAGGCTCCGGGGAGACCTGATAGCGGTCTTCCAGTACCTCAAGGGGGCCTACAAGAAAGATGGGGAGAAGCTGTTCAGTAGAGCCTGTTATGATAGGACGAGGGGTAATGGTTTTAAAATAGAGGGAGGTAGATTTAGATTGGATATTAGGAAAAATTTTTTTACAATGCGAGTTGTAGAACACTGGAACAGGTTACCCAGAGAGGTGGTAGATGCCCCATCCCTGGAAACGTTCAAGGCCAGGCTGGATGAGGCTCTGAGCAACCTGATCTAGTCGGGGATATCCCTGCTCCTTGCAGGGGGGTTAGATGAGATGACCTTTGAAGGTCTCTTCCAACTCTAACCATTCTATGATTCTATGTGATATCTGTTTGCTCCGTTAAGGTCAGCTGTCCCAGCTGTGTCCCCTCCCAGCCTCTTGTGCATTGCCAGCCTACTCGCTGACCTGGCAGCACTGGAAGCAGAAAAGGCCTTGATTCTGTATAAGCACTGCTCAGGAATGGCTAAAACACACCTGTGTTATCAATCAACACTATCTGATACAGCACAAATACAAAACATTGTCCTATACAAGCTATGAAAAATTTTAAGTCTATCCGAGCCAAAACTAGTACAACCATAACATTTTCACTTGACTCAGGTATGTAAATGGTTTTGTGGTTTTAAAAGAAAATGCAAAATTTGGTCATATTTAACACACAGGATATAGTTTGGAATGTTAAGAATTTCAGAACTTAGTTCCAGCAGTTCTTTATGGCTAATGTTGAGTGCTATGCTTTTGTTATCATATCCCACTTTACACTGAAAAGTCATGCACTTTGCAGAATGCTTAACGTACATAGATAAACAACACGGCATTAGTGAAAATCATATTGAAAGTAGAATCACAAAAATACTGATCAAACTGAAGTTCAATACAACTGTTAAAAATAAAAATGAGACTTAAGTTCTGATTTTTGCTGGTCTTTTTGGGGGGTTCTGTGGATTTTTGGTTTTGGTTTTTCCAACAAAATCTACCTTTCAATTTTTTCAATGAAGAAAAAAAAGACGGAAAATTAAGAATTAAAAAAGACATATGCATGTGCCATTCTGTCTTCCAAGATCAGCTTTGATATTGCAAGATCAGCTTCAGTAAGGCACATTCCCTAGTCAGAATAATGCTTTTCTTATTCTTTTTTCATATACAATCTTGTTTATTTCAGTAAGTTTTCTCTTGTAAAGTAAGAGTAAAAAATAATTACAGTCAGAATGAGGATTGGTTGGTTTCACCTATTGTGAATTTATTGATGACCCAAATCAAGACCTACAGTATAACATGCATTATTTTTTTTTGTAATTTGTAATTCACTCATTCACCAAAAACTCTGCAGTGACATTGCAAATAGTGTCTCCTGTCCATTTCAAAATGGAAAAAATGGACTTGACTGTATGGAAAAAAACCTTCTTTACTGTATTTCCCTTGAAAAAAAAATCTTGACTATTTGTCAAAAAGACACAGAAATAGATTATTTTCTCATTATAAAATAAATATGCCAACTTAAATTTGAGACAATAAACATATATTTTGACTGTTCGAAATGTTGTTGTACTAAAATCTACATTAGGTTCACTTCTCCTTAAACCTTTATAATACTTCCTGGATTGTTTAATCTATTTAGCAATGTGGAACTATATAACAAGATCCTTAGTAAAACAATAATCCTTATTCTAAGGAAAAAATAATTACAGTATATATTAAATCAGAGTTTTTATTCCTGTCTGTGAAAAACACAAAGTAGGATTCTGTACTGAAAGCATTGTATTTCTTATGAAATAGAATGCAGCGGTTTCCTGTGTGTCTGTGATTGCACATGAGAAATCATCTGAAGAAAAAACGTTTTATGGACCTATAAAGAATTAGAAAAATAAACCAATCACACTTTAGTCACAGAAAGTGCAAACCATTTCTTCCCAAAATAAAATTCACATATGTCAGGATGCATCCTAAGTGCATTTCAACAACTCAGATAGAAAATCTTAAAACAATGTTTTATTATGGGAATATCAGACACAGTTCTACTCTGTGCTGCATTAACATGATCAATGTTTAGAGCTATAATTAATTTGCAAATTGAATAAAAAAGATATATTGCTTGTAAATGTGGTAAAATTCCAACCCATACTCTCACACTTAAAGAGCAGTATCCTTCCTGGGCTGATGAACAGGATAGATCAGGGGAAGCTAGCTTGTGGCTCTTGGTTTACTTGCTTTTCATGAGCTCTAAGAGTGATTACTTTACCAGGGCTATGACATATGCTGACAATCACAGGTTGTGCTGCATTGTGAATGCTTTCTTATCCAAATTTTCCATAAGAAGAAAAAAAATAGTCTTGGAATCAGGCTGCTGGATCTATTCCTCAGTAAGCACATTAGCCCTTTGGTTCCTGTCCTCTGCCTCTAAACAGTTCCCAGAGAGATATTTTATTGAGTCCTTGAGTCCTTCTCTGGGATCTAGATTATGTTTTTCTTCAAGTATTTGTTATGTTTTGCTTGCAGCAAATGGCTAAGTAAGCTTTCAGTATGTGAAGCTATCAAGCTCCAAACAGGGGACATTTTAGGAAGTTAAATATATTCATGTAGGATTCAGAGCAAAATCAAAATCAAAAAGAAAAATCTACACAGAGAAAAATGTAAGTGTTGCTTGACTCTAATCTGATCTAAACCCAGTCTTTTCTTTGCAGATATCAGTTCACACTCCACTTCTCTGAAGTTCTGATAAAACTGCGCAGTGTAGGAGGAAGGCTCTTGTCAAGGAGCTGTTACAATTACCCAGTCTTCAGAATGGATTTCCTGCTCCCTGAACCCTGGCAAAGATTAAGGCTGATTAAAATGAAGCAAGTCAGTTTATTTCAGCAGAATCAGTATAAGTAATATAAATAATGTCCTAAGAATAATGGCAATAATAAAGAAAACCACAGAGATTTTGATTTAAAAAATAATATTACATTAGTGCAACATTGTGAAATCAAATCTTACATGAAATTTCATGAATTCTGTAGAAGTTAAAACATTCCAATCCTCATATTTGAAGCCCTGGACCAAATGTCTAGTTTGACTGCTTAAAGGAAACATGAAGAACTTTTTTTTTGTTTTACATTGATTACATTACAGTTTAGATTGGCTAAATTATTAAAAAAAAAAAAAGACATCTCATAAAGGGCTGAGAAATAAAAGGTTTTGGAATTCACCTTTAAAAGCAGGCTTTTCTAACAGCTGAAGTGGTTCTTGAACTACTTCTTGCTGTGGTTTAATGCCTTTCTGTACAGGAACTGAAGAGTAAATGGTGATTGAAGATGACTGCGATATTTTTCAGTTCATTGTTTTCCTCAGCAAAAGGTTATCACAGATAACAGTTTCAGTCCCATGCTGACAGTCATACCCAAGCTGGAACAGATTATCATTTCTAAAAATCAATAAAAGTAGAAATGTGGTCATTGATTAGACTAATATTGCAGGCTTGGCTTGCATTTCCTTTGGTATTTCCAGTCAATTTATTATCAGATAATGACACTGTGTTCTCTGCAGTACTCCTGAGCAATTTGACCATATGTCATCAATCAATCTGTCAATGCACTTTAGAAATTCTACATATTTTTCATATGCTTGCCCTTCACAATATAGTTGCTAGAACATTCATTCCCTTCCATTAAAGTCTAAGGACGTCATTAAGATCACTTCTGAAATCCTTCAAGATATTTACTTTCAGATACTGAGTATTAAATGCCAGCAGACATTCAACACATAATAAAGATTCTGGGCTGTGGAAAAAAATGCAGAGAGAATAATGCATTTTAGAGAATTATTCCTATGAGCAGCTTTCATTTTGTTAGCTTCTAATGAAAGAACAGAGAGATAGATGAAACTGTTCTATGTGGACTTAAATAGTTTGATCAAAGTAATCTTTTAAAATACATTGACTCTACTTGAGTCAAAAAGTGGTTCTTTACTGCAAAGTAAGAGTTACTCTCCGCTTTGATGGAAAAATTGCAGTATAAGAAAATCCTTTAATTACATTACATTCTTAAAAAAAAATCCCACTTTCCGAGGAATTAATATAAATAAAAATGTAAAGAAAACTATTACTGTAAAAATTAATGTAAAGAAGAACATGTTACAGTGTATGACCACAGTAAAAAGCAACACAATGAGAACTCTGTGATGTACACTGGAATTGTTAGTTGTTTGAAGATGAAGTTTGGCAACTGAATATATGAAAAAGGAAGGGGAACTTTTAATACTCTCTCAGCTTTTTCTAAGCATAGTGAATCCAATTGTACATATATACGATAACATCTTGATATACAGAGACAAAATTATCACAAAACCATAGAACAGTCTGAATTGGAAGTGACCTTAAAGATCATCTAGTTCCAACTAGGTACTGCAAGGCTGCTCTAAGGTCTTCCCACAGCCTTCCCTTCTCCAGGCTCAACAACCCCAACTTTTTAAGCCTGTCTTCATAAGAGAGGTACTCCAGCTCTCTGATCATCTTTGTGGTCTTCCTCTGGACTCACTCCAATGGGCCCATGTCCTTCTTATGTTGGAGTCCCCAGGGCTGAATGCAGTACTCCAGATGGGGTCTCACAAGAGCAGAACAGAGGAGGAGAGTCACCACCCTTGACCTGCTTCTTTTGATGCAGCCCAGGATGCAGTTGGCTTTCTGGGCTGCAAGTGCACATTGCTGGCTCATGTTCAGCTTCTCATCAACCAACACCCCCAAGTCCTTCTCCTCAAGCCTGCTCTTAAATAAAATACTTTCATAGAATCATAGAATCCTAATGACTGGAAAAGACCTCTAAGATCATCAAGTCCAACCATGAACCCAATACCACTCAGCCTCCTTTTCTCCAGACTAAATAACTCCATTTCCCTCAGCCACTCCTCGTAAGACTTGTTCTCCAGACCCCTTACCAGCTTCACTGCCCTTCTCTGGACACGCTCCAGCAACTCAACGTCCTTCTTGTACTGAGGGGCCCAAAACTGAACACAGTATTTGAGGTGTGGCCTGACCAGTGCTGAGTACAGGGGCACAATCACTTCCCTACTCTTGCTGGCCACGCTGTTCCTAGTACAAGACAGAATACTATTTGCCTTCTTGGCCACCTGGGGCACACTGCTGCCTCATACAGCCTTCAGACAGCTATCAACCAGTTTCCCCAGGTCCTTTTCTGCCAGGCAACTTTCCAGCCACTCTTCCCCAAGGCTGTTATGTTGCATAGGGTTGAGTTTTTACTATTTACAGCTCTCTTCTCTAACTTTTTTTTTCATGAGACAGCTGCTGCACCAGCTAGTTACTTCTGTTTTCGAGTAATAACAGCTTGCATGTGGGGGACTCTGACCTAGTGAGACTGGTTGAAGTTGAAAGATAATTAAGAAGATATCTCTCAGACTTGATGGTAAGGAAATACGGCTTCTTGCTCATAATTATACCTTATGGAAAATTTATACGTTTCTAAATTACCTGTAAAAGAAAGCCTTATCAGAAGGCCCAGAACAGTCACCCTGAGTGCAGACAACCATATCCAGTTGTCATAGTTCAGCCCTAACCAGGACCAGACTACACAGTCTCTCACTCACTCCCCCCACCCTCCGAGAGAATAGGGAGAGATAACACGAGAAAAAAGGCTCGAGGTCTGATATAAGGACAGGGAGAAAATCCTTAAAGTTACCATTATAGGCAAAACAGACTTGACTTGAGGAAAACTATTCATTTATTACTAAAAACAAAGCAGGATAATGAGACAGAAAACAATAAAACCTCCCCCCACCCCTCCCTCTTCCCAGGCTTAACATTATCCCTACCACCTTCGCCCCACCAAGCAGAACAGGAGGGAAGAGGGAATGGGGGTTACGGTCAGTTCATCACACATTGCTTTACACCACTCTTTCCTCCTCCGGGGAAAAACTTCTCACATTCCTCCTCTGCTCTGTCATGGGGTCCCTCCCATGGGCTATAGTTCTTCAGGAAACTGCTCTGGCGTGGGTCATCTCTTCCACGAGGTACAGTGCCTCCAGAACGGCTGCCCCAGAGGGCCCTCCACAGGCCACAGCCTCTGTCAGATATCCACCTGCCCCGACTTGGGGTCCTCCACAGGCTGCAGATGGATTTCTGCTTCTCTGTGGACCTCCATGGGCTGCAGGGGGACAGCTTGCTCCACCACAGTCATCAGCACAGGCTGCAGGGGAATCTTGGCCAGGAACCGCATTACTCCTCCCCCTCTTTCTTCATTGACCTTGGCATCTGCAGCCATTGCTTTCACAAGAAATTCTTCACAAGAGGCAGGCAGATGCCTCTCAGGTTCTCTTCACATTTCATCTCTCCACTTCTTTCAGCCAGGTTGGGCTGAGTTGGGCCCAGTTGGCCGCCCAGCAGGAAGCCAGAGGGTGAGGGCCACAAGGCCCACAAGGCTTGCGCCTCCCCCTCTCTGCACCTGTTCAGCATCTTCACATCTTCTCTTTTCTTTTATTTTTTTTTCAGGTTTTCCCCTTCTTAAATATGTTATTGCAGAGGCATTATCAGGGAACATTCTGCTACCAATTGGCTCGGCCCTGGCCAGCAGTGAGTCTGTCCTAGGCCCAGCCGAGTCCACTGAACAAAGGGTAGCAACGTCTACCAGTTTCCTACAGAACCTACCGCTGTAGCCCCCCCTCACTAAATAAAACCAGAACACCAGTCTCTTTCTCAAGGAAAAAAACATCCACTTTCCCCACTGAGTTTTATTATTTCCGAATTTATTTTTGTGAACATCGCATCAGTCCCCAGTTCAATTAATAAATATAGTATTTAATATCTTATAATTTCAATTTTGGAACAGCCTACATAAAAGACTGTAAAAGCTACATAATAATAGGGATCCCTAATAAAATCTGTATTGGTTATATGCCTGTAAACTTCTCTTATATTTGGAAAATTGTGTAGACATATGCTCTGTGTTTCAAAGATCATTATAATTTTTATCTTATGGAATATTGTGTCTATCTTTAAATTTTTAAGGCTAACAACCACCTAGGTACATTTAAAATAGAGACAGTATGTATCTATGTCTGCAACTAGCCAGTCACTCATATTTTAAAGTGAGTTTTCCTGATCATGTGAGTCTTTGGGAATCAATATACTGGTAAGCACTGAAAACATTGATAGTGACAGTCATCACACATCAGGAAAATAAAAAGCTCCTTAGAGCAAGGCAGTAGAGGAATGACATTAGCAGAGAATGACATGAGGGGAGAGAATCCCTGTGCTATGGAGAAGAGGACTAAACAAAATGCAACATGTTCCAGACACAGAAATTATAACAGCTGTTTTAAAGTGGTCAAATCAGCAGTAAAGGAGGAAAGGAGGAATCAGCAGTATCTGCCAAGCTTGGGAGAGATTATTGACAGGGGCAGGGAGAAATGGAATGCCAAGGACTCACTGATGAGTGTATGAGCATCCATCTGCCAAGAGTCAGGAAACTGACAAGTCATTTAAAGAACTAGGAGAAAAAATATCAGGACTGAAAACTGCCATGAGTCTAGGAAGCAGTTGAACGACTATTCAGGCTTCATAGGTCTTGTCTTTCTAAAGATAATCTCACTGCACAAAAAAAAAAAAAAAAAAGGGAAAGAGGTCTCTCTTTCCGAAAAACTTAAACTTGCTACTTGCAACACAGACTGAGTACACGTGACTTTATACAAGAATTATTTACCATATTGTTGTATTTGTATAAGCCATTGTTTTGTTCAGTTACAGGATTCAACTAATACAGAGCTGTCTCTTTATAATCACACTGGTTCATTTCATACTTCACCATAAGAAAAAAATTATGACCTTGTACAATTTCCAAGATAAGATGTTTGAAAAAAAACCAAATATATTTTGAGAAATACAGCACAGAGTAATACGTGTGCAGGTGATGTCAGTATAGTGAGGCTATCTGTTCACAAATGTTTAGTGAACAGGGGATGTCTACCTGGAAACTATACTCAGGCATATGGAAAATAAGGATATGATTGGTGACAGCCAACACGCCTTCACTAAGGGCAAATCATGCCTGACAAACTTGGTGGCCTTCTATGACAGGGTTACAGCAGTGGCGGATAAGGGAAGAGCAACTGACACAATCTACGTGGACTTTTGCAAAGCATTTGACAATGTCCTGCACAACACCTTTGTCTCTACACTGGAGAGATATGGATTTGATGAATCAACCATTCAATAGATAAGGAATTGGCTGGATGGTCGCACTCAAAGACTTGTGATCAATAGCTTGATGTCCAAGTGGAGATCAGTGACAAGTGGTGTTTCTCAGGGGTTATCATTGGGACCAATGTTATTTAACATTTTTGTCGGAGACATGGACAGTGGGATTGAGTGCACACTCAGGAAGTTTGCCAACACCACCAAACTATGTAGTGCAGTCAACACACTGGAGGGAAGTGTGGCTTTGACAGGCTGGAGAGCTGGGCTCATAAGAATATAGTGAAATTCAACAAGGCGAAGTGCAAGGTCCTGTATGTGGGTTGGGGCAATTCCAAGCACAAATACAGGCTAGATGGAGAACGGGTTGAGAGCAGGCTTGAGGAGAAGGACTTGGGGGTGTTGGTTGATGAGAAGCTGAACATGAGTCAGCAATGTGCACTTGCAGCCCAGAAAGCCAACCACATCCTGGGCTGCATCAAAAGAAGCGTGACCAGAAGGTCAAGGGAGATGATTCCTATGAAGGACAACACCACACCACAACTGATAAACCTAAGTGAGGAAACTATGAAATCAAGAGGTTAAGAAGACGCTGTTTTAAGACTAGCTGTCAATCAGGTTTTTATCATAGAATCAACAAATGATTGAGATTGGAAGGGAGCTCTGCAGGTTGTCTGGTCCAACCTCACTTCCACCTAGAGGCAATAGCCCAGGACTGTGTCCAGACAGCTTTTGTATATTTTCAAGGATGGAGACTCCACAACCTCTCCAGACAGCCTGTGCCAGTGCTGGTCACTCTCACAATAAAAAAGTATTTCCTGATGTTAAGGGGGAACCTTAGTGCTTCAGTTTGTGCCCACTGAAAGTGCCAATCACAAATACAAAACTGAAATTTGTGACTGGGACTTTATGAAGTCCCAATCACAAATAATCACAAAGTTCCTGTCTTTTATCATGTTTCTTTCCTGAGTATTCTTTGGTTAGCACATATATATATATATATATATATATGTGAGTATATGTATGTATGTGTATATGTGTATGTGTGGGTGTATACATATATAAGCATACATATATGATGTATGGATATGCATATACAAAAGTGTGTGTGTATACGTACGTGTATGTGTGTGATCCAAAAGGTCCACAGAACTGTGAGGTTAACGTAAAGACATGAACTGAATACCAAGGTATTGGTATTAGGATTTGAAGCAGAATGTTTTTATATAAATGCTTGGTGATCCATAAAGACTTTATGGCAATCCATTTCTGAGAGTGCCAAGTCAATTCAAATATATTTGATGATACTAGAGTCAGGTAGAAAATTTTAAGTCTAAATTTTTTTAAGTGAATAGTAAAGTAGATGAAGACTCTTTAAAATCCTGTACTCCTGTTTGCAGCAATTAAGAATCTGGACATAATCACAAAAAAAAAAAAAAAAAAAAAAAGCAAGAAAAACTCATTACTAAAATGCATTACTGTTACTGCATTATACAATTTCTTTAATGTATTTTAATAATAGTTAAATGATCACAGTGTGGATATGTCATCATGGACAAGAAAATTCTGTAAGAATTAGTGTGAATTATGTTAAGTGCTATGCATTATTTTAACATGTCTACTTCAAGAAATGATCTGCAAATGTTTATGAAATCCATGAAAAAATATAGACATGTACCTTGTGGTGTGAACTACCATAAATTGAGACTGGCTATTGAAAATATAAGCATTTTAGCTTTATAACCCATATTTCCAAGAAGGAATTAAAAAATCCATAATAAACATAATTTAGTTGCACTTTGTGAATAAACTTGTCACTATTTATTGCTCTAGTGGGATTCATATTTGTTAAAATGCAAATAAGAACACATAACTATGATCTATGCAAGAGTAATAATAGATTATTCAAACAAATGTGAGATCTTACTTTCTTCATTCAAATATGTTTACATTTGCTGCTACTATAAGTAGCTATATTTAATGTTCAAAAATAAAACTTGTTTTTCTTGTATGCTATTAATGAGTTTCTTTTATGTCTTACTATATATTCAATAAATGCCAATAAATTTCTGTGAAAAATAGTCTCAGTAGGCACATTAAATGTCAGGCTAAAACAGATCATTAACCTTATCATATTTTGCCAACTATTTAATTTGATCATTTGCTGAATTATTTTTTATTTGTGTCAGTGTCAACCACATGAAAAGTGAAATCAAAACAACTTTTCATTTGATGTGAAGTAAATAACAGTTCTTTCAATTTGCTGAAAACATCTACAAAATTTGGTTGTCAAGAAGTCTGATTGCTATATGAGAAACCTTATTTGATTCACCATAACAAAGAGCAAAGACACTGAGAAATATTGAGGTGTATTCAGTCTTTGAAGAATATACTAAATTTGACTTTTCTAATCCACTATCAATCCAGCTCCATGACATTTTGTAACCATCAAATCACTTCATTAGACTGTTCCACAATAATCATAATTATGCAAATCATTTAAATGGCCAAAAATAACATTAAAAGCAGATGGAAACATCAGAAATTAAAAACAGCATTGGTATTTCTAAGCATCTGAGCATAATCTTAGGCATCTTTATTGGGTCTGAATTTTGCTTTGCTGTTCTGCAGTTCAAAGATTCTTAGATTTCCCTTCTAAAGATTTGTTTGAAGGCATCAGATTCTTTGTCTGCTTCAAATTTCTTTAATGAATTTTCACTGTTTAATTTGACAAAGCTTTCTATATTATGGAGAGGCTTCACCAACTATTTTTCTTGTATAATTACTTTAAATGCCACATTTAAATCAGCTATTTTAGAGTTTCTTACTCTATAGCAAAGCCTTGGATACAACTGAGTCAAGGCTACTAAGTAAACATAAAATTCAAACTTATATGGAGCATGGTAACATAAGCAGAAACAAAGATAAACTGAAGGTTTAGCGAAGCTGAATATTAAATAAAAAGAACATGAAATGTAAAGGCTTGGTCTTGTTCCCAATTGACAATGTAAAGGTCATATTGTTTGATTTTCTTTAAAACTGGTTTCATTCAAGTGTAATGATGTAAATTTTGCTGCAATCATTCCTAATCTAATAGCTATGTACGTGAAAATTGAAGATCCAATCTTGTAAGATATTTACAGTTTCTGACTGCTATCTGAGAAATCTCAGGTGTTTTTTTTTAGTGCATCCTGAGTTGCAATGTGTTTTGCAGAGCAAATGGGTAGTACTGTTGTTCAGATTGGGTTCTAGGCCCTGGAAAGGTAGTCACAAGGAACTCAGAAGATACTGACTTTGTAAATAAAGATATAGCATTCGCATTTAACCTAACTCAGCAATAACATAAACTAGATGAAACCATATTGAAAACTGCAACAAGCATGAGGAAATGTTAAAAGAGCTTTGACTACCCATGGCAGACATGACAATGCTTCTATTTGGATGTAAGAGTAGTTCTATGTATCATCTAGAAACACAGAAAGTGACTGGTGAGGACAGGAGAGCATTTTGGCTAACAAAACAAGGAAGGTCTTGACCTAGCATCAAAGAATGGCAAAAGAAGCAAAAAAATCTGTACTCAGGTAAACTCCTTTAACCATTGCTTTGCTTATTTTTAGCAGATGCTGGAATAATTTTAATTAAAATTGTGTTTGTTGATTATGAAATGACACAATATGCAATTAGTCAATAATGTGTCACTGTACTTTAAGTGTCAGTCGCTTCAACGTTGGGATAGCTGTGCCCACCTCTTAAGAGCTGATCCAAGAACAGACTAAAAATATTCCCACTTGATGTGCAACATTGGTCAAGCAACAAATGTAGTTTGTGATTATCTTACCTGACCAATCATGAAAGTCTGAAATTGACCGTAGATTGACCATTTACTTGGTGTAAGTTACTCTCCTGAAAACCTGTAGCCATTTATTTAAGTTTGAACCTCTTTTTCTGATAAACAGTCTTATTTCTGAAGCAAACTGGGCTAACGTTCTGTAGCTGGAAACACACTTTATAGCAGAAACATGAGGACTACAGGTAGGATTGCATTGAAACTGCTTTAGACTTGATGGTACTTTGCTGAACTTGATATGTTCAAGATCTCTATACTATATAGCATTATTGAATGTCATGATGAGAAGTGGACAACCCAAGACACCAGTTACTTCCTTTTTTAGCCAATCTACTCTTGTTCACCAGCTTAGTGAGCTCCACTTCTAAACTAGTAAGAAGTTTTGCACCTACTGTTCCAAATGAAGAGCTCTTTGAAAGGTTGATTGCTCTACAGATGGGAGAACTTCTGATCTCTAGGTTAACTTTTTTCATATATTTCTGTTTGTTCTCATGTCAATACTGGGCTTTAATGCAAATATCTCATGTTTTTCCTTGGTAAATCCATTTTGGACAAATTCCAAAATAAAAAGATACATAAATACAAGATCTCCTTTTTATATTAATTTCAGAATACATACTTATGTAGACACTAAAATAATATTATAAAATTTTAGTGAGAGGAAAATAATTAAATTTTAACTTTTCAAGTTGAAATTCGAACAAGATAGGTATAAGGTCTTCTCTTTCCACATATAGAAGATGGAATCCATGCTTATTAATAAAAAAGAACATACCTAAGCACCAAATTGCCCTATCCATACAGACTTCCTTTACAGTCTGTTTTAAAAACTCACATTTCAGTACACTTCTCAAAAGACTGAAAAATGCAATGGACACTGTTAGAAGAAGGGACAAGATAGCTTACTGATGTGTCATACACAGGAGATAACATCAATATTTTCCCAGTTATTCTTCTCCATGGATGCACAATTTGATGTATGCTCAATAGAGCAGAAAGTGCTTGTTTACTTTGTTTGTTTTTTTTTTTAAAGATGCATATCCTTTCTATTTTTGTATATATTCCATATATATCTGCCTTGTCTTTCAGATTTGCCACCTCTTCCTTTTGTGACAGTCCATTGTGGTTTCTCGTGTTACGTGTTTTTGTGATCTTGTGCTCTTTGTGGAAGCATGCATGCTGTTCAGAAACTCCTAAGGCAAGCCACTTTCAATTCTTTTTACAGATATGGTATGGCCTCTTCCATCCAAAGCCAAATCCAACTTAGCAAGGACGTCAGGAAATCACTACAGCAGTTGATATCCATCCTTGTTTCCTGTTACTTTAATTTGTCTAGTGGAAAGGTGGTGAATTTTACTTGTCTTGTGTTTACAGTTTAGAAGCTGAACTGTGGAAGAAGATATGAGAGTTAGAATGCCATTTAACTAATGAATATAAATTATTGAAATTACTCAAATATATTGTCGTGGTTTAACCCTGTCCAGCAGCTGAGCCCCATTCAGCCTCTCACTCACTCCCTCCACATTAGAATTGAGGAGAGAATCAGAAAGGTAAAAATGAGAAAACTCATGGGTTGAGATACATGAGTGGAAGCAAAGCAAAACAAGGAATTCATCCACTACTTCCCATTGGCAGACAGGTGTTTCTCCATTTCCAGGAAAACAGGGCTCCATCATGCATAACAATTAGTTAGGAAGACAAACACCATCACTCTGAACATCCCCCCCTTCCTTCTTCTTCCTTTAGCTTTATACACTGAGTATGACATCGTATGGTATGGAATATCCCTTTGGTCAGTTGGGGTTAATTGTTAATTGTGACTTAGGCATTCTGTAGGAGTCTCTATGGCTCTGTGGTGCTCTTAGGCACTCTACAGGTGTCTCTATCAGATCATGCAGCAGCTCTTCAATCAACTGAACATGTGAAGTATTGCTCCTCTGCTTTCCTCTTATTTAAAAAAAAAAAAATCCAAACGCTGTAACTTTGATACCTTTTTTCCTCAAGAATTCAATCAATTTTAAAAGTTAGTGGAAGGAGCTTAGAGGCAGAGAAAATTGTACACACCAGGCTATATCTGTGCAAACATAGGTGCAGGGGGACTGTGATCTAGATCTGAGATCAAGTACCACAAACTGCCTCCAAACTTTACTTTTTACTGTCTGGAATGCAGGCCAGACAGCAAATGCTTTCCATTATTAACATCAGTTACCTAATATGTATCCCTTTCCCTTCTGCCTACATAGCAAATTGCTCATAAATCTGCTGGACAGTCACTTTAAAGTACAAGAGATATCATGCAAACAGATTTATTCAAATTGTTGCTAAATAAAAAGCTTAGGATAAAATAGTCAGTACAATCTCCTCAAATTGGACTAAAACTGGAAAAAAAAAAAAAAAAAAAAAAGCACATCTTCCTTTACTAACTACAGCCTGTGCTGAGGAGGGAGGAAAAATTACTACAGTGGAAGTGCTTTTTGTCCCTATTTTATGTTACTGCCAGTAAAAACTAAAATGGCCACAACTATTTCCTGAACTGACTCTAGTCTAAATATAATCATCAGAGGATGTTTCTGGCCTTGTTCGACATTTGAATCTTGAACTATAAACAGTGTTAAAATAAACACCGTATATTTTTTCTTCAAGATTTGAATCTTGAACACCTTTTTTTGCCTGTTGACTTTTGGGAAATTGATTTTGAGCAGTAGAACAATATTCTTGGACACTTCCATGTGAATGATTTAAGATACAGTCAAAACTACTTTTTTTTTGAGGTTTTTGAAAGATGCTAAAGCTGTTCAGGACATATAGTTAAAAAGCTATGGTTTTTTTTCCATAATACTTCCTATGGAAACAAAGCTAAAAAAGAATCCATCATTTCTTGACTTAAAATAACAAGTTCTCACTTATTTCTTTTGTGTATCAGAATCTATGTTGTCAGGTCTTACAATCTTATCCTGAATCTTGTTATTCCAGTATTATTCTTGAAGGCTAACATTATGAATGCTTTGAATTAGTGGGCCTCCCTTTAAAGGAAAAAAAAAAAGATAAAACTTCAGAAAACCAAAGCTATTTTACTCTTTCTCATTATAAAATGCAAATATTATCCTGTTTTCATGCTGAAGCTAGGTACTGACATTGTATTTCTAGAGACGCTCTCCAAACATTCAGAGACTTCTATGGTGGGGGGGAAGTGAAACATCTTCTGACTGACGGAGATGGACCATTTTCAAAGATCTCTGCAGGTTAAGAGAGTTAAAATGAGACCTGCAACTGTGAGAGATCAAGGGCTGGTGATTGCCTGGATTATGAATGTGTGCAGAAAGGCTCTTTTTGTCCCACTCGTTTTTTCTCACCTTTCCCAATTCTTGCTTGCAATGCTGTTACTCAGTTCCATATTCTGCAATGGTCTGACTGAAACGTGTAGCAGACCCTTGCATACAGTGTTAAAATAAACTCTGTGCAATTTTGTGTTCTTGTTACTGAAGGGATTTAAAAAAAAAAAAAAGTAAGAAAACCTAAAGCTAGAAGGAAAAATTCAAATGCAAAATCTATTTACAAACAATTATCCCTGTTTTATTGTTGATGGCTTATTACTAATTTTAGTTTTAAGGGTAAAAATTATTTCTGATAATATCTGGGAAGGAAATAAACATGGCAGCAAAATACACATAGACACATTAATTCCATAGAGCAGGGCATGGTTTTTTTTTTTTAATTTCTTTCTTTTATGGAAATGTGTTTTTGTTTTCCTATACATTTTTCAATAAAAGCATACTTCCCTTACTCCCAGAAGTATCCAGAAAGGACAATAAAATGCATAATTTGAAACAAACTTGCCAGTTCTAGTTGAAAATATATTATCAGTTTCTGTAACTCTTTTTGTTGTTTAAAAAAATATAATATTTTCCACATGTTCCAGGTACATCTGTGTCAACAATTCTCAATAAATTTTATATGCAACACATTGTTGTTTAAAAGAATAAATGAACAAATCTATATATACATAATCTTGGTACTTTGTTTAACAATTTATCTTACAGAAAGAGAGAGCAAACCAAGAAAACTCCACTTTGGTAATTACCTTCTCACAAACATTTTCACCATGGTTGTATCTTGCCTGATCAAGAATAATAAATTACTTATTATACTTCTCTGACTAATTTATTTCCGAATTAATGATCTGGTTCCATGATAGTAGTAAAAAGAATTTCTTCAGCATTATTTCATCACTTGTGACTTTTAGGAAGGTTTTCTGCATATGTAGGTACACAAGAACTTATGTTTGTCTAACACTCATCGGGATATAATACCTTTTCCAGCTGTGAAGATTCTTGGCAAATAAAAAACCCCTGCTTGTTTGTGAAAACAAACAGTGATAACACATCTTTTGCTGACAGCTTTCCCAGTTATGTATGTGAATGTCAAATTGTTGTGATGTTTCCTCAAACACCATAAAACAGAGATTGCTGGTTCTTGCTGCTAAAAAAAAAATTATTTAAGTGCTATAAATCTTTATATTACAAATGAGAGGACCTTGGCCTATTATTATAATATAAAAATATTATTTTATATTACTATAAATCTTTATTTACTTCGTATTCTTAAGAAGTAACCAGATGTTTAAGTGGACAAAACAAATAGTTCCACATAAGAGTTTTATGCTTTTTGCCTTGCTGGACCTGATATTTTTCTCAATGATTTGGATTCCAAACCTTGGAAAAAGTGAGCTTCCCGATATAAGGAGAATGATTAAAATGAGGAAGTTTTCCAGTGTTCTGAAGGCTGTAATGTTATTTTTACTAAAAATTGAAGGCACACTGCTCTGTGCAAGCTGTTTTAGGAAAATCCAAGCTATTTTGAAAAAGGTAAAGAGAAAAAGGTATCTGGCAACTCTGGAAATTTATCTTCAGAAAATGATTTTCTTGACTATTTTGTTCCTGTTGTCATTATTGTTATTACTGCAGCAAATTCATTAGTGAAAAAGGTAGTTCTTACTTTCACAAAGGGAATTTTATCTTGTTCATTTATTTAGAAAGCTTGTTGAGCTTCTTGGGCTTCAACGATCTAAGAATGCAATTTTAAGACAGAGGATGAAATTTGAAAATTAGAGCTCAATAAACTGTTTCAAAAAAATGTGAGATGATCTGAATAAGTCACAATTAATTCAGCTGAACCAAACCACGGTATCATGAATTTAAGTGTCCTGGTTTATACTCATGCAGTATTCATGCCACATGCTAGCTAAGAGACAGTCAAGCTCAGCTCTCAGCTGCCAAAGCTCGCAGCTCAAAATATTAAGGTTGAGCAAGTTCAAGTTGGTATTCTGGATTGTGATTTGTGGCTGCTCAAGGTGGATGTTTCACTGTTTTGGCTAACATGGACAGCAGTGTGTTGCAGAGGGCCAATGGGGAAACATACTGCTTAGAAAGCCCTTGCAAGGATTGCCCGAGGTTCTGACTGAAAACTCTTAATGCAAGAACATGTTGACATTTGCATTATCTTATCATAAGTGCACCCAAGAAAGTTTTATTATCCTAAAAGCAACCTATTCATTTAGGGAGGAAAACAGTCCAGGAAAGTCAAGACAGTCAGGAACGGTGTTGGTACCTTTGCTGAACAAACAGCTGGTCTCCTCTGTATGTAGCTTAGTCTCCATTTAGACTAGAAATTTGAAGATAACATAATCAAGATAGAACCATAGAATCATAGAATGGTTAGGGTTGGAAGGGACCTTCAAAGGTCATCTAGTCCAACCCCCCTGCAAGGAGCAGGGACATCTCCAACTAAATCAGGTTGCTCAGCCTGGCCTTGAATGTTTCCAGGGATGGGGCATCCACCACTTCTCTGGGCAACATGTTCCAGTGTTCTACCACCCTATTGTAATTTTTTTTTCCTAATATCTAATCTAATCTTATCTCATTTTTCCTAATATCTAATCTAAGATGTTTTCCAGTGTTTATTTACCTGTAAAATGTACTGTAATCCCGTTGACCAAAACTAGAAGCAATCAATAATCTGTTCAGTCTGAATAATAGAAGGCTCCAGGGACACCTCATAGTGACCTTCCAGTACTGAAAGGAGGCTTACAGAACGATCGGCAGAAACTCTTTATAACAGGGCCTGTTGCAAGAGAACAAGGGGTAATGGTTTTAAACTAGAAGGAGGTAGATTCAGACTAGATATAAGGAAAAAATTTTTCACAATGAGGGTGGTGAAACACTGGAACAGGTTGCCCAGAGAGGTGGTGGATGCCCCATCCCTGGAAACGTTCAAGGTCAGGTTGGATAGGGCCCTGAGCAACCTGATTGAGCTGAAGATGTCCTTGCTCCTTGCAGGGAGTTGGACTAGATGGCTTTTAAAGGTCCCTTCCAACCCTAACTGGTTTATGATTCTAATAAATATTCAAAGGTAATTATGATAGTTATTAAGTAAGTTTAAAGCAAAAAAAAAGTGTCAAGAATTAAAGGTATTTCATAGATGAGTACCTCTTTCATTCTTGTTCCTCTCTTTGCATGGTTATACAGCATGGAACAAACAACGCCTACTTAGCTTTCCACTAGTGATTTAAAATGTGTTCCTAAGAACAGAAACTTAAAAAATAAATAAAAATAGACTACTTTTTTTTTTTATTTTAACTGCTTTTCTTTCAGTTAAAATCTGACATTTTGAAGATTACAGTGAGAGAAAAACTTGCTTTTTTTTTGACAGAAGAACTCTCAGAAAATAGCATAGAAGTTATATATAGTGGAGTAGCAAGAAGGTTAAAACCAGATAATGATAAGATTTCCTTGTAAAAAATGCTGACATAAAATTAATTTTAAAAATTAAATTTTAAATATGCTCAAATTCAATGTGTAGAGGTGCCCATAAAGGGAGAGTCATCCATCCTCCTTCCTTCACAAAGGAATTATTGATGGGATGATACTGGAGCCTATGTCATACTGTTACATAGAGCTACAGCTTCTGCAACTTTGATATGTATGGCTTTGGGCTTGTGATATTACACCATAATCTCTATTATTTCCTTCTTAAATGGAGGTCCAAATACCCATGCACAAAAGAGGAACCATCAGTAAATGGTGAATATCTTCTTGGCATACTTGAATTGTGGTAGGAATGCAATTCTTAATAAAGAAGAACGTAAACATATCTCCACTAACCATGACCCTTTTTTCCCTGTAAAGAATTTAATTCAGCCTTGAAAAGTACACTAGAGCAACTACTAACCAGTAAAAAGTGAGTCATACTCGAGAATCCTATCCCATTTGCCAAACATGCTAAATTACTAAATAAATACCACTGATTTCATGCTTCTGGAAACATTTACTGAGATGAATTAATGCATCACCCTTGATTTGATTCTGCACAAATTATAATTTGTCATAGATTCATAACCGAAAACAATGCATTAAAATTTGGATATTTTTTAAAAAATAAAATATTCATGTACTTTAATACTTCAGTTGAATGCAGTATCATAAAGCATATGCACATAAATATAGAGAAATGTTTGTATATAAAACTTAGTTGGTCTCTTGACAGGCTGTAAGTACAGATTTAATGTTACTCATTCTTAAGTTTATTTCTCATTCTAAACTGTATCAGTGTAGTCTGTAAATGAAGAATATGCTTTGGTCTTTGCAAAAGATTTTTCTGTCTGTTGAAGCTCTAAGACATACAGTTCACCAGCTGCTATTGGGAAAAATGTTGTTATGCTTTGCTCATACTTTCTTGCCTGAGGAACACAGAGACCTTTCAGACTGGTGTCAACAAAATGGCTTTCAAGTTAATTGAAAAGTATAGTCAATCTGCTTGGGATTTCTGTCACTTGGAGCAAAGGGAAGAATTGTATTTAACCAGTCCTTTGTAGTGTTTATGCGTGATATATTCTAAGTGCCATGTCAGGCTCCAGATGAAAAGTAAACAGAAAGGTAAATAAAAAGGAATTCCTTAGAAACATTGGAAAAAATGCTCTTACAAAAAGCATTACCTGCAGTACCTTGACAATGCATTGCTGAGATGAAGCCTTTTAAGCCTCCAGTTCAGCAAATTCAGAAGTGCTCAGCTGACCTTGATGAAATTGTTGTCGTCCTCAGACATTTCCCTAGGTTGCTATCTAAACAGACCCCAGTGACGTCACTCATATGATTCAAAAATATTTCTAATCTCTGTCAGTCTGAAGAAGTCATCCATCTTCAGCTTTTCGGAGGAGCTTTGGACTGCTGCTATATGACTTCTGAGTTCTTTTTTTCATGTGCAACAGACATTTTGAATGACAATGAACAAGTCATCTGATCTGTGTAAATGTTGAGGTACAATGTACCTCTATCTAAAATTGTCTTATAAGTAAATATAATTTTATGTCTTTTTGAAGATCACATACTGCAGCTAGATGTCTAAGAGTGTTTTGGTTAAATTCACCTACAATGCAAAGCTTTTTAAGCATTTGCTCAGGATATATCAATCCTCTTTCATCCTTTTTCTCTCCTATTTTACATAATCAAAATTATGAGTGAGATACTAAATACTGTAATTTGAAATATTTATTTTACAGCCTTCCCATTTTAAAGCTACTCTATTTCTCTTCTACTAAAACATGATGTGAAAAAATTTAATTTTACTAGATCATAGCCTAATTTTCTGAACTGTAATCAAAACTGCTTCTCTAGCTCTAGATGTATTTATCATTTAATTCCTGTGTGATTCTTTTATAAGCAGGAATTTGGTTTTAATAAACTTTTATGAGCTTTTTATGGATATATACAGAATTAATATCAGTCATAATCAACCTGTGTGACTTAGCCCACTAAATCTAATTCAATAAATTGAGAACTTGAATGGTCTTGTGACAATAATCAGTGTATCTACATTTTTTCATGTGAAGCATATATGCAAATACTTTAGCTTTTTCCTTTACTGTTGTCAGCAAAAAATACTTATTTTTCTCATAAAATTTTGAATACCTGCTGCATAAATGACTTGTCTTGTTCCTCTCATTCTGATGCAGTGAATGCATGATATCTGAACCCTAACTGAAAAATAATTCTATGGAGGAGCATCTTCTAGGTCTATTTAAACAGCTGGAAATAGTGTACAGAATTTCTGGACATTGTTATTTGACAGTGTCATAGTTTAGCCCCACTCAGGACCAATCTTTACAGCCTCTCTCTCACTCCCGTCACCCTCTCAGAGAACAGGGAGAGATAATATAAGAAAAAAGGCTCGAGATTTGAGATAATGACAGGGAGAAATCCCTAAAGTTACCGTTATTGGAAAAACAGACCTGACTTGGGGAAAACTATTCATTTAGTACTAAAACCAAATCAGGATAATGAGAAAGAGAATAAGATAACTTCCCTCCACCCCTCCCTCTTCCCAGGCTTAACATTATCTCCATCACCTTCCCCCCTCCAAGCGGCATAGAGGGGAAGAGGGAATGAAGGTTATGGTCATAGAATCATAGAATTATAGAATGGTTAGAGTTGGAAGGGACCTTCAAAGGTTATCTAGTCCAACCCCCCTGCAAGAAGCAGGGACATCCCCAACTAGATCAGGTTGCTCAGAGCCTCATCCAGCCTGGCCTTGAACGTTTCCAGGGATGGGGCATCCACCACCTCTCTGGGCAACCTGTTCCAGTGTTCCACAAATCACATCGTAAAAATTTTTTTCCTAATTTCTAATCTAAATCTACCCCCCTCTATTCTAAAACCATTACCCTCATTGTATCACAACAAGCCCTACTGAACAGCCTCTCCCCATCTTTCTCTTGGCCCCCCTGAGGTACTGGAAGACCAGTATAAGGTCTCCCTGGAGCCTCCTCTTCTGCAGGCTGAACAGCCCCAACTCTCTCAGCCTGTCCTCATGGGAGAGGTGCTCCAGGCCTCTGATCATCTTCGTGGCCCTCCTCTGGACCCTCTCCAACTGCTCCATGTCCTTATTATGTTGGAGGCTCCAGAACTGGACACAGTACTCCAGGTGGGGTCTCACCAGGGCAGAGTAGAGGGGCAGAATCACCTCCCTCGACCTGCTGGCCACGCTCCTCTTGATGCAGCCCCGGATGCGGTTGGCCTTCTGGGCCACAAGGGCGCATTGCGTGCTCATGTTGAGCTTCTCGTCCACTAGCACTCCCAAGTCCTTCTCCTCAGGGCTGCTCTCAATCCATTCTCTGCCCAGCCTGTATTTGTGCCTGGGATTGCCACGACCCAGGTGCAGGACCTTGCACTTGGCCTGGTTGAACTTCATGAGGTTGGCACTGGCCCACCTCTCCAGCCTGTCAAGGTCCCTCTGGATGGCATCCCTCCCTTCCAGCATGTCAACAGCACCACACAGCTTGGTGTCATCCGTGAACTTGCTGAGGGTGCACTCTATGCCACTGTCCATGTCGCCGACAAAGATGTTGAACAGGGCCAGGCCCAACATGGACCCCTGAGTGACACCACTCGTAACCAGTCTCCACTTGGACATTGAACCGTTGACCACCACTCTCTGAGTTCGGCCATCCAGCCAACTCCTTGTGCAGCGAGTGGTCCATCCATCAAAGCCATGCCTCTCCAGTTTAGAGAGAAGGATGTTGTGCGGGACAGTGTCAAAAGCTTTGCACAAGTCCAGGTAGATGATATCCGTCGCTCATCTCTTGTCCACTGATGCTGTCACCCTGTCATAGAAGGCCCCGTCAGTTCATGACACCCTGTCATTTCATGACACATCACTTTACGCCACTCCTTCCTCCTCGGGGGAAGAACTCCTCACATTCCTTCCCTGCTCCAGCATGAGGTCCCACCCACAGGCTGCAGTCCCTTGTGAACTGATCCACTGTTGGTCATTTTTCCACGGCATGCAGTCCCTCAGGAACAGGCTGCCCTAGCGGACCCTCCAAGGGCCACAGCCTCCTTCGGGTATCCTCCTGTCCCATCATGGGGTCCTCCACAGGCTGCAGGTGGATCTCTGCTCCTCCATGGACCTCCATGGGCCGCATGGGGACAGCCTTCTTCACCATGGTCTTCACCACAGGCTGCAGAGGAATCTCCGTCAGGAGCCACAGTGCTCCTCGCTCTCCTTCACTGACCTTGGTGTCTGCAGCCGTTCCTCTCACAATAAATTCTTCACAATCGGCTCAGGCAGATGCCTCTCAGGTTCTCTTCACATCTCCTCTCCACTTCTTTCAGCCAGGTTTGGCCGAGTCTGGCCCAGACAGCCACCCAGCAGGAGGACAGAGGGTGAGATCCACAAGGCCCACAAGGCTTGCCCCTCCCCATCTCTGCCCCGTGCCTACTTCAGTTTCTTCACATCTTCAGTTATTTTTTTTTCCTGTTTTCCCCTTCTTAAATATGTTATCACAGAGGTGTTATCACAGAACTTTCTGCTACCAATTGGCTTGGCCCTGGGCAGCACTGAGTCTGCCATATGCCTGGCTGAGTCCACTGAACAAAGGGAAGCAACTTCTAGCCGCTTCTTACATAAGCTGCCACCATAGCCCCTCCCCCACTAAATAAAACCAGGACAGATAGTTTTAAGATACTGCATTTGCCAACACACTTAAGAATGTGAGGAAAAATATGTCTAAACTATGAACATAACTATAACAATTGCAAGTGCAAATATATTATCATAAATAAAATGATGCATATAGGTCACACATATATGACAAGAGGAATATGCATGTACAATGTTGAATGAAAGAATTGACTCACACATGTGTCCCTCAATTTAAAATCTTGGAAACTGACATGGAAAGCATAGATGGCTAAAAGGGATTCACTATGCTCTCCCAAAACATGGTAGGTGACATCTACTATCCACGCTTTTTTTGAACTTATGATAGTTGCAGTACAAAGTCTGGATCACTGTTGTTACATTTTTAAGGGAAAACAAGATTGCCTTCTGGCTGGCTTGTACACTATACTCAAGGCTAGAAGCAATGGATTATGACACAAATTGATAGAGAACATTTTATTGCACTCACCAGTTGTCCTACAGTACAGAAAGCTTTACCTAACAAAGAAGGATTTATGTAACAATGGGCTTTGAAATACTGCTTTCGTACACCTGTAGATACTCTTATTTGTAATTTTTTTTTTTTCAGAATGAAGCCAAGAATAGAGGTGATATTTCTTATTTTTTGTGGTTATTCACAGCACCTGAGGCAAACGGAAGTGCACTTTCTTGCTTTTATCAAATTGAGCAGTGGTATTGTCAAGGTAAAACATATATCGTCCCCTTACCAGCATTTTTACACATGCCTTGTTAACAAGTAGATTTTACAGCTTTTACTAGCAATAAAGTCTCCTTAGAATGCCTTCAGAGTCTGTGAGGAAGAAATTTAGAAAAATAAAGCCTTACAGACTTGTGAGGTTTCCTCTATGTACACAAAGCTAAACAGAAAGAGCAAATAAAACCTGTAAAGTAACAGTTTAGATCTGTATGATTATAAGCTCATAAAATATTAACAAGCATACATCCTGTACTAAGCTAAATGCTGAACAGTGTTAATGTCATTAGGACTGCATAGTGAAGACGATGTGTGGAACGCAAATGAATCTTACTGGATTTGCCAACAGCTCTCCATAGTACCTCTTTTCAAAATCTTATGTACAAGCTCCAAACAAAGGATACTTCTGCCAGAAAAACAGATGATATTCACACATGTATAATATTATATGCATAAAAGGCTTTATAGATTACAGTCCGTATATACTGGTGGTAGTTAGCTGAACTCTAACATGTTGTTTGTTCTTTAATTAACAAGGCTTAGATGCCTGCCACAGTGCTTGAATAAATGAAGCTTAAATGTAGTTGTAATGTTGAGTTTATTAAAAATGTTATATAGGCATCACCATTCTTTATACTTCCATGGCAGCTCAAGTTGCCTGTAGAAAATAACACAACTAGCAAAGATAATTTCAAACCGGCTAGGAAAACTGCCACAGTCAAGCGAAGGAGAAACAGTAAGATGATTAATTTTTATATATAATGATTTTAAATCTATATTCAACCATATCCTCTTAGAAGAACCTAGGGTATTTCAGTTGAATTTCCTGCACAACTGAGTGCATAGTATTTGCATTATCATGATCAGATTTTAAAGGATAAATGAGTAACAGTAACCTTTAATTTAAAAGATGGAAAGATGGTACTGCAAAGGCAATTTTATGTGTATGTGTGTCTCCAGCATGTCAGAACTTTGCTCTGTCAAAACTAGGATTATGATAAAAAAGTGAGTTTCTAAATTATTTGATATAGTAGTGAAAGATTAAAAAAGCAGTCAATTTCTGACAAGAAAAAATGCTGATGAGGAAAAAGTTGATGTCTTAGAATCTGGAGATTCTCTGTATTTAAGATCAGTATATTATAGAAGGTAAGGTAGACAGGAATTTCTCCATTTTCATTATTTTAACAGAGAAATCAAGGATTGTCAAACTGAATTCCTATCGAGGAAAGAGTTCCACTAGTGTGTACGTGCCTGCACGTGTATGCATTATTCCACTGCTGCCTCTGATAGACTTCTGTGAGAAGTTGCTAGAAGCTTCCCCCACATCTGATAGAGCCAATGCCACTGGCTCAAAGATGAACCCATCTCTGGCCAAGACTGAGCCAATCAGCGACAGTGGTAGTGCCTCTATGATAATTTAAGAAGAGGAAAAAGTTGCTGCACAACAGTAGCAGCAGTTGGGGAGAGGAGTGAGAATATTTGAGAGAAACAACTATGCAGACATCAAGGCCAGGGAAGAAGGAGGGGGATGACATCCTCCAGGTGCTGGAGCAGAGATTCCCCTGCAAGCTGTGGTGAAGATCACGGTGAAGAAGGTTGTTCTCCTGCAGCCCGTGGAGATTAACAGTGGAGCAGAGGTCCACCTACAGACTGTGGAGGAATCCACACTGGAGCAGGTAGATGCACCTGAAGGAGGATCTGACCCTGTGGGAAGCCTACGCTGGAACAGACTCCTGGCAGTTCTTGTGACCCCATGGAGGACCCATACTGGAGCAATCTATTCCTGAAGGACTGCACTCTGTTGAAGGGACCCACGCAGGAGCAGTTAATGAAGAACTGTACCCGATGGGAAGGACTCACATTGGAGAAGTTTGTGGAGGACTATCTCCTGTGGGAGGAACCCCACACTGGAGCAGGGGAAGAGTGTGAGGAGAAGGCGCAGCAGAGATGACATGAGATGAACTGACCACAACCCCCATTCCCCATCCTCCTGCACCACTGGGAGGGAGGAGGTAGGGAAAACAGGAAGTGAAGTTGAGTCCAGGAATAACGGAGGGATGGGGAGAAAGTGTTTTAAGATTTAATTTTTACTTCTCATTACCCTACTCTGATTTGATTGGTAATAAATTAAACTAATTTCCCCAAGTTTTCTGTTTTTTTCTTCTATAACAGTAATTGTGAAAGCTCTTTCCCTGTCATTATCTTGACACATGAGCCTTTAATTATATTTTTTCTCCTCTGTCCAGCTGAGAAGGGGAGTGATAGAGCGGCTTTGGTGGGCACTTGGCATCCAGCCAGGTTCAACTCACCACACCAGGGCTTGTATGAGAAAAAGAAAATTGTATGAACTCTTCCATTCATATGGATTGAACAGTAGTCTCAGCTTTGAGAAACTTGGGAGACTATGGACAGAGGTGAAGTTCACTCAGAAACTATTAGTTCAGCTATCTCAGGCACAATAAAGTGTCACACAAAGGTTGTAGGATTGCACAGAAAATAATTAAGGTTGTCACTCTGCACTGGTATTATTCAAACAGTGGTAAATTTGAAAAATGGCCTTTTTGGAAATAAAGGCTACTGTTAGCATTCTAAAAATGTAGACTTAACCAGTGCAAATGTTTCCTTCTCAGCTCGTCCGAGTTTCCCAGATGCATCAAAACTGTTTAGAGATAGTCCTCCAAGGTGATGATCAATTCACCTTTCTAATGTTAAGATGAATGTAGTTGTCTAAACTGTCTTTAAACACAGTGCAGTTTGACTATTGAAATCAGGAAGCTAAACCTTAGTAACTAAAACCAATCGACAACTTTATCCATGTACTGCTGAATTTCATGTAATTCCCAATTAATTCTCCAACAAAAAATCTTCATGATTTAATTCATTTTCCTTCCTTGAAAAGCAAAGATTTTTCCTAACTTATGAAAATTCATCTTCAATATGTTGTTTACATTCTGCCTTCACAGTTACAAACTTCTTACTAATAATTGCCTTGCTCTTCTTACAGCATTTCTGGTACCTTCTATAGAACTCCAGTTTTTGAGTGCAATCAGAAGAAATTTTTAAACAACTGGCCGATATATGTAATCTTAGCATATACTTCAGTTTTGTCATTATGTTTTGTGTTTTCTATGTCCTTCAGAATAAAAGCTATTATATGAAAGGAAGAAAATTCCTCATCGTAAATAAGCAGTTCAATAAGCCTTTGATTATGGTGAAAAGGACACTTCAGAAGGATGCATTATTTCTCAAATTACCTTTGTGACACTAGAAGTGTGTTTTATAAGAGCTTGCAGTAAAATTTCACATACAGGAGTGATTTTTTTTTTTTTTTCAAGCAATTCAGTGTTACAAGAAATCATTTGTAGTCCAGGTAACATGATCTCTATCCAAAAGGATCGGGTCAATTCAAGACAGCTTCGAGAAATTGGCTTTGGCTCACACCCCCAGTGCCTGGCTCTAGCACAAGAGTTGGGACACTAGTGGATAAAAGTATAATTGATTGTCCTGCATTTAAGTATCATAATTACATTCATCATACATTATAATGGTGACAGTACCAATAGCATTTGATGAAACCTATTAACATTAAATTGTGCTAAGGAACATTCTGCAAGAGTTACTATACTCCTGTGGGTGTGGGGGTGGGTACTATTTCTGAAACGTGTCATGGTAATATTAATTTCAGAACAAGTTTCCACATAGTTGCTTGCATTTTGTCTAAGAATCATTTAGTTCAATAAAACATACTTGGAAGGTTGTAAAGTAAGACTTTTTAATTTTTGACATGTGCTTGCATTAATGCTTGCATTAAATATATTGCACTTGGATAAAGGAAAGACGGATCTTGTAGTGATTATCCAAACACTATTTGTCCTTTGTCTAGCTATATCTGTAAAGTAACATAGAAAATTCCTCTGAACAAAATGAGTTAAACTAGAAATTAGTTGTCATTTATGAACTGGAAAAATTTCTGCATCGAGAGATATTTTCTCTGTAGTCTCACTGCTGACTAAAGAGAAAATATTAGGGTTAGCATTATTAGGAAAAGAACCGTGAAATCTTAACAATATTTCTTAGATGCTTGTCCTGGTAGGAACACAGGACAACAGAAGCATTGAAGAAGACAAGCATACATTTGCACTGGTGTCACAAGGTACAATCCTTAAAAATATACCTGCTTACTTTCTGAACATAAAAATAGTCTCTTCACATAATACACATTAGTGACTGTGGCACATACATTGCAGAAAATTTTGGAGAATTTGCATTGCATTTTGGAGAATCATACATATGACTGCTGTGAGACGAGTAATTCGGTAGCATATCAGTACTGCGCAGGTCAAGGTCAGTGGGAAGAAAACTGCTGTTTTTCCTTAGGAATACAGCATCAGTATCTTTGCAGTGCACATGGTACATAATCATACTCATGAAATATGGCTGAATTATGAGTATTGCATATTGCTCATTGTGAACTTATAAAACATTTTTACAAGGAAACCCTAGCTGGAGTTTGGAAATTTCAAAAAAAGGAGACAGTTAAATAATTTATAAAATTTTAATAGCATGTTTGGTTATTTTAGGGGAGGAAGGACAGAGAGTCAATAAATACGGTCAATAAATAAAGTCAATAAATAGTAAAAAGTAGAATGGTAGCTAACATGGTCTCCTGAGATGTGGGAGATGCACATATAGGCATCCATAGATGAACATTCATCAAGGTGGCAAAATTGATTCTGTCCTCAACGCCTTTTCTTGTGTCTTGCCTTCCTAGCTGTAACTCAAAGCCCTGTGATTTCTCACTATCTCTTCGAGCACCAAGAAGATGTGACAATCTACATTAGCAGGTATGTGTACATGTGATTTTTTTTTTCTCTGTCTTACTGCCTGTCCTGATATGACATGGAGTTGGAGGAGGGGACGCTACTGAGGAAGAGATCTGTTATCATCAACTTTTGGGATCTGCTCTGGGATCCTGCTTATGTCACCCTCATCACACATTAACTCCCTCAGTCACCACATTATTTGTTACCCTTAGCTGAGATTATTAGCAGTTCTCGGATGTGCTTCTCTTGTTTTACCTAGTTCTGTTCTGAGTCAAATATTAATGATCAGCTTTTATTACAATAGAAAAATGCATATGAACAATGAAGGAAATGGATCGGTGAAATGAGTGGAAGGTTCTCTACAAGACTTCTCTGACTGTGGCTTTTTAAAAAAGGCCCTGTTTACGGACTTGTTTCAGAGATAAGTCTGAAACTTTTCTGTTGTACTATCTACTTTAGAAAATGCTCCCATGGTAGCTGAGTCTTTTACAAGCTTTTGATTTGTTTTCAGTTTTCTTGTATATTTTATTTAGCACTTTGCCTTACTCAGTGAGCTTTATACCTCCTTTCATTTATTTGCTTAGCTTTGGTGTTGTTTACTTGCTGTTTTCCTTTGTTGAATCTTTCCCACTGTTCTTTTATGCCTACATGTTCTCATGCTGTGCTGTTCCTGCTGCCACTGAACTGCAAGCCAAATGAGAACAAAAGCAGCTATCATTGATGATTCCATTACCAAAGAAATGTACCATTGATTATTCCACTACCAGATATATTAGCATGTATAGTTTAATCCCTTTTTAATTGTAGTTAAGTTTTCCATGGTTATTCAAAGAATAAACCTCCATGCTCACTGCCACAAGCCAATATCCAACACTTCTTTTTCAATATCAAAGAGGTCTATCAACATTTTCAGAATAATAGTTTGAAGCTACAGTTTACTGCTTGTGTCTTTTTCAGAAAGAAAGGCTCTGAAACAGTCTGCAGTTGGCCTGGCCTGGCCTGCAGCAAATCTAAACTACGTATAGGTTTTTCTCAAATAAGGTGGATGCCAATCAAGTCTAATTAGGTTAGATAAAAGACAGAGTGCAAATGCAGAATGACTGAGAAAAAAATACTTTTCCTGCAGCTCAGGAGCGGAAGACAGCTGCTATTGCAGCTGAATTTAAGGACAGCTGACTTTTACAGGAATGGGAACTGCTGCCTTTTTTTGTTGATCCTCCCA
Source organism: Chlamydotis macqueenii (assembly GCF_036417535.1). Lineage (NCBI taxonomy): Eukaryota > Metazoa > Chordata > Aves > Otidiformes > Otididae > Chlamydotis > Chlamydotis macqueenii. The sequence goes on along the minus strand of NC_141557.1, from coordinate 82,545,451 downwards.
AATGTTCAGAACATCATAACCTACATTGTGTGCTGAATTATATTTCCTTTGTCAGATGAATTCTGTTTTGTCACCTCAGGTGCTATCCATAGTCTTCAGGGAACACTCACAACTACCAAAGGACAACAATCTTGTAGTTGGGAAAGAAAAATACAGTACAAAAGTATCTTGACGAGAACTGTAAAATAAAAAAAAAACAAAATGTGAAAGAGGAGTTATTTCTGATTTATACATCAAATGAACCGATGAAATGAAACTGAATGAAGAGGAAGTGTAAAACATAATCAGACCCTGAACAGCCATTAGCTGGTTATAATTTTAAACTGTTGATTCTAGAAAACCATGGATCCATCAGGCAGTTAGTCAAACATCATTGTAATTGTTTCCATTGAAGACTAACATGGAAATATTGGAAGGTGCTCTTAAAAACCCATAATGCTTTGTAAATCTTCACCAAATCATAGAATCATAGAATGGTTTAGGTTAAGATCACCTAGGTCCAACTTCCTCCACCATGGGCAGGGATACTTTCCACTAGACAAGGTTGCTCAGAGCCCCATCCATCCTGGCCTTGAACACTTCCAAGGATGGGCCATCCAGAACTTCTCTGGGCAACCTGTTCCTGTGCCTTACCACCCTCACAGTAAAGAATTTCTTCCTTATGTCTAATCAAAACCTACCCTTTTTCAATTTAAAAACATTACCCTTCATCCTATTGCTGCAGTCCATTATAAAGTGTCCCTCCCCATCTTTCCTATAGGCCCCCTTTAGGTACTGGAAAGTTGCTATAAGGTGTCTCCAGAATCTTTTCTTCTCTAGGCTAAACAACCTCAATTCTCAGCCTGTCCTCATAAGGGAGGTGCTCCAGACCTCTGATCATCTTCATGGCCCTCCTCTGGACTCGCTTGAGCAGATCCATGTCTTTCTTATGCTGGGGGCCCCGGAGTTGAACGTAGTATTTCAAGGGGGTCTCACAAGAGCAAAGTAGAAGCAGAGAATCACCTCTCTCAACCAAATGGCCACAATTCATGGTCATTGTTAAGTAGTAAACAAATGAATAATCCAAACTTCTCATATGTATTGCATATTCTGTCTTGAAAATAATTTTTGTCATGACATTATTATTTATAATATTCTCATATTGAATTCTATTTTTTCTGCCTTTGTTTCCTAATCTGAAAAATGAGAAATTCGTTAAGGGAACTGTCACTTTGTTAAAGTTCATAAAGAAAACTCCAATTATCAGCATAAATCAAGAGAAGGAGTGTAAAGTTTGAATTTAATTTCTATTCAGTAGTTCCTTATAATGTATTTATACTCCTCCCATTTAGTAGTGTTCTATACTTTTAAACAGTAGTTTATGGAAGAATCATTATGAAATCCTTTTTATTACAAAGTTCTTCTTCATTCTTCTTATATATATCTTAAGATTCATTCAGAGAGAAAACAGAAGATGAGTGATGGCAAAGGCAAATTTGATGAGGATATGGAGGCAGTAGCTTAATGGATAGAAGAAGAGATTTTAAGGTAAATCCCTCAAAATTAAAGACAACAACATATAGAATATAATCATACGTTATTTATAGCACTTTTAAATTTTATCCTGTATGTGGCATACTCTCTTAGACAGACAGGAAATATAATTTTCACTTTTAGATAGGAAACATTGAACTATCTCAATTATTGTTTACAGTTTCATATCTCCACCTTCTTGTAACATTTCACCTCTTTGGAATGAGCTTCTTTTGTTATGGAGACAAGAATATTCCATGTTAAAATTGTTCTTTTCTTTTCCCTCATAAAAAGTGCTTGTGATACTGCATATAAGGACAGCATACAAAATGACTTTTTGCACTATCATATGAAGAAGAGCTATGTCAATCTTCAGTACTAGTTTCTACACAAATAATTTTATATTGAGCAACTTCTTGTAGTAAATAACCTATAAATTATGGGCAACAGAAATGGACAGGTTCATGTCATAATATTAAATCAAAATGCAAGGAAATGACAGAGTATACTGTCAAGAAACTTACATTAAAAAAAAAAACCCAAAAAACATAACATAATGCAAAACATCTCAGTAGAGTAAAAAATCTGTTTTCAATTTTCAGGCAGGCAATGGTTGATGTAATTGTAATATATTTATTGATGCACATGTAAGGGACAAGCCTGAGGTTCATGTTGAAGAGTAGTTTTTATAATAGATTTACAGAATGTATTTTATTTTAAGAACTGAAAAACAACAAAAGAAATAAAAATAGAGTTCTTATGAGATAAGGAATATACATATTCCTGCATTCATTCTGTACTAAAAGTCGTAACTTCGTAGAAATTCCAAAGTGACTCTAAAACAACAAGAATAGAAACTGATATCCTAAAGCACTCTGAAAACCGAGATCTTAATTTTTCATTGCATCAGACTGTATTTCAGTTTTCCTTGAAGGAAAAAGGATTATTTTCCTGGGGATTCTTGAAGATGTCAAAATATTCAAAGGGTCAAATCTTCTGCCTGCAATAAGATTTATTATAATTGATACAAAGTCAAAGGCATCATTAGTGACTTTAAACCAAAAGAAAGTAGGTTTACATTAGACATAAGGAAGAAATTTTTTACTGTGAGGTGGTGAGGCAGTGGAAGAGGTTACCCAGAGAAGCTATGGTTGCCCCCTTCCTGGAAGTGTTCAAGGTCAGGTTAGATGGGGCTTTGAGTGACCTGGTCTAGTGGAAAGTTTCTCTGCCCATGGCAAGGGGGTTGGAACTAGATGATATTTAAGGTCCCTTCCAACACAAACCATTCTATAATTCTATATTTCTATGATTAACTTCAGCTATAAACAACTGTGCCACCAATATCCAACTGAAATACTTTCTGTTTAACTAATCAATTAACTTTCCCTGAAATCAATTGACATTAAAATATCCTTGTTTGTTCGTGAATATGCTAATATGTAACCATTCCTTTATCTATTTTAAATAAAGTTACTATGTAGATAAAGAAGATTATTAATCCTCAAGAATGTAAGTAAATCATATATGAAATTGTAACGCCCTATTGGCAACATCATACAGACACAAAAATCAAAGTTCTGTAATTTTTTCTTAGCTTTGAAAAGTGTTAATGGAATAAAAGATGCATTAGAATAAAAGGTCATGATCCTGCAAACTCTTTCAGATATAGAATAAATACTCTTTGAAGTACATTGCAGAAATTCTCTCTTTTTTTTTTTTTTTAATGAAGCAGAATCACTGAGGTTTATTTTGATGAGAAATCCTGAACGTTTCAGCTTACAAAAACTCATATCTTATAAATGTTACAATAAAGGAATGAATGAAAAGAATGAATGAATATATAAATATTGAGAACAAAAAAGCTGTACAAAGAAACCAGTTTCCTATACAGCAAAGAGCTGTTACTCTAGATATCTAGGAAAATATATACTCGTCATTTAAATTGTGTAAGTCTAATGTAAATTTTGTCAGGCTGCTCTGCAATCAAAATGGCTACAGAATATCCAACACAATTTCCCAGTGTAGATACAGTATCTGCAGTGCCGATCAGAGGAAGGTAATTCTCCCTACATTTACTATATATATGCCAACGCATGATTATGTATTACTTACACGCCAACTTGCACAGAGAGCATCTTCTACATAAATTCAGTATTTTTTATTTTATCTACATTTGTAAAAAAAAAAATGGTTATTACTTTGGCACATGGCCACCACTATAAAATCTCTGCTAATAGTTTATTTTCTTATGAATTAAAGGAAGGGGAGCAGAAACAACACGTATTCTTCCACAAAGTCAGTTCTTTGAGGGGAGATAGTCTTTCACAGCTTCTCCTCTTCATTAGCTATTTTGGTGGTAGCTAACTCTCTCTCCCTCTCCATTTATCTATCTACTTTAGCTCTCATATATGCAGTGGTAGTATATTCAAAATTATTATTCACTTGCCTTATCACAAGGCTTCAAAGCTAAGGTGCCAGACAGTTATTCAAGTTCCTTGAATATAGTTATGCAAAATGAATGACACCAAGTACCAAATTAAGGTTTCAGGGTGAATCAAGGTCTAAGTCTAGTTTAGATTCAATTTCAATAGTTTTCATTAAAACAACGGTCTGAAAAAAATGCACATTTCACAAGCTTATATATTCCTTTCACACTTTGCATTCTCGTACAGCAAATTGAGAAAGGAATGGTTCTTCCTGAAACATTAGAACCACTAAAACAAGAGAAAAAACAACTTTTAGTTTGGATTGCACCCAAAGTAAAAGCTACAACTCAGAGTCAGCAATTTTTCAAGGTTGCTGTGTCAGTCTGTGTTTTTTCATTCTCAAATTGGAGATTGAATGCAGTGGCAGCCTGAAGATGTTCCTCAGAGGAAAAGGAGTCCAAGTTTCTTAATTGTTGTACTTTGTCTCTGAGTGAGGCAGCAGCTCCCAGTGTTTTTGCTGAGTTTGGATCTCAGTGGAAATCAGGAAAAGCAATTATTTCTCATAGAGGCCAGTCTCCAGATATTAAGCTTCAGTGATAGACCTCCTGCTTGTCCATTAAAAATCTTCCTCAGACAAATCTCTCTGTGCTGTCTTTGACACCTACACTGCCTCCCAGCAGCCCCTGCTATGTCAACTGCTTCAAATCTTTCTCATCTTTATATTCAAAGGCACTTAAACAATGAACTTTTTATTAGCACCATTCTTCTGTTGTTGCCAATTTTTCATTTGCGGGTGCTACTGTTACAACCTTCCTAGTAAAGAGAGGTTGTTGGGTGAAAAGCAGAGATCACAACATTCAAGTTTTTGTGGGGTAGTGTTCTCTATTTCCTAATTATTAATTTCTACAGTAGGCCCGTTCCCTGTCATGTCCCTAAAGCCTTCTCTTTTTTTCCCTTGCACAAGGTTCCCTCCTGTTTTTCCTTACAATTAATGGAAAAAAAATGCTGAGTTTAGTTCAGAGCTGCAAATATATTGATTAGGTAGCTCTTTGCTTCATTCAGGAAGAAACAGGCCAGTTACAACAACTTTTCCTTCACTAATGTCTCTCTACTCAGTCACTAATTTTTACTGGATTAATGGTAATGAATACCCTTGACAACTGAACTCTCAGCCAAATTTAGTTGAAATGACCAACGGCTCTAAAGTTATTAAGAGACATTTACAAATATACAGATTAAGAGACAGTATAGCTGCATAAATCTCATTTCTTCAAGAAACTAGGCTGAAAATGCTACATTAAAACAGTTTGATATCACAGATGTTTTACCAACCTTTGCTCCAAACCCTATTCATGGGGTTATCTGGTGAAAACCTTGCTGAAAACAGTGAATCAGAGAAAGAATGAGCTTTAAAATGTATAAACTCATACTGATCTATGAGCTCACATCCTCAGTTGAGAAGTGTGCCTTGCCTTCTTATTTCTGATAGCATTAAAACTCTCCAGAAATAGATAAAAGGATCAAAATATTTTCTCTATGGCTTATAGGAAGTCTTTTGTTTTCACTTTTCTAGTTAGTTGCATTTATGCTGTGTGCTTTATTTTTTATCCCTTAGGGGAAAAGACATCTTACATGAAAAGATGGAGTTATTCACAAGAGCAATGAAGGGGTGACAAAGCTCAAAAGAGTTTCAACTTTATAGAATCACTGAAGAATAAGATACCACAAAGTGAAACTCTAGGCGGACAGTTCTGTACCACAGATAGCAGTACTGTGTGTCATGCTTGGATCTTGGGGGAGTGAAAATACATATAGTATCCCTCTTTGCAAAAAAAAACATTTGTGTTGTGAGCTGATACTGGAGCTGATTGACTAATTCATGCAGCTTTTCCCCCCTTAGAGTTCACTATTGGCAATGTAATCATGGCATTCCTTTGAGGGGCTCCTGACTAAAACAGACATGGTGAATATCCATGAGTCAGTTTGTTTATTTAAACAGAGGAGAATGAAATAAAATTTATTATGTTCTGTAGGACTACATTCTCGTAACTCACAAGTGTTCAAAGGATCAAACATGTTAGCAAACATGTTTACAAGTTGGATGTAAAACATATTTTAAAAGCAGTTATATTCAAAATGTTTCTTATTCTTAATATGAATTATTCAGTACTCACTGCTTATTATATGCTAGATTTAAATTTGCAAAAACTAATATAAGTTACAACCTCCCAACAAGTTCTTAAAGGACTGGAGGATACTTCCATCTTTATGGTGAAGTGTTCCGTTAAAAACAGAAATTGCATTTACATTTTGTCACTGTTTTAAGGCAAGAGCCAAGTTTAAGATCTCTGGGAAACGTGTTAAAGGAGATGTGAACTATCACATAACAGGGACTTAGCTCCAAAAGTGTATTTTATGTAACCCAGCCAAAGCAGTCAAATTTTATTGTGTCTGTGACTGAGATGCTGGATGAAGGCTATCTATTACCAAAGCTCTCTTCAGATAAAAAAAAAAAAAAATGAAGTCAAACAGCTATATGAGGGGAAGTGGACCACATGGTGGAAAGTCTATTCTTTTTTGCAGGTCTTGTGATATAACCCCAGCTGGCAACTGGGCACCACACAGCATTTCATTCACTACCCGTGATGGGATGGAGGAGAGAATCAGAGGAGTAAAAGTCAGAAAACTTGTGAGTTGAGATTAAAATACTTTGATAGACAAATCAAAAACTGGGCGTGTGTTGTGGTTTTGTTAGTGAGCAGGGGCCTAAGGTGGTAGCTTCTGTGGGAAACTGCTAGAAGTCGCTCCCCTTTGTTCAGTGGACTCGGCCAGGCCTAGGGCAGATCTGCTGCTGGCCAAGGCCGAGCCGATTGGTAGCAGAATGTTCCGTGATAACGCCTCTGCGATAACGTATTTAAGAAAGGGAAAACAGAAAAAAAAAGAGAGAAGAGAAGAGGTGAAGAAGCTGAGCAGGGGCAGAGGCCCAGAGGGGGAGGCGCGGGCCTCATGGGCCTTGCAGGCCTCACCCTCTGGCCTCTTGCCAGGTGGCCGACTGGGTCCTACTCGGCCCGGCCCAGCTGCAAGAGGTGGAGAGGAGATGAGCTGGATGATGTGAAGAGATTCTGAGAGGCGTCTGCCTGCCTCTTGTGAAGAACTTTTCCTGTGAGAGGAACGGCTGCAAATGCCAAGGTCAGTGAAGAAGGAGGGGGAGGAGTAATGCGGCTCCTGGCCAAGATTCCCCTGCAGCCTGTGGTGAAGACCATGGTGGAGCAGGTTGTCCCCCTGCAGCCCATGGAGGTCCACGGAGGAGCAGAGATCCACTTGAAGCCCGTGAAGAACCCCACATCGGGGGAGGTGGATGCCTGAAGGCGGCTGTGGCCCATGGAGGGCCCGCTGGGACAGCCGTTCTGGAGAGACTGCACCCTGTGGAAGAGATGACCCACACCGGAGCAGTTTTATGAAGGACTGTGGCGTATGGGTGGGACTCCACAATGGAGCACGGGAGGAGTGTGAGGAGTTCTTCCCCCGACCATGAAGCAGCGGTGTAAAATAACGTGTGATGAACTGACTGCAACCACCATTCCCTCTTCCCCCCCTGTGCCGCTCGGGGTGGGGGGAAGGTAGTAGAGATAATGTTAAGCTTGGGAGGAGGGAGGGGTAGAGGGAGGTTATCTTGTTCTCTGTCTCATTATCCTGCTGTTTGTAGCAATAAATGAATAGTTTTCCCCAAGTCGAGTCTGTTTTGCCCGTAACGGTAACTTTAAGGATTTCTCCCTGTCCTTATCTCAAACCTCAAGCCGTTTTTCCTTATATTATCTCTCCCTATTCTCTTGGAGGGTGGGGGTAGTGGGAAAGAGACTGCGTAGTCTGGTCCCGATGGGGGCTGAACTACGACAGCATGTAAGCTAAGCAAAACAAGGAATTCAGTCACTACTTCCCATCAGTAGGTGGGTGTTCCATTATCTCCAGGAAAGCAGGGCTCCATCACACATAATGGTTACTTGGGAAGACAAACACCATAACTCTAAATGTCTCCCTTTTCATTCTTCTTCCCCCAGCTTTATAGGCTGAACATGACATTAAGTGGTGTGGAATAAACCTTTTGTCTGTTTGGGTCAGCTGTCCTGGCTGTGTGCTGTCCCAGCTTCTTGTGTACCTCCAACCATCTCACCGGCAGTACATGAGAAGCTGAAAAGTCCTTTCTTAGTTTAAGCACTACTTACCAACAACTAAAATATCAGCATACTATAAACTTTATTCTCATCCTAAATCAAAACCACAGCAGTATGCCAGCTACTAGGAAGAAAATTAACCTTATTCCAGCTGAAATCAGGACATCAGTTTTCTGTACAATTGATTGGTGAGGTCAGCAGTTGAAAAATTGGATTGGACATTGGTATAAGCCATATCTGTAGTAAGAAATTAGACAATCCCAAGTATTGTTCCCAAGGAAAGGAAATAATTTTTTTCTTTGTTTTTAAGTTATCAAAATGGTTCATAGTATGAATTGTCATCTAGCATTGTTCCTACTAGCACCCTTGCAAGAAATTCCTGAGTGTGGTTGAGGTGTTAGTACAGGACAGAAATCGTTAGCAACAGACCATATCTTTGCAGCCACCCTGTTCAAAGGAAAAAAGAATTTAATAGGATAGATATGGGCCATTCTGTACCAGATGGTCTCATATTGGGCACACATAACAGTACAGATATTGTGTAAATAAACAAGTAACAAGGAAGTCAGATTTTACTGGTTGAAATATATTCAGGAATTTCTAACAGTCTTTTCAGAATTAGAGTCTGCAGAGATCACCAATCTCTTTGTTAACCTTCTGCATATCTTATTCTATATGGAGCAGCACGTAGAAATTACCAAAAAAAAACCTACAGAAAAGTGGAATGTAGCAACTAAGTTTGGTTATTAGAGCTGTGAATACGTTATATCAGATGTTCCTTTACTTACGATCACTCTGGCTATCTAGCTGCAGACCAAGATGCTATTTGGACCTCTATGACTCTATGGGTTCGTCAGCTAACCTTGTGAGGAGCAGCCTCTTTCCCACCACAGTACTCCTCCAGTTCAGAACAGCAGAAACAATCAACTTTGAATAAAAAGAAGGAAGAAGCAATTAGAGTTTCATGAGTTATCATGTGTCTCTCTTCTTACAAAATATCTGAAATCTGACTCCTTCGGGTGATACTGCAAATCTGCTACATCTAACAATTTAAAAATAGGGGATAAATTAGAAAAAGTATATTTACAAGGTTTTTAAAGGTTTAAAAGTGTATTGATGCTAATTTCAGAAACAATTTTTCAGTACAGCAGAAATATTAATATGCAGCAATTATGCACAAACAATATATACTTTTTTTTTTTCTAGATTCTGATAGATCTTACTACAGTAGTCCCTTTTAATAAAGAAGAAATACTTTCCTAGTACAGAAAGCCACACAGGCCTAGGTATCATATTAAAAATAGAACAAAAATGATGGTTCTGGTTTTGGGAGGGATGGAGTTAATTTTCCTCTCAGTAGCTGATGTGTTTTGGAGAAGAATGAAGAATGTATCTGAAGTATCTGAAGAATGTTATAAAAACACACTGATGTTATGAGTTGTTAATGAGACCAAGGACACTGTCTAGCTTTCCAGGTCTTGCTAATATGCAGGTGCAAGAAGTTGGGAGGGATATAGCTGGAATACTTGACCCAAACTGGCCAAAGAGAGTATTCCATGCCATAAATGTCATGCTCAGTATGTAAGTGGGGGGTTACTCAAGGGGGGAGCATCTCTCTTGATCTCTTCCTCTCTCCCTCTCTATCCTTTGCTTGCTGCTCAGTTTCATTTCCATGATTCCTGCTGCAAACAGGCTGTATTGGTGATTAGGACATCAGGTGGTCAGAAATAGTGTATTCTTCATTTTCTATATTTTAGTATCAGTATATTTTGTTATTATTGTCATTTTCCTTTGCTATTCTAGTAAACTATCTTAATCTCAACCCATGAATTTTCCTGTCTTCGCAATTCTCTCCCCAATTCCACTGGGGAGAGGAAGTGAGAAACCGTGTGGTGACCAGGGCTAAACCACAACATTGATATACCAGCCTCCCGTAGTAGAGCAGATTTAATGTGCAAGGAGATTAAAGGAAATCAATAGCATGTTGCTTAAATGAAATTAAAAAACCTGAAGAGAATTAAGGGGTTTGAGTTGATAACAATGCCTAAGTTGGTCTTTCTTTACCTTTAAAGAGAAAACAGAGTTTCTTCAGCTTTGAAATGGAGTGCGCTGTAGTTGTCAACCGTGACTCAGAGATGAAAAGAGGTTACAAAAAGGAAAATTAATTTGTATTTGAGTAAGTGACAGGCCAGTTTAACAAATTTTAAATGGAGGATCTGATGTTCAAGAAATCATAAAACGCTAATTGTTTGGTTTACTCCATAGGTTGTTTCCCTAAGGAAAAATAATGTACGCATTCATACAGAACGTGTGTTTGTCAGATTTATCCTACTATATTTTGAACCCTGTATTTAATCACATTAGCAGGAAAAAAAAAAAGGGTTAAAAGCCTTCAAAAGTCCTTCTACAAGATCAATTAAAAGAAAGGGTAGAAGAAAGACATCTTTCTAATACTCCTCTGGGCGAATAGCTAAATTCATCTGCAATCCTCATTCATTTGACTGCCAAAACATAGGCAATCAGGACATATTTACCAGGCCAGGCAGCAGGAAAGTAGCTTTACATCAGCAACGTTAAGAACTGGCACTTACTTGACTAGCTATGTAAAGAAAAATAAGGAGTAGGGAAACAGCTGGTGTATGGCACTGAAATTGCTGGACATGTGGAAGGGACCACTGTTTACTCTGGCAAGTTTAGGGACCACAGGAAGGCATGTTTCACAGGGGGTGGGGAGTAAAGACCAGTCTAATGACAATGATTTTGTGCAGTGAGAGAACTTTGTAGGAAATAAATCTTCATTAGATCTGCAGTTTGGGGAGCAATGAACAGGGCTCAATTATAAAACCAAAGTATAGGTATGAAAAATCAGCTGGTTTGTTAACTCTCATTATAACCATCTGGGCATGGAAAACCAGACTGAGTGCACCATCTTCCCTTCTCAGGAGTATGGATAAGTTACTACTCTCACTATCACCTGGGTGCTTGTGATTATGACCAATGCTGGGAGAAGTACATTGTAATTTTTTTTTTATCTGATATAAGGAGTTTATGGAAAATATATATAGACCAAAAAAATGTACTGGCTGGGTTAGTGTTGTCACTATAAACAGCTGAAAGCCCTCTTTCATCCTCTTTCTCCTTTTTCATTGAGAATCCACCATGTTAAAAATAGTCCTTTTATGACTTCTGACAAATTAGTGGATCTTTGTTTTTAAAATATAGCACATACGTGGTATATAAGATTCTAAGTTGATTCTTAAATGATTCTGTGTTTATCACAGTATTTGAATATGAAATTTTAAACAAGAGATTTTAACAATTTCAACTACTGAACAAGGAATTTTCAACTGCTGTTTACCAGTACTTCCACATACTCTAACTCTCCATGTTGAAGTCACGAGGGCTTTGTCTACAGTCTCTGTATATAAAGTCTCTGTTTCTAGGAAAGCAATTTTATATTAATAATCATTACTTTTAGCTCTCATTTGATTAATGGATTCTGTCCAGGCATCAGGCATCTACATCACATAACACTGTTCAGGATCAGAGCTCAGTACTTCTGCTCAGTACTACTACTCTTATTATAAATTATCTGAATATGAAATATTAATGAATACAGATATATACTGGTGAAGTAAATGAGACATTTCGCATTGAACAATAGGCTGAGCGTTGGATCCCATGATCTTACCTAGGCACTGCACTGATTGAAATTCTAAAATTAAATTCAAATTCTAAAATTAAATTAAATCCTAAACCGAAATTGAAATCCCAGAAACAGACTAGTCATGTTCTACCTGCATATAAAGAAGTTATTACAGGTGGCTCAAATCAATCATACAAAGTTGCACAGATTTCTTTCCCAGCTGGTACAAGAAGATCTTGATTTATGGTTTATTTTGTGTGAATTAATTATTTTCCTTTAGCTGAGATTTTATTTTTATTAAAAAGAGAAAAAAATTATCTTTCTAGAAGACTATCTTATGAGATTAAAGCTCTGAACATTTTTAGTAAAGATTGTAGTTCCTAGATGCTTTTACCAATTGCACAAAGATGATAGAAAACAAATTAGTTTATAACAGAAGTAATTTCTGAATGATTAATATATTTTTTTTTTCTCCAGAGTTATGTCATCCTAAGAACATTAACTGCAAGCCATTTAATTAGCTTTAACTTGAAGTGAAACATAACTTTGTGCCTATTAAATGTTCATTCATACTATTATTTGTATTTGTTTATGTAATTACTTTAGAAAGGCATCTATTAATGTGGCAAATGAGAATCTCATATTCAATTAGAAAACTTATTTTACTACTGAGAATGCATCTTGTACACAGGGAACTTTGTAACCTAGTGGAATTGAGTAAGTTTTTAGATATGTCCTAGATGGACGCTGTCTGTATTTTGCCACTTTTAGGAATTCAGCTGTCAGTTAATGAAGTTAATTACTAGTCAAGCTACTTCATGAACACTCTGATCTTAGAACAAACTTGATTAGAACTTACTCATGTTCTAGCTGACCCTCTCCCCTCTGCAAAATTGTTGAGAATTAGGTGAAACTTAGTGAGCTTTACTCTTCATTTTACATAGCATTTGCACAAAGGAAGACTAGTTTCCAAGTGGATGAAAAAAAATAGCTGTCAGCCAGTTTGTCAGCATGTTATATCAGCTTTTTAGAGATAAAAATAATTATAATTGCTACATAGCAAAAGAGAGTGTTGTTCATCATTTCTAGAAAAGTAATTTCCAGGATCTGATAACAGGAATGCCAACCAGCCTCTAAAATACAGACTGCCACTTGGTTCACAAAGGAAATTGGAAGCTAGGGTAATTGGTTTGTTCAAGATGATTGGGAAGTGGCCAGGAATGTAGGAAACCCACCAAATAACCAGCAAAATCCTCCCAGAGAATATTGTATCACATAGACTCTAGCCACTCCCTTAACAATACAAAATTCCCAGCAGAAAAATCAGTAAGGGGTAAAATATATGCCAATGGTGCACCAAACCTATTGAAAAAGATGAAACTATGTATATATTTTTTTAAGAGAACAGATGGAAAAGTAACTGGAACTTGAAAACTGTGTTTGAATCTGGCCTTAAAACGAAAGGTAATATTTAGAATACGCCTGGTGGCTAAGGACCATTATTTTACTTTTAATTAATATTAGCCTGTTATTGCAGTAATTTCTTGAGATTTCCATTACAGTTTTAACTCCATTTTGTATCACCATTTATTAATAGCATAGAAAGACCAAGAAAGAAGATCAAATTATCTTGTCTAACGGTAATCTCTCAGCTATCTTTCAAAAAATACTTTTGTACAAATGAAAGCAAATTGTACAGAGATTTAGTTATCTACTTCAAGCAGCATATATAAATATCTTTTAGATACAAGTATAAACTTTAGTGACTGTTATCATTACTACAGACACCCAAGAGTTCCATGTTTGTAGGAGGTTTGGTCTCACACTGATTACACATTGGGGATTCCCTCTACGCATCTCTGTAAGCAAAGTAAGACAGAACTTTGTAGTTTTGATCAAAAATACAAACAGAAGAACAAGCACATTTTTAATGCCATGCTGAAATCACCCTATGGTACACACATAAAAAGCTATGTACAGTATATATGATAACATCTGTAAGCAGCAATTAATACACAAAGATAGATGCTCCACAATTTCCAAAGCTTCACACTGTCAACATTTTTTTCATTGGCAATTAACAGCAAGAAATGATACATGAAAACATGTCAAGGGGAAACAGAGACTTTGATGAAATGTAAGCTGGTTTTGAGAGTTTGACACTATTAAAAAAAGCCTTTTTCTTTTCCTGTTTTCAATACTATTATATTTTAACACCTTTCTAGTGTGACAGCTATGTCCTACTGCCTTCAAAAAGCTAAATAAATCTATTACATAGTATGTACCACTATTCAAAGCTATCAATATTTCCACTAGAAAAAAATTAGTTATTACATTTCCCAAACACCAGGAGCATGCCTTGAGAAGGGAACTTAATTGTTTCCTAAATGTTACCTAGAGTCAGAAAAATCTTAACTCTTCTCCTTGAACCTCAGGAACAGGACAGCTACAGTCAACAATATTTCAAAATCAGTGGTTAATATGACTCTTCAACATTAATGTCTTCCAGATTCTAAAATGTTCATTCTGGGCTTATTTCTTCAATTCTTTCTCCAACTAACAGTGCTATCTACATGTGGAAATAGCAACTGAGGTAAGAATTGGAAATAGAAGTAAAATTCATTTTCTACTCAACCTGTATGCCACCATAATTGCTACTTACTGTATGAGTCACCTATATAAGATCAGGATAATTTAATTTAAGACAGCTAATCATGCAGACGCTATGGGAAGAGGATATAATGATTCTCTTCAAAAACACAGACCTGCTCTATGTGCTCACTGCTATGCACCTTCATAACTGTAGGCTCCTCTTGAATTCTCTGTCTATTAAAATAGAGTGACCTTTTATGTATGTCCATGAAGGCTAAGTTAGAAAGGCAATAAAGGAAAAAAAGGGAAATAAAGGAAAGTAAAAAGGCAAGGGAAGGCAAGGGACTCAAATGACATATGCAGTCCCACCATATAGGTGACGGCACTCACTCTTGTGTTAACTATATTTTCTGTTACATGCCGTGTAGGAAACACAAGACTTCAGGAAGAGAGGAGTAGGCCATGGGTTGTGATTTACCAGAACAGTTTGTACGGCTTGCAACCCCATCTGGAGGATCATGAGGTGAGAGACATCAGGGATAACCAACACTATTCCTTTAGAAAGAAGCATCTAGCCTTCAGGCCACACTTATGGCATCCTATCATGTAACCCAAAAAATAATAATAACAAAATATAAAATAATAGTAGTAGAAGAGAACGTAAACTTTAAACAAAAGATTTAAATACAGTGTTCCATTCAAATTGCTGTGAAACTTATAACCAAATTCTAAAAATGACTTATCTATGGCCCTATCATGATATTTATAGTAATATCTCCGCTTTAGCAGAAAGGGCCTGAAGCTTGCAGCCCACATTTTACAGTATGTTGATTCTGAGCACGTCATTGTTAGACTGAATACAGCCAATGGTCATGTGTTCTAACAACATTCTTCATTGTTTATAAAGAACTTTTTTACTCCTTCTCAAGAATGAATGGACTAAAACATATTGTAAAGTTTAACAATTTATTGACAACTTATATATTTCTTATTCAATTTTAACCAAAGAAGCAAAATTATGCTTGGGCTAGTTAATTTGTCATCCATGTTTTTATAAAAGTAATTCCAATTACGATAACCAAGAAAGTAATAACTTAGTATGTCTACTTTTTCCTTTTGGGCTTTAAAGACACATGGGGATAATAATGTGCATCAGCGGTAACAAGATAACATTGATTCATCTTTTTATGGGTGCAAATTAAATATTTATGAAAGAAAAGAACAGTGAAAAGTATTTTCTGCTTTCATTGTCGAATAAATCATTGTTTCACCAGTGCCTTATTTGAACTTCCGTTTTCAAAAATATTCAAAAACTACATGCTTTGTTTCTTTTATATTTAATGGTATTTTTAGATTACAAATGAATAAGAATAGAAGAGAAATCATAAACGTGAATTTAAAAGTAAGAAAGAATATTCTTCAAAGAAAATTATCAGAACTTTTTTTTTTTTCCCCCAGATGTTGTAGAGAGACAAGATGAGATAAAGGAAAACAAAATATTCATATAGGGGAAACAGGCTACATTTCTACTGATAAAAATCTTACTAAGAAGTGCTGTCACTTCTCCTTGAACTGAAAAAAAAACCTTCTAGTTTCTTATTTTGGTTTGCCAGTGAAGCAGCAAGTGACAATGGAAGAACAAAATCAAACCAAAACCACAGAAGAATGAATCTATTTGAATTTAGATGCTTAAAGTCTGACTAAGCAGCCTCTGTGGGCCAGCCTTATTGCCAACATATGAAACTTGCTGCCTGCTGAGAGACTGTAAATATACTCCTGCATATATGGTAGCTACAGTAGACAAGTGGGCATAATACATAGAGTTCTGTTTTGAATTACTTTCTAGTTTCCTATCCAGGACTTGTATTGCAGTATTGCAGCCAAGGGTTGTGCATAGACTCAATCAAGAGCCAAGGAAAGATTACCTTGCTAAGCTACAAGTGAATATGGGAAGGGAGGATCTGTTTCGCTTCTTCACCTAACCATCCGAATTTACATGAAAAAGAAACTGGAATACAAAGCAAGTACAAACTTTATTTCTTAGGTTATACACTTTTCATGGTTGAATATGTGTCTCAAGACTGATTCTAACAGTAAAAGGGTTAACAAATTCTGTAGTTCAGAAAAAAATCCTTGAAATTTTCATTCAGTCTGTTGCTCAAAGTACAAAAATATTATGAGTCATAGTAAGTATAATTTTAAATTTTCTCTATGCAGCAGGATGTGAAATAAAATCATAGTAATTCTAAATACATAGTTTTGAAATCTCACAACACGAAAATGTTTTCTGATTTTACCACCAGTAGGTTTGTGGGATCTGTTTTCTGATTTTTAAAACTTGGGGAAAGCTGTTCCACACATAAATCTTGGTATATTTCACGTGAAAGTTTTTCCACATGCATATCATAAGGATATCATGTCTTTCATTTGTACCTCATGGAGAGCACAATTAGCAAGAGCTCCTGCCATGCACTAAACTCAGGACTTTTTTCCTTAGCTAATGCTTCCCACTCCGTTTTCTCCTAGGAGTTTCTGGGAACTCCCTCTGCATCAATTCTTTAGCATCCTCTATGACTTGTTTTCTTCCTCCATTGCACATCACATCAAGAAGCCTAGGCATATTGGAGAAATGGGGTGTACATACACACCATATGGAAAGGAAATTAATAGCCCTCCAAGTCTCCAATTTGCTTCCATTTTCTCCTTCCTCCCAGAAGTTAGTAGAAGTTACCTCTTTGACTCCTCTCACCCTTTCTTCTCTTCTGCCTGATACTCCGGAGCATGGTATGAGCTTCTCGATGGTATACATCTGTGATAAAATTTTGAGCTCCTCTTTCCCAGAATGCTTTTAAATAAAATCCGTACCTTTCAAAGTACCTTTCTAAAAATTAGGATGCTGTGATTCCTCTGTATACATTTTTCTGTAAATAACTATGGCCTTTCAGGAGATACAAACACCAACATGCCAGAAGGTCCAGTTAAGTTATGCCCTATAACTGACTGCGTTTTAAAGTTCATAGTTTTGTGTTGTTAGTGCAAAAAATAGTTAGAAACCCAGAAGAAGTTCCTTTGTTTTTCAGTGAACAAAAATGAAAATTATAATAACTTTTAAATAACTTCATGCTTTACATCCAGGAATACACCTGCAGTGTTGTCAGTTGATTTGCATTTCTAACAAGTCTTAGGTGCCTACCACATGGAAACATGGTTAAAGACTAGGTGTGTGAGAATTTTACCTTGTTCAAAATTATTTTCATGTTCTATTAATACTGATAGCATTGAAGCTAACTCAATAATTTGTCTCACCACCCAAGCTGGGGAAGGCACAAGCAGGAACTGTGAGGATAAAGATCCGCCCACTGTATTGGAAAAGCAGGTTCGGGAACATCTGAGGAACCTGAAGGTGCATAAGTCCATGGGATCTGATGAGATCCATCCACAGGTCTTCAGGCAGCTGGCAGATGAAGTTACCAAGCCGCTGGCCATCGTATTTGAGAAGTTGTGGTGGTCTAGTGAGGTCCTTGATGACTGGAAGAGAGGGAACATAACCCCCATTTTTAAAAAGGGGGACAAGGAAGACCTGGGAAACTACAGGCCAGTCAGCCTCACCTCTGTGCCTGGCAAGGTCATGGAGCAGATTCTTCTGGAAACCATGCTAAGGCACATGGAGAGCAAGGAGGTGGTTGGTGACAGCCAACATGGCTTCACCAAGGGCAGATCGTGCCTGACCAATTTGGTGGCCTTCTATGATGGGGTGACAGCATAGGTGGACAAGGGACGAGCAACGGATATCATCTACCTGGACTTGTGCAAAGCTTTTGACACTGTCCCGCACAACATCCTTCTCTCTAAACTAGAGAGACATGGGTTTGATGGACGGTGGATAAGGAGTTGGCTGGATGGCCGAACTCAGAGAGTGGTGGTCAACGGTTCAATGTCCAAGTGGAGACCAGTCACAAGTGGCGTCACTCAGGGGTTCATGTTGGGCCTGGCCCTGTTCAACATCTTTGTCGGCGACATGGACAGTGGCATAGAGTGCACCCTCAGCAAGTTCACGGATGACACCAAGCTGTGTGGTGCTGTTGACATGCTGGAAGGGAGGGATGCCATCCAGGGGGACCTTGACAGGCTGGAGAGGTGGGCCCGTGCCAACCTCATGAAGTTCAACCAGGCCAAGTGCAAGGTCCTGCACCTGGGTCGTGGCAATCCCAGGCACAAATACAGGCTGGGTGGAGAATGGATTGAGAGCAGCCCTGAGGAGAAGGACTTGGGAGTGCTGGTGGATGAGAAGCTCAACATGAGCCGGTAATGTGCTCTTGTGGTCCAGAAGGCCAATCGCATCCTGGCCTGCATCAAGAGAAGAGTGGCCAGCAGGTCGAGGGAAGTGGTTCTCCCCCTCTACTCTGCCCTGGTGAGACCCCACCTGGAGTACTGTGTCCAGTTCTGGAGCCCCCAACAGAAGAAGGACATGGACCAGTTGGAGAGGGTCCAGAGGAGAGCCACGAAGATGATAAGAGGGATGGAGCACCTTTCCTATGAGGACAGGCTGAGAGAGTTGGGGCTGTTCAGCCTGGAGAAGAGGAGGCTCCAGGGAGACCTGATAGCGGTCTTCCAGTACCTCAAGGGGGCCTACAAGAAAGATGGGGAGAGGCTGTTCGGTAGGGCCTGTTGTGATAGGAGGAGGGGTAACTGTTTTAAAATAGAGGGAGGTAGATTTAGATTAGATATTAGGAAAACATTTTTTACATTGAGGCTGGTAGAACACTGGAACAGGTTGCCCAGAGACGTGGTAGATGCCCCATCCCTGGAAACATTCAAGGCCAGGCTGGATGAGGCTCTGAGCAACCTGATCTAGTTGGGGATGTCCCTGCTCCTTGCAGGGGGGTTGGACTAGATGATCTTTGAAAGTCCCTGCCAACCCTAACCATTCTATGATTCTATGATTCTAACTGCCATTTCAAAGTCTTCAATTGGAAGTGCAGCTCCTAATAACAAAGGTGCAATGGCTTCCTGGGTGTTTTAAAGGAACCATCACCACACCCATAGGAAAAACAACTGTCAGTTTACAGTGTAACGAGATGGATGGAAAAACACCTCTGAAAGCAGCGTGAGAGCCATATGAAGACTAAGGAGATGTAGAAAAACAGAGACAGGATGGAGTATAAAGTATACAGTGAATTATATGATAGGCATCGGATAGAAAATTAGTGCATAAGAAGTATTCACCTCTTCAAGCAGCCTGGGAAACAACTCATTTTTTCTAACCTGGATTTGGTCTGCTTTATCTAGTTTGGGATGAATAGTTTACTTTCAGACATTTTGAAGTAAAAATTAGATTTTACAGATTAATCTTGATTTCAGAAAAATTTAAGGAAAATCCTGGAATTTTTAGTGATTCTGTTTGAGAGTCCAGAGTGTGTTGAGTTCATGTTCTCCTGCTCATAGAATGCAAGAAAATGGCAAAACTTAGTGCAAAATTGATTTTACCATTTCTCTGAAGGAAGGATGTAAATTTCTTCCCGGTCTTGTTCAGAGTACCTTTGTGGTTTCTAAGCCCATTTTCATCTCCTCTACCAAAGCAGGTGTTCTTTGTTCTTTCCACTACACTCAATAAATAAACACAAAGGGAATATGAGACAACAAAAATGTGCCTCTTATGACAAACAAAAATGTGTTTAGAGTGAATATTAACTGATAGATAAATGGCAGCTTTGTGACAGCTTTAACTGTGTCAGCGTGAAAATGAATTACACTGATAATTTCCAGAGACAAAGAAAGTATCTGGAATATGTAGCCTGTGTAATAGGAAGTGCTACCTCACTCCCCTTTAGCCTTATGTTCAAATAGCTCTGTAACAACTAAGTGGATTTGTATCAAACTTAAATACTTCACCTCTAGATTGAGCGCAAGTCTGAGAAACTTCCTTCGAGGAGTTACTGACTTGGAAAGATATAAGCAGCAGAAATTAAGCACTTAACATGGAAAGAACATTCTAACCATTACTATTAAGCTTGTACATTTGTCACCTCAAGCTGAGAGTTTGGATCTCTAAGGAGACATAGCATCAAGCTTACTCAGTGCTCAGATGAGAGCTCTTCAGGAAACACTCAAGTAGAAATTCAGTGGATAGCAGTATTCCCACTGAGCTGCTAATGAAGTCATACCCATGCCAGGTGTTTGAGGCTATCCAAGACAAGACATAGAATTATTGTCTTATCTGACTAGTGATACAGTTACTCTGATAGTATAGATGTAAATCTTAGTGTTCTGGCCTGAGGTCAATTTACATAGTTTATTTCTATCATCCCTTGACCTCATTTGGGTATACAGTTATCTACTCCTTGCTCTGGAAGTGTCAGAGTTTATCAACAATAATTGTATATTATCAGGAGCTAGACACTCAGTGGTCTTTGCTATCATTTTGTAACTATGTAACTGGAGACTACTAACCACAGATGCACTGCTCTGACCTATTCTGTGTCCCTGGACAAGCCACACTAAATACTTGTATGCATGAAGCTAGGCTTTTAAACAGGGCACTTTATCCCCTCTAATTGTCTGATCTCTTTGATGGAAACAGAAAGGCATCTCTGTCTCCTTTTACAACTCATTTGTTCAAAGAGGAGTTAAATTTAAGTACCAATATGTAAATGGTAGTGCTGAACTTCAGTCCATCTATCTAATATCTTTCACCCTATTAAGATGGCACAAACATATTTTCCAGTCTCAAACAAATGTTTTGATTTAATATCTATACACATCTTTGAAGGTGTCAGGTTGTGAGAGTTAAGAAGTGTGGCCAGCAGGTCGAGGGAGGTGATTCTCCCCCTCTACTCTGCTCTGGTGAGACCCCCACCTGGAGTACTGCGTCCAGTTCTGGAGTTCCTAGTACAGGAAAGACATGGACCTGTTGGAATGAGTCCAGAGGAAGGCCACAAAGATGATAAAAGGGCTGGAGCATCTCTCCTATGAAGACAGGCTGACACAGTTGGGGCTGTTCAGCCTGGAGAAGAGAAGGCTCTGGGAAGACCTTATAGCAGTCTTCCAGTACCTAAAGGGAGCTTATAGGAAAGATGGGGAGAAACTCTTTAGCAGGGCCTGTTGTGATATGATGAGGAGTAATGTTTTTAAAATAGAAGGAAGCAGATTCAGATTGGAAATAAGGGAAAAAAAATTACCATGAGGGTGGTAGAACCCTGAAGGAGGTTGCCCAGAGTGGTGGTAGATGTCCTATCCTTGTAAACATTCAAGGCCATGTTGAGACGGGTTCTGAGCAACCTGATCTAGTTGAAGATATCCCTGCTCACTGCAAGGGGGTTGGAGTAGATGACTTTTAATGGTCCCTTCCAATCTAAACTATTCTATGATTTTATGGTTCTGTGTTCGTAGAGCTTGATTTCATGTGAAGTTAGTAGGAACTGGTAGTGATTTCTCTCTCTGAAAATTCAAACTTTGAACATTAATCCTGTTGTTCTACTATTCCAAAACAATCACTATGAAATTCAGTGTAAGTTCAGGTGGGAGCCTTTGTGCTCTTTCCACACACCTTGTCATTTTTCCAGTGCTGGGCTTTCTCTTATTTTTCTATACCTGTTTCGTGTGTCCCCCGGGTGACACCAGTTCAGGATAACATCTCACAGGAAGAAATTTAATGGTCCCTGTCATGTAGTTTGCTCTACAGACAGAGGCACTTTCTTAACATGAGCTAATGCTCATCCTCCTACTAAAACAATTGACTAGTGTGCCCCTTAAACAAATATCTGCAGACATACTTTTGCTTTGTTTTTTTTTCTGAGGAAATGAAGGCTATGCATTTGCATGTTTTATTTGTCCATCTATCTATCACTCTATCTCTGCTGCCTACTCTTTGTTTAATTTATTGGCCAGATTCAATGAAATTTGGCAAGAGGAAAACCCATTTCAAGTATAAATAAAATTCTGAGATTATAAATATTAGTAAATGACCAGAGCTGCAATTACTGGAGTGAGAGATGAAGTAATTGTTTTCCTCTTCTCCTAGAGAGATCAACAAATGCAATTTATGCCCACTGCAAGGATATGCATACCTCACCTTCATATTCTCTGGGTCCAGCAGCTGGGGAGAGATTGGTTTCATCAGGTCAATAGCAATATATTTTTAATGAAAGCTATGTGCACTTAATTTGAACCTATCCTTTCTCCAGCATTTTCACTTGTATTCCAAGTTCAATTCTGGGTCATCAGGCTAATTAAAGTGCTTTTTTTTGCCATTCAGAATCCAGAAAAGCATTATTTTGTATGCCTTTTGCTAATGAAAATCTGTGGAATGAAGATTTATTGGTTTACATCTTTATTAGTATTTCAGATATCATGTATATGATGTCATATAGATCATATCCGTATAATACATAAAACATGGACGGGAGCAGACATAGCTCAGGTTATAGTGTGTGCCAGGAACAGCATAAAGGTCAGGTTTAGGTGTAGCCACTCCATAAAAAAAAAATAAATAAAAGAACTATAGGCATATGGATAAAAATGTTGATGTACCACCTAGTGTCATGGTCATAGAGCACTCCTTAGCCTATTTTTTTTTCTTTTTGAAACAGAGGAACAGCTTTAGGAACTAGAAGATATTTCCTAAAGTATTTAACATATAATGAAACATGCATTCAGATACTTTTTTTGAAAAAAAAAAAAAGCCCTTTAGTCTCTAGACATGGTAATAACAGGAAACTCAGATGAGAAGGGATATTTTACTTATTTGCTAAGTGGAAACATACCAATTGATTTAATGTTTTGTTATACTACTGTAATGATACAGGCATTGGACAATAATGAATTATTATATTGCAATCTTACTGAAAAATCTGTTATTTTCAATGGCATATGAAGTCATTCACATACCATTACACTAAATAAAAAAAAAGATTGAGAAGTGTTAAGGATATTACACTGTATTAGATATGGAATATCTTGATATAGCAATAAATTTTATTATTCTAATTATTTTAGTAGTGTTCATTGAAACAGACATTTACTGTAAACCCTATAATTTTTTTTTTCATCACAAACATATTCATTTAATGTGTATATGCAAAGTTTTTTTTCCTCTATGCTGATTATAAAAAATAAAGTTCAGATCCACAATGGAATTTTGTTAATACTGAACTTATGAATGAAAAAGATTTTTCTTTTTGTCAACAAAGTTAGAGAAAAACATTCTTAACTGAGTAGAAGGAAAAATACTGCAGTGCAGTAACTTTCAACAATATTGATGCTCGTCAGCTTCCTGCTTTGTTGTTTTGAAATATTTATACATGCATGCAATAGGGACCAGATAATCAGGTGTGAAGTTCAGTGTATTTTTATTGTAAAAAAAAACCAAACCTGTATTGTCTCTGAGTCTGAGACAATTTGTGTACCTATGCAAGAAAAGTATTTAAATTTTACTGAGAAGCTCCCATTCCACACTGTAAACCAAACTACCTTTCCATAGGGAAACAGGGTCAGAGGAGGATCTTTCCCTTTGGATTATATAATGAGTCACTGAAATTCTCTTATGATCCCCTTTAAGATATAACTCTGTAACCCAGAGAGTCCAGAATAAATGCTTGTAAGTAAGAGGCTGGATCTGAACTAGTATCTTTAATTCAAAACACAAATTTGAAGATAATAGAATTCTAGCCTCCAAACTACACAAACTAGAGAATCTGAACTGTAGGGAATCAGCTCTAAAGACCCCTACATTTATTCCTGCTTCCTGATTCAATGAGTCTTATTCTGCTCTGGCTCTATCTGTGTTTTTCTCACCATCTTCACTATGTTTTTTCTCCTGAAAAGAGCCTCAGCTGTCCCTGACAGAACTACGCAGTGCTAAATGCCGCCTAGAACCAGGGTTGCCGTTGCCCTATGTACATGAAAACTGCGCAGGGAAACATACAGTAAAACTTTAATACCCAACAGAGGTTACACCTCCAGTGCATAATAACAGGGTAACCATTAGTAACCAATAACGACTCCTCCTCTTACATAAAGGATGGAAAACATGCAGAATGAGTTTTGCTATAACTCAGTGCACATGTCACTTAAGCAAAGATATGGTGTGGGCAATCTTAACAGACAAAACCAGGATCAGCACCCACAGCTGGGATTCACAGTCACACTTCTTTTACCAGGGAAGGTCCGATAGCAATAGTGGTATGTATTCACCCATTTTTCATGGCAGGCTGTACACCCACATCTAAATAACTGAAGCCAAAATCAATCAATTCATATATAGAATACAAAACAAATGAACAAAACAAACAAAAACAAAACCACCAGAGAAATTCAGAAAGGTAACCATCACAAATTATTTGGCAAGCTCAGTGAAAGCACTGTGGTGCACAGTCTGTATGTCAAAGCTATGAGACTTATTTTTTTTTCTGCTCTGAGGAAAAGAATAGTATAGGATTCAAACTGCAGAGCTATTGTTACCAGGATTTTAACTCACCAAGTGGTCTCAGCATTTCAGTTCCATCTTCTAAAACCTAAAGTGGAATTTGATCAAAAGACAAATTGGTTTTAAAATTGCTTTTATGACTTATAAAAGCATTGCTCAATTTGGGGTTCTCTGCATATATTTAATTTCAGTTCTGTCTCTGCACTCAAATTCTGCGCTGCTGTTTGAGAGTAGTTGGCTATTCTAAATTAAAGGAGCACACACTTGTCTTTGCCATATATATACTGACAAAAAAAAAACCAACTGATTTCTGACTTTAGGCTGAAATGCTTACTAAAATTCAACATAAATCTAAACTGATTTTACCTTTTGATTTTAGCTATTTTGCAATAATACACAGGTTTTGCATTTAAACCCTCTGATGTTGCTAAATGAGAGATGCTGCCAAACAGCATTTCATTACTTACATTTGAAAAATAATGTTATATAATGAAAGAAAAAGAAAGGGAGAGAAGGAGGAGGGAAGAAGGCAAGAAGAAAGAAAGAGACAAAGAAAGAAACAAAGAAAGAGACAAAGAAAGAAAGAAAGAAAGGGAGTTTTTTCCTCAACGTCTTGGTACCCAGATCTCCTTCCAGTGAAGTCAGTGACATTGATGTAGTACAAGGAAAATTATGACACTGTGGAGACCCTGTGAAAATCTCACCCCTCAAAAATATAGTTCCAGGACCATATCAACCAGTACTAGCAAACTGTCTGACAGAGATATCTCAATTTACCCCAAAAAAACCAAGAAATCTGATTCATAGAGGACTGGTTTGGACTGTTAGAGTAATGGATTATTACTCACATGCTGTGCAGGGTTCTTTTTAATCTTGATAAAGAGGTTTTTGATAATTAGAATTTACTCTTAAAATCTCAGCATTTTCTGAGCATCTTCCCGAAAGCAGGCATGCCAGACACAGAAAAAAAAACCATCTATAAACATCATAGTCCTTATTTGTAAAGTGCAGTCTATACATCAATAAAATTAATTTAACAGCGTTCAAGAAGATTAAAAAAAAATTAGTCTGTATCCCAAATTATTATTTTCTTGCTGATACTTGATTCAAATGAGTGAAATTCAAGGTATGCTCAGGAGAAACAATAAGGCAATTAGAAAACTTTGGGAAATATCTACATAGGTACCAAAAGGCACAACAATTACTGTCAGTAAAATTTGATTTGCAGAATGCTAAAAATTTTGGAAAAAAATTCTCAACATCAAAACCATATTATCTTAGGTAAATAAAAGGCATAGGGATTTGTACACATCCTGGAGGAAGAGTGAATTATGGGATCTGACACAGTATCAAAACTGACTTATTCACACAAGAAATTTTAATAGTTGCAGTCTAATAAGCAATATGGTATGGATTCAGATATGAAAAATAAAATTAGCTAAATGCTGTAATAATCACTCATAATGAATACCAAAAAGATTGTACATGACTGAAATGATTTAGAAAATGGAGAATTTTGGAAGAAAAAAAAAAGCAATTTTGACACTGTATTCCAATGTAAATTTTTCTTTGCATTTTACTTATGACTTGTTAAATAAACACATGTATACGCAACTTTGAGGTTATTATGTTGCTGAAAAAATATATAGATCAAAATACTGTGTGATTTTTGCCTTTTCATTACAGCATGAGTTTTGAAAGAGGAATTACTTCTTCATTTATTTCGTAGTAATGCCATAGAAGTCACAGACGCAATTAATTTTAAAAGCTATAATCTTAGCATAGATCATTGAGAAGGATTAGAAACCTATGGAAAATGCTTCTAGAACTACTAGAAATGATGAAAATTAAGGCATGTAAGTATTTGTCATTCAAATCAACCTGCCATATAAATGCCAGAAAACTGGAATTAGATGGGTATTTCCTCAGTGTCAGAATATTCTGTAACTGTCAAGATAAGATAAGGATATCATACTCTCTAAAAGGATTCAGTAATGTCAATGTCAAAATAAGATATTAGATGAATGAGCCAATTAGATTAAATCATTGTCACTAAAATAGGCAAAAGTGGCATCTCCTGCCAGGAAAATATCTTAAATTTGAGAAATAAAAGGTGAGTTTTAATTGTTTGTTCTCAATTTCTGCATGCCTAAGTTGTAATACTCAAAGTTAGTTTCACAGGGGCAGTCAATACTGAAGAACGATCAAATTGATGTGAAATTGAAACAATGTAGAAAAATTAATCTTCTGAAAAATCAAGCCAACATTTTTAAGCTGAGTGCTCAGATTAGATGATACTTGCATAGGCTGACATCCTTTATGCCTTTTTGTCTTTTCCACAAAATGGGGATAATTCAGCCTCCTAGTCTGATAATCATGAAAAATAATATTTATGATTCACTCTCCTATTTGAGTTAGAGTATTGCTGTGGAAGAGATTAATTCTGTTGTATTTTAGTGATGATAAACTTAGGACTGCACAGTAAATAAGAAAGATAAAAGAAATATTGAATTCATTCACTGAATGAGGCAATGAGCAATAATCACACCTATGCATGGAGTGTGAATTAAAATGGCAGAGCCAGACTTCATCATAATCTTAAACTGAGCTGCCAAGGATGGTTACAGAATACTGTGGTGACTTAACCTGCTGACTGCCAGGTGTCCACCAAGCCATTCTCTCACTCCCACTCCCGAGCAAGACAGGGAGAGAAAAAAAAATGAAAAAAAAACGCAGAGATTTGTGAGAAGGTCAGGGAGATCGCTCACCAAGTGCCATCATAGACAAAACAGACTTGACTTGTGGAAAAGTATTTTAATTTATGCAAGATAAAAATAAAGCAGGATGGTGAGAAACAAAAGTAAAACTAAAAATTACTTACCTCCACCCCACTTTCCTTCCCAGGTTCAACGTCACTACTGACTCTTCTACCTCCTCCCCTCCCTGAGCAGAACAGTGGATGAAGTGAATGCGCCCTACGATCACTTCATAACACTTCACCTCTGCCTCTCCTTCCTCCTCACACTTTCTCTCTGCTCTCGTATGAGGTTCATCCCATGCGATGCAGTCCTTCGTTAACTATTCCAGTGTGTCCTTCCCATAGGCTGCAGTTCTTCAAGAACTACTCTAGCATCAGTCTTTTTCACAGTGTGCAGTCCTTCAGAAACTGATTGCTCCAGCATGGGTCCCTCACAGGCAACAGCTCCTACTATAAAACCTCCTCCCGCCTGGGCTCCTTTCCATGGGCAGCAGTTCCTGACAGAGATTTTCTCCAACATGGGCTCTCCACGTGTTGCAAGATGAATGTCTGCTCCACAGTGGTCCTCCACAGGCTGCAGGGGAATCTCTGCTCCTGCATCTGGAGCAACTTTTAACCCTTCTTTTTCACTGCATGTCTGCAGGGTTGTTTCACATTTTTCTCACTCCTCTCTCTCACAACTACTGTTCTGAGGTTTTTATCCTTTCTTAAATATGTTATTATAAAAGCTACACCAGCTTTGCTGATGGGCTCAGCTCTGGCCAGCAGCAGGTCTGTTTTGGAGCCATCTGGAACTGGCTCTGTCTTACATGGGAGCAGCTCTCTTTTCTCACAGAAGCCACCACTGCAGCTCCTTCACTACCAAAAGCTTGCTGCATAAAACCAATAAAAATATCCCTCATTCACATTTTTAAAGAACATTTTATAAAGACCATGTGTCATCCATCATCCTCAATTATGATACAGACAGATAGTAAAAGATCCTTGGCAATGTCCTGTCTCAAGAAAGGAAACATTTCACAGATAGACTTTTAGAAATGGAAACATTACATAGAGAAGGAAGAGAGACATTTGTTATGTTGCATCTGCAGAGTCCTTTAAGACTGAGAAGACATCAGAGAACAGTAATAAAGGGAAGTACTTATTCAGCCTGGTGGTTCTACCTTCTTGTCTTGGAGGTCAAAGTGACTAAATGCAGTTCTTCCCTATACTTGACTCTGTCATGTTTCTTAAAGTTGTGGAAGTCTCCATAGGTTATGCTATAACATCTTTCTCTACTTAGTGTTTCAAATTTAAGGGGACAAAATATATATCAGTTCTTATCACTAAGGTTTACAGCCTACTGCTTAAATTATATTGACTGAAAGATGAGAGCATGTATGAAAGGGGCTATGATTTTTGGTCTGTTACAACGGGTGGCCCTATAATGCAAAGTGATTCATGTAGCTGAACTCTTATGGAGAGTTAGACTTTGTTAGCTGTTTGGGCAGTTATCAAGAGACTACTTACAGAGCTTTCATTGTAACTAATTGTAAAAGCAGCCCCCTCAAAAGATATCACACACATCCATGTTTTAAAGATGTTGAAAGACGAGTATGAGAAATAAGTCAGAAATAGAAACAATGTGTGATCACGTGGAGTGTTAAAACAACAGGGAGTTATTACTGAGTTGGCTTAATTCCAGCTACAATACACATTTTCAAGGTATTCTTAATGTCATATGGTGCTATTTAGCACATTTAAACAGAGATGCATATTATATTCAACATTGAGAAAGCAATACAGATTAAGATAATGCAGAATCTAGTATATTAAAACAATGGTTCAGTGTATTTTATTAGGCTTATTAAGTCATTTATAGGCCCATGAAATTGTCAGGGATTTTCTAGCACCTGAAGATCTGTCTTACCAGAAAATCAGGGCCCAAGATACACATCACTGAAGCAAATAGAAAAATGCCTATTGACTTTGAAAGTGTTTGTATGAATATTTAAAAATACTGGTTTAAAGTTCCAGAAGTTCAAATCTTTTGAGTGACACCAACAGTAATACTAAAAAAATTTAACTCAGAGGAAGATACTATTATTGGATTAGCCTTTAGGGACAGGAATCTTCAAGATATCTTACAGTTGAGTGTAGATCAGTGTTGTTAATTACAACAGTGTTTTTTTTTAAAAAAAAAAACATTGAGAATTTATTGAATATGAGTCCATTGCACTTTAAAAAATATATTAATATTTTATATCTGAAGGTATGACAAAACTAGATACAATAACAATTCATAATACTATTTGTAATGTCAGCTCCATTTTTGGGTGGTGCGGGAAGTGGAGGGAATGGGAGAAAGAAGAGCTTTGTAATTGCATCATTTTACTTTTGTCACGCAATGCAGTAATAGTGGGGGAAAGAACATTGCCATTACTTCCTTAATATAATTTACCCAACCCTACACTTTCACTTGCAGTAGATCAATCTTACTAAGTTACATAAAACATAATAAGTACCAGGCTGTTTACACAAATAGAAAGGACAGTGATTGTCTCAGAGAATTTACTTCATATTTTGTTTATTTCCACTGAAGTTAAAAGAAAATTGATAGCAAAATAAAAGCTAGGATAATAGAAGAAAGGAAGGGAAACATGAATACCAAGAAGAATACATTTTGAAAGTCAGGAAGCTATGTGAGGAGAGAAAAGGAAAGCGTAAAAGAAAGAAGTAACCAATATATAAAGAATAGTTGTCCTGCTGTCCACAATGACAACAAATAAGACAAACCCACTTGGATCTCAGAATTTGTTCTAATAAGAGAGGAGCCTGGACAACTGCCATGGAAGCAGTGTCCTCTATTGTAGCTTCTGCTCTGTGTAAGTGCAGTTCTGAGGCTTCCCCTAGTTGATGTTGTTTTCTTCAACAACATGTGGATAAGTTACATCCCCCATAGCATCCGAGTGCTTTGCTGTCTTATATGTACCTGTTTTCACAAGGCTACTTCATCTCCTTGCAGGCAGGAAACAAAGTGCAAAAAGCCCACTGATTACAGTATCCAAAATCTGGAGAAATTTTACGCTTGAGAGTGGCTGTCCTCATCATTTAGGCTCAGAAGAACCAGAGGGGAAACACACTTCCAGATGGTTGCCCAAGTATCTTCTACGCAGAGTGAAGAGAGTAAAGTGGGAGAAGGAACAGCAGGCATCTGGCCTCAGACAGAGAAGATGTAGGCAGCAAGGTGTACAGTAAAGCTCAGCTATTTCTAAAAGGTACACATCTAATGCCTACATGGGTCTCTTGTGTTGAATTGCAGGCTCCTGGATTTTGGCATTGTTATTGAAAACAGATCAAGGACAAACCTTTGTTTTCAAGTCACAGAGGAATATTTGTGAAGTACTTAGCTCTCTTGAAGCAATATTCAGGAAGGTATCTGAATTTCTGAGGAAAATTTGGACTGCCATTTTTTGGGAGTGAGGTAGAGTCCTTCCTGTTGGACACAGAATGAAAAAATAATGTTCATGTGCGGTACATTTCACTCCATTTTTATGATTTATTCTAGAAAAGATAAATACATTTATATAAATTATAATGCTCAGGAAAGCCTGAAAAACAAACCATCTCTCTACAGTTCTTCACCTCATTGTGCTAGGAAGAGATATGGTGCAATAAGCCACAAAGCAGTAAGAGTTTCATTTCTCTCTTCCAAATTCTTCCTTCTTTGGCAACAGAAGTTATTTCTGAACAACAAAATCCATTCTGTGATCTTAATAACATATGCTTCTATGCCAGCATGATATTATGAAAATGACTTACACTTTCAGTTGGAGCTGCAAGCATGCAGCACCTCTGAAAATCCATCTGTTTTTTAACCTTAAAAGGAGAAAAAAGTTCCCACTGCCGAGCTATTGCAAAACAAATATATTCTGGTTAATTAATTAGAAATCTATCTTCTTTAAAATACAAAATTAGGGATTCCATATGCTATAAAAACACAATCAAATTCATGTAATTTTCACTATGCAAGATCAGTATCACGGATTAAAAACTCTACTATGCGTGATGTTTGCATCCTGGATTGATAGTCCTCCTTTTTTTTCGTATACTAGTCACAAAGATGAGCATGAGAGGAGGAAAATTATGAATATTTTCATTTGAGAGAGAAGGCAAAGACTAAAGCGATCTATTTATTTTCAGTGGGGGGGACATATGGATTACCCAGTTGTCTTAGAATATGATTTAGAGTATGAAGTTTACGAACTGATTTTTTATCAGTGGAAACACATGGTCCCAGGGAAGATTCAGAGCACCCATGTCAGAAGCCTGAACTGGCGCTATGAGTACTTGTTCACCTCCCCCTCCACTCTTCAACCTCGTTTAGTTTTCTAGGGGAAGCAACTAAAAAGCTAAAACTATCTGCGATGGGAGGATTTCAGTCATCCTTGCTTAATGCTGTATAATTGAGACTACTCATCAAAAAGTCTCCTGGAGCACCTGGAATATCCATCAAAAGATCTCCTGGAATCACTGGGAACTGTGTCTTTAAAGGTTATGGTACTGCCATGCAGTGCAAAAACTGTTGCACTACACAGTTCCAGTCAAATTGGAAACATTTGTTAGTGTTAACAAAGGGGTTCTCTGTCAGCATCTGGGTATGGAATTATTTCTGTGTCATAGTTTAGCCTCACTCGGGACCAGTCTCTCACTCCCTCCCCCTACCCTCTGAGGGAACAGGGAGAGACAGTATAAGGAAAGATTTGAGATAAGGACAAGGACAGATCATTCAAGTTACCGTTACGGGTATGTTTATTATTATTATTAAACCATAGCAGGACGAGCTATGAGTGGTACACCCCTGAGTGGTACCGGGGGAAAGAGGCAATGGGGGTTATGGTCAGTTGATCACATGTCACTTTACGCCACTCCTTCCTTCTCGAGGGAAGAACTCCTCACATTCCTTCCCTGCTCCAGCGTGAGGTCCCTCCCACGGGCTACAGTCCTTCATGAACTGCTCCAGTATGGGTCGTTTTTCCACAGGGTGAGGTCCCTCCGGAATGGCTGCACCAGTGCGGGCCCTCTACAGGCCACAGCCTCTTTCGGGCATCCTCCTGCCCCAAAGTGGGGTCCTCCACGGGCTGCAGGTAGATCTCTGCTTCTCTATGGACCTCCATGGGCTGCAGGGGGACAGCCTGCTCCACCATGGTCATCACCACAGGCTGCAGGGGAATCTTGGCCAGGAGCTATGTTGCTCTTCCCCCTCCTTCTTCACTGACCTTGGCATCTGCAGCCGTTCCTCTCACAATAAACTCTTCACAATTGGCAGGCAGATGCCTCTCAGGATCTTTTCACATCTCATCTCCTCTCTGCTTCTTGTAGCCGGTCTGAGCCAAGTCAGGCCCAGACGGCCACCTGGCAGGAGGCCAGAGGGTGAGGACTGCAAGGCCCACAAGGCTCATGCCTCCCCCTTTCTGCCCACCCTTTGGCTTCTTCACATCTTCTTTTTCTTCATTTTTCCCCTTCTTAAATACGTTATAGCAGAGGTGTCATTAAGTCGCATTCTGCTACTGATTGGCTTTGCCTTGAGCAGCAGCGGGTCTGCCCTAGGCCTGACCAAGTCCACTGGACAAAGGGGAAACAACTTCTAGCAGATTCTTACAGAAGCTGCCACTGTAGCCCCCACTCAATAAACAAAACCAACACATTCTGATAATAAGATATTTTAAAATAATCAGTTGAGCTACAGGTCAATTTTAACTGACCACACAGAAAGGTTTCAATATCTTAGTTACTCTTAGAACAGTACATATGCTATATTGCCCTAATAAACTCAGAAAATAACTGCCCCAGTCACTCGAGCACAAAGTTAGTACCTTGGCAAATACCTGGGCTTCAGAAACGAAAAGCAATTGTTCAGTCTCTTTGAATCCCAAAACATATCAACTTGTAATAGTCCATGTTATGTTTCTGTTTAAAACACCATTTATTTTTCCTCCAGAGACACAGTTAATGTAGAAAATATTAATCTATCATTCTTCAGGAAAAGAAATGCTCCAGTCTCAGAATCTGATTGTCAGTTTCAGCACTCTGACAAACAATAATGTTTTCCCTGAATAGATTTTCATGATCTTCTGCAGACCCAGCTGAGCACAGGGCAGTTTGGACATATAAACCAGGAAGTTCCATTAGTTTAGTGTTGTGATTGACCTAATATGCTTTAGTTTTAACTTATTTTTATGTTTATTTGGTTGTTTTGTTTTTTTTTTTTTAACGTGACATGCTAATGCACAACAGGTCATTTCTCTGCCAAACTATTGTTGCTTCATCTTAATTTGGAGGCATCAGTACTCTGGGAATTATATAAAAGTTCACCTTTCATGAAGACTTAAATATATTTTTCTTCCTGAGAAGCCAATAAATGTCAGTCATGATGACATTTTTAGTATGATGTCAACATCTTAGACCAAGTCCTACATGTGTTGAAGTCAGAGTTCAATGGCAAAAGAACCTGTCACCTGTCTCATAGGCAGTGATGCCTTCTCTCACAATTTTGATTGGTTTAAATGCAGTTACAGAGAAGTACAATAGCTAATGACTGGGACAGTTTCTTTTTTATTATCATTATTTCAGACTGACGTTATTAAAAACATTCACAAAACACATAGTTACAGAGAATTCCTTGGATATAAAGGTGCTGCAGTTCAGAAATCCCAAATTAATATTGGAGACATGATAGAATATTACTGAAGGTAGACTTGACATTGGTGTAAAGACACACTTTTCCTTGGAATATGTCAATATTAATTTTTATGCTTTTATTCTGTTATTTTGTGTGAAAATAATTTTATTTGTTTATTTTTACTGTATTAATTTATGTCATTTTACAACAGTAATGTCACATGCCATTTAGGAACTGTCATTTTTACCACAGGAAAAAAAAAAAAGTATTTATAACCTAGTTGTTGAGAGCTGACAATTTTAGAATTTTGAAGTCTAAAACGCCTCTTAGACAAACATACTGATCTTTCACACATTTCAGACACATTAGATTGGTAAAGGAATAAAATTCCAGCAATCTAGAAAACATAACTTTGAAAACATAGTGAAGTTACTAATCTTGGTCTGGAGGGTCTCTAGCCTTTATTATTGGATAAGCTACAGTGCTATGCACAGTATAAAGAAAGTAGAAGAGTATTAACAAAATATACTTGTCTTCAGAAAAGTTTGAGTTTTATCAGATACGTGACTGTAAACTGACAAATGCTTCAGCATTTTTTGTCCCTTGTATTATGTATCAGTGAAGATGAGAGACTGGCAGCTGAAAACTACTATTTTTGGAAAATTTTATCTCATTGATGGGACTTTCTCATTGTTTGGAGAAGAAAGCTGGTGAGTGGTAAAAAAAAAATTAGTAGTGATTTTTTAAAATTAACTAGTATAAGCTATAAATTTACCCCCATAAGTCTAATGTCTTATTCAAACTAAGTGTGAGCTGAGGAATATTATATAGAGAATGTCACAAGGAACAGAAACATGTATCATAAACATCCTGATACAGGACAGTTGTGGACATTTTTATATTAGTTTTAAACATAAACAGATATAAAAGTGTGCCTAAGATCTCTGGATTATTAATGCTCTGATACATCCACTGTTTAGCTCATCCCATTGGTTTTAGAAATAAAATACATTTTCTTACTCTAAAATGTTTCAAACATGTTTTTGATAGCTGTAGTTGTGTACAAAAATACCAGTCATGCAAGATGTCACAGATACGAAGTGAAAGAACTGTACTCTTACAACTTAGAGCTTAAAATCTATTATAAAAAATAAAAGATAATAAATTAAAGAAAGTAAAATTTGTCACACTTTATAGAAAGGTAACTGAAGGTGAAGCAGTAGAG
The DNA here is from genome assembly GCF_036417535.1 of Chlamydotis macqueenii. Taxonomy (NCBI): domain Eukaryota; kingdom Metazoa; phylum Chordata; class Aves; order Otidiformes; family Otididae; genus Chlamydotis; species Chlamydotis macqueenii. Next base: position 82,510,036 of record NC_141557.1, on the reverse strand, counting down.
GAACCTCTTTTCAACCCATGCAAAGAGGATGTAATGAGGAAGGGCAACTACTAACATGTTGAAAGTGAATCCAGATCTCTACAGTCTTAGCTATTTTTCATTACAAGGTACATTTCTGAACAGGTTTTTTGTGTGTGTGTGTGGTTTTTTTTGTTGTTGTTTCTTTTTTTTTTTGTGGCAGCTTTAAACATAAGCATTCTTTTAATTTAAACTTTGGAAATTGAGTATTTAGGATGAAAAGACTTGCGAACATTTATTTTGTTACATCAACATAGCATTTCACTGGAAAGTAGCCTAGTTTGAGGGAAAGTGTTCTTGTTTCTTTTAGTTATGGCAATGACTTTGTCATAGCAACCCATTGTTCACTGATTTGTTTGTTGGTTTACTGTAAACCAACAGTGAATGACTGAATATAGATGAGAAGGCTGCTATTCTCCAGTAAATCGGAAGTATAATTGCTATCATTTTAAACAAAGACGCCATATTCTGGATTTTTTCCTAGGTATGAAAGTATCTTCTATTAAGGCATGATGCACATATTCTAACTAAAGTATGGGAAGAATGAGAACTATTAGCACCAGGTTTCTGTTGTTAAAACAAATGAGTAGAATGTGTGAGCGTGAGTAGGCTTTTATATGGAATGCTAATGTCTGGATTTGTCTTATTAAATTCAAACAAACTACTCCTAGTGCTATCAGTCATACAGTATTCATGGTTTCAAATGCACTACTGTGCTTTGTTTTGTGTAAAAGTATAATACTAGAGAAACCTCTTGAATGGAGTTCTGGTACCTCATTGATTACATTATTCTGCAGGTCACATTTATTAAAGACTGCTCAACACAGCCTAATTAGCATAAAAGATGATAGAAAACATTGTTCAGTTGCAGAAGTAACTGCTGCCGTTAAGAATGAGGTTTGAGCATACTAAATGTCTTGCAGCAGGGTAAGTGGGATTTTTCACATTTTTTTTCCACAGTGAAACAAAAATGGAATAATAAATTTTTTTTTTTTTGTTTTACTTTGTCTGTTCAAACACTATCACACTTCTTCCAACTAGATCTAAACCACAAGATGGCTTTCCAATTTCAGTTAGAGATTGAGAAATGCTTTAAATAATGATTTTCTAACTATAAAATTTTAAATAATTCCCATGACAATTGTCCTTTATTTTTATCTGTAAATACCTGTAATGTTTGTGGAAGCTTATATTAAATATTTTGGTAAACATTTAATTTCAAACATATTTAAAAAATCTAATTCCATATGGGATAAGAAACAATAATACAGTGATTTCATTTATCCGGTAATGACTAACCATTTTAACTTAAATATCTGGAGTAAGTACTTTAAAAGTATTTCAGTCATCTGTAGTACATTGCAGTTTTCTGTAGATATGGAAACAAGGATATACACTGATGTTAATTATTGATTCCTTGTTAACTTCTCTGGGGTAAATAAATATGGACTGATAAAATTATCTTAGGCAACATAGTACATTTATTCTTCATATGCAAATGTTTTATTGTGCAATTTAGCAACTACCAAAAAGAGAACAATGAGAGAGGAGAGAGAGAGAGAGAGAGACAGGATGCTGAAGGTTTCTGCTACTATAAGAATGTATTTGCTTTTCCAGCAGGCTGTGGGAGGCAATTTTCTCTCCTGCAATCACACTCCTGCCTCATAAGAAGCAACACAGTTGTTGATCTGCTAAGACAACATGAATTAAATGAAATAAACAAATAATGCAACTTGTCTACTAAATTATTAAGATTTATATTTCAAATGCTTTTAATGATTAAGTGGAATCAAAGTGTACCAAAAAATGTATTTCAATAAAAGACTAAAAAAGTTAAACTGAATAAACAGTAAAATCAACTCAACACACCAGTTGACATAAATGAAGTGTTATATTACTTATTTCTAAAGTACACAAAGTTAATTGGTAGAAATGTTTCTGTTTTCAACACATTTGTAAATATAGAAGCAGTACATTTAAGACCAATCTTGAGCATCATAATGATGCAGGAGACCAATTGACCAAGGCTAACTTGCAACCCCTTGGAGCAGCTAACTGGTTTTGTTCAGAAGGGTGCAAAAAATGGCCAAACCTTGATAAGGGATCCGGGGCGGGAGGGGAAGGCGGGTACTGGAGACCTCCTGGAGCCTTTAAATCTGTCTCAAACAGTCACACAGGGGAACAGTTATCATGGCACTGCAACAGGATGTGGCTGGGGGATTGAACCTTGTGGAGATAAGGTAGCCTTGCCTTAGCCCATTACCACATTTCTTCAGTTTCTGAAAATATGTGTGCGGTGAGTGAACTTTTTTTTTTAGCAGATCGTGCTGAATTACATAATCTGTAACCCAGCCTAGATAATGCTAAGCACCTAACCCTGCCTAGATCATGCTAAGCATCACCTATGGTAGGAGGGACAAATTACCTTGATAAAAAACATTGCCTCCTAACAAAGATTGGGATTTTCTGGATGAGTGGTCCCACAAACCAGAGACTCTCATTGACTGAACCAATGCTGGAACCTGGACCAGTGATCTCTCTCTCTCTCTTTACTCTTTCTTCTTATTCTTTTACCTTTTTTCTGTTAAGTAACACAAGACATAAAATCCTCACTTGTATAGTAAACAATAAGTATTTCTACTACCTAATTATTTACCAATGAGCCTAACTATTGAATAAAAGTCTCAGTTTACCCACGGACCTATATTGTATATACCTTATTCCAATCAGGGGAATCAGTGAACCTAAGTTACCTCTCCCTCCTCTTGCCATTGTGTGCTGGGACAGAGTAAATCGGGTGTGACATAGTCACGGGCAAGAAGTTAGGACATGACAAATGGTATCTCATAAAATGCTGTTAATGCAGAGAGTTATTTGAAAAAGTGATGACCAAAAGCAGAATTTTTGCATCTCAGCAATACATTTATATGTTTTTTTAGTATACAAATTTTTAAAAAGATATCTGCCATTCATTACAAAAAAAAATATGAAACTAAATTGTCACCAGCCCTCAAAGATCCTTCTACAGTTTTCCAATTCAAAACCAACCTCTGCAATGCCCTCAATAGCCAAATAACTGTTCTCAGAACCATGCCTTAACAATTATCAGATTTGAGCTATTCCAAGTCATGGATGAAGATCTATCCCAGACATTCTTGCAGAAATCATTGTACTTCCTGTAACTCAGAGAATTTTCTAGCTCGTATACCCCATGTGCTAAGCCAAAGACATAATGATGTCAGATTTCCACCAATTTGGAAAAGTAACTCAAAGTACATTGATTAAAATCATCCTAGAAGTTCAACCAAATGTGACATATTAAAGAAGTAACTTATGGCCTAAAAAATTGAATGCCAGATCAGACATCATTAACTGCTGTATTTATAGGTCCATATTTTTCGTGGTTTCACAGCAAAAAAAAAAAAAGGGAAGACAGAGAGAAAATTTAAGAGAGCTTTTATGCAAAGGATGGTTTGACTTTCCTTCCATATTTACTTACGTGTTTTCAAGGAAAGTCAGGGAAAGGAGAACGAATGGTGATAAGGAAAGCAAGTGCCATTACTCCAAACTAAGAGCACTGTTAATTCCAGGAATCAGTGCCTTTGGTCACCAAAAATGTCCAAAGAGTCCTGGCAGTTCTTACAATCTAAAAGAGTAAAATATCACCACATAACTTCTCTAATCCTGATGTTAAAATGTTCTGGTTTACACTCTAAAAAATAAGGCAAATATCACTAGTCTGCAAATGACCATACTATAATAATTATTCTCTTTGTAATTTACACAGATTAAGTAATTCCTGACCTTGCATAACATTTAATTTGATTAGCACTACCTATTTAAAAGCAATAACTCCATGATAAAGACAACATATTCTTCTTTAATATCACAGTGAAAAGTATTTCTGCCCTGAACATGACTTTTTACTTAAAATTGCATTTTAGTAATGTCGTGTCATCTGTATTATTCTGCTCCCCGCTATTTTCATTTTTCAAGTATTCAAACTCCATCTAGGATCTGAATAATTCCATGTTTCACTATAAGTAAAGTAATGATATTTTGCATTATTATTAATCTTTGACCAACTAAAGGAAATGCAATGTGGAGATTTACTTTTTAAAAGAAATAGGGAAAAAAAAACTTTGCCCTATTAAGAAATTATATCAAATAAGCTAAGAATCTTTCGAAAAACCAAATTATCATAATTTATCTCTTGTAAATTATAACAAATTGAGGACAATAACAGAAAAAAAAAAAACCAAACACTTTGGTTATGTCAGCATTAAAAAAAAAAGAAAAAAAAAAGTTGTTTGCCTCAGCTAAATTTAATATAGCTAATTTAGGTCTTGCTAACAATTCAACCGAGGGACTACTAGAGTAAAGCATAGCTTCCTGAGGGTTTATCCATGACAGTAGACAGATTTTACGTATTACTTGGAATCCTCCACTACCATAAATTAGTATCAAAATTCCTAGATTTAGTTAGCTTAATATTAAATTAAACGTAGCTGTATAAGCTTCAGTTACACCTTTAGATTTCATTGTATTCATATCGAAAGTTTAATTATTTCAGACATTTCTGATATTTCCCAAAAGACTTTTCATAGAGCCATCTGGTTGCAAGTATCTATGATTTCACTGCATGTCTGTTCTTAATCTGAGCTTTTACCTTGGCTTAATAAGCTTGTGAGCCATTGTTGGACTGCAAAAATAAGTTGAGGTCAGACATGTTACTCTCTTGGGCATGGCACATTCAAGACGTAGCTGTAAAACAGGGATACTTGTTGCCATCTCCCAAATTAAAATAGCACAAGCTCTTTTCCACCAGATTGGCCCAGTGCAGAACCCTCAAGCTGTTAAAGATCATAGAATCATAGGATGGTTTGAGTTGGAAGGCACCTTAAAGATCACCCAGTTCCAACACACCTGCCATGGGCAGGGACACTTTCCACTAGACCAAAAAACCCATCCAACCTGGCCTTTAAGTGCAGCCATCCAGCCAATTCCTTATCCACCAAGTGGTCCATCCATCAAATCCATGTCTCTCCAGTTTAGAGAAAAGGATGTTGTGTGGGAGAGTGTCAAATACTTTGCACGAACCCAGGTGGATGACGTCAATTGCTCTTCCTTTATCCAGCAATGCTTTAACCCTGTCTTAGGCGACCACCAAATTGGTCAGGCACAATTTGCCCATGGTGAAGCCATGTTGGCTGTCACCAATCATCTCCTTATTTTCCATGTACCTTAGCATAGTTTCCAGGAGGATCTGCTCCATGACGTTGCCAGGCACAGAGGCGAGACTGACTGGCTTGTAGTGCCTCGAGTCTTCCTTATTTCCCTTTTTAAAAAAGGGGGTTATATTTTGCCTTTTCCAGTCACTGGGAACCTCACTGGACGGTTCGTCAAGACTGTTCATTCAAGATCATCTGTTTAACTAAGCTCTGAAACATAAGTACTCATATAGGCAATATTAGTGCCCTCAGAAGCCATACCTACCCACAACAAACTGTTGTGGTTTTGTTTAGTAAGGGGGGGCCTAAGGTGGTAGCTTCTGTAGGAAACTGCTAGAAGTCGCTCCCCTTTGTTCAGTGGACTCGGCCAGGCCTAGGGTGGACCTACTGCTGGCCAAGGCCGAGCCGATTGGTAGCAGAATGTTCCCTGATAACACCTCTGCAATAACGTATTTAAGAAGGGGAAAACAGAAAACAGAAAAAAAAAAAGAGAGAAGAGAAGATCTGAACAAGCTGAGCGGGGGCAGAGGTGCAGAGGGGGCGGCACAGGCCTCATGGGCCTTGCAGGCCTCACCCTCTGGCCTCTCGCCAGGCGGCCAACTGGGCCCAACTCAGCCCGGCCTGGCTGCAAGAAGTGTGAAGAACTTTTCTTGTGAGAGGAACGGCTGCAGACGCCAAGGTCAGTGAAGAAGGAGGGGCAGGAGTAATGCAGCTCCTGGCCAAGACTCCCCTGCAGCCTGTGGTGATGACCATGGTAGAGCAGGTTGTCCCCCTGCAGCCCATGGAGGTCCACGGAGGAGCAGAGATCCACTTGGAGCCCTTGAAGGACCCCGTATAGGGGGAGGTGGATGCCTGAAGGAGGCTGTGGCCCATGGAGGGCCCTCTGGGGCAGCCGTTCTGGAAAGACTGCACTCCATGGAAGAGATGACCCACGCCGGAGCAGTTTTATGAAGGACTGTGGCGTATGGGTGGGACCCCACAATGGAGCAGGGGAGGAATGTGAATTCTTCCCCCGACTATGAAGCAGCGGCTTAAAACAGCACGTGATGAACTGACTGCAACCCCCATTCCCTCTTCCCCTCTGTGCCGCTCGGGAGAGGAAGGTAGTAGAGATAATGTTAAGCTTGGGAAAAGGGAGGGGTGGAGGGAGGTTATCTTGTTCTCTATCTCATTATCCTGCAGTTTGTAGTAATAAATGAATAGTTTTCCCCAAGTAGAGTCTGTTTTGCCCGTAACGGTAACTTTAAGGATTTCTCCCTGTCCTTATCTCAAACCTCGAGCCATTTTTCCTTATATTATCTCTCCCTATTCTCTCAGAGGGTGAGGGGAGTGAGAGAGAGACTGCGTAGTCTGGTCCCGTTCGGGGCTGAACTACGACACACCCTTTTTCAGCTTTCAAGCCTGACTGTCATCTTGCACCTTGTCCTGCAAGAGGATTAGGTTAAGATGGTGTCAGAAGTACTAGAGCAGAAGTTAGAGTTTAATTTGTGTATGCACGACAAATTTGGCCTCAAGTTCTCGTTCATGCAGCAGCCTTTCTAGCAATACAAACACACCAAACATTTTTTAATATGTGCAATAGTTTCATCTCAGATATTTCAACACTGATTTATCCTATAGCTTGACTACTGAGACTTCTATATTGCAGAATAGGCTGAAGATGGCCAAGAAGTTTAAGTCCCTCCTGTTTCATAACACTGCTTTTATACACACTTAGACATACTAACCTGTTCTTCCTAGGGACCAGGAAAAGCCATAAGAGACTCATTTTTCACATTTTTTTTCATTGCTTTACAGTGACGTATTACCAAATTCTTGCTGTTTCCTACTTGTTGTCATTAGTGAGGCTAGCAGCACCATTAGCTTCAGGCTCTAGTTTCACAACAGAGTTACCCATAAGATGCCTTGACTTGACTCAGTTATTTCTCAGATTAAAGCTACACTGCTTTCAACATTTTTCTCTTTCACTTAGCTTCAAATCACTTCTAACAAAACTTCAGTACAAAACCTCACTCTGTTCACTAGGGCTCACATATATTGTTGAAAATCTCAGTTCTTACTCCTGTTCAATGCAGAATTTTTCATGACTCACTGACCTTTCAAAAGAACCAAGAATAAAATGTGATCCTCTTTATATAGTAACATCAAAAACATCCACAATTCACAACTTTGCATGGCTTACACATGAAACAAAAAGAACACTGTTGTTTAGAGATTTGATTTGCCTGTAAGCATATAATTATATTCAAAATTCAATGCAGAACTCTCAGTTTGCAAGTTCAGGTAGATCAAAATTGACAAGGGTTTGCATAGACTCTTAGGATGTGGGACTGCAGAATTTTGCATATCAGCTTCACAATGTGTCACAGTGTGACTTATCAGGATTACATGAAGATAATAGGCTTCCTCAACTGCTGCAGCAGCTCTTTAGGAGTGACAGGCTGATTGAGTCATGGAAGTTGCTGAAACCATAGCCTACTTGAAGGAGTGACCTCATATTTGAAACTAATCAGCAAAGTGATTGGATTGTTTTTTGTTTTGTTTTGTTATGTTTTTGTGGAGAGCATTGTCTCCTTACATAAGACAAAGACATTGCACTACTTTCCTCTCTGGGGCTTTTGACAGGAGAGTCCCTAGAGTGAATCAGGAAGTTAGCTGGAATTCAAACAAAAATCCATTTCTAACTTTTCTTCCTGGACTAATAGCCGAACTTAAAATATTTTGAACTTAAATAGTCTGATCATGCAGCATCTTCTACAAGAAAAATCCATTGTCTGAAGAAAAGAGTAACTTACTTTGACCAAAGGCAATTCTTTTCAGTATTGCATCATTGGCTGACTAAGTTGGATGAGATATATTTTAATTGCAAAAGCTAGACAGATTAGTTGAAAGAAATTTGAACTGAAAAACAGTTTGAGAAGGGCTTTTTATTTTCTTAAAAAACAGCTGAATGTGAGCTACTTTTTGAGGCATTTTTAATCTAAATCAATTACAAATTAAAAAAAAAAAAAAAAAAAAAACCAAAACATCATTGCTAGTAAATCATAGCAATTATATAGAAATGTGACATTTCCTTCCCCCACTGTAACCTCATCACAGAAGGCCACCAAATTGGTCAGGTACGATTTGCCCTTAATGAAGGCATGTTGGCTGTCACAAACCTCCTCCTTGCTCTCCATGTGCCTTAGCATGGTTTCCAGGGTGATCTACTCCATGACCTTGCCAGGCACAGAAGTAAGACAGACTGGCCCGTAGTTCCCTGGGTTTTCCTTGTTTCCCTTTTTAAAAATGGGGGTTATATTTTGCCTTTTCCAGTCAGTGGGAACCTCATCAGACTTCCACAATTTCTCAAATATGATGGACAGAAGCTTGGCAACTTCATCTGCCAGTTCCCTCAGGACCTGTGGCTGTATCTCATCAGATCCCATGGACTTGTGCACCTTCAGGTTCCTTAGGTGGTCTTGGATCTAATCTTTTCCAACAGTGGGCAATTCTTTATTCTCCCAGTCCCTGCTTGTGCCTTATGCAACTTAGGTTGTATGATTAGAATCCTCACCGGTGAAGACGAAGGCAAAAATGTCATTGAGTACCTCAGTCTTTTCCATGTCCCCAGTAAAAAGGTCTCCCATTTCCTTGTGGAGACGGTCTACATTCTCCCTGGTCTTCCTTTTATCCCCAGTGTACCTAAAGAAGTTTTTCTATTTGTCCTTTTTGTCCCTGGCCAGATTAAATTCAGCCAGGGCTTTAGCCCTCTATACCTGATCCCTGGATGCTTGGAAAATTTCTCTGTATTCCTCCCAGACTACCTGTCCTTGCTTCCATCCTCTGTAGGCTTTCTTTTTCTTTTTAAGTCAGCTCTTTGTTTATCCATTAAGGCCTCCTGGCATTTTTTGCTTGGCTTCCTCTTTGTTGGGATGCATCATTGCTGAGCCTGGAGGAGGTGCTCCTTGAATATCAACCAACTTTCTTGGGTCCCTCTTCCCTCTAGGGCTTTATCCCATGGTACTCTGCCCAGCAGATCCCTGAGGAGGCCAAAGTCTGCTCTCCTGAAGTCCAGGGCAGAGAGCTTGCTGCACGCTCTTCTTGCTGTCCTAAGGATCTCAAACTCCCCCTTTTCATGGTCACTGCAGCCAAGACTGCCCTTGAGCTTCACATTTTCCACCAGCTTGTCCTTGTTGATGAGAATAAGGTCCAGCATAGCACCTCTCCTCATTGACTCCTCTATCACTTGGAGAAGGAAGTTGTCATCCATGCTTTCCAGGAACCTCCTGGATTGCCTATGTCCTGCTGTGTTGTCCTCCAGATACCGGAGTGTTTGAAGTCCTCCATGAGGACCAGGGCTTGTGACCGTGAGGCTGCTCCTATCTGTCTGCAGAGGGCCTCCTCTGCTCAGTCTTCCTGACCAGATTGCCTGCAGCACATCCCCACTGTAATGTCACCTGTCCCTGGTCTCCCTTTAATCCTAACCCATGAGCTCTTGGTCACCTCCTCATCCATCTCTAGGCAGAGCTCCATGCACTCCAGTTTGTCACTGACATTGAGGCAACACCCCCTCCTTGTCTCCCCTGCCTGTCCTTCTTAAAGAACTTGTATTGCTCCATTCCAATGCACCACTCATAGGAGCCATCCCACCACATCTCTGTGATGCCAACAAGGTTGTAGCCCTACAGGCATGCACACGTCTCTAACTCTTCTCGTTTGTTCCCCGTGCTACAGGCATTAGCATAGAGGCACTTAAGCTGGGACCCCGATGAAGCTGACTTGCTGACTGGTGTGGCTGGAATTCCTTTGAGCTGTACTTTAGATACTTTCTTACTTACCTGTGATTGCCTCTTGGTGGCAATGGCATCATACTGACAGTAGTGATTGTGCTTCCCCTCCCGTGACAATGTTAATTTAAAGCCTTCTTCACCAGCCTGGCAAGCCTTTGGCTGAAGATGCTCTTCCCCTTCTCTGTCAGGTGGACTCCATCAGCTGTTAGTATTACAGATTTCTCAAAGTGAGTCCGATGGTCTAAGTAGCTGAACCCCCATTTGATATGGTCAAAGAAATAGATATGGATTTGAATTATTTCTCAGATGTGTTGGTATGTACTTGACAGAAACAGAGCTGAGAGAAACAATTTGCTAAATGAGGTAGATGGGAATATCATTATATATTTAATATTCAGCGGTGTGCTTGTTAAAGCACAAAATAGCAGCACGAAATAAACTTTGATGGCATGCAGTTAATTTGCCTACCTGCAGGCAGTTAATGCAATAAGTAAACTAATTCAGTTCTTATTAGGGCCTTAAACTTACGGTGAGTTTTTAGTTCATTTAATTAACACTTAACAAATAGCCTACAGTTAGGTAAATCACATCACAGCAAAGCAATACAAACTAGCATTTATTAATCCATTTCCTGATGCTTACTTAACATCTTTTAAATAATTTTGTTAAAAAAAACCATGGTAAACTTACCCATCTCCTCTGGCTGTTCTAATTTATCAGAAATTTTGATTCAGTGATCCTGCCTAATTCCTTCTTTCAATGACCCGTCTTCCTACCTGAAACTTCTTAGTTCTGCTCTTATACTTGGCCACTGCCTTACAAAGATAAAAAAATATTTCAAAAACTTGTAGCAGATATATTTTATATGATTATTTATTATAATTTACTAGGGAATTAGTTTTCTATCACCCAACTCCTTTTAAAGAGCATGCAGCTTGATTGACTTTTGTTTTGCATAATTTTCCATTAAGGAGAAAAAATCTCAACTATTGAAAGTTTTTTTTCTCTGTTCTTACCATCTTTTTGTGCAATGAATTAATACTCAGCCCATATTTTCACATGTTGCAATTGACTATCTGTCTCCTTTCTCTTTCACAGAGATCACAATTTCGTGCAGCATCTTGGTTAGCAAGGCACATTTATGACCCAGAAATTATCTTGTCACAGATGATGAAAGAAGAAATAGTTAGTACCTGTACTACAAAATCTGCTCTGGTTTAAAAAAGTCTTTTCTATGTTTATGGTAACTAGTATTTTTTTTTTCTACTTAAAGTAAAAGCAAGTTCAGCATTTCAGCAAAGGTTTGAGGGTTTTTTTTGTCTTCCTTAACTGAGGTACGGTTTCTCTTCACTGAGTTAAGAGGTGAAGGAAGTGCATACTTGACTCAGCATATGCATAGCAGTATATTAGAGACAGAGAGTGGAACACTGAAACATTTGGTGGATTTCCCTCCTTCAGTCTATCCCTCGCGGTCAGAAGCACTGTGTTGTATTAAAATGGTTCAATATCAAAATTATGATCTGGATTCAGGCCAGTGTACCCAAGGTACAGAGCAACACCAATATACAGAAAAATAAGTCTGGGGACAGTATGTAATATATTCAGATCGGTGTCTATGGGCTGAATATCTAAGTAATCTGATATTAATATCTGTCACCAGATACCACCGAAGTTCTGCATGTTTCCACTAGAAACAGTCCTGCAAGTGGAAGTAAGAAACTTTGTGGTCTCATATACTACTTATTATTAATACAGACAGCAGAATTGAGCCTTTAATAAATCTTTGTTTCTATGTATACTGTGGAATTAAATAGTGTTTATTCTCTGTTTAATGTGCATCTATATATATGCATATGTTTGTATATATCTCCAGAGGAATTCAGGGATTGAGATACTTAATGCCAAAGCATTAGATATATAGTGCAATAATGTGCTATGTCCCAGTTAAAAAAAAAAAGTGTGCACTTGCAATTGTCTCTGCAGTAAGCACGTACTTTTTGTGGGATGATGTTTTAGCAGCCTTCTCATCATAGAATTATTTGGTTCAATTTAAACATATCCCGAACTTAGAGAGTTACATGTATACATACAGTTTTAGATGTCTTACACCATAATTAAGACTTATTTGCTGAGGGTGTTTTCTGCAAAACATGATGTTTAAAGGAGAAGCTTAGGCATCTGCACTGTAGTTGATCTACTGAATAGGATTGTTTCAGGGTGAAGGTATGTGTTTTATTTTTCTTCCCTCTCTCCCACCCCCTCCCCCAAACTTGCTGTCTCTAACTGTTGGTGTACTTTTTTTGTGTAGCTTTTATCTAGCATGATGGAGTAGGAAAGGCTGAACCTACGGGATAAAAAAAACTCCACTAATCTCCAGTAATAGTGTACTGAAAGAGTCACATGTCAGTAGTATGATGAGTGTTCAAGAGAGATATCTGCTTAAATGCTACGATTTATCTTTTGTTATTATTGTTCATTGTCTTCAAAGATTTGTGCAAAAGGAATATCCAAAAAATTGTCACTCTAAGGAGGCAGGTGACAAATTGTGGCAGTGGATATCGAGATGCTATGCAGCCTTGTGTACAGTGCATTGCTGCCAGCAGAGCTACACCAGCAGTTTAGCAGGGATATCTTTTTGTCATTTTGCACGGACTCAGGCTGGGAGCAGGAGAGGGAAAGGCTAGAGATAGTTCCTCTCTGGCACTTTTCTGCAGCATTTCCAGTATCTCTGCCTGTCTCTATGCCAGACTCCTATCCAAAAAAGTCATCATACCATAGTGTATTTACAGACACAAAATGCAACAGACATGAGCAATACAAATCCATAGATATTTTAATTAGAGGTAAAACAACGGTTACCGTATTTTTTGATCGTGTGTATAAATGATGCTGATATAGTGAAACAATGTAATTTCTACACATACCTATTGGTTTATCTGTGTTGTCACTTCAGGCAGTGGGATTGTAACATTAAAATTGCAATCAATTTTAGTTGATGGAGTGGAACTAAACACAGTTTGAAAATTCTAAAACTTGTTTCCTTCCCTCCGTCACATAACGTCAGATAAAGATTATCATTCAAATGTCTGTGGTCATATTCTGTAAGGATGGTACTCAGGAAGACACTACAATATCTCACCTGCCTCTGCATATTTAGCACATAGAAAGCTATCAGAAGAGAAGATGCCTAGGAAAAAGATAGCAGTAATATCATGTTATTTAAATAATCATTCTTAGTCAAGTTATATTTTCCACCATCAGCAAGAAGAACAACTTGTTAACAGGAAATCTACAAGAAGAGAAATGTGGAAAATCCATTTATCATTCAAGCATTTTGATGTTTTCATTTTGATAATCCAGTTTTTAGCCATGTTAATAAAGCCATGTAACTGTTCCTCTTTTCCCCATGCCTAGAGTAATTACTTATGTTGACCCAAACAGGAAAATAATTCACCAATAAATTTATTTTAAAAAAAAAACAAGATTAATTAATTTCTTGTTTATACAGTGTGAGTTATTGCATAAATAAATAGAAAATACTTATCATACTTAAAGAAATACAGACAATATCTGCATGAAAATATAACTCTAATATTAGTATAAACATTTATCTTTAGTGGCAGACTTGTGTATTTATTTACTTGGTAATTTTATCTGCTGGAATATCTGTTAGGAAATTAGACATAGGACTATGTGGTACATACAAGCTTTAAAAAATACAATATATTTTTGATAGTGAAGTTGCTAAGCAGTTAGAATTGCCTAAACTACATTTTTCATATCAAAAAAGAGTTTGGACTACATATCCATTTTCTGTAACCAAGCCTTGATTTTTAAGCTTCTCTTTTTTCAGGTTAAGTTATCATGGGAGTGTGAATACTTGAATAATGACTTTTCATTCACTTTTCCTCTTTTCTCCAGATAAAATGAAAAAAAAAAGTAAGTTGCACCTTACAACCTCATCAATACTGTCAATGAATAAATAAAGTAAGGGGGGAAAAAGTATGTTTTCTACATATGTGAATCTTTTTGTGGTGAATTTTGAACTCTTCACAAGTCTGCTTCTGCAAAGCTTTAAACATATCTTTACACTGGAAAGGTTATTTAGGTATCTATGAGATCTGAAATTTGTATGATTTATACACAGGTTTTGTACATGGAAGAGATAATAATGATAACTTCAGTCAATTAAAAAGATTTTATTGTTTTGATTTGTTCTAATAATCATCCTCAAATGACAGGATCCAATTCTACCTTTAGTTTTAAAGATGAGCTCACTTCTGATGTGAACAATAGAAGTTGGATGTGGGTCGAAGAGTAAACATAGACAAAGGATTCCTGTGCAAACAAGGGTATGGCAAATGCAAGAGGAATTATACTGAATTTGTAGGCAATTTAAGCTGCAACAAAAGGAGCTATGAAGAAGGTCTTGACTTATTTCATTATGTTTTGCACTAAATAGACAAGTAGACATCTTGGAGGCTCTGTCATCCTAAAGAACTAACAAGACTGGCAAACAGGAATTCAAGGAGATAATCGATTTTCCTTTTTCTTTTTCTGACTCATGGACAACTGCTCCTGATGTCGGAACTTCTAATTTAACTCTACTACAAATTTATTTTAGAAGTAAATTAGGAATACACTGGAATTCTTCTGACTCATGTCTCCACATCCTTCACTTGCTTAGACCACAGGATTATCAGTAAGCATAAGCAGCCATCATCAAGAAATAAAGGATTTGCTAGAGTGGTCTTCGGAAACTTTATTTTTCCTCATTTATTTATGTAACCTTGTTGATTTTGGTAATTCTATTAACAGATTGAGACATTCATTCCTAACAATAAATGTGGCAAGTTTGGTCAAATAAAATCCTTGACTTTTGTTTGCTTTTTTTTTTTGCTTGCTTGTCATGTAAACAAATCAAATAAAAGCATCTCATGAATACTTGTCTAAGAAGACACATGAATTAAGTCTTTCCCTGACTCATTTTTGTTGCCATGGAAATCATCTTTCTTTTGAAAGTACACTTTTGTTGCTTGACCTTAAAGACAGGCACACATGAAAAGAGTTATCAAAGTTTCTTTGGTGTTTACATTATCTGTAATAAATTATCTCTTTGTTTCAAAACAATAATGGCAATACACTAAAATACTAAATGTTGAAACCACAGATCCTTTGTATATTCTGCATGCATAATAACACACACATTCCCAAATGATGGCCAGGTTTATCAAGACACTACTTCAGTTATTTTAATTCATATTAATGATCCAAAGTAGCTGTAAAACTGAATTCTTCAAGCCAGAAAGGAACAACGAACCTGGGACATATCTAAAACTGTCTCATTGCAGGGATGTAAATGGAGAAAGAAACACTCTGTTATTATTTTCTTTAGAAATAGAAATGTTATTTATGAATATTTTACCAATGTAAAAGGCACAAACTGGAAGAGGTACCCCACAGATTTATTGTACTCTTAGGGGAAGCTGAGAAGAATATACTTAATTGCTACTTGTTAAGTGAAGGAGGATGGGAAGAAAGAAGAGTTACACATATTCTATCTGTGGTTAATGAAAGCAATTCAATAAAGGTCTTGGAGACCCATTGTGAAAGTGCAACAGACTGAACTGACAATACTTGCAACAATGTTTTATCATCAGATTACTTAGCTGGATATTCAATCAATTATGTGGCAATTTCAAAACAATTTTAAAAGAAAAAGGGCTAAGATTTCCCATTGTTTCTTCCCTTCCATTCACCTTTATCCCATATACTTCCTTTTAAGTACAGCACTTGGGAAGACTAAACTGAAAGAAGCCAGCAAAACACAAAAAAGTGGAAAGTGAGATGAAGAGAGGATACTATCAGATAGACATCAAATGCTGGAACTTTATAAGAAGGAGTATGTTTTAGAAGAGGGGTGACAAGGTGAAAAGTAATGGAGAATAAAATGGATGGAAACCTGTTCTCAACTAAGCAAGATGTTAACAAAAAAAATCAACTTTCAGATGAACATTTAGCTTTCTCAATGCAAAGTCAAGTCTTCTCAATTGAAAATGTTCCCAATATCTTATGGTTGTAATTTATTTTCTCAAAGTCCATGAAACACTGTGTGTGATGACTGCCATAGCAAAATCTTTCTCCTATCAAAGCAAGAGATGCTGCTGCTTCAGTGTGATTTCAAGAAAGACCTCAGCCCAAAGAAGAAAAATAGGAGCATATCTGCTTGAAAATTCCTTCAAGACATTGAAGCAGCATTTCCAAATCATAACATTCAATTTTCCTGCTGAAGTTTTAGTTTTAGGAAAAGATCTAAGCTTTGATAAAAGCTTTGATAAAATAAAATTTCTGCAGAAAAAAAAAAAAGTATTCATTGAAACTGTGAGATTATCAAGAAAGGATGCTCAAAGGAGGAGATGCTATAGTAAAACTGGAGTCCTCTAATCTTTAAACACCTTGTTAATACTTTTTTTTACTATTATTTTTTACATAATTAGCTACAGTGAGCTACTGTCACAGTGACAAGGAAACTGTTCTAAAGGTAACATGTTGCATCCTTACCGGTGATTGTGCTATAGACCTTTACCAGAGAAAGAACAAAGTTTCCTTGAAAGACAGGAAGCAGGGGAGGATAATAAGAATAGAATTCGAAAGGGCAAACCTGAAAGAATTTTCAAGACAAAGACATATTCTTGGGTACTAGGACAACACTAGAATTATACCAAGGAAAGAAATTTCAGGACTTTCCAGTGTGATAACATCATTACAGATTTCTTACATTTTCATTGAAAGATTTATATAAACTGGATAGGATTGTTATACCAACTGAAACACTAGGCACTAAGAAGCTTCTAAAAAAACTAGCAAGCTGAGAGATTAAAAACCAAAATGTATATTTCTAAGAACGCCAGGAGAAATATACTGCAAGTTAAAAACTGAATTTTATGTTAAACTCCAGAAGTTGTTCATTAAAAAAAAAATTATCAGCAATGCCTTGTAAAAATAGATGTTAGCAGCATTCTAACTGTAAAGAGGCAGCTCATGCAGTGATGAGGGGAAGACAATTCATTAATTGCCACTCATATTGTTGTAATGTGTGGATGATTATTGTTTACAAAGGACCTCCATCTCAACTTCACAAATATGTCTAACTCCCTAGACCGCTGTGTTCACCTGTGTGTGAAGGACTGACCATCTGTCTGAGCACTAAAGATACAACAGCAGGTTCTGCTTCACCTGTAGTGTGATCTTAAAATCATATGACTGAAGCACTTACTCATCCAGGCCAGCTGCCTCATATCTCTCATGGCTGTTCATAAAAGGAAGGCTGAATGGCTCGTGGAATAGATTCTAAATCATCAGAGTTTTCTTGTAGAGCATGAGGTTCAAATAAGGCTCCATTTATGACAGTACACCAATCTAAAAAAATGTGTTGATCCAGGAACTATTACAAAGTTTTCATTGGTCAGTGTCACCAAGTAGAGGAGATTGCATATAGAAGCACGTCGTAGTTCAGCCCCGATCGGGACCAGACTACGCAGTCTCTCTCTCTCACTCCCTCCACCCTCCGAGAGAATAGGGAGAGATGATATAAGGAAAAAGGCTCAAGGTTTGAGATAAGGACGGGGAGAAATCCATAAAGTTACCGTTACAGGCAAAACAGACTCGACTTGGGGAAAAATACTAATTTATTTCTAAAACTAGCAGGAGAATGAGACAGGGAACAAGATAACCTCCCCCCACCCCTCCCTCTTCCCAGGCTTAATATTATCTCTACTACCTTACCCCCACAAGTAGCACAGGGGGGAAGAGGGAATGGGGGTCGTGGTCAGTTCATTACGCGTTGCTTTACACCGCTACTTCGTCATCGGGGGAAGAACTCCTTGCATTCCTCCTCTGCTCCAGCGTGGGGTCCCTCCCAGGAGCCACAGTCCTTCGTGAATCTGCTCTGACGTGGGTCGTCTCTTCCACAGGTTGCAGTCCCTCTAGAACAGCTGTCCCAGCGGGCCCTCCATGGGCCACAGCCTCCTTCAGGCATCCACCTGCTCCAGCGTGGGATCCTCCACAGGCTCCAAGTGGATCTCTACCGCTCCGTGGGCCTCCATGGGCTGCAAGGTGACAACCTGCTCCACCATGGTCTTCACCACGGGCTGCAGGGGAATCTTGGCCAGGAGCTGCATTACTCCTCCCCCTCCTTCTTCACTGACCTTGGTATCTCAGCCGTTCCTCACAACAGGCTGGCAGACGTCTCTCAGGATCCTTTTTACATCTTATTCACTTCTCATCTCCTCTCCACTTGCAGCCAGACCAGGCTGAGTTGGGCCTAGTCGGCTGCCTGGCGGGAGGCCAGAAGGTGAGGCCTGCAAGGCCCACAAGGCTCGTGCCTCCCCCTCTCTGCCCCCGCTCAGCTGCTTCACATCTTATCTTCTTTTTTCTTTTTTTTTCCTGTTTTCCCCTTCTTAAATACGTTATCACAGAGGCATTATCACGGGACATTCTGCTACCAATCGGCTCGGCCTTGGCCAGCAGCAGATCCGCCCTAGGCCTGGCCAAGTCCACTGAACAAAGGGGAGCGACTTCTAGCAGTTTCCTACAGAAGCTACCATCTTAGCTCCCCCCTCACTAAACAAAACCAGAACAAAGCGGTAGCTGTTTAAACAGACTGATTTTTATTCCTCACTGCATCTATGCTAGAGCCTTCAAAGAGGTACCTAAATAAGTATTACCAGTGACTTCAGAGTTCAGTAAGGCATAAGCTTAGGCACGTAGCCTTTATGTCAGCCTGCTTATATACCTGCAAACTGTCTGATAATGTTCCTTATGCCTTTATAATTATTTGCAGAATCATAGAATCACAGAATCATAGAATGGTTTGGGTTGGAAGAAACCTTAAAAGTCATCGAGTCCACCCTCTCTGCAAGAAGCAATGACATATACTACATCAAGTTTCTCAGAGCCCAGTCCAATGGGACCTTGAATGTTTCCAGGGATGCAGCAAATAACATCTCTCTGGGCAATCTGTTCCAGTGTTGCACCACCCTTAATGTAAAACATTTCTTCCTTATATCCAATCTCAATCTACCTCCTTCTGTCTTAAAGCCATTACCCCTCGTCCTATTGCAACAGGCCCCGTGAAAAAGTTTCTCCCCATCTTTCTTATAACCCCCATTTAGGTACTGAAAGGCTGCAATAAGGTCTCCTTGAAGCCTGCTCCTCCAGGCTGAACAGCCCCAACTCTCTTAGCCTGTCTTCATAGGAGATGTGCTCCAGCCCTCTGGTCATCTTCGTGGCCCTCCTCTGGACGATATCAAACAGGTCCATGTCCTTCTTATTTTGGGGGCTCCAGACCTGGATGCAGTACTCCAGGTGGGGGTCTCATGAGAGTGGACCTGCTGGCCATGCTGCTTTTGATGCAGCCCAGGATGCAGATGGCTTATGTTGAGCTTCTCATTCACCAGAATATGTCTAACCCTACATGTGTTACAGAGTATAGAGTTTCCAGAAAAAAAGCATGTAAGTGGGTATTATTCTGTTCTACCACTGGAAGTTGAAGTATTTAAAACTTTTTTCTAAAGTGATTAACACCATATTAATCATGCAAAAGACATATACAAAGGAAAAAAATTATAAAATTGAAAGTATTTGAAGATAGTGCTGCTGAAGTAAATAAGCACGTTTCAGAGGTATCTATGACTGTCTTCTACAACAAGCTGTTACCTAAAATTCAGGGCCTCTTTTCTGCAGAGAAAATGAAAGAATCTGGCATCTCTGATATAAAGCCCTTTTTTAAAAGAGTATATATAAAATCCTCTGTAACATAGAAAGAGGAAAAACATCTTTGCTAATGTCGTAGTTCAGCCCTGATCGGACCAGACTACGCAGTCTCTCTCTCACTCCCCCCACCTTCCGAGAAAACAGGGAGAGAAAATATAAGGAAAAACGGCTCGAGGTTTGAGATAAGGACAGGGAGAAATCCTTAAAGTTACCGTCACGAGCAAAACAAACTCAACTTGGGGAAAACTATTCATTTATTACTACAAACAGCAGGATAATGAGACAGAGAACAAGATAACCTCCCCCCACCCCTCCCTCTTCCCAAGCTTAACATTAGCTCTACTACCTTCCCCTCCCTGAGCGGCACAGGGGGAAAGAGGGAATGGGGGTTGCGGTCAGTTCATCACATGTTGTTTCACGCCGCTGCTTCATGGTTGGGGGAAGAACTCCTCACATTCCTCCCCTGCTCCATCGCGGGGTCCCTCCCATGGGCCACAGTCCTTTGTGGAACTGCTCCGGCGTGGGTCATCTCTTCCACGGGGTGCAGTCCCTCTAGAACAGCTGTCCCAGCGGGCCCTCCACGGGCCACAGCTGCCTTCAGGCATCCACCTCCCCCGGTACGGGGTCCTTCACAGGCTCCAAGTGCATCTCTGCTCCTCCGTGGACCTCCATGGGCTGCAGGGGGACAACCTGCTCCACCATGGTCGTCACCACAGGCTGCAGGGGAATCTTGGCCAGGAGCCGCATTACTCCTGCCCCTCCTTCTGAACTGACCTTGGCGTCTGCAGCCGTTCCTCACAACAGGCTGGTAGATGTCTCTCAGGATCTTTTTTTACATCTTATTCACTTTTCATCTCCTTTCCACTACTTGCAGCCAGGCTGGACCGAGTCGGGCCCAGTCAGCTGCCTGGCGAGAGGCCAGAGGGTGAGGCCTGCAAGGCCCATGAGGCCTGCGCCTCCCCCTCTGTGCCTCTGCCCCCGCTCAGCTTGTTCACATCTTCTCTTCTCTCTCTTTTTTTTTTCTGTTTTCCCATTCTTAAATACGTTATTGCAGAGGCGTTATCACGGGACATTCTGCTACCAATCGGCTCGGCCTTGGCCAGCAGTGGGTCTGTCCTAGGCCTGGCCAAGTCCCCTGAACAAAGGGGAGCGACTTCTAGCAGTTTCCTACAGAAGCTACCACCTTAGCCCCCCCGCTACTAAACAAAACCACGACAGCTAATAAGTCCAATCTCCTTACAACTTGCACTTGATTTTTTTCCTTTCTCAGTCCTGCTGCTGGCAATTCAGACATTTCCCTGACACTTTCCAAGGTGCTTTGTCTTTCCATTTCATAGAATAGTTACATAATACTGGCCAACAAGAAAGATTTTTTTCCTTTAGATTCACTGTTAGAAGATGACTTGCACTTCTCTTTGGAACAGGATCATCAGGCTCTGTTAGTTTATTAAAGCTGTAATAAATAGAAAATAGTAATCCCGTTCAATCCATAAGCAGTCCCCTTAATTCAAGAACATGTTTGCATGACATGAATAAAAAACAGCAATAAAGAAAGGACAATGTTGTTGGCACTGTTATTTTCTCAGACAAAAATTTAGCAAAATGCTGTCAGTCAGTCTCACCTCTGTGCATGGCAAGATCATGGAGTCGATTCTCCTGAAAACTACGCTAAGGCACCTGAAGAAGGCATGTTAAGGCATGGAAAATAAGGAAGTGATTGGTGACAGCCAGCATGCCTTCACTAAGTGCAAGTCATGCCTGACCAATTTGGTGGCATTCTGCGATAGCGTTATACAGAATTGATCGATAAGGGAAGAGAAACTGATATCATCTACCTGGACTTGTGCAAAGCATTTGACAGTGTCCTGCACGGCATCCTTGTTTCTAACCTGAAAAAACATGGATTTGGTGGATGGATGATTTGGTCAACAAGGAAATGGCTAGATGGCTGCACTCGAAGAATTGTGGTCAACAGCTCGATGTCCAAGTGGAGACCTGTAATGAGAGGCCTTCCTCAGGGACCGGTATTGGGACCAGCACTGTTTAACATCTTTGTCAGCAATATAGACAGTGGGATCGAGTGAACCCTCAGCAAGTTTGCCAATGACACCAAGTTATGTGGTGTGGTCAACATGCTAGAGGGAAGGGATGCCATTCAGAAGGACTCTGACTGGCTGGAGAGGGGGGCTCTTGGAAACTTCATGACGTTCAACAAGGCCAACTGCAAGGTCCTGCACATGGGTTGGGGCAATCCCAAGCACAAATACAGGCTGGGCACAGAATAGGTCAAGAGAAGCTCTGAGGAGAAAGACTTGGGTATGCTGGTGAATGAGAAGCTCAACATGAGCCAGCAATGTGCACTTGCAGCCCAGAAAGCCAACCACATCCTAGGCAGCATCAAAAGCAGCATGTCCAGCAGGTCGAGGGAGGTGATTCTCCCCTTCTATTCCACTCTCATGAGACCCCCACCTGGAGTACTGCATCCAGGTCTGGAGCCCCCAAAATAAGAAGGACACGGATCGTTTGATATAGTCCAGAGGAAGGCCATGAAGATGACCAGAGGGCTGGAGCACAACTCCTATGAAGACAGGCTAAGAGAGTTGGGGCTGTTCAGCCTGGAGGAGCAGGCTTCAAGGAGACCTTATTGCAGCCTTTCAGTACCTAAATGGGGGTTATAAGAAAGATGGGGAGAAACTTTTTCACGGGGCCTGTTGCAATAGGACGAGGCGTAATGGCTTTAAGATAGAAGGAGGTAGATTGAGATTGGATATAGGGAAGAAATGTTTTACATTAAGGGTGGTGCAACACTGGAACAGATTGCCCAGAGAGACATTATTTGCCGCATCCCTGGGAACATTCAAGGTCCCATTGGACTGGGCTCTGAGAAGCCTGATCTAGTTGAATATGTCCCTGCTCCTTACAGGGGACAGTGGACTAGATGACCTTTAAAAGTCATTTCCAACCCTAACTGTTCTATGATTCTCACAAAAGAAAGGTTTAAATACATAAGCAGTGAGATTCATAGTGATCTTCCCTCAAAATACACGTGTGTCTCACTAATATGTGTTCCTCTTCTCTTGGCTGGTTGCACGCACACTGTGCATGTGTAATCATTTGACATGATGGAGAGTCTGACACAGCACCGGACTTACTAGTATTCTATAAATTATTAAATAATTACAAGGGTAGTAAAATTTTACCTGACTTGCTGATGTTGTGGACTCCTTATAAGGAGATTTTGTAGTGGAAGAGTAAAAACATAGATCAATGTACAGAAGTAAAGATAGTACTGATTAATACCAAATTAATTCAGTTGGAAACAAAGGCAAGCTCTGTCTGCAAGAAAGAAGCAAAAGTCTGCTCATTTTATCTTCACAGTTACTTTGTGTCTTACCATCAGAGCATCTTGATGACTCAGACAGTAATACACTTATGCTCACAAAACCCCAGAGACAGGGAGAAAATTCTTTGGAAAACATACCTCAAATAGCTATGGATATAATATAGGAAGCCTATGGCAAAAGCAGAGCAGAAGTGATACGCTGAATCCTAGTGCAATACCTTAAACATGCCTTCATCATATAAAAATAACAAGCAATTATCACTCATATAAAGACTGAATTTTTAAAACCATACACTCTATCTTGACACATATGTCATATAAATATTAAGTAAAAATTTCCATTTTATTTCCAAATCTTTCATTCCTACTGGCAATAATTTTAATATCAAAACTTTTTACTTTCTGGTTTTCCTTAAAAAGTCGACTTCTCCTCATCCCTTTCTACCGCCCCATACCCATTAGAATGCATGAAAATTATTGTTTCACAACTGATGGACAAGTCATTGAACTCATCTGTTGTTTTCCTTGAACAAGTACATAAGCAACCATATAGCCAAGAGAAATAGTTTTGAATTCTGGAAAACTTTATTTTTTTTCCTGCTTGCTTCTAGAGTAATCTATAAGAGTTATTACATAAAAACCTTTGTATAGGGTTTTTTTCAAAAGAAATATTTTAAGTGAAAAATCTGAAGTGTTGTTCTAGCCTTAAGAAAATGAAGAACTGCAAATCTTCATGGGTACCACTTCACTGTCAGATGTATTATTGGAAAAATTATCATTTGAATAGCCTTGTGATGCGGAATAATTTGTTTCTTCTCTGTGAAATTGTTCAGCATTGACAGACTTATCACAACTCCTGCTTCACAACCGCTGGAGATGGATCAGTTAATCAATGGTGTCCAAATCGTGAATGTTCTCATTCTTCTGCTAGCTGTCAAGTCAAATGTACTCTTGTACCTATGGGGTTAAGCACTATGGAGACAAAATGCACCTGCTCTTTTCAAAAGAGACTTACTTCATAGGACCAGGAGCTGATAGAAAGACAGCTATTTATCAGGAAACTCAGATAACTCTTTTCTGAATCTAAACTGTTACGACTTGATTATTTAACTATTCTTAAAAAACTGCATGAATCTATACCAGTGACTGTATGAACAGCTCTATGAGTACAGTAATGGATCAATTGGTAGACAGCATGTTCATAGAGCATCTAAGTCATGTGCAAAGACAATAGTGGAAAAACAAGGAGAAAGTCAGCAGGAATAAAGCAACCTATTTATTAACTTAAACTTTTTAGACTTAAATAGTATTAGATAAAAACAAGACAGTGCTATCTCTTTACTACATTTTTCCTTCTTAAACAGCTAAAACTAAGTAACTACAAGGGAAGCCCACTCCTCAAGAGAAAAAAAAAAAGGCAAAAAGGAAAAAAACTTAAGAAACAAACTAACAATATTTAATATACTGTTCCTAAAAATAAATAAACCAGCAAAGCAAATCCCCTAACAGTACCTTATATTCACAATTTCTTTGTCTTGGAATGAATATGAAAAAGAATAAATACTAAAGATCTCCTAATAAGGAAAAAAAAAAAAAAAAAGCAAGCACCATCTGAAAGCAGTTCAGCTCTTCAGCTTGTATTTTCATTCATGGTCATGTATGCACCTAACAAACTTTGGACACATTCATGTCCTTTCAGCATTAGCAGAAGCACTTCAGTCACTTCTTGCATCACTTTGAATTCACAACTATCTCAAAGCGTGTGGTGAGAGTATGTCATGCTAAAATTGCCCAGCATACGAACTTTTGAGTCTAAGATTTTAACAGATTAAAAAATGCATGATTTTATTATCCCTATGATTAAATAATGCTTTCTTTTTGACATAAAGCATTTTATTCTATTTATTTCCAAATAAGAAATAGATAAAGATCCTAATCAGCAAAGTCTCTCAAGAACATGCTCCTTTTTTTTCTTACTGTCAAGGTGCCGGGAGCATCAGAGGCTCCCCAGGTGGGTGACAGCAGGGCCTGGCAGCCAGGGCACATCCCACCCCCAGACAGGAACATGGCAGTTGAGGGGCACTGGCACAGCCCCAGTCCTGGACACCAGGCACCTCTCTGGGGACATGGGCGTATGGGTGAGCCTGGCTTTGCAGAGCCAATGGCCAGACAAGGCAGGGCTGTAGGGAGCTGGAGACCAGCCCTGCTGCAGAACAGCCCCTGGGGTGGGGGCTGATGGCTCTGGGGGCTGCAATGGGGTCCTGGGCTGTGGGCAGGGTGAGCAGAACTCCAGGGGTCTGACATGGGGTCCTGAGACATGGGTAGGGTGGGGTGAATCCCATAGGGTGGGCAGGGACAGTCAGGGCTGGCAGCACCTTCAGGGCCATGACGCTCGTATATTAAATATACTATATTAAAGTAGTAACTTTAATATATGCACACATCCTGCATAGACTCAAAGTTCTGCTTAAAAATCCAATGGTCCCACAGGCACAGTGCTGATCTATATCCAAATATGGAGGTTTTAGCCTGGGAGTTTTTGGGTAGGGGAAACTTTCTGAAAGGGTGGTTAAAGTAGGACTTCAGAGACTTGTTCAGAATTTGTATGCATCCAGCAACTAGGCCACTGACAGGATCAACTAAACTCCTTCCAGGGCACGGTGTGTGAATCCAGCATTACCAGAGAGCATTAGGTACAGAGTGTTGACCTGCACGAGGACTAATATGGTGTCTTGCAGCACAACCGTGCTACTGGACGTGCACAGTAAACCCACCACAGCAAACCTCTGCTGTGCAGCATCTGTTGTCTCTGGAACAGAAAGTGTCCTCAATTTGAGGCTGAACAGAATAAAAAGCATGACGGATCACTGATATTTCATGAGATCCATCAGATTTTCATGGCTGAGTGGAAACTCTTCATAAAAAAGAGACACCAACAGGAATAAATATGGCTTGTATCCTGTTGTCTCACCAGAAGTGGTTAACAGTGTCAAGAAGAATCATGGAGAAGAGAGATTACTTCACAGGGAGACAACTGGCTGAAAGAAGGAAAGGTGATTTCTGAGGTGTAAAAAATGTAGGACATTTTAATACCAACCAGAACCAGAAAGTGGAAAAACATAGCTGCTAGACGCAGAACCAAATTGTGACAATATTATTCTTCTACAGACAAGACCTTATATCAAGTGCTGCAGATAAGACTGCAACAATACTTGCTGGAGAGCTACATGGCAAATTTTAGTATACAGGAAACGTATACTCTTGTTTCAGGACTGGATGAATCAAGACCAGCACAGGGGCAATCATCAGAGCAGCTACCCTGAAACTGAAATATCACATTTAGTTATGCTTTCCAGCTTGGTTGACTTTTTTGCAAAGGGCCTTGGCAATCTCCACTTAGAAGTTTTCCCTCCACACGCGGGTGAACACTCTGAAACCTTAACTGCAGAAGGAAAGGTCTTTCTAATTGACTTACTTGAAATGATACAACAATCTCACTTTATCCAATATGCACACTAAGCAGAATATTCTAGCTCCAGTTCCAGTTTAAAACATTAATGCATACAAGAAGATCCTTCTAGTTCTACAGTTCTTTATGCTTTCACTTATTCAGAAAGAGACTGCTGTTTTGCAGAAATTCTGATATATCATTGAGTTTTGTATATAGAAATAGATGTGGTTGTGAGTTTAGCCTGAGTATTATAATTCATTTCTATTTTCAAGTAGAAAATCCTGTTTCGGTATCATCCATGTCCATAACTCCAATAAAAAATTACACCTCAGTTTCAAGTATAACCATAGCTGGGACTGTTTACTGTGATTTTTTTTTTTTCAGTATTATGAACCATACCTACAAGAAAGTAAATTATGACAACAGTTAAAACCAGGTAAATTACACTAGCACAGCCAAATCAAGATTATAGATGTGTAATCTTTTTTTTAACTTTTAATTCCAGAGTGACTAAGATATGGTAGCTTCTGTTTATCAGATTTACTGACATGATAGTTATTAAAATATTCTATCATTCAGAACTAGAAAAAAAGCACAAATCCAGGGCATTGAATCCAAATACTCAGAATTTTAGGTTGAGGTTGAATTGTTTCTTAATATAAATTCTTTTTGTGCTTTCAGTTACGGGTCAGAGCTAAAATCAGAAGTCTAAACATCATCCAGATCCAACTGTCAATGCATGCTTCAATTCATCTATGCTTCTAATAACAAAATACATTTGATAGTAAAATATATGAAATGTTTTAAACCTCATATTGCACCACAGTATGTGCTCGTCACCTTCGTATCAAAATGTACATTTCACTCTTGCCTATGAGTCAGTGGAAATGGAGTTAATTCACAGAACAGAAACGGGAAAAAAAAATCACATCAGTGTCAATTGAGATCACCAGTTGTCAACTGAGAATTTTATCATCAATCTCAAATTTTACTTTGACTTATTCCACCAAAATAATTTGATCAAGACTCAGCTGTACTTTGAAGAATTTATTTTTCCTTGAACCTATTTTCAAGAGAATAGGAAGAATCTTAGAATGAAATATTTTCTACTTCTGACTGCTGATGCATAGGGTTAGATTTAAGTAAGTTTTAATGTCATGAAAGAAAGTCAGAAATCTCATTCAGTAAGCACAATGATGATCATTGGGCTAGAGAGGAGCTTTTGCATTTCTGCATATTTGCATGCTCTGCATGCGCTCCAGCAACTCAATGTCCTAGACACTAGACCTATTCATATTCTGATATTAATTCAGAGATGAAAATCACATGTGCTTTCTAATTGGGCAATAGGACTTGGAGCAGCGATGTCATTCTGTCCTGTTTAAATGTTTTGAATACTGAAGAAACTCCATTTCACCTTCCCCAGGGGATCTCTAGTCTTTTATAGTCTCTATCCTGGGAATGATCTTTTTTGCCAAGTTATGATAAGGAAGTGTTTAATGCCAGAGAGAAAAGCTGAGAGGACAAGCTAACACGCAACCAAAAGAATTGCCAACCTCTACAAGCTCCACCACTGCTCCCTATTCATTCAAGGTAGACCTTAGTGACAGCATCCTGACTTACTACCATCAGAAGGTCTCTAATAAAACACATATAGAACAAAAATTGTCAACCTGCTCTTCCCCTGAGGTAGTCCCACATTATCTTATGTTCCCCTTTACACTCTTTCAGTAACTGAATGTGATAGTAAGAATAGCAGGACAGTGATGTTTAAGACTCATAGAACTACTTCGTATTTTCCTGGCTACTGTCAAAATCATATACCTCATCATGCAATTAAAATAGATCCCTGAAAATTGAGTTAATAATAGAAACACATTTAAAATAAGGCCTACTTCCTTTGCGGACGGGCCGTTCCCTCCCCCTTGGCTTGTCCCTCTGTTTTGGTTCGCCCCGCCTTCTGCTCGGCGGGCCGCTCTGATTGGCTGTCGGCCCTTCACTCACACTCCCCTCCCCTCCCCGGTCGCCCCAACCACTCTTCTCCTTCTTGTCCTCCTCCCCTTCACCTTTGTGTGCGCTTGTTAGCCCTAGCGCTTCTTCTTTGTTCCCACCGGGGACATCTTCGCCCCGCCCTCCACCCTGGGGTTCAGAGCCATTATGAGGCGCATAAGGTGGTGGTCTCGCCCGGGCTTCAGCGCCCCTGGCTTCCTCAGTTAACCCACCCCAGAAGGACAGTGCGCACTTCTGTGCCTCCGTAATCCGGTCAGGGTTCGGGGATTGAGGGGGCAAGGGGTTCAGGGGTAGAAGGGAGCGTGTCGCCCTCTTGTAAGTTTTTGGACTCCATGGAATCACTGCCGTTTGTGGGGTGCGGAGTCTGCGTAGCTGCCCTGACTCCCAATTTCGGAGTGACTAACAAACAGTCACTCGCTGCCCTCCAGGTTTCCTGCTCTTGTAAGGCCTTCTGCAGGGCCTGTACGACTTTCCCCCACGACTTAAGGTTTTTCCCACTACCCGAGGACATCGTCTCCTCAGCTAATGCTTTAGTGCATTTATCCCACACTTCGGGGTGGAGAATATCCACCGGCTGGTCAATGACCCCAATTTGTAAAAGCCTTGCAACTGCGAGAGTAAAATCTTTGGGCTTACAATCAATACCCCACTGCTTATGTAATTGTGATACGACCTTCACAAGGGCTTCCATCCTCCTTGTTGGTCCGGGAGTGTCCTCCCCGCCGGGCTGGTCCTGCCGCTCCGGCTGTCGTTCACCCGTCCAGGCGACTTTCCCGGGTTTCGGCACCACTTGTTGCCTTTGTTGGCGTGGCGACCTGGTTCAGGAACGGCATGGCGACCAACCACAGGCCGCTCGGTCCATCAGCTCACTGACACCAGTGTGGTGGACGGCAAATGGCATTTATTGAGGGGTAACACGAGCTTATATAGCTTAGGTTTACAACGTTATTTCCGTCTGCTTGCATCACAAACTGACCGCTGGTCATCAGGAGAGAGAGACCCTATCTTTCCGTACAGCGTGATATCTTCCAGTCGCCAGACCCTAGCTACCCACAAGACACAAAAATAAATAAAAGGAATTAGTATTTTTCCATCACTATTGACATCATAAACATCTGTTGTAAGCACTCCTTGGCTGAATGGTTTCTGATTCTCCTGCTTCCAGAAACAGATCAACACAAATTAATATTAACGGTTGCAATTGAATTAGATCTATACATTTCAGGTAGGAGCAACTTGACAGATGAAGCAAGCAACTCACTTCAGGTTTCTCAGAAACTCATACTTAAGAATTTCTCTCTGAATTTCTCAACCTTGTTCTTGCCCTAAACTCAATTTATCTTTCCAGTTTCTACCAAATAACTTTCAAAATCTCCTTCATTCTCCCCAGTAGTTCAGTACATACTCACAGCACATAATCACGTAGCCTATTAGGGGATAGAAACTTTTTCTGTTTATAAGTGTCTGTGACAAATTTCTGAGAAACTCCAGTCATGCCCCCTATCTAGAAAAGGCCAGATGCTCACAGTAGGTGCTGGATTGTTATCTTGTTTGAAACACCTAACCTCTATGCAGACTTCTCTGGACTTTTGTAATAGGACATAGCAATGCCCAAGGTGACAAGTATTTTCTGTTTGCATAGCCATTCATCAGTTTTCTTGCAAGTTTTATTATTTCCTTACCATTTCCATACTTAACCTGGAGAATCTTACATTTAAAGTTCAAAGTTACAAATATGTAGCTGTATAAATGGGTTTTGCTTCAGGAGTGATGTTGGGATAACACAAAAAGGCAGTACTCCCACCCTTTTATTTTTATGAGTGTTTTTTTTTTGTTATTGTTGTTGTTAAACAACTGCACTGAAATGTAGATAGAAAAAGGAGATTTAACTAAAGGTTGCTGCCTAACATTGGATTCAACTTTTTGTTTATTTGATACAAAACAGACTAAATATTTTAAAAGAAGGAGCTAATTGTGACTTGTCAGAAGTTAATTGTTTAATTTCTACTCTCTAATGAGCTTTTAAATAAAGTAATAGAACCTTAAATGCAATGATTTGGACCTGCTTTTAAGTCTAAATACCTTTTATACAAAACTTATGAACGTAAACCCTGAATAGGACAAGCATTTAATGAAAAGGTAAGTAAAATCATTTTTAGTTAGCAAGAGTTAGAATATTTGACTCAACAAATCACTAATTCAATAATAAAAGACCAATTTAACAGATGTAGCAGACCAATTTTTCATCACTTTGCTTTAAGTTACAACATGGAATTACTTGGAAGATAAGGAAATGATAAGGAAGCAGGTTATTAAAAGAATTGATACTGTTTGATACATGGGTTCAGTTGTCTGCAAAAATAGCACTGGTTAGCATGTGTTTACATTAATATTTGTTGTCTTAATATTTATTTCATATTTTTTTAGATTGTGCTTTCTAATTGGTATCAGTAGTATCTTTAAAATCATTTAATTATTTGGAGTTTTTACTTCACAATTACTCCTTTTGGATCCTGAGTATCAAGTTAATTAAATAAGAACATACTACTTTAAAAGTGCAGTTCAGGCTAAGCACTTCCAGTTTATTAACAAAGTACCATTTGTACCTGCTATACAAGTTAATGTCCTCAGTTCTATTTTTTTTTGCCTTCTGATTCCCTCATTTGCCTTTAAAAAAAATAGCATGTTTCCAGTAAATGGGAGAAACTCAGCACAATATGAAGTACTGCTGTAGCTGATAGCAGGAGTTACTCTCCTCTTTTAGACACACATTCTTCCTTTCTTTCCTTCAATGTCCTACATTTCAAGTTGAATTTATTTTATATAATTTGCATTTTGAATCTCCTTAATTTTTGTTGATTTTTTTGTTGTTGCTGGTTTTTGTTTTTGCTGTTACTCATATCTTTCCTATTCAGTGTACTGGAAATAAAAATTGGACAGGGGACAGAAACTGTACTTCAAGTAGAAGAATTTCTCTGCTTCTTTCCAAACTGGAACAAAACCTAGATATTTAAAAATTCATGGTGATTTTTTTCTTTTACAGTGATAATTTGATTTAGATAATCAATATTTTAATTTTCATAAAAATAAAAATATCCTCAGTCTAAAATCAATTCTATAACTAAAAAAACACCCTAACAGTATTTACCAAACAAGCTGCAAGAGGATTTAATTTCAAAAAGTTAAAGATCAAGTTAGATGACATTTTAGATCTATTTTTAAAATATAGACAGATCCCCTATGGCTATTTTAGGCTAGATTTTCCAGGAGCTAGTTATGTACATCAAATTCAAAGTTACAATAATTTTTCTGACTTTTAGTACAATTTTGGGAAGAATGTGCTCTATCACTGAAGTGCACAGTGCTTCCCAACTATACATTACTGATGATAGCAATCTGTTGTATCTATGGATTATCCTAAGGAGGGTGCTTACAGGTATAGTTGAGTACCTTTTTATTGCTCTAATTGTTGCTGTTACAAATTATGTCAAATAAAAAGAAGAAAGTAGTCACTAAATATTTCAAGGTAGTTTTAGTGACTTGTGGAAATCACTATAACATAACCAATCTAAAATCTTCAAAGTTATTTTAATTTTAAAAATATGAGTGCCTGGAGAGATATAGGACTCTGGTAAAAGTGATTCAATGATACTCAGAAGACATGGTAGTTCAAGCTACAGGCAGTTCCTAAACTGCCAATTAAAAAAGACATTTGGTAAACTAAATTCTCATGTTGCTTTCCCATCTCTGCTCAGCTTGATGGATCCTCCTCTGCCTCAAGATGATCCCACAACAGGTATGATCAGGATATTTCAGCCCTGATCCTGCTCTCGCATACCCGTGACGGATCCCCAGGACTGACCGTTCTAGTTTTAGTTTGACAAAATGCCCTTGCAGGTAATTGCTATGCAAAGTTTTAACTCTGTTGTTAATAGATGCGCCACAGTACAAATCATTAAGGTTTATGTTGATTTTATATATTTTCTTTTTTTTAATGTGATCCATGTGTGGTCTGTCAGAAATGTTATATGAAGAGAGTTTTGCAGGTTTATATATATATATATATATATATATGTTTCTCAGAGTAACTTTGTACTCATATTTCCAAATATTATGGCCAGCTTGGCAAGCAATATTTCTGTGTTTCCACTTTGTCCACTTTACTAATGGAGAGTTCAGCTTAACTAGGGATCAAAACCAGCTGAGATACCGAAGAAATTGCAAAACTCAGAAAAGCCTCCAGAGAGAAAATTATGTGTCTGTAGTGTCTTAGCAGTTGCCTCCTATTTTTTTTTTTTTTTTAAAAAAAAAGAACTGTATTGACCATTTAAACATGAGTCAAATACAGAGTCAAACTATGTGTTTAGTATTAATGGAGTGATTAAGATATTTGCCCTCAGCTCTGTAAAATTTTTTTTTAGTATTCCCCAAACTCACTTTCCAAAAGTGGCTGCTGATATTTGAGAATATTACTTGTTAAACTGAATTTTTTTTTTTATTTTAGCAGATAAACAAAACAAATGCAGTTAAGAAAATTGAGTTCTAAAACTCTTAATTATTTTTATGACAAAAGGAACATAAAGTCTTTTAAGTTATCTCAGTACTTTTGTCTAAGTGAGCTCAAAGAGGAGGTAGAAGTACATAAAATATGCCATATACTTTTTTACTACTATGGTCATTAGTGTTCCAAGATTAATGCATACTTCATTACTTAGAAATTAATGTCATTTACATTTTAACGGGATTTTATCTGTTTTCCTCATCCTTTCTCTTTCTATAATATTCAAGAGCTAAAGCAAGACAGGGAAAGAGAATTATAAAAATCAAATCCATTCACTCCTATAATTTAAATTTCTTGTTTCTTATTAGATAAAGCATATTCTGACACATCAAGTTCATCAGATGACAGGATACCAGTATAGACAATTGTTTTATCTCCAAAATTATTTTTACTAATTGATATGGAATATTCTTCATTTATAGTACTCATTTAAAAATTGTTGTCCTAAGATCACCCTCTCGAGAAACGAAATTTCTCATTCTCAGTTGTACACAGCAATCACACATTACCTTTAGCATTTTGCATATTTTTGTAACAGACGTAAAGTATGTCATCAAATACATTCATTAATATCTGCTTTGTAAAACTGGGGTATAGAGCAAACTTACATTTTTTTAGTATCAACATTCACTTTTATGCTGAGAGGAAAAGTATTTGAAGGAAATGAATGCTTCATTTCATAAAAACCAGAATTTTAATCTTCTGTACTCTGATCTATTATAAAATCTCTTTTGTAACTCTTAAATCAGCATCTACTCTTCTATAAATTCTTAATATAGAACTTCCATTTCTAATAATATCAGTAATTTGAGTTACAAAAGAAATTGAAAATCTGCACTTTATACCTCTGGGCATGAAATTCTATAATTGCAAGACCTATCTCTGTATAAATTTTTTTTTTATCTTCAAAGAATCTGGAGGGAATGTACACTGATATATCAAAACTATGTTTCTTTAATAAAAGAGAGATCTTATCTTGAAAGTATAATCTCTATTTTAATCTAGTATATTCTCTAATATTATACAGTGGTGCTCAACTATCTTGAAGATGGATTTTAATAGGACCAATATGTCTGTCTTAACTGTTAAAAATTAATAGCCCTTCTTATCTAGCCATGGCCCTTATGATGAAGAGGCAGTAAGGATTATCTATAAGGGGAATTATTGTACTTTTTAAAAACTGTATTAATTCTGTAGTGTGCCATATATAATCAGTCAACGGTAGTTATTGCTATCATGAACTTGTCAGATACATTTTTTATTAGTCCTAAACATATATGAAGAAAATTAATCAATATCCAATATTCAAAAATAAGTATACAAGAGGTAAGTTAATTGTTTTCTATTTCTTTTTTTTCCCCGTGTGTTTAGTGAAAATTAGAAGGATTTCTCGTATTTCTCTTAAAAGAAACCAATATTTCACACATTTCTGAGACAAAAAAAAAAAAGCATTTGGGAGGTAGAAAAGGTAACCTGAAGGGGGGAAAAAAATGAAAGGATTTTTTAAAAGGATATAAAAGACAATGAGAGTTTTGGTATTTTTTAAAATATTAAATATCACACCACTCATCTGTTCTGATTATATTTCATGCTAACTTTTTAATAAGACTAGGATTCATCAATACTTTATTAATTTTAAAGTGAGTTTTGAATTTCACCTACTGCCTCTAGTCACTTTTGAATGGCAGAACTCATAGGAGAAACCCATAAATAAGCACAAAATCATGCAGAAATCTAGGCATGTAGGGCTGGATCGTAGGGTTTTTTTGGCAGTCACTTCTAATTGAAATGCTAAATTTGGAATGTTATTATTGTACTTTCTGACAGCAGTGAGCATAATTAGAACAATCCACAACATTCAACCTGTTGGTTTCAGAAAATAATTTCACCAGAAAGCTCAGTTTGACAACACAGGCTGCATGATGTTTTATGTCAAAAGCTATTGAATACTTGTTCTTCACAGAGCTGAAAATGAAGAATATTACCAGATAACTTGGAATAGCTTTCTGAAACTGACAGATAAAAGGATTAAAAGATATTCCATAATATGTATATTTAATAAGAAGTAAGCAGCATGACTGTTCTGGGGAACATTCTATTTCTGCAATAAATCTTCTTGTTAAGAGACATGCAATACTTAGATGCTCTTTTTTTTTTTTCAAGTTATAACATGAAAATCTTGCCCATGGGCAAGTTTAAATACATTTACATAAGTTTAAATTTGAACTTTAAGCGTGATCTCTGTATAAAACATTATATAATGTCATTCTTTACTGTTTAACATCTGATACACAGATTCACTTACATATATACTTCTGTTTAATAATTATTCTGACCTCTATACCTCATCATGAAAGAGACGTGACTTGAAAACGAATTGATCATACTGCAATGTCTGACTTTGGAAATTTATTTCATCTATACTCTCACTCATAGCATTTTCTGTTAAAAATAACAAGCTAAACATAAATAAAAACACAGACAATAAGATAAGTTATATGCAAAGTTTAACACATGAAAGGTCTCCAGAGATTCACATAGAAATAGGTCAGATTAATAAAAAACATTGTAAACTAACAACCACAGTAAATAACTTAGAAGTTGTTAATAGAGGAGGGTCAACTTAATAAAATGTTCTGTGAGCAATTCTCCCATTTCCAGATTTGCAAAGCCTGCTGTTTCAAAATAGGTTAAGAAAAAAAAAGATCCCTTCCAGCCTGAGAGAACACCTGAACATTATGACCATGGCTTCCTTTGCTTTCCTTGGGCCTCTTTCAGATTTTCTGATTCCCTTGCTCTCTTAGTTGCCTTTTTTTTTCCCTTTTGACTGAGATTGTATCCAGTGTATAAAAGAAAGAATTCATGCATGAGAACTTACACTGTGTGCATGAACCAGACCTGTGCAGAACCTCATACCCTGTTTTAGCTCTTCATTGCCCCCTAGTATGACAGTGGCGGGGGGAACATTGACCTATGCAGACAGTTGCACTTAAGGAAGACAGTCATAACGTGGCTGAGGAGCAGCCGTGGACGTTATTCAGAGATGTTGCCAAGTCAGAGTAGCATCACTGGCCAGCTTAGCACTTGGGAGCCCTCTCAGACAATAACTGGATTTTCAACTGTTTGTCACATCTTCCCCTTTACTGCTCATGAAAAAAAAAAGAACTTAAACAAGTACACTGAAAATAAGTGTATCAAAGCTATAGTTTTTTCAGGGCTTTTTTTGGTTTTTTGTTTGTTTGTTTGTTTGTTTGTGTTTTTTTCTTGTGACTTTTCTCAATGGAAAGACGAATTGACAGCTTATATTCCATAGTCACCTAAGTTTCTGAACTTGCACAGTCTTATGACAAGCTAGATTGATTGATTTGATTTGATGATACTTTGCTTTCCTGTTTCTGAGAGTCCTGCCAGAGACATAGATGTGGACACTTCAGTTGTAGGCTGCAGCAGTGTATGATTTATCTTTATTTTTTGAAAGTATCTACATGCTGAATAAATAAAACCAAAACTGTATCAAGTGAAATTACTAGTTGCATGCAGAAACCCAACATATGAGGAAAATGAGATTTAGTGTGTCCTTACAAATATAGTTATTAAAACTTTATTACCATTATCTGTAGAAAGAAAAGATAATGTTACTGAAAATAAAATTTATGCCAGAAAGCATGTATTTGAAATCTAAATACAAATCTCCCAGTAAGAATTTCAGTAGGCATAGGTCAGCTAATAATTTACTAGATCTTTTAGGGAAATTCCCCCTAAAGGCTTAGAAATTTATTTCTTATGTATTTCTTTCTGTGCTACTCAAATAGTAAATTTAAGATTTTCTGACAGCAGCCCAATAAGCTTGAACTTTACAAATACTGTGATACACTGATAGAAGTACAGAAATTGCTAAAGAGAAAGGTTTCCTTTCTTTTTCATTTACCTGATTGTTTCTTCAAGCTTCATCTGTCACCATGGAAAAGCTAGAAATATGAAGAAGAGATAAGGCTTACCATCATTACCATTAAGAATCATGCATATTATTTCTGTTCTGTTTACTTCCTATGCTTCAATGTAAAGAGATGATGAACATAAATGGGGTTGCACCACATCTGTGAGAATTAGATTCTTCAAAATTTTGCCCTAGCTGCCTCCAGGAAATATTTTTATGAGAACCTAAGCTTTGGGAAAAAAAAAAAAATAATCTATATTTCTTACTAGAGATTATAACATTTTAATCTCATTAGAAAATACAAGCACAGCACTGTACCACATTCTGTGCAATTTATGATCAGCAGGAGAGGATACAGGATGCAGTATTGACATGGTCTTTTTGGATGATCTCAGTAGCACACAAGTAAAACAGCTTATGAAAGAAACTAGCAAGGTTACCTAAAAAAAAGCATCTCAACAATATGCAAAAATATAATTAGCCAGAGCACATGCATTTTCAAGATAACAAAAAGTAGAATATTTACCTTGAAGACTACTAGATGTATATATCAGACTTTGAGTAAGAACAAAAAGGATCTAATTCATTGTTTCTACAGATTATGCAAAAACAGTTAGCATTTAAGTCACATATGAATATATTGTTGTCTCTTTTTGGACTTGTACTAAAATCTGTATTAAAATCTCAAATACTTCAAATACTGCAGCCTTGTAGTTACATATAAACTTTATGTGGCCTTTCTATAAATAACATTTTATTGAAATACATATGCATGATATTTTTTGTAAAAAAATTTTGTATAATTCCACTTGCTGTCACTGCTACTAAGTCAACTGTCTTCAAATGTTCCCCACTGGTACTGCTGATCTTTAGGAGCTCACAACAAGTATTACAAAGCCACAACATTGCCTTCCTTTGGATCTTGCCTTAAAATTCATCTCATGTCATGTCTGCAAAACACTTCAGTAAATGCTCCATTGATTTCAATAGTATTTGTTTAATATCCCACTCATTTGTCTTGTGTATTTACTATACTAAAATTTCTGTGGTATTCTGTGTGATTCGTTTACCAATGGACATTGCTTTTAAGTCATTTTTGCCTATGTCAGAAAATCTTTCTATACACATTCCCTAACACACTGGGAACCTCATTCCTTCAGTCCTGACATGTATTTTTTAGGATTACTACAGACCGAATTATTATCAGAAAGCAGTCTATTAAAATTAATGATTTAAAAGAAGGATACAGCAGTATACAGCTACTGTATTCTCCAGAGTTTAAATTTCAAATATTACCCTCTTACACACAAAAGGACATTCTTCTCTATTTGCATTAAAAAGTGGGCAAAAAATCAACCTATTAGTACTATGTGCTAATTTTATAGAAAAACAGTAATAAAAAAAGTTCTTTACTCGGGCACTAAGAAATCTAGGGTTTTAATTTTTCTTCTGTTCTTTAAGTTTAATTATTGTGTGCAATACCTTTGTTCTGAATCATTGTCACAAAAAGCTTTTATTAACAGATTGATGCTTTTGTCCTCTTGATCAATACTAAGCACTCCGTGCACAAATATATATCATCCCAGATATCAATCTGTGCATTTATAATGATATTTGTTTCCTGTAAGACGCATTTATGAACATGTAATTGAAACTCCTTCCTCCAGCTATATTTACAAAAGTTGCCTTCCAATAGCTTCACTGAGATAAAGAAGTGCATAAAGTCTGTCTGCATAAGTAAGTAAGCAGAAAAAAGAAACTGTGGACTAGGCAGTAAGACTCCCCATGCTTATCTTATATGCATATATACATATATAGGCATGTGTGCATGTGCATGTAAAAAATAAAACTACAAAAAAAATAAACACAGAAAGTAATTGAAGTAACTGGGATATTATTTTCATAAGTTAAGCCTTGGTATTTTTGAACATTCAGACACCTGATAGAATTACGTAGACTCGCTGAAGATAAAGATACTGCCGTGTTACAAGAGGTGCTGACATACATACTTTGCTCTTCTCTGTAACAGTCGCTGTTATTTGGTTCTTCAGAACAAGATGAATTTTATAAAATAAATATTACATGTGGCAGTGAGAGACAAAGGGAGTTTTCTAAATCCTTGCTCATAACCACTGGTGCTCATTTATTAGGCAAGGGAAGAGAGGAGGAAGAAAGGAAATGGTAGAGCTACAGATATCCTCCATTATAAATTGCAACAAAATATCAGTATCTCCATATATGATAATACAGATGATCTATGTGATACAAGACTCTAAATTGTAGTTTAGCATTAGCTGAAGACACTGACTTATGTTTCACTGCATTAAACTTAGACTGTTCTGAATACTGTAGCAGAACATTTCCAAAAGAAATCTAGACATTGTCAAGCACTATAAGCTACAAAGCAGTAATACATCACAGGAAAAGACAAAGGCATCACTTTCCCTAGGTCTTCGCAGTGTCTAAGATTTGTCAAGTAATACGCCCAGAAGTCTCAATCCTCTGTTCCTTCAGTTCCTTTTTTTTTTTTTCAAATTACTTCTCATTACACAGAAATCATGACACATTTTTTTTGTCTTTTATCTCCTTACCAGAGAAAAATCAATGCTAATTCCTGTGAAAAATTGAATCAAAGCTCCTTTACTGAAGCCAAGACACCCAGATCAAGATCTATTTCTAAAAATTGAGTCAGTTGTTTGTTAGATCAGTAATAGAATTCTCCTAGACTTATTTTTTTCTTCCTTTTTCTCATATAATTTTCACAGTATGAGGTAAGAGTTTAATAAATTCAAAGTACAAAAAGGCTTATAATGAACCTGTCAAAGGGCTTGCTTGTAATTTGCCTGAAAGGATATTATTTCCTGAGAATGTGGTTCTGTCTTCATATAATTCTTCCTCAGACGCTCAGTGCAGAGACCTGAAAATGGATGTTGACAATTTTGAGTAACATCCACGGGTAGTAGAAATCATAATATGCTGGCTGAAATACCTCAGGGTAAAGATGAGGTATATATCAAGTTCACTTTGCAGAGAAAAGTGATTTTTTTTTTCCTGAATTTTTTTTTTTCTGAGATGGTATAAATGTATTTTTCTAGTTGTTAACATGTTTTTAACACAGTTTAACTACTGCTGTTCGCGTTAATGCTATCAGCTTTTAACTGGTTTTGCTGGGATATTCATCACAGTAGTAGCATTGGTATAAGAGCTGAGTTGAACAAATACTGTATTCCTCAACTCATTTTACATAGGCAGATATTCAACAGGTGTATGAGTCAAGGATTATTCCTCACTACCTCCTTCAGTGCAACACTTTGTCCAGAGAGTTTCTGGGAGTAAGTCTGGTGCTTCTTTCCCTAATGGCTTCTGTAGGGAGTAGAATAATGGGGAGATTATCTGATTTAGTGCAGACTCCTTATATTTTGTAAACTCTGGCTTATACTCAGCAAGAAACAGAACATGACTGCTTGCCCTTGAAATTATAGCAAGAAGGATCCATCTCTGATTTCCTTTTGTTTAAAAAAAAAGTAAAAGAATACAATACTTTTTTTCTGTATTACTTCCAGACGTGATGCATGTTGAGTCTGTTTCTACCTGCCTGCATCTGTTTGTTTCTGAAAATAATGGGATACTTTGTGTCTCTTCTGTTTCCTCAACCATTTCTTGATTGCTTTTGGAACTAAGTCTAAACAGCCATTCTAGGATCTTGTAGTCATCCTTTTGTGAACACTCAAATCAGACCCATATAATACAGGTCTGTATAACGAAAAGTAAAAACTCCTCATCTTCAGTAATGCAATTAACTTGTTTCCCTTTTAAACCATATAACATTGCTATTGTTAATGCATACCTTAAAAATGTAATTCTTGGAAGTCATATTACATGCTATTTCATAAATTTAGACACTAATTGCTCAGGCATTTTGATGTTCCTTCATACTGTTCCTTGCGTATTATTTTTTTTTACTCATTACAGGCTTGGTATGTGGTGTTTGTGCCACAATATACCAAAAAATGTTGTAGAAGTTATCTCTTCACAAGATGTATTGAAATTTAATGTAGATTTAACCTATAGGACAGAATCAGCAGATCTAGCGCCATACTTAAATATTTACAATATAGATCAGCTTCAAATGTGTTGTCAGCACTATGAATATATTTTCTTAATGTAATATGTTTCCTTCTAGTCTATATTTTGTTGATTTCATGAAGATAATTTTTACAAACTTCATTTTTGATGGCTTAGTGGCCTTTTTGGAAAATCACTACTACTGAAAAAATGGTTGCCTCATTTTCTGGTCTCTAGACACCGAGCAATTCAAAGCAATCCAATGACTACACTGTAACTATAGCTGTTTATTACTAGTGTAACTCTGAGATTTCATTTAGTATCTTATATAGAATAGCAGAATAGGAGATTATGACTGATAATACACTAATAAACAAAGCTCATTTCAGAAACCAAAATTAGACTGTTGATGTGATCTAATCTTGTGCAAGATTTTTCAATATTTGGGGAATATTTTTATCTCATGTTCTTATTTATAAAGATGTGTGGATAATCATAGTAAGAGAGAATACAATATATTGAGTTCTGCAATGAAATTTACTCTAGTATTAATGTACTATTTTTCCATATTGCTTGCCAGGCACCTGGAAAGCTATCCAACGTTCATTATAATGTATCTGTCCTGACAGAATGAAATACTGTAAACCTTTTTTCAAGGTAACTTCAAAGATTTGACAACTGTCAATACAAAACACACAAATCTGTCTGAACATTAATGATTGAGCTTCTGACAAGGTTATATTCTTTCTTTACAGGAGCCTCCACTGATCCCTCAGTTGAGAAAAAAATATCAAACACTGTTCCTGAATACTGAACCAAATCTGCTGAGGTCAGAACATGCCTAAGACTGTTTGGAAAATGCTTTAGATCATCTAGTACAGTCAGAAAGGAAATGATTGTATGGGACAACATAAGTCTTCTAAAAAATAGTTTTGTATTTTTTTTTAATATACTAGAAGGTAAGTAATAGTGAAAGTTTATTTCTCATAGACCTTCTTGCAAAATAAAGTCACCTGAGTAAAAACATGATTGAACTCTAAAGAATGTTATTATACTGTGCATTGATGGAATATTTCAGCTGGGATTTTTGTCTCATGGGTTGCAAGATTAAAAAAAAAAAATGCAGTTAAATAGCAGGGAGAAAAAGTATTAAAATATATTATGAACAAATCCACTGTTCTGGGTAACATAATTTCTCAAGTAACTGTACCATATCACACCACACTATTTCTTTCATAACAAGTCATTCTCCATGAAGGCAACCTTGTAAGTCTGTTAACTAAATGGTTGCTTTCTTTGTTCTCTAGAACAAAGGAAGTAAATTTCTCTTCCCCTCCCTCCTGCCCCAACCTTGTATTCCGCCAACTGAAGGAAGCTGTGCATATCCTTCAACTCTTCCTCTGCTTCGTCAAGCTATCTTCTGATCAGGACAGGGGCCTGCTAACCATTTCTGGACACAGATCTTTTTGGTAATTATGGCCTTTGCTGGGGTCATCTTACTGTTTCCTTTTCCTCACCCAAATAAAAATGACTGTCAAGTTTGTCTCACCTATAACCCCTCCTTAACAGGAAAAAGATAGTTACCAAGTCACGTGGACTGGCTTGTCTACTTCCTTCCACCAGATGATTCAAAGACTTATGTCCATTTCCAGACAGTGTTAGTACTACAGTCGTCTGGTTTCTGTGTTTGGTGGGCTCAGCTATTATTGCTAAGATCTACTGCTACCATCTCCTTAATATTAGATGAAGAATAGTTGAACAGTTTATAGCTCAGTAGTTTACTAAGCCACTAATTGTAGGTGATTGGAATGACACACCACAGAAAAGCATTTTTTTTTTAAAGATATTTGTATCCAGAGCATTCTCATCATGTTTTCTGATATTACTATTTACCACTGGAAATAACTGCATTTCCAACACTCGGCTTTTCAAGTTATCAATGGCAAATGGCATTATTTTAGACTCCTTTAGATATGTTTAATTGAGAGATCAATGTACCTTCTTGTATCCCATCCATCAGCGAAATACTACAATTCTCTAAAAGTTCATAGTTCTTATAAACCAATCAGAATACAGATAAACATTTTCTAGTTTATTTTTAAAACTCAGACCTTGGTAGTCTTTCCAGAATGTATATTTCCCTCTCCCAATGAGAGCTGTTTCAAAATTTTTATTGTCCCAAAAGAAATAAAAATATAACAATTGACTCGGTCACATAGGAGGAAAGTTAATTGTATGGACTTTCAGTTGTAACCATTTAACTTTTAGCATGTGGAACAATCTGTTGCTCATTCTTTAGCACTAGGTAGTGTGATTTAGAAAGTATTGGAATGATCTGTAAAGCTGTTCATGCAATCAAACTAATGGATTACTTGTGCAAACATTGCAATAATTTAGTTCTTTAATCACAACCAAATTAATCAAACACCAAGTAGATTAGGATCACTTGCCCAACCAAAAAAAAAAAAAAAGCACTTTACATAGCTGAATTTAACATTTTAATCAGTACATCTACAGTAGCATGGGAATAGAAAGAATATGAATGTGTTTCCATACACATTACAGAATATTTG
The DNA here is from genome assembly GCF_036417535.1 of Chlamydotis macqueenii. NCBI lineage: Eukaryota > Metazoa > Chordata > Aves > Otidiformes > Otididae > Chlamydotis > Chlamydotis macqueenii. The sequence continues at coordinate 82,466,301 of NC_141557.1, read as the reverse complement.
CTTCACTCTAACAGAAAAGCTCTCCCCAGGAGGGTTTGCTCTGCACAACAATGTTTTCTAACTGCTACAATTATTACTAGAAGTATTATCTGATGAGTACCATGAAGGATAAGGCCAATAAGCGAAATACCTGCTGGAATCAGGTGTGCATCTTTTCTAGTTGGTAGTTGGACTTGTGAAAATCCAAATGCAGAGTATATAGATCACCTTAGCTGCATGTATGTGTTTCTCAGTATCTGAAAGAGGATATTTAAAAAACTTATTTCGACATTAATTTCTGTGATCACTTTGTCTCATTCATTCAGTTCCCTATTCTTCCTCCCACACAAAGTATTTTGTGTTTCACTCATCCACTAAAACCCATGTCCAGTCTATTCATGTCCATCCTCAAGCCTATCTCTCTTTATCTCCTTTCTCTCTTTGTAACATGAGGAGTACCAAGAGCAGCAGCAGCAGAACACTACTGACAAGGACAAGTGAAAGATAGTAACATCCTCAGATGAGCCAATACTGGAACTAAAACTCTCCAACAAGACTTTTGAGTGCCTTTTAGCATGTTCATGATTGTTCTGAAAACTTGAATGTTGAGCAGTGTCATGATTTTGTGGAAACTGTGAAGTAACTAGTGATAGTATGAATTCCAAAGCATCTACTTCTCAGAGCGTGAACTGTGCCTTTTCACGTCAAAACTAGGAGCAGTATTTTTTACTGATCAGGCATTGTGTAAGTTGTTGAAGAGCAGATAAGCAGTTTCTAGTCAAAACTCATGAACAAAAGTCACCATTGTTCCTATGAAGAGCACTGTAATGGAAGAAGACTGATTATTTCACTTGAGACAAAGAGCTAAGTGTACCTTGAGCAGATAAGATACCAAAGACTTTCAACATTTTTATCATGGTAACACCCCTGGAGCAAAAATATAAATTAAGGTCCAGTCTAACATGCTTTTTTAAACATACACAGATGAGACCATTGCCTCAATCAGGGATTAAGAAAAAAGTACATTTGAATAGGAGAGATGTATCTAAAGCAAGACAAAATTGTCATGTATTTTTAACACTTAGCTCCTAGAACCTGTAGCTCCTATATTTGTTTTGTATTTCTGATACAATATGACTATGGGTAGAGAAGGAAAAATGGAAGATACCTGCTAGTGAAAATGCCAGACATCACCACAAGTGGTTTGCTTTTAAACTGTATTTGACCAAAGAGGGAACGAGAAGAATCATTCTGTTAGAGGAAGATACATCGTGCCTCATCCAACAGCAGGTGAGAGGTGAGGCTGCTTCCTCTTCATGACCCTAGATCCAACCAGTAATGATGCTGAAGTTGTATTTCCAGAAGGTATGCACACACAAAGCACATGTATATACTACATATATGCCTTATCTTGTTTGTGACAAAAGTAAAACAGGTACATAGCCCATACTCTTAGAGGAAAATTTATTATGCCAGATACAACAGTCTGACAGAAGTGAGGCTGCTGCAGCTCCATGACCTCATGTCCCCACATGCAATTAGTAAAGAGGCTGAAGATGGATTCCCAGTAGACACACAAACACAGAGCACACATATTACACCACATCTATATATATATCCATGGTCAGCCACATAGATTACAGACACTCAGAGCACTAGCATGAACATGGACAGCACCAAGTCTCATCCTGCTTCCCTCTCTGGCTGGACAGGATGGAAGTCCCCTGGCAAGAACATATATATATTCATATGTACAAGGTGGATCCCTCCAGCTGCTGGGCTTATTCAGTCTGTTCAGTTACTGCTTCCTGGACACCCGTCTCCCCAGCTGTGCTGGCAGCTGGACACAAAAAATCCCTGGTCCAGCTGCTGGTACAGACTGTTGTGCGCATGCACATACGCATGCCCCATCCTCCTACCTAGACCTGGCCGGGACTCCCCTGGTCCCACAGTCAACCCTCCTCCACTCTCAGCCCTAGAGGCACACGTGTGCTCTCACACACAGAGAGATGAGCTTTATCGTATAACTTAATGCACTGCATCATGCAAATCTTAGTTCAAGCACCTGGGCACATGAAAATAACACTTTTTTTTTTTTCGGAGTGAAGCACCAAAGATAACTCCCGGGGAAACAGAGAAAGCATAATGATAAATAAGTGGAGAAGTGGGAAAAAAAAATAATGAGCTCTTAAAAATACGGAACTCTTAAATACAGAAAATGTTGAGACTTCTAGTTAAAATAATATGTGCAAAATGTATCTGTGTGCTAAAATAGCTTATGCAAATCTGGGCCAGTTATCATGTTCCTGGCAGGTTTTTAATGTAAGATTAGTTCAGCAGCAGTGCTTATTATTGTTACTTTATTTTTGCTATTTGTTCAGTTCTTTTTATAAACTTGAAGGTAAAATGCCTGTCAGTTCCATTTGTTTAATATTTATTATTTTTAATTAGGTCATAGAAATTATTGGTTTATTTCAATAATGCATTTTCCTTAGACTTTCCAATAAGAAGAGAATCATTTGACTTGTAACATTCAGACCACACCCAATTATAAAATTCAAACTTTAAACCATAAATTCTTCTCAAAGTCAGGAGAATTTTGATTTAGTCATTCCAGCTCTATATCACCCTTGATTATTTAGGCTACTAAATTACTACAGAAATCTCCAGAGAAGACATTATATAGGTTGTAGCTTTTCCTTTCACGTTTGTAAAATGTTTTTTCTCTGAATCTTCGTACATTTGTTATTTGACATTCCTAAGAGGCAAAAGGGTGATATTCTGATATATGTAAGATAGTGTTTCAGCTGAACAGAAGTAAACCTTGCAGAATCATTCTGTCTTCTTCTCATTGTTTTCTTAGAAATACAAGTGCCTTCTGTAGAATATGCATTCACTACAATACAGGATAAATCCTTAATAGTTGCTTGTCATTAATTAAAGGTTTATTTTTTTTTTACTAAGCCTAAATGATATCTGTATGTTTTTAAGTTGTGCTGAACATCCCAGAACATCTCATCTTTCATTTAATTAATCTTTAAAAGTGGACCTAGAAATTTGGAAGAACTTCATGCATTGGACTAGCATTTTGGGCCACGTAAAAGACATCTTACCATACAGTAGACATGTATATGCATTAGGGATCGTATGATTAAAATGTCCAAAGTATGCTGGAACATTCAGCAAGGACTTCTCCCAAGGACTCTGTTTCCTCAGAGTGGTTCTTTCACCTGAAGATTTGTTGCTTCTTGCTACCATGTCAGAAAGGCTGAAAAACAGTATGTAAAAAGACTACCAAATTTTAATTGTTTGGGGCTACATGTCTAAAAGGTTGAAATTTTTTTTGCAAAATTTTAGTGAAAATGGTTCAGTCATTTCAGAGAAGAACACTAAGGGAAATCAGAAGAAGTTACATTGTTTTGCCTGAGTTAGTAATTTTTTTAAAAACTTTTTTCAGAAAAGTCTATTGGTATCTGCTAAAGTTAATAATCACAATCTCAGTAAACATTAAAAAGGACTCTTAAAGTTAGAAGCTTAAATTTTCCTCTCAGTCTTCATTCTACTGCAACTCAGAGCTTGAGATGTATTTATTTTTAATGTCATTGCAAGCTGGTGCTATAGTTTACAGTGGTTCCAGTATGCTGATCTGAGAGTAGGCATCCATCTTTTCTGTACTGCTAAGGACAAATTTAGGGGCTCAAGTAAAACAAACACAATATTAGAGAGGAGAGAAGCAGAGAAATAAAAAGTAGGTTGGAATCTGGGTATGGGTTTGAAGGGCAAGGAAGAGCAGGAGTGTTTCACAAGGACTTTATCTAGCAGCATCTGTAAAGCAAGCTGTCTCTAGCTGAGGAAATTAATGAAGAGCTGACTGCCATAAATACAGAAAGTAAGAAGGATCACATTAATAAATTTTTTTTGTTGTATTCTTTCTAAATATCTAGTAATGGATATTCGTCAACCCAGTCCCTGGGCCCTGGCTTTGGTCTCAGCCTTGCTTTATAAATTGGAGCATGGTGGGACTGCACCCCACCAGGGAAGGATAGTGCATGTAGCAACCTGTGACCACCTGCTGCCCTTGTTTAGCCCTTAGGACAAAATGGAATCATACATGAAGACATAGGGAAGAAGCATTTGTGTTCAGCAGAGCATACCTGTAGCCAGAAAATACTTTGCTCCATATCTTGATTTTCTTCTGATCAAATTCTGTGAAACCTACCAGCAGAGCATTGCTTTTGGTCCTGCTCTTCTTGTGATCTCCATAAGAGCTAACCGCTTCTGTTATCAGGTACCTTATTAGGCCAAGTAGCAACATTTTGCATGAAGTAAAATACTGTAGCATTGCTAATAACCTGTTAAGTATTAATGCAATATTACAAAATTAAAACTGTTTTCTCAGTGTGGATTTTTAGAAAAGTCTAGGAAACTGCACAAAAATTGTTAATACTGTGGTTTTAAGCACTCAGAAGCTAAGAAATGCAAGATTTAATCTCCTATGTAGGCTGAATTTGGATGCTTAGTACATATGCATCTTGATTCAGTCTTAATTATACGATTGCAGTAGTCTGTTCCCCTGTGTTTAATTCTGTGCACTGACAGGATGACGCTTTGTTAGCGAACAGCTGTTCAATATTTTCTTTTGGCCTAGTACAGTGTATTGTTCTATACTGTATTTACTGCACTCTTTTCAATTCTTCTATGAAGTCAGAGTTCTTTGTTTACTTCTGGGGTTTTGTATTGCACTCATCATTACACAGTATTTAAGTGCTTCACATTTATTAAGAATTTTCACAACATCCCTGAGAGATGAAGGGATAGTATTTATTATCTCATTGTTACAGATAGGGACAGATAATTTAAGATAAAAACATCTATTCCTTCCTGGTGACCTCTGTGAGACACTTTGCACGTAATCTTCCAAAGTGCTCTTCCTGTTCATAGTGCTTTACACATTTAAAGCATTCCTCACTGACTTCAGTTGGGAGCTTTAGAGGTTTTTTTGAAGTTCAAGTCAAGTATTTAGAAATGAGGACCCTTTCCTGTGACAAAAAGCTATTTTAAGCAGGTTGCTTAGCAATGCAAAGGAATCCTATAACAGTTTTAAGAAAATAATTTAGTCTCTTAGGGCAAGATACCTTGATAAACTTATCTTGCAGTAAGCTGCTTCTCACTTATTACATGAGCTCACCTTCTGAAAATGTCTTTTCATTATGCAGATCCACCTTTGTCTCCACAGAATTTGATTCTATACAGAGAGTAAAGCACTTTCCCTCATCATCTCACAGTGGAAGATGGGGGAGTGGGGAGGGTGGATGAAGTTAAATTGTATCTGTAGGAACAATTTTAATTCCTGTATTTCAGGACTCAGATGCTCACTCGGGTGCTTAAAATCTTGCATTTCTATTATTTTAGTTTAGTTTGTATATGTGATATCTACTCATATTTTACATATCTCTGTGTCTAGAGAGGTGTAGATAGATATTCTAGGTAGAAATCAAAAGGTCCAGTTTCATGCTGGACAAACTAAATTGTTCTGTTATGGTTGAGTTCATGTCATCCAATCTATAAAAGATTTGAAGGTTAAAAGGCAAATTCCACTCCATAGAAATGACTCCCAGGAGATATTACTATATTAGTTCCCTACATGAACTTCAAATTAGGGATTTTTCCAGTGCGCAGATCTGCCTGAATGAAAGAATAGAGACAGGGTTACAATCACCTGTGAAAGTAGTAAGGGGACCGTCACTGCTCCCAAATGCTCAGGAAAACTTTATTGATGAAGGGCAACCTTGTAGAGGCACTCAAGCTCTCTTGTAGTTGGAATAGATCTCCCAGATCTGTCCACCCACCCAACACTCTGCTGATCCCTTCGGTAGATTAACTCCTACAGGCATCACTCTCAATTTCTTGCCATCCCTAGTTCCCAGGCCACTCAGATAAGGAATCCATCCACAGTATTCTCCCTGCCAGCTCCTGTCTTGCTCTAATCTTACTAAAGGAAGGAATATCTTAGGAAAGGTTATTTAAGCAACATTATTCCACTCTTGTGAGGTATACGTAAATCCACTCTTCTTTCTTGGGGTAAAACTTACTCAACACTGAGTTAACCTAGAAGAGGAAAGGAGGACAGCCAAGGTCACAAAGATCCCAAGGGATAATAAAAGGAAAAAAAAAAAGGGATACAAATTTTGGAGGGAGGAGGCAAAGATGTCTGAGAGTAAAGCAAAAAAAAAAAAAAAAGTAAGGAGATAATCTTCGACAGTTCTTTAAAAGAGCTTTTAAAGTATTTAATAGTTTCCTAAGATGATTTCTGAATACATGGAAGAGAAACAGAAAAGTGGTAACGTGAGGATTTCAAGTTCTTATCCAGGTGTTAGGCCAAATTTATGCAGCCTTTGTAGAAATTTCCTGCTGCTGCTTTTGCAATTCTATCCATATGCTGATAAAGTAAGGACTTTGTGTCTCCAGTTGTTGTTAGGTTTTCTCCAGAAAGAGAGACATAAAGAAAGAGATCATTCACACATTTCAGTGAAAAGCATCTTTATTTTGTTGGTTATAGCTTGGAAGTTCATGTTTCTGTGACTCATCTCCCATCCTTGCTCCACTAGGAGGCAGGAAAGGAGACAATTTATTAGAATAACATGTAAGTGTGCCACTGAATGCATCACCATGCTAAAATATGGAAGATGATACAGTAGATCAGAATGATGAAGACGCCAATCATGTCTACTCAAGTGTGCTTCCCCTAAGTGCCACCCTTCATGCCAATAAAAAATTATTGGTGCTTTCAATAAATTCTTAGTATATGAGCAATTTGTGGTAAAGTATGTTCAAGACTATGTGTGATGTTGTTGGAAGATTAAAAAGGATGCTTCCTTTTCTCCACTGATGATTATTAAAAATAATAAAAGCATATAATTTGCTGCCTGATCCAATGGCTGATTAAATTACTTGGTATTACCAGTACACCAGTATACACAGCATGAAGGCTTTCACCTCCTTACGTCTAAAGCTAGTTAGTTACTACACACTAAGCACAACCTGAAAACATTTGAATTCTGTTCTAGATTTTCCCCTCATTTAGTTAGTCATGACAGAGATCATCATGTTTACAGACTTTTCAAAGAAAGTGTCTTGCCCCTCGATTTCATCCAATTGAGATGAAAGGATAGCTGAAAAAAAAAATATCAGAGAACACAAAATGCCTGCTAATTTAAGAAATACATAAGAAATCAGGAGACAGTCTTACATTTGGAAAAGAAAACACACTGAAAATTATCAGTTAAATAAAAAAAAAAAAAGTGCACACCCAAAACCTCCCCAAATAAAGGTTAAATGAGATTACCCAATAGAAAAACAGGTTTGCAAGTGCAACAAGCAGAAAATTGTAACAAAGATTAGATGAGGGCATAAAGATCAAAATGTAATAAAAACTCAGTACTAAATGTTATTCCTTCTCAGTCTAACATATAGATAGGTAGTTGCTACACATGTATGGGAGCAGATGACTGTATCATATTGTTAATCTATGAGAATCACTTTATTAGAAGTTCATATATTTTATTTATATGTATATATATACATATATATATGTTCATATATTTTATTTATATGTATATATATACATATATATATATAGGTAATGCCTGAACTCAGAATTATAATTGTGTACTTCATATAATTATGCAGTCTGATTCATAAAAAATAAAGTTAAAATAGAACTACTCCTGCAGTTTCAGTAGAAAACTGCACTGAGAGATGAGTTTTTCCACAGGAAGAGAAGTACTGGAGAATAAATGGAGGTATTGGCCTTATTGCTATCATTGCCCTTGTGGTATCCAGCAAATTAGGTAGCAGAAACTTTCATGCACTATAGCTTGAAACCAGGTCTTCAATCCCTACAAAGACTGATAGCATTGTTTCTTTCACCTCATCAAGCTGTAATCTTCACATTCAGGACATATATGAAAGTCCTTATGAGAAGACTCTGAGGAGACCTGATAGCAGTCTTCCAGTACCTCAAGGGGGCCTACAAGAAAGATGGGGAGAGGCTGTTCAGTAGGGCCTGTTGTGATAGGACAAGGAGTAATGGTTTTAAAATAAAGGGGGGTAGATTTAGATTAGAAATTAGGAAAAAATTTTTTACAGTGAGGGTTGTAGAACACTGGAACAGGTTGCCCAGAGAGGTGGTGGAAGCCCCATCCCTGGAAAACGTTCAAAGCCAGGTTGGATGAGGCTCTGAGCAACCTGATCTAGTTGGGGATGTCCCTGCTCCTTGCAGGGGGGTTGGACTAGATGACCTTTGAAAGTCCCTTCCAAGCCTACCCATTCTATGATTCTATGATTCTATGATTCTATGTTTTGTTTTGTTTTGTTTTGAATATAAACATATTTCATTTAGTCATATATCTTACCCTCCCATCTTTGTGTCATTTATTTTTTTTCACCCTTCTTCATTTCTGCATTAGCATTCTTGAATTAGAGGTCTCTAAAATTGTCTAATAGTAGTCATGCTTATGTTTATGACAAGTGTAATTCACTTCATGCATTAAAACCTTTCATTAGGTATTTTGGACTAGACACTTTTGTTTTTCTAAATAACATATCACCTGAGTAAATGTATATTTAGCCTACTGTCTTTTGTTACCTCAGATTTTCCTTTTGATACTTTCTAGACCACTTCCTATTCCATTTTTATTTACACCAAATTTTTCTGTCCCCAGCAAAGTACAATGTAAATTGATTGGTGTCTATTGCATTGTGTTGCATATCCAATATCTTCGTCAGCTCACCGTAATCTCTGAAAATATAAAAATATTTAGTTGATGAAGTAATGCAACAAGCCCTAAAAAAAGTCACAAAGTTGGATATACATTTCTGACTTGCATACGAGAAAATAACAGTAAGAGAATTTTGAGAACGTACAAACTATTTTAAAATATGTATTTTACTTTGTTACATAACGTGAGCAAACTTCAGACAGATAAACATTCGTAGTTAGATGTTTACTGTTGTTAAATGCTGACAATATGGTCAGCCTTCAAAGTGACTGAATGTTAGACTAACATTGTAATTATAAGAATGAAATTGGTAGAATATTGCTGGTAATTCAAGTTTAGCATGTGATTAAGTGTGTTTAGGTCCACTCCGTTTATTGAAGATGAGTGTCATAAATAACCATCCTGTCTCAAGAACAAATCCAAACAAATTTTGCTATCGAAAGTATTGTGCAAGTTTGCAAAGATGAAATTTTTCTAGATAAAGAAAGGATAAGATGTCAGCACATTCAGAAATAATGTGGTGCTGTTCATGGGCTTTGTAGGATGTATAAATCTGGTTCCATTGCACTCCAGGTAGTTTTTCTCTGGTAGCTCTTTACAGATCAGAAAAAAAAATAAATGCAGATATTCTAGTCTCCATAGGCTTACTTCTGTGTGTCACTTATACTTCTGCTGGTTGGTGTTTTATTCTCCCTTTTCACAGGTGTATATGGATATAGAAAATGTATTCCATGATGAAACAGTCCTAGTGCATTTGATGTGACAGTATGATCCCATATCCGTTCTCTACATATGCCCTGTAGTCACACAGTTCTGTGTTTTTCACGTGTCAAGAGAAGGTTCTTATTTTAGTGGAAGTGTATGCATACCAAATATTAAGCACGTGTTGCAACATCTGAATCTCAGTGCACTCCTGACACTAGCAAAATGAAGAAGCCTAACATTTCTTTATGCATGACAGGCATTGCATTTTTGAAGAACTATCATAATCACATTTTAGAAAATACATTAACTTTCAAAAATTACTTAATATTTGCTGAATATTTTACTAACCCTAATTAACATAAAATTAATCACTTTGTACCCAGTTGCGTTAAAGATGTTAAGAATTTCAGAAAACTTGATACTGTCTGCAACTGAGAAAACATGTAAAAGAGCTGTCAGCTAGAAATAGTATAGCTTAAAATGGAAATTAAAATAATAACAGATTCAAAATTGGTCATTTTTATTGAATACACTTGAAACATATTTTCACTGAGAACAACTAGTTTTATGGTATCCTGGTAAATAACTTTCTTGCATTCCTTTATAAGAAACACATATGTACATATACTTATGGACCTTTTCTGTAGTAGAACTGTAAGCATTTTACTAAAGAGATAAACGTCTTTATCCATAATTTACAGATGGATAAAGTGAGACATGATGACTTCCCTCCTCTGTTTAAGACACGTCTCAGCCTTTAAATATATCTGTGAAATACATTGTTAAACTTACAAATTTTTTATTAAAATATATTTACTATGTAAATTGCCACAAAAGTAGATACCTGGCTTCCAAAAATGTTTCCAGCACAGTTTTCTGTAAGAGCATCTATATTAATGGCAGAATCAGATCATTATAGTAAGTACTGAAGGCAAATATATACTTCTAACATTTTAAGAATACCTCAAATTATACATCACAAAGACTACAGATGACATGTTAATTACCTAGCTATATGAAAACAGGGTTATCTTTCAGCCTCTGACACTTTTTAAGTTCATTGATTTTCTTACCTTGTTTTACTCTTATATCTTCTATTTATTGAGAAACTCTACATGCAGTAGGATCATAAAAACTCAGCCCAACAAAAAGGTGAATAAGGAGGCACATATACGGAAATGGAATAGAGCATTTTATACTACATACATATATATTCCTTGTTTAGCCATTCAGGTTTTTTTGTTTGTTTGTTTGTTTGTTTTGCTGTTACCTATAGCCAGTTGGAAAATGACAGACGCTGCTATGATGTGATATTTCTCAATTTATAAAAGACAGGGTTTATAACAATAAATTATTAAATATATTTTATATTCATAAAAATAATCATACTTCTAAATTTGACACTGTCAGATTTACATAGAGAACCCAACGAGGAAAGGTGCTATGCTGGACCTTGTTTTCATCAACAAGGATGGGCTGGTGGAGAATGTGGAACTCAAGGGCAGCCTTGGATGCAGTGACCATGAGATGGTGGAGTTCAAGATCCTAGGGGCAGCAAGGAAGGCATGCAGCAAGCTCTCTACCCTGGACTTCAAGAGAGCAAACTGTGGTCTCCTCAGGGATCTGCTGGGCAGAGTACCATGGGATAAAGCCCTAGAGGGAAGAGGGACGCAACAAAGTTGATTGATATTCAAGGAGCACCTCCTCCAAGCTCAGCAGCAATGCATCCCAACAAAGAGGAAATAAGGCAAAAACGATAGGAGGGAGGCCTGCATGGATGAACAAATGAAAAACAAAAAGCAAGCTTACAGAGGATGGAAGCAAGGACAGGTAGTCTAGGAGGAATAGAGAGAGATTTTCCAAGTGGCCAGTGATCAGGTGAGTAAGGCTAAAGTCCTGAGAGAATTCAGTCTGACTAGGGATGTCAAGGGCAACAAGAAAAGCTTCTTCAGGTACCTTGGAGATAAAAGGAAGACCAGGGAGAATTAAGGCCTTCTCCAGAAGGAAACGTGAGACTATGTTACTGGGGACACGGAGAAAGCTAAGGTAGTCAACAACTTTTTTGCCTCAGTCTTCACAGGCAAGGTCTTTAGCCACATCGCCCAAGTAGTAGAAGGCAAAAGCAGGGACTGAGAGAGTAAAGAACTGCCAACTGTAGGAGAAAAGAAGGTCTGGAGAGCCTGGAGAAAAGAAGGCTCCAAGGAGACCTTACAAGAGTCTTCCAGTACTTAGATCAGTCTTGTAAGAAAGATGGGGAGAAACTCTTTAGCAGGGCCTGTTGTAATGGGACAAGGTGTAATAGTTTTAAAATAGAGGGAGGTAGATTCAGACTTGATATAAAGAAATAATTGTTTATAATAAGAGTGATGGAACACCAGAACAGGTTGCCCAGAGAGATGGTGGATGCCCCATCCCTGGAAACATTCAAGGCCAGGTTGGACGAGGCTCTGAGCAACCTGATCCGGTTGGAGATGTCCCTGCTCCTTGCAGGAGGGTTGAAGTAGAGAGCTGTTTAACTCCCTTCTACACTTTTCAACTCAGATTCCCTTTTACAGGTAGTAAGAAAATACTTAAGGGGTAATGCTACTTGATAAGATGCTGTGGATACTTCAATGTTGAGGAGTTTATACACTGACAAAATAATATCTGGAGTCTCCTACCTGGTATCAGTGATCCACCTGTGGAGCTGCATGTGAACAGTATGTTTTCCACTGGTCATAATACAGGAGGATATTTTTAGAGTGAGCAAATCCATTGGACGTGCTTCTGCATGTAATGCCCTGCATGACCTGGAAGATATACCTAGGCTATACCTGGAGCTGTGTTCACTGTCTCAAAGCTTGGATAGCTGCAAGTCTGGTCATCTGGACAGTGTCAGGACATAAACATACCAGCAGAGTAGGCAAGTATGTGCACTTGAATAGTGATAGAGCCTGTTCTTTGCCTCTTGACAGCAAGAAAAGCAGCTGTGAGATCAAAGTGTGATGAAACATGTTCAGCAGCTGGCATGGAACTAAAGTCTGCTCGGTGTTAAAAATGTTTCTGTTATTAATAATGCATGTCAGTGTTGTGTGCATTTACTAATGCCTTGGTAAATTCTACTACCAGTGTTGACAAATGGAAAACATACTCAACACTTTCAGAAACAATATTTTAATGTTTGCATACTAATCATGTGCAGAGAATGCCAAGCAAGTGTTGCTTTAACCTATTATTTGGTCCACCTTTTTTAACGCTTTGATATAGTTGAGTTTAGGTCTAGCCACATATATTGATAATGGCTGGTTTTCTAGTTGCAGACTCAGCAGTTGGAATCTAAAACCTACATATAGTATCTGCTTTCAAAAGATTATTTCGGAGTTAATAAATCAGCAAGCAGGTGACAACAAACATGAGACTGCCAAAAGATGTAACATTCACTATTATGCCCCTAGACAACCTATCAAGCAGTAACATGTTCCACATTAAACTGTCATTATTGATTTTCAGTATTACTAGGTTTAAACCTGTTCCCTGAAAGATCTTTCAGTTAAATGTTTTTCGTACTAACACATGTCCTGATTAAATGGAGTCTCTGTCTGAATTTCTGTCTCTTTTACGATGCTATCATTGCAACAGTTTAGCTGCAGCTCAGGATTAAGATAGGTCATCAGACCTGAAACTCTCTTATTTCTCTGTCTATTGATGGTAGAACTGACTTGTTTTACTCAAAAGTTGTATTATTTTAATACATTTATTTGTGTGCATAACTTGGTGCTGCTCCTGTAAAATTTAAAGAAACAGCAGGTAGATCCCAGGAAGACACTGTCCAGTTTGTATCTGTTCAACATACTCTGCTCAAATATTTACATTTAAATGTTTGATATTGCTTTAACCATTTGCAAAAAAAAAAGTAGTAGTAACTGTACCATAGAGGCAGAAAGAAGAAAGAAACCTGCTTTAAAGTTCCATAATGTTATCATACCTTTCGTGGCTACCATAAGACTTAAAACAGATGAAGTTAAACAGTATCTGCAGCTAAGCAGATGCAATGCTGGAAAGAAGATTCCTTAGAAGTTGCATTTTCATCGTACATTAATTAGAAGGACTATCCTTTGGTTAGATTTCAGAAGGACTAGAAATATTAGAAACACCAGATGAAACACAGGGTTTTACTGATTCAAGTGGGCCTGACTTGATACATTAAAGGAAAAAAAAAAATCCCCTAACACAGTCAAAACACGATTATATAGTGATAAAAGTGCCATAGGTTGCAAGACTTTTCTGTGCACCTCCTAGATTGTACTAAGCAAGTCATGTAGCCTATCTGTAAAAAAACGCTGTGAACTTATAGAGATGATGACACCTCCAAAAGGTAGGAAGATTGGTCTACAGAGAACAACAGTTTAGTAGCAGAAATTCTTACTTCTGAATTAAAGAGATTTAGGATGTGCCATTTTAGTCCAAAAAGATACTTCTTCTCAATCTATTTGCTCAATGAAGTTCTAAATTGAAGAACATCAAGAATGCTAAAACTGCTACTAAACTTAAAATTAAGTTTCTGTTTATTGTCTTGGTTTTTTTTTATTACATTACTGGTGATGAAGTTAATTTGGTATTCCATTTAAATGGACTCCAAGTGTTTAATATTTGAGTAAATATTCCTTCTTGTTAATTATTCACATACACACATGCTTCAGATTTGAGTAATTAAAATAATCATTTCAATGGTTATTATTCACACACAGATGACGTGACTTTGATGTTGATTGAAGCTCTCTTTTATTACTGTTAAAAATGAATTTATTTTTGAGAGAACGTGGAGTAGTTTCTATGGTTTTAACAGTTTTAACATTCAATGAAAGATTATTTATTGCCGCTTTTGGAGATATATGGTATAGTTTACTGGTAACAATAGTGCTGATGTTTCCAATGTGTGAATGATACATTGATGATTACGAAAAAAACTGCATGATATTTGTTTGACAGCATGTGTCCGGCATCAGTGACACTTTTGACAAAATAACCTTTCTTAATCCTTTTATTTTCAAGTATCACTGAAGTGTACCAAATATAACTGAAATAGCACAAATGTGGAATATCACTACATGCATTCCCCATGCCAATGAGAAAACTGCTGACAAAGTAAGATTGGTGTTAACTGACTTAGACAATTCACTACATCGTCCTCAGAGAGTAGTATTGACCCAAGCACAGGCAAGTGGGTTGTGGAAGAAATTAGTTGCAGCAGTAGGCAGAGACTTCCTGGTGTCTCAAGACTGACTGAATGTTTTTTTTTTTTTTTTGTAGTAATGTTTGCCTGCTGTAAAGGTCTTCACTTCTACTCACATTTCCAACAAAGATGGTTCATTGTAGACCCATTATTGTAGGGAATGTAGGTACAATTTTAATAGGAATATGGTTGGTATAGCATAAATTCCTCACAGAGTGATATACAGCTGAAAGATGGTTGCACAGATTCGCATTAATCTAATATTTCAGCCAGTAGAATATATATAGAGAGGAAAAAAGCAGTCAGAAGAATAATGACAAAGGCCCTTCATGAGTTATAATATTGACCTAATAATTAAAAACCAAGTATATGTGTATTTGTGTGTGTGCAAACATGTGTATATATTATGTATATTATCTTAAGAAAAAGGTGATTTGGGACAGAGATAAACTTCATTATATTTGCTAAACAATTTGACTCTACTCCAAATCATCTTCTTAAGATAAGAATAAATTAATACGACAGTTCTTTTTCAGTTCTTTTTCTTTTTTTTTTAGATGAATGTTACCATGTGACCAACTGTTTCACAGGAACCACTTGATGAAGAAAAAAAGTGGTGGTTTTTTTTCTTTTTTTTTTTTAACCCCTGCTTCTGTCGCATAACTCTGGAGTCCTCTCTTCTTGGATGCTTTTTTTTTTCCCCTGTAGGGAGCAGCAAGGGCAGCCTGCTTAGTGAGGAAAAGGGAACTGAGTGCTGAACTTCAACACAAAGCTGGTGAGACAGGGGTAGTCTCATGACACCTGAGCAGGGTGAGAACAACCAGTCTACTTGTAGTAGTCAGGTTCGTCCAAGGGTCTAGACCACCAGGCATGCTCATCACAATGAGGCAGCTTTGAGATCAAGTCAGGAACCTGAGTCAACAAGTCAGGGTCAGGATGTGCAGATCAGAGGAGCACAACTTTTCACATGAGCAGTACTGAAGTGTTACTGCTGCAGCTGTTTTTGCCTGTTTTGAATGACAAGATCATGACTCTCAGTTGAAAATAGAAGGTGCTAGGGCAAATGAAACAAAAGAAGGAATCTTGTGTCTGCATCTATATTACCTTTTGACTTACACCTCCTCTGGGGTGCACTTGCCAAATCTTCTGCCCAGGTACAATCTCTTTATTTTCAAGACCCTAAGCAGCATCTAAGAACCCCACAGTTGAAAGGCAGAGAAAAAATCTTGTGGATGCACATGTGTTGAGATACTCTCCAGTTTATCATCTTCATAGTATCTGTTTATGCTGTAGTCTTTGTGTCATCCTGCTCTTAAGCTCACAGGATGGCAGAATCACATTTTGGCTGTGGAGTGAGTGCACAGGCAAGACTGCATCTCCTGCTGTCAGCTGATACTTGCCAGGACAGAGCTCCTTCCTTGTTAGTAGGAATCTTGTCTTCAGATTCTATTATTAGGGAAATCTACAACATGAACCAAGTACTGCCTTGCCATCATAAACACATGAATGAGCTGGCAGACATAATTCACGTTTTCTGTTTCTGTTGCGGTTGTAAATTTTTAATAACATTGCCAGTCTGTACCAGATTTTTCAGTTGACTCCAGTCTTCCCAGCAGCTAAGCACTTCACAGTCTGGAACAACAGCATCCAGTTACACCTAAATGCCCAGTTTGCACATATGCATATGCTTCATGTAATTTTATACTTCAGCAGTCACTGCTCACAGCTTTTGCTCTGCATGACTTCCTCACACCCATCCCTCTGTCCTCTACCAAGCAGAGAGGCCATCTCAACCAACTATGCCATTTTTGGACAGGAAAATGTACAAGAACAATCAGAAAACAGACAAAACTAGTACATTCTGTCTAAAAAGCATTCCCCAGACTTCATGAATACATTTTTATTACTAGCACCCAAACAGACAGCATCAAATGCCAAAGAGGTGATGGATAGAGCCTATGACATACACCCAAACCTTAAGTTTTACAATGTGAGGGGCAGGTAGCTGTAAGGGTCGGTCAGAAAACCAGTATTGTCTCAACCTTGTCATCGAGGACTTCCAGGTGGACTATGGACTTGATCTCGCCTAAAAGTTAGGCTCACAACTTGACATGAGTTGCTGTGAGCAGCCTGCCTGAGATGCAGTTGTTTTTTTTTCCTCCCGGGAACAGAACGGAACTGTTATGGACAAGGCTGACTCTGGCCTAACAACAAAATGTACAACATCCTTGAAATGGCGGACAGAGTGGCGCAGAGGTGCCACGGCTCATCCCTGTTGTCAAAACTGGCAGAGATAACTGTGCAGCTGCTATCGAGGAGGATCAATCACAACTGCTGTCTCAAAAACAACGGTGAGAAAGTGCCCTTTAATGGAACTTTGCTAATTATAGTGTACAAAAAGCACACTTCTATCCTAAGGGCCGAGAGCAGGCAGAGATCCCCGAAGTAAGGAGGAGCAAGGTTTGCCACTTGGCATAAAAGGTCGACCCCTAACAACAAGACCCCCGAAGAGCTCTCCCCACCAAGGATCGACATCGATCGTGAGGACCGGCGGGATGCTGCCTGGACCTGGGACCATAGGGACGCCTTGGACCCGCGGTGGTAGCTATTATCTTCTTTTTTCCCTTCCCTATCTTTACTTTTCCTTTTCACTCCCTTTCACCTATTGCACGCCGCTTTACGGGCAAAATAATAAAGTTTGTGCTGTTTGATTGAAATCAACCCCTTTGGCATGTTCACCATAATTTTGCACTTCGAGATCGCATTAAAAGAACCATCATGAGTCCCGAGTGGGCCGTGACAGTAGCCTGTTCTGCTTTCCATTTAGGCAGGTCAGGTCTTTGTACCTCAGTGATACCAGCTCCAATGATAAGCCCTAGAGAAAAGAGGTCTTATAGCTCACAATTAGAAGCTTTCTTGAAGTTCATCCCCAGTCAAAATTGCTTCCTTTTCCCTGTCTTTTGCTGCAGCTTTCTGGGAGAAAACAGCATGAGTCACACAGTGTCCTGTATACAGTAGTGCATGGGACATCCACTTGGTTGGGCCGAGTGGCAGGCAGGCATTGCTGCAAGAGGGAAAATATGGTGAAAGTCTACTTTGGAAAAGGTGTCATGATGCTCCAGGGCACCTCAACCTGAAAGACTCTGGAGCATTCCAAAGACTCAAAAGCATTCAGTGGGAAGGTCAAGTTCAGATATGGCCTTTAAAATATTTTCCTCAGGCCAGGGCTACCTCAGTACACACAAATGTACAATCTAAAAGCCATTTATTCTAAGTGTCCAGAAGCTGGGTAGATAAAACATGCACTGCTCTTGGATGTTGCACCTTTAGCAATGAACTCATTGTGAACTGGCCAGTCTAGTTTTGCAGACCTCTGTGACTGGAATAATTGAATAATAAACTAGCTGCTTATCTGTGGAGTACCAAATCCTTAGAAGTTCACCAAGGTCTGATTTATGATTTAATCTCTGATTACAAATATACTCTGTCAAATCATAGAATATTATTGCATTCTATTTCAAAGGACTAAGGACTCAGCGCTTTATAGTCTGTGATTAGTATACAAGTTTCATTACCTCTATTGAGAAGGAAAAACTATCATTTAAAATACAACAGTACAAAAAACAGAGAAAATACAACCATTTTTTTCCAGAGGTGTATGATTACAAGATAAGTGTATCTTGAGATTGGAATAATGTAGAGTTTTCTAAAACTTAGTTATGTGAAAGGCCATGTTGTAGAAGAAAACCTGAATGGATGAATGATCTTTATTTTGCACACTGCAGTGTTAGCCTACAGTTTCTTAATTATTAGCATTCAATGTTGGTTTGTGGGCTAAAGAGGTGAAAATGGAGACAAATTCAACAAGTCTGCCTGTAGTTAACTACTTAAAATTTCTATAAAATCAGATGACTATTAGAATCATAGAATCATACATTAGAATCATAGAATGGTTAGTCGGAAGACACCTTCAAAGGTGTCCAACACCCCTGCAAGGAGCAGGAACATCCCTGACTAGATCAGGTTGCTCAGAGCCCCATCCGACCTGGCCTTGAACGTTTCCAGGGATTGGGCATCTACCACCTTTCTGGGCAACCTGTTCCAGTGTTCTACAACCCTCATTGTAAAAATTTTTTTCCTAATATCTAATCTAAATCTACCTCCCTCTATTTTAAAACCATTACCCCTCGTCCTATCATAACAGGCCCCACTGAACAGCCTCTCCCCATCCTTCTTGTAGGCCCCCTTGAGGTTCTGGAAGACCAGTATAAGGTCTCCCCAGAGCCTTCTCTTCTCCAGGCTGAACAGCCCCAACTCTCTCAGCCTGTCCTCACAGGAAAGGTGCTCCAGCCCTCTTATAATCTTCATGGCCCTCCTCTGGACCTTTTCCAACTGGTCCATGTCCTTCTTGTGTTGGGGGCTCCAGAACTGGACACAGTACTCCAGGTGGGGTCTCACCAGGGCAGAGTAGAGGGGGAGAATCACCTCCCTCGACCTGCTGGCCACGCTCCTCTTGATGCAACCCAGGATGCAGTTGGCCTTCTGGGCTGCAAGGGCGCATTGCCTGCTCATGTTAAGCTTCTCATCCACCAGCACTCCCAAGTCCTTCTCCTCAAGGCTGCTCTCAATCCATTCTCCACCCAGCCTGTATTTGTGCCTGGGATTGCCCTGACCCAGGTGCAGGACGTTGCACTTGGCCTGGTTGAACTTCATAAGGTTGGCACTGGCCCACCTCTCCAGCCTGTCCAGGTCCCTCTGGATAGCATCCCTCCCTTCCAGCGTGTCAACGGCACCACACAGCTTGGTGTCATCAGCGAACTTGCTGAGGGTGCACTCTATGCCACTGTCCATGTCGCCGACAAAGATGTTGAACAGGGCCAGGCCCAACATGGACCCCTGAGGGACGCCACTCATGACAGCAATTCTGTGCAATCACTACTTTTCTGACGTGATTTATTTTCTTAATAAAACATCACTACTATTCTATATTCTCCATGAGGTAGATTGAAATAACGTGAACTGTACAAAAGATGTGAGGAAAAAAAAAGTATTAAAAATAAGTAAAATTACTTTTTCTTTTAAGTTCTAGGGGTCCGTAAGGTTTGCATTTCAATCTTCAACAGGGAAAATTGACTTCCTATCCCTAAGGGAAACAAGAAAATCCATTATCTTTGCTAGAAAACAGGAATTGTTTAATCTTTTTCCATTTTAGCCAAGTGGTTCATTCTGATTGCTAAGCAGCACATTGTACAGCCCATTGTTCTCTCTTGAAGTTTTCTACCAAGTGTCCAGTTTTGATATTTCAGGCTGTCTGACGTATGCTAGTGACAGAGCATATATTTTCTCATTTTCATCTCAAATGTGCAAATACTAGATAACAGAGTAGAAGCCACAGTTCTAATTGTATGTCTGGCTGATTAATTGGTTAGGACATTGCTTATTTTAAAATCCTTACAATTATACTGTCATCTCCATGTACAATATTTTATCATGACTTTGTTTCTCTCTGTAGCTTTTTCTTCTGTTCCCCTTTTTCATTGATTTAATACTAGTCACTGTGTCATCCTGTGTTTTTATTATATATTGAATATAATCTAATTTTAAAAGCTTTTTAAAAATACAGACACTGATTCTTTGTGGTTACTTTTGTTTATTCTGTACAATTTGTGACACTGAACAAGTGACACACCTGTTTCAAACATGTACTTCAACGTATGCCAGAGAGTGGTACATGTCACCGGAAGTCACTGAAAGATATTTCTATTTTGCCCAATCCTTTTGATGCTGCCTCTGCCCTCAGTTGATACAGCTAAAAGCTGCTACATTTTGGAGGTTTAGAAATGTGTAGAAGAGCACTTGGGGCACTTCATGGGGTGCTCCAGTACAAAGCCAGCACTCATGGGTGAGGAGGACATTGGTGTTCTCCAGTTGCCTTCATTTAACACAAGTTAGGATAAATATACAAATGCAAAATTTTATTAAAAGCATCCAAAATAGGCAATACAGTTCTAAATTTTTTTTTAAAGACATAGGTAGAAGTGACTGAAAAGCTATACCTAATTTACTTACAATAAGGTCATATATTTTAAGTCTTCTCTTGTTTGTGGAATATGACAGATTTAACAGTTAATTTCTCCTTCCACATCATTAGTTTATTCTTCCAAACTCTAACTCATTTTATTCTTTCTGTACCTAAGATACAGTCTCATCATCTACCTAACTAGTCTGAAGTAATTTCCCTTCAATAGTTATATGAAGTCTTTTTGTTGCATTAGAAGTCATCTCCTGCACTTTACTATCTAGCAAACAATTATTTGCTTCAATGAAGTTTAAAACTCTTGTTCTCTCCTTGGTGCCTTTTTAGCATGTTTTAGTTAGAAAATGATTTTTTTTCTGATCATTTTATGTTAATCTGTATATTAAAGGAAGAGCTAATACAAATACTACCACTTTCTAATATTATGTATGTTACTACAATTCTTGACTGAAAGGATATTTGACATACATCAACCATTTGGAGTAAAAACTGTGTCAGGTCCAAATTTCTTTGTCTTACTCATGTTTATCTACATAATCTCACTAGAAATTTTCCTGTTACACACATTACAATTATACTTAAAGCCACAGCATGTAGCCAGATAAATATTTTACTAAATTACCTAAAGAAACAGGATTTACATTAGAATAGAGAAGATCCTAGACTACAAATCAAGAACGGCATCTACATCCAGAGCATCTGCAGTGAGGTAAGAAGAGGGCAGCAGTGCTGGCCTGTGGTAAGCCTCCTCCTCCACCTCCTTGCTGGCCAAGGACTAGAATGTGGACCTTACTTCTAATCTGCTTATTTATGACAAGGACTCAGTGATACTCTAGAACAAGTGTATTTCACCCACCTGTCTTGTTGGCTACAGAGAGGTAGCAAATCAAGACTTTAATTCATTTTTCTTAAAGGAAGAAACACCATGTAAAGCAAATCATCTCTGTGCTAGGGAAGATCATTGGTAGAATAGCCTCCAATGCCTGGTATAGACAAATGTATATGAGCAATATGAACAAATATGAACAAATATAGCCAAGCATTTTAACTGAAGTTGCAAGAAGAAGGAAAGTAGCTGTATGCCTACAATGTTACTGGTTACAACTGTAATGTCATGCTTTGATTTTCCAGATAGCTTTTCTTATTTGTAATGCACTAATATTATTGAATATAGAGGCTATACTTCTAGGATGAGGCTATATTGCATCGAAGAAGCAAATGTTTGCTTCCATGCATATACATACTATACTCATACAGAAAAGAAGTAACACTATCAGTCATTTGCCATGTCTGGTAGCTTCTAAATCGAGGAAATTAAGGAATTTATGAGGTGGAGAAAGAACTCTAAGAAAATCCAAGTCAACGACAACATGTCAGGAATAACAGCAGGAATAACAGGCATCATTATAAAAGGCTTTGATACAGTCAAGTTAAAAGTGTGGGAGAATGCTAAATACAAGTTTCTTTTTCTTATTTCAGATAACTCTTTTACACTGATTTCAGGCATGAGAAGGAAAAATTCCCATGTATCTCTGATATGTCTCTTATGTGGGTGTGGAAATACACACTACTCTTCTACTTTTCTGCAGGACTTTCCTTATTACAGTGGATACATCACATTAGCTGGATTTATGAGAAGTAGAGGAAGAGTACATAATTATTAATGCAACACTAACGAAATAAACACGTGCCTTATAACTCACTGAGACCACATTCTTCAATTTGTTTTCTTAAAAGTTAAAAATCCTTCCTGTTTATTTTTTACTGCTATTCAGTGGATTAACCTCCTAACAAATCTCACTCTTCTATACAGTTTATCTTTTATTCTTCATCTTTTTGTTCTCTGCTTTATATCTATCATCTAATGCTGACCTTCATTTAAAGTCTGTACCCTGTTAGGTCTTTCCCTCACAAATAGTGTTGAGAAGTGGATTTTAACAAAGTAAAGGATTTCCTTTACAGCAATTCATGAACTTTTCACAAAGGACAGGAAAAGCTGCACACACTAATGAATGTCACTGAACAGATAAAAAGGAAAAGCCTTTTTTTCTTCTGACTCTGAACCTATGTGTAGCTTTATCATCTCAAATCCATTAATCAAGTTTCTGTCAGAGATACAAAAAAACCCAATTGTTCCAAAATGAAAACTGTCAGGGAAAACAAGCCTTACTTTTTAGAAAGGTGTCCTCCCGCATGACAATGACTATGCTAATGAGGGAGCATCATTTGGTATCAAAGGAATTTTACATGTGTAAAACCTTTCAGTCATCCAAGTAGGAAGAAAACACAGGCAGCTCTGTTGTTTTCTCTCTCCAGCCTTCTCTGAGGAAGATTATTAGAAGCTACACACTCAAAATATATAGAATTCCATTTTAGATCTTCACTTTGCTTAAAGATAAAATATAAATACCAATATAAGAACTGGTACTGTGAGATATATGTGGTATATATTATGGAAGGAGTTATAAGCAATATTTATTTTTTAAATACAGAAACAAAAATTGCTTTTCAGGGAAAAAAAATTCAAATATAATGAGTTTGGAGAATAATTATTCATACCAAATCTGTAATGGAATCCTCCAATTTTAGTTCTTAATGATCTAACACAAAATGAGTAAGCATATATTAAGATAATAATCATAAGACAAAAGTAAATAACAGTAATACTTAACACAAACTTTTCTTCAAGTAAACCATTACATCCTAAGTCACTGAGAATATTTTGTTTTAAGGTGGTCTGGTGCCTAAGTTGTCAGACAAAGCTGTGTTGTCTTCCAAATCCTTCATTCCTGAGAGGACAGAAAACAAGGAATCACTCTTTTGGTATGGAGGATTTATCAAATGTATTGATGACCACAGTGGTCACATTACAAGAGTACACAGAAGATGTTTTTCCATAAGCAAAAATATATGTCTGTGTCAAATAGTTCCTACAGTTCTTACCATCATAGAAAAACTGAACAAAACATACTGTGTGCAGCAATTATTTTTTATGCACTGAGCTCCTAAAACTGCCTTAGGAAAGTCTGTGTCGGTGCAGACTCCAGGATTCTCAGCCTAACACCATCAATTCTGTCTTTCATCTGTGCTTAAATGGTCAAAACAATTAGAATCATAGAATCATAGAATAGTTTGGGTTGGAAGGGACCTTTAAAGGTCATCTAGTCCAACCTCCCTGCAAGGAGCAGGGACATCTTCAACTCGATCAGGTTGCTCAGAGCCCCGTCCAACCTGGCCTTGAACGTTTCCAGGGATGGGGCATCTACCACCTCTACGGGTAACCTGTTCCAGTGTTTCACCACCCTCATTGTGAAACATTTCTTCCACATATCTAGTTTGAATCTGTCTCCTTCTAATTTACTTTTTTTTTTTTTTCCAGTCCTTTCAATTGTCTGGATAGAATAATGAGTACTATTATTTTGATAACAAAATGCTCTATGAAGTGAAATATTTTTCCAAGGGTGACTGGATAATGTTAATGAGAAATTACTTGCTCTCAAAATATCCACCCAAAGGATAAACAAGGTCACTGTTTGATGAGTGAGCAACCTGATCACTGTGTCCCAGCCTTTGTGTGTCCGAAACTGGCAGAAGAAGTAGAAGATCTGCCAACTCTATCAGCTACACAGGGGGTGGCTGTGACTATCATAACTGGATGCAAGCTAAAGATGTTGGAATTTGGTGTGAATTCCATTCCTTCTCTACAAGATCCTAAATTTGTTTTGTAGGTACACATAATAAACTGTAAGATATCATATGAGAGGTGTCCTTCATTCAGACACTGTCTGCTAAGTCCAGTGACTTTTCTGAAGGTGGTCAGAAAGGAGTGGAATGCATTGCCTAATCAGTTCTTAATGGTGAAGTTACCTCTCTTTCTATAGGACAGAGAAAAGGCTTCAGGATGTCATTCATCTCACCCAGCTAAAGTTGTTTTTTGGTTGGTATTGAAATAAAATGTATTTGATCTCTTGAAGCTACAGTAGATCTCAAATGAGGAAGGAAAGGAGGAACAGCTTATGGAACTCCCTAAAGCATCTGTTCTACCAGTCAGCTGCAGTTCAGAGGGAGAACATTACTGGAACTCACAGTGGGGATAGTAATTTCATACTTTTCTCCTCTGTCCCTTCATCATAAGAGTCACAGTAGGAGAAGGGGAGCTCCAGTACAGCTGAGAGCAAGCTAAAAGTGAATGATTGAGTGTGATGATAACATTGGTTTCCATACATCCCTATAATCTATAAAATATTCAGTCAGTGTCTGGAAAGAATGAAATAGAGAGCAGGTGAAAATACAGAGACAGAATAAGCAGCAGCTTCATATTCCTCCCTTAGAGAGAAGTAAAGATTGAAGTTCTTCCTGAGGTCCTGACTTTGAGGATTAATAATAAAATCTCACACTTCAGAGCTCAAAGTACTTTTCTGAAAAGCTTAATTTTTTTTTTTTTCCATAGAATCTTAACTGAGCAGGAAAAAGTGGAAGGACTTCTTGCTTTCTCTTGAAGTATCAGATGGAGATCTACAGGTAGAAGACACAGGACACTGAGGAAGGCAGAGCCTATGTTACGGTGATGTTCATGAGGTGCTGTTGCTTCATGAGCCAAAGTGTTGGAAAATGGATACAATGAATGTCATAGCATCAAGAACTAGACCTAACAGGTTTCCTCTTAGAAATAAAATTTTTTTTTTAGGGCACTGATAATGAAAATATTTTGAAAAAATTAGGTTTATATAGAGCCATTCTATTGAAATTCCTACACAGCAAAACACCATTGTTGAATCTTTAAAGAACTGTGGAAAAATGTATCAAAGGCATAAGATACATTGCCAGATTCTGAGACATCCTCAGGCATAAGGATAAGTGAGATGGTTTGTGGAGACCAGCTGATGTGTCCTGAACACTGCGCCATACTGCTAAGGAAGTTTCCACTAAACCTTTAGTGATCAGACATGCTATATTTAAGGTTGTAAGAAGTAGTTCTCTCAGCAGATGTTTGCTAAGGTCCTATAAACCCTCAAATCACGACAAGTTCCAAAACATTCTAAATAAATAATTTGCATCATGCTAGGCATCTTAGACAAAATAATGTGTATGTACCATCGTCAGTGTTCATACATGTCATTTGCACATGCACTCCTTACACATTTAGGACTTCTTTATTTCAAAATCCTAAGCTGTCCAATGGAAACCTTTTTTTTTTCTGTTAATATTTTATTCCTTCTCTAGAAACAAATTTCCTAAGATATTAAAAAAAATGAGTCATACAGATGATTTATTTCCATGGAGAGAGAAAGAGAGAGAGAATCACAATGATTTTAATTTTCCTGAAAATGTTTTTTATTCAATTGGTTTTGTTTTGCTGACTGTTAATGATTTGATAATACAACAAAACAGCATGAGTCATTCTCTTATTCAGTGGTAACTTTTTTATTTGGCTAAAGTATGGATCTTTTTCTTATTTTCTTCATTAGAACATATATTTTTTCCAAGACAGAACATCAGTCTTTTTTCTTTATATGTCTCATAATCACCCATAGAGCTAATGAGTTTATTTTGTATGAGGAGTCCAAACTGTTCATACCCAAAGGAAACTGAATTTCTTGTGCCTTTACAGAAATATATATCTACACACTTCTGGCATTTATTAAAGGTCTAGGGGGAGTTTTCCTTGCTGAACATCCACCTGTCTCCTACATTTCCTTCATCTTTTCTTTTTACATTTTTTTTAATGTACTAACTCAACTAAGAATACCAGAATAATGTAGCAATTATCCTATTTTCATCACACACCAGATGTTCCAAATGCTCAATCGTCTCCTGCAGGGGTTGGATCTGGGAAAATGCATCTGTTGCAATGCAACTGCAGATAGGTAGCAAAGATGCAGTATAACTTTGGTAGGAAACAAAAATATTGCTTCAGTTTCCATAGTTCCTTTTAATTTAAGCTGTATTTGCAGGATTTGTTCTATTATTATAAACAGATATTTCAATTGGAACTATAAAGTCTTATTTATACTTGCTCTTTATAGAGGATACTTTTTGTTCATCTTTCTAGGAAAACCTTTTGACAATGTTCAAGGTAAACAACAGTAGTGCCTGTAATTCCTGAAAGATAAGCTATTTGCTTGTCTTATCAGGAGCAGAACTGTACTGTTATCTTCTTAAATTTTATATTTTGTAGCTCCACACTCGTAGAGTCATGTCATTAATTAAATTCCAACTCCAGTCACAGAAAGCATACAGGGAGCTATTCTATCTCAAAGATACAGTCTGCCACCTTTGTCATAGAGAAGTGTGTTTACCACTTCATGGCCTCAGGGAGAGACAGATTCCTCTACAGATCTGATGGCTCCCATGTGTTTTTCCCAATAGGAAAAAAACTAATTTATGCTGACAACTTGCTAATTTTGCAGTGGGAACACAGGCCAATCACCATGAATCTCATAGTCCTGCAGCAATTTCTCACAGTTCTTCGTGATGCTAGAAGAAAGTTCTCACACCTGGATTGGAAAATATACCATATAAAGTCTCAGCTTACTACAAGACAAAGTTCTATAAGATATACAGTTACAATTCCAAGAGCAACTGTATCTCACAGCTCAGCAAAACCATAGGTTACTTGTATCCAGGCTATACTGCTAGACAAGTAGTCATCCGTAGGATTATTTGTATCTAAGCTAGATAAACTTAGTTATCAGAACTATCTGTCAATCACCACGTTTAGTTTGCTTTTGTGTGCTCATGGCATTCACAGAACAATCTAACATAAATCAGATTCATTTATTGCAGGCCATTTGTATAAGAATGACAGGGCTAGTAGTTTTAATTTTAACTTTATTGGAGTAGTCTCACACAACCAGTTAATTTTTATAACACATTTTCAGCCTAGTTTCAGTATCTTGTTTGTGGAACTCTTGTTTTATCAGTATGAACTTTAATTTGTAGTTTAAGCAAACATAATATGCTGTCAAGAAAAAATAAAAAAAAACCCCTCCAAATCTTCATTTTGGCATTTGGCTCACAAATTCAGTATGTGTCTTTCAAAGATTTTCTAAAGTAATAGCATATGTAGCCAGCCAATAATTTATAAGTGTTTAACTCATGTTCATGAATATAGAAAAATTCCTCTGTCAGACACTACTAGTGGACCAAACAATAGTAATATAACCCGTGCTTCTTGTCCTTTACTTTTACTGTACTATTGATGGACATAAATTACTTGCAGTATAATAATCTTTCAGGTAATAGTACATACTTAAGTAGGTTTACATATGTGATTTTCACTCAACGTACTTAGTCTTCTGGTGTGTATTTTTCCAATGGAGTGTTCTTAAAGGTAAAGATCAGTGTTGGAATTCAGTAAAAATACCTAATTGTTTTACACAATTACTTTCATGACTTACCACCTCAGTATCTACTGGAGAAACAATGTGACATGATACAAGAAATCCAGAAGATTTCTGGAAACTCTCAAAGGCTATCAAAGGATGATTAATGAACCAATGAATTGTTGACAGCTGGGCCAACTAAGGGAGGTGTCCCTAGTTAGACTTGTTATTCATGAATGAAGAATGGATGCATGTTTTAAAGGTCAGTGGCAGCCTTGATAGCAGTAATTATGAAATAGTAGAGTTTAAGATCCTGAGAGAAGTGAGCAAGACACATAGCAAAGTCACAGTCTTGGACTTCAGGAGACCAGGCTTGGGCTAGTTCAGGGATATACTTGGGGAAACCAATGGGAGAGGTCCTGGAAGGCAGTGAGGACAGGAGAGCTGACCGCCTTAAAGCGCAGGAACAGACCATATTTTTTTAAATTAAACTTGTTGTTATTGATTCTGCTCCTGCATCAGCCCGCGACACAAGCTTCGGTTTTTATCACATGCCCACACTGTAATCCCATTCTACTTCAGCATTTCTTTTACCTCCTAAAAAAATCAGTCTTATGTATATGTTCATCATTTTTAATTTGAAAGAACTTATGTGGAAAAATAACTATTTAATTTTCAAACTTTATATGTCTCTCAGTCTTCTCTGTCCCCTACAATTACTTCTGCCACACAGTTCACTGAAAGTTGCCTTATTTACCTTCTTAAGTGCTTTTCCAGTTTCTTTATTTTGCATCTACATCTTTCTTATAGTTTAGCCCCGATTGGGACCAGACTACGCAGTCTCTCTCTCTCACTCCCCCCACCCTCCAAGAGAATAGGGGGAGATAATATAAGAAAACAAAGCTCGAGGTCTGAGATAAGGACAGGGAGAAATCCTTAAAGTTACCATTAGGGGCAAAACAGACTTGACTTGGGGAAAACTATTCATTTATTACTAAAAACAAAGCAGGATAATGAGACAGAGAACAAGATAACCTCCCCCCACCCCTCCCTCTTCCCGGGCTTAACATTGTCTCTATCACCTTCCCCCTCGAAGTGGTGCAAGGAGGAACAGTGAATGGGGGTTACAGTCAGTTCATCACATGTTGTTTTACGCTGCTGCTTGGTCGTAGGGGGAAGAACTCCTCACATTCCTTCCCTGCTCCAGCATGGGGTCCCACCCACAGGCCACAGTCCTTTGTGAAACTGCTCTCGCGTGGGTCATCTCTTCCACAGGGTACAATCTCTCCAGAGCAGCTGCCCCAGCGGGCCTCCATGGGCCACAGCCTCCTTCAGGCATCCACCTACCCCACCATGGTGTCCTCCATGGGCTGAAGGTGGGTCTCTGCTCCTCTGTGGACCTCCATGGGCTGCAGGGGGACAACCTGCTCCACCATGATCTTCACCACAGGCTGCAGGGGAGTCTTGGCCAGGAGCTGCATTACTCCTCCCCCTCCTTCACTGACCTTGGCATCTGCAGCCATTCCTCTCACAAGACAATTCTTCACAACAGGCTGGCAGATGCCTCTCAGGTTCTCTTCACATCTCATCTCCTCTCAACTTCTTTCAGCCAGGCTGGGCCAAGTCAGACCCAGACGGCCGCCCAGCAGGAGGACAGAGGGTGAGGGCCACAAGGCCCACAAGGCTCGCGCCTCCCCGTCTCTGCCCCTGCTCCAGCTTCTTCACATCTTCTCCTTTTTTTTTTTTTTCCTGTTTTTCCCCTTCTTAAATATGTTATCACAGAGGCTTCATCAGGGAACATTCTGCTACCAATTTCGGCCTTGGCCAGCAGCGGATCCACCCTAGGCCCAGCCGAGGCCACTAAACAAAGGAGGAGTAACTTCATGCAGCTTCTTGCAGAAGCTACCACCATAGCCCACCCTCTCACTAAATAAAACCAGAACAGCCTTACATTTTTTTTACATGTTTGTACTCTCATTTGATCACATGCTCAGGTCATCCTTTACACTTATTCTTTCTTCTTTATGTATCTGTCTACTAAACTTATTTATAGAATAGACTAGACTAGACTAGACTAGAATAGAACAGAACAGGAGAGAATAGTTCAGCTGGAAGGGACCTACAATGACCATCTAGTCTTATTGTCTTCAGGACTGATCAAATATTACACCGCTACATGAGTAAAGGCTGACGTCCTCAATGTCTTTTCTTGTCTTATTTTTTACTACTAGGGTCTGTTCTTAGCCATTCCATGTCCCTGAGCCTACTATCAGATTCTGAGGGTATCAGGCATCTCTCACCACAAGGGAAGAGAGAGTTAGATAGTACTTAAATCAACAGACCACACCTAAATCTATGAGATTAGGTAAGCTGCAGCTGAGGGTGTTGAGGAAATTAGCCGTTGTCCTGTGAGGCTGCTCTGTCTTGTCTTTGAAAGATCCTGGTGACTGTGGGAGATTCCTGATGACAGGAACAAAACCAGCTGTCACGTTCATCTTCAAGGAGGGAAACAGAGTATCCAGGGAACTACAGATTGGTCTTTATCTTGGTGCCCTGGAAAACTGTGGTGCAAATTGTCCTGAAAGACATTTCCAAGCACATAATTGACAAGAAAGTGACTGGAAATAGCCAGCATAGATATACTAATGGCAAGTCATGCCTGATCAAGCTGAGTGTCTTCTGAGACAACTGGTTGTGTGGGTAAAGGAAAAGCAGTAGATGTTGGTCATCTTACCTTTAAGAAGGTTTTTGACACAATCTCTGACTTTTTTTTTTTTTTTTACCATAAAGTTGGTAAGATACCAACTGCAAATTTCAGCTATGAGGAAAATTGGCTGGACCACTGGGCTAAAAAGTTATAACTAGTAGTTGGCAGATGGTATTCATCAGGGGCTGATACTGGAACTGATGCTGTTTAACATCTGTATTAATTGTGCGATGGAAAAGAACACAACCTCAGTTGTGTAATGTATCAGTAAATATGAAAGTGAATCCAAATTGGGGGAAGTAGACGATATGCTGGACAGCAGGGTCATTATTCAGAAAGCTCTTAGAAGCTGAGGATTGAATGTCAGTGACACAAACTAACAAACCTTCCAGAGCACAAGAAAATTATACTCATTATGATCTTATTAATTTCAATAATTAACAATTTGATTTTTCTTCAGCACCTGACCAAAACAAAATTCTGAAAGCTATTGTTCTTGATGTCATCCTGATAGTTCCCCTTATAAAGAATCCATTTTATTTCTGTGAGATATAGATTAAGTGGTCTGCTAATACTTTCCCTGGTGACTTTGAAGCAAGTATCCGGTTTCTACCACATTTAGCATAGAAGTAGACGTCCCATAGCTATTAAGTTCCAACAAGATTAATGAAAAGAGACACAGGACTAAGGAGGCAATGGCCCCTACTAAAAATGTCAAAAAAAGTTCAGTTTGAGCTCAACAGTGTTACTGACATGGAAGACAAAAGCCTACCTGGAGAAAAAGAGGTAAGGATTAATGTTAAGGTA
The DNA here is from genome assembly GCF_036417535.1 of Chlamydotis macqueenii. NCBI lineage: Eukaryota > Metazoa > Chordata > Aves > Otidiformes > Otididae > Chlamydotis > Chlamydotis macqueenii. Next base: position 82,434,749 of record NC_141557.1, on the reverse strand, counting down.
CTAGTAGGCAAGATTGGAGATAAAGCAGTAACAGTTTGGGAGATAACCAGAAAGGATGTGGAATAAGTCAAATTAAACTGGTCTTAACTAGTTTTGCTCTTCATAAAATATCTTAGAGTTTGAAGTTTGAAAATTTGGAGCACAAAGAGAAGATAAGAACCAACACAGTCTAAACTTGTAGGACATGAAAGTAACTGGTAAAAGAGAAACAAAGTATTTTCTCCTGTCCACAAGGAAAAAATACAAAAACATTGTCATGGTATGCATCCTAACACTTTCCCAGTGGTACAGAACAGAACAAACTTGAAATATCTGATGACTCAAGAATCCCAATACTGGAAAACATGTTAGAAGAAGAAATTATTGACCTAACTATGGGGTCTGAGTATGATCAATTGTATGAAATGAAAGTGCCAATAGTTAAAAGTTATTAAATTAAAATGGCAGTACCTTTGGGAAATTATTACTGACCTCTGAATAAGCCAGTATCACCTCTGCCAACCTCTTCTAATGGAAATCTTTGGAGTGAAGGATATTTGCTTTAACCATATTATTTCTCCTCTTACTAAAGTGAAATGATGACTTATGAAAGAAGAGGGGGTGCGATGTAAAGCTGATGTGTGGGATCACTTTAAGAGATGCCACTGAAACCATTTATTATTTTTCCAGTACACAGTAACATAGTTCTTTTCGTCCTTGACATGCATCATTTTGCTTTACATGTTCAAATTGTTTGCTCTGAGAGAGCATACTTTCCTGGTCTACTAGATACGACTTAGCAGCTATGAAAACTAATTGCAAATGTCAGATGCTTTTTCTGATGAAATGAAAGGACAGCTTGATTCAAGAAAACTGCAGAAGTCTTTAAGCCCTGCCAATTCCAGTGTCCTTAGTCCCTGCTAATTTAATTATTGTTCATGAGAAGATTCATCCATTGTTTTTCAATGAGCATTCTTGGTTCAGTGAGCAATTGGAGGGTTAAAGCTGCATCTGCAGCTTCATTCTGGCAAATGCCTACCCTTGTTGTGCACCCGTAATGAAGCATGCTTATTATTCCATGTGAGAAACACTGCAGCTATCAAAACGGGAGTAACAGATGTTTGCAGAAGGGCCTCGGAACCAGTTAAATGAGCAAGATGGAATTAGGGACTTTGAAGGAGGAAAGCAGAAGGGAGATCCTCTATTCCTTAAGTTTTGTTTCAAAACAAATGCCAAAGCAATTTCTTAATTAAATACTGTACAACTTCCCCCTCTACCCCCGTCCCAAGATATGTAATATCATCTTAGCTGATGAGGTCACTGCTACTGGTGATAACAAAATATTTGCAAGGAAGCAAGAGATAATAATATGATCTGAGACAACAGAATACTTGATTGCCTTTCATTAAAATGTTCCCAGCTTTCTCCATCTCAAAATTTAACTTTTACTGTTTGAATTAGTTCTCGAAACTAATGTTTGAGTCAGCCTATGTGAAAGGATAGGAGATGTATTCAGATGACATAATGGACCACAGGATTTCATTTAAAGCTCCTCGTCAATGTACTAGTGCAGGATTATCAATGTGTAAAATGTCAGGGGAAATTTCCTGATATGAGGGAACCTTAGAAGCATACTTGTCCTATTCTGAAACATTCCTTAGTGAGCCTATCAGGAATACTTCGGTGCTGAATTCAAGCCCTGCCTGCATTAAGAAATCCACACTGGTGCAGTTTACTTGTTACTGCTACCCAGTGAATCTGCAGTAATAATACTTCAAGTATGCTTACCTAAGGCTTTCGGTCTTGTTTAACTCCCTCAGAACAGTATCAACAGATTTCCTTAAAGACAATAGCAATAAAGGCCATCCTAAGCAGAATAAAATAACAATGAGGAAAAAAAAAAAGAAAAAAAATCCAAATAAAACCAGATGTTTACTGAATGAGATATTAAAGTATACTTACAACTATGCATTTTTTTTTCATTTATCTATTTCCAATAGACCATGGCAACCCTAATATCCTCTAAAGGGAAGTGTTATCACTCTACAGTAAATGCTCTAATTTAGATGTCCTGAATATTCTCTTGGCAGAGTACATATAGTCAAGTGCCAGAGAAGAGTCAAGGATGAAAGTGGACAGCTCACGTGATCTGTTCTATAATGAGGCGTACTGGTCACACACATGGGACAGGTACTATACCAAGTACTGTAAACACAACTGGCTTAAGAAGAGAGAGCGAGCTCTGAACTATGCGGACACAAACTTCTCCATTTTATTTCACTTGAGGGCAAGGAAAGCACTCACTTAGGTGAGTGTCTTTTCTACTGCAGATATAATTTATGTCTTTGCTGCATTTGTAAATCTTTTTGGACTGAAATAGCTAACTCAACATCACCCTTCATAAAATATTCTGGAAGGCATGGAGCATGGACATTTTTAACCTTCATGTGGCTAGATGAAGAAAACACCGGATGAGATTAAAACACTGAAGGAAACACAAGGGAGATACATTTCCAAGAGTGTTTCACATCAAGGTAATTATTGCAACATAAATAAATCATACTCACATTTCCAGTGGATATAAAATATTTTTTAAATTATTTTTTAATTAAAGTTTACATTCTGACATGACAAATTATAATTGTGTTTGAATACAGTTCTGATATATTAACATGTTTGTATGATTTTGCAAGGTTTCTAAACAAAGCATAAGAGACTGATTCCCAGGGAACAGTTCTTCCTCTGTTCAGTATTGCAGTATTTTCCTTCCAGACAGAACTGGAAGGAAAATATAGTAGTAGCACTGAAGATATCATATGGCTTTCAAGGACCTAGAGTAAACAGGCTGAGGAAATAGGTCTTTAACTATTAGTAACAAGTTTTAGAATTTAATAGTATGCAATTATCCCCCAGGAAATCCCAATGCAGATTGAAAATTTGGAAGCAAAGCTGATACTGTTAGGATGTTTTTCTACTCAAGAAAAAGTGTAGTATTTCTTAAATCATTTTGAAAAGCCTTTTCTAATTTTCACTTGCTTCTTTCCTTTACTGTAGATGGACTTGTGTTTGATTTGCAAAAGTCAGCTTACCCCAAGCTTAGTTTCTACACATTGAAATGACTTTTGCATTGGTAGTCTCTGACAAGACAATGCAGATTCTGGAGTCCCTCTTCAGTAAGTAGTACACTAGTGCTGATTTGGCAACAGATGGAAGCATGATTCTCGTCCAGTTTCCAAGCTGTCATCCCATGTTTCTTTGCACATGACACATATTTAAAGAAGCATTTAACCAAGCCTTTTGTCTAAGTGCTCTTTAGTGATGTGACATCATGTTGCCTAGATGTCACCTCCTTATTCAGAAGCTGGTCTCAGTCAGGTTTGATCAGTTGACTGTTGTTCTCAACCACAGTCCGTATCTGTATGATGCTCTCTGATGCTATACCAGACCAAATACATTCTGTTGAAGCTGTTGAGGGATTGTGAATATCCTGGTTAGTCTAGGAGATCGCAGCAGGGTCAGGGGGGAGGAAAAAAAAAGCAACTAACAAACAAAAAATTTCGTTCTTCATAACACAAGTATATGAAGCATTTGCTAATGGGAGAAAAATGTGAGAAAATTAAACAGTCAAAGTATCTCTTTTATTGTCCCTGGTATTAATTATCATGAGGGCCCAGTTAAGCCCCAGTAGCTGTAAATAATTGAAAATATCTGCTAATTTCATTTCAACGGGTACATTAAAACAGATATAAATGGAATTTGAAGTACTTAATATGATCATAACTTTTTTGAAGCTACAGGCAGAAAACTGTCATGCAACTCACTCCGTAACAGGTAGTTTGGTTTTGCTTCTAAGAAGTTATGTCATTCCTCCTAAAAAAATACATTTTGGGTCTTTTTCTGCTTTTTGGTACATGGGAGGTACCCTCAAAGTAAGGCTTTCCTACAGAATACTGCCTGAAATAGTGTATTTCAGTTGTTCCATATTTGTCTGCCTTAGTTTTGAGTTTTAGTTTAATATTTATATATTTTCCATTAAAATAATATTTATATCCATTTACACTTGTATTTTGCAGGGGAGAAGCTAAGAAATAGGCCTATTCAGCTATCATTAAAATGTATAAAAATATAAAATTCAATATATTAAGACATATTTCCAAAGAAAGCAGAGACCAAATGAACTATAGGCATTTTTAGGTATGTAAACTTAGAATTAAATTGTATATGTTTACACTATACCAATAGAAGGAACCTAGGACTTACTTACTACACTTTAAAATTTTACGTCAATAGTCTTGATACATTTCTTGAAGTTCTTATACAATTTTATGAAACATAACTATATACTCCATGTCATGTTAGTTAAGAAAAGTAGTGAGGATTGTCATCTTTGACACAGAACAAAAGACATTCAATGTCCATCACCATAGGTATTGCCATTTTAAGCAGAACATCTCATAGTATTTGGAAAACCTCCTAAAGACTGTCTCATATGCACTGATTAGATTCTTTTTCTGTTTTGTAGTTTTGCAGTAAAAAAACCCACATCAAATATTACCATATAGATATCACACTCTAGATACCAGCATATCTAGAAATGTTGCCGAATATTGGAAGAGTTCTTTCCAGAGCAGCTGGCATACATTATTGTCCTGTCATTACAACTACAGATGGGGTGTCTGCCAACACTGATAACGAAATTGCTGCAAATGCTGCTCAGGAGGGTGAAAGTCCAGCAGGCAAAGCATAGCAAGTCTAGCATTGAGATTGCTTTGCATGTACCTCTGCAAAGCATTGCATATTTGAAGTTATCTAATCCATACCACAGAACAATGTTTTGTCCATTGTGGCTGGTAATAGTTATAAATTGAGACACTTGGCCAAAATAAGAGGAACAACAGGATATTTGAAAAAGAGAATCTTGGTGCTTGACCCCTGTTGACAGAACTGCTATTACTTCCAGCTGGCTCACATTTTTTTTTTCACAAAAAATAAATGTGCTGTGAGAAAAATGCCACAATGCATAGAACCAGAGTTAAGGCAAGGAGGATGAAACAACTGCCTGTAAGGCTCATCAAGAGCAAACCTTGCTGTAATTTCAAGAGCAGAGTGAGCTGGCTGTCAGAGTGGGCACAGTTATGAGTCATTTAGCAAGTAATGAACCATCATACAATGTGATGAAGCTCCTTCTTCCCATCAACTCTACACAAAGTGAAGAAGCCCTAAAAATATTTTGTTTCCTGATGCTTTTTTTATTTTCTAAACTGTCTTTACTTTGAAACATTACCTACTAAGCAGCACAAGCATCTCCTATGTTAAACATGATTATACTATTCATATAATGAACATTCCACAGGCTGCTGCTATAGAAATCTCATGTTAGTATTCAAAATTACTGCAATCAGATTGTACTGTTGGTTTAAGTCTGACAGAAGATAGATGCCTTTTCCTTCTACTCCTCAAAACCAGAATTCACCACAGAAAACAGCTCTCTCAGTGGTTCACCACAATGCTAAATGCACAGGACAAGTAAGATTTTGGAAATAAGGCACTTCATTTCCCTTCAAAAGCCAATTGAGAGTGTTGCTTTCTGTGACGGATGATACCTGTTTCACTCGCAGTCAATCTTTTGTATTAAAAGAGCATGTCTCGGCAGAAAAGAAATCCTGTTTTCCATGTTCTGCCTGATAACCTCTGCAGCCAGCAGGAACCCTCTAGGGAGCACGGGGTGGAAAGGTCTCTGCAGAGCATGCCTGAGACTGCTCAGCTGAGTGAATTTCCTGGCATACAGAGGAACAGGCAGTGACCAAAAAAGGGCATAAGAAAGTGTAAGAGCACAAGAAAGATTTTGCAGAACAGTAGAACAAACAAACAGACAAATGTCAGAAGGGACAGAATGAAAAAAAAACTGTTAGAGATCCAAGAAAATGTGTGGCACTTGCTGGACCTCAGAAAAAAAATGCTGAACTTAATGTAGGACTAGTAAAAAGGACTTTCCTATGAAGAATGCAGTGAGTAGGCTGAATATTTATTCTCAACCATTTTATGGTTAGTCTTCCCACCAATTGATCTAAGACTCCCTGTTTAGAAAATAACTCCTTCTAGTTCATTTTAATAAATCTTTAGCTCTGGAGATGCCGAGTCTTTGGGGTGTATTCAGTTTCTGGAAATATGTATAAACTTTTTATTTAAAATTTTGGCACACTTTTACAACCATAAACTTCAATAAAGATCTATCTCTAACGTGCTTAGAAGTGTAGATTATAAGATTATGAAAGTAACTTCTTCCTTAAAGAGTGAGTGTAAATGCTAATCTTGTTGTTATTGCATAAGTGCACCAGGAGTAATTAATTTTGTTATGCTAGAATATTGTCCCTATCTGCTAGAGAAGATAAGTGTCCAATTCATTGCTCACAATTCATTATCAGAACAAGTAGGATATCTCACAGTAATTTGTAACATGTGACTTTAATACTGTGGCTTTTACTTCATCTCAAAAGTCATAACTATTTAATAAACATCAAGATGTAAGAAAAAGTGCTTTACATTGACTGCTCCTGAATTTTTGCACAGTCCTGGGCAAGAGAACTTTTTGTGACAGTGTCTCATAGGTTACCAACACAACTCTGTTTTGTACCTTGTACAACCTTTTATGTACAGTACAAAGCAGGTAGCACAGACCCCAAGACATCAGAAGGATAACTCTGATTATCATCTCAATTCCTTCTGTATCACTGTACTTGAAGATGTAGTTCAATGAGACTCTGGATTTAGCAGCACATCAACCTTAACAGTTTCCCTTTCTTCCTCTGCCTGCTTATGCCTACCCTTAAAGCATCCCTTATTTTGCCAGAATAACTGTTTGAAGGGCTCATCTGTAACACAGACCACTGAACTGATCTTGTTTAAAAAACAAACTCCGAAGAACAAAGGACGTCAAGCTAAATCTAATGTGAAACAACTAGCATCAGGCTGGATTTAGATTCAATAATTTCAAGACTGAAAAAAAACTGTGGTCCCTGTAAGACACTCAAACATGTTAACTGACACAAATACAGGCACAAATACTGTCTGGGTGGAGAATGGATCGAGAGCAGCCCTGAGGAGAACAACTTGGGAGTGCTGGTGGATGAGAGCCAGCAATGTGCTCTTGTGGTCCAGAAGGCCAACTGCATCCTGGGCTGCATCAAGAGAAGTGTGGCCAGCAGGTCAAGGGAGGTGATTCTCCCCCTCTACTCTGCCCTGGTGAGACCCCACCTGGAGTACTGTGTCCAGTTCTGGAGCCCCCAACACAAGAAGGACATGGACCAGTTGGAGAAGGTCCAGATGAGGGCCACGAAGATGATAAAAGGGCTGGAGCACCTCTCCTATAAGGACAGGCTGAGAGAGTTGGGGCTGTTCAGCCTGGAGAAGAGGAGGCTCCGGGGAGACCTGATAGCAGTCTTCCAACACCTCAAGGGGGCCTACAAGAAAGATGGAGAGAGGCTGTTCAGTAGGGCCTGTTGTGATACGACGACAGGTAATGGTTTTAAAATAGAGGGAGGTAGATTCAGATTGGATATTAGGAAAAAAATTTTTACAATGTGAGTTGTAGAACACTGGAACAGGTTGCCCAGAGAGGTGGTGGAAGCCTCATCCCTGGAAACGATCAAGGCCAGGTCGGATGAGGCTCTGAGCAACCTGATCTAGTCGGGGCTGTCCCTGCTCCTTGCAGGGGGGTTGGACTAGATGACCTCTGAAAGTCCCTTCCAACTCTAACCATTCCATGATTCTATGATTCTACACCTGCATTCAACAAAACTGTTAGGTATGTCTTGGATAGGTGACACTATCTGCAGATCCAGAAATATAATTTGTACTCCAATAATTCTCATTGATTCTCATGCAGATATGCCAGAGTGTCCTGCTACATGACACCCTAAGAATGTAAAGTTATTTACTTTGCCTTTGTGCAGAGGAGGAGATCCACAGTGGGAGCCTAGTGTGTGGAAGCTCCACAGCACGTCAGCTGAAACATAAATGAAATTAGAACTTTGAAAATTAATTTTAAAACCTTCAACTTTTAAGTGAATTGTTTCTTTTTTTAAAGAACACTTTCATCTCCATATATTGTGATAATAGTATGCTGCAGCTTGTAAATAAACTGAATAACTAAGAATTGGTTTACAAGTTGGTGAAATTAATATATTCTCTGACTCCCAGATACTTTTCTTAAAATTGGGATTTTTTTTTTTTTTTAATCTTTGAGCTAAATGTAACAATGCGTTGTGCAGAAGATTGACAAAGCTTGATTATTAAGTATCTTCTACTTCACTGGAATTCAGATAGATCCAATCTGTGCAGTTCTACCAGGACACAGACAGAACTAGGTCCACCATATAATTGCTATAAATTCTTATACAAAAAACAGGGTTTTTTTTCAGTATCGGTTCCTTTCATATTTGTCATTCTGTACTAAACTTTAATTAAGGAGGCAGCTTTGTCAGTCTCTCTGTTTATCAAATTTAGATCGGAGACTGTACTATCATTTTCAATTAGGTTTACTGTATTCACTGTACCTGATATCTTAGAAGGAATAAGCTTGCTGTTCTAATATTTTTTGAAGTGGCAACGGCATGACTGCAGCCTCTTGTCAGTATCAACATGGGTAGGACACAGTCTTTGGGGTCATGAGCACCTTATATATTTTGAAGAACTTGGTAAACAAAGGTTGGCAATGTTTATCCCTGTTTTCATATTTCATCAAAAGTTTCGACTTATACTGCTGAACTGGGTAAATCCTGTGTTCCTTAAGCTGTCATGGATTGTCATTAACAAAATGTTATTAATAACTATACTTGTGGATAAGCTACGAGGAGAGTAAGGATAATGTTGGGAAGAGCTAGTGGACTGTAGACTGCATTTTAAAAAAATGTTTTATATGACTTCATTCTAGTGCCTCCTTTCATTTGTTGTTATAGATACACTTTTTTTTTTACAGATACTAAGATGTTTTATAGAACTTCAGTTTTACCAAATACCACATAACATTGACCTATTTATTAACTGTAGTGTTTTTGCGTGTTTGTAATGCAATGTATTAGAAGTGTTCATTCAAATCTACTTCATAAAGAGAAATAAGACACCAAGAATAACTTTCAATTTCCAGTACTGTGGGGATAGAAACATAAGTCTAAATACGTACCAGCCCTTCAAGAAAAGAAAGAAGTGTCAGAAATATCAACCTATATGTTTCTGTTGTAATATGTTAATTGAAACCTAACTTGATACACTTTTATACATTTGTAGATAAATTATCCTTTTAAAATTTTTTGTTTCTTTCAGGACTTAAAATAATAAAACATCAAGAATTCTATTAATTGGTATCTGACGATAAAAATAGTGAATTCACTGAAAATTATACGTATGAGCTAGGGTTCTGGAAAGATTCACAGACAGATCTTTTGCTCAATGCCATTCTAACAGCTTTATTTAAGCTGTGATAGTCTGCAGTTCTTGAATTGTTCTAATTTTTCTGATGTTTTGAAGTCTACTCATTGCTTCTATAAAAATAGAGAAGTAAAAGTATATTTTCCCTTACAGCATTGTTCAGAGGAGCAGTGAGATATGGGGATTATATCTCTGATTTTTAGATACTTAACAGGTATATCTAAATTAAAACTCATTTCACTATGAACTCTTAACATAGGTAATGGAGAGAAAACAGAAATGTGCTCCTGTCTATTTTCTGAAGAAGTCTATGGTGTTTGAAAACCTAACTTAAGTATTTGAGTTATATAAAGCTAAGTAGTTAAATCTGGGCTTTGGTGTTATTTGCTTACAGTTCTACTGTCATCTTATATGGTCAGGTATAATAAAATTTATCCAGTTGCTGCTGACTGACCTTATGAGACACCAGTACTGAAGCACATAGTAGGGTTTGAACATGGGGTAAAGTATACCTTATTGTGAAAAGCTGTCGAAGTCCTCTGCAGCACAAGTATCCAGAGATCTGATCTGAGGCTCCCAGAAGTAACAGTCTGGATGCTTGATGATTAAAAGCCCTCAGGCTTGTATCCCTCTGATAAAGTCTTGGCTGGAAGTAGCTGAGACTTCTGTTAAAAAAAAAAAAAAAAAAAAAAAAAAGAAAAAGAGAAAAGAGAAAACAATCCATATAAAAATAGATTTGTTCCAATGTGCAAAATGAAACTTATGGAGGTGAGAGAGAAACACTAATATCTGTTAGCATAAAGATATATTAGAGGTTACTTTCTTTTTTTTTTTTTTTCTAGTAAAGGAGATTGAGAATGACTACTTCTAATTGACCAACAGATGAGAGACTCAACATCTCATGCCAACATCTCATTGCCAACATGTGGGCAAACTGTAGAATATGATCTTCCCCAGGGTCTTCCACATCTCACCTAGGAGTCCTTGTCACAGGGATACTGTCTTTCTATCTCTATGGAAAAAAAAAAATAGAACTTTCTCTTGTCTTTTTTTTTTTTTTTTTTTTTTTAATTTGGACCAGTGGACAAAACTTCTCAAAGTACAAGAGAGCGACCTACAGTAAAAAAACAGTCTAGTGTTTATGTAAGCTGAGTAGAGAGTTTATAGCTACTGTTTAAATCTGAAGATAAGACACTTAGAGTGCTGCCTTAGCCCAGTGTGGAGTCTGGGATGTGCTTCCTCAGAAATGCTGCTGCTGTCCGTTACTACAGACCTTGTGACTTTGTATAGCACTGAGCTTTGCTCTAGAAAAGGTGCAGGAATGGCTCACCTGTCAGTCAGGACCTCACCGAAGTCCTGTAAAATAAGTGAGAAGACCCCATTGATTGTAGCATGAACTGAAAGTTAACCACATGATATCAGAGGAAATTCAGAGTCCTGGCAAGAGCTGAATGGTGCCCGAGTTGTCTAATGAAATAATTTGGCATGTTATGGAATCTTAAGCAGTAATTAAAATATCACACAAGTCTTAAAAAAACAAGTTAGAAGTGTCTAAAATAGACTGTTAAAGTGTTTAATTCTCTAGTTACAACAAGATGGAAATTCTTCCAATACAGCTTCTTTCTAATCTCTGTGTACTGACATTTCAAGAGCCTGAGCTATGGGAAACTTTATTGAAGAGCCTATTGTTTTTGCCAGTGTACAGAGTGAAAAGAACAAAGACAAGGACATTGTTTACATCCTGCATTTAAACAGCAGTTTATTAGGTGATAACAATATTAATTACCCACTGGCAGGCAAACAGGCTAGGTAATCAAAAATGTATTTGCTTCAGTGAGACTTATATTGTCGTGAGAAAATAGATGGCAGACACAGTACTTTAGAAAGGGAATCTGGACAAACTAAGGACTCCTATCTATCTAGGTGCAGCAGCAGTACTGCCAGCTGGTAGATTGATTTCATTACCACATCATCACTGAGTGCCCAGCTTAGGCTGCACCAAGGTAGTGTCTACATACCCTCCTACTAGAGGAAATGGCAAAGCTAGCATTATTTTATACATATTAATAAAATATTTGCACAGAAAATGTTGAAATAATAGAGATAGCTTCCTAGAAAATTAGAAATAAAATATTGTATTGAAGCTACTGTTGAACGATATATTCATAATTTTTTTTTTAGGAGAATATGGTTTGCTGTTTTCTTTTAAACATGTAAGATAGTTTGTGGCATTGACACTGTTCAGATTACTTCATCTTACAATTAAGTAAATCAAACACCAAAATAAAATTTACAGATGAATATCAGAATCATTTTTTTTATTAAATCCATGAAAAATGATACTTAACATTTTTATGAATTAACTGCAATTAAGGTGTTATCTTGATACAGGGAATTAACCGTCTGTTAAATATTGCTTGATTTAGGAGACTAACTGTCTGCATATTGCTTGATTTGGGAGACTGTCTGCTAGAAAATGCCTAACAATCCTATTTGCCTTGAAACTCACTTAAGCTTATCTGGGGCTGGTATTTGTCAAGAAACTGGTATTTGTCAAGGACTAACATACCTAGCAAAGGACAGAATGTTAGTTCCACCACAAATCCGGTCAGAAGTCGGGAAACTGCTGAAATCACGAAGTGAAAGGAGCACATAAGTGAATGACTAAAGTTCATCTAGAGGAAGATAAGACCCCTGAAGAAGTAAACGACCACCAGAGACAGATCTGAAATGCTAACGCAAGTGTTTTTTTAATAACCCCGCCTCATTTATGCATATGTATGTCTGTATTGTGCAATCCTATGAATATGTATACCTGCACCATATAAATTTTTGATAAAATGTGCTGTCGGTCTGCGTGCTTTTGGAGGAGCAATCCGCCATACACCCGGCGCCGAATAAAACATGCCTGCTTTAGAACTCTTTCTGAGTTTGATCCGCGCATCAATCTGTGGAAGGAAGCTCCAGCTCATTCACTTCCACTGATACTAAATTTACATTTCATTGAATTCCTCTTTTCCTGTGTGTTAAAAAAAGTACAGTCCCCATTATTATCAAGTTGTAGAAATTTATTCATTTAGAAGCACAATCTGAAAACCAGATAATATATTTATTAACAGTGTGTGCAGTTAATTTTACTTATAATTCAGTTACTGCTTTCAGAATTTTTATTCAACATAATCTAAAGTCTCCTTATAGCAATGCTGTCAACAAAAAAAAAATAGTGAGAATAAGAGTGTTCTGAAAGTTATCTACAAAGTACATTTTGTAACAAGGAGCTATTGATTACCTCTCCATTTGGATGGGTGAGGTTAGGTGAACCTGTGTAACTAGCACTTGACTCAGACTCCTCTGAGAACAATCCCAGAAGGTAGAGTTCTTCTACTCATGATTTTCAATTTTTTCAAAAAATGTAACACTGAGGATTATATCTTCTCATTCAAAAGGATATGAGGGAACTCTGAATCTCAGAAGAAACTCTGAATCTCAGAAGACAGGAGGAAGAAAAGTCTAATCTTTTAGGATGCTGCTAGAGCAAACATGCTTTTATATGACATCACACATATGGTACTTTTCTTTTGTTCAGTGTTATTTAATTGCAGGTTTTGTTTCATTTTGTCCTGCCAGAGGCAACTCCTCATTTATATTTCATTTACATGTCCAGTTATTAGAATCATTACATAAATGCCAGGGTCTTGTCACAAGTTCAATTACAACAGCTGTTGCATACAAGCAATTAGACATCTACGCAGCAACTTCCTCATAGTTGATTGCCATATACCATTCTGTTGCTGCAATTAGACTAATAACTTACATGTGTGCCTTGCCTTGCATGCATGGGATCTTGAATAAATAACCGCTTATAACCTTGTCCACGGCAGGTAAAATGTCAATGTATTCACTGTCTCATGTGGAATAGCTGGCAGAGTCTGCCTGGAGCCTGATTTGCCTGCAGAAGGACAAAGGACAGAAAGCAGGTAGCCAAGAACAGTCACACTGAACTTTGTTTTAAATTGAAAAGAATAGAGGGGCAAAGAAAGCCACTCTGAAGTAGATCCTTGCTAATCAAGGAGGCAGAAAAAGTAGTTGAGAGGAAGATGAAAGAACTTGACTAGTGTAACAAAGAGTTATGGGATCCTGAGGCCTTTAGGTTCGTTGTCAAAGCTGAACAGAATTGCGATACAATTAAGTGACAGAGGCTTCTCTTCCACTGCATGGATATGGTGATATAGAACAACTTTGTACTGGTATTTTCATTCTGTACAGAAGCAAAGAAAGCAATTTCTCTGTAAATCATAGTTACATGGCATTACTGTATGCATATGGGGTTTTACTAGTGCAGATATTTGGCTGAGAAGAAATCACAGATCAGACTGAGGTAGCTCTTCTTAAAGCTATCAAGCTACTTAGCTGAGAGCTGTTTAAGATGGACTGAAGGAAATGAAGCACTCTCTCCTTTCACAAAATTCAAATTAGTCTAAATGTTTTGGTGTATAATCCCACACTGTCTGATTTGTGCCATCAGTCACTGCAGGCCAGGATGAGCAGGTGTTACATGACCATACTGTAAACTATACTAAATTTCAGCAGTGTCATCCTGGTTTAGGACTTCACAAAGTGCAGCACAAGCATCCCAGGACTCTCATCTCCAGGTGCAGTTTGATGAGACACAGGCCTTGGCAGTAAGACCAACTAAAATTCTCACCATTTCTCATTTCTGTCTCTGCATTGCAGTTTTTCTCCCCTCTACCCTTTCTCAAGTAGAAACAACCTGATACTGGTTGTTTCATATTAGATTTAGCTTTACATCATTTAAATCCTTTCTAAGTACACATTTGAAGCTGGAGATGTGTCACTGTTTGGGAGTTCCTGATTTCCAAAATTGGGGGAAGATGACAGTATTAACATAGGAGCATAAAAGGAGGACTCTTGTTGGCTAAATTCACAAGATCAACTGCCAGAAAACTTCCATCCTACAGGTCTCCTTTCAACATTTTGATGAAACTTCCAGTAGTGCTATGGAGCACTAGCACTTTGTTTTTGCAGAATAAACCAGATTTTTTTCAGTCAAAAGACAGGTGAAGACAGAATTTTTTTTAACAGTACAAGATATAATCAATGAAAATACATGCTGCAAAAGATAGACCATCCTGATTTAGAGGTCTGACTAGACACTACTCCTTAGGTGTTAATCAGTAAGTTTGCTTTAAAAAAAAAAAAATGTCAGAAATTATGAGAAAATAGGAGTAAGAAATCCAGGCATTCTGTTTTTTTTAAGAAGTGTTGCATCTTTATTAGACTTTGGATTCAGTCCTGCAAGCAGACAGAACAATGATTTTGTTAATTATAGTATTTGGCCAAATTGCTCTTAAATAAGATCTGGCCTAATGTTGATGCTCAGATACTGAAAGAGAAAGTGTTAACAATCCTCATAAACCAGAAACTGGAAGACAAGGAAATCTTCCTCCTTCCTTCCTTCTTTTTTTTTAAAAAAAAAAAAAATAAAAAACCTTAGACCTTTAAATTCATTCAGAGTTCAGTGCCTGATGCCAATTAATAAGGGAAACTCTACTAACAGCCTCCTCATCATAAATATATTTGCTTCAGGCAGTTGCAAAATTATTGTAAATTGGAAGGAATTGGCAGGTCAATATTAAACATCTTGGCTTTTTACTTTTGGTCCAGGGAAGAAGTAATATGCGCCAGACTTTTTGACAGGCTTGAGTATTTCCCTTGCTCAGTCTACTGGGCTGTTTTTGCTGGTGTGTTTTCCAGTGGTTACAGAAACAATCAGTTCTATGAGTACTAGAACTGTTGAAGCCTGACTTCATTTAGATTTATGATTCAAAGGATTCTCCTGCACTTACATCATCTCTCCTCTATAGAGTCTCTACTATCTATCATGAAATGGCCTTATGCTGCAGCATTACTCTTGAGTGAGAGGGGAGGGATTATTTTTCAAGCTCTGATAGGGTACTCTCTTGTATCCAGGCATCTAGTTTGATAAAGGAATTTCTAATCTCATTTACTCATTTATCAAATTTCAGTAAAAGTTATCATCTCAGTTCTCTGACAGCTAGCCTGAAAGTCATTGTGAGGTAGGGAAATACACATAAACACGTATAGCATGCAAGTTGTATAGTCTTACTAGTCTTGCTTTCTTAGGAATCCAGGAGAAGAGGCTCTCGGTACTTCTTGTTTTGCCTATTCTTGGTACAAAAGCTGTTAACCGTATGAAGCTCCAGTTTCCTTCTTGCTCTTCTGTGCCCAGCAACACAAGCAGTTCTTGCCAGGAGCAACAAAACCCCCAGGCTGGCCACAACTTTGCTTGAAACTACTGAAACCACCTGTGTGATATGTGAGCAGGTTACCCAATAGAAAGACACACACACAACTGAGTAAACATCTGGCTATAAATTGCTTTCTCAGTGGACAACAAATCATTCTGGTTCTGAAGAATCTTATCTTACTTTTGTTATTCACTCTGATAAGTCCAACTTCTTCTCTCTCTAATATAATGGTTCCCTGTTAGATCACTAAGTCTGTAGTAACACATCTCAGAATCAGGAAAAGACTGATCAAAACAGCTCTTTGTTTTGATTGACATCCATTATCCATTCTTTAACAAAAGGAAAAAACCTCCAAGCTTTGTTGCTTCTTGCACCAAGTTTCTTTTTTTCTTATTTTCTCTCTCTTTTTTTCCCTTCTGTTTTTAATATTCTTATTCAGCCTGCATCACTGGAATGAGACTCTGGCTTTCACTACCTAGCAGTGACAAAGCACCTAATGGGCTGCACAAATATTACCTTTCTAGAGTAATCTTCAAACCTTTCCCTACCAGTAAATTCAATTTTTAGAAATGTATCCTGCTTTATGTTGCATATTTTATTTTGAGGTCTTATCCAAAGCTTTCCTGGAGTTGAAGAAAGGAATATGAATCCTCCAAATTTGACTCAAAGATTTTTCCACTGTTGAACTGATTTATTAATATTTCAAATAACTCATTAAGCCACATTAATATTAAAATTAAAATCTAATAACTTAAGATCTAAATTCCTTATTGTAACATTCAGAAGGAAAAGCAATTGTATTGATTCTCCTGAAGTCTATACCTTTACCTGCTCTTATATTGCAAAATACTAATTTTCAGCTGAATAATAAATTAGAAAACATAGACACTCTTCAAATCTAACTTAACTACACATTTACCTAGTAATTTTGCAGTGTATACACACTTAAGAGCATTTCATCTGCAAGATACTCTCAGAGACAGAAAATCAAAGGAAATACTCTACCAATTTCTCAATTAAATGTTCAGAACTTGCTGTTGCTAGCTGTTTAGACTATTCTTTATTATTAGCATGACAGATATTACTGGTAAGTTTTTCTTCAAGCTATCCAGATACCTTATTATGCAAAATACAGATTCTGATACTCTATGTAGAACATTGGTTTATAACCTAAGTCCCATCCATTTCACCAAAATAATTTTTAAGTGAGTTACTAAATATAAAAGAATCAAACTCAAGTACTATATCCTCAACTTCTCATCTTCTCTAAGACATAAAAATTGCAATTAAATATGTTGCATCAACCATTCTAAGATATATATACCTAACTAGGCAGTATGGATTGCTCTGACATCTTCTGGCACTAAATTACAATTAAAACAAAATCCAACTGATTTTTAACCAAAAGGTTCTAATTTAGAAACGGAAATTCCAATTCCAATACAGGAGTATTTCCAATATTCCTGCGACTAGGTTGCTTAAAATGTTGTAATTACTCAAGAGTTTTCTCCAGAAGGAACTGTCCATTTAAATCCTTGTTTCTTTGGGTTTTTTTGGTGGTTTTTTTTTTTTTTCTTTATATGCTGTTCTTGGATTTTTCATTTTTTTTTCATAAGCAGTTCTCTGGATCAATGTTAGCAGTTATCCTTAGTTCTTTAAATGACATCTTTTATAACAGAAGACAAGATAATTTCACATCCTCAGCTTACTTTCTTTTCAAAAGCTTATCAGTCTTACCTTAGTGGAGAGCTTGCAGACAGCTTTTTTGAAGAACTGGAACTTAACCTTTTTTGAAAAATACTACATCCTAAAAGAAATGTTGTAAAGCACAATTTAAGTTTTATTGTGGTAGAGCATAATAAAAACCTTAGATTGGAGAATAAGAGATTCACACCACAGTATCTCTTCCAGAGGTAGAATTAAGAAAAAAAAAAAAAAAAAAAGTATTTTTAAAAATGTTAAGATATTTGGCCAATTAACATTTTTAGCAGTACTCTTCTCCATATGTATAAAAAGGTGTTCTGGTTTTGTTAGTGAGGGGGGGCCTTCTGCTTCCCATTCCATCCAACAAGTAGTCAAGAGCAAGAATATATAGCTCATTTAAATTTAAAATGCAGGCACTATTTCTTAATGGCCCTTAACCTCCTTTGCCTCATAGCAAAAGATGTTGTGAAATTCAGGAATATAAATGTATCCTGAAATGGACTAGCCAGATTCATAAGGAAAATGGGTAAATTGCCATCTCTGAAGGAAGGAGTGAGGTAGGAAACTTATATGTAGGGAGAGCGAGAGACAGAAAAAGTATCTGAAGTTACTTCTCTGCTTGTTTTACTGCTACTTCTTGCTGTCACTTGCACTATAAATGTAGATGAAAGTGCTAAAATGAAAAGAGAAGAAAACAACTATCTTTTCCCAGCTTTTTTTTAAACTTTATGCTGAGTATGTATTACATAAAAGAATGTATTTTGTCTCCTGGATATATATGTATAGTGAGTATGCAGCAGATTAAAAGCTCTACGTGATCAGAATGAAAGTTGCATCTAGCCCAAACTTTTGTCTGTGAAAGTGGACAATAACAGCTGGTTAAAGAAAGAGCATTCTCCTGCTTTGTCCCCCTATCTTCTAGGTTAGGGTCTTCTTGAGCTTTAAATTCCATCTGGATTTTTATTTGTAATAGTTACTGCTCAATATCTCCTCCATGTACATGTTTAGTACCTTCTCTAATCTATTTAGACCAAGCCACATAATGTGGAAATAAACCTTGGGTTTTGGTTTTTGGTGGGGTTTTTTTTTGTTTTTTTTTTTGTTTTGTGGGGGTTTTTTTTGTCCTGATGTGCTAATAAATCATTCCTTTCTGATAATCTTTATGACATTTTATTTTTTATTAAATACTCCACATCCACCCTTCATGCTAAAGAGTCCTAGGCTTTCCTCAAAGAACAGTTGATACACATGAATTTATTAATTTTGTTACTACTTCCTTTTTTTCCAAGCAGAACTACAATGAATACATGAGCAGTGAATTCACATACATGTCATCTGTAGCACACTGATGCTCTAGTTGAATCCACTCTGAAGCCAGTATTATTATGAATGTGTTCCTGATTGTTTCTTCCTCTGCCACACCACAATATGCTGTTGTGCTGCACCTGGGCTATGTAGGGCCTACTATTTAACTGTTATCTTCATTTAATATTAATACAGTAGTAGCACCAGAAATGTGACAAGAGTTGTCCCTCGAAGAGGAAGACTGTCCTTCCACAAAGAGTTTATAAAGAAAAAATTAAAGGCACCAGCAGAATAAATTAGCTAGGAGAAAATGATGTTTGCAATCAGCATAAAGCAATGTTTGAAGTCACAGTTGATTCTTAAACTTTTTTGTGTTGTGTGAGCATCATGTCAGTAGAAAGGTAGACTAATGTGCAAATGGAAGAAGACAAAAAGCTGGTTCACAGACATTGTATCTGCCAGGAAGGGTTTCTTCTCGTCTACTGCAAGGTATGTAGGAAAGTGCTATGGTGCTGGAGAAAAAAAATAAATAAATCTTTTAAAATGTTATGGATTGTCTCAAAGATACCATTAACCCAATGTAGCTGATGAATATTGTGTCTGGTCTCAAGGGTCAGAATAAGCTACAGTCATTTCTCTTGTTTAGCTGTTTGCGTGGCATCTGTTAACTTAACACATGATAATCTATGGTATTGATTCAATGAATAGAAACACTTCATAAGAACATGCATTAAAGGATGTTATCATTTGCTCTCCAGGAAGTTGTTACACGGTTGCTCAACTTTAAAGCTGACACTGCTTTGAATCAGAGTTTGGAACAGAGATGTCACTTCCAAGCTGAATTATTTTGTGAGCCTACAGGAGAAGACAACTGTTCTGCCAAACCTGCATTTGCCAGAAAATTCTGCCAACATTTCCCAAATAAGTTAGGAAGTTGTTAGTTTAGTTAAATGCTTGACAGAACTCTGCTCTGAATGAGTGGGAGTGCATAAATTTGGGACACTACATCTGCATAGCTGTGCATGAGATATAAGACGACTACCATATGTTCTCTCTCCACCAGAGCAGTTCTCTTAGAACTAGGTTACTTTCACAGAGAAATAACCTAGCAGATACAGGACCCCCGCACAGAAGGGCTAGAAATGTATCTACAGAAATCAAATAAATATGTGAAAAAAAATCTTTCAGATCTGTTCTTTTTATGAACAGATTAAAGTATAGCTTGCTTTCTTTTCAGTTTAAAATTGTGGTTTTGGATAACTTTTACACTCAGCTGTCCAAAAAAGGCTAAAATGCCAAATACACTTGAAGTCATTCATCACATTCTAGCTGCTGCTTCAACCTGTGACAAAACCAACCTTTAAGGGACATACAGGATATCAGCAGATCAACACTATGTGTAAAAGCACAGAAAACTAAGACACTAAAACACTATATGCAGAGAGACAGTATGGCATGGTGAGAATAACAGCTATCTCAAAGGACAGAAGTTGCTAGAGGCTTCTGAGTAGACAAAACAGTGATAAAAAAAAAAGAAAAAAAGAAAACAAAAACGAGAGAAATTGCCAATGCAAGTTGGGAATAGAACTGTTGATAAGTGTAATGCTATCAACAAAGACCACACCTTTCAGGGTTGTCATAGTTTAGCCCTACTCAGCAGCTAAAATACTACATAGTTCCCCACTCTTCTCTCACCATCGCCCCCCTGGAGGCTCCCCTCAGCACCGTTCTCACTTTATATACTGAGCATGTTACATGGAATGGAATAGCCCTTTGGCCAATTTGAGTACACTGTCCCAGCTGTTGGATAATCAGTGAACTATCCCAGCTGTGTCCCCCAGCCACAGGTGACACCAGCTTCAGTTCCTCTCCCAGGTCAGGTGAAAATTAACTCTATCCTAGCCGGAACCAGGACATTATTCACCTCTTGTTCTATACCATCTACATCATGCCCAGATCCTAAACCTTCCAATTAATCATCACCATTTTTTTTTTCTGACTTTGTTATACATACATACATACATATATCACTCCCTTAGTCTATGGGCCGTTCCTCCAAAGTGTCTGTTGAATTCATTTAGTCCATGACTTTGGGCTCCATCTGTCATAACAGCCTCTCAGGGCAGGACATGATAAACCAGTCGCACCAAATACACCAACAGAGCAAACACTGTATCAAGGGCACTACAGTGAAAATATACCAATGAAATATACTGCATGCAACTTGAACTCTTTCTGCTCATATTCAGAATGACAGGACACAAACCCATTCAGATTCTGAATACAATACTTGTCCTAAGATACATTGCCTCTCAGTAAGATTGTCTTATACTAAATGTCATTCTGTATGCCTTTTGAAACTCACAAAGTGACGATGAAATGCCAGGTTTAGCACAGAAAATCTCTAATCAGATTACACTGGATTTCCATTTCCAGTAGGTTTCAGCAGAAGATAGTACAGAGGAAAGTGGACTATTGTAGGTAGTGCCTACTGTAGGTAGGATGCTAGAGGACATTTTGCCTGCAAGGAGAACTTCCCTCAATTGCTGATGGTAAAGTCTCAGCTCACAAGGCTTGTGTGGCTCTTTTTTGTTAATATTTGAAAATTTCTTAAAAAATTTATTATATCTAGTGAAGCCATACACCCTTGGAAGCAACTCCTGTCATGCAATCAGACAGGAAGAAGCAGTGAGGATCTTTCCCAGGAATGTAAAATCCTCCTCCCACCTCTGGATTCTGGCACAGCTCTTTGTCAAGAGATAAGCAGCACAATCTCTTCTGTGTGCTTGCATAAGCCTTTTCCTTTTCCTCTCAGTGTGTCAGTTGTGGGGTGTTTCTGTTGTACACAGAGTAAGCCAGCCATGGCTTGCGAAGAGTGTGGTACATTAGGAGAGAAGAGATTTTGTTGCTTGAGATGAAGGAGTGAGTGCTGTAGCCAGGTGGAAAAATTTCACTTAAAAAAAAAAAATAAAAATTGAGAATGTTGTGTTATTGGAATGACTACTTAATGTTAGTGGTAGTATGAAAGGCCATTAGATTACATTTGTCCTTTTTGCAGTTTATGGATACCAAAAGTGCAACAGAACATCACAGTCTGTTGTGCTGAAGTTAACAGAACCAGTTTTGAGGGTGACACAACGTTCTTTACCTTATGTACAGAGGATCCTCAAGGATCATACATATATCATTGCCTACTAAGGCCATTCTTGTTCAGAGGCTATAGTCACTGTGATGAGTTAAATAATCACAAAATAATCACCTGCCACATTGGCAGGTGGCATTCTGATCTGCAATATTGCTGGTAGGGATGTGGACACATCTTTAGTTTCTCTGCTGTATAAAGTGTGGAATATGCCTAGTAGGAGAAATAGTGTTACTGTTGCAATGCCTATTGGGTATCCTGTACAGGGTTCTACTGTTACATAGCTCCTTCCTTCCCAAGTGTGATCCCGTACCACTCTTTCCTGTCTTGAACCAAGGCCCCCTTGACATATATTTTGCCAAAGCAGAGGCTTGTTGCACCCAAAGCAAGTAGTAATCAATATTTTCTTGCCTTGAATGCAGAGAAGCACACTAAAACAGTGTAACTGGCAGTAGTATATTAGCATTTTGTAACATTGTAGAACCATTAATGGCATTTTGTAGCAGTGCTAAGCTTAAATACAGAAATAATAGCCATTGCTGCAAAGAAGCAAATGAAAACTTCTGGTATAGTTGTACAAAAAGATAAGGACAAATATAGGCAAAGAGTAAAATCTGCAAGATAAGACCTGAAGATGCAGAAGAAGCTTGAGAAATGCCTTTTTACACCAAAATTAAGCCTGCAAAGCAGGTAGAAAATGAGGCTGATGGAACCAGACTAAACCTTCAGCATAAGTAAGAGCCATGCTTTGTTAAATCACAGCTAGTCTTCATCCTGAAAATATGTCAGAAGCAGATAAGATGATCTCCTTTTCTTTTAAGGAGGGTGAGGAACATAAAATACTAATGATGAATGAAAGAAAAAATGGAGAAGGAAGGCACTCCACTTTATTTACAGCTTCCCTTATCAAATATCTCTTGGGACTTCCACCTTGGGACCTTGGTGCCTAAGACCATTAAATGACAGCAGACATCAGTGATAACTAAGCTGCACCTCTTCCTCTCTCCTATGTGCTTACAGATTGAACTTATTTCTACCTATGGCCATGTGAAGGCTATAGGACTTCACATTGGACCCTGTAATATTAAAATGGCTCAGTCAGTATTTTTTATATTTATAATATAATCTAGGGAGCCCACATTTAAAAGAAAAATAATGTGGAAAATAACATTCCTATGTGATTTTATAAGCTCTGTAAATAGGTCTAAACATAACTAGGTATGGTTGTCCTTTTTTGTACTAAGTAGGAAGCATGACCAGTGTGTATGTATGAATGCTGTGATTATGATTTTACTGGTGTGTGAAAGATTGGAAGTATTAATAATTTACATTGTGCTATGTTTTAAGCTGTTATATGAAGTCTTGATAAACTTAAATTAGTAAATGCCATCTAATAATTATCTTCTTCTAATCTCAACACCAATTTCATAAATTGGAGACAGCAGTCAAACTAAAATACTTTTATCTGTAGTAAGGTCTTTTCTTATTTCTTTGTAAATGGGAATCACCATGTTTCTATCAGAAACATCACAATAAGTTATGTTGAACGAAATACCTACAGTTCTGGGTTGGCAAGAGGTGATCATGACTTACACAAGTAGAGAAGAGAAAGTATTCTTCCAGCATCTGTTAACAGTCATCACCATGTAACTTTAGCATCTCTGGAAAAGAGTTTCAATTCCAAATAATTTTTCACTTTTGCTTTTAGAAATCTGTCAAAGGTTTGGCTTCATCCCACCTGCTGGAGCAGATCAAACCAGAGACTTTAAGGAGTTTCCAGTGAAAGAGCTCAACTTCAAGATGTAGTGTGACGAATAAAACTTAACCTGAAATCGGTGTTTTGTTATAATGCTGCAATTGAAAGACCCCGGGATTAAGAAGGCATTCCATGCTTATCTTTCTTAGATAATTCTTTCAAAACAAAAATAATATAGCATAGTAAATGTGAAATTTTGGAATCTTCCCTGCTCTTCCCAGTTCAAAAATTTTGAGAGCGCTTTCTCACTCTAGCCTTATCTATTCTATGCTATAGACCTTATACTATGAGGGTATTCTCTTATTCCGTCTTACTATTTTTGTTAATCTTTGCATCCAAGTCCCTAATTAAAATCAAAATTATTAGAAAATGTATAGATTTATACATTAAAGTACCACAGAAGTGGCTTAATTACATCTTAGCTCTTCCTACAAAGTTAGAAATAGCTTCACTACACTAGCCGAAATATAATATCATGCAGTTGGAAGTTGCATTATGATGAGTTTTAGAAAGATTATGAGGAAAAATACTGATAGAAGAGGAAAGACAAAGAGCAACAGGATCACTCAGAATATCTCAGAACTCTTGGTTCCTCAGCTGGAGAGAAAAACATGAGTTTGACCTAAGTTTCCACGTTATGAGGGAATATAGAGGTATTTGGAAGACATTACCTTCAGACAAATAAACCAAGAGCTACTGACAAAAGAACAGGCAAGTTTACATTTGTGGTGTAAATACTAGTGCCTTATTTACTGTGTTGCCTGCCTCTGTGTTAAATTAAGAATAGCTAATCCATGCTCTAGAGGTTTTTTTCCTTACCAGATAAATATAGAGGATCAGTCAAGTCATAGTTACTCTGTCATTGATGAATCTTTTGAGCAGAACTAGGGGTTTGAATAAGACTTCTTTTTTTTTTTTTTTTTTGTTCAAATTACATCCTAAGAGCGAGCCCCCATCTACAGTTTCATATGTTGTATAGCTTTGAGTGTACCATAAATACTTACCAAAGCCTTCCAGAAAGTTTCAATAGCACATTACAGTTTCACCACTTAATTTGAAATGTTTAGTGTAAAACTTTTCATTCTTTAATGTGTCTAACCATTTTGCTCCTGCTAGTGTTATCTGTGGGCCTGTAAGCACTGCAAGACAAGGGAATTAAGTACTTAATTACAGTAATGATAATAGATTTTTTCTTCTTTTCTTTTTTTTTCTGCCCAATCTTAACATGATGGCCAAACAAATAAAATTTTCCTACTTCGAGCTGATGGCATCTTCTTTTTGAACTTTCTTCACTGATATTCATCCTTATAATAGAACAAAATCATCACAGAATTGAAGAATCGTTTCTGTTTTCACTAATTACAGCTGAGCACCCCTCTTTGAAATCCCAGGAGGCACAACATTAGTGTCACAAGGCATACATAGCTTCATATTATTCAGAGAAGGCTTTTTTTTTTCAGCTATTGACTGTGTTTGTTCCAGATAAACATTAAAAATAAATGAATTATTACAAAATTTCAAAAGTCTGGAAAAAAATCTGGACTTATATGTGTTTATATATACAGTGAAACACTACAAAGTTATTTGTGTTTATATATTTAATATACTGCTTGAAATTTTACCAATAGAAAAAACTACCAAAAAGCATATTGTATCTATGCACTAAGACATTTTCCCTTAGTAAGACAAAATATCAAGATTTTATGCAACTATTTATGATTTCACTGAGTGATGCATGATAGTATTTCAGTATTTTGTACTAACCTCATTGTATATCTAAATAACTGATTTATCTTCCTGGTAAATTAATAGAGAAAACATAGTTACACACATCTGTAGTTTCTCCTGTAAAAAATGCCCGCTCTTCCTACTTTCCTCTGAAACTTTTCTCTCACAATACCCTCAGACTTCTGGCCTTAGTAGTAGCAGGTTATAGATTTCCCTTTTACAAGAGTGAAAAAAAAAAAGAAACCAAAACCAAACCCTAAAAAAACCCCAATCCAAACAACAAGAGAATGGCACCTTTTTATATTACATGCACAGTACTAGTAGTATAAGCACATTTATTAATAGCAATTGCCTTTGTAAGTGATTTCACAGTTCAGATATATTTACTAGCAATACAAAGACATAAGACTCTTGGTTTCAACAACTGCATAGAATTTCCGATTGCTCTTTTAGGTTACTACACTTTAGAAAGGCAACAGGTTTGATATACATGTATTATTTCATTCAGCTCCAGAGATGCAATCCTTAGCTACCCTGAGTTCAGCTTTGAAAGAATTAAATGGAAGAGGAATATTGTGATTTTCAGTGATTGTTATGTCACTGATTTCAAGTTTCAACAATCACCACTTAAGTAATGGCTCGTTGAGACAGAAGGCAGCTTTAATGTGTTCCCACTAGAGCACCGACTGCAGACTACTCTGTGATCCATCTACAGTTAAAGCAGGCATCCTTACTCTTTTTCTTCTCACCCCACAAATCAATTACCAAAACTGTATGTGTTGTTTTTCATGACACATGTATTTAGTGAGGACATCTCTTTTCAGAAACTATAAAAAGTATTACAACTGGATTATCTGCCTTCTGGCACCATATTTAAGAATTTTAACATTACTCTATCTATCTAAAATTCGGTAGGATACTGCTGACATAAACCAAAGACACAAAATTGAGAATCCAGACCATTGCTTGTCAGAATTATTTGTAGCATAAGGACAGTTCTTGTTTGCATAGCTTCATTTTAAAAGATGAATTAAATAATCTGATTTTCCCCCAGTGGCTTTTTCGAGGAAATGTTTTACAAGCAAGATCATGTAGCAAAACAAAGCTAAAAGAGGAATTACAGATGAAGAACTTATTTGTCAGATAAAGTCACGGTCCCAGGAGGTTAATTTGATCTGCATAAGTAGCAATAATGTAGGATGAGGAAACACTTTCTAATCACGACGCCTTTTTTCTTTATTTTTTTTTAATAGTCTCCTGAACAATGCGCTTATTTATCTAATGAGAAGCAGATAGAAAATGCATTACCTACTCATAGCTACTCTTTTTACAGCAGAGCCACTGGAGAGAGTCTACATGTGGCTTCCAGCTTCCAGTGGGAAGCGTAAAGAAGTATTCTCTCTGTGCTAGACAAGTTGGGAAATTAAGGTTTAGACCTAGCACAGAAATCTGAGTAAGGGGATAGTCTAAATTCTCATTGACTGCAGAAAGTGTTCTGATTTTTCCTTCTGGAAGACTGTATTTGCTGCAGCTGACAAGAATGTGATGTAGCCTCTGAAGAAAACATTGCTATATATTTTACCATCAGTTGCAAAAAGAATATGAAAAGATCACATCCTCTTAATACTTTTACTTTCCATTAATTAAACTCATATTTTATCGCTGCTTTCCATTCAACCCTCCCAAGTATTAGAGCCCTAATCATGTAAGAAACTTCAAGTTTGAGACTTTGTTAGCTGTTAGCTGCAGGATTAACCAACTGGCATCCTCTGTGAGCCACACAGAAAAGATCTGCAATACATCTGCTGATGGGTTACCTCTACTCCTTACAGACTGCGTAAAATAGCATTTGACAGGAAAATTCTGAAAAATCAATAAAGTGAAATCCCAGCAAAGCAAAGAGTCACATTCACATTAAACTGATTTTTTTTTCTCTGTAGTCTGAACCTTTACCATCTTTGAATATATTCTAAATACATAATAATTCCTCTTTCTTGGAGAAAGAAAGCTCCTTATTTAAAAGAGCTACATGACATTTTCTGTGCAGACTAAGCAATCTGCTGCATGAAGGGTAGAATTTCAAGATCCAGGGAGCCGATAAAATAATGTACCATGATGAAAAAATATTATAAAGCATAATATTTCACACACACAAAAAAAAATAAGGATAATATTTCATCAAGTTGATTTTTTAAGTTTGCTTTCTTTGAAGATAACTAGTTCCTCTTGAATAACATAAGTCTAGAGCCTTTTAGATCACAGAGGAAAGATTTTTTCATTTATATGCCTCCAAGCGGTGTGGCAAAACTCTGTATCTTCCTCTCTGTCCCTTTATACTAAAAAAGTAAGTGGTGTGTTTTTTATGCTTTCTCATTTGAGATATTGTATGTTCCAAGGAATTCATGCATATAGTTCTAAAAATCTACTGATTGCAACTCTGCTTGGCCACTTTTCACAGGTTTATCTTGCTCCTTTTTCCCTGACCATGATTCCTGCAGAGTAGCAACCGGAACCTGGGCTGTAATTACTCAGCCACCTGGAGCTGCGTAGGTTAAAACAAGAAAACCAACACAGCACAAAGAATAAGTTGCCTTTGGATCAAGAAGAATTCAGTATGTGGAATCAGGAATATGAAAGATCAAGTTCAGAAAAGCCAAGTTATGTACAGCTGGGTCATCAGGGTTGGCTTGAGAGTAAGTTATCTTCAAGTTGTCTTGTTTAAGAACACCTGGACTCTTCTGTCTATGACCCAACAATATTAATTGATCAAAGTTAATACACAAACAACACTATAAAAATACTTTATACTTCCATTTAAAATGCTAGCAATACTAAGAAGATCTACTGATACTTTGTTTGAACATTTCCTGTGTTTATTTGCTGGTACAGTGAACCTGTTCCCTTTTTCTATATTAACAAATTTTCTGCTTCCTTTTTAACAGTAGTTCATCCTACCGCATAAATTAAGGCATCAGGGAAGCATAACAACCCAACTAACTAATATGCCTAGGGCCTAGTCTGTCTAGGACCTATGTATATAAACAAGAGAAAGAGAATATCCTAGTGAATTATTTGGGACAAACAACTTTGGTCTCTATCTGAAATTACTCCCTGGAGGAGCCTCTCCACCTTTCAGCTGTGTGTGCACACTAGCCTCCAATCTTAGTGTTTTTAAACCTAGGTGGTATGAAACTCCCCCATGTTTTAAAGTGATGCATGAAGAGGAAATCTTCTGCAATCCTACCTCTGCATTTCAATTCTAAATAATATTTTCTGATTTTCGATTAGTGACTTCCTAAGTTTAAGAATGAGTCAGGGGAGTTGTTTCGAGGAATTTTGTACAGCAACTGCTATAGTAGGGACTGGTGGTTAAATAATGCTGCTAGGCCCAACGGTAACCAAATGCTATTAGTGGTATTGCCTCCATGTTAAATTTTGCACAAAACCTCTAGTAGCAAACCCTACATTTCTGTTGGCAATATCTTAATAATAAATTCTGAAGCAGAAATGCACTTAACCTGTTTCTGTGAGACCTCAACTCACCCACAGGCATTTAACCTCCTATTACCAGAGCTACTTCTGACGCTCTGAATGCCTGATGTGCTTCAGGTTATGGCTATTTAATTATTGAATAATTGTTTGAGTAGTGATAGAGAAATGCTGACTTCTTCCTTGATGTGTGATGGTCATACGGTCGCCTCATACAGAAAATGAGAAGATCCATAGAAGTATTTACGTAAGCCAGGGAAAATCACTATGCAGGCACAGTGCGGATTTTTTTTTTCTTTAACCCATCTCATTTTCCTGTTGTTGTTGTTGTTTTCTATCTATGCTTTCAGCTAGATTTCTTGATTCTTCTGAATAATTGATTTTATGGTATCATATCATTCCAAATGCATCCTCATTTCCTGCTTCTTTGTGTATATGCATTCCTATTTTTGCTGTTTTCTTTCTAAAATGCTAAGTCTATTGCTTGCTTGTTTTTTTCTACTGCCTTTAGTACTAACCAGAGTATCAGGTGTATTGCTCAGGGATGCTGGGGATAGGAAGAAGAGGAAAAGAAAGCTGAGGAGAAAGATATATTTTAATTCCCTGGCTTCTGTAAAATTTTGCTTCTACTGTTCACATTTAATGCTCCACAGGAAAATGTGTTTTATTCCCAGGATCTCTACAAGTCTCTCCACACACTGAAGCTTCTGTCAATTATTCCCTAGTGGCTTCCCCTTCCAAACCAGCATGTAAACAATACTTTCATAAACTGAGGTCCTTCTCAACCTAATTGACTCTTGAACGTGTTTTGCAGAGAGAATGGAATAACATGCTATTTCATATCTGGCCACTGATTGTGAACTTGTTTTGTTTTAGATATGAATGTTTTTGCTGTTACAAACAATAGGTAAAAAAAAATAACTAAGATAGTGGTGTGCATTTGTGGGTCACATCAATTAGTTCTACATGTAGCCTTATAATGTGACAATCATTTTAATGCCTGAGTGACTCCGGCAGTGCATTAAGCAATGCAAAGACATCTGTCACATGTTTGCCCTCTCATCTTCAAGAGTCTGTCAACTGGAATGTTACATAATGGGGGAAGTATAGGTTTGATTTTTGTGTAGCAGGAATTGATTTGGGGTTTTTGTTTGTTTGTTTGCATTTTTAAGAAAAATTAAAGTGTCTTAGAAGTTAAGATTTACAATCTTTCAAGCTGACTGGATCAGTCAGCCTAAATTTCGTCTACTACCTTGTTGTATTTATCCTTGCAGAAGTCCATTGAGTTAGTCAAGTAAAACTGTTGGAGGTATTTCTTATCTAGTTTTTCCAGATAACATCAGGCCAAGATAAAGAGAATTCAGATATACCTTGTATATAGAAGTAATTTAGAAGGAAAGTCCATTCAGATAATATTAAGATTGTATTGTTCAACTTTAAGGAAGGAAATGAGATTTTTTTGTGTCTTTTCACTTTCAGTCTTCATATCTGAAGAATACATTGTCATGTGCATCTGTGTTTTGCCCATAGGAGTTCAGAACTTAGCTAATTCTACCCTAAATCAAAAAGCTTATAGAAAATATATTGTATACTATTTACTTTTCCTATTTATAAAGTGGGATGATATCTCTTCAGGAACATGTCATGCAGCTCAAGTGACTCTCTTATGCTCGGCATAACTAATGGAGAATAGTCCAAGTGATTAATTAGTAAACATTTCACAGGCCAATATTTGCAATTCGAGCTGGGTCCCATCTGCATATTTAGGTGACCTCAGGTACTTAGGCATTTGAAAATGAGACTTAGACTTCTGTGTCAATTAGATGTTTTGTGTAATTTCCCTCAAATATTTTAAAATTATTTGCCTATAAACTGTTGTGGAAGTGTGGAGTGTTATAAAATATATAATTTTTTTTACCTTCTCCCATTAATATTTGAATAGATATAGACATACTAAAAGAATACAGAATTTCTTTAAAATGTAAATAGTTTATAAGAATTCACTGTATTCATTACTTTACATAGAAGTAAGATGTATTTCTGTTGATAATTGCTGACATTTTCCATAATTCATATCTGGTACTGTGCTAAAATAGTTTTTTATATAATTATTTTTTGTTATATCTGCTAATTAGGACAAGCACACATGCCATTTACTCATTAAAATTAGGAAAAAGTAATACATTCATCTATTGTCCTTGATCATTGTTTCAGTCTATACACTGAAGTTTTAGGTACTCTCCTAAGTGAAAAAGTTGTAATGGTGTTACAAAATGAACACATATTTTTCCATTCAGCAGATCAGATTTTTTGCTTTCAGAAAAGTCATGGGAAACACAGATATGACACAGGTAGGCTTTTATATTAATTGCAAGATCCCATAAGGTTACTGACAGAAACATTTAGACAGAAATTACATTAATTTACCCAAGAGGAAAAAAATTCCCTATGAATTATCAGAAATGTTCATATGTGATACGTTACTGCTGATTCTGAAACGGAAATATGCATATGTACAAAAGGAAAAAGACCCATTAAAGTCTGTAAGTAATGAACTTTTCAATGTTTTAGAGTAAAATAATAAATTTTCATCCATGATGGAAAAAAAGACTATTTATTAAAGACTAATTATTAAATTCTTCAACTTCACAAGAAGAAATTTTTAAAAATCAATTACAAGTATTATGTAGATTAACAGTTAAAACTCTCTAAAGGATTACAATTTTTTAAAGAAGGATGAAACCTAAAATGGAGGCGTATATAAAATAAAAAATAACACAATTTTTCTGAGTTTTAATTTGTAAAGTAAGAAAAAATGTATTAATGTTTTACTCATTGTAAATAATCTAGTTGAACCTAGGAAGAAAAATCAGATAACATAATTATTATACTTTTTACAAGTCCCTACCATAATGAAAGACTCATAGTTTACAACAGATGAAATTGCCAGAAAAAAAAAAAAAAGAAACAATTATAGTGTTTTCCATTTGGAAATCTCAGGAATGTATACAATGCATCAAGTTTTCTGAGATGTAACTGAGTTGCATGGTAAAAGATACGACTGAATTCTGGGACATAGAATCACAGGTATTTGTAACTACAGCTGCAACAGAATACAGAAACCAAATGAAAGAAAAAAGGTTTCTCAGTGTATTCACGACAAAGGGAAAGTACAATGGCTGAGGTCTTCTTTCCATGTCAATACTGCCATAAATTTAGTCAGTGGAGCAACAGTAGTAGCTTAAATGAACCTAAAATACAGCTGTCAATTTTACTTGAATAGGTTCAACCTGTTCAACCTGTTCAAGTAGAGACCTTATTGCTCTCTACTTGAGTATGTTCAACCTGTTCCATGACAGCGCAGAGTCAAAGGGAAAGAGTTCACTTTGAATTCACTTGGGCTTGTGTCCTTCTAGTAATACTTGATATTCTGTCCTGTAAATTAAAAACAACTGGCTGAAACTGTGTAAAGAAATCAAGATTACCCATTGTCTTTGATGGGAACTAACATTATAAAGGAATTGTTAGTGTTCTGGAAAGTTTCTGCAAATATTTCACTTGAGTGTGATGTATTGTATCCTAATCTGGACTTCAGTAATAATATTATCAAAAGAACAATTTTTTAAAAAGGCCACAACCATCTGGTGATTAATATTGGTTAACAATATAGTGATATTTCTTGTCAAGTGAGCATTTTTGAATCAATATCACTTTAGAAGTCCCATCTACTATAAATAACAATTTTTTATTTATTCAGAGTTTTCATTCCCTTGAGTTTGTTACAACTTTACTTACTATTTCAGCAAACCTGGTCTAACATTCCTAGCATCTTAGCTAGTGCATGTATAATTAACAGTAAGCAAACAGTGTCAGGAAAATTAATACTGACAGCCAAAGTGTCAAGATCAGTTGCTCATGTCTTTTGCCCATACACATCCAGAAATCTTTCTTACAGTGTAATGCAGACATAGCATAGTATCTGAGAATCTCATAAAATGAGAAATATTTCCAAGACAAGACAATACTGAAGGGTCTAAATGGAAAATTTGCCTATGCCTTGGATTTATTTATACATATTGCAGCTCTGGAATAATTTACATTTGAACTTTCTAGATATGTTATTTCTCTGCCTTCCTGGATTTTAGATAGAAAGCATCCATTGCAAAGACATCCTTTTTTAAACTTGTTTCCAGAAAAATGATAAAATATATGACATTTCCACTTTTTCTAAATAAATAAATAAATAAATGCTGTATCTTTAATTCGAAAAGCATTCAAAAATGGAAGACAAAATGAGGACAGGAAACATTGCCAAAATTCTTAAGCTGCTGTCTAACTGCTTTGAGCTTTGTTAAGGAGGTTATAACCCAAACAAGCTTGGTAACAACAGTTCACATGACAAAATATATCTGTATCTTTGGAAAAGAGATTTGTGAAATACAAGATAACAGACTGCTGATAAGCCAGAAAACACCAGACATCCAGGGCAGATCATCAGGCAAGCACGCTGAAGGCAGAGAATTTGTAAAAGGATGAGTAATGAGGAAGCAGAAGTGAGAGTGAGAAGTACAAAAGAGTAAAACCACTTTTCTGTTGATGAGCTGTTGGGTGATTAGGGTCTATAAAACAAGTCTGATGAGGAGCAGCTGAAGGAACTGGGGTTGTTTATTCTGGGGAAAAGGAGGCTCAAGGGAGACCTTATTGCCCTCTACAGCTACCAGAAAGTAGGTTTTGTGTGAAGTGGGTGTCCATCTCTTTTCCCAAGCAACAAGTAATAGAATGAGAGGAAATGGCCTCAAGTTGTGCCACGGGAGGTTTCGATTGGATATTAGGAAAAACTGCTTTACTGAAAGGGTTGTCAAGCACTGGAGCAGGCTGCTCAGCAAAGTGGTTGAGTCACTGTCCCTGGACAATGTAGATGTGGCGCCTAGGGACATAGTTTAGGGGGACTTGGCAGTGTTAGTTTTACAGCTGGACTTGATGATCTTAAAGGTCTTTTCCAACCCAAATAATTCAATGATTCTATTATTATCTTCAAGAAGACTTTTAATCTATTTTTACATTGAAATGAGTTCCTAAGGAAGGAATAGTGTCAGCAATGTCTGCAGTTCTGTCTTTAGATTCTTGTTGCCCACAGATTCTGGTCATACCTCAGTTAATAATAACAACATAGACACGGTCTCATAGATTAGAACACTAATCTCTAGTGAATATATATAAATTGGTGGATTTATTTATATTTTATTAGGATTACTGCACTACAGCAAAGTGTTTAAGCTAATATATTTCACTAACCAGTGTAGTCCTAGGGAAGAAGAGATGATTGGTAAATTCAGAACTTTAGAAGTATGCTACATTGGGTATAAAATTACATTGTCTGTATTTACAAGAAATTCTTGAAAATGAAAAGACTGACATGCCAATGTAGCCTGTATGTGCTGTATTTTACATGTGGTATTTGCAGCTCTAGATAACAGTCTGCAAACCTCTTTGTTATCATCAGGTAGAACAGACAGCAAAACATTCGCAAATATGAACTCTTAAGTGAACTCCTGGGATAACACCTTTGAACTGAAATCTCCATCTAATCAGGAGATCTGTTCAGATACTTTTTTTCATCACCACTACAGTCTCTTGAAAGAAGCAACAAATTTCAGATTGATTTGGATAGTCAGGTGAACATTTTGACAATTTCCAGAAAAATTACTTCTTTCTACATTGTGTTGGAAACTATTACACTAGTAATATAGTGTATTGCACTAGTAATATATGCACTAGTGTGCATATATTTTCTAACAACTCTTCTACTTAATACATAATGGATAGTATACATATTACATCTACATCTTCTATAAACCCTCTGAGGCATGCTTTACACTTCCATCCTTAATTTGACCATGTTCTAGGAAAACATCTCTGGTTAATGAAGCATATCAGCCACATACACAGCCTCACTTGAGTAAATGACATTTAAATAAATACACTTAGGATAGTACAGGAAACTTATTACATTGTCTGCATGTTGTAGAGTAACTTATTCATTAGATATTAGCGTAAGTCTCTTGAGTTTAAAAAGAAAGGCAGGTTATAATATGGAAATGTAACTGAGTACAACTGCTCGGCTCCCAGCTCTAAAACAGACTTCAGGTTTGACCAGATGCAAATCCTGCTGAGGTATGTCATGATGCCCCTATCTAGCTCCTTGGGAAGAAAAATCAGTTTGCAATATTAAATAAGAAACAGAAAAAAAATAACAACTCTTGCAGGTATAACTGGTCTTACAATATAACCACAATTATTATTTAACATTAATTCAGAGGAAATAGAGGACAGCAAACCAATCCATGGCCAGTAAGGCAGCATAAGGCAGCAGAAGTGTCTACCAAACAGAAAGAAGTCACGTGAGGAAGGCTGAAGACTGCAAAAGGGTCAATCATCAAGGTACCATCAATCTGCCTGTGGCAATCCAGGAAGAGAAGAGGGAAGATAGCTGGTAGACCACAATGCACAGTGACAAGTAGGAGGGGTGGATGCGTTGTCCAAGGGAAAAGAAAATTGCTTTATCTTTCCTGTGGAGCTCATCAGTACTGCTTTATTCCTACTAAAATCTTTTAAGATGTCTTCATCATTCTTATCTAACAGAGATACTATTTCAGCTACACCTATCTCTTGATATTGTTTTATTCTCTCCACCTCTACTCCTCACCCTCCATTTCAATGAATGTCTCCATTCACTGTGTCTGAGATTTTATAACTGTTCACACTGTAAATGAGGCCTTTCAAATTTCTTTTCACTTCTTTTTATTTAAGTAGATATGCTGGAAGCTGCACAGAAGGAATGGTTCAGTTGATCCATCATTTTAAAGTATCTTTTTTTTCTGCTCTTGTCCTGAACGACAAATCACTGGAACAGAAATGGTTTCTGTCGTATTGGCAAATAGTCCTAAAGCAAGTTTTTAGATAATTAGGGTAAAATACAATCAATGACAAACTAGAAACTCAAGTTTACCAAAATGCAGATTTGTCAGAAGGACAAGAGTGTATATCCTATTTATGTAGATGAGTTGATCTCTTTGTGAATCACAGAATCATAGAAATGTTAGGGTTGGAAGGGACCTTTAAAGGTCACCTAGTCCAACCCCACTGCAAGAAGCAGGGACATCTTCAACTTGATCAGGTTGCTCAGAGCCCCATCCAACCTGGCCTTGAACGTTTCCAGGGATGGGGCATCTACCACCTCTCTGGGCAACCTCTTCCAGTGTTCCACCACTCTCAGTGTAAAAAAAAAAAAAATTAATCTGAATCTACCCCCCTCTATTTTAAAACCATTACCCCTCATCCTATCACAACAGGCCCTGCTGAAGAATTTCTCCCTGTCTTGTCTATAGGCCCCCTTTAGGTACTGAAAGGATTTGATTTAGTTTTAAAATATATGGAGCTTCTGTAAAGAAATATGCCTCAGATTTTGTTTTACTCTCTCAGGAGTTAAAGTAGAATGACTCCTGGGAGGGGTACATTGAAGAAAATGAATGAAGCTTTGAATAAATATGGTATTGTGTATTACATTATGTCTGGGAATGCTTTCTAGATTTCTTTGATGACTATGTAATGCATTATGTGAAAGATGAAAAAAAAAAAAGTACTGAAATGGACTAAAGAAAGAACTTCCAGGATAAAACCATCTAGTATTATTCAAGAAAACAGCCTGGTTTGCACCGCTTAAAATAATTTGAAAGTCTCTGTCATGCTGGTAATATAATAAAACAATGTGTCAAAAGGGGTTATGTAAATTCTGTTATTAAATAATCACATTCTCATCATTCAGTCTCGGGGAGCACCTGCTCTGCAGTGTGCAGGTAGCATATTCACAAGGAACAATACTTGAGACCGTCATGTGCTGATGCTCTGTACTGTTTCATCCAGATAACTTTTGACCTCAAGCACAAAACTCCTGGGAATATGTTATCTAGTAATTTATATTCCATATATGTGGTTTGGTCCTCAGCAGACTGGAAGTTAGGACATAAGAAAGTTAGGGTGTTTTCCGATTAATACGGTCACAATTATGGATGACATTGTACATAATGTTTTGTTTACTCTTCTACAGAGAAGGGCAAAGGTATAAGTAAAGTACTAATGATTGTCTCTGTCTCTCTTTTCCAGTCCTACTCCTTTGAAAATGAAAATAATAAAGAAAAAAAACCCCCACACACACACACAAAAAAACCAAACCAGAAATAGTTGTTGGTTTATGCATTGCCTCTCCATCTTAAATGTTTGCTTACAGGATCACAGATCGGGTTTCTGCAGAAAATTTTATAACCAAATATTCTTCCTTTAATTGAAATCATATTTTCCACCAAGTTTCTAAACAATTATTGTGTGCCTCCATGTTCAAATTTATTTTCTGTTCTGGAATTTTCACTGTATT
This sequence comes from Chlamydotis macqueenii, assembly GCF_036417535.1. Taxonomy (NCBI): domain Eukaryota; kingdom Metazoa; phylum Chordata; class Aves; order Otidiformes; family Otididae; genus Chlamydotis; species Chlamydotis macqueenii. Next base: position 82,397,499 of record NC_141557.1, on the reverse strand, counting down.
TATGTCATCCCTGCCCATTGAAGAATTTGCATCAGGTACATTTGTCTTTGAGCAAACATTGACTTTATGGCATTTTGAACATTATCTCTATCTGTGTAAAAGAAGCTGGTACTGCAGATATGAAGTTATCTCTCCTGGAAGTAAGAGTGGAAACTGGCTTAGAGTTTTGAAAATTTCAGAAAAAAAAAACCCATAGATGGTAGAGTTACCACTGAAATTATAAAAACATAGTGAGCAGTGCTGGAACAGATGTCTCATCCACTTTTGATCACATTTCTCTCCAAGATATCTTAAATTTTAATCTACATCTTAATAAAATTAAAGAATGAACTAAGTCAATGGCAAAAATTCAGCTGATACCTTTTCTTATTAAAGTCAAGGATCATATCCTATTACTGCGGTCTAAATGTATTAGAAATTTATATCGTGAATTCATCATGAATATAAATGGTATAGCCCTATATACCTAGTCATTTAATTGTTTTCTGAATCAAAACATGCAAAAAATGTAAGAAAATGAAGCTTTAAAAAGCAGTACTCTGCCTTTCATTGGAATGTTCTATAGCAATAAACAATAGATCTGCAGCTGTACAACGAAATCTAATGCCGTGCTCAAGATACTGGCATACAAATGGCATAACATAACACAAAATGACACCTCATAGGTTATTACTGGCTCACTGACTCAAAGAAAGGAAGAGAGGATATTAATTAAAACCAGCAATAGTTTAGAGAGAGATCTGTGGTGACCGGTGCAGGGAAAGACACAGATAGATAATGTCCAGAAGTGATTTTACAGCGAAATGAATCCTTTCTGCCTCTAAAGAGAAAATTCGATCTGTGACAAGGACAATCCATCAACTGATGTAATCTGATTGGGCTTATTAATGATGCTGGCTGTGTTATGAAGAAAAATGAGAGGAAGAGAAGCCAGGACTGTATAGGTAAACAGATCCCACTTGGGTGGGTGCTTCAGCTTAATTTTTTTTACACCACATGAGTAAACTAAATGTCAAAGTTCATGAGAGTCAGTCAACAAAATGATAGGATTATAGTTCAAGACAAAAAGATAGAGGGAGAGTGGGGAGGAACGCTAAATGCTCTGTCACCAGAGGAATTACAAACAAATGTAATCTTTCTTGATAAAGTGTTTAATTCCCCTCCCTGTCACAGGTAATTTAACATATACTTACATGGTAAAAAGAAGAAGTATTTTTTTCAAAATTACTGTTCTTACCTCATAATTTAAAGTATGTGTCAAAACAATTACTGGGTTTATTACGTTTTCCCCAACACGTGAAAAATAATTTTTGTTTTAAAATGAGTTACAGAAATGAGTGGAGGAAAATACAATCTGTATTTCTCTATGATAGGAAAGGAAACTGGACCAAAATATGGAAAAGATGTAACTGCTATATTTTTTAAAATTAATGATGCCCAAACTAAACATAGATATTCAAAACATAATGCAAATGTTACATGAATTATAATAACAATCAAATGAGACTCACTTTTTCTCCCATGTAGAGATAGAAGCTTATAAACCAGCAAAAAAAAAAATCACAAAGACTATTGTTGTCAGCTTGTCCATCAAAGGTAACAGAGAAGAGTCAATGTATTTGGTTTATGATGAAAGTTTTTAGTAGCTGGGGAAGGCTTGTGAGAAGAGACTAGAGTTGCTGCCATGTCAGACAGAGCCAGTTCCAGCTGGCCCCAAAACAGAAGCACCACTGGTCAAAGTTGAGTCTATCAGCAGCGCTGGGTGAGAAAGGGTAAAAAGTGCCACACAGGAGCTGTGACAGAGAGGAGTGAGAAAAATGTGACAGAAACAGCCCTTGCAGGCACCAAGGCCAGTGAACATGGAGAGGAGGAGCTCCATGTGCTGAAGCAGATTCCCCTGCAGCCTGTGGAGAAGACCATGGTGAAGCAGTCTGTCCCCTTACATCCCATGAAGGACCACATTGGAGCAGAGATCCACACTGCAGCAGGTAGATGCGCCCTGAAGGAAGTTCCAGCCCAAGGAGAGCCGGTGCTGGAGAAGGCTCCTGGCAGGATCTGTAGCCCATGGAGAGGAACCCTCGCAGAAGCAGGTTTTCTGGGAGGAGCTGCAACCCATGGGGAATCCATGCCAGAGCATTCTGTTCCTGAAGGCCTGCAACCTGTCGAAAAGACCCTTGCTGGAGCAGGTCTTGAAGAACTGCAGCCTGTGGGAAGGACTCATGTAGGAACAGTTCATGAAAGACTGTACCTTGTGGGAGAGACTTCACATTGGAGCAGAGAAACAGTGTGAGGAAGAAGGAGTGGCAGAGAGGAGCTGTTCTAAACCAAACATAATCCACGTTCCCCATGCCCCTGTGACACTCAGGGGCAGGGGAGGTAGAAAAATTGGGAGTGAAGGAGTGAAGCTGAGACTGTAAAGAAGGGGGAGTGGGGAGAAGATGTTTTTAGTTTTTATTTTATTTCTCACTATCCTACCATATTTTTTATTCAGCAGGAAATCAAATCAATTTTCCCCATGGAGTCTATTTTGCCTGTGACGGTAATTGGTGAGCGATCTCCCTGTCCTTGTCTCAACCCATAGGCTTTTCCATCTTATCTTCTCTCCCTGTCTTGCCGAGGAGGGGAAGTGAGAGAGCAGCTCCCACCACAGTCAGACATCATGGATACAGACTATAATCTCATCCTATGACAACTGGATTACTTAAATGTTTAGGTGTTTCTGCCAAACACCTCCTGCTTTTTGCAAATAGATGATCATGGACTAGGGCTTATACTTAGCACAGACCTATTTAGTGAACACTATGTACAATTAATTAAAGAAAAATGCAGCACAAAATGTTGAAGACTATCTCCTGCAAGTGTCCATGCTAGAAAGATAGGTGAAAATAAATGTATAGTGGAAATGAAATGGTTAAATAAAGGTTTCGGGTTTTTTTGTTTGGTTTTTTTTTTTTTTTTTCCCGTGGTCATCCATCTTTTCAAATGCAGACACTCCTAGGGCCGTTCCCTCCATAATCACTATCTGTACAGATATAGCATTGTAAGCATCTTAAAGAGAGCAACTGCATGTGAAAATAAACCACACAATAACCAAGCTAATTAGAAAAGAAGGAAGATACTATCATTCCCAAAGGTTTTAAAGGTAACTCTAGGCACAAAAAGGTGCTAGCTGAGATCAGGACTCAAGAAGCATACTTTTGCCAAGGACACAATGCAGAAATTGTTATAATGTGTGTAAGCATGCATTGGATTTGATGACATGCATATTCTCAATTAGAAGTGCTATTTGTCTCCTTCACATATAAAAGTGATTGCTTTCTAGTCATATTGATGGCATATGTGAAACCACGCATTTGGAGACAGAAGTGCCTGTGATTTTGCGATGATGTATTTCCCCTGTGCAACTGAAGCATAGTAGATCTAATCCTCATGTAGTTCTAAGTGTACAGTTATATCTACATGATACAACAGTGTATGGAGACACAAGTTTGGTTGGAGCTGTGTTTGTATATTGCCAGAGTTGTGCTTCTCAGACTCATTGATTATGTCCTATCACTGTTATTCTGCTTCTAGCATAGCTTGAGTGGTATTATTTCATAAGGTCTTTCCAAATATTTCTTGCCCTGAACAGGTTTAAACTTGTCATTTTGTAGGAAAAGGCTCTAAAGGGAACTTTATTTGGGGAAAAAAAACCCCAAACAATAAAAGTATTAAATATGGACAAAACAAAAAATATGGGCAAGGATGGAGAGGCAAGAAAAAAAAATAAAGGAGATAAATTATTAGAGAATAATGGATATCAATAAAGTTAAAAAACCTAACAGTTAGAGAAAGTGCCTGGAAATGTGTAAGGTATCTAAACATCTGTAGCTCTTGGATCATAATGGACTGTCTCGCGGGACATTGCACATTGCCTTGGAGACTGAGAAGGAAGAACTGCAAGCTTGCCTTACTGGTACAAGATTGCAAAGCACAGAGAAATGTGTGCATGGGGAGGAAGTAATGGTGGCCTGGACAAAGACTATCTGCAGTGAATAGTAACAAGAAGAAAGTTAGTAAGCTGGTCCACTCAACATCTTGACATGAGCCTTTAACTGAAATCCACACTCAATCACTATTCCTTTTGCACTTGCATTCCTGTATTAAAAAAAAAAAAAATAAAAATTATAGAACTAGCACATAAGCATGTAAATGATATTAAAGTACTAGTAGATGAATAAGAATTCTGCAATTATACAAATCATACAAATCATTAAGAATAATTTAAAAATATAGAACTAGCACCTAAGTGTGTAAAATATATTAAGGTACTACTACATAAATGAGAATTCTGTGATCATACACAGGAAAAAGAAACACTTAAACCTTTTATAACAGATCAGCATTAATTCTGGTTGGTTTTAGTATTTAGCTGTTCAAGAAGCTGGGTAGCTGCCAACAACACAGAGCAGAAAAAAAATAGCCTGGTGACCTGCTAATAAACTCTAAATCCTGAAATCAATGCCAGGCAAAGGGCCACTGTCTAATCAGGACAACTAAAGGATTTTAAAGCTTTCAGCTACTTTGAAAGACACAAGAGGCCAGCAAGTGCACAGAAACACAGTTTCAACTCTATTTGTATAATAAGCAAAACCACCGTGTCTGTCTTTAGTAAACACATTAGTGCAAAAGCAAGGAAATTAAGTGTTCTTTCACCACAGAAATGTGATTTAAGCAGATGTAACTTCCCATAAGTGTTCTTTGTGTCTATCTGATACATAATCATTTCACAGAAGCAAAGATTAATATAGCAGCTATTTTTTTTTCAAATTGAGCTGAGCAAATCTGTACAATTAATTATTTTATCAGCTGAACTTTATCTGTTTTTACTCTTTAAATTAGTGGACTTATGAAAGTGGCTATGTTTTCCAGAATCTGAGATATGAATTCTCTTAGGAAAAGTATCTAAGGAATCGAGCAAGTTTTGAATTTCTGTAGGAGGCAATTTTTTTTTTTTTTTTTTTTTTACACAAGACAAGATGTATAATCAAGGCAATTCTTCCTAATTTACTTTCGTCTTTAAACCTGTTTTATTTATAGTGGTCTTTTGAACGGAGATGGACAAAGTAGCAAAAAAGAGCAATTAAATCACACTAAACCAATTACACTCTCAAAGCACCAGTTTAAAATAAACTTACTCTGATTCAAACAGTAAGTGTGCACTCAACACATTTAAATTTTGAGTATTATGTCAGTATGGTATTGGAACACTTGAGCAGTAAAGAATTTCAGTTCTTCCAGCTGGATACACATAGTTACCCTAATGTCTTGCTATTGAATAGGGTTAGATACCTATTTGCCCAGAGACTGTTCACTCACAAGGAATGAAAAAGAACTGAGTATGGGCACCTTCCTTAAAATGCCAAATTGATAGGAACTGAGTGTCTACAATTGTCACTGTTTTTTTCAAGGGAGCTAACAGAACTACCAGTGCCATCTTGGAAAGACCACCCATAATCTGAACAATCACGTTCCTTTGACAGCTGCAAAAACAGACATGATTTGATGGCATTTAATAGTGCATTTTAATGAGACCTCAATGACTGGTATCAGTCTTCATTTCTTTATCATTGGCAGTGAGCTAAGTGTATGAGGATGAAGTAGAATAAGATCCTTCTGAATTAACATTAGAGTTAGGAGGAGGAAAAGTGTGTGTATGATAAATGGATGCATCTAAATGTCACATTTCTGCGTCTCTTTCAGATATGATGTTCTGAAAGTGGTCTCTTCTAGGGCAGTGGAACAACCCTATGAGTGATGACTTAAGGTACAGAAAAAGAGCCTAGATGTTTGTTTTTTTTTTTTTATTCAGCACTCCTGCATACTGAAATGGAACTGATTCTGACTGAAATCCTTACACAACTAAGTAAACTGGTGCATTTTTTTTTAATGAGCCAGAGACCTTTGCTTGAAATCTGAATGTCACCTCTTGTGGAGCCATTTTACGATGCATCATTGAATCTTGACAGTGTTAACGTATAAAGCCTTTTTCCTTCAGTGCAATATCTGAATTTTATTCAAAGATGATCTTTTTATGTATTAATCTTGTTCAAGGGGAAAAAATAGACTTTTAATTCAAGCTTCAAGCGTGCTGCATGACTGACTACTTAGCTAACACAACACATGGGAATAGTAATCTCTATGAAGTGAAGCAAAAATGACAGAAACTATCCAAAAAGTGTTACAAGAGCTTTTCTGAGAGGCTTGATCACTGCTGTGGAAAATTAGAGGTAAAGGAGTCAATGTTTAAAATAAAGTAGAGAAAGAACTTCTAGTTACCTCTAAAAAATATTTCTAGTTGTCTTGTTCTCTGCACAAAACTACATGAAGTTTTATAGAACATTCTAAGAAATTAGATTTAAAGGCACAAAAAATAGTATATTTTGCCATGCCTGAAATAAAAAATACATTGTCTTATGGCAAGCCCCATTTTGAATAGCACCAGCTTACTTAGGAAGTTGATCATGTACTATGCACTCAATATATATTATATAATATCCAGCATTTTCTCCTCCATTGTACTGCTGGAAATTGCAGTAATGGCCAACAAGGAGCATTGTTTCAATATCAAGGTATGCATTTTTTTTTTGTGTGCATGGTATCTTTTATCACGTTAAGTTATGTTTTAGAGGTTCTTCTATCTTCATTCACACTGGCAAATCAATCGCACTTCCGTTTGTGCTTCTTCAGATTCAATTTGAAGTTTATAGAGTGGCAAAACCTGGTGCCATGGAGGGAAAGCAAAACATTTTTCAGCTCTGCAGTCCTGTTTGGTAACTAGGCTTTGTTACCAAACAGAAAACCAATGAATATATTCTCTGAGCTAGATGTATTAAATCACATCAGCTGCCCTCAAGCTTTATCCAAAGCAATAAAATAATTAGGTAAATATTGCATCATCAAAGAGAGCTTAGTGTCCAACCACTAAATATGAAGTTCTACTCTTATGTTTACAGAATACAAGTTGTAGGTGCAAACAGTTTATTCAAAGCCCAGTCAAAAAGGGCAATAACACACCTATTGACTTTTATAGAAGTTAGATTGGACAAGCTAGGTCTGAGATTGGGAGGAAAGGCAAAAAAAAAGCCTTTTGGAAATTATGTAGGATTCAGTGTAAAGAAAAAAAATCCGAAAGATGTATTAAAATCATGGAAGAATCATGGCTATATATTGGGAGAAGATTCTAGAGCAGCTTTACTGGGTGCAGACGTCCAGGTACTGGCAGTAGCAGTGAGGGGGTGCTGCAGGGGCAGCCTCTGTCTGGGGTGGCCTACTGGGGTGGCCCTGAGCCAGACACAGCTGGTTCCAGGCGGCTCCAAGGGCCCCAGCGCACGGCACAGCTGAGCCCCTCAGCCCTGGGCGGGCGCCTTGGGGAAAGCCTGGGGAAGGAAGGGCAAAACGTTGTCCGGCAGCCAGGGCTGAGGGAAACGGGGTGAGAAACAGCCCTGGCAGCCCTGAGGGGAGAGCAAGAGGAAGGGAGGAGGGGCTCCGGGCACCCCGGCAGAGGTGCCCCTGTGGCCCTGGCAAAGGCCCTGGCAGGGTGCGGAAAAGTGTGAGGAGACTGGAGTGGCAGAGAGAAGGTATTATGGACTGACTGGAGCCTCGTTTTTGTCCTTGTTTCTCACCATCCTTCTCCATTTTTAACTGGCAATACGTTAAATTAATTTTACCCAAGTTGAGTCAGTTTTGCCTATGACAGCAACTGCTCAGTGATCTCCTTGTTTTTATGTCACTCCACAAGCTTTTCTGTCTTACTTTCTTCTCCTGTTCTGAGGGGAAGTGAGAGAATGGCTGGGTGAGTGTCTGCCAGCCAGCCAAGGTCAGCCCACTACAGCAGCCTACCAAGAACTAAGGACAGATCAGACAGGAGAACAGACAAATTTAAAGGAGGAACTGAGCACATCTGGATCATATAATATAAGCTGATATAATTAGTAATTCACTCACTAATCTAAGAGGGCTCTTTTCTTGGGGTGCTGAGAGCTCCCTGGGTGGGTGATGACAGGGCCTGGTAGCCAAGGCTTATCCCATCTGTGGGTGGGCCTGGCTCAGTGGGGCCCATGACTGGGCATAGCAGGGCAGGGAGCTAAAAAGTGTCCCGGCTGCAGTGTTGCTGGATGGAGGCTGACTCCAGTGCATGATTGGCATGAGAACATATTAACATAAATCATTATCTAATTGTCTGCCAAAATTTCAGAGCGAAAATTAATCATGAATTTTTTGAAAGTGTTTGAGTTGCTAATGATTTATTTTCCATTACCTGAAGAACATGAGAAAAACAGAGTTCAGGAAATGTTTTTCTGCTCTAGATTTCCTATTTACTTGTGTTTCTGCCATACCTGAGAGTCAACTCACAGAAAATGCAATAAGCTTAAATCAAATTTACTTACAAATAAAAAACAAATAATAAAACTAGCCAGTGGAATTGAGTAAGGGGAGCCTGGACTTTGTCCCCTCAGTCTTTAGACCAACAGATGAAATCAAGTCTCCTATTAGACAGAGGTCTAAGTGCCAGACAACCTAAATGTATCCTTCAGCTCCCAGGAGTAGTGATAAGGAGAAGGCTGATGAAAGCAGACCTCCTGATTCCCTCATGCCTATGTTTCTGCCATGAAACATGACAAGATGTTAACAGTCATGACTCCCAAGTGCTACATGAGTTGACTTCTTTGTAGTCATAATACAAAAAAAAAATCCTCCTTATTGTTGTGTGTCTAGTAACAGTGTGAACGCACTGCAGTTGGATGTGTGACTTACAGCAAAAATTCATTTAGAAAGCCCTGCTGGGGAGCAGTTTCACTCCATCCAGCAGTATGCAAAACATAGCTCATCATGCCCAAGCACATAAAATTTAGGCTTCAGGACCAGTAATATCCTCATGTAGGTCAGCCTGGCACTCTTTCTGCAGGACAGAGGGATAAACTGCATCATTATCTCTTTTAATAACACAGCCTTGATTTATAGGTGGTTACCTGCATTTTGGCTTGTATGAAGTGATTAGAATAGGAAATTTTTGAATAGAAGATATTTTAATCTCAAACATTAGTCATATTTTTCCTATACATAATATTTCATAATGCTCTGTAAGGCCCTGAGGTAATGTAGAGGCATCAGTCATGGATAAAATATAGATCAGAAATGTGCCCGCCTCAGGCTTTTTGAAACAGAAAAATAAATGCCTCTAGCACATACCACCTACTGTTATTTCTCTCCTATTATGCCCCAAATATCTTGGAATGCAAAGCTGTTTTCCCCCAGGAAGACTATCAGGGTAGCATCTTTGAACTGAGAGACAATCTGAGCTGATTTCAAATGGTAGCAGCAGAGCAGGCAGGCCACCCCAAAATGAGGTGGTCCCTTCAGTCTTGTGGTTCACGCAACAATACTAAAAAATAGACACAAACACATAAATATAAACACATTATAATAGAAATAATCTACTTCCAGTGTCACCCCAAATGACTAAGAATGAATATTCTAGTCAGTAAGTATAGATTCCAGAGGTCTTCTTTTATTTGTCTCAATGTTTCCCACCTTAATAATTTATCTGTACCAGACTATATATCACCAAATAGAAAGTGTTTGTTTTGTTTTGTTTTGTTTTCCAGTTTGATGCAACAAACGCCCTTGGTTCTATCAAACAAAAAAAAAATACTAAAGATTATGTATTGAAGCTTTTCAGTACAAGGAAAAAAGCTATCTAGTTTTGACACAAATGTATGGAATTTGTTCCTCTGCTATTACTTTCTGCTTCTCTCTTTAAAATCCCATTTCTCAGTAGTTTGAACTATGTATTAAAACCAAGTTATTAATTTTACCATATGTTTAAAATGAAAGAGTATATCAAGAGTATGTATATTGGTGTGAATCTGTGGAAGGTGTGGATATGCTTTCCTGAATAAAAACTGGGTCTATAAGCAGAACTTTGTAATACAAGGCTTTTATTTTTCTGTGTTCCTAGAATATTCTAAATAAAACAGGCACAGTTATTTATTTTTATGAGCAAGTGAGAAGGGCACACAGTAAGCTCACTGCCCTGGAATTCAAGAGAGCAGACTGTGGTCTCTTCAGGGATCTAATTGGCAGAGTACCATGGGATAAAGCCCTGGAGGGAAGAGGAGTGCAAGAAAGCTGGTTAGTATTGAAGGATCACCTCCTCCAAGCTCAAAAGTGATACATCCCAACAAAGAGGAACTAAACCAAAAATGCCAGGAGGCCTGCATGGATGAACAAGTTGCTCCTGGACAAACTCAAACACAAAAAGGAAGCCTACACAGCGTGGTGGAAGCAAGGACAGGTAGCCTGAGAAGAATACAGAGAAATTGTCCAAGCAGATCCTAACATGGGATCAAGTTAGGAAAGCTAAAGCCTTGATAGATTTGAGACCATCTAAGGAACCTGAAGGTACACAAGTCTATGGAACCTGATGAGATGCACCCACAGGTGCTGAAGGAAATGTGGATGAAGTTCCTAAGGCACTATCCATGCTATTTGAGAAGTCGTGGTAGTCCAGTGAGGCTCCTACTGACTGGAAAAGGGGTAACATAACCCCATTTTTAGAAAGGGAAATAAGGAAGACCAGGGGAACTACATGCTGATCAGTCTCCTGTCTGTGGCTGGCAAGGTCATGGAGCAGGAGCAGATCCTCCTGTGCTAAGGCACATGGTGACAGTTGACATGCCTTCACTAAGGTCAAATTGTGCCTGACCAATTTGGTGGCCATCTATGATGGGGTTAAATCATTGGTGGATAAGGGAAGAGCAACTGACATAATCTACCTGGACTTCTACAAAGCATTTGATACTGTCCCACACAACATTCTTGTTTCTAAACTGGAGAGACAAGGATTTGATGGATGGCTCACTCCGTGGATAAGGGATTGTCTAGATGGTCACACTCAAGGAGTTGTGGTCAACGGCTTAATGTCCAGGTGGAGACCGGTGACGAATGGTGCTCCTCAGGGATTGGCATTGGGACCGGCCCTCTTTAACATCTTTGTTGGCGACATGGACAGTGGGATTGAGTGCACCCTCAGCAAGTTTTAAACTAAAATAGAGTAGATTTAGACTGGATATAAGGAATTTTTTTTTCACAATGAAAGTGCTGGAACACTGGAACAGGTTGCCCAGAGAGGTGGTAGATGCCCCATCCCTGGAAACATTCAAGGCCAGGTTGGACGGGGCTCTGAGCAACTTGATCTAGTTGAAGATGTCCCTGCTCCTTGCAGAGGGGTTGGACTAGATGACCTTTGAAGGTCCCTTCCAACCCTAACCATTTTATGATTCTACGATTCTCTCTTGCATTTTGTTCTGACACAAGTTAAATGCCCATACCTAAGTGAATTACTTGACTACTGTGGGCAATATATTTATGTGAATTCAACACAAATAAATAAGCTGTTAAGTATGGGAGGTAGCTGTCACTTTTGCAAATGACATGATGATAGAACTAATAAAATGCTTTAAGTTAGATATGAGTTTGTTTATCCTGATGGATTTTAAATAAATGAAACGAATTTTCTGCTTATCTAGTAGGAAGGCATTCACAGCTCACTGCAACACAATCACCCCAAAATCTTAGTGTATTATTAGTAAACTCTAAGTATGTGTAGAATGCAGTACTCATTCTGCAAAAGGAAGGTAAGAATTACAAGCTACTGTGTATTTACTGTATATGTACATATAGTTGCACATACCTATACACACACAAAGACCTTCCTAGAGCCATTTATAATCCAAGCCCTACACATATATTTTTTTTTAATAATCAATATGATGATACCATGTTCTATTATATTACATGTATGACATTTTTCTCAGTAAACAGCATTTGGAATTTTTTTTTATGAAAAGTTATCTGTTTTTATATAGATAGTATAAATATTATCAGGTAATATACTTGAGTAGTTTCTTCAAAAAGTTTAGGTACTGGAAACAAGAGGAGTAATTGTAATAAAACCAGTCACTAATTTACAAGTAAGAAGTTAAAGTGTTTTGGTGACACATGCCTTTCCTTATGCATAATATGAATAATTTATTTGCTTATTACATGGGTAATGTAAAATTTATAAGTTCGTATGCTTAAAATATTAATTTCTTTTCTTTCAAATTGTCACATTTATAACAAAGAATGTGATAGTTCACTGCTTTCTTCTCAATTACCATTTCAAACAATAGATAGATTTAAACAGTTGGTTGAGTTTGCTTTGAATTTCTTAAGTTTTAGCATATATAGTTGGAATCTTTAATGTCAAAGTTTTCTTTGAGTTACCCTGATACTGAATAAAGCACATAGCTAAGTTAGTTTCTCACAAAGTATTTTGTCAGCTACAATCTCAAACATAATATGAAAGAACACCATGAATGTCAGAGGTGATGTGATTAATAGTTTAGAAATATAATGGTTAACATTTTTATTTCTCTTTAAAACTGATTCTCTGAATCTTTCATGTGGTTGCTCTGTGATCTCAGCTCTCGGTAATTTAATTAAGTAATGACTCTCTACAGAGCATTTTGAATGGGATAATAGATGCCCGTGGACAGGATAGGATGAGTAGAGGCCAGTGATTCTTTGACTTCAGTTCCATAATTCATTGGACTTTAAATGGATTTGTGGCTTAATTTTTCTGACTGGCATTATCTACAGATCAACCAAGTTAGCTGAAGTAGATTAATGAACTACTTCTACAACTGGGTGATAGACAAATCTGGAAGACAAAGGAGGGGATGGAGGTAAGTATTCCAGGGCTGGAAATTATTTTATGGTTTCTTCGTATTTCAAGCCATTAGACATGAAACACTGGAACCAGTTTTAACTGTATAGTCATTTGGTCTCATTTTTGGTATCTTTTCCTTTTAAAAGAAGCTAGATTTTCTTCTTTTGCTACTACATAAAATTTCTTTGGGTTGAAGCAGTTTTTAAAAACAACCCCAGGAGGACAGTGCAAGGCAGTGACACTGATGTCTGCACCAAAAAACAAATTGCACTTGTGTGATTTACAGAGCCACATCAGGCATGGGAAAAAAAGGTTCTATCAGCTCTGTATCCACAAAACAACTTTTACCACTCAGTTGCATATCATGTGAAAAAGTATCCAATTTTGTTTATTTTACATCTATTAACTAAAGACTCATTTTATGGCTCATAGTTCTTCTATTGTGAAGAATAGTAAGAGTAATTTTCTGATTATTTCCTGCACTACAGTTCTAATTTTATAATTTATAAAATACTATTCTCATCTGTCATTTCCATATCAAAGAGTCCTAACTTCTAAAACCTCCTGAGATGTGTGCTATTCCATATCTTTGAATATTTTTCTTGGTATCTGTGTGCTTTCTTTAGTTTTCCGATGAGACCAGATGTTTTACAGAGTAATTGAAATGTGGGTTCAATCTCAGTTTCCAAAGTAGTATAATTACACTTTCTAATTGGTTTTCTATTATTGCCTAATAATTTTCAACACCAGATTTATTTATGTTGGTTTTGATGACTGCATAGCAGATATTTAGATAGAAACAGTAACTCAAAATATCCTTCGTGGGTAACAGCAATTTATTCTGAGCTCATGGTGCAGGTTCATATTGGGTGTTTTTGCCCTTGTTCATAACCTTGTATTTCATTCAGTTTCATCCACAATTTTACTACATGTGTTAAGTATCCATTGATCCATTGATTGCTTTGCAAGTCTTCACAGTTCGCTTTTCTAGATTGTCTTTGACTCTATCAAAAAATTCTAGTCCTAGCATAACACCAAATAGTAGTCTTTATACTGAGAAACCTTACAAAGTTTCCTGTTATTTAATCAATTTTTAAGATAATATCATTCTATAAGGGGTTTGACAAAGGACCTTGTCAAAAGCTTATTGGAAATCCAAGTATACAAAATTATCCTTATTCAAAGGCTTGTCGACACCTTCAAGAAATTCTAGCAGATTAGCCTGCTACATAAACTAGACTTACTTTTTCTTCATATATCCTATGTATTGCTGTGTCCACTTGATTTTATTGCTTATGACAGTTTCTGGACACTTTTTAAGAATGCTTTAAGAATAGAACAGGCAGGTTTTGAATTTTTCTAGTACTTTCACCCCAGGTTCTTAAAGCACTTAAAAAAAAAAAAAAGGATTTTCAAAGCTGGACATTAAAATTGAGCTCCTGAATCACCTAGTTTTAAGGTTCTGAGGTATTTTTAGAAATCATTACCAGGAAGCTTCAGCACCTTTCATTTTAGCATCTTCTGTTTAGTGTATATTGATATATAGAGAGAATTTATTTCAGGCAAGCATATTTGAACAGTTGGGACTAATTATACATTGGAAGAAATACAAGTCATTTACTTGATAATAACCATGTATTAGGGTATTTGCTTAAGGACAGATTTGGAATCAATAGCAGAAACAGGGAAATATTGTTTATGGATACATCAATATTTCTTTTTCATGGCACAGAATTTCACATAAGTTTTCTTCTACTGTTACTCTTCTTACTAGCAAAATATTTAGTCTTGATCCTACATTGTTATATATACAAAATACTTTCTTATCACTGAGTGAGATACAGTTTCATGTCTTTAATAAAAGACTAATAAAAGATAAAAAATATTACTGGATCCCATATAGTTATTCCTTTCCTGTGTGTATTGCGAAGTTATTCTTTATCATGTTTCAAAAAAAGACATTTGCTCACCTGTAAATTTTTCATTGTAAATATCTAGAAATATTAAATTACCCAGAAGCATCAAGTTATTTATTTGTTTCTATCAGAAATTAGTCAATCTTATTTTCCCCTTAATTAGGCTGTCTCTTGGAATTTAATTATGAAACATCCTCAATTCTCCTTTCTTTCTATTCTATTTTTCTATCATCAGCCGGATGAGAGCTTTTCTCAGCCTCATGTAGATACTGAGGTCCTTGAGGTAGCAAATCTCGCCTGATGTTTATTCAGCATGAAGAAAAAAAGTCCTGATCACCTAGAAATTCTTTAGGTGATACCGCAATATAAATAAGTAATTTTATGTGAATTTCCTATTTAATAAACTCATTCTTATTTCTGACCTTAAAGTATATAAAAGTCCCGTATGCTGAGGGTCCAGTAATATGACTTTTTTACTTTTTTTTTTCTACAACAGATCTATAATAATTCTGTATTACCAGTAATATAGAGGACACCAAACAGCTCTCTGCTTAAAAAAACATTCTTACCATTTGTTCCTTATCCCTTACATGGCTGATATTATTGTCACCATGTCTTTGGGGTCTTTTTTGTCATTTTCTTTGGTTTCTAATTGCTAGAAAAGTGAAAGCAACATCACTAAACTTTTATTGCATGATGAATTGAGATGAAAATGTAAGCTGTATTTTACATAAATCAAAACAGACAAAAATAGTTACATTCCATACCCAGTTTACTTTGATGAGTTCTGTAGAAAGATTTATTCAGATTTTGGCAGCTGTTGAGGCATGACAATGTCCCAGTCCACTCTGGAAACACCACCACTGATGTAGCAAGGATGAAAGCCAGAGAAGGGCCATTGTGCTAAATACGGCCACAGTGCTATTATTTGAAAAATGGATAGATCTGTTTACAGAAATACTTGTCAAATCCTCAAGGTTAAATAAGAAACTCAATATAATTAGAAGCAGGCTGGAATATGTTGATCAGACTGAGTGACTATCTCTTTGGCACTACCGTCATGCAGGTTTTCTGTACTAACACTGAAGTGAGATTACAAACAAATACAATGTAAAGAAGCAGTCATTTAGTGCTAATCATGTTTGCATTTCTGATTTCCATTTCAAATATAAACTAGTGACCTTGAACTGAAATGCTCAATATTTCATATTAGTTTTTTTTTTAACCAAATGAATTTACTGTCATATTTTTATTAAAATGTCTGTCAAGAATCGAATATTCCTTAGCAATACCAAAGGCCATACAGATTGCATCATCAAGAACAAATAGCATAAGATGCAAAGAGACAGATTGACCATCACAACCTCTCTCATTCAGGCTGAATCCTTTCAAGTTATGATAACATCTGACACAAAACACCTTGCAAACAAGAAAAAGCTTTTCACTTTCAGAGAACAAAAGTTTTATTTTCCACAGGAAAAAAATCAGAAGAACATCTTCTCAGCTGTCAGAATCATGTAAAACTACAAGACAACAAGTATCCCTTCCACACATCTAAATTTGGATGCTTCTATCATTTGACCTGTTTTCTCACAAGGTGTCCTTTCCTCCTAAAATACAACTTGACAAAAGGCAGCCTGGGTTCAAATCTAAACTGCTCTCCAAAGTGACCTACTTTTTAATTTACACACTGCATCTTTGTATGTACACGTTAAAACTATCATTTCATTTATAAAACAGTTGAGAATCCAGTGTAGAAGTCAAAGGTCCAAGCTAGCCAAAGAGGTTGCCCTTTTCACTTTCTTCTTGTACGGACAAAGCTTAGATAGTAAGCTGAATATAGCATAAGGTGCACAAATTGTACATTTATGTTTCGTGTTTGTACAATGTCTATATTCTTTGGACTTTTTTTTTCCCCACACAAGCTAAACGAAGTATGAAATAATATTAAACTCACCTAATACAAAATTCGGTTAGATGTGAAAGAGCAGGAAAAGAGTCAGCAGAGGTTTTGGTACGTACATCACGGCAGAAGCTTTCTCCAATGTGTTGTAAGCTCTGACAATATTTTGTGTGGATACAAATCAGGCAAAAAGTAATAGATTCCTGTAAGCAGACATATGTGTAGCTATTGTCACTGTTCTTGCAATCTGTAATCTTTATCAGAAAAAAGTACAGTCCAAATCTTCCTGCAGAACAAACTAATTATTTTCAAAATCCATATGTAAAATCAGGAAACCAAAAACCTAAGCATACAAATGAGAATCTGCATGTATATGACTGACCCAAAAATTCAGAGTATTTACAATATTAGCAACAGAAATTAGCATTAGATTAATAGTGTAAAGAAACACAAAGACAAATAACTTCTAAATATGTTACTTTTCCACTGTAATTTCTTTCTGTATTTCATAGTCTATCCTCATTATATATCACATGTAACTTATGTTTTATTACCTATACCGGCAATATTCATAAAATATTGTAATCTTAAATCATAAACCTTTACAATAATGAACACATTACTGAAAAAAAAAGCTGACCTATATGACTGTGTATTTTATTGATTGTACCACTTATCTCTGATCATTTCACCAGCAATTGTATCTGCCCTGTGATATTTGCTATCTACTCTACTATCCTTCCACTGCTTTTCACGCAGCCTACAATACCCTTCCCTCTTTTGCTAGTCTTCGCTTTATTACGTTGGATTTGGAAATCTTGCCTTTTAAGCCAGAAATTCCTTAGGCAAATAATGTCATTTTCTATGTGACCTAAGACACTCAGGTCTTGGCCAATATAAATGCTTAATAATGACAAGATTGTTTAAGTTCTTATAGATGTTGATTTGAATTTTGTATTATTATACATGGGAAAAAAAGCTGTGAAAAAGTCCCCTTAAAATGTTTGCCCCAGAGTGAAAAATGAAGAATAGTACATTTGGCATCAGATAACACTGACAAGTATTTCCATTTTTCAGAGAGGTTAAGTTTTTTTCCTAGATTCCTCTGACATTCCTAGGATAAATTATCGTACTGCAGTGCTTCAAGGATCCTGCACAAAAAGGGGGCTCGTGGGGGTAGAAAAGAAAGAAAATAACTTGAAACAACAAAGGAGGATATAAAGTGAACAGTACATATTGTTTTCAGGATCACTCAGCCCCACAAAACTTGATAGAAAATGCTCATTAAGCAATCAGTAAAACTTCATTGAAATTTGTGATGTAGGATTACGGTAAAGGAATAGTGGAACAGGGGGATCCCTATCTAACATCCTGCTCTGAAGCCAGTCTTCCACATCCATGATAAAGTGCATTGACCAGTCAGTTATTGATTAGTCCTTGCAGATTTTGATGAGAAGTTCTATCCTGGACTTGGTCAAATAACAGTTTTTCTGATAGACTTTCCATCAAATTCAACAAAAGTGACTTTTTAATGTTCTGAGGAAATTAAGAAGAAAATTTGTCAAAAACAATTTAATGAGTCCCTCTGAAACAATAAAATATTATTGAAGAAAGCATGATAAAGATACAAGAAATTTTTATTTGGAAAATAAGGATACAACATCAAGTCACTGCTAGAGGGTTTTTTGTTTTCATTTTTAAATAACACTACATAATATAGAATATGCTTATGAGGTGGTGGCTTCAAATATGCTTAAAGAATCTGAGATTGTGTTCCATCTACAAGATTTGAGAGGTTTACTTTGCCTTTAATTTCCTTCTCTCTCTCAGAAAACTGGATGCTACATTTGCAGTTATATAACTCAATTAGTTAACATTTAAAGCATACTTTGGCATCCTACATTAAAAAAAAATCTGTGTATAAAACTATTTTTAAAAAATCTCAGTCTCGGGATAGGCAAAACAGAACTAACAGAGATGTTCCCTTTATATGTCAGGTTTGAAACATTTTAGAGACATGTGTTAGAAGAAATGGCATCACAATTTCTTCTTTGATGCTTTAAGATTAAAAGAGTAGGAAAGAATAAGAATGTTATTATTTTTATTATTACCAACATCATATGCAAACAACTTACTTTTCAGAGCTGATAATCCAATTTGTTTCCTAAAGAAATACATTTTCAATTTTAGTCCTTTTTTTAAATAGTTCTAGTAGGTAAAGGTTAAAAAGATTTTAATCTCTGAACCATTCTCCTCTACTTTACCATTTCCAAGTTGAAAATTTATGTAGCACAAAGCATTGAAACTAACTGGAAAATACAAATTTGATCAAAAAGAGTAAGTTCAAAGAGCTTGCAAATAGTACAGATCATGATCTGAATTTTACTTCTTTTTGAGATATCCAAATGACATAATCAGGATGTGTATATTTTTATATACCTTCAAACTTCAAGTACAGTTTTAAATCATTAGGCCCACCTGAAAAAAAAACAAACCATAGTTTGCTTAGTAAGAGTGAATTTTACTTTTTGTACACAACCAGTATTTGATTTTTGCCCAACCCAAATCCTATCATGAAAATTTTTTGTTAGATATGTTGTTCTGGTGACTTCAAAACACAGCTGAATTCTACTTGAAGGTGCTTTGTCCTCAAATAAATTCCAGAAGATACAGGAAATAATTACTTTTCCAGATGGAAAACAGATATTAATAATGATTTTAAGTAAACAATGTGCAATCTTCATAGTAACTCTAAAGCAACCTAATTTGTTTCAGAATAGTTAAAGTGGCAGTTAAATGTGTATGTTAGAACTGCAGCATGCCTCTTCTGAACACATCAGAAATGTGTTCACACTGAAAGCCTCGCAAATGTGTTAAGACCGATCCATTTCTGTCCACGAGTCTAGCAGAAAATGTGTCAGTTCAGATATATGAATACCTCACCAAATAGCTCACCAGCTATTTGGACTCTACCAATGAGCACACAGGATGACAAGGTCCACCATGAAGTTCCCAGGAAACCTGATATTATTAAGGCTTGGCTAGGAATCTGACAACGTTCAACCTCTGTGTGCCCTATGATCCTCTAAGAGACCTAATCCCAACGTCCTTTTTCCCTTTGAAGGATGCTTTGCTGGATGAGGATATTTCTGCAGGTACTGGCTGCCCACCAGCTATAATATGTTCTATCGCAGGTACTTCCAGAACAAACCAAATTTACAAGCAGACAGTGTGGAAAGAGTTTGTTGAATCTTCAGGACTGTCTTGATTAATTAAAGGTTGAGGTGTGTTGATGAATTTGTGAGGAGTTGCACAGCAAAAAAAAATGCTACACAGAATCATGAAGCCTACAGGAAAAGTCTACTAAACTCATAAGTAAAATTTTCTAGCTTTTGAAGATTCTCTGTACCTAAATATAAACAATACATTTGTGACTTATGGAAAGAGTAGGATGGACTTCAAGCAACCTAAAATTTAATTTAACAATAATATAAGACAATAATAAGCTTTGCTAGGGAAAAAAAAAAAGTTAAATGAATCTTACATATGAAAGATGATCTAAAATTTTTATTATAAACATTCTTCAGAAAGTTCAAACACCTCAAATGAAGACCAAAACAAAACCCACAAAACCGCTCATTCCTCCCTGAACTTGCATTCAGATTCAGGCTGACAGTATTTGTCTTGCAAATATTATCTTCTCATAATATTTTTTATGGTGGGGTTGTGCTGAGGCACATCTGGGAATTGCATAGCATGGTGGTACAAAATCTAAATTGGCCTGTGGGCAATAAAGTGGAGCAAGTAGTGTACCATAACAAAATTGTATTTTAATTTCCTGTCATCCTTAGCTTTATTTTTGAATTTTATGTCAGTCTGGGAGAGAAGGTCTTGCACACAGGTTCACAAGGTCCCTTGTGAGCCATGGTACCAGTATTTTCTAAGATGCAATCTGTTGGTAAAACCCGTTAATTCCTTTGAGAAAGAATTAATTATTCCTGTACACTTTCATTACATGTGCCTGAGCTTTATCTTTGTCAATGTCCTTGCCTGTTTTTTCTGTTCTATTCTGTGTCAATTTAGGATAATAACCCCGACTGTTACCACTGATCTGCATTCATACATGTGCAATTGGCTAACTCACTCACGTGGATAACATATTCATCCTATAACACTGTATTTCAGTTTCAGGGCAGTGATGGTTGGAGTGGAATAGTTGCCACAAGTAAAAGTAATGAACCATTTAGCAGTTATACTGCAGTCTACTGCAAAGTATCTCTTGGTCTGTCTGTCTCTCTCCCTACCCATCTGCAGCAATAATCATGTAAGACAGTCTTTGAAATAGTGACACAACTGAGTGACTATACCAGGCATTAAAATCTAGTTAAAGTTACCATACCGTTTCTGACATTGACCTTATTAATACTACTGTATCACATCTCATTCCTAAAGACAGAGTGCCTTTAGATAGTTATATTTCTTTGGTGAGTATAAAATACATGAGTGAAGAGAAAATAACCCGTTCTAGTTGTGATGAGGAATACAATAACCCATCACCTTAGCAAATAGCATATTTTATTTGAAAAATACGAATAAAAGATTTTGTCCCTTTTGTTTATTAAAAGAAAAGGTAACAATTTCTATCAGTAACACTTGCATAAGGAGGTATACTTTACATTACTCTTTTGTTAAAAAAAATATATATATTCTTGGAGACTTTGGAAAAATAAGGATGGCCCAATACTTGCAACGCACTCCTAATGTTCCTTAGAATGCACTGTGCCATTTATATGTACTGCAAGTACAAGGACTTAGCACTTTATAATTCACAAATAACCCTAGGCAGCATAATTTCATATTCTCTGCATTTAGAATATTTTCTTTGTTACCTTTTGTGTGAGTCCATGAGTTTGGTTAACTCTAGACTGATCCAATATCTAGATTTTTTTGAAGGATGATTTTACAAAGCCTTAGATCACAGAAATTTTGTAATTCCTTTAAATACCAGTGAGAATATTTTCACATAGACATTTTCTTGCAGTATTCACAACTCTAACAACTGCATCAATTAGAATTCAAACATAAAAAATGTTTACAAATATTTTGGTTTTCTAAGAAGAATGTAAAAATAAAGTGCGTAACATAGTGAAATTACTTTCAACTTTTAGTCACCTATGTGCATGTAATAAACGGAAACACTGATAAACAAATTAATTTGTTTTCAATGTATGAATCTTATTCTAATGACAGATGAATTCAAGCTCTTCCTTGCCTTTGAAGTGTATTAAATTACATTTTGATTGATTTTAGGTTGACAATGTATTTTTACATTTTAAAATACTTATATGCACCATTTTCTCAGATGACTTGTAAAGATTACAGCATACTGAGTGCCCTCACCATTAGAAGAAAGAGGGTTTGTTTGAAGGAACGTGACTGATTAATTTGGTGCAAATGTACTATTAGTTCAATAACTGTTACAGAAATAAACTGTAAATTGGAAAGCCCTTACATACCACTTTGTATATGCCATTTAATTTTATTCAGTATCTTCCAGTTTAAGTATAACTGGCAGTTTTTGGTGTTTAGTTGTTAAGCAGAAACAGGATCAATATTTAGACTAATAGGAAAATATCTGGGAATATGAGTACACAAAAGATCTATGAAAGCTTTAAGCAAAGTCTATACAATCATCAGGCTTAACCATAAAATAGGGAAGAGTTTCCCATGATACTTTCACTGAATGTATAGTTAGTTTAAATCAGCAATGCTAAAAAATGATTGTGCCTTCCATGGCATACAGTGTTAGTTTTCTTCCAGTTTAATCGATGTTAACATAGAAATTCTCAAATGCAGTTTAAATTTGGTTTTAGGACACAAGGGACCAAAAGAAATATTTGTGGAATCAGGAATAGAAATCTGTAAACCTGTTCTTTCTGCACTGTGAGGCCTTCTTCTGTGGCCCTGAAGATTTAATATTCTGCTATTCGGCATGCAAACAACACAGCACTGTGATGTGTATTTGAGTAAGAAACAATAAGCATAGCAAGCATGCAGACGTATCATGATAGAGAAGCACATTTGGTGATCACTGGGGATAGGACATACCAAACAGGACACACTGCAGCATCACTGAAGCAGCATCTCAATAACCCTGCAGTTTTGAAGGATTCAGAATTCCTGGGGCTCTGGGTATGACGCACGTGCTGTACAGCAGCAAAAAGAGCACCAGGAATGGTGAAAAGGGGATTGTTATTTCTCTGAGATATGACCTCCTTCTCTCATTAACTTAATCAGAACACGAGTATAAGGAGTGATTATTACCTTATGTCACTGCACTTCTGTTGGCTTTAAGCCTGAATGTTCTATGATGCAAATAAAAAGAAAAAAAATGGTGGAAATACTGCTTAAAGCACAAAATACAATTGATTTCCCCTGCTTCAGTGTAAGGCCAGAGGGAACAGACAAAGATAACTATTATCTGGCTCTCAAAACTACAATACAACAATGAACACAGTTTTCATGCGGATGTGGTACAAAGTATTATGGTCCATGGTACCAGTACTGCTGAAAGATTTTCTTCTTAGCACTGTACTCATACAATATAAAAATTTAGATGTTAGCATAAAGCAAGTGTGATCTAAATAAAAATAAAATTTTCCTTCATAAAATCCTGCACTACTAGTTGCTTCATTTGGGACAAAACTGAAAAATATCCTAACTCTACCCCCAAAAATGACAATAAATAAACCATTCTCAGCTTGAGTAATTCTTACTGCATTAAAGCATCTGTTTAACTTTACAATGAGAATATCTCCTTAAATGCATTTCTAGAATATTCTGTATTTGGTAAACCAAAACCAACAAAAAACAACGGAACATAGATTATTAAACTACTTTAAAATCATTAGCAGAACATTTTAGGGTTCAGGTTTTTTTCCTCTCTAAGTTGCCTTGTGGGTTCAGATGTTGACAGAAAGGGAAATATTACAATTTTCCAGTTGCAAATAAAACAGTGCAGCAAAAATCAGTTCTGGAAATACAGTGCAACTAATGCTTTTCAGAGTTTGAAAAGTTTCTTACAAAACTACTTGCTATTTTTTCCAGAAGGCTGTTTAAACCAAAAGCAGTCGACAACATCTCAGGAAGGAGCTAATTTAAAAAAAAAAAAAAAATCCTCAAAGTTTCAGTCATGTATAGGACCTACCCAACCATACAGTAAAGAAGGGAAGGCTTAATAATCCGGTTCACCTATATGTCCCACAGTAGGTCAGCAATAAATACAGACCCTGCTTGGAAGAGAAAAATGTAATCCCTTCTCTACTAAGCTAAAGGTAAGTGTCACCTAAAATGCATAGGGAGGAATCTAGTGGGGTGTACAAATCTGCATCACTCTCCACATGAGCCCAGAGAGTTAAAAAAAAAAAAAACCAGTACACAGCTTCTGCTCTGGACAGTTTCCCTACCAAATGCATATTACAAGAAGTCCACTTCCCTAAGTGGAGCTACAGTTTTCTTAGAAGCAGAAGACTGTAATAGATGGTGAGCCTTATAGGTCATAATCTTTCATTGGATATTATGAGCTTCTGGTCCTCTCATAGTATTATCACAAGAAGGACAAACAGAAGGTTGAAGTTTTAAACAAAACAAAGGAAAATATAAGAATCTGCTGGATTAGGTGTTAAGCAGCCTGAAATGTTAAGCAGAACTATTATGCAGTTCTGTAATACTAAAGAGTTATTAACATAAGAAATTGATGTATTTAATCTGTAGGAACCATAGGAACCACAATAATGGTACATTTTCATTTTTTCTTCCTCCACTGACTTAAAATATTCCTATTCCCATGATACTTGAAATAGGGAGAAAAAAGCTTGCTCAGCTTAGATGGAAATTGCTCTAACAGAAATTAAATATCAGTAGATTGAACTAAAAAGAAAAAAAAAAAGTGTCATCATCTTATTCCCTTTGTTTCAATTTTCTCTATTGGAATGTCCTACCAGCAACTCTATTTTGCTTTCAGTCACACATGGAAATAGAGATCCATTATAATTAAGAACCCTGTGTTTAAAATTGACTGGTTTGGCTCCTGGACTAAGACCAGCAAAAGACTGAAAGAGCTTCAACTATGGACATAAGTGAAGCACAGTGAACCAAACAACTGCATAGTTTGATGTGTTGCCATTGTTGTTTTTATTGAAAGAGCCTATGCTTCGTCTGCTTCACTGCAAAAAAAAAAAGTACTTTGGGCCCATTCTATTTAAATGAATGATGTTCCATGAAAAGACAAAAAGAAAAAGCACAACACTGGAAACAGCAGTTCTTCTACAAGCAGTAACAGAGCAAATCTGGGGTTCTGGGCTAGAGCCATATTTGAGGTAACAGCTAATGGTGCCTTCCCTCTGTTAGCTGGTTATGGATGAAATGATTATAAAGGACACAATGAAATAACATCATCTCAATGCAACCTGCTAATTCAATAAGATTAAATAATCAAAGGACCATTTATGCAAGAGGACAAGTGCAGCTTATCCCTTCTGTAAAGGAAACAGACTGTTAGCACTTTTCACACTGATAGTAAACCCCATTGGCTACCTCACATTGGGATCACTAGGCCTAGGGCATAGCTAGAAATGCAAAGTCACAACCACCTGCAAGAGATTTGCTCCTCCGTTAGCTATCTTTCTAAACAAGCATGACCATAAACTTACTGTAGCTTGGAGATGTTAAGCATATTGCAATAAAAATGTCATTGCTTGGCTTTACTTTAGGTATTGTTACAGATACGGTACCACGGACTTTATTGAGCAATTAAAAAGTATACACAAGGGACAATAGCTTCTTTTTTCTGTATTTTTCAAAATTTGACTTTCTTCCAATTGGAGAACCCAGTTTCAAATATGAAAAGGGCACTTGTTCTACAGTAACTGCATACAACTTGCTCAGTTCCAAGTACTGTATTCCATTTTTGTTACTGTTGCTGTCACTGTATCTCCAGTTCTTTAGGAACTTCTCTATCCTGGGAATTACAACTAAGTTGTTCTTTCTGATTCTATTTCCCCATAGAGTTCAGCCAGCTTCTTGAACTCAGGTCCCCAGTCTCCAAGGTAATTATAATCCTGGTCAGAGTGTGTTGTGGCTGAATCCAGAGAGCTGATAGATCCAGCTTCTGATCTATGACCTTCATAGGCATATGTCTGTAAGGAGTCATATGGGGGCACGCTGGGGTCCAGATCAGCTTCTGCCAGTCTTTGTTTAATGAACTCCTGAACATCTGTACTGTCAAGGCTTGAGGAGGGATGGTGCCTGGGTGGAGGCTTCACTTCAGGGTGAATATCCCTCCGGTATTTCAGCTCCTCAGCAGCTGATGGATTCCGCAGTGCTGTGATGTCAAATGCTTCCGTATCTTCTTCTCCACCGCCCTCATCATCATATGTCACAACATTTTCCCGGACGTCTTCTTCTGAAATGATCAAGGGCTCCTTCTTGCTACGTCTTAGGGTGATGAAAAGAACCACAATTGCTAAAGAGAAAACTGCAGATATTAGATTAGGTTTAAAGTTTACAGCTGAAGTAAGTAGACATACACTATAGAAACAGCAGATGCTAAGTCACAAATATACAGGCGTAATATTTTCAGGCTAATATTGGTATCTGGGATCATTACGTCAGACTTGTGTCTGTAACAAAGGGTCACCAAACTTATCCAATCTGGAAAAGAGCATAGTTATATTCCTAAGTCAGCAATGCCTTTGTTGTGTAACATGTTACCTGAAGATAGATTACTGTATGCCTGGAAAGCACCTGTGAAATCCATACAGCTGTGTTTTGACATAGCAACATGCCAAAGTGCAACAGGCTGAGACCACATAATTAAGGGGAAAATTAATAATGCTTTACTGAAACTACAAACTTCCTATACAGCCTCGTCTTCCAAAGGGTCAGTAAAGAGCACTCTTCCATTGTGTATTTTCTTTGCGGGGATTGCTGCAGTTTCTTGAGCCACTAATGAAATCCATTAGTTATATTATTAAGAATCTCATAAAGAACATAAAAGGGGATAACACTCTTTGAGTTAAATGAGAAATGAGTAACTAAGGTTGACATTTTTGAGAAGCGCTGTTAAGGGCTTTCAGTGCTTCATTAAAATTATTATTTAGAATATATATTGAATTAAAATATAAAAGGTTTATTTTTTTCTCTTATGAATACTCAAATTTGTATGATAGAATATCAGATTATACACTAGATGTATTATTATACATTTTAAAATGGCTTTCTGACAAGAAAGTTCTGAAGTAAGCTGCGAAGAAAGTAATCTTTATAAAATAGCACCTTCAGAGAAAAGTTCTTGGAATCTCCTATGTGGGTCACAGTGCAATTCCCATTATTTCTTCCCATCTCTATAAGAATGCAGAAAGGCACATGACTAATACAGAGATATGTACCCAGCAAGTTGTGCCTCTGCCAGAAAAAAAAAAAAAAAAGAATATGAACTAATGGGTAACATTAAATTTGGCCTGTCCAAGAGAAAAAAAAAATATAAATAAATAAGTCAAGAGAAAATGCACTTGCAAGGTCGTTTGTGTAATGGAGTCATTTTATACTCTCATATGTCCCTTGCCCCTGTGGGTTATGTTGTGCATGGCTATCAGCTTATTCCATAAAGGTAATTAAAAAACAGCTTTTGTACAGTGCTAATGGTCTTTCTTACAGTGTAATGCATTTCAGAAAGCTTTCCTTATCTCTTTTCTATCATTTTTCACACAGTTCTAGACATGGAATTAGAGTCAGTGGCTTTTTGAAATCTTTGCAAATTACAGAAGAAAAAAGACGTACAGTGCTAATTACTTGATAACCTCTGAAAAATAATTTCTACTGGATTCCAGATATTCATAGATGTGCTTTAAAGGCACATTTCCCTATCAATTTTAGCTAAACTTTTCCCCCCTAATCACAGCTATGTGTTTCTAATTACCTCCTACTACCAGACAGCCTCTGGTTCAAAAACATATCATATTAAAAATTTCTGCCCTGTCACTTTCAGAGAGCCAGTGGAAGGATAGCATTACTTAGTATTGAAAATGGCTTACCAAGAAGAATGACAACACAGAGCAGGATTGCAATTAAAGCTCCTGTGCTCAAGCCAGCTGAGGAGAGGAAAGCTTCAGCATGGCATGTTCTCACTCGTCCATCTCTCTCACATGCACAAACCCGAACTGTAAGAGTACTACTGCTGCTGAGAGAGGGCACTCCACCATCAGAAATCAAAACCGGGAGGTAATAGACATCTTGAGTGGTTCGACTGTACCTCCTTCGTCTTGTCAGGATACTGGCTGTATTATCTACAATATCAAAAACAGAATATAATTTTAAGGATGCAAAAATTTAAAAATGTTATTAACTGTTTGTTTCCTGTTGAGTAGAAGCATGAGGCATCTTAAAACTAGACAGTCTGTGAAAACGCAGAATCTAGAATTCACACTTGGCAGGAAGCATTTGTAGCCAATGGAGGAAAAAGCGGAGACAGGGTAAAGTAATTAGCATTACATAAATACAATTATTTAAGCACATGTACCTGTCCTAGAGTCTAAATGAATGTTGATAAACATTTTGGGACCAGTTTGCAAGTGTTATAATCCCATGTTATGCTGTTGATAGAATAGGGACACTTGTAGAAGTGAATATCTGGAATTCTGACAATATCTGTTGTGGAATTCATCCACAACATAAAATTCTCTTGATTCTTAGAAGAATGCTAAAAGATCTTTAGCAAAAGTTAAGATAAGACTTTCATGTTTTACTGTTTCACTGATATTTTTATACCATAAAAAATAAATACAAATTGAAAAAATATACATTTTTTGTCTTTTAATGTTGTATTTGCTCTTTCAACATAAATCATATCTTTCATGTTCTTCTCAGAGCTGTATTCTTAAGGGCAATTGTATGTAAAGATACGCCAAGAAAATTAATAGGTAATAAAAGTTTAGCCAAACTGCAGTACCAACTGCATCCTGACAGCTATTCTGATGTTTTAAGTTTCTGTGTTTTAATTGTTTACATTCTTTATCAGAAACTATTTGAGGACCTATTGAGAGAGGAGCTAGAAAGACAGCTTTAAGAGAAAGATCTTAGCATGAAACAGAAAAAAATCCCACAATCTGTAAAAGTTACAGGCAGCCAAGTATGAAGACAGATGCTGATGCCTAGGAAAGTGTTTACTGAGTGTGAGAGGATGTGGGGCGGGAGAAGTTACATCAACAAAGCTAGTTTGAAAGAGAGGAGGGAGGTCATGGATTTAGAAATTCCTTTGATACCTGAAAACAGATAGAGCAGATAGACAGGGAAGACAAGTGTATAGGACAGCAGCAACAGCACTAAGATGATAAGAACTACAGATCTGATTCTTATAGGCATGGAAGGAAAAGCCTTTTTATTTCAATAGATTTAAACTGTGAGCCTCACCCCTGGGAAATATGATAAGAACCAGGACTCGCTGGAGATGAGAGGGCTGACTGCTAAGGGAAATCAACAACTCAAATACAGGGAAAGAAAGATTTATCTGATTCCTTGTGGTCCACATTGCCCCATTACATGATCTAAACTTTCTCATATTTGGGCTGTGCCAATGCAATGCAAGCATGGCAATTAGATCTTAAGATTTATCTCAATTGAGTTTGAGGTTACACCTGGGAAATTCTGATACATTATACATTACAGGAAGACACAAGAAAAATGGAAGTAAAAGAAATAGAGTAAAAACCTGTTTACAGCTTAAGGTATGTTTTAATTTTCATCAACACTTCAACTTCTATAAATTTTCTGAGAAGTCATAACTAATTAAAATCAAAGAAAATATCTTGGAATTATTTGCATTTCTTCTAAGGTTAGAGCAATTTTTTTTTTTTCCATGTGGGACCATATTGATAGGCATTTCTGTTTCATTTCTTCACTGATAACTCTTGTAAATATTTTTTTCTTTTGCGTTGATTTCAAAGCTATTGCCAATGGGTTTCCTTTCTAGTTCAGTGGGTAGCAAAATTAACAGCAAAATAGAAGACTTTTTGGGCTTGAAACATAGGGGTTTTTTTGCTTATGAGTTGGTTTGTGAAATAGCAACAGCTAGCAGCACTGAAAATAAATGCATGAAGAACCTATACACTATGCACTAACTTACCTACTTAGTCAATCTCAGATCAAAATAAAATTTGGGGTTTTTTTAAATAAAAAAAAAAAAAGATCAAATAAGCTCACAGTTCTGAGGAAGAAAAATGCTTTCCTCTATGGTAGCTAGTCCTAGCTGTCCTTTGTACTCATGCTAGAATTCCTTTTATTACTTTTGTATGTTGATTCTGTGATAATTCCTGCTCAGGCATTGAACCTCTTTACAGTAAGTGCACTTCTATGGACTATATTTAAGAGTAACTACATATAATGCTAGCTTGGCACTTTTTCAGATATTTAAGAATCTGGAAAAATATTATTATTCTTTCAGGACAAAAAAAAAAGTACAGTTTTAAAGTCCAATACTTAGAAACAGCTCTGTTGTGAAGGAGTTCTTTCATCTTTTCTCTGATTTCCCAACAGAAGGTGGTTTTAGTCTCACATTGCCCTGGCAATTTTTTTAATGGGACTTGCAAAAGCAGATATTTCTGAATAGATAAAACTTGTAAATTTAACACATTATACACAAGTTTAAAAAGCATTACAAAATTATCTATGATAACATCCTAAAAACAAAGTGAGAAGAACACAGATAAAAATGAACTGAGTTATGTACCATCTAAACTGCAATAAAAAAAAAACACTTCCAGAATAAAAAAGTGTTTGGCTGCTCAGGCTTTAACAGAAATTGCAACATTTTTCTGGACAGAATAAATTGTAAACAGCCCTGCTTTCATTAAAAAGCCTTCATAAGTATAATTTCCAAACAAACAAAAAGGCATCGTCTCTGGATTTGCTCTCTAAAATTGTAGCAAATGATTACAACTTAGTATGTTTTCTTTGTTTCACAAATAAATTCTATTACAGCTCATATTCTATCTGGCTTACATGTGTACAGATAATCTGTCATTTTGTTGACTGTCCTCTTTTTCATACTTTTAAGCCTTTACTCTCTCTGAACAGTACTTTGTAGGTATATTAAAAAACTCAAATAGGAGCCTTTGACATGGTCTCACACAACATCCTTCTCTCTAAATTGGAGAGATATGAACTCAGTGAGTGGACTGTTCGGTGGAAGAGGAATTGGTTGGATGGTCGCATCCAGAGGATAGTGGTCAATGGTTCAATGTCCAGATGGAGACTGGTGACAAGTGGTTTCCCTCAGGTGTCCATACTAGGACTAGTACTGTTTAATATCTTCATCAATGACATAGACAGTGAGATCGAGCGCACCTTCAGCAAGTTTGCAGATGACACTAAGCTGAGTGGTATGGTTGACATGCCTGAGGGACAGGATGCCATCCAGAGGGATGTGGACAAGCTCGAGAAGTGGGCCCATGTGTACCTCATGAGGTTCAATAAGATTAAGTGTAAGGTCCTGCACCTGGGTCCGGGCAACCTCCAGTATCAATACAAGTAGGGGGATGAAGAGATTGAGTGCAGCTTGGCTAAGAAAGACTTGGGGGTACTGTGGATAAAAAGCTCGACATGAGCTGTCAATGTGTGCCCGCAGCCCAGAAGGCCAACCGCATCCTGGGGTGCATCAAAAGAAGTGTGGCCAGCAGGTCAAGGGAGGTGACTCTGTCCCTCTGCTCCACTCTTGTAAGACCCCACCTGCAGTACTGCATTCAGCTTAGGGGCCACCAACATAAGAAGGACATAGACCTGTAGGAGCGACTGCAGAGGAGGGCCACAAAGATGATCAGAGGGCTGGAGCACCTTTCCTATGAAAAAAGGCTGAGATAGTTTGGGTTGTTCAGTCTGGAGAAGAGGAGGCTCCGGGGAGACCTTATAGCTGCCTTCCAGTACCTAAAGGGGGCCTATAAGAAAGATGGGGAAAAACTTTTTAGCAGGGCCTGTTGTGATAGGACAAGGGGTAATGCTTTTAAACTAAAAGAGGTTAGATTTAGACTTGATATAAGGAAGAAATTTTTTATGATGAAGGTGGTGAAGCACTGGAACAGGTAGCCCAGAGAGGTGGTGGATGTTCCATCCCTGGAGACATTCAAGGTCAGGCTAGGCAGGGCTCTGAACAGCCTGATCTAGTCAAAGGTGTCCCTGCTTCTTGCAGGGGGCTTGGACTAGATGACCTTTAAAGGTACCTTCCAACACAAACTATTCTATGATTCTATGATTCTATGATAATAAAGACAATACAAGTAATAATAGACATCCTGATTAGAACATGTTCAAAACCATAAAATATCTACTTCATCACAAACAACAATTTTAATCATAGAATCATAGAATGGTTAGGGTTGGAAGGGACCTTCAGAGGTCATCTAGTCCAACCCCCCTGCAAGAAGCAGGGACATCCCTGACTAGATCAGGTTGCTCAGAGCCTCATCCAGCCTGGCCTTGAACGTTTCCAGGGATGGGGCATCCACCACCTTTCTGGGCAACCTCTTCCAATGTTCTATAACTCACATCGTAAAAATTTTTTTCCTAATATCCAACCTAAATCTACCCCCCTCTATTTTAAAACCATTACCTCTCGTCGTATCACAACAGGCCCTACTGAACAGCCTTTCCCCATCTTTCTTGTAGGCCCCCTTGAGGTACTGGAAGACCACTATCAGGTCTCCCCAGAGCCTCCTCTTCTCCAGGCTGAACAGCCCCAACTCTCTCAGCCTGTCCTCATAGGAGAGGTGCTCCAGCCCTTTTATCATCTTTGTGGCCCTCCTCTGGACCTTCTCCAACTGGTCCATGTCCTTCTTCTGTTGGGGGCTCCAGAACTGGACACAGTACTCCAGGTGAGGTCTCACCAGGGCAGAGTAGAGGGGGAGAATCACCTCCCTCGACCTGCTGGCCACACTCCTCTTGATGCAGCCCAGGATGCGGTTGGCCTTCTGGGCTGCAAGGGTGCATTGCCTGCTCATGTTAAGCTTCTCCACCAGCACTCCCAAGTCCTTCTCCTCAGGGCTGCTCTCAATCCATTCCCCGCCCAGCCTGTATTTGTGCCTGGGATTGCCACGACCCAGGTGCAGGACCTTACGCTTGGCCTGGTTGAACTTCATGAGGTTGGCACGGGCCCACCTCTCCAGCCTGTCAAGGTCCCTCTGGATGGCATCCCTCCCTTCCAGCGTGTTGACGGCACCACAGAACTTGGTGTCGTCGGCGAACTTGCTAAGGGTGCACTCTATCCCACTGTCCGTATCGCCGACAAAGATGTTGAACAGGGCCAGGCCCAGCACAGACCCCTGAGGGACGCCACTCGTGACTGGTCTCCACATGGACATCAAGCCGTTGACCACCGCTCTCTGAGTGCGGCCATCCAGCCAACTCCTTATCCACTGAGTGGTCAGTCCATCAAACCAATGTCTCTCTAGTTTAGAGAGAAGGATGTCGTGCGGGACAGTGTCAAAAGCTTTGCACAAGTCCAGGTAGATGATGTCTGTTGCCCGTCCCTTGTCCACCGATGCTGTCACCCCGTCATAGAAGGCCACCAAATTGGTCAGGCACGATCTGCCCTTGGTGAAGCCATGTTGGCTGTCACCAACCACCTCCTTGCTCTCCATGTGCCTTAGCATGGTTTCCAGGAGGATCTGCTCCATGACCTTGCCAGGCACAGAGGTAAGGCTGACCGGCCTGTAGTTACCTGGGTCTTCCTTATTCCCCTTTTTAAAAATGGGGGTTATGTTCCCCCTCTTCCAGTCATCGGGGACCTCACCAGACCGCCCGACTTCTCAAATACGATAGCCAGTGCCTTGGCAACTTCATCCACCAGTTCCCTCAGGACCCGCGGATGGATCTCATCAGGACCCATGGACTTGTGCACCTTCAGGCTCCTCAGATGATCCTGAACCTGCTCTTCGAGTACAATGGGTAGTTCTTCATTCTCGCAGTCCCTGCTTGGACCTTCTACAGCTTGAGTGGTGGGACAGGAACTCTTGTCGGTGAAGACTGAGGCAAAAGAGTCATTGAGAACCTCAGCCTTCTCCATGTCCTGGGTAACCAGGACACCAGTTCCCTTCTGGAGGGGGCCTACATTTTCCCTGGACTTTCTTTTGTCCCCTATGTACCTATAAAAGCTCTTCTTGTTGCATTTTATATCCCTGGCCAGATTCAGTTCTGCCAGGGCTTTGGCCTTCCTTACCTGATCCCTGGCCACTCGCGCAGCCTCTTTGTAGTCCTCCCAGGCTACCTGTCCCCACTTCCACCCTCTATAGGCTTCCTTTTTCACTTTCAGTTGGTCCAGGAGCTCCTTGCTCATCCACGCTGGCCTCCTGGCCTTTTTGCCTGACTTGTTTTTCATCGGGATGAACCTCTGCTGAGCTTGGAGGAGGTGCTCCTTGAATATAGACCAACTTTCCTGGGCCCCTCTTCCCTCCAGGGTAGCCTCCCATGGCACTTGGCCCATCAGGTCCCTGAAGAGGCCGAAGTCCGCCTTCCTGAAGTCTAGGGCAGAGAGCTTGCCATGTAGTTTCCTTGCTGCCCCGTGGATCTTGAACTCCACCATGTCATGGTCGCTGCAGCCAAGGCTGTCCTTTAGTTTCACATCCCCCACCAGCCCCTCCCTGTTGGTTAGTTATAGAGTTATTCAAAAGCACGTCTTGATGTAAGTGTCTTGTACTGACATGAACATATCATAGAATTGATATACTAATCTGAGAAAGGGCTGGAGTAATCACTTAAGGAATATTTTTAATATATGAATTAGTCTTTCCAAAAATAGGGGGTTTTTTTTAAATTGATAGATATTGGATTGTTCTCTTTTGAAACAAGAATATGAAATCCATGAATCTTGTCCAAACAAATATCATTACTTCGTTTATTTTTTTCTGCTGTAAGTATATTTAAACGTTGGACCAGATTCTTTATGACAATTATGCAGTCACCTTCCCTGAAAGGTTTTGAAAACAGATAAAACATATCTGTATAGAATAGCTTAAACATCACTGTATGTGCCATATGTACCAATGATGGAGTTAATGCTTCTCAGTCAGGTGAGTAGTGTTCTGTAAGATCTCACAAGGTATTCCATAGCACTACTGCAAAAATATAACCATAAAATAAAGCCAACCATCCCCACACTTGCACACATGCATACAAACAAAACCACACGATACATATATACAGAAAAACTCAAGGAAAGCTACAGACAAATATTTAAAGTTTACCCTTGTTTTCATCAGGTTACAAAAATGGAAGCCGTGAGGCAATATTCAACAAACAGTAAGGCTGATTTGGTGGTTTTTTTTGGAAAGGCTAGATGGTTGTTTGACTTAAGAAATGTTCAGAAACCCTTGGTTGGGTTGAAGGCTCTTTTCCTTATGCGCCTATCTGCTGTGAATTTCTGATGGTACTTTTTGACACACATTGTTAAGGAAAGTCATGAAGCGATAGACTATAATGCAGGAAGCACTGAAGGACCTGCTCTTGGTATCATATCTGTAAAAGTGAGCAAGAATTTAACTTTTTATGCCACTTAAATTCTTATGTTCTCCTTTAAGCAATAACCAGCAATAACCTTGACAGTGCCCACTCGGTGCTATTCACATAGAAACAGACCAAATTGCCAACATCTTTTTCATTATTTCATATTTACAAAGCATTCCTGAACATACAATGTATAAATGCTCAAATAAAATGGAATATAAAAATAAAATGCAATATCTCATTATTCATAGTTTGCAATATGATGTATACACCATGTCCTTGATATTAGCCAGTTTAGTGACAACAGATTACAGTTTTCCCCTTCTGTCAAGAAACGCATTGAAATTGTTCTGTGCAAGGAGACATCCCAGACAAAACAGAGACATATTTCTTTGAGATTTGTGTTTGACTTACCTTCATTGTCCCTTAGAGTAAAGTTGGGATTCAAAGAAAGCCCTTCATCAAGGGAAAAATGGAATCTTGCCCCATTTGCAGAGTTATCTTTGTCAATTGCTGTGATAGTCTGAATTACCTGAAACAAAAATTAAAAGTTAAGGTGTTGAAATTTGAACTTGACCCAAATAGTACCTGACCTCAGCAGGATGCTCAAACTTAACTTATTTTAATTTTCTACTTGACTGCTGTTAAATTCAACCAATGAATTCAACCAACTGGGCCATTAGCTTGGTTTCTCTAGCACAAAATATTTTAGGAACCACAATTCAGAGGTAGATAAAAGCATCTAAAGCATATATGTTTTCTGACATTCTGATATGGTCAGGACCTGGTAAGAGATTTTCAACATCTGCTTTGCATTCTGATGACTTTCAGAATCAGAGTTTCACCTAAACATCTGTTTTTATGGAGACAAAGTTCAGGCTGAACCAGGATGGTCTATGAAGCGCATCATCTGCTTGCCATTCCAATAATTAGATGCACTTCAGTATTGGTTAGGAAAAATAATTGTTTAACCAAAATGACAGGCATATAATACCAGGTCTCTGTTTAAAATGCCTGTTAAGAATCAGTTTTAAATTTCCAGAGAACAGAACAGGAAGAACAGCAGCCACTCCTGGTTTTAGTTTGGTTTGCCCAAAAGGAACAGAATTAGATGTAGCAACCATGTATGGGAAAGGTATATTTGAAAGGTCAGACCTTTGCCTTTGAAAGCCCTGGTGGTTTTTAAAATTTCCTTCCAACTAAAACTGAGCTAAACTTTTGCAATGTGTGACCAGGCAATATTTCTACCTCTGCTTTCATTTTCATGCTGGGCCTGGAAGCTCAAGTGCTAAAGTAGAATTTAATAAAAGTTGTTCTTGTGATATAGGCAGTGAAGCCCATGCAGACTGCTGCACAGAGCTGATAGATATCCTGAGGGAAATGTAAAAGGGGGAGGGAAAATACTCTTTTCTTGAGAATTTTTCTGTTCAATGTTCAGCTGTAGTCTGTCTGGACTGAACCTGAAGCATAAACAGTGTGGGCTCCAGTGGTTTGATCTGTTTTAAACCTAAAAGACAGCACACAGTTCTCTACCTCCATTTACCTAAGAGAAGCAACACCAATACATTTTAAAGCCAGTAGAGTACAATGCTGATTCCATTAACTATATACAATATAGTATATTATAGTGATTATACACACCTGAGACAATTAACAATACCAAATATAATTGCTGGGAATGTTTTAAAAGGTTGTTGTAATACTTTTTTTTTTACTGAACTGTAGTAGAATAAGATCAATCTGAAACATCTATAATCATGAAGTTTACCGAAGTCATGGCAATATTGGTAAAAAAGTTTGGCAAAAGCTAATTGTTGTCTGATGAATTTTGAAAAGGTAGCATATCTCTTATGGAAACAGCTACCATGTAAAACAGAAATATAAGATTATCTTAGATAGATATATTTAGTTAATAATGTTGAAAAGATATAAGGTAAAGCAAGACAAAAAGGAAGTTGGTGGAAGAATATTTTAAAGAAAATCAGTTTATGCTATTACTCAAATACTAAAAATACTGTTAAATACCATACATAGCTGTAAAAAATTCAGATAAGACCTTAAAAAGATAGGAATTTATTAAATATTGTTTATAAATCCTCAATGCTGTTTATCAGCGAAATATAAGTCATTTTGCCATGCAAATTTAACTTTTATTTGGCAGCCTAGTAGATAAACTTTTGTCCTGTTGCCCTCTCTTACATGAAATATTCTGTGACATTTTACAGAATTTTGCTTCAAAAACATGCCATCTTGCAACAAAATATCCTTTGATTAAGGCCTCAGTATTACAAGACTAATATAAAATCTATTTGGTTTTAAGATTAATTTTAAAACTCAACAAAATACACTGTCTACTTTCCCTGTTTTTACAACTGGAAATTCAAGTATCCCTTAAATTCACCACTATATGTAAAAAGTACAGAAGTATACAGAAGGTATAGAAATGGTGCTTTTCCATGTGGAAAATAGACATTGTATGTGTAATAGGGCAGGTAAAAATTTTTTTTACAGAACTCTTGCTTCCTAAGGAAAAGATTTCTAAGACTTTAATTCAGAGGTGAACAACAAAAGTTGTGTGCTCTTGACACCCAAATGTACTGTTAACCCTTGTCTAATTAATAGGCCAACTAATTAATGGCCTTTTAGCAAGCATTAACATGCACCTTACTACAGCTGATTAAAATAGAACTGTAGACACAGAACCTCAGCGGCTGTAAAGCTCACTTGAAAAGAAAGAATTTCAAGAATGGAAGAGAACTAATTGAAGAGGTACTACATTCTAGTTGGATCCTTTTCAGAACTGAATCAATAAACAAGTAAATATACACATGACAAACTTATAGCAGAGGTGTTCCTTGCCAGCTAGCATTGATTTCCTTTGGCTATTAGAAATAACAGCATCCAGGGTGAGGTAGTTCATGTTGGCAGCACAATATTTATACACTCTGATTCTGAAAAAGTTCTTTATGTGGGTGCACACATACACACACCTCTGTGTTAATTTATAATGATGGATAGTGTCAGGGAAATGACATTTCACTACTATCACAATTTTTTCTATTATTCCTCTGAAAAGCACTCAGAAAAAAAAATGTTATCATCTGAGAACTATAGCAAATATGACTAGCAGATATAGTCAGATATTTTAACAGGTTCATAGTCTGTGTGGAAAAATACTGAACTTGGCAACAGTCAGAAAAATGTCAACGCTTCTCTCCTTCACTTTCCAGAATAAACAATTTAAACTTTTTTTTTTTTTACATTGCTATTTGCTCTCATTGTCTTAAAAATAATAAAATAAGTTGCATTTGAAGCAAAGGAAAATTTCATTTGTAAGTTCACTTTGCAGAAGGTCACGAAATTTCATTTTCCTACATTGACTGAATTTCAAAATAATTCCTGAAATCAGTATATTCCTAGAAGTCAGAGTTCTCCAAGTCTGGATACCATCTAAGATCAAATAACAGCTGCTTTATCTCCTTTAATATAGAATATCTACCAGAATATCACCTGGAAGCTGTTGGAGATACTTTGTTTATCTTCTCAACAAGGTGACTGCTAAGGGAGTAAAGCTGTCACTTCATCGTGGTAATGATCTTCTTCTCACAAGAAATTTCTGTTTGAGATGGCTTAGGGTGGTTTATTTAAGCATTTAAGTTCTAAAATTTTATTGGGGGTTTTGGGTTTTTTTAAAAGTAAATAAATTGATCTGTGGAGGGAACAAGAAGCAGAAGACAGAGGCTGTGCACTTAAATAACACTGTGATTTCTCTCCATAGAAACTTCTTCTGAAAATAAAAAAGCAAATACAAAATGTCTCCCAATTACAAAATAGTGGTTAGAGGTCAGGAGTCATTCACGCTTGCAACATTAACTCAGAGAGAAATACAATGCTGATCTAAATCAGGAGCAAATGCTGTTATAGTAAAACTCATTTTACCTGTTAAACATCCTCTCATAAATTTCCATTTGCAAAGCTACTATTGGAGAGTTAAAACTTTGCTAATAAGAAACATTAGCTACTCACCACAATCAAAACCTCTGTCAAGCAGCATTTCTGAACTAGCTTCATAGCATGCTTTTGCTTATGATTAATTATAATAATTATTTAACAAATATTGTTAAATTTTGTAATTTTTAAGATATTTGAATATTTTGAAAACAATTGTAATGAATGCTTAAGAGATTTTATCTTATTTTAAAAAAATTAGTCTTTTACAAGTTCAAATTCTTCTATATTTGGCTTTATTTGAGGTATTCAGAACATTATTTTTACTTTAATAAGCATGTTAATAGGAGATTTTCAGTTTGTAGATAGACCTACTTAGAAAGCTTTTGAGTGAGGTGTCTCAACAAGAGCACTGAAGAAAACTAGGCAGTCATGAGATAAGAGGGAAGGTCCTTGCACAAATAACTGCTCAAAAGACAAGAAATAGGGTCGCTTCTGTAAATTGTCTATTCCATAAGGAAAGGAAGTTACAGAGATTTCCTGTTCCACATAGAGTTATGTTGGGCTACTTGTTGGTCAGTGTAATAATAAACGTCTTATAAAGTGTATGAATAATCAGCATACAAATCTACTTATGATACTGAGTTGTTTAAGGAATTAAAAAGGAAGGGCTAACACTAAAGACCTTCCAGTACTCAGTAGCCAGGCAACACAAAGACAGATGAAATTGATTGTAGATAGGCATAAAGTCTTAACTTCACATACATGATGATGGTCTCTGAGCTGACTATTACTTCTAATGATATTGGTGTTATGGCAGACAGTTTTTTTGCATTCAGTGCTCACTAGTGGTTAAAAAGCAAAGCCACTGCTTGAAATTGCTAGGAAAGGACAGAGAACAAAGTAGAGATCATCATATACTATGAAGCATAACCTATTATAAGAATTACAAACCACTGCATACCTGCATCTTGAATCTTGCTTCCCCATCTGAAGGTGAATAGAGAGGAATTGGAGAAAGTGTAAAGAAGGATAGGATGAATGACCAAAGGTCTACAAAGGCCTTATCGCAGCCTGTCCAAGTTAAGTAGGATTCTTCAAGCTGGACAAGAGACCGTTGGGGGCAATGTGCTAGAGATTTATGAATGGCACAGA
Organism: Chlamydotis macqueenii; assembly: GCF_036417535.1. Lineage (NCBI taxonomy): Eukaryota > Metazoa > Chordata > Aves > Otidiformes > Otididae > Chlamydotis > Chlamydotis macqueenii. The sequence goes on along the minus strand of NC_141557.1, from coordinate 82,357,277 downwards.
GATAACAAATAGGGATCAACTGCTCTCTTCCTCTCTCTCTCCCAACACAACAACTGGTAAATATCGATTGAAGACAGCATGGGAAGATTAAAAAAAAAAAAAAAAGAAAAGAAAAGAAGAAAAAGAAGATGGTAGGTCTTCCCGAAACATGCAATTAAACTGTAAAATTCCTTGCTGCATGAGGTAGTAGATATCACATGATTGTGTTTGTTGTAGGAAAAGCTAGATGGATTTATATGTGATTGTTACTAAAGGATTATTAAAAACAGAGAAACCACACATGGATCAGGAAATGATCTGCAAATTATCTCAGACTGGAGAAGTACTTGAGGTAAGTATCACACACACTTGTCATGTTCATAGAATCATAGAATGGTTTGGGTTCAAAGGGACCTTGAAGATCATCTAGTCCAACTCCCCTATCTTGGACACGGACACCTTCCACTAGACTAGGTCACTCAAATCCCTATCCAGCCTGGCCTTGACACTTCCAGGGATAGGGCATCCACAACTTCTCTGGGCAATCTGTTCCACCCTCACAGTAAAGAATTTCTTCCTTATATCTAATCTAAATCTACCGTCTTTCAGTTTAGAGCCATTACCTCTTGTCCTATCACTACATGCCCTTGTCAAAAGTCCCTCTCCAGCTTTCTTGTAGGCCCCTTTGAGTACTGGAAGGCTGCTATAAGGTCTCCCCGGAGCCTTCTCTTCTCCAGGCTGAACAGCCCCAACTCTCTCAGTCTGTCCTCATAGGAGAGGTGCTCCAGCCCTCTGATCATCTTTGTGGCCCTCCTCTGGAGTCGCTCCTACAGGTCTATGTCCTTCTTATGTTGGTGGCCCCTAAGCTGAATGCAGTACTGCAGGTGGGGTCTTACAAGAGTGGAGTAGAAGGGCAGAATCACCTCCCTTGACCTGCTGGCCACACTTCTTTTGATGCAGTCCACGATACAGTGCTCATCAACCAACACCCCCAAATCCACCTCCTCTGGGCTGCTCTCAGTTCAGTCTCTGTCCAGCCTGTATTTGTGCTTGAGATTGCCCCAACCCATGTGCAGGACCTTGCACTTGGCGTTGTTGAACTTAATGAGGTTTGCAAGACCCACCTCTGCAGCCTGTCAAGGTCCCTCTGGATGGCATCTCTTCCCTCCAGCATGTCAACAGCACCACATAGCTTGGTGTCATCTGTGAACTTGCTGAGGGTACACTCAATATTCTTATACTCAGTGTTCTTATCCTGCTCCTTAGATGTCAGCTCTTGGCCACTCATTAGAGTCAAGATAACTTTGGTCAGCCTATAGTCTGATGAAATACAGCATTTTTATAGTCTCAATGTTAAAAACAGAAATATGCTACTATGCATTTTTGTACATTGCTCTTAAGTTTGATGAGAAAAATGTTATTACTAATAATACATTCCTCAGGAAAGATAAGAGCTCACAATTTCAACTTACAACCTGTGTTATAATGCAAAACTAGCATAGAGTGATAGGTAAAAGATCAATCTGTGCAAAAAAGAAAAGGCACTTGGTAAAATTGTCAAACCATGGACTGCAATGAAGTGCATTGATCACAGGAACAGTGACTGGAATGTGATTCTTCTATTCAGTGCCAGTTCTGACCCTCCCCATGCTAACAGTTGTGAAAAATCCATTCAATATCTTCTCCATAATGATGCTGCACAGACAAGGGCAATCAACATGCAAAATATGAGGATGGCAGCCATGTTAACCAGCCATTTCACTGAGCTGTATTTGAAACCTTGCTATCATGTGGCACTTAGATGAGAGAAGTTAAATTTGATTCATCCATTTTGTTCAATATAGTGATTTGTCAAATTCCATTACTTCTCTGACAAGATAAAAGTCTTTCCTCTCATTAGTGATGATAGTTTTGGCATATTTTTGCAGCAGCAAGAAAGATATATTGAATAAGTTCTCAAATCTTCTCCTTTCAGCCTAACACCGTTAGAAATTTGAATCAAATGTGAAATATAAAAATAATATCAGAAAGAATTATGACATGTGTTACCCAAATCAAACTTCTTATATGTGTGGCATTAACAAATAAAGTAATTCCTCTTTTTCACTAGGAAAGTTACTGTGAAAGTTACCTGACCAGGCTTTGCATTCTCACAGACGACTACCTCATACTCTTTGGCGAGCTCTGGAGGGTTGTCATTGACATCCAGGATTCTAACACCAACTGGAACGTGGCTCACTAGGCCAGGATTGTCTGCAAAATACACAAGGGAATATTAAGCCTTTTGAAATATTCAGTATTCTGTGACATCCTGAATTTAAACATAATTTCTTAGCACAATAACTGGATAAGAACTAGATACAGCTGCAGAAATTTAAGTAGCAAGATACTAAAATATGTTGTTTGCTGTGCTTCATTAACTTTAAAAAAATTTAAAAGAGTAGAAAGTATGATGTAAGTGTTAAGTCACTGTTTTATCATATCAATAAAAATGCAAGTTACTCTGGAACTGAAGTGGAGAAAGCTGTTGGGAGTTATCGCATACTGTCACATTATGCTAAGAAATTATCAATAGCTTTGTAATAAATATGAAAGTGTCTCATAGTATTGAGTAAAATCTTATACAAAAAATATTGAAACCTTTCTCTTTTCTCAGTCCCTTAAAGAGTTTAGGAAATAAAATACCAAGGTCATATGAAAATATGAATGCATAGGCACTTTTAAACTTTTCCCAAACTTGAGTTCAACTTCCTCACAAGTTATTATGCTATCACACAAAGTAGTTAATGAGTCTTGCTTTAGTAGTGACATACCAGTAACAATGTTTAAATAACAGTGTCTTAGGCTATGATATGTACCTGTGTGAGACTCACCCTCAAAAAGAGTTGACCCTCAAAAAGCACAGTAAATAGAGTCCTCTCAATGAGAATACACTTTCCAGGACAAAATGGGAAAAAATCCATTTTTTATTAATCTATAATTCCCTTGTTCTTAGTACTAAGAACTAATAAAATTTAATTTAGTTGAAAGAAGTACATATTAAAACTTCTTATAATTAGCTAAAATACACCTTCTAAAGTCTGTGTAAGTATCAATTGGTTAGATGATAAACTTCCTTTTACCTTCACTAATTAAACAAAACTATCAGTAGAAGACAGGAAAGTTAATCTTTCAAACACAGCAAGATGGAAGAATGAGGTCTTACAGATTGACATTTTAAAAGTGCATGTGCCAATGTGTGTTCATGAGAACAAAAAAAAAAAAAAAGGAGAAACATTAGTAATCTAAACTTCATTCACCTTGGTTATTTTGATCTTAATTAATCCACATCATATTCCTGTCAAAGAGGGTGATTTGTAAAATGCCTTAGATTCTCATACCCCTGCTCAGAATTCTGAAAAACATTGATTAGACAAATACTTGGATTCAAAACCACAAGTAATGTATCCTCCCAATGAAAGAATATTTGAGAACACTGAAGTTTCTTTTGACAAAGTGAGAGATTTATTCTTCTCTTTTTTTCAATTGGGATACTAGTTAAAGATTCTGGGGTTTAGAAGTTCTCTTCAAATTTTTCACATTCCCTTTTTAACTAATATGTCTGTGTTCACCTGATGATTTTAATTCAGTTTTGGAACTTAGTCAATTATCCCCATAAAATGGGAATAGAAAGGAGATAAAAAAAAGTCAACAGAAAAGGAAGGCTTAAATTAGATCGTATAGGAACCTCTAATCCCAATTAACATTAGTATTAGAAGTTATCAGAATACATTCACGGACTTGCAAATTCCACTTTCTTGCTGAAATTTTACTTGACTGTTGGTATTTTCTGTTTTGCCCAAAAATTATGAGTATCTTTAAACAGGCAAACTAAGGGACTAAAGCAGGCTATCTCAATTGTGTTCACGCAAGACTGAGGCTTTCTATTACTATCTAGAAAACACTTCTAGTGGAAAAGTGGAAAACCTTAAGGAATGTTAAAATGCCAGGAATGTCTGAAGCGAAGATGAGGAAGAATGACACTTGACTGTTCATTAAACAGTTAGGAGAAAGGAATTGTTCCTCTACCTTTACTCTTATTACTGAAGGAAGCAGTCTTCTCTCCAGAAGACCTATTGCAGTATGAGTATTAACACAAAGAGATGTTTGGTCCTTCACTGGAGGTAGGTCATGAGACTGTGCAGAACAGCACAAGCCATAGAGATATTGAGTATTTCTTTCTGCTTACTGAAATACAGCTTCAAACTCATTTAGGCAACTTCCTTTCTCAATTTCATCAGACAATCCAATTACAAAAATCCTGTAATTACAATTATACAACACAATATCTAGCAATAGATGATCTAGAGATGATCTACAACTCAAAGGAACTTTGTTGTTGAGGCTTTGTTTGGGAGGCTCTCATGCACAGTTTGTGAGGTATGTGACCTAGAAAGTGGTATAAATTAAAGGAAGGATACAAAGTAGAAAAAGAGAGCACATAAAAGCATAGAAAGGAGACAGAAGGCAGAGATCACAGTAAAGGGTTAAGGATGAATATCTCCATTTAGGATTGGATTCATAAACTATAGTGAAGGACTTGAAGATCTTAATACTAGAGAAATCCTGAAGAAACTTTTGCCAGAAGGCAAAAAAAAAAAAAAAAGTTGTTATTATCAGATAATCATAGGATCACTGAAAAATCTTAATTGAAAAGGACTTGTAGAGATCACTGGTCCAGTCCCTAGTTCAAAGCAGGGTCATTTTCAAAGCTATAAGGGAGCTTAATACATTTAAGAGGAAGGGAGAAATAAAGCAGGAAGAGAACAGGGCAGAAGTTACCAGAGAACTGTTCTGTAGGTCTGGCATGTTTGGAATACTTACTGGGGAAAGAAAATCTAACTTTTTAGTCTAATGTGTGCCAAAAAGAAATGTTAAATACTTTTGTATCAGACCTCTTTGCCCCATCTTGAATGTGTCCTCTTGTATGCTTGTCACTACTACCCAGTGTGAACTTACCCTAGTCTGTTATGTTTGCATTATTTTCACAGAGATTTCATGGAGATTCAGAGAGTTTAGCTTTATCTATTCTGCAACTCCTTTGCAGTACAAAGAATTAATAAATACCTTACCAGTTCAAGAGAGTTCTTAATGGACAGTTAAGAACTCCAGTTAAGACAGTTAAGAACTCTCCAGTTCTGGAGCCCCCAACATAAGAAGGACATAGACCAGTTGGAGACGGTCCAGAGGAGGGCCACGAAGATGCTAGGAGGGCTGGAGCACCTCTCCTATGAGGACAGGCTGAGAGAGTTGGGGCTGTTCAGCCTGGAGAAAAGGAGGCTCTGGGGAGACCTTATAGCAGTCTGCCAGTACCTAAAGGGGGCCTATAAGAAAGACAGGGAGAAACTCTTCAGTACGGCCTGTTGTAATAAGACAAGGGGTGATGGTTTCAAAATAAAAGGAGGTAGATTTAGATTAGATATTAGGAAAAAAAATTTACAATGAGGGTGGTGGAACACTGGAACAGGTTGCCCAGAGAGATGGTGGATGCCCCATCCCTGGAAACATTCAAGGCCAGGTTGGATGAGGCTCTATTCTATTCTATTCTATTCTATTCTATTCTATTCTATTCTATTCTATTCTATTCTATTCTATTTTATGACAAGGTATTATTAGTATATTTCTGGAAATGATTACCTCATGGGATCATTGACATTTGCAGGCAAATTTCCATATTGACAATCTACTCACTACAAAATGCTAATAGCGAAAGTACTAACACCACTTACCAAAATAGTCTTGAAATTTGTCAGATTGTGTGTGCTACATGTGCATGCAAGTTGATAGGCCAATTTATAATGGGAGAAGAGAATGAGAATAAATAAAAAGAGACCTTATAAACTGGGTTTTTTTTTTAGGTTTAGTTTTGTTGTTTTATTATAAAATATATGCAAACTCCAATCTTTTTCAGGTGTACAACTCATCTGCAATTTCCAAAGCACTCTGATAACTGGTCCTTTTAGTAGTACATTTTTGTTAATTAGACAAATTTCTTGCAGCAGTTTGGCAAATTTCCAGTTTTAAGATAATCTGTGCTGACATATATTTCAGGCCTGTGCATTGTAAAACAGTCAGATCCATTCTGTGTCCTATTAGCATTATGCCTCAAGAATAGATTTTTCAAACTGAATGCTCTCTGTTTTAAGGGATAACTGAAGCAGAAACATTGCTGTGGTTCACCTACGCTAGGGACTTGCTTTCTTCTGCTTGAGATTTTTCCAAGAATAAATAGTTCTTCTGCAAGAATACTAAATATCTGTAAAGTGAATCAGTTTCATTGAGTATCAGCCCCTCCACCAGTAAGTCCTCTGCAAATGTACAAAAGTCTTTGTCAACAGCCAGTCTGGAGTCTTGAATCTTCTCTTCCATTAATTTTTTGTGAAGACTAAGCATAGATTTAGGATGGATAAAACACACTACAGAACTAAAATGATTAAAGAATATCTAGTATATAAGTGGCAGTGGTTATATTCAGAAAATACTGGGTTTAATTCAGAATGATGTATATGTGATAAACTAAATTTTCAGACAAGAAGAAAATTATGCAGAATCAAGTAATAAGTGTAATGTTCTATTCTGCTTTTTTTAAGATAGTGGGTACTTTTAAATATTGTTATCTGAAGTTGGCTATAAAACATTTTCTTTTTTTTTTTATAGCAAAATTTGACTTTTCACTGATGAACACAAACCTGAAGGCACTGATCAATTGTCTTGGATGATGCTAGTAGTGGTACCAGTAGTAGCAACAGGAGCTATAGCAGTAATAATAGCACTGCAGCAGACTTAAAACATTTAGCGCTCTCAAGCTGATGACTCCCTCTGCCTTAATACAAGCAAAATTCTGCAGCTTACAGACAATGCTGGTGTTCACCTCCTTAGCAGATCAGAGCACCACAAATATGCTGGTTCTGTGGCCAGAAATGTCTATTTTGAGATTCTTGTACTGATTCACAAAGCCCTGAAGAGGGAAATGTCACGTGATCCCAAAGACTGTCTCTTCTTCTGAGACCCACCTTGGTAGCCAGGAAGAGTTATACCCTACACCATCTTCAGATGACAATGTAGGAATATCTTCATCATACCTTTCCCCAGAGAAACAGAGGAGAAAAAAATCCATCATGCCTAGAAGCCAATGACTAAATTAGAATAAATAGGGAAATAAGCATTGAACTTGGAATTAGAAGCATCACTTCTTGAGCAGGATGCAGAACTATTTGCCATTCAACAACTAGGAGGTTTTAAAAATAGCTTTGTGTAGGCTTTCCTTATTGCATTGATAAATACATTTAAAAGAATGGCAGATTATGCTACAAATCATGCTATTGCAATTTTATGATCCATTAGTAGGCCACTTGCCAAGGCTGAAAATAAATTGTGTATCACTGGAAAGTCTGGACATGGTACCAGTATTGCGTCTGGCTCTCATCATTAAAAAGATATCAGATATGCAGTTTGTCGCTAGTCCATGAAGAAAATACTTTTAAAATTCAGACCCTGTAGTTTTTAAAATCTAGTTTAATCTGGTCTACTTTTGTGGCAAATTCTTTTCTTAGAAAAATAAAGTAATTGCTACCAACACCAAAACTCTTTCTGAAACTGAACTAGCAGACAGAATGCAAGTGAGATCAAAGATGAAGAATGAGTGTGATTTTTTTCTTGGTGAGGGCAAGGCTTAATGTAACACTTCTAGGTCTGCTTCTGCAATGTACCTACACAGATAATAGTAAATGGAGCAAAACAATACATAAGACAAAATTTTCCTGCACTGATGTATAAAAAATAGAGTTAATTTAATTATTTCAGTGTACTCCATATTGTTAAAAATATTAGTTTTTAGTATTAAAAAGTAGATTAAAATCATTATGAGGAAATTTTACATTTAGTGTAAGAAAAAAAAAATCACTTCAAGTAAAAAGTAAGATGCAAAGCTAGCAACAAAGTCACAGTCGCCCTGCTGTCCACCAGATACAGAGGAGTTGGAGATTATAGCACTGTAACAGCAATTAGTTCTGATTACTTTCTTTTAGATCTTGAAAAGGGCTCATTTTTCTAAAAATTAATTATTTCACACTAGGCATTAAAGTTATTCTTTATTATGGGGAAAAGTTTAAAATGAGAAAATAAAATGTCATCAGTTCTTGGTTTTTTTTTCTAACTCTTTCAATGCTATATGCCAGGAAGATATTACTCCATAGACTTGTTTCCTTCAGGCAATGCATATGTTGTTTTCATGTTTCAAAATAAACAGCAATGAATTGTGTATTTTTGTCTTAGATTTTATTTTTCTAAAATAAATCAGTGTGCCTCTTAATAGAATTACCAGGTTTATTCTGTTTACTTTACTTACCCACTCTATCTCCATTTATCCTTCTCCATATGACAGTCTCATGTAGTACTATTAGAAGTAACATATATTTTAATCCCCTACCAAAATCTTAGGAATGTCTTTTCTGCTGAAATGCAACCATAAAACATGAAAAAGAACTGGCAAATTTTTCTAATAGCTTGCTGTTCACTGATAGAAATATAAGGTTGCAATATCCCTGTGCACCTAAAGAAAAGATAGAACTGCATCTCACTCTAATTATATACTTTATCTGTCTATTTAATGTAATTATAGGGCTTTCAGTATTTATTAAAAATCTCAGGGAGTTCTATATGTGACTGCTGCAAATTATTATTTCTCTCTGTGCATCCTGTTTTCCTCTGAATTGTGTAACTATATCTTTCCATTATTGTTTTTATTTCTACCAAAACTTATTGATGAAAAAACTGCTTATGTTATGGTTAGAACATGCACTTCAATGTTTTTGTCTTAATTCTAGCAAGCTAATTGTTTCAAACTCTTATTCTTGTGAGCTGTCCTTTCATTTCACATATTTTAATTCTGAACAGGGTTTATTGGCCCGCTAAGAAAATGTGTCCGAAAGTTATTTCTTTGTGTAGTTTCTGTAATGACTGTATTTTTCTGGGATCCTTTCAATACCATATCACAGGGTGTTGCATACTTTTTCAATGAGGTATTGCTCTAACTCATCACTTTGGTATCTTATTGCCTGAAGCTAGTATGAAGAATATGCATGGAGAAGCAAATACAGGAGACACACAAACAAAGAAAAATGTCTTTGGGGTTTTTTCCAATATCTGATTGCATCTGATAACCTTGGAGATTTTTGTTTTGTCTGTGAAATTGATTGCATAATGACGTCTCTCAAGTATTTTGTTTTCTAATACTCTGTGGTATCAAATCTCTGCAGTATCCATTCATGTGGTCAGTTTTTACTGTCTCTTCCTAACATTTCTTTATGTTTAGGAGATTTGACAGAATCTGGCAGGTACTCTATTATTTAATTTCTCCTGTTCTCCACAGCCTCTCTACAGCTTTACAGTTTAGGAACTCTTTATAGACTCTTCAAAGATAAGTCTGTGCATTCATTGCGTTCAAGTTGGTCCTTTAGGCAAACAGTGGGAAATTATCTGCTTTTCCATTTTCAGCCATTGCAGAGCAATTTGGAGACACTCAGGCACACCATAACTTCATCCCCAAAAGACTGATGATCTAGTCTGCAAAATATTTACATTTGGATGGCTTCCCAAAAAGACTAGTGACTACTCCTTTTTTTTTTTCAGTATGTCCTACTGAGGCTTTTAAATCTTAATTCAAATTAACAGTTACTATACAGCTGCCCATGATTAGGCTTGAATTATATTTTATTTCATGCTGCAGTGAAATAATACATTATATATGAAGACACTGTCAAGCACACTGAAGTGCCAGGGCTTACTTTTTTTTTTAATAGGTAAACATAAAACTCTGGATTTTACTATTTACAATAGAAATTTACTTAGTTCAAAACTTCAATTTAGTTTCAAAAGCAGGTACAATAATAAGAGATAATTTGGTGTCCTTATAAAATATGTACATGCCATTAATTCTGTAGCATGTGCTAGTGACTAGTGATGTAGCAGCAGAATAGATTCCATTCTAACCTGGAGATGAAACAGATGAAAGCAGAGAGGGCTCAATATTGTCAGTAGCATCTGTACAGGTAAAAACTGTATTGTGTCATGTGGCAATGACAGAATACACACACAAAAAAAAAAAAAAAAGGAAAAAAAAAAAGAAAAAGGAAAGGAATACACATAAAAGTAGTTCACAGTTTTGATCAAAATCACTGCCACTGAAGACAGTCTCACAAAGACTACTTAGCAACCTCCCAAGTTGGGAGGTTTTTTTAATTTGGTTTGTTGAGTTTTTTAATTTTAAAACTTTGATTGTGCCAAAATAAAGACCCTGTAATGTTCTTTAAACTGTCCTTGCCCAATATAAAAATATTTATCTGGGACTACTCAGTCAGACATTTCTTGACTATTGCAAGGTTTGTCTGAGACAATGGAAATTCACCAGACTTGGAGGCCTTTCAAATGCACAGGCAAGTGTTTATTGTATCTTTACTTGGCAGTTTGCCTATTAAAAGGCCAGAGGTATTCCCTGATAATCAGCAGCTACTAGGCATCTGTCAGATATAAATTAATATTGGCATATTTAACATGCAATCACTAAAACAGGTTAGTAGCAGATACAAGAGGAAAGGATTAATTTCTCAGACAGCATTATATAGTGTTATCTTCCAAGATATATTAAATATGAAACACATACAGGACAAGCTGTTGATTTTAGGACATTGAATGCTTGGAACTGTTGCAGGGCAAACTGGCAGCCTTCTATCACATACAGAAAAAAAAATAGTAAATTTACATAGGTTGAATCACGTAGGCATGTGAAATTAGGGGGTTCACATACACAGAGAAAATTGTCCTTTATCCAAACTGACTGAAAATCCCATTATGTTAAAAAGAACATAACCTCTCTAAACAGTGTTTCTTGAAAATCTGAAAATTATTATTTTCCTATCAATTTTTTTTTAATACTATGTGCCAAATATTTTATTTACCTATCTCAGAAGCAGCCACTGTGATGTTGTACCAAGGTGTCTCCTCTCTGTCAAAGATCTTGGCAGTCTTAATGGTTCCAGTACTAGCATCTATGGTGAAATACCTGTCTTCTTCTGTGTTATGATCAATGAAATATCTATGAAGAAATAAAACAATAAATATATACCCATTGTAGTATGTATCATACAAAGAAACAGAAAGCTACATACAAATGTTACATTCAAGCTTTTAATATCATAGAAATTTTTAAAAACACCCTAAGAAAAACTCTGTATTATAGAGACACCCAAAGTAACGTCATATTACATTTATTTCATAATGTCACATTTCTTTTGATATATAACAAGGTTTCCCGTGTAAGTCACAAATATATAAATTGCTAACAGGTGATAATTTACACAGCAGTACACAGTTCTGTCAAAGGTAAGCTACACATATATTTTGACCAAAAAAAAAAATAAAATGTAAGGGCAGAAAAGAAAACAGAGAGATATTAAGATATTTTTCTTCTGCTTATTTGCTTGTCACTGCAAACCAGTGTGCTCAGTCCTGGCACTTGTTTTGAAGCATGTCTCTCTGACATAAAGTTGATGACGTAAGCCATTTTGAATATAACTATTACAAAGGCTAGTAGCAGAAATGGCTGATTCCCAGAGCTACAACTGACACTAGCCTAGAAGTAGAACTAAGCAGCCCTGCTTAACTCCCTCGGCTTTTGGGCACTTTGCCTGGCAAAGAAAGTAAAAACCTTGAAGTGGGTAACAGAAATAGAGGGAGGGAACACAAAAAAAGAGATTGACAAGACATTTTTTTCTCAAAGCTGGAATCATTTACAACAGCTTTTAACAAATGAAGCAATTATAGACCCTTATCAAGCCTTCTTCACTAACTTCAAACTTGATGAAAAAATAAGGAAAAAGCTTCTAAGTCTTTTATATATCATAATTGTTTTTCCTGATAATTTATCAGCCCTGCTTTCATTCTGTGAAGTTTTTAATATATAGAAGCTATATACAGATTAAAATTATTTACTTTTCCCATCCAGTTGGTCTTATTTCTACCTCCTCAAAAGTATAATTGTCAGCTAATAAAAAGAGTGATGCACATAAAAGCTGCCAAGCTCAAAAAAAAAATTAAAACTAACTTCAGTTTAATTTCTCTCACAATGTACTAAACTATTTGGGGAAAGGAAACAAAAAAAACAAGTAAACAAATATTTAATTGAATGACATATTAAAGTAAGATATGACATGTGAAAAAGTAAAGGAAATAAAGCACTAGACGAGGCAGCGGCAATTTGAATGAGTCACCATAACTGGTCAAAGCATAGGACACTCAGTGGAAAAAATAGCTAAGACCTGATGACTTAAATTAGATTTTCCTCGTTGAGAGAACCTGAACCCACCTTTCCCGCCCGCAAGAAGTATTTCACTGCAAGAAGTATTTCACAAGAAGCTTTACAATATGATAATTTGGCTTGTGGCACTCAAGATTTTCTTTTCATGTTTACACTGTTTTCAGCAATTAAAGAACTGTAGGCCAAGCACTGAAAATCAAAGAGCCAAAAGTAGGTTAGAAAATCTCTGCTTCTTGCCTGTTCTCTGTCTTTCCTTTTGACATCATGAAACAGCCCCCATGTAACTGTGGGAGCTGTTGGAGAGCCAGCAGACTTCAGTTCCCACCCATTTTCTGGTTCTCTGGAATAAGGATTTAACTCACTGTCTCCCGTCTGAGCTGCAGTCAGAACCTATATGTAGTTCATTAACGACCAACACCTGAGAATACCTCATTCTAAAATACTCCAGAAGTGCTCAATAAAGACACTTTGGATGTGCAAGACGGCAGCTGAAAACAGACTGATATCAGACACAAACTGTCTCCATACTGAAAGCTAACTGGCAAGATATTGATTAGGTAGGGGATGGGGCAACCACTTTTAAGAATTTAAGTCAGGAAATATTTTTTCAGAGGAAATTATTTAACCAGTGTGTCCCAAATTGGATGAAAAAAAAAAATCAAAACAAGTGATGTTGCTGAAAAACAACAACAACAAAAAAAAATTACGATTTCTAATTGTTGAATCACAGTAGGTATTGCAGACATACTTCCAAAAGTTGGTATGCTTCTCAGTATTCAGTAAACTCAGGAGATGAATTCAAAGTAAAATCTTGACCAACTTTCATCAATCACTGATCATGACACACTGAATGTTACAGCTGTCCAAGAAAATTTATGTTGCTTCCAGGGAATATTGAATCCTCTGAAAATCCATTACAAAACAAACAAACCAAAAAAGACCACACAGCTATCCTGTTGGCATTATTTTATTGGTCCAGGCTACTCACACTTCCTTATTTGGGAATCAGAATTTGCTTTTCAGTTTCAGAACAAGTAATTTTTCCAGTGTCTCTGTAGGTCTCACTCTTTCATAAAGCAGATTTTCAGGTTCTCCAAGTGTTTATTTGTCATGGAAATGTTTTGAAAGATTGTGCCAATATCAGTGGATAAGTTGTATCTCCTATGTGCACAGTTAGCCTTACCTTTTACTAACTACAAAAACTTTAGAGACAGAGCGGCATCAGCCTCTGAAAATGCTCATAAAGGATCCATAAAACTGCCATGCTTGCCATGGAGTTTTGTCAAGAATTGAAGTTTATACAAAAGACACGTGTCAGCTGGAGAAATCTCCTCATGCCTTATACCTTATGCTCCGCAGTGTAGGAAATCTGAGCTATGACAAATCGTTGGAACATCTTGACTACATTACTGTTAAGGCAGAATTAATGAACATGTGGTTGCGTAGGGCAAGATGGGCAGTGCACACATACACAAACATTTTTTACATGATGCACTGGAATGCTGACAGAGGAAGCATAACTGTCCCTCAACTTCCTTGGAGACTTTAGCAGGACCCTTTACCAGTAGAGCTTACAATCAGGTATGCAATGATAAAATTTAATTCTTTCTCTCCTGCTACAGCCTTGTTTTTCTTGACTCTAGGGGTCTCCAAGACAAGAATTATTTGCTAAAAAAAAATATGCTTCACTGACTTTTTCTTATGGAAAACGTGCTGCAAATCCAAAACAATTTATAGTACAAGAGTCCTGTCCCTGCAAACATTTATTACTGTGGACATTGTTTACTTATGATCAACATCAGGCACAGTGACTACTCTGTGAGTCAGTATTGTGCTGACCACAGAACCATAAAAATAGGACTATTTAGTATTTGTGAAGCTTGTGTAGAAAAAACTGAAGTTGGATTCTGTTATGAATTCTGACTACTTAACACTTAATTTTCACAGACATATAGTAAAAGATGGTCTTATTTTTTTTTAAATTATAAACACCTTTTTCTATATCAGTTATTTGAATGTATTCTATAGAAGGTCACAACTTTCACTTCAAAGAATTCAGGATTGAATGAATAATTTCAATTGCATTTTCTGTCGAGTTAATGGACATAAAGTGATCCTGAGGTAATTTATTGTACTAACAGTTTTATTTCCAGTGATGCTAGAATAGTGAAAAATGTTTCTATTTTATCCATAGTAGCACTTCCACTTGGTGTGCTAAACTTTGCATATAGTTAGAGGCATATAAAAACATTCACAGCTTGACAGAGTTTTTCTTGATCATGATTGAATAAAGAAATGGACCTTTCTTATGTTTTCTGTTATTATAATGTTCAAAATTTCTCCATTACTCCAGATTCTTCCTTAAAATTTCTTTGTGTATCGTGTCTAAATTAGCACTGCATTAGCATTTGCACTGCTGTGCATGTCTCAGTAAAATAAGTTACAGAAGATATTCCCACACAGTAGAAGAACTAGGAATGCTAGTCTAAAGCACTGCTCCCAACTGCTCTAAAAATATTTTTACAAGAAATTCCCTTGATAGAGCCACTCATTTTTGTCACATGTAAGAGGACATTTACAATAAGTTTCATGGTATTTACAAAGTGCTTAACATTTTAGGCCTTTATAAACATTAGCCACTGATTTATCTTTATTTTTAGAATAGAGGCCAGATTTATGCAGAAATATACCATACTCCAGACCTAATGATGCTTTACTGAGGCTTCTGAATTTATTTCACCTAGTAAAAAAAAATTACTTTCAGCTAGATAATAGTAGCAACAAAAATAGTGATACCCTTCCCCTCCTACTCTTCTCTTCACCTCTACTAAGGTGCTTTTTAACGCTTTTTTCTAGACTGAAAAAAGCTATAGGGTAATTTTTTAATTTCAAAGAGTTACTTCAAAAGTGAATTTTCACCTCAATTCAGTTGGCTGTTTCTTCTTAGAATGCATTCATTAAAAAATGAATTTATAATATTAACTGCAGATGTTTACAGACATTTACACATGACAATGCTGCACAAATTAGCATATTTTTAACCATTAAATCAGCACATCTGAGTTGCATGGTACATGTTAATAAAGAGACTCAATAACAAGACATGCTCAGGTAAACAGCTCTCTATAAACTGTTTACATTCAAACCAGCAACAGAAACCAATCTTAAAGAAACTACATTAAAAAGGATCATGAATATAGAAAACCTATTAGTCACACTATCTGAAGAGAATCTGAAAGAAATTAAATACCAAAACTCAATGCTTAAAATTGAGAAAGTTTTAAAAGGTGCTTGTTCTGGTTTTATTTAGTGAGGTGGGACTACACTGGTAGGTTCTGTAAGAAGCTGTTCAGTGGACTTGGCCGGGCGTAGGGCAGACCCGTTGCTGGCCAAGGCCAACACAATTTGTAGCAGAATGTTCCCTGATAAAGCCTCTGTGATAACATATATAAGAAGGGGAAAAAAAGAAAAAAATGAGAGAAGATGTGAAGACGCCAAGTGGGGGCAGAGAGGGGGAGGTGCAAGCCTTGTGGCCCTCACCCTCTGGCCTTCCACTGGGCAGCCAACTGGGCCCAGCTCAGCCCAGCCTGGCTGCAAGAAGTGGAGAGGAGATGAGATGGATGATGTGAAGAGAGGCGTCTGCCTGCCTGTTGTGAAGAATTTCTTCTGAGAGGAATGGCTGCAGACGCCAAGGTCAGTGAAGAAGGAGGGGGAAGAGTAATGTGGCTCCGGGCCAAGATTCCCCTGCAGGCTGCAGTGATGACCATGGTGGAGTAGGTTGTCCCTCTGCAGCCCATAGAGGCCCACAGAGGAGCAGAGATCCACCTGTAGCCCATTGAGAACCCCACGTTGGGGTAGGTGGATGCCTGAAGGAGGCAGTGGCCTGTGGAGGGCCCCACAGGGGCAGCCGTTCTGGAGGGACTGCATCCCGTGGAAGAGATGACTCATGCTGGAGCAGTTTCACGAAGGACTGTGGCCTGTGGGAGGGACCCCACAATGCAGCAGGGGAGGAACGTGAGGAGCTCTTCTGACAACAGCGAAGCAGCAGTGTAAAATGACGTGTGATGAACTGACTGTAACCTCCGTAACCCCCATTCCCTCTTCCCCTCTGTGCTGCTCAGGGTGGGGGGGAAGGTGATAGACATAATGTTAAGCCTGGGAAGAGGGAGGGGTGGAGGGAGGTTATCTTGTTCTCTGTCTCGTTATCCTACTTTGTTTTTAGTAATAAATGAGTATTTTTCCCCAGGTCAAGTCTGTTTTGCCCGTAACGGTAACCTTAAGGATTTCCCCCTGTCCTTATCTCAAACCTCGAGGTTTTTTTTTCCTTATATTATCTCTCCCTATTCTCTTGGAGGGTTGGGGGAGCAAGAGAGAGACTGCGTAGTCTGGTCCCGATTGAGGCTAAACTACGACAGTGCTAAAGGAGTTTAGGAAAATTAATGATTTACAAGCCTGTTAGGAGGGCTTCTGAAGCTAAAACCCATAAGCATTTTCAGAATTTCTCTCCCTAGATTAGTCAGTCTTAAGGTAATTTTAACATCAGCTTGTAACTTGAGAGACAAGTGGCACATTCCTTTACTATTCCAGTATGTCTCACTCCAGTTATTGTATTCTAAGGAAGAGCCTTGAGTTTGAGGTTTTAAATAGTTTTGAGTTTTTAATTTGTTTTTTTTTTCCTTCAATCAAGTCTATAGCTTATCCTTTCATTATACTATTTTTATTTATTACCCTATTTATCAACTGCAAACAAGAACTCTTTTACAAATTCCCACCCTGACTACAAAACTGCTATTGCTAATGAACTTCCAAAGCCGCATTTCAGACAGATGTGGATTCACAGGTCACAGTACTTCTTTGGGCTTCTGCACTGAGACACAGATAAACAGCCAGTTCTCTAATAACAAGTGAAACTAGTTGCAAAGAAGCACTTTAAAAAGGTAATGGGAAGAGGATAGTTCTTCTGCCAAACCAATTACTCACACTATCTAAAGACTTACCAACTAGAAATCAAATGTCATTGCAAGGAAACTGGTTTAGTTAAAAATTTAAGCAAATAAACTTTTCTCAGAAAGAGATGCTCAGACTCAAAGTATAGAGATTTTCTTTTTCTTTTAGAAAAATACCTTAGAAAAAAAAAAAAGTGTAAGCAAAAACTGCACAGAGTGAGGGAGGGAGGTACCCCAGGATGAACAGCAAGAAAATTGATCAGCTGCAACTCTCTTCATGGCCAGCTGAAGAGCATCAGGAAATGGCCCATGGTGGGACATAACTCTCGTACATGCCTTTCATCTTCTCTGCAGCACTCCTCATGAGACTGGGAATGAGCAGCATCTCCTTGAAGCCAAATGAGGTGATAGGGAGACATTCTGTTGCCATGACTATCTTGCACTACAGTGCGTCCCTTCAAGGGCCAATCTATTTCCTCGTAGTTCAAACAAACTTCTTCAGGAGAGAAAAGTAATTGTGAAGTGTGAGTCAGAAGTCAGCTGCCAAAACAGCAGGTAACCAATTTTCTCCCTGCAGTGTGTCTGGTAGATTAAGGAGTCATTAGATGTTCCAGAGCTCCTCAGCAGAAGACTACTACTGAGAATTACAGCCTTCAACTGTGCTTTCCAGTTGTGAAAATGCAATGTATTTGAAGACAGCTTGGAGAAGGTAATTCTTCTGTTTACTATTCCTTTTCTTCTTTCTCAGACAGGCATAACATAACTTTGAGGAAAATACTGGTCCTCTCAGAGTGCTTGAAGAATTTGGTTGGATAGGGTGCTCTCACTGAGTTAGCTCTGGCACTAGCTGCCAGCTGACATCCATCAGCTGATCAGTAGTACCTTATTGTCTCCCATACAGGACTCCTGATTTACCTCTCATACTGAAATCTCAGCTCAGCAGAAGTGATGTCCTTCCCTCTCCTTGTCCTGGAGATGTGGGGTGGCAGATCCAGGGAGGCACAGGGCAATGGCAAGCAGTGAACTGCTGACTCCCAGCAAAGCCTCTGAGAGGCAGCCACTACTATGGCAGAACTGTTACACTGAAGTTGTTTTTTATTCAGAGAGATTAACATTCAGATTCCAAGGCTGCTAAGAAATAAAGTGTAGTGTTACATGAAAAACACTTTTTGCTCCTAAAAGGTTTACCAGCTAAGTAATGGTATTCTACTTAAATATTATCTTTTTTTTTCCCTCCTCATACTAAATATTAAACCAAGCAAAATCAAGACTGATAGACTGCCTCTTTACTGCAGTTGAATGGCCCTATCAAAAGACTACACTACAGAGGTATTCAGATATGAAGGCAGACTCCTAACTATAGAAGAATTTTAAATACTGGAGGCATTCTTAAGTCAGTGGCAATTATAGAAACATAGAAATTATGTCCTGGCATGAAAATCAGACTCTCAGAGTCACCATATAAAGATGATTTGTCATAGCTCTAAGTGAGGGATTGAGGTGGTTCTGGTTGCTGTGAGATTTTGACCACCATCCTGAGCTGGATGCTTCCTAGTCAGAACAGCTGTCAGAACAGCTTAATAGTTCCTGCATGGAGAGATGGACATCACTGTTAGCAGGAGGTCTGGGACACATAGCTTGACAAGAATCCAAAACAATTTGAGGCCTCAGAGAAAAAATCAACAACAGATCTCCCATCTTAACACTATAAATAAATGTTTTAAAATGGTTCCTCCCTATGAAGACAGACAGAGAATCAGAGAAGAAATTGGAGAAAAATTCTCCTCTGCCTCCAGCCATTCAAAACAGGATGTTCTTTTTTTTTTTTGTTTTGATTCACTAACAATCTTGGAGAAGAGTAATACTGGAGAAACACAGAGTAAACAAATGAAGGAGGTGAGATGGAGGAGGAGGACAGAGCTTCTCTCTCCTAACTAATTGTGAGCCATTCACATACCCGGGGAAGATACTAGTGTGTCTCTGTAGGTGTTGATCACAGGGTTATGACAGTGTCACACTTTCAGGGTCTGAGTGAGTGGAGGATAGATGTCTGCCTTTGCCTCCAGAAGCACAAGGTTGGCAGGATCCTGTGGAAGGATGTTCCCCTAGTGGGCATGTGAGGGAGGGACAGTCACTCTACAGGACAGCACTGATCTCAGCAGGCTGCCCTAAGTACAGCTAACAAAGCATCCTATGCACAGAATAGCAGAAAGTAAACTAACCTTATTCCACTTATATGACATTCAAAGATCAAGTAAGACAAACTTCACAAGTAGGTGAAGAGGTTTCTATACTTCCCAATAGATCAATCTTATCCCACCTGACAGAAGGGGGGAGTGGCATTGAAACCAACACTGATCTCAGAGGACAGGAATAAAATAAAAAAAAAAAAAAATTTTGATTTTCAACCCCACCCTCTGGTCCCCTCTCACAGGTCTCTCATGCACCTCCCTTCACGTAATGTGCTGATACTGCATGATCAAAACTTGAGTGACTGAGTTTGAATGAAAAGTCCAGGTTTTATTCCGCCTCCAGTAAATATAAAATTTATGTCAAAAAAAAACCCAGTCTATAATCAGAATCCTCCACAGTCTTTATGTCTTTAAGTTTCTCAGAAATAATAATAGGAATACATGAAACTCCATGGGTATGTTCTTTCATCTATATATAAGCATTCCTCTTAAAATACCATTTACTGAAAATACCATTTACATGACTTTCTAAAGGCTGATGCCAGAAAGCATTGAATTTATGTCTATCTTTTGCTACCAATGCAGCAAAAGTTAAAATAAGTTTCTCTGCCTGATGCAGGAATTGAAGAACAACTTCCTCCATGATATTAATTGTTATGATCCTGTGTACTTGTCATTTATTGATTTTTCAGTATTCTATCTGAAAGAAAAGAAGAGAAGACTGTCAATTTAAATCAGACTAGGCTAAGGCAACTTTTCATTTATTATAGCTTCTGGATACCAGGAATGGTGTTGGAATGCACATTTTGGATAATACGTCATCCAAAATGACATCAGGAAGGCACTGAAACTTCTTCAATTTCCTATATCTAATCAATTTCAGGCCTAGCAAAAAAAAATCCACCTCACCTACAGTGAGGTGGATTACAGACTGGTTAGGGTCTAACACAAAAATTATTTGAATTCCAATGTATTAATATAACAAAATCTTATCAAATTTCCAAGGATTCAACAAAATATAAGGTTATTTTTAACCAAGCCATTATAAACATAATTCTGAAATGGGAAGGTGCTTATATTTCTTATCATTTGACACCACCATCACACGCAAGGTGCTGATCAGTACCTGTAGCCTGTTTGCAAGGAGTCTTAAGTTAAATAGCTCGGAAGAGAACATTCCTGCTCAGAAATGCAAACAATCTATGTCAAACATAATAAGTAGGAGTAACAAATGACCAGAGGGGACAGAGGCTCTGTCATTAATGCTCAAAACAGTGAATTACCTCCTGTACCACTGCATGACAAAGATTACACAGCAGCAGCAAAAGGAGTGAGCTTACATTACAGTATTTCTATAACAGAATGATTTATTTTTCAAAAACTACTCTTACCGGGTTATAGTGTTAATAAACACTTTCAGTTCCTCATAGGACAGTATCAAACTGGGATCAAGTTAATATGAGGGAACTTGCCCATGTCATGCAACTATTTTCACTATTATACAAGAATGTAAGAAAGTATCCTAGTCTTAAAACTATGTCTTTGCTCTTTTCTGAATCACTAACTTGGAGGAGGCTTGGGGAACAGCATCAAGATTATTCTTCTGAAAACCACTCCACTGAAAACAGACCAGATGTAGTCAGAAAGCTCCAAGGATCATTGTGAGTATGCACTGTGGTTTGATGGACTCACCACCCAAGAATCACCTACAGGAAGATGGCAGGGTTTCAACATGCACTACCGTAGCCCTGAGGCAGTACTAGCAGCCTAGGGCTGCTCCTAATACACGTATGCAACTTGACAACTAAAAGCTGTTTTGAACCCTAATCTCCACAGAGGTCTTCCGTGTATGGGTTCAGGAAGAAAAAAAAAGATAATTTCTAAGGAAGTACAGAAAGACTTAAAATTAACAATACACTAAAATAAAATTATAACTAGAAGATTTAATAGTTGTGCTTTCTTTCATATTGTGTGGGAAACTTTCAAGACTCATTTGTGCACCAGATAATATTATAAGACATGACTTAACTCTGATCTTTTCAAGTGAAAAAAAAGGTTTTGGTATGGAAGCAGACTACTTCATTATAGAATCATAGAATAGTTTGGGTTGGAAGAGACCTTCAAAGGTCATCTAGTTCAACTCCCCTGCAAGGAACAGGGACATCTTCAACTAGATCACATTTCTTAGAGCCCAGTCCAAGGGATGGGGCATCTACCACCTCTCTGGGCAACTGGTTCTAGTATTTTGGCCACCCTCATTGTAAAAAATTTCTTCCTTATATCTAGTCTAAATTTACCTCCTTCTAGTTTTAAACCATTACTCCTTGTCCTATCACAACAGTGCAATGAAAGGGGTTTAGTTTCCCATAAATGTTCCAACGGGGCAGTAATCCCTGTGAATTAGTTAAAATGTAGGATGTTTTCTGTTGTTTTAGAACATAATTTTTAAAGTAAATAGCTATTTTTCAAACCTCTCCAGAAATCTGTAACTTTAAAATTAATACATGATGTTTTAATATCTTTCTTTTTCATACTGACTATGATTATGTTTGCTTTTTGTATTTCAATAGAATAATAAAGTTATATTTCAAAATGTAACATTTTAATGTTTCCCTGAAAATGCATTTCTAACTATTTGAAGAAAAAAAAAATCAACTTTGGAAGGAAAATTCTTTAAAACAGCCCAAATTACCAACCAGATAATGTCTGAATAAAAGAAACCTCTAATAGCTACATTTGTTATTATAGCAGGGTTTTTTTTGCTGAGGCTGAAAAAGTAAAACAGTAGTAGAAGCTCTGGCACATAGTCAATGCACTCTGAAGACTGCTCAGTTCAGAAACAAGCTGAAATCACTGTGATTTCATCACAGTGAGGAAATAAGGTTAAAAAAGCCTTCAGCTTCCTCTCTACAGATAACAGTAGAAGTTGCTACTTATTTTTGTGTTTAGCTCAAATAACTATTTCTTAAAATTTCCTTTCAGCATTGTTAATTACAATAACTACTCCTCTAACCATTATTCCTGCCACCAAAATAAACTGTTGCTTAATTAAGCAGTGAACAGATCACAGCACTGTATCTCTTTTAGGAGCTGGACAGCAAAGATGTGATACGATTTCAACTGTGTGTGCCTAATACTTTATCAGTCTCACACACGGCTACAAGTGCCCTCAGAAGGTGGAACGGACACACAAATGGATTAGGAAAAACTGTTAAGCAAATCGCTGGTACATAGCTTGTCCTGTAGACTTACATTTGGAGATATATCTGAGCCATTCGGCTGAGGAACTGTTACTCCATTACTCCATTGCTCCACACAGATCAGCCATGCAATCTCACCTGTAGGTATCTCTGAAGACTGTGTGATCTGTGCTTTCTAACAAAGTCACATTGAATCTTCCTGGTTTTATTTTTATAATCACTCTTTTTATTTTGAATTAACTCAGAATTGTGTGGAAACAATTGAGAGATGCAATCTTATTACCCTCAGATTATCTTTGGGATTCATCAGAGTTTCTACCAAACAGTGGAGGCATTTCTTGCAAACGAGCACAGAAGGGCATAAATGCACTGTGCTTAATTATGAGAAAAAACAGCCTTCTCTGAGCTGCTTGCTTACCTGCCCCTGTGAGCGGAGCATGGGGCAGGACCCTGCCTCTGGTGGAGCAGCAGCTCAGCCTGCCTGGCCCGGCCTGCTTCTCAGGTTGTACGCCACTTCTAACCTGCAGTTTCGCAAGCCGTGGCCAAATCTCGAAACTACACAAAGCCCTTCTTCCCCATGTCAGTGTTTGTGTGCAAAGTGAAGTGAGGGAAAGGGGATTGAAGTTGCCCATTCCCAGACTAGCCTTTATCCTCTTGTAGAAGGAGGCTCAAGGAGAACCTAAGGGCACACCAACCCAGCCTCGTGCCTCTTTAGAATCCCAAGCAACAATGTGTTAGTCCAGCCCTTTAGAGGATCAGTGTCTTCATAAATGGCCCCCACACTCACAAACAATATTAATTGTCAGTTCCGCCAAGATTAATAAAGTCTGGCCAGAGAGTGGACTTGGTCACAATATAACGATATGTCAAGGATATCTGAGCTGCTACTGCCCAGATCCCTCTAATGTAACTGAGGGCTGGCCCCTTTCAGAGCCTCATGATTTGGTATATTTTTCTAGCACTTTATATTTTTCCCCATTGGAACAGAGAGAGATAGAAGGAACATCAACAGGGGGAAAAACAGGACGGAAAAAGGTAAAGACAGTTTTTCTCCACAATTATTGGCATAATATGGATCTTTAATATTCTGGCCTCAATCCTTGGTTGCAAATTCCTGTTTGGGAAAAAAAAAAAAAAAAAAAAAAAAGACTAATACAAAAAGCAAATATCTGGAAATATTTTTCTTTTCAGCCCCCCTATTTCCAAATTATTGCTTGTTTCACCCAGAAGATCTATTTCTAGCCTTCTCAGCCTTGGTACAAACTGCTGCTGTTTCCATTTTACCACAGTTGTCTTTCTCCTTTCTAGGCAAAACTCTTAGGGGCCACAGATGGTTGAATTATGGAAGAACTAGTCAAATCTGCACTTGGCCTTCTTACTCCCAAACTACCATGATGGCTAATCTGTGTGATTGTGTTAGCTATTTTTTCAGAATTATAGTACTAAAGCTGCAGGCACTTGGTAGTTATTTTTAGTTAAATTTTCTAATTTATGTTATGATTTAGACACAAATAGCATAGTGAAATTTTTTCAAAGGCAATAACTTGCCACCAAAATATTGTATATATTGATTGTGTAATATGAAACATTTTTAATTTTAGACTATTAGCACAACAGAACCACAACAATCAGATGCTTTCATTGTTCTGCAAAAAATGTTTAATCTTACCAAGACTATTACACATACCCAGCAGACTTCAACTCAGTCAGGAGACTAAAAATGCCCAATTAGCTTAAGAAAAACTGTTTTCCAGGTACATACTCATATGATTTCCACAAAGGCTGTACCATTATGTCACAAAAAGGAATAGCATCAAGTATATATTCATAATTTTTTTTTCTGAAACATTTTAAAGCCACTACCACCTTTGAGACAAACATTTATGTACTATTCCACAAAATTCTAACATGGCATGTCAGTTTAGAAAGTAACTCACCCCGCAAATGAAGACCGTAAAAAATGTTTTGGATCCTTTTAAAGCTGAAAACATGTAATTGAAAACCTTATTCTAAACCAGTAATGAATTCAAATCTTGGTTCCGGAGCATTGAAGGTTATATCCAAATATTCTTAAATTTAGAAGAAGTCAAATTAATATCATATGTATATTTTTGGCATCAATGCTTTTTCAAGCTTGCTTTGGAGGTATTTCTAGCTTGATTTCAGTTTCTTAGTTCAAATCATGACCTATTTCCAAGTCAGTTCTGTTATTATATGAAATATTCTGGCCAGAGCAGCAACACAGGACTATTCCTTTCTTTTTATTTTTCTTTTTAAGTAGAATATTTTCTTTAAGAATGAATTTAATTAAAAAGATTATCAAAACCTTTCCTTCCTAGTATATTACATATTCATTTAGTTTTCAAATGATGCCTCTGATGCTGCATGTGTTTGCTTCTTAGCGCTTCTCTTTGCCCTAGACCTGACAATCGGAGATGACATGACATATCCCTAGCAACATCAGTGGGGTGCATTATTATACTCATGCTATTTTTCAGTTACCCTACTAAAACTGAGTTATATTACAAAATAATTACTTCCTTCTTAAATAGAATTTTGCAAAAGCTATACTGCATGTTTGTGAGGAAAGGGGTACCCAAACCTGTTCCTGTCTTGCACAAGCACCTGGGACAACTACAGTATGGCAAGTGTGCAGAGGGACAGTACAATAATGGCACAGCACGGCAAAAACAGCATTATGATCCTGAACAGATTTACAACTAGTGGCAGGATACTGATTGGCAACAGGCCAGTGAAGTGCACCATTTTGTGATGTGATAACATACCAGCCTTGTTCAGTGGGCTGTTTGGAGAGGTGCTGTTACAGGAACTAGTCCACACAGATCTTTGCTTAGACCAATGGTTAGATGGCAATTTTAGTGCAAACCAACAAAAGGTTGAAGACTACATTAGTAAATCAAATCCATACAGATGTATCATGACACTGTTCTGACCTATGCTTCCCTTTATGTATTAAAATAAAAGACACAGTTTCAAACATCCCAGATCTCATAACCCTTTAGCCAGTGGAATTCAATCCCATATAATTTGGACTTACTATACCTCACTAAACTGTTGGCAGTGTCAGGATCTTGTGCCGTTACTGTGCCAACAGCAGTCCCAATCTTCGCATTTTCATAAACTTCCATGACATAGGAAGGCATAGTGAAGAGCGGAGGTTCATCCACATCACCAACAATGATCTTTAACATTGTTACGTCTTTGAATGGTCCCAAGTGTGAGAAGCGGAAATCAAGGTGAGTATTTGCTCCTTCTATATTAAGTGTATATGATTTCTTTTTTTCATAGTTGAGTGGCTGTTGGCAGAAAAAAAAAGATTTAACAATGCCATTCTCCGCTTCAGATTATCCTGCTAGCAAGCTAACTACATATTTTCCATTTAACTTAAACCACATTTCTTCATGTTACTGGAAAGCGACAATTTTCAGTGACATTCTGGTAGCCACTGCCATACCTTGTAAGTAGAAGGATATGCATGAAACAGGATAGATTGAGGTTTTCCCTTCAACAGAACTGTGGGCAAGGTGCAAGTTTTGGAAAAACTTAAGGTTTAGAATGAGCATCAGATTCTTCTGCTGTGATAATGTAAAGTCTCTGAATTTTATCACCTTTTGATTTTTACTGGTCAGTGCTAAATATTGAAAAATATAGAGACTGATGTATCTCAAATTAACTTCGTATCTTTAAGTAACACATTTAACAGGCAGTGATAATGATAGTAAAATTCTTTCGGGCATCTCTTCTGTTAAATCCTCAACTGAAAAAAGCAAGTCCTTGCAGGAAAACATTCAGTTGTTGTAAGAGACAGGAACTTAAATGTGTACTAATAGCCTAAACATGTGCTTGTGTGCTTTTCTAACCAGAAAGGGTGCATCTCTTTATTCTAGACCGTTTTCTTTTCAATTGTTCACCAGCAACAATGAGAGAGACAACTCTTCAGCCTGTCTCACCATGTACTGCTACACTATACATGGATTATGCAGTCATAAATGGGAAGAAAGTCTGCAGCTGGGGATACGCCTTTTACAGGGCCTAATGTTCCAATGAAACCCAATAGAAGGCACATCCCCAGCTGTACCATCTACCAAAAGTGCCATTGGCACTTGAACTTTGCCTTGTTATTTAAATCAATAGATTCCTACTAGGAATCCTACCTTTCTACTAGGAAGGGAGAAGCTAGAAGTCTGACTCATATATCACACAACATGGATACTTTCTTTCTTAGGAGTCTCATTTCTAGCTTGCTATTCACACATGTGAAAATGTCCTCTCCCTTGTTCAGCTGATTTTCAGATTATTGTGAACTAATTTTACTGAGTTTACTTATTTATTTTAACTCTATATTAGCATGCTACTACACTGTCTCATGCAAGTATAAGACAAACATGACACACTCAACTCACCACTCTTCCAGCATCAGATAGTTATGTAGTAGAGGGGACTAAAAGGATATTTAACTTAAAAGTATGCAAGTAATGAAGTTCTATTACCAGACGGAATTAAGAATGACAGAACTAAGAAATGTTTTTACTGGAAGTCATGTTTATAGGACCACAACTATTTTGAGCTGATTTCTTCAGTCTCACTAAAGTAAGTGACTACTTTTCATAGGTAGCCCATTGAGAAGTTCATGTGAGATTTTTTTTCTATGTATTGTCTGTTAGTTCTAATTTTTGAAATGGCATTAAAAAATACCAGTTAGGTTTAGATGTGTTAAACATCTTAAAAAACTAATCTCAAAACTCATAATCAATGACAAAAGTTCTATTATTTGCTGTGCTGCAAAACCCATATTTACCCCCATTTATGGTCTGAGTAACTACCTTTTTCTTCATTTTGCAGAGAAAAATAAATGTGTAAATTAAGAACTGTCAGTGTCTTTCAAACTCTTCTGCAATCTTAGCATGTACCTGCTTTCCAGGTAGAGTCCGAGCCAGTCCCTCAGTCCAGAATTGTACTATACTGATTGTAGGGACTGACTGCAATGACAACGACAATGCCAAGGGGAGAAAAACCTGACAGAGCTACCACATAATGAGACACTTAGTAGCAAAGCTTTTTAAACACAGAAGTACTGATGAAAATCCTTTCAAACTTTTACCAGCATCTGTCTGCACTTCCATAAAGTTAGGCAAATTTCTCCAAAACAAGTAAAACCAAGAGGACATAAAGCATGCAGAGTGGACATTTATCTGTTTCACTAAATTATGCCAGATCATGCAGTCATAGAACAGATTTCAAAGTTTCAGATTGCAATTTAAATATGTGTTTCTATGCACGACAGTCTGTCTTGATAATAGACACCTCAGTACTTACTAGGTTACGAATTTCTAGCTTCAGTCAATTTATAAAGAAGGATAGGTAGGTTAATATTTATTATTACACAGAGCAAAGCAGGTAGATTGTACAGTTATATATACTACCATTAAGTTTCCAACAGTACCAAAACACAGGCATAACACTGAAAGAAGTTTCCTACACTTTTTTTTTTCTTTTACAATATCAATTATTGTGACATTATGGCATGATGGAATTCCACTACAACCAGTTTCTTTCTGTATGGACCTGACAGCCGGCCTGAACAGAACTCAATCCAAGTACTGAAGCCTTTGACCAAGGCTAAACTGGTATTTCCTATCGCCACAAAGAGTGGAAAAATAGTACTCAAGGCAATAAATATGAGGAACTCAATGTGTGATTTGTCAATGTCAGTGTGTATTTTCTAGATAAAATCTACAGTAAATTTGACTGATGATGTATAAGAAAAATAGTTGATGAGGATTTATATATGCTATATATTTCTTTGATATGTCCTCTATGTATTTAAAGACAATTATTTCATTCTCTTAACTCTAATAGTATGAAACTTTTCTGTCTTTTCCTTTCTCTATCTCCCCTTCCTGAATGTATTAATAAAAACTTTAAAGGCATGGAAATTTCTCAAAGACTGATAAATCTATTACTATTTTTAAAAGAACTAAGTGTGCTACTCAAATTAAATCAATTCATAAAGAAATCTAAGTTTTGTAAATTCTAACTCAGATGTTGCTCGTTAATTTATGTTGTATTTGTGTAATGAGCAGGGAAACATTAAATAGTAATTTGCACTTTTCTGCAGCATATATATTCTAAGATTAAATAAGTTTACAACAGGATTGCAAATTGTATCTATGATGCCTTTTTGGAAAATTAACTTAAGTTTATACTAACAGTGGTTGGATTAGATTGTATAGGAAGACTAATTTCTCCCAGAAAACACACAAGGAATCATAAAAAGTCTAAAGTCTTGTTTTCTTTCTTTTGTGTAGTTATTTAATCAAACAATACTAACACTATTTCTTTGTCTAGAATTCAAGAATAATCCATTCAGATAACCAGAAAAAGCTGACATTTCAACCTTAGCCAAAGCAGTTTCTTACTTCCATTTTCTTTCTTCTTCTTCCCATAACATCTCTGAATTAAATAATAATATACTGGGGCATAAGCGAAAACAAGCATACTCTCCTGCACTGAAATTCACAGTTGTGAAAAAAAAACCAAACATTATTTTCAACGTTGAGCTATTTTAGACAGAAAAGACACATGCTGTACTAAGGATTATTGTTGCCAGGTGTCAGAATTATTATTATTATTATTATTATTATTATTATTATTATTATTATTATTATTATTATTATTATTATTATTATTATTATTTTCCTTATTCTCTCCTGAGGAGAAGTGAGGAAATTTACAAGCAATGCAAGTCCTGTGATAATCCACACCTTTGAACAACTCAAAAGTCCAGTTGTGACACCACTTTTCCTTTTCCTTTTGATAAAATATTAAAAATACGAAATATGGCTGCAGAACTGCATTTTGCTAGGATTCTGCTTAAATATTGTGTATGTGTTGAAATTGACATTTATCTTTCCACTTGAAGAACAAATTTGGCCCCCACTTATAGCCCATCTAATTTTGTGCTAAGACATTTGACCATAGACTCATCCATTATTTCAGGTAATCTGAGCTGTTTACCAGTAGTTTTTTATTCCCATATTTTAAAAATTTAGTTCATTAATCATCACATTCAGCCTAAAATACCTAAGCTATTCTAATTCAGCAACAGTTTGGGTATAAAAATGATAATACAAAATAATTTATATTTACACAAGAAATATTTCAACTAACCCATCAGATTCACAATAGGACTCATTTAACTCTATATAGTCAAACAGAAAGATGTGGCTCTATCCTTTCTGACACTTTGCTTTCTCCGAGAGAAGCAAATACTCAAATAAATTACTTATAAATACTTTCACTTGTAATGTGTAAAACCTAAGTTTAAATTTTCCCTCATTTAATTCACAGCCAAGCCTTGAATATCAGTCATCTATTTCAGTCATTAGCTGCAGGTATAAGTTAAGAGAAGCAACACTATCCTGCCCCTCTAGAAATCTGGATGATCATTTCTAGATTCACTTAAAGTTGCCTGAACACTGAAGATCATTAACTCTTTCCTGGAAAGAAAATTAAACATTTAAATTTTAGATAGACTGAAACATAATTTTTGTTCATGTTTCTTATTTTCTCTACGCACAATGTCTTTCAATGACTGTTACCTACATATTTTCAGTATGCATTCATTAGTTATTCTGATTTTCATGCAAAACTGAAAATACTATATGTAGCTGAAGTGACTAGTCACAGGGCTAAATGGAAAATACTGCTGTTCATTATACTGCAATTTTTGTTTCTAATATCAGACTCTCAAAAGGAACACCATAATTTTATGAGAGGTACATAGCTGCTTCCTGAACATTTCCAGGTTTATTATACACAATGGAAGAGGCATGGCCTGTTCAGATTTTTTTTTTTTTTTTTTTTCTGTGAAGCCTGAATAATACTTGCTGACCTGAGGTCAGGAAAGTTCTAGCATACCTCTCTGAAAGTCACGATAAGGGGGGGAACATATTGACCACTCATTCGCTGAAGGATCCAGACAGTAATGGCTTTCACTGTGCTATTTTGTTTTGATTTCCTCTAGTCTCCCACTCAAACAAGGAATTGCCTGAGGCAAAGGGAAAATCCTTCCTGACAGTTTGCAATCAACTCTTTGTGGTAGGATCTCTGAGACTGAAGAGTGGCTCCCCAGGGCTTGTCAATAGGAGAGATGATAAAAGTACCGGCCATATTGGGTCAGCCCAGAATAAGACTATAAAAGATTCCTTCCAACACTCACAGACTTGGCAAACCTGTTGATCAGTCTAGAACTGAGGTGCTGAGAAGTTTGATTTTTGCATCAGAACCTCAAACAAGTGAAGTTTCAAAAGGTTTGCGGAGGACTTCAGACCTTCAGAGACAATTATATACTTACTTCAGGCTTTTTTGATGTGTCTACCATACGTTCTTCCAGAGAACTATTAGAAAGAGTAAAAATCATCCTATTCTACTGTTATAGAAGGTACTGGCATCTAATATATGAAACAAAATCAATTCTATTCTTACTGGAGATTATCTATTTTGGGTAGGCTATTAAAATAATTCAGCTTCAAATCCAATCTAAATTAAAAGTAATTACAGCACACAATGTATAAAATACTTATTAAACTGCATAAAGGATCTGAGTAAAAAAAAAAAAAATAAAAATCAGATTGTCTTTTTGTACTGTATGAGGGGATGCTAGAACTTCTGAGGAAAGAATGGAAGTATTTTACACCTATTTATGTAGCTTTAAGTGTTGAAATTCTGCTCAAATGAAGTATAGCATTACCTAAGCAAGATGTACCCCTTCTTGTCTTGATGGGAAAATTACTCAAATCACTGTCATGTGTATGTATAAGAACAGGCAACGTATGCTGTTGTCAGATTCTAAAACATAGTGAAAATTTAGCTAAAACAATTTTCTCTGCCAAAAACAGTCTTTTGTTTTGTTGCAAATTCTTCCTTTCTGTTTCATGTTCTCAATATGCATAAATGTAGTATTTAACCAACAATAGTCATGATGAACTTTTAGACAGACAATAATGTTCATTTTGAAGAAGAAATAACAGATTATAGCATTAGCTACATCAATAACTTCAGTGGTATAAAAAAGACAGAGTTCACTTTTATGTGGCTGAAAGTGGTGGGTATTAAACAATCTTTATAAAACACACAGAATTATAGCTTTTTAAGATACCAGGAGAGATAGGAACCTTTCTAAATTCAGTATGAATTAATAAAATACTATTTCCTTAATTTACAAAATCTTTTTTAAGATATTACATAAAAATTTGCATACATACATATCTATTCATATGCAAATAACCAACATCCTTTATAATATTTTTTACTTGTTCTCTTTTCCTACATTTTCTTTGGCTTTTATTCCTTCTACTGTTAATCAGGCCCAGAATACATATTATCAAACATGAATACAAATTCACTTTTACATTTCTGGATGCATGGATATAATTGCTGCCTACAAAACTCAATAACAATTCACATGAAAATTACTAATAGATGTCCGTTAGTCCAAGTGAAAACTGAAATCAAGAAGTTATTTCCCGCGTTGGAAATAATTTTTTAAAAAAATATTATTTAAACATAGCAACCCATCTCTCTGGGTTATTATAAAAGTCAGTTTAATTCTAGTCTTAGAATATTAGCATAAGTTGGCAGACACTTCAGGAAACATTCACTATGAACTCAGTTCAGAGGACTTAATATGGAGATGAAATTATGTATGGAACTGGATTTGTGAATGGAATTCAGTTAAGAATGAAATAAAATGGCAATAATATTTTATAATTAATAGTTTAAATAGACTGAGACAAATATAGGAAATTCATTTAAATTATAACTGTGTGATGGCTTGACCATTTACTTTTTAAGTCTTTATAAGTAAGTTGGTATTTACATTACACAGTGCACAATACTTGTCCATTTAGATGCCAGCTGACAAGAATTACAGTCTATAAAAACTGAATTATGCATTTGTTGCCACAGATAAACTTTCTATGTCAAGATTCATGCAGTTTGGGGACAACTTTCAGCCAAATTTTATTTCTTTCAAATAAATTTAATGTGTAAAACCATAATTCAGAAAAAAAAATCTAAATAAAAATTCTGTAAGATTTACTTTATTATAAATATTAGATATGACCACTCAAAAAACAGAGAACATTTAAATAACTATTTCTTGCCTTTAATTTATTTTCTCCTCACCTTTCCTGCAAAGATTTCAAGTATCTCAGGAAGCAACACCAAGAAGCTTAGACTACTGAAGTTTATGGTTCAGTAGATTTACATAGGATAATACTTTCATCATGGTATCTGCTTATTAAGCATTCATAATTACATTTTAATTACATGCACAGGGAACTTTCAAAGTCTATTGCTTACCTTCTTCAGGGAAAGAATTCCTTCCCTTGTTTCTTTGTCAGTAGATATGGAGAACACTCCAGAGCCATCACCATTTATAATTGTGTACTTCATGTCTGCATTTGAACCAGTGTCTGCATCATTTGCTTTGATTTTGCCAACTGCTGATCCAACTTGAGCTGATTCAGGAACATACAGTTGATAATGTTCTGAGAGGGAAAAAAGAAATACAATAGCTTGGACATTTTCTAGCCAAACTAAATTAGAGAACCATTATGTGCTTGATACACTTCTGAGTAAATGGAAGACTATTTCATACGCAAAATTGACAAATAAACGATAAAGGAAAATGAACATAACGGGTACATAAAAGTATTCCACAATTGTGCCCATGAAAAGCATCCCTAACAACTATGACCCCCTTTCAGTGTTTTTATAACCTGTTAGGTTAATCATTAGAAAAATAATTTTATTTTTATTTTAAATAATTTTCTTCACTGTCTCTGTCTTTTTGGAGTAAGTATCTTAACACGTACAAAGTTGTCTGGCAGACAGGAAGGTGCCACAAGGAGAAAAAAGTAGCAAACAGACACAATGTGATGACATAAACCCCAATTTCTGTCTGAAACTAGGCTAGAAAGACAGCTTAAAGAAATTTTCTCCAATAATGCTAGTGCTGTAACACAGCAGGTATGCTGAAACATACCAGCACTGAAAAGGAAAATACACGTAAAATAGAAGGTGTGTACATACCAAAATAAAACCCTAAACAACACCCCGTCCAAATCCCTCCCCACAAGTCTGCACAGTTCACATTACAGGCCAACCACCAACACAGAAAAGAGAGCAAAGAGATAACTTCTGTTATTACGTATCTTGTGAAACTCTACAGAGTTTCTTCTATATCCCTCTTAAACATTCTACGATAGCAAATGCAACAGTGCAACACTGAGATGCAGGAGAGTGGATCAGAAGATGCTACATATCAAAGCTAACATGTTGTTACAGTTTGCGGAGTTTAAATCAGCTAGCATGACTGCAGAGGTATCCTCGGTAAGCACGTAAAAAGAGAAACGCAAAATTTAAACCTGCACTATGGCAGAAAAAACACTATCTGTTGCACGGATTGATGAAATTATGACTCTAAAGAAGCTGCAGTTGCAGAGGGAATGGATGTTATCACTAAAATAAAACTAACTAACTTTAGACATCTGTTAGAAAATAGACAATTTTATTACAAATTTTTCTAGTTCCTTGCACAATGGTTCCTAAACTCATTTCTAGTCTTTAATTGTTTTTGTAATACTAGTCCATAATACTAATAAACAAGAAGTAGTGTGAGAAGGGGAGACAAGTTGGTCACTGTTGGTCCAAAAAGAAAGAGTGGTTTCCTAGGTAAAAAATTACCATACACAAGGGAAATCTCAAGGGAAACAAGAAATGTCCAGTAGAACAAGGAAAAAAAAGTATAATTTGCCACGTAAAAAAAGAAATTACCAACACTGATGTAACAGGAAAATTCCTTAGTAGTTGATTCTATCAAAATGCATAGTTAATTTTTTGATGCAATTCTTTGATATGCATGTAAAAGCCATATTTACAAACTTCCACATAAATGTTCTGCCATACAGTCTTTTGCAATGCTTTGAGCTTAAAGATTATGTGACCTGATACTTTGATATTGCTGGTTGCTTTATTTCATACATAAAATTACAGTGATAAGATAAGAATAATTTTGGAATTTACTTACTGTTAAAAATAAATGTGAAATGTGGTCTTTTGACACTTTTGCTCTGATTAATCCATTCCAAAACCAAAAAGATTGAGGCCATAAAGAATATGTTACATAGAGGCCATAAAGAATACGTTATATAATCAAACTACTTCAGGAACTGGAAGTGTTATAACTAATACGACAGGGTGAACTAATTAGAGACTTCCAAATAGTCAAGCTAGTTCAAATATAGCCACATGACACTACACTCTGCTTTATAATCACACTCCAAGTGTTAGCCATCTGTTTCAGAAAATCATTTTACTGATAGCAGCTTCAAACATTCAGAAATACTAAAGCTTCAAGCAAAACAAATATTTGAAATCACTCATTAATTATCTGTCAGTGTTTGTAGACCTGAAATGTTTCCAACAAATGGATAGAATGAAAACTGTTATAAAATAAAAACTCCTACATCACAAGGTCCAAAATGTCTCCCAATGAGTATCTAACCACTGCTTCACAGAGATAGTCTGAAGATCTCTCATAAAGACATAAGCCAAACAGATAATTACAAAGAGTACCTCCTAAGAACAACAAACACATAAGAGGATAAAATTCAGCAACACGAAGGTTAGATAGACTATAGTACAGACATTTATTTAGACTAGTGTTGGAAATTGGAAATGTTCTATCTAAACACTAAATCGTTGTAAACTTTATTACTGGGAAGTAGAAGAACACCTAAAGACTCAATTGAACATTTCCTTGGGCATTGAAGAAATTTTGATAGGACATTAAAAAAAATAATGTGGGATGGATATACAGTGAATTTACAATTCTTTATTGTACACTATGAGTCTTTCTCAACCCTCTAAAAATCAGTTGGGTATTAGGAACCCTGAGGTTCAGGTACCAGTCTGCATTAAAACTGTTGCACCGAATCTGCCTGAGCTGAACAGATTTTTCCTATGGTCCCAGCATCATAGCCTTCCAGGAGCTGTTGTAAAGCAGAAATTTCAAACAGTCTTGGGTATGCCCTAAATCATTCTAGAAGAGATGCTTGGTGGCTTACAGATCAAGATTTTGTAGAGGTTGATTTGGTTCTCAATTTTTATGTTAACATTCACTCCGATGCATTCACTTAGCTATGAAATGAGTAAATTAATACTCTTTTACAGTCAATGTATTGTATAGCACAGTCATACAACTTTGCAGGACTTTATGGTAATTGAAACATTGTTCAAATACATATAGGCAACCTTCATCTTTCAATAAACTGCATGGCTTATCTGTCATTATAGCACAGAAACAATTTATGGATCTGTAGAACAATTTACTTCTCATATATTAGCCTACAGACAAGATATAATGCTGTGTTTTACTCTCAGAAAAACATTTTTTTTCTGTCTTAATCTCTAAAAAAAGTATGTCAGTATTTAATGTAACTTAACAAGCATGTTATTCACTTTATTTTATTCATTAATCTATTTTGTTGATAATTTTTACTTACTTTTCTAGATTGTAATATGTCCTCTTGAACAGTAGGAATTACTTAACAAAGGAATGGAGGAGAGGCATAATACTGAAGTAACAGAGAAAAAAGTAAGTAGTTGGCCTGCTTGTTATTTTTTTATCCAAGTTACAGTTTCAGTAACACGAGAATAAATACTGCTCAGTGACAAACCAACAGATGCATTCATTCATGCCGTACAGCTCGTACACTGGTGCCTTTGTCTCTCTACTAGCAAACTGATAAGCACAGCAGCTGATTACCTTAACATAAAATACCAACACATCCTAAGTGTATATCAAAGTGTCATGTGAAGAAAGTTTGCCTGAACCTACAACTAGCTAAATATTCAGTTCTGAGCCAAATTGATAAGGTGTGGGTTATAAATGTACAGTGAGCCAGGCTCAAAGTCTGATGATTATGAGCACAAGATTCAACTGGCAGCCAAGTAACAGTAGTTGTTCAGGAATCAAAACCAGTGGCAAATAGTATTTAATGTCTTAATTAACAACTTGAATGATGGGTTGCAGGTACTCACAGCAAGTGAGTGGACAATATTAACTCGGGAAAAAGTGGTCAGCATGCTGGAAGGCAGGGCAGCTGTTCAAAGGGACCTAGACAAGATAGAGAAATGGACTGACAGGAACTTCACAGCTTTCAGTAACAGCAACAAGGACAGAATAGTGCCATTCACCAGTACATGCACAGGCCCAACTGCTAGTAAAGCAGCTTTGCAGAAGAGGACCTGAAAAAGACCTTTCAAAACTTGTATAGACAAGGCCCTTAGGAACTTGATATAACTCAACCTGCTTTAAGCAAGGGTTTGGGTCAGATGGCAATCTGGAGATCTACATGAGACTATGTTCCCAGCATTCATGAATTTATGTCTCATGGTTTACTGTCAGTCATCTTTGATAACACTGAAGTGTAACTTCAACTGTGAACTATGCTTAATCTTGCTTGGTGTCTTTCTACTACAAAGTTACTCTTCATTCACAGAGCTGCTTGTTTTCATTACACGTATAGATTAATTTGAATTTCCCTTTTGAGACTGCAGGTTTTTTAGAATTTCATTTCTCACAATATTTATTGGACATTTGTTACATCTTTCTTTACTGTGCTTACTTTTAATATAATAAACCAGAAGAGCAAGTTCAGGACCATCTAAGGAACCTGAAGGTGCACAAGTCTATAGGATCTGATGAGATACATCCACAGGTCCTGAGGGGACTGGCAGATGAAGTTGCCAAGCTGCTGTCCATCATATTTGAGAAGTCGTGGCAGTCTAGTGAGGGCATGCCGATTGGAATAGGAGTAACATAACCTCCATTTTTAAAAAGGGAAACAAGGAAGACCCAGGGAACTAGAGGCTGGTCAGTCTCACCTCTGTGCCTGGCAAGGCCATGGAGCAGATTCTCCTGGAAACTAAGCAAAGGTATATGGAAAATGAGGGGACTGATGACAGCCGACATGGCTTCACTGAAGGGCAAATCACGCCTGACCAATTTAGTGGCCTTCTATGATGGGGTTACAGTATCGGTGGACAAGGGAAAAGAAACTCATGTGATCTACCTGGACTTGTGCAAAGCATTTGACACTGTCCCATATGACATTCTTGTCTCTAAACTGAAGAGACATGAATTTGATGGACAGACCACTCAGTGGATAAGGAATTGGCTGGACGGTTACACTTAAAGAGTTGTGGTCAATGTTTCAAAGTCTAAATGGAGAACAGTGACGAGTGGCATTCCTCAGGGGTCGTATTGGGATTGGCCCTCTTCAACATTTTCGGTGACATGGACAGTGGGACTGAATGCACCCTTAACAAGTTTGTTCATGTCACCAAGCTGTGTGGTGTAGTCTACACACTGGAGGGAAGGAATGCCGTTCAGAGGGACCTTGACAGGCTGGAGAGGTGGGCCTGTGAGAACCTCATGAAGTTCAACAAGGCCAGGTACAAGGTCATGCACATGGGTCAGAGCAATCCCAAGAACAAATACAAGCTGGGCAGAGAATGGATCAAGAGCAGCCCTGAGAAGGACTTGGGAGTGATGGTGGACAAGAAGCTCAACATGAGCAGGCAATGTGGACTTGCAGCCCAGAAAGCCAACTGCATCCTGGGCTGCATGAAAAAAAGTGTGGCCAGTAGGTTGAGGGAGGTGATTCTGCCCCTCTATTCTGCTCTCCTGAGATCCCACTTGGAGTACTGCGTCCAGCTCTAGAGCCCCTAACATAGGAAGGATGTGGACCCATTGGAGTGAGTCCGGAGGAGGGCCATGAAGATGATCAGAGGGCTGGAGCACCTCTCCTATGAGGAAAGGCTCAGATAGTTGGGGCTGTTCAGCCTGGAGAAATGAAGGCTTCAAGGAGACCTTATTGCAGCCTTCCAGTACCTAAGTGTGATTTATTAGAAAGATGAGGACAAACTTTTTAGCAGGGTCTGTTGTGATAGAACAAGGAGTAATGGTTTTAAAACAGAGGGAAGTAGATTCAGACTAGATATAAGAAAAAAAAAATTATTATGAGTGTGGTGAAACACTGAAACAGGTTTCCCAGAGAGGTGGTAGATGCCCCATGCCTGGAAACATTCAAGGCCAGCTTGGAGGGGTCTCTGAGCAACCTGATCAAGTTGGAGATGTCCCTGCTTCTTGCAGTGGGGTTGGACTAGAAGACCTTTAAAGATCCCTTCCAACCCTAGTTATTCTGTGATTCTATGATTCTAAACTTTATTTTAATCCATTATCATAATGAATACAGTAACTGGTATGATTCCAGACACTTAGTCAATTTTATATCTACTGTCTTATTCTGAATATTCTTTTTGATGACGATATCCCTTTCATAGAGCTAAACTAAGGAAGATATTTTTAAGATATGTGTTTGGCTTATTCTTCTTCCCTGCCAAAAATAAATGCTATTGCACTTTCTAAAAAATATTTTAATTTTGAGTGATGCTATTTCTTATTTGCAAATATGACACTAAAACAATCTTCCAAACTCAGGCATATTGCTTACCTTGAAACTCTGGAGAACATAACTCTTGGGCCAATTTTTCTTAGATGCAATAGATTCCTTTGGCTGGAGACTTGTGCATCCCCATGCTCATACTTTTTACATCTCAATGCAAACAAGGAGTCATGTTTCTGATTAAGATTATAATCAGTGATGAGTTTATGTTCCATGCAACTTTGCCTTTATAGACAGTAACTAAAAGTATCTGTGAACTTTCTGACTAATTCTCAGAGATCCAAGTATTCTGGCTTCTTGTAAAAGGTGTGAAGTTTATGCCACTCTTGAGTAAAAGTAGAAACGAAGAAAAATAGATTTCCTGGATTTTCAGATTCAATACTTTCCTGTAGGTATTCAATACCCAAATACATATTTTCTATGCAATTGGTGTGTGAAAAACAACACATATACCCCATAATCATCACTAATGAGCAACTTAATGGTTGGACGTGATCTGTAGCAGTTTCTAGAGCTGTGTGCTGTTGAGCATATTCTATACCATTTACGGGGGGACCACAGCTATATGAGGCAGCTTGGCTTAGCAGAGAGCAATAGCAACACCTGTAAAAGGGATACGCTCCATTTGGATTGTGTTTATTTTTGTTGTTTCTTTGTTTTTCTCTGGCATTAGCACAGCTAGGACTATGCTTCCATTGGGGTTTAGGTTCTGAAGAATAACTCTTATAACGGAGTGGCCCTGCTCTCAATTCTCCACTCCATAAACAAACAAAATAAACAACCAGCTCCCTACATTTCCAAAGCCATTGCTGCCTCATTCAGAACTCTTATAGAATACTTTTTTTCTTCTGTCCAAAATATTTAAAACTTTTTTTTATATGTATAATCTATGTAATTTATAATCCAGCTTGTACATAGAAATCCTTGTAAACAATACCCAATTAAGTGAAACAAAAAACACTGCTAGACTCCATCCTACTGTTAGGAGTAAAGTTGATGCATTAAGCTGGCATTAAAGCTTAGCATACGTAACATATATTTTCTATAAATATTTAGTCAGACTTTGGCATAAATATATTTTTGGCCCTACCAGCTTCCCTTTATATTTGATTCTGTAAACAATTCTCTGATCAAGTTTTATTGTTGTGAATTCTTGTTAAAGGAGAGTTTTAAAATCAGATGCTTAAATATTCTTGAAAAGTATTACAGTTACTTCCTTTAATTTTTACAGTTAAAAAAATCTGATAATGAGTATCACACTTATCTTGCTCAGGAAACAGAATATTATGAGACTTCCTATGTGATCAAATGCCGTTAAACAACTTATGTCAGTTTTTAATGATAAATGAAAAAATTTGGTAGTTTTAACTTCAAACATTGTGCAAATATGAGAATATATAAATCTTCTCACAAACAAATAGAAAAATAAGAAAAATTAAACAAATCATATTACACAGTATTTGTCCAGTCTACGGAAACGTATTCAAAGACACGTATGCTTTATTTCTTATATCTTAACTCTCTTAGATATTTAATGTATATAATAATCTCTTAAGTAATGTGTTCCTCATCTCACAAGTTCATCTCTTTAAGCACATCACAGATTAACGATTGATTCTAGCATGTTAGAAAGACACAATATAAGAGAACTTTTAGAAAATCACATCACTGAGGCTTGTCTCTTATAATGGTCTGTTTCCTCAGGACATTATTGATGCTAGCTGTTTTTAAACAGCCTGTTGTCCTTGTGCAGCAGCCTTACTAGGCAGATGGTTCTGAATACTTCTTCTGGAGAATCATATTTCTCCAGAAGAAGTATTCAAGAATGTGTCAAGAGACAACTGCTGTTAGTCTTAAACATAAGAGAAATATGATTTTCTTCTGGAGAAATATGAATGTGTCTCTTGACACATTCAAGTCGCACACTTTCACCAAGTAATACAAGCATATAATAGCATTTTTTCTATTTACATCAGCTCCTGGCTGTCGGAGTCAGAAGGAAACTCATGTTATGAAAATTGACAGAAATAGAAGCTTGATAGCTCCTATATACCTGCCCCATGTTCAGTTTCTGATGTGACACTTCAGCCATTTCTAAATAAAGAACAATTAAGGTCAAGGAGCTTGGAGATTTATTTGTGTTTATTCTCTGTAAAGGCAGAAAATCAGTTTACTGAACACCAGCTGTACTTACAAAGGAAATGTCACTCACTGGTCATTCACTTTGCAACCTGAGCACACAATTTACGAACAAAGTTACTTGAAAAAAGTCTCCATCTTTAAGAATATGAGAGAAGCAGAATACTCATTAGCTCCACAACTATTCCATGTGACTATCAGGTGAATATGTACTGTAATAAATTTTAATAGTCATTTACCGTAACTTAGGATAAAGCTTCTAAAATGTATACACCCCATGAAATGCATTACCAGATTTTTACAGAAACCTTAAATACAGTCCTAACAATATTCTTAAACAAAGAAAATCTTGCTACCTTTCTTTCTTTACACAAATAACTACAACTTGTTAGATGTATATACCATTATAATTTTTAAGTCTATACTGAAATCGTGTTTACATCTGATCAGCCCTAACAGTTACAATTTCTAGGTTACAAGTAATTACTTCTATGTGTTTTTTTATATTAATGTTCCATTGTTATTTACAGTTTCCTAATAATACACTAAAAAGTTCTGGAGTAAT
The DNA here is from genome assembly GCF_036417535.1 of Chlamydotis macqueenii. Taxonomy (NCBI): domain Eukaryota; kingdom Metazoa; phylum Chordata; class Aves; order Otidiformes; family Otididae; genus Chlamydotis; species Chlamydotis macqueenii. The sequence goes on along the minus strand of NC_141557.1, from coordinate 82,315,345 downwards.
CTGTATGTGTCGCATTAGCTGAGATTAGCACGTTGGGCAAGAATTCAATTTCACAGAAAACTCTCAGTATTAACCAGAGCTGTTTTAAGAGCACAGCAAAGGGAATTCTCTTTGAATAGCCCTTACATTTTCTCATGAGAGTTCACCCTTTAAATCTTATTCTGTTGACTCAATTTCACAGCAGTCCTAAAAAAAGAAGATACAATTAATTTTTAAGTAATACCTGTTTTGGACTTAAAATAAATTAATATAGGCTGCTGTATTTCCTTATCATCTAGAAGTATCTAATTTCCTGGTATTTATCTTGGCATGTGTATATAAGTTACTCATTTTATCTTTTAATGAAACAGTAATAATTGCCTTTCAATAGATTGATCATGCACACCAGTCTTCTCCTGTCTACTGTTTACACAAACAGGTGTTTCTGAAGCCAACTTTGTCTAACTAAGGAAGAATGATCCTCCCTAAATCTTACAGATGGAAAAAATAATCAAATAATATGATTCTAATCTGTATTTTTTTTAGACATCCTGGAACATATATGTGATTAAAATTTTTGGTAATACATAAACTAGAATTCTAGTTAGGTTAGTACAAAAAACTTGTCTGTGGAATACAGGAATGAGTAAAATGAGAAAAAAAAAACTTCCAGGATGGTAACCTCACTTCTGAAGAAAGAAAATAATGTTATATGCAGGAATAATTCTTTGAAGAACAGGAATGTTAGGGTTCTGCACAAATCTAGCTTTAAATCCACTTTCTACATGTCCCTCTAGTCTGACTTAAGGTCTTATTAAAAGACCCAAGAATCTCTTTAGCAATAACTGATAGTTCAGAGTATTCAATTGCAATACATTTTACCTTTACAATATTATAGCCAGTAGCTGTTGGGAATAGTCACAAAGGTGTGAAATATGAAAAAGGCATTTCATATTAAATAAGCAACATTTAAATGTAGAACAATTTCTGGAATAAAATGCTCCGTAATACTCCCTGGACACTGGACCATCATCATCACATAAACAACACAATGAATCATAGAATCATAGAATGGTTAGGGTTGGAAGGGACCTTCAAAGGTCATCTAGTCCAATCCCCCTGAAAGGAATCTAGATTACTAGGTATGAACAAAACCTATGTTACAAAGGTGCAGTTGATCAGATGTCAGCAATCTTAAGACAAATCAGTTGTCAAGTCCTTTTCTTGTTTTGTTTTAGATCTGAGTTTCCTAAGGACACACAACTCCTGTAACAATTTTAATTCAACAGTCTCCAGAAACTTTGAAATCCTGTCCAGTTTCAGAAAAATCTAAAAAAAGGGCAGAGACCTCAAAGATTTTATGATTCTACAAGCCTTTTAACAATTGTTGGTTGAATAGAGAAGACCTGCTGAAAGAAAATCTGAGAAAATTCCACTTCACTCATCTCATTTGGCATCAGCCAAGAGGCCCATCAGCAGGGAGATGGCTCTGGACTAGTCACCACAGGATGACAGGAGAGCGTTACAGTGCATGGCAGCGGGGAGTAAGAGGATGTAGACAGTTAGATACGGGGATCATAGGAACTGGACGTACTATGTGGAACTGTGGATACAGAAAGGACTGTATTGGAGTATAAATTCTAAAAGAAAATGAACAGCAGATATCTTTGCAATTGATTAGCTAATGAGTTATATTAACAAGACCAGATAGTAGACGTCTTACCAGCACAGAACAGAGTTAATGTCTGCCTCTGGGATGTGATCTTACTTTTTCAGAACTAACTGTAACATTTTCATACAACATCCCTACTTCAACATGGTTGTGTGCTTTTCATACAATGACATCATAAAAAAAGTGAGGCCAACTAACTATGCATATAGATAATTTCACATTATGTCTATATACTGCCAGGAAACAACCAAACCTCAACAATTAAGATTTATAAAAATGTTTTAAGCCATTACTTATATTTAAATTCTGCTTTATCCTAAAGAATTGACCTAAGCATATCAAAACCCCAAATCTACAAATGGAGTATCAGGGAAATAATTTCTTTGTAAAATTAAACTCTAAACACAATAACTAAAGATCTCCTACACACTGTCCAGAGTGTAATCATTAGCACTTGATGTACAAAACATGTCGGCAGAAGCATCTGCCTAGTGTGATTACCTTGATGCAATCAGAATCTATTCATCCTAAACAAAATCAGAGAGAATTAACGAAAGAAAAATATACAGAAAATTCTGATGTAACTCCAGGCTGATAACAGTGTCATCAGTAGATGGAACATTTTCTATCAGATTACTGAAATAAATTTATGACTATGAAATTAGGGCTCTCAACCATCAACCAAGTGGATCCATGAGTGGTAAAACTAACAAGAACTGAGAGATGCTGATTATTGAAAAGCAAAAATCTTCCAATGCAGAGCATTATCTGTCAGCTTACATTAAACAGATAATTCATTTATAAGTGGACTCTCTAAAGAAAGGAAATCTGTGCTAATGAATAAAAAGAAATCAGTATTGTGCAAGATGCACTGAAGTAATTGATAAACAAAATGTATTTGAGGTTTCAAGTTATTCTCCTGCTGAATTCACAGCCCTGTTTCTACTCCTGAGACACACTACTGTGTTTTGCAAGTAGAATTTTTCAGCTATGTTTCCTGTTCCAGAGATTATCATTACCATGTACTTCAGAACTGACACCATCAAACTGCTAAGATTATGTGGTGAAGTTTCATACTGTTCATCTGAGACTTTTTGGTATTTTGGAAAACTGCAGCTCTTCTGTTAGTAATTTCTTTGAAAGAAAGTCAGCTATACTTAGAGTGAGTACAGGAGAAATACAGTGAATTCATTTAAAGCGATACATTTATAACCTCTAAGTTTTAGATAGATTTTTGAAGTGTTTCTTTAAGGTGGACAAATCCTATATACCTTACCCCATAGGCATCTCTACTGAACGCTGATCTACCAAAGCCAAAAAGATTCAATCTTTTAAATATGTACAGTAAAGCATATTTCTAAATAAAACAAATAATAAAAGCATCAATCAGATATGCTTCCCAGCATGTTCTCAAGTAAAGTACTCATATAGTTAGAGTCAGATTCAAAATTCACAGATATGGTAATGGAGAAAAACAAACTAACCAAAAAAGAGTCTGCAGTTTAGCTGAGGCACAGCCTGTCCAAAGGGTTGTATTCTTGGTGCATGCAGTTTTAGTTAGCACTTCCCTTGAATTCAATTTGGAATGTGAAAAGCCTCAGTAAATCTCATTTAGCATTTCATGTAATAAGGAAATTGAAGATAAATTTAACTGAAAATCATGGCATAAAAAGAAATGAGAAGAAAAATAAACAATGAAATTATTTGTATTAGTGCAATATTAGTGTATTATTATAATAGTTCATGATGGTAAGATGGCCTGATTTTACATCTTCTATACTTTTGTTCTCTATTACTAACATATAGCTACCATTGTTTTGCAAAGGGTTCAAATTACATTTGTTGAAAAGGAGTAAAAAAGCAATGTTAGTTTCACACTGGCTCTCCCCAGCCTCCAAGGGAATGAGGGAGAGATAATACAACAAAAAGCTCAAGGTTTGAGATAAGGACAGGGAGAGCTTGTTCAAGTTACCGTCACAGGCAAAACAGGCTTGACTTGGGGAAAATTATTTCATTTTATTATTAATAAAACCTAAGCAAGATAATGAGAGAGAAAAAAACCCCAACCCAACAACAACAACTTCCCCCCCACCCCTCCCACTTCCCAGACTTAAATTCATTCTGTACTGTCTCCACCTACTCTCTCCCCTGAAGTGGCACAGGGGGAATAGGGAATGGGTGTTACAGCCAGTTCATCACATGTCACTTTATGCCACTCCTTCCTCCACAGGGGAAGAACTCACATTCCTCCCCTGCTCCAGCGTGGGGTCCCTCGCTTGGGCTACAGTCCTTCATGAACTGCTCCAGTGCAGGTAATTTTTCCATGGGGTGCAGTCCCTCCAGAATGGCTGCCCCAACGGGCCCTCCACAGACCACAGCCTCCTTCAGGCATCCACCTGCCCCATTGTGGGGTCCTCCACGGGCTGCAGGTGGATCTCTGCTCCTCCATGGGCTGCAGAGGGACAGCCTGCTGTACCATGGGCTGCACCACGGGCTGCAGGGGAATATTGCTAGGAGGAAATTTACTCCTCCCTTTCCTTCCTCACTGACCTTGGTGTCTGCAGCCGTTCCTCTCACAATAAATTTTTCACAATCAGGCTCAGGCAGGCGCCTCTCATATTCTCTTCTCTAGTCTAGTCTTCTCATCTCGTCTCATCGCCTCTCTTCACTTCGCTTGGCCGAGCCAGGCCCAGACAGCTGCCCGGTGGGAGACCAAAGGGTGAGGGCCACAAGACTCACACCTCCGTCTCTCTGTCCATGCTTCTATTTTATTTTCTCATTCTTAAATCCATTATCACAGAAGCATTATCATGTCAATTGGCTCAGCCCTGACCAGCAATGGGTCCACCCTGGAGCTGGTCGGGTCCACCGGACAAAGTGGAAACTTCTAGCAGCTTCTCAGCTGCCACTGTAGCCCCTCTCTTCCCTACACAAATCCAACACATAGTCATAACTGCGGTATAGGAATTCTGTGTAAGGAAAGATAAAGCAGATGTTTGTACTCCAGAAGATTTGTTCTAAGATTAATATTCTATGTTAAAAATTATAAATGTTAAAATATTTGTTTTTATTTTGCTTTGTTATATAATGAGTTTTCATTAAATGTGAAATGATGTTTTGCAGTTTTCAATGTTATTTTTTTTGCAGTTGTTAGAATTATCCCTTAAAACATGTAGAACATAACCTGAACATTGAATATTTCTTCCATTTCTGAAAATAAATATAAATACAGATGAAGAAGTATATGTAGGCTAACCTACAGTTCTGCCTGCCAGGCAGTTTAATATCTGAAACCTTCAGTTCAAAAATAAAAGGCCAGTTCTTGAAACCTGATAAGTAGAGATCCATTTGTCTATGAGTTTGCAGGAAACTTAGGACATTTTTTCTACCTTAACTATTTTAGATATTAAATTTGTTCAAATATATGCCTTACCTTTTGCCTTTCCAATAGTTAGGAAATAATAAATAGAGGGACGGATGCAATGACAATTCTGTGGAACATAAAACTAAATATACTCTATTTAAGACTGTGTTTCAAAGGCTTTATGTTTTTATCTGTTTGTGAGGCACAGAAAAAATATTAATTTCCACAATAGTTTCAATGAACCTTCTTAGTGCTTGACCAGATTTTACATAATGTGTATTGCCAGGCAGCTTTGTCTTTCCCCAGGGGTTTGTGATCTCTATTATTGTTTATAAATCTTCTCGTTCAAACAGCTTAATGCATTTCCCAGTGGATATACCTATACCTACTAGTCCATTATTTTCTACAAGCGATCACGCAATGTCTGAGTCCAGATTACAATATTCTTATTAGCCTTGAGCCAGTCTGCACAGAAAAGCAGGTTTAGTTATGCAATTACATTCCAGAAGACTTTTAAATAAATTGTTGACTGAATTCAGAATTCCTACAAGACTTCAGCTGCCGTGTCAGATCAATGTGCACACAATGAGTTGGATAGAAATAAACTATTAGTGGTCATATAACATAGACTAAGAGTATTCTAGCATATAGTTTTCATTTATGCATGTCAGAACATTCAGTTTCACATCAGCATCGACAATTCATTTAACTAGGATAAAACCAGGCTCTTCTGTAGCTCAACAACAGTGAGAAAGAGCTTAGGTTTTGACCATCTGTAACATAAAAAGTGATCTTAAAAGTTCACATGGGTATAGAGAAAGAAACAGAAGAAAAAAATTGTTAGATGTGTATGGAAGCAGGCAAAGGCATGCTGAATTCAGTCTTTCAATGTGTTACCTTTTGTTGCTGTCTACAATGGGAACAATGTAATTCACTTGTGGGATCAAAATTGTTATTGAAACATACATTCAAAAAAAGACTGGAGAATATCCCACATATGACAAGAGTATTTGTCACCCATGTCACTCTTACTCAGTGTTTAATTGAAAGAAATCTTCACTGGTTTCAATATTCTAGTTATGCCATATCTGTGCTTCATCTGAAAACACTGAAAAACTGAAAAATACTGGTGAATCCAAACACTTCACAAGCTGGCTTGTCCCATGAATTTGAACACTAATTGGATTTCACTAATAGCTTCTTACTTCACGGAAAATCAACACAATTTTCAAATCAGTTATATACTGAAATTGTACATACTCTGAGGAAACCTGGGCGGATTGTCGTTGACATCAGTGAGCGTGATATTTACAGTTGTTGACCCTGACAGCCCTCCGACCTGCCCAGCCATGTCTTTGGCTTGAATGACGACGGAATAATGCTCTCTGGCTTCCCTATCCATGTTGTGCAAGGCAGTCCTGATGACTCCTGTGATGGCAAGAAAGCAAATAAACAAAAGAAAGATCAGGATTAACTTGTTCTAGCAAGAAGAAAGGCTGAGGTATGGCAGATTTTCTGGAAATGCAAAGCTTTTCTACAATCAAAATAAGATGACTTTAGTTGTCTGTTTTGTATATATATCTACATAAATGTATATAAGTAAATAAATATCTATATATAAACTATGCCAGATGCTGCTAGACAGTCAACTTGCTTGAGGATATGAAGAAATTAAAATCATATATATGAAAAGCACTGTTATATTAATAAATAATTAATCCAACTTATGTAACATTCCTAGCTGAAAGGTACATTGCCAAAACTCAAGTATTTTTTCATATATTATAACTGTTTAAACAGCTACTTAATAGAAATCTTAATGAATGGAAACTCTTTACCCACTGAAGAAGACACAAAGTCCTTTTATAAGAGAAGTTAATTTCTGAATTAGAATATGACATACCTCTTAAAGCTGCCCAAAAGCTTAATTGTCTTATTTGACAAATCTCAAAAAACTATACTTTCTTGATACATGCCAATCATATACATTTATGTGCGATTTACCTAATACTTGTCTGTAAAGTTAAAGATCAGCTTTTATTGTTTTTACTTCAGGACAGATAGTAAGATAAATTGAGTGATCCTAAAATTCTATTTATTTTTATCTGTCACCACCAGAAATTTTTCTAACATTTAGTCAATTACTCATGCAGAACAAAAGATTAGAACAAAGGAGGAACAGTCAATCCTGTGGGCTCAGTTTCAGTTATAGAACATTTTTCAGTTATGACGATGCCTATAAATTAGCTCCTGCTAATTTCTTTGATTGCACGCTGACAGAAACTTCATGGAGTTCAATAAGAGGAATCATCAAATTTTGTGTCAGGGAACTAGTACATGCTATGGACAAACCAGCTGGAAAGCAGCTTTTCAGAAAAGGATCTAAGAGGTCCCCAAGTTGAACACAAGCCAACAATGTGCCCTTGCAGCAAACAAGGCCAACAGCACTCCAGGCTACATTATGAAAAGCATTGCCAGCAGGTCAAGGGAGGGGATCTTTCTCCTCTGCTCACTACTGGTAAGGCCACATCTGGAGTGCTCAGTCCAGTCGTGGGCTTACAGATACATAGGAGACATTGATAGACTGGAATGAGTTACACAGAAATAAATACAGAAATATGTGAAATGCTAAATTTATTAATAATAAATTTTCTTTAAAAAGGCATTTTTAGCTTAACCTGATTTTGGACTCTCAAACTGAGTGGCTGTTATAATTAGCAAGAAAAAACACCATAGTATGATCAGATGTTGCTTCTGGGTAAATTTTAAACACATAACAGCCATTAACACAAAACAATTTAAGAGGAGTCTTGCTCTTCCAGACAAACTGCTGTACAGTGTGATTCTAAGGGTTTTTGATTCCCACAGTAAAAAGTGATTTCCAGAACACTGCTTTTCTTGTACTTTAACATTACTTTCTTTGCATTTCTTCACTAAAACCATTTAGCCATTGTTTAACCATTGTTTCCACTTTATTCTGAAAACAAATCACACATAAATAAGTAGAACTATCTACAAAGAATAATATTTTAAAGTACTCATGATGCTTTGGAATGATTTTAATACAATTTTGCAGCATAAGTTCCTTTTAATCGGAAGTGTAGGTTCTGGACAAGCTGTCTAAAAACAGCATGCCAGTCTCTTTTAGATAATCAGTGTATTTTTCCTTCAAATGATTCAGTCAGAAACAGATTTTTTTTTTCACAAATTTCTCCATGATATACTGAAATTAACTACAATTTATACATACGATAAGAGAAAAGCACAAAGACATTTGGATAAAAGGAACTACTGTAACTTAAATGTGCAGTTTCATCAAAATCTGGTACTACTGTTCTGAAATTCCATTTTGCTGAAAAATAGAAAGATAGAAAAGTATTACAATTAAAAATGTCCTGCTTTGACATTTTTCAGATAAATTGCTTCAGTTTTTCACATTGAAACTAAATTTATTGGAACATTTTATGTTTATATATATGCATGGAGGAAGTATGGGATTTTTAAAAAAATATAATTTAATTTCCATTTGAAACATAGCAAATTTTACATAGTGGAACATCTCTCTTCTGTACAATCTTCATAATTACACTAGTCACTTACATTTTTAAACTAATTTAAACAAACAGAAATTCCTCTGAATTACAATTTCTTTCTTCTTTTTTACTTCAAGGGATATGGTACTGAATCAATTATTTTAGACAGTTAATAAGGATATATGGATGAGTGATCATTTGATCTCTCTGTCTTGCATCAGATTCATCTTTACTGAAAACAGAGTAAAGGTGAATGTGCAAGTTTTTAATTCCAAAAACTTGCATCCAAAGTTTAGAATAAGAACACTGGTGCTGAAAGACAGAAGATAAGGGAAGATTTACTTCTCTGCCTGTTCTTGCTTGTGTATACATACATCCTAAAATTATATCCTCCATATGAGGTATGTAACTACCGTGCAGACCCTAATGCGCTATCCTTGTCACTAGCAGCTCCACTAACTCTTCTGGCAGTGTATCACTAAAATCAAACATAATTTCAAATTACTGTAGTGAGTCCAAAAGGTGTAAGGAGAACTTTCTTGTTTGCTTTTTCTAATAAGTTACTTTTAAAGTAGAATTTTCCCTAAGTATCCCCTCCTATACATCCCATAAGAAGACAGAAAGTTCATATTAAGGAAGATGTCTACCTGTCTAAAACGGTGAGTGAAAAAAAAAAAAAACGGAAAAATAAAACTATCATAGGCTTTTAAAATATAAACATAGTCTTAATTTTGCCTCCTATTTGTTAGCACTGTGATCCTGTTAACTGAGTACTTTTCAGCTGTGTTTCCATAATTTATTCATCTTTACTAAGAAAGGAAAGCAAGAATAAATTGCAAGAGGTAGACAACATCACGGGGACACTCCATTCTGTTTCTAGTGTTAAGCAGATTTTTATAGAAGTTTGACTACTATGTCAAAAATCAGGTACAACTTGTGGAGGTTTAGATATATCAGAGGTGAGAAGGACACACAGCTCTGGACCTCTGGTCTGCTGAGTTTTGTCATATATAGTTCCATCTTAATTTTAAGTGAGATGTGTTTTCCCACATGGAAGGCTCTCCTAGAACACATTTTTTCTTCTAACTTCTTATCTGAATTTATTCACCTCTAAATCCCATGATTTTTTGTTGTGGTTAGTGGTTTTTGGGGTTTTTTCTGACAACTTCTACAGTCTTGAAAAGCACATTTTCCAATTTGAATTTATCTTCCTTGACCATGGATGACCAGAAACCTAACTATATTCCAGATGAGATTTTTATCACCACCTTTTCCTCTAGTGACACTTCCAAATTAATGAGACCCGAGTTACTATAAAATCATAGAATATCTCGAGTTGGAAGGGACCCATAAGGATCATTGAGGCCTACTCCCTGCTCCTCACAGGACTAGCTAAAACTACACAATATGACTAAAAATGTCATCCAGATAGTCTTATAATTAGTCCTGCCACATGGCCTTTACTATATAATACTCTTAAATTTCATTACATTCTTCTTGCTCTTACCCTCAAAGACATAAGCTTCCTCTGTACTGAAAATTCCTTCATAACTTTTTGCAGTCAGGAAATTTCTTCATAACAGTCCTACATTTATCCTCAAAATATCAGATAAAATTGACCGAGAAGGATATTGAGAAGTCAAGCTCTGAAAAAAGATTGAGATGTCTACTACCATGGAAGCTCCTTTTCCTTCCTTTTACCCAACACCTCTGGATTTGAGAAAGCTCTAAAAATAGGTTTATTTTTGGTAAGTTTTACTTCCTTCTCCACTCAAGCTCTACATATTCATTCCTGACACTGAACTGCAGTCAACTCCTTTTTTTTCCTCCAAGTTTTGTTTAAGATACTTTTATGCTCTGCAGCATCTGACAGTGTGTTATGTTGTCTTTTTTATCATTCTGTGAAGAACCATTTTACTTGCACGTAAGAAGAGCTACGACAGAAGGCTCAACTGTAAATTAGACTGAAAAAATCAAGGCTTTTTAATTCAATTGCAGACAATTATTAAGAAAATATCTACCATAGCCAAGTGCCTAACTATGCATTTACCAAAGTATTCAATTACGTACTTACATGCCAGTCTGGTACACTTAAAGTAATCTGTCTTATTGCTTATACAAAATAAGAACTTATTTTAGATTCAGTAATGACTGTAGAATTTCAGTCAGCTTTCTCTTACAGCCTACTCCTGCATGATGTGTGAATGGAACCTTCCCAGAATAAATCGTGGTTCACTTTGACATTTTGAGCTCAAAGGTTTTCTACTTACTGGGGACAAAAAAAAAAAAAAAAAAAAAAACACAAACAACCAAAATCAAACAAACCAAAACAACACCTAAAACAACTCCACTTTAATGATAAACTAGTTTGTCATGGGCAAGTTCATTTTTTTTTGTTTGGAAAACTTCCGTTCAACTGTTGGATCATGCATCTAGTCACTAGAGATTTTCTGAAGGGCTAGTAGTTCATTCTAGATCCCCCATATTGTAGTTTCTTATATTTCTGTCTTGTCAAAATCACAGTCACAAAATAGTTCAAATACAATTTTAAGTAACTAATTAAATGTGTGATTTTACTAATTACTGAAGGAAGTTAAATGTTGCACATAGTAATTTCATTAATATATTCTCACTTCGAATAAAAGCTCTATTTTTATCACTGCTTTGCTTTAGTAACTCAATATTCTAAATATATTGTATATATTAAAATACATTTCAAAATTTCATATTTTTCTACCTCAAAATAATTAGTCATATCCCTTTTAAGACAAAGAAATAAAGTTTTTTTAGGTTTTGCATATTAAGACAAATACTGAGTATGTGTAAGTCAGCAGATGCATTTCTTTTTACTTAGAACCTCAAAATAAAGTTCACATTTAGAAATCTCAATAGATTTTTACTTGGATTTGTGATGTAGTTCAAAATATAACTGTAAACAATATGTGCAATACAGAAATTTTGGTCATACTCCACATTCTGAATGTTTCTATAACACACATGGTTTTAATCTAGGCCTTTGAGTCAGATCTACTTTCTATAACTAACATGATACATTTTGTTCCTTTACAGGAACATCACTAGGCACTTCATGGCTAAAAGTCAAAGCACTATAGAAATGACAATTAGTGGTTAATTTTCTTCTATGGTCATGATTATAGTACTGAAAGACACTATATCCTCTATTAAGGAAAATTGTAATTGAAATAAAATACATGAATCCAACATTGAAAGACAATTGCTGTAATAAAATAGAAATTGCTGAAAAAAAATAAGTATATTTTAAAAAGAAAATAGTAAGGTTTTTTAAAAGGTTAGAATAGTGTTAATTTGGTATTAAAAGAAGACAAGGTTAACAAGACTGATTATACTACAATGGATACCCCAGGGGAAAAAATCTATTCAATTTACTATTATAAATAATGCATTCTCAAAAATCTAGATGAGTAACAGCCTGAATTTACAAAATGAAAAAGTCTTGTACTGTACCCTCCTGAAGTAAGGAATCTGAAGAAAGCTTCACTGACTGAGTGGAAAATACACGAATATATATGACAATTGCATGGATGTCAAATATAATTACAGTACCTTTCATTGTTTTCATAATGTAAAGTATACTCAAATGAAATAAATTAAGAATTTGCTGCCATGCTGCCTCCCAGGAAGCAGACTTTAATCTGCCATATGCAATTGCTGCAAATCAAAGGAATATCTGTTGTAGAAATACCATAGTAGCCACCCTATTTGAGCAGGAAGCTGTCATTTTTTCTCTTGGCAATAGTTAAAGCATATGTATACAGATGTCAGGTTTGTCAGGTCTGTTGCAGTTAGTATGGCTCACAGTTTTTTAAAGTTCCTCTCAACCTGTTGTATACTGGTCTAATAAGCAGGAGAAAATTATCAGGGATGTTTTTCCACTAAAGTGTTGTACTTGTCCCATTGTCTTCAGATTGTTGCTATTTACAAATCACTAAGCTATGGAAGAGATATTGTCTGGATTTAGTGGTAATGGATTGTTGGTTTATTCCACTATGATTGTTGTCATTCCTGTAAACACCAGCTTTTCACTTTGGCCCAGCCATGTGCATCAAACTTTTCAGAAAATTAATCCTTTAAATTAAACTGACTTTTTTTTTGGTGCAGATATCATTATGAAATCACAACTCAAACTCTTTTTAAATACCTATGTCCTATGTGGCTTTATATGGTTGTAAAGGTAGAGATGTTTCAAATACAAGGAAGTAGATTCAGATGTGATACAGGGGAAAAAAAAATTTACAGTGAGGGTGCTGAAACACTGGAACAGGTTACCCAGAGAGGTGATGGATGCTTCACCCCTGGAAACATTCAAGGCCAGGTCAGATGGGGCTCTGAGCAACCCGGTCTAGTTGAAGATGTCCCTCGTCCTTGCAGGGAGTTTGGACTAGATGATCTCTTAAGGTCCCTTCCAACCCAAACTAGTCTATGATTTTATGATTCTACGTCTTTTCATTTGTTCTGTTGAGCTGTAGAAATATGGTTCTGTTGTCCGAGGATCTCTGTGCAGCTTGGACCACAAAACCTGAGTTTACATGCACAACTCCAGTGGTATCTGGCAGGCTGTATGGCTGCCACTTGAAGTACTATGTATGAATATTTTTTTTTTTCTGTGTTTAAAAGCAGAAAAGAAGAGTTAATCATGATGAGTAAAATAGTTGTTAGATTGTAATACCGATATGATAGAAATACATTTTAACAGAAAGAGTCAGTGGAAATGGAACAGAATGTGGTGCTTCTGTCATAGTCACAATAAAGTGAAATATATAGTCATTAGATTAAGTTTGGTCCAGCAAGACATACAGCATCAATTCTTTGAATATTTTCTAGTCAACGGAAACCAGCTTATATAACCATCTATGCAAAATGGGCATGAGCTGGACTATAAGAAAACAAGTGGTCTTCAGCTGCTGAAAATATTTTCAGATTCTCTAAAAGAAGTCAGCAAGGGGCAGCCACCATTTGACAGCCCAAGAGGTAACCCCTGAACATACCAGATGGGAATTAAGTACAAGAATCTTCTCAAAGGAAATCCTATTTGACAAGAAAGAGCTTAAATCTATCTGAAAACCACCTGCTTACATTCACAAGCTTGGAAATATCTTTCTCTTAAAATAGAAATAGAATTGACTGCCAGTATCAAACACTGCTTCTTGTAATGTAACTTACCTTTCAGCCTACATTAAAATGTATTTAATGTACAGTTTGAATGAAAATGACAAAAAAAAAGTAGATAGTTGAAGGTTAAAGCTGCTAGTATTTCAAAAATAATCCAAAGCTTCTTATTACTTCTTTCAAAATGGAAAGAAAAATAAAGATGACGCCACAGACCTGACTTCATATATGTCATCTACTATTATTAAATTAGACTTTTACAGTAATTAAATTTAAATTTTTGTCTTTAATAAATTCATTATAATGTATCTAAATAACTGGAGATAGTTAACATAGTTGCCCATTATGTTGAATAATATTGTGCTTTCTTTTTAAAGTAGATCACCTCAATAAGAGGAACAAGAAGAGAGACTGATTATAGGCATGACAAAAACTCATTCAAATAGGGTCAAAATGATGCCTGGCTAATTAAAAATCTGAATGGCACATACAACCTTGGAAAGATTCCAAATTTGGACAAAATTTCATGTGCTGACTAATTTAATTAGAACTAACAGACAGGGTCTAGACATATGGTTCAGATTACCTGTTAGCAAGAAAGCTTACTTAGCCAACAGGCCAAGCATTTACATGGTGGTTGTGTCCTTTTCTCCATGTGATACTTATTCATTACACACCCATGACCATTCTACTACACTGCAATACTTCATTGGCCTGTGCATAACATGTTAAGGACCTTATAGCAGTGTTGCATAATTTATAAGTAATTGTTGTAAGCCATTTGGAGTGCAACTTTACTCAACATTAAAGCATGCTTATTTGTAAAGTGCAAATGAATTACAATGAGACTGGTGTCAATATGGAAACATGAAACACTTTTTTTTTCATGTATCCTATGTATTTGGATTAAGACAAAACCACTTCTGCTTGATGTGTGATGATAATGGCCATGCAAGCTAATGTCTGTTAAAAAGCAAATCATTAAATTCCACAATCAGTAAAATACCATTGGTAAAAATTCTTCACTTTGGAAGTTACTTTAGCGCTAGCTTTAGTACATCAGAGTGTAAATATATATATGTGTATATGTTACTACAGCTACCTTACAAATATGTTTAATTGGTTTTCTTATAGGTGCTTGAATGAAAAATCATAGAAACAAAATATTATTGTAATATTTTCTGAAAAAAAAATTTTTAACCAACAAAAATCTATAAATTCATTGAATGCTTAGTATTTGTAACAAAATTTCAATCTATTCTCACAATGAAAAGTATTAGTTCAAATTCTGCATATGAAAAAAAATGTGTAAGTGCACTCTGGGTAAACTGAACACTGATTAAGGAACCACAGTAGATCACAAATAGACATTTCTGAATGCTGAAAATACGTCTGTGATAGCATTAAATGTACCACAGTTTCATAACTGTCTGATGCACATAAAAATCCTGTTATATAGATAAAATTTAAAGAAATCCTATAATAAAACTTCTGACATATGTGTTCACAAATGTTATTTTCTTTCTCAGACTCAACACTCACAAAATCTTTGTCTATTAGGTGACATGATAGGTAGCTATTGACTTCTGTTGAAATTCAATTAGGATTTATTGACCTGAGAGTTAGATATTGATCTAGTCAGAGAAAAGATAAATCTCTACCTAGAGATACAATAAATCTTACAGTTGGCTGAAAACAGAAGTCCATGTTGTTCCATTGTTACAGGTACACTGCTATCAAGAAAATGACCACTGAATTAGTGAAGTGGTGTAGCTTCTTTAAAAGAGGCACCCTCACACTACGATAAATTAAAAAGCATCACAATAAAGTCGCACAACACATGAAATATGACCACACCATGACAGGACAAAATTTTATAAAGTTTCTCTTTTCGATTTGACTGAATACATTGTTCTGCCAGGTGGTCAGCCTCTGCTGGATGTATTAATATTGAACACTTCTTGATTTGAAACTGAAGCTTGCCCACATTTGAAATTATTCTTGATTTAGACAGAACTCACATTTGAAAATACAAAGGCTGACTCTTAAAAGCTCTTACTGAAGCAAGACATATTTAGGAATAACTCCATATACATCTTGTCATCAACCTTGGGAAAATCAGGACTTTGTCACAGACCCCACGCACAGTGAGGCAAGTTATGCAAGTTTATGAACCAAGTTACAAGTCCCACAATTTTATACATTATTTTATTACAAACTGCTACATTGGGTACTGTAAAAAAAAAAAAAAATCCTTTTCCCTTTACCTCTTCCTACCTATTATTCTCATCTACAATCATTGAAAAAATTCAATAATAGCCTTTGTTTTCTACCTTATGGTTTCTATTTTTCTTTGAGAAAATAAGGAAATATATTAACTTAGAACTTGATTTCCTTGATCAATCAGCAACCAGCTTAATAAACTACAGTAATCTACATGACTTTTCTGATGAACACTGTATTTATATAGTTGCATGACAAATGTACAAATCCGCTCAAACTCAGTTTAGATAAACTAAAACATAGATCTGATTAAAGAATAAGTGAGCTTATGTAACTGGGATCTTTCAAGTGCCTCAAACTTTTATACTATTTCGTTATGCATTGGCAACATAACATACTGTAATATTTCAAATCTGCACTGGATCAACATTAGCTGTTTAAATCTACAAAATTTCCGCAAGGAATTTTTTACTAACTGGAATGACGTGTCAAAATTATTTTAGGATATTATTGAAAGTCAGTATTAAAAATCAAAGATGAAGAGTTGAAACACAGGGTTTTTTTTACAGATAGAAATATTGTAAAAATGTAAAATGTAAAAAATGAAATAAAAATGCTTGCAAAATTACACCTAGCTTTTTGAAAGAATGTTTTCCTAAAAATTATATTTTTCAGTGAGTTTCCTTGTCTGGATAATTAATTTATGATGTACACAGGGTGATAAAACATACAAACAGCAGTGCCATAGAGCTTTTTCTCTTCTTTAGGATTTATCTAGGGCAAGTATTTGCCTTATGTGGTCCTGGAATAAATCAAAAAAGTGGACTTCAGTATCCTCTGTCCTTTCTAAAGGACATAAAATTTTCTAAAATTATTTCTATTTTCTCCATTTCACATTAAAATTCCATAGTAAGATAACATAGACAAAAGATAATAGGACTACATTAATTTACAATTTGGTAAGAGTCAATGACTGTTCCTTAACATGATTGACCTTAAATGAGATTACTATGGTACCTTCTAATATGAATGGCAAATAAAAAAAAATATGATTCACTCTTCTGCTAACATTTAGGAGGAGTAAGAGTGCTTTTAAAAGTGCATAAGGAAGTAAGCTGCTTGTTTAAAATACAATCCTTCAATTCATTTAAGTATCTATCCCAAGGCTAAATTATTCTTCTTCACTTAATTGTTCTTGAACACTATGTCACAGGCTAAATAAAAGCCCTCCCTTTCTAATTATTATCACAAAATTAAACTGAGATTCAGAGCAGTACACCAGTTTTCACTCTGAATTTCCTTCACCATTTTTCTTAAACCAAATGAAACACAGAAACTTATTATTTTCCTGGTGTTTCCTTTGTATATGCCCATAGAGGAAGTCTTTCCTCTAAATTTAATCTACAATAGTAAACATTTGTCTGTATGTGCAGCTCAGTTTTCTAAATCTACAGAAAGACATAAGGTAATAAGAAACAATATACCTCAAGCAATGTGCACGTACCTACACACATGGTAACTGATACATAAATTAAAAAAGTGTTTCATCTCATGTACCAGGCAAGAGCCAATAAAAATCCCTCACACCAGGACAGCTACAGTGAATCCTAATGAGAATGGATAAGAGCTTTTCCTGTGCAGAAAATGCAGCAATTATGGCTTGCCATGTTTTGAACTGTCAAGTGGTTTTTTTTCTGTTCTTAAAGTACATAAATGATGGTGAGCAGTAGCTCACATTGTTGATCTTGATCTGGTATAAATCCACATACTTCAAATAAAGATAATGAAATTATGCTGATTTACATTGGTAAAGAACCTTATCTTTTATTTTTAGGCAAAAAGCTTCTTACCATTATTAAGGCTAAGCTGTCAATCTAGTAATCTAGTTGATGAGTTTTGACTCTGCAGGTATTAATTGTGAGGGGAGCTTGTATCAGGGAAGACTGTCTTATATGAGCAAGGTGTTGCTGTTACAGCTCCTGAGAATCTGGCCAATAATTACACTTTTTT
This sequence comes from Chlamydotis macqueenii, assembly GCF_036417535.1. NCBI lineage: Eukaryota > Metazoa > Chordata > Aves > Otidiformes > Otididae > Chlamydotis > Chlamydotis macqueenii. Next base: position 82,297,416 of record NC_141557.1, on the reverse strand, counting down.
TTTTTTTTATACCATGATGTTTCTAAAATCACACCTGAAAAATAAATATACATTTGTGATTTTGTGTGTTAGTGTCAGAAATAGGAAACACAGACTTCATCCCTATTTGGGCCATTTACTTCTTTTTAGGAATAGGCAATTCAATTCAAATCTCTCTACCTCTACTTCCAATCCACATTTTCTTTCATGTTTAAATTTTAGACTGTCCAGAGTCTTCTACCATCTTATTTTATTGGCAAAAGCCTAGCGTAAAAGTGAAGCCCATTATCAGTTACAGGTGTAGTAAGTAGTGCTCTAATATACAGCAAGCAATATCATAGAAAGAGACTTTATAAGCAACGTGTTTCTGGTAATACCAATTTGGTGGAGAAATTTAGAACTACATCTTCTGACACAAGCTATAAGTAAATCAGCAGTGGGAGTGTAACCGAAATAAAATTCTGACTGCCCAGAGCTCAGCTACTGTAAATTAACCCAAACGTTGAAGAGTAAGTAAGCCTAACTCAGGAAATAACTACAACAAACAATGCACTTCCTGTAGGTAATACAGTATTTGCAAAACTTTGTTGTTGTAACTCTCAGGAAACTGAAAATTAAAATGAAGCATATTTTAAGGTATTTAGTATTTTAATAAATTATATTCTATTTTATACAGTATTTCAGTAGCTCTGCTAGTTATGTTAGAAAACATAACTTCCAATATATAAGTGACCAGAAAGTGGAAATGGTGCATAGCATCTTCTTTAGCACGTGTAGACATTGTCCATTTATGCCAATAATATCTTCTTAATTTTGATTAGGACTTGTACACTTCTAAAATTCATTTTTAGTGAGGAACATTTTCCTGTATATAGGGCAACTGCCAGCATGATCTCAGAGGATATAGTATCCTGATAAATCCTTTTTAATACTTTCCAAGACTTTGTAAAAAGTTGTTTTCTGGTTGTTAGGAGTCTGAAGAGTAAAAAAACATATTTTGACATGCATAAAATTTTTGCATGGTGATCGATTACAGTCATACAATATCACTTAGTTTGTTTTTTTTTTTTTTATGAACTGTATTGTAGAAGCCTTTTATAGAAAGATTGGAAAACAGATTTTTATTACCCTTTTTAGAAGATGTCATTTATCAAATGGACAATGACACATATATCCTCAGAATCTTAAGATGATTTAATGGTTTACACATATATGGTTTGCAAAGGACACAGCTATATCACTGTCCTTTGAACAAATTAATGGGTCTTTTTAAGGAACAAAATATTAAAAATTTCTAAAAGCTGTCTAAAATTATTAAATCTTCTATTTTTGGTCTCATGCTGAAAAAAAAAAGGTCCTTGAAAATAGTTTTCTTTACACAATAGCAAGACAATATAGGTAAAAGGTTCAATTTTCAAGCATAAATGCCTGAAACAGTCATTTAAAAACATAATCCAACTCAAGTGTGTGCCCACTTGTCCCTGAGAAATCATACCTAACACTGGACAATGATATTTCAAAATATTGATTCATCATTGGCTTCTTGTGTCTGGAAAACTGATTTTCAGAAGAATACAAAGGACGTGTTTAAAGATTCTGTCTTACTTTGTAAAATAGAGGAAAGCAATTAGCCTTGCTAAACCCTACAGTAGAAAATGGAAGAAACAGAGGTTATATCAGGTTTTATCAGGTTATATAATTTATTATGTCATATTTGGATAATGCTACCACTTATTAGCTATGTATAATTTATGATTGCATAAATAATATTGAAAATCTGGTTTGCAGTACATTTAGAATCACAGTCCAAATAGACCAGTGGTGGCCTTCTTTTGGCAGTCAGTCCATCTTATCCCGCAGTGCAAGAGAAGAATCATAAACTGGGACTTCTCTGTCCTGGGAACTGAATGGATGTTCATAACAGACCTAGTGCTTCACAGAGCACTAGGTGAAGCGACTATTTGCTGCACATACTTCTGGCCCAGAGCTCCTTTCAATTTTTACAGGCAGCACAGCCAAGAGGTACAGCAAATACTTACAATGATTAGAAAGCAGCCCTAGCCAGATGACTCCAGAGCTACTCCTTTGACCCACAGCTAGTCTCCCTTTGCATTTTCAAACTCCAGAAAGGTGCTGCTCAGAGTATGACTGCTGGAGTTCATACACAGAATACCATTACATCTTGATTTCATGAAAAGTGCTACACTTTAAAGTCAACAGGTCCACAGTGTCTTCCCTTGCAAAATCTGTGGTTGTAGCTCTGTCCATTTTACAAGTTCTCACAATTTATTTGGACTTTACATATCTAACTCAGAAGGAAACTTTTTAAAAGTGATCCCAATTCCACATAATTGTTCCTAGAGACATTTTAAAAATTTTTCTAGCACAGGACTGAAGATTTGTCTATATATGACAGTCTTGCATAAATACCATAAATAGTCATAGATCTGTCAACATGGAATTTTTCATTTTCTATTATAAGACTATTGTTATTACAAAGCCATATAAAAAGACTGACTTTTCAGCACTTGGGCTTTATGAATCAATTCCATAGTCTATAATGGCACAAAGAGAACCTTGGCAATTGTAAATCTCTACTGAGTTTGCTGAGTGTAATATTCAAAGAAACATACTGAGCAAAGAGTAAGAAAATATATGAAAAACTTAACATTCTTTCAAACTCCAAAAAGAATGTTAATTTTTCTCCACTTGTATATAATAAATGCCTTAAAGACTGAATTCCAGAGATTTGTTTTAGTCCTTCTATGAGCAGCAATCCACAGACTGGAGTCCTATTTCTCCATGTTGTATTATGGAGAACTCAAATCTGAAGTAGAACATTTTCTAAGTACCTGTGGATGCATGGCTATCAGTTTCCAAAAAAAAAAAAAAATTAAAGTTACATACACAAACTAGACTACCTGCCAAAACTTCCAGTTTTCCTTTCAGAAGTGTTTCAGAGCCCTAGTGAATCTTCCCATTAAGCTATTTCCAGCCTTACCTCTCCTGACAGCTGTGTTCTGATTGTCTAGCTATTGCCAGTGCAAAATGTAATAATGTGAAGATTATTTGCCTCTAAAGATTACTCTCCATGGAAGGACTCTTGTGGGTCTCTGACATTAAGCACAGACCCCTTATGCAAAAGCATGCCAATCTTATAATTTCTCAGTGTGTACTTGAAGAACAAGCACAATTCCCAACAGTTCGACATCAAAAGAGAACTCCCAACATGAAATATAACTAATAATGTAGACCATTTAAGGACTGAAATGTAAAAGATGCATCATGTAATTTTATTTTTTAAAAGTCTTCAGAGGTCATTGCTTGAAATGGTTAGGAAAAACTTCGACAACTGTGGTAGTCAAGCTGTCTGACCAGGCTTGGGGTAGCAGTGCAGGCACTAAATAGCATAAAATGCAAACACTGCACACTTGAAAACTCAAGGCAAACTGAGACCTGCTTGACAGATCATCCATATAGATATAATCTATTCCTTTGCAAAGGGATTTAAGGCAATCTGTATCATAGGATTGTGTCAGCAACTTCTGTATTATTTTTCTTTCAGTAAAATATATTTTTTAAACTGCCATCCCTCCCATTATAACCCTAAATCTGAAAGCTATGCAACAGTTTTTTTTTCACTTGTGCCTCATTATAAAGGCTACACTTCCTCTGGAGGAAATATGGTCTGTTTTTAATGGTGCAAAATGGAAAATAAAACAATACATCTTTATACTATGTATATATTTTACTGGGCAGTGCCAACCAAATGATCCTCTCTGATGTTCTAGAAGTGCTTATGCAAATACTTTAAAATTTCCACCAAGTTTCAACATCCCTCAACTTTACTCTGAGAAATTCTAAATAGAGTGTCACCTGTGAATAGCTTATTCAGGAACAGAGCATATCTCAAGAAATTCACTGAAATATTCTGAAACACATTAGTATAGATTTTTCTTCACATAACTCGTATTTAGATTATTTATACACTGTACCAGGTCAACAACTGTGAATATTTCTGCATTGTTAAAAGGATCGCTTTTCCTTCTTGTTTGTTTTCTTCTGTGGTTGCCTATCTTAGTTTGCAGCACGGTGATGTTCCCAATTCCCTGCTTATGAACAGTACAATGAGCTTAATACAATGAGCTTCTTTGAGCAACAGGAATATTGAGTATTGCATACAATGCAAGAGTTATCAATAACTCATCCAAAAAGAAGAACTCATCCAAAAAAAAAAAGGAAGAGAGAAAGAAAATACAAGAAGGATATTCCATGCTCATTTCATGCTCTGTACAAATGTGTATGTGCCTATGTTCAATTCCTTTCTCCTTCCTTTGGAATTGTGGAAAGACAGTCATGACAGGAACATATTTATCATATGATATTCTAGCCTCCAATTTTAAAATTAACATAAATGAGAATCTTAAACTGAAAATAATGTTGCAAGACTAAATAAAAAACTTAGGAAAAAAAAAAACAAACAGATTTCTAATCAGGGCTGCCATCCATTCTGGTTTTTTTGTTTGGTTTTTTTTTTTTTTCCCCAGGTATTTTATCCAGACAGGCTTTAAGAATTCTGCATGATTTCCAGATACATAGCAAATCTAGTCAGTTGATGCTTCCAATGTGATCTCCCAAACACCCTTCTTTGGATTTATTATGAAGGTACTACACAGACAATAAGTACCTACACAGCCAGCTTAATGTATCCAAGGAGCAGAGAGACCCTCCACTTCAAATTAAGTCTTTACATGCTCCATAGTTTGGTCCATCTTAAAATAATGATCTTACTGACCATACTCACAGCACCTACAGTTTGTATATGTAGGTGTCTCACACAGATTAATATATATTTCTGGAAATGTCAGATGGAAACATGAGACAACTTCCTACACTGAGTGAACTGTATGTTTACTGTCTCCTACTGTTTCTATGTTTTGTTCTTTACCTACTTTTTCCATTCCATGGGCTCATTCATCCACAGGTAGCTCAGTAGCAAGCACATTCCTAGGCTAATCCTGCATCTCAAGAGAACACTCATTCAGTCATCTCAACAGCTCTAGTTTATTTTTTTTTCTACTATGTAACAGATTTAAAAAATAGAAAAGTTTGAATTTCACATTTTTCAAAGAAAAATAATACATTTTCCAGAAAAAAAAAAATAGTTTCACCTCTACTATGAGCTAAGGAGTGAGCATTCCATAATGAAAATCACTGTGGCAGCAATTAAAATACTATAGTCTCTATCATCCCCCCTTGAACACATTTATCAGCCTGAATTATTCTTTAATCTCTATATGGATACAATCTATAAGAATATAATCTTCAAACACCAAGTCTTACTGCCATAAATGGATCTGCCCAAGTATAAATTAAAAGAATCACAAGTCTTCCTGTCTTAAGGAAGGACAAACTTTGGAGTACTGGATCCAGGTCTGGAGTCCCAAACATAAGAAGGATGTGGAAGGAAGTGCCACAGAGACGATCAGAGGGCTGGAGCACCTCTGCTATGAGGACAGGCTGAGAGAGTTGGGGCTGTTCAGCCTGGAGAAGAGAAGGCTCCGGGGAGGCCTTATAGTGGCCTTCCAGTACCTATATGAGGCCTATAGGAAAGACAGGGAGAGACTCTTCAGTAGGGCCTGTTGTGATAGGACGAGGGGTAATGGTTTCAAAATAGAGGGAGATGATAGATTCAGATTAGGCATCAGGAAAAAAAAAATTACAATGAGGATGGTAGAACACTGGAAAGGTTGCCCAGAGAGATGGTGGATGTCTCATCCCTGGAAACATTCAAGGCCAGGCTGGATGAGGCTCTAAGCAACCTGATCTAGTTGGATTTGTCCCTTTTCCTTGCAGGGGGGTTGGACTAGATGACCTTTGAAGGTCTGTTCTAACTCAAATGATTCTCTGATTCTATATTTGAAACATTATTGAGACATGTTTATCTAATATGTTTGAAAGACATCCATTAAGAAAATTGGCAATTTTTAACCAGGCAATCTATTCCAATCTCTTAACAAGAATGCCTGATGAATAAATTTGAAGAAATATATGAAAAAAAAATCTCTGAGTTAAGGACGAAAAAAGTAGGAAACAAAGATAGACAGGCAGAGACATAGTACACTGATTATACAGGTCCCAGGACTTATCTATCTCAAACAATTCATCCATTAAATGTTTCGAAAAATATTGGCCAAATTTTTCTAGGGAATACTGTAAAGCTTAAAGTTAAAAAAAAAAAATCAAATTCTGAAATGCTCAGTCTTATAGTCTAAATAGTACATGCTGCAGTAAAATTCCTGGCAATAAATTAAAAGGAAAGGACAACCTTAACCAGTGAAGTTTTATGTTCAATGTTGATGCAAAAGTATACAAATTGTGCATCACATTACGATAATGTATTTACAATCTGATGGGAAAAAAAACCCAAACAAACTCATATGATACATAACTTAAATATATGATTTCTAAGTCATAGGTTTGTCTTGATAATGGTCAGTTACAAATCCCACTTTTTGGCTAAACTATGTAATTCTTCAGTGCCACACAGTTCTGGATTTTACTCTTTCAAAGAGAAACTGTTGCTAGCTTTAGATACAATCTCCAACTTGTTTTGCATTTGAACAGTTGTCCATCTGAAACATGCTATATTTCTCAGTAGTTTTCACAACTATGAACATAACTGTCCCTTAGGAAATTAAGAAATTAATTCCCATTCCTTAAACCATAATTGCAAAATAAAAATGGAGTTGTCTTCTCTTCTGTTCAGTTTCATTATTTTCTATTCAGCAGAAAATCTAAGTGAAGTTTGATCCCAGCCATGGAGGGGATTCAATCTCCCTTTCTCTTACAGCCTTCAGATACCTTCTCAACTATGGAAGTATGTTTGCATTATGTTATTAGCTAGATATGTTGAAAGTTGCTAAAACATAGTATCATCTACAGGTAGTTATTCCTTATTAGTTCTTCAGTTACTGATATTAGTTCCTCATGAACACTGAATGGACATTGAAAAAAAAGAGTCTGACTGAGACTCTTGACATTATTTATGAGATATCTCAAGTACATTCTGAAAATGTTTGTTGGTTTTTTTTTTGTCTGTAGAAGTTTAAAATAGCAAAAAAAAAAAAAAAAATTCCCATTCACCGTCAGGATGAAAGTAAAACAATCACAGGAATCCTTATGAAAAAAGTTTCTGAAAATAACTAATATTGAAGACACTTATTTTAGTAATGCTAAGTCTTTCATTTTGAGTTGAATTCCGACTCATAAATACAAATTTAAAATGTATTTCAAAGATTTTTTTTTTTTAAAATAGAACTGACTCATGTGTACAAAGTGTTTTAGTGTCAGTTATACAGGCTTTTCCAAGAAGAGTATATTTTCTGATAGAATTGTGGTCAGCTGTCATGGAAAATTGTATATATGCAAAAGCATAAGTGGTTTGGGTTTTTCTTTTCAGTCACAAAATTCTTATTTTTATATCCTGATGACTTTGTGAGAAAAACATGCATGCATGTAACTGAAATGCTTGAGTATTGCCATTTCCTGCCAGAGGTGACTGTTGGCAGCTTTACAGTAGTTTTTATAGCTAGTACAGAATATAGCATGCTGGCTTGAAAAACTGTTCAATCATGATGCCTGTCTTTCAGGCTGGCTTCCTAGAAGTGTGTAGATTAACTTTATATTGTTAAAGTTATTTTTCGTTAAAAGCCTTTGATAGCGTAGCCCCTAGCTATCAGTCAGATTTCCTTCTTCAGTCTTGTCCTGAGATGTCACTATACTTATATAAACCCGCTCTTTACAGATCATAGCTAAATTTACTACTTTATAACAGCAGATGATTTTAACTGTGCTGCCACATTTGCTTAGATTTATCACTGCTATCCCTTCCATTTCCACTCACCCTTCCCCATCTTACAATTACAATAATTTTCCTTACCCACCACAGTATTTCTTAATAAGCCTTTTCTGACACTGAAGTGTTCAGATTGCTAGTTCTGCTTAGCATTTCAACTTCTTGGTAAAGCAGTAAGGATGAGTTGTTAATAAAAAGTATTTTTCTTACTAGAGATGAGGTAAAATAGCAGTTGCATTGGAACGTGCAATATTTGAGAAACACCAATATATAACTACATCTTAGTTTTGCAGCTATATTGTATTATTGTCTCTGATAACAAATACATTTTAAAGCCAGAAGTCCAAGACACAGTTAAAAGCAAAGTTTGTGAGATATCCTTCTTAGTGACTCTATCAGGAATAAATCCAGTATAAATGCATAGACCTAGAACTATATAAGCTTGGAATGAATGAAACAAAATAAAAATTCAATGACTGCACAAGCTTACTGCAAAACTGGCCATGAAGTGCATTACTAATGCAGAAAAAGACTCTTCTTTGACAAATTTATACACAGTCTGAGGAAATTAAACCATGTACAGGTTTGAAGTTGGAGGGAACAGATTTGCAAAGCTATCTTATCGTGATTATTCTGTTATATAATGATTCGTTTCAGCAACATTTGGCTTTATTTTAACTTTCCTTGCTAAAATATATGTATTTGGTAGGAACTGCCAGGGTTGTTTTTTTTTCTTAACAGTGATTGCTCCATGTTATGTATTACAATCTGGAGGAATAATAACAAGGAAATTAAAGTGGGTTTTTTTCCCCCATCTCTCTTATGAGAACTGAATCTACAGAATACGGTTTTTTGCCTTCCAATATAGGGGCAGGGCTGAAGGGACTATACATATTGGCTAAATGTCACAACACACAGCAAGCGAGGATGTTCTTTGAAACTAGATAGAAATCAGCCACCTCTGCCTCCCTAAAGATCAAGTTGCAGCACTACCCTCAATACAGTGTGGTTCAAACTGTCTGTGTACATTTGTGAGAGAAAAGGAGAGAAGGGAAAAGGGGCTGATGTAGTGAGTTTATTTGTTCTCCACTAGACCATAAGATGGTGGGATTTAATTCCTGGGCAAGACATATTTGGTATTTGTTCACAGAATGTATAACATCTCAAACATATTGGATCTTATATGAATTATTACATGTATCATTTGTATAATATGTGATACAGCTACTGATTGATAAACAAAGCTTACCCTACCACTGCTCAGAAAACAACCAGTTTTCATTTAATAATACCTAAGTGCTAATTTCCAAATAAAATTTTACACTGAAGAACACTTTTATTTACTCTTCTTTCCCTCTCCCATGTACAGTCAGCTTCTCCTCCTGGGGCACTAATGCACTTACTCTAAAATCCAGTAATTTAACCAAAGGCAGATACTGATACATTAATCATACTGATTATGTGTTGCATGGTATCTTTGTCCCATCAAGTGCCTTCTACATATTTTATATAAATCTTTCAAACCGAAAATACGAAATATTAAAACAAGTCTCAAAGCCAAGGTGTATGATTGAGAGAATCACTTATCCTAGTGTCACTGAACTACAAAATCAATTAATGTATTCTGTCATCTTCAGAAAGTGGTATCAAACAGGCAGCCTGCTACAAATTACACCAGATGTTCCAAAAAGCAATTTCTTCTTCCATTTAGGATTAGAATGCCAGTAAATTGACCCTTTCTCCACATGTTCACAGTGTAAGGGAACAGGTCACTTTTCTTCCGCAAGCCTTTCAAAAAGATTCTGAATGGCTTGCTAGGACAAATCAAGGTGTAATTGAAATTCTGTTCAAGGAATTTACAAAGGAATATTTAACTGAGGTGTAATTTCTACATAAAGTAACTTTCCCTAGATGCGTTAGTGCTTCAAATAAACAGTGGAATTGACCTTGCCTCAAAATGGATATAAAGAAAAAGTCAACCCACACAGTGTATTTTCAAGTAAACAAATCTGCACAGCTATTTCAATACCATATTCAGTATCTCTGTTTTCTCTGATTTGGTTTCTCAAATGTGAGTAATCATCTTAGCATCAAGTAGATGTTTGTATCTTTTTTTCATAGCATTTTGCCAAAATTCATCTGATAGTGTATCCAAGTTTCACAGTCCAGATCACATTCTAACAATAAACCCCTTCCTGCTTTCCTCTGTCAGTTTGGAAAAAAATAGTATTTTTCAAAGTAAGTGTAAGAGGATTCGTATTATGTCTGGGAAAAAAAAAATTGCCTAAAAGTCAGGAAAGTTCTTTTCCTGCTGAATTACTGGTCTCTCACTCTAGGCTTGTGAGTGATGACACAACTTCCTTCTGAATATAAGAGTACTTCTATTTACCTTACAATTTTGTTGGAAAGTTTTCTTTCTCATTTGCTTCTGAATGGAAATTAAGCAGTTCATTTTTAGCAGTAACTCTTCACAATGTAGGCACTGACAGTCATAAAGAATTCTTTGCTTTCATTCACCATTTCAGTTAGGTGAATGGCCTAAGATATCACTCACTAAATTGAATCAACATTTAGAGTTTAAAATTGGCAATTTTCAGTAGAAAATCTTTGACTGAAAACTGCATGAACCAAATGTAGCTTTTCTGATGCACATAAAATGCTGCAAAGCTGTTTTACATGAACTTAACTTGTGTGATAACTGATCTAGGACACTGACTTCTCATTTACACTGTGCAGACCAGTATTATGTTGTGCGGAAGGGGAAAAAAATAAATCTGAGCATTGAGTCCTTTGCCTTCCTTTCTTCCTAACAGGGCCTATGCTTTTCCTTCTTGCCAGAAATAATTTTCCTGAAGCCAGTCTATATCATAACACTTTTGAGATTGTCATTGACAGGTTTCATAGGTGATATTCTTCAGCTTTCACTCTAACTTAAACAAAAAGAAAGAAATACCACTTCTTCATTCCTTATTTTGGTAGTCAGAGCAAGGGTTAAAATTAAGATCCATTTCTCCTCCTCGGTGCCTAAGTTCTCCAGTTGGGGGCTAACTTTAATATATGATCCCCTCACATTTCTATGTTTAAATTCAAAGCATAATTTCATTATTGCATAAGGAAGTAAACCAGTCCAACTTTGACTGACTATTTTTAAAAGGAAATAACTCATCTGCATTATCTAAGCTCTGAACAGCAAAGGTTGTTATTCTAAATATCCTGATATGGCTCAAAAATACATAGCCACAAATTTAGCAGATAGAAAAACACAGAAAGTACAGCAGATTTCAGGAACCTTTGTACAATCTTCATTTTGAATATGTAATTTGTGCATTTGGTGTAGTTTCCCCTTGTGCAGATGGTACATTACTGCTCCAGTAAAGTAACATCTTCACAGCCAAAATACAAATTAAAAATTCTGGCAATATTAGATAGTCTTAAAAAAATGTCACAGAGGAAAAAAAACAAAGGACAGTATCCAAAGGAAGTGTAAGTGTGCCCTTTTTGACTCACTTAAAAAATAAGCAGCGCTTTATGGAAGTCTTTCATTCCCCCTTCATTTGCCATCATTCTGTCCCTGAGGCCCCATATGACTGTGACCATCCTCCTAGTTAAAAGAGCTTGGATACAACCTCAGGTGTCTGCCAGAAATGAATGCTTCTGAATGACATGCAGTATTCTCAGGCTCCAAGGGTACATTTGGTTTCTCTGCAGTAGTGAATATTTATATAAAGGGGTTTTGCTGCAGTGGAACAGGGAAGAGGGAAATACTGCTACAACTTCTCTGTTGGATTTTTATATTCTGCCCAAAATGATATGCATTATTCTGAAAGAAGCAGTAAAACAAATTTTAATTTATACACAAGCTCTGTTCATTCACTTTATTATCAATAACTCCTGCATGAAAATCCTCTAATTACATTCCATTCTATTTAGAGCCACCGTATCTATTCTTTACATACATATATATACATAAGCCATAACATAATTTTTTTTTCCCTTCCTTTTGATACTTTTAAGAAGTACCCTCCAAAAACCTTTACCTAAGCATGGAAATGTGAAATGGTAAGTATGAAAAACAATAATAGAACTAAAATTCTTAATTTTTTTGTGCTTTCTATGTGAACATCTGCAGGTATGCAAAAAAAAACAAACGGATATGAGAAGTCTATGTGATTGATTGCTTAACTCTGAAGTGGATGCCACCCACGTCAACAGTTGCCAGTAACTCTATTCTTAGTACAAATAGCATGCAAGTCACATTTATGTCAGGTTGTTTCTTGGGTAGACAAGGGCTGTACTGTGTTGATCTTCTTGTTTACAGAGAACTAATGCCTCTCAGAGTTTTTTGTTTTGTTTTGTGGATTTTTTCCTTTCATTTTCTAAGCTAACATATAAACTGACACAGTGAGAAATTTTATCTTAATAAAACACTTTTCCAAGTCAGCTGAGGCTCAGTCTTTTTAAGAACTGACTACTTGGCACATTCTTGGCCAGAAAAGAGTTCTTTACACGCAGGGATGTCCACTTGAAAAATCAGGCAATAAATCTGATTCTAAATATTCTTCTTTGATGTAAATTAGCAAAACCTCAGATATTAAAATGCCAGGTTCTTCTTTGCTTTTCAGTTGTTATTACTGGTAAATACATACATCTTGGATATATAAGCTGAAAAGCACAGTACAACTTACTGGTCTTATTATTTTTGCTAATGAAGGTCTGTTCTGTAATAGATATTCAGCAAATTGACAATCTCGTGGTGAAAGAGTACTTGATGGATCTTTCATTTTTCCACTATGCTGTTGGAAAATTATTTTATCACAATGAAAATAAATTATTATTGGGCAAGCTGAAACAAACATAGATTTATGAACTACTTTAAAAATGTCTATTAATAGAATAAAGAGATTTTTCTTAGAAGCCATCAATTCAAATATTTATACAGCCATACTGTAGAACTGGAATAAAAATTTCTACAAGAAATAAACAATCTTAGCTTTCCCCTTGTATCCTGTCTTTACTGCTACACAGGCGTGTAACACTGTAGGCTGATGGGCTTCAGAGTCTGTGCAGTGAAAAACTTAGGCTTTTGCAAATCTTAAGAAAAACAAACTGTTCAGTGGCATCATTTATGTTGTGAAAGGTTGAAATGCTTATTCATGGTAAATATTTAATGTATACCTTATGACATCTTAGATAAGCCTGGAGGAGCTATGGTAAACTGTGTGGCATTATACATACGAATAGTCTGTTTCTCATTTCTAATGCTGCCATTTCGTGTGTTGTTTCTTTTTTTTTTTAAAGAAAACACCTCTGTCAAAGAGGTTTGTGTAAATTGCGTACAATAAATAATGTACTTATTGAATTAATTTAATTGCCTACTGTATTTGCTATTCTATTCCTTTCAGAATTTTAAAATGTTATCCTGTAATTTGTTCATGAACTTTGGTTTAGTTGCTTTCCTATTCATGCTACTGTTGCTGTCATATTCAGTGATAAATTTAAACAAGTTTATCCAAATGTAAGTTGAAAATATTGCCATAAAGAGCATGCCCCTTTCAGCACAAGACATACATACATATGCTGTCTTCACAGTTATCCCACTGTAGCTCTTGTATTTCACATATTTGTAGTACAGTGCCTCTTAGCTACTCCATTATTTTCCAGGAACTACCTGATGTGCTCTGCAATTCCCCACGAGCATCATTTTGGGCTTCGGCTAACAGAACAGAGGCAGGTTCGTCTTCCATGCAGGAGGCAGCCCTGCCAGGGGATACTCGGTCTTCCCAGTTGCAGCATCTCTCTCCCCCACCCTCTGTCTCTCCCTCTCCCTCTCCCTCTCCTCTCTCTGCCTTGCTCTCCTCCACTCCCTCCCCCTGCACTCTTCCTCCCTCTCCCCTCCTCCTTTCTCTCATCCCTCCCCCTCCCTCTCTCTCATATCATACCACTGTGCACCTGTAAGGAGGCCCAATGCCCCCAAGTGCAAATTCAGGACCCTCACATCAGGTATTCTTACCAGATGTTATTTAACTTCATTTGAGAACCTCCAATGGTAAAAGGTTTCAAACCCTCCTGGATAATCTATTCCAATATGTAACTGTTGTTTTTTTTTTTTTCTGTAAAATGTAAAATGTTGAGATTTTGACACAGAGTTTTTTTGGGGATGTGTCTAAAATGTAAGTAAAGGAAGGCATTATATGAAATCTGGCAATCTAAATTTAATTAAATTTTCCATCTGCAACAGATGCAGAAAATATTTTTTTTTTCCTTTTGTTGCAGGATATTTTAGGACTCTTGTCACTTGTTTTCCCAGTTACTTTTTTCTTCTGACCAAACAAGCTCACTTCTAACAGTATCTTAGTTATCCTTCAATCACCATTATATTCTAAATTTCTACTTTATTAATGGTACTCAAACTCTGTATTATACATAGTACTGATGATATATTTTTGTTTTAAACAATAATTTTAAACTTAGAATTTTATTAACAAAATGTAGTGTCTTGGATGATATTTATACATATGTGATAAGAGATCTCATATGTTCTCTGAATATTCACATATTTAGGTAATGCCATCTTCTAACCAATGAAGTATTTACATACTTCTAGGATGCTGCAGATTTTCTGATGAGATGACAAGTGACAGAAGTATCCCTTTCCCTCAACAAACCATAAAAGGGAGTCAAGACTGACCAGCACAGACACAGAAGGATCTATTGACATATGGAAGTAATAGAACTTCAGAAAACAAAAAAAAACTTTCTAGAAAAGTACAAAAAAAAAAGATTTAAAGTGAAAAAATTTAAACTATGATAAAATACTTATGTTTTCAAGGATGTGGATGTTCCACTGATGCATTCATCTGGGGATGAAAGAGAATAGATTTTAGGCTTTTAAACTTTTTTCCCTTGGCATTGCTAATGGGCATTTTCTAAAGCCTTTTGAAAGATGACGCTCTCCTAAGTAAAACGAGCAAATATTGAAGATGCAAGGACTTTTCATAGCTAAATTATTAAATTAACTAATATAATTTGGTAATCATCTAGCCATTTTTAACTCTGTAAAATTGAAGGAAGTTAGCACTGCAGTTCTAGAAAAGCCACAGAAAATAAAGAATCTTTGAGCTTCATTTTTTAAAACATAGTTTATTAACAGCAACAGGCTTTAAAATCAGCTTTTCTTCATTCATTCTTGAGATCCAGTAAAAATAATCTATGAGGAAATAATACATTTCATGTTTGTTTATTTTTTTAAAACAAAACAAAACAAAACAAAACAGAGCTCATTAAAGACTACTAAAGGAAAAAGTACAGGATTGTGGCCTAATGTCTATTCCCAAAATTTTGTTTATAAACAAGGTTTGAATGTCTTCATGAAACTCTGAAGCAATAAATATTATACATCTCTTATTCAAGTGAAAATACAGCTACTTGAACTGGTGAATCCCAATCTCACCAATGAGGTTACGTAGGTACCAGTAACTGATACAGCATAAAAATTTGTAACAAATATTAGGAACTCTAAAATACAAATCTGATGCTCTAGTTTTCACATTCAGAGGTATTCTAGCGTATGTCAATTTATCGAGCACTCCAGATCTCTGTGTTAGGGTCCATCCCCTCCAGCATTTCCCACTCAGTTTGTCAATATTACGTAATACTCAGTAGTAATCACACAATTTCTTCAGTCCACTGATAGATTTTTAATAATGTACTGCAAGTAGATAGTTTAAAGACCCACCACCACAACCATGACTATTTGACAACATCACTTTTGCTATTCTACCTCCCTGGAACAGCTAAGAAAATCTGAAAGGCAATAGTTGAGGTCTACAGGAATACTGCAGAACAATTTCTCTTCCACAGCAGCAACAGACAGAGGTTCTTGCCCTAGAGTACAGGAGTCTCAGCAAAGGAGGGCCCCTAGCTGAGAAAAAGGGATCTAACCCATTGTCTGAGACCTGCACTGCAGCTGAATTTTCTCTGCTGTCTTGCAGGATGCTCCAAGAACACTCCTGCCACAGAGAGGAACTTCAAAGATGGAAAGAGACAGACAGGTGCTGTTAGTGGAAATATTTAACTATTAGACACATAGGTAATGAAATCTGTGATATCCGAGAGGACATAGATTAAGTTGTCTTCTAGGTCTAAAGATAACACAGGTCTCCTAGGAAGTCCAGAGAACTGGGATGTGCAGGAGAGGACTCAGTAAGCATAGTTCATGTTGCTATCAGTGATGTAGAACAATGCAAGAAGGATGCTCCAGGAATTGACTCATGCCTTTAGGGGCAGAGACTGAAGTCCAGGATCATCATGGAAAACTGTCAGGTTCATCTATAAAACCTGAGATGTGTGCAAAGATTTACAATCTCACTATGTGGATGACTGTATGGTGTAGAGAGGAAGAATTTTGGCAAAGCAGGAACTAGGGAATCTTTCTACATGAGACAAAACTGAACAGAACTGTCATGATACACTTAAGCAATGGAGCCAGGCTGCTAGCATGAAAACTAAAAAGGTCACAGAAAAGTATTTAAACTAGGCGTGGGAAGAAAGCTGACAGATACAGAAAAGTACCCTGTTCAGTCTGATGCAGGTCATGGGAGAAACAGCTATCATTTATTGTGCCTCTGAAAAGGCCAAGAGGGAAATAAACAGCACAGTAACAGTAAATATCAGAAAGACAACTCAAACCACTTTAAAAAACCAACATCAGCAAGAAACTCTACAAGAAGGTCAAAAAACTGGCCACAATGATGAAAGATGAGCTTTAATGTATAGAAATGTAACATGATACACTAGGGAAAAATTAACCTAAATTCTCCCTATGCATACTGGCAGTTACAAATAAGGAAAACTGAATTTTTAGTTATTGCTGGCAGTTCTAGATGACAGGAATAACAGTAATTACAAAATTAAACAAAATGTTGGGCACATTGGAAGAGATATTAAGAACAGGACAGATGATGGCATTGTGCCACTCATTAAAACTTAACGTGTCCACATCTTGAGTACTGAGAGAAGTTCTGGTCTTAAAGCATAAGAACACAGACCTTAAGGTCCAAGAAGAGTTAATTAAGGTACAGAAATGAGCAAGTAAATTGATTGATTGGTGCAGGTACTTTATGAGGAGAGAGTAGAGAACCTGACATTCTTCAATCTGTTGACTGAAGACTGCAGGAAGACATGCTCAAGGTTTACAGAATCAGGAAGGTAATGGATTTTGCTGCAGGAAAAGTAGCCTTGCTACATCATGTTATATTTGACATTTTATTTGTACTATTATTCAGTATTTCTGTCAAAGACAAAGGTGTTAAGTGAAATCTCAAAGTCAGTAGAAAACAGCAAGCTCTTCCAAGTAATAAAATGCAAGATAAGATAAACACAGAACTATTATTCACCAAATCAAACAACACTAGAATTGAGGACAACGGATGAAACTCAAAAGAGAGGCTGGCTTAAAACAGATAGAAAGCACTTCCTTAAAATGCAGGTAGTGAACTTTTGTAACTTGTTACCAGAGGATAGTACCAGCAGGTTCAGTAAAGGATTAGATAAATTCATGGACAACAGATTGATAAATGGATACTGAAAAGGAACTAGGTAAGATGCCACTCCCTTATGACCTTAATGTAATGGTTGTGGATGCTGGGAAATTATTAGAGGTGTAGCCTGCAGAAAGTGCCCAGGCTTAATGTATTCTCCCTAAACAGCATCTCCCCGCTGCCTCCCATTGTCAGAGGCAGGATACTGGGCTAGATGGACAATTACTCTAACCCAGAAGGCTTTTAGCATATCCTGATTTCTTAAGACTTCAACTGTATCTAGTAGAAGTTACGTGAATTTTCTATTTTCCATCTTCTCAGTCAAGACTGAATTATTAATATCTTTATTCAAGTAAAATAGAATAAAATAAGTCTAATAAAATATAGGCTTAGGTCTGAAACAAAAGTTCAGTTCTAAGAGAAGATGGCAACTTGTGCCAAAGGCAAGAGTTGCATAGATTTTGAATTGCATACACTCAGGAATCCAAAATACTGTGACATTTTACAGTAATGTAAATAATACTACCACGCTACAACAGTAACGAACACACACACACAGATAAACAGACAACAATTGAAGGTTTATATGTCACGTCCGGGGGAAAAAAAAGGACAGAATGCTACAAACAGAGGACAATCTGTAGACGTCATTTCATCTAACCATTTCCCTTGGGCAGCTACTACTCATGAAATGATAAACCAGGAACATAGTTTTCCAGAAGTAGCATCTGGTACAGGAGTAGTTGAGAATAAAAATGCAGCACAAAATTACAATAAACACAGCAGGGTTATAATACATCACTTAAACACAACAAAGAGGCATGAATTTTGTTGAATTAGCTCATTTTGTTCACTTGTATTTAAGTCTTCACTCTGTCAATAATAAACATCTTCTCTGTCAATAATAAACATCTTCTCAGTCAAGACTGAATTATTAATATCTTTATTCAAGTAAAATAGAATAAAATAAGTCTGTCAATAATAAACTCAAAAGACAGCAACCAGTTTAGTCAGAAAGAAACTAACTTGTCTGGAGCTGAAAGGCTGGATGGGAATGGATATTAAATTGGAGAAAAATAAATAAATTGTACTCCCTCCTTCTATCCACTTTTTTTTTCCTGTTTACATGAATTAGTACAATAAAATCCTATTATTAAGGATTGGATTTTCAAAATCATGTTTCCTTAAAGTAGTTCCCCTTTGATACTAGGGACAACAAAAAGCATAACTTGAAGCAGCATTTTCATGTGGTAAAGTCTTAGGATTCTTCTCATTCTGCAGTCCAGAAAATGGCTTAATGACAGACGTGAAGAAATACTGCAAATTGAATATGTCAGCTTATGATTGTATTATAAAGAATATACACTAGCTTATGGTGATTTCAAGTTCCGTAGTTCTTCATCAAGGTAAAAGACAGCAGCTTTAAAAATAGTCAGTAGTTCTTAAAGAAGCTACAAAAGGACTGTTTTACTTCAAAATTGAAGATCTGCTTTCTTTCTTTTACCTCACTGGTTTTCACAGGCAGCTGTATCAGATCGGGAGCTAGCTACTTATTCAGGTATCAGTGTAGCTGTCCTGATTGACTTAAGATGAGTATCTCAGCGTTACCATTAACTACCTTGCTGTAGTTCTCTATTTAATTCAACTACGCAAACAAACTGAACTTCTGCAGTGCTGTATGTTAGAAGCATTATGAAGGTAACGTGAATGGAAATAACCTTGGAGTCCCCTCTCTGTCATAGTATTAATCTTTGTAGTCTGTGCCTTCCCTCCTTCCTTTGACTGCTTGCAGTTCACTCCTTTTCCTTCAATAGATTTCATACCTCCACTTCCCCAAATGTCTGATTTTGTTTTATGTGGTCTACCTGAGGAAGGTAACTTTTTAGAATAAATGTTTTATGTGAGGATTTATTTTCAAGGAACTGAACTGAAAAATGACAAGTGTTATCCATTGAAAACAATTCCATTAAGGATACAAAGCAAATGTAGTTCCTAAATAAAGAGAACATTTTCAGATTGAAGACTTTAAAAATGAGTGAATTTTCAATTCCATATAATGATTTTTTTAAGCTTCTTTAAAAAAAAAAATTCCCATTTACTGTATCATTACTGTGGTGTCAAATAAATTATTAATACCTCGCCACTCATTCCAGTGTTGTTTTCAGTAATTTAATACAATTCCATCAAGCTTTTCACTTTAAATGCAAATATTATCAATTTAATATTAGGAGATTGTCTACTCTTTCTGAATATAAAAATTACAGCATATACCCACTATAAGAATAACTAAAAATTCCAGAATGAGGACATGTTTTCTGCTCAACTATTCTATGTCCCACCTTCCTTTTTCGGCACATGAGACTCCACACAGGTACAGCCTGAGATAAGGAAGGTATAAAAGTATGAAAGCAAGCCCTATACGTGGCAATAGAAAAGGATCTTAAATGCTATTAATATTGGAACCTAAACATTCAAAATGGTCATATAAATTGAAAACAGGATCAATATATCAAAGATAATCACAATTTCTCAGGTTTTAGCATGGAAATATACCAGAGTTTTCACAATAATAAGCAACAGTGTTCATGAAGTGCTTGAACAAATACAGATTCCTGTAATAAATGCAACCAAAGCCTGGTGCAAAGGAAAAGGACATGGTTCAGATTAAAAAAAAAAAAATTAAAATGAGGAGTTATAAATGGAAAAACCTCAAAATGGCATAATTCTTCATCCTGGTAAATCAATTTAAACAGCAAATAAATATTAGTAAACCAACTTTTACAGAAATTAATTTCAAAATGGAGTTTAACATTTTCTTTCTGAAGGTATCAGAATAAAATGTTTTATAATATCAAAACCAAAATATTACACTGCAGAAAATTTTCATTAATTTATGGCCAAAATAAGCATTGCTGATTCCATTTTTTTTTCTAAACAGAAAATGCAGTTAAACAATAAGATCTAGCCATACCTATGACATTCTTCATGTAGGAAGTATAGGTTCAAACATCCCAAGCAATTGAAAATATCAAACTCCATCTCCTACATATTTGCCTATTAGATAAAACAGATGATGAAATCAGCATCTTTCTACTGGCAGGTTTATAAATCTACTCTTTAATTTCTCAACTCTTTTATGAATGTGACAAAATTATGTCCTTTTACCAGCTTTGAAGAAATGATTTTTTTTCCCCCTCGGCTTGGTCTTCATTGAAGGATGTTATTGAAAAAAAAAAAACAGTTTGATATTAATTTTTCCACTTTTTTCCTATCTCATCTGGCAACCAAACAAAATAAACAAATAATTCTCTTAACCCCAAACTATCAACATGAAAAGGATTTATCTTTTTCAAGATCAGCTGCACTGTCTTGTGGTTTCATTGATGCCTACGCTCTCTGCTGATGTAATTCTGAGGAGTTAAACAGAGGTGCATTCTATTTAAGAGAAAAAAAGTTTTTAATTCCTTCCTTTAGAATAAATTGCAAGTGATGTTTTTCAAAAGTAAGCAAAAATGTAGCTAAATCAAAGACAGAATCAATAATATTTGGTTGCTATTGACAGAGCAGTCAGGCTAGCAGGTATAACAGCACAGAATTGTAAGTCAGCTTCTTTTCTACATTATTTTCTGCATCACTTAAGAGTTAAACCATAATAATTTTACTTGGAATTATTCAAGATATCCACTAATTTCAATGGAAGGATAGTTTAAGCATCTGTATATCAATATGCAACTTATTTTTCTTGATATTAATGTTATTTTCTCTACAGTGAGGCTGGGATCCATAAAACCTCAAGAGAACTCAAAATGCAAGTATTCTATGCCTAAAGGAAAATTTTACCTCAAAAGTTATTTATTAAAATTAATATTATCTTTCCATCATAGCTTTACTCTCTCTCTCTCTGAGTCTACATATATACTTGCATATATTTCAGAATATATTCCAGAATATACACTTTATCATCTATTGAGGAATAAAGCGTAAACTTTATTTAGAGCCACATAAGTACATTTGCCACTAATATAGCAAGAAAAAAAGGTAGAAAATCTTTAGTTAAGGGGAGAATAATCTAAACCATGCAGGCATTCATTCATCTAATTACTGGGGAGGCAGCAGTGCATGCTAACTCATCTATGGAAACCTGAACTGATGTTCTGAACCACTACAGTCTAGCAACCAGATGGCAACCACAGAAATACTAAAAAGATAGTACTTTAAAAGGAAGTAATTTTGCCCCCATATCAGTAAGCATTAACTTTTTTTTCCTTTTGGTGGAGTCGAAGAACAAAAAAAACCCTAAAATTCTCTTCCCCCAAAAAAGCAGTGACATTTTCTTCTCAACTCTAATTTCACTTCAAATGGTATTTTACAAGGGAGTTGTAAGTACTAAATTGTCAGCAACATCTACGTAAGTAATAATATAAGCTTTCTATTTTTTTCCATGCATTTCTACAGAGCATCTGAAGATAACTTCATTTTTGATATACAAGCACCACATTCTAAGCAAGAAAACAACCCCCTGCCTTTGAATGGTTTACAGATTGTGACCATGAAAGGGTCATACAGGAGAGCATCTGCAGATCTGAGGATTTTCCAAGCTGTAATACTGCAACAATGTCAATAGCAAAGAGCCATAGAGGCACTGATCCAATCACTGAATGCACCTCCTGTACTCAAATTCATCTATATACACAAACATCTGAATCTGCTACACTAAACAAGAAAATTGAAAAAAAAAATAAATAAAAAGGAGGAGAAAGAGCAGTTCTCTGGAAAACACCTGTATGCAAATATCAAATATTTTGTATTTGATATTTGCATGCGATTTCAAAAGTGAGGTGATTTCATGGCTGAGAGAAAAGATTGGATTTGACTATGATTTGTACTGGTACAATAGTTACTATTTAACACATAAGCTACAGTTTTGTCAATATGACATCCCTCTCTTCCCTCCACCCTGTATGCACATCCCAAAATAATGAGGTTTCTTCATCAACATGCAATGATAGCAGGCAAAATGACTGAGGATCAAAGTGCTCCACGGCAGAGGGGAAGATTTTCATCATGTTACAATTATCAATACCAAATGTATCCTCTGTTATCTATTTTGTTTGGCAAAAGTTCAAACACAACAACATTCACATCTTTACATTAGCGAGATAAGAATTAACAAAGTGGGAAGCTAAAGACACATGTATCTCCACATTAAACTACAAGCACCTCCCAAAAATCCAAGTTGTTACTGTTTTTCATTGGTTTCATTAGATTTATACGACTACCAGAAATTCACCAGTCTCATTGAGAAGAAGAGTCCTATAGTGAAACACCTACTATTAACATAAAGTATTATTGATAAAGACAATACCTGAGACAAAGATTTACTGGAACGTATGTACCATGAATAATTAAGAGCAAATACTGTAAAATCAGAATAGTTAGTCTCTGCTTATAATACACTAGCATGAGTCCATTGCTTTTATTAGCAGTGTGTGGGTTTTTTTCCTATTTGTCCATGCGAAAAGGAAACCAAGTCAACTATTTTAAGTGCAAGAATAATAAAATCATTTTTAGTTGACACAAAAAAACCCCAAAATTCATAGTAATTGAGAATGATGATGTGCAAATACTTTTTCTAAGAAATCACTAATCAATGCGCTTTTAGAATGTTAGTCAAAAAATCTCTACCTGGTTAAGATATAATTTAAGTAATCTACTGTATCATTCAACCATACCAAAACATTTAATGAACTTCTGAGATGTGAAAAAGTATGTAAGTGTTCATCAACAAAGAGACATTATAGAAAAATGAATGTCATATCTAACTTAGATCAATTCTGGAGATATAACATTCGAAATATAAATAACAGAAAAGGGGACAATTGATGTAACTTGCTCAATAAAAAATATACTGGAATTGTCAACAATAATGCATAAGATAAGTGTCTGCATTCAAATGATGAATAATGAAATACCATGAACTGTTCAAAGTGGAACTGGAAGTTGAAAGATATCATGGGTCAACCTATGTCACACAACTGTTACAACAGTGTTCACTCACACAGCAGGGAATGAAAAAGAGTGTCTGTATTTTGGCTATGTATTAAATGTACTTCCAGTCATCAGAGAATAAGAGTAAGTCAGAAAATAAGATGCCAGAACATCTGATATGACTCACAGCTCATTTCATGCCCCTAAGTGAGGAAATCCAGAAATGAGGACAACAAAATTTCTGGTTCTGGTGATTTTTTTTTTCTTCTGTACCAGATATGACAGGCATGATTTTTGTAAGGATACACAGTTTAAAAAAAAAAAAAGAAAAAGAAAAAAGAATATACATTTCAAAGAAAGGTATTGGTTATGTAAATACAGTCGTAGGGAATGTGTCTGTAGCCTCACAGTCCAACAAATTATAGCAATTATAATGAAATACTTCAATTCTACTTCAGCTAAGATCTTCATTCATTATTTCATTTTGTCTTGCCCAGACTAATGCAGTAATTTCTTTCATGGATTCTTAAAATCCCCCCCCTTTTTTTTTTTTTTTAAATACAGACACCTGAAATATACACAGTTCACATGTGTTCCCAAGATAATTCTTCTTCCTCAACATTGCATTCGAAATAGTTTTTATTCTTGAAATCCTGAAAATAATAGCTTCCTAACCTTCTTGAAAAGTACATTCATAGTTTTTTGTACCTTCCTATTTGCCCAGATCCCATTTTATTCTTTAATATCATCATCCTGTTACTTGTAATATTCAATGTTCCATCCTTTTGAAATAGCTTTTCCTTACATCTTCTTAATTTTATAAACCAATGGCTAGTGTTTCATCTCCTATTTGTAATGAAGAAGGCAGAAAATTCTAAGTCTAATGTACAAGAAAATATTCTTCTCCTTTTCCTGGAAAGACATCAGGACTGGATATATGTATGAAGTGCAGAAGTCCATGTGTTACGTGTCAGACTGAAACAATTGAAATAATCTGGCTGCATTATCTTAATCCATTTCATGTACTTTAGGGCATTAGCTAACGTAGACAGAGTCTAGTATTAAAACTAAGCAACCATACAACAGTTTACAAGATCAGTGCTTTATGTTGGAATTGCAGAAATTAATACACACAAATAACAGCATAAGAGAGAAAACTTCTAGATCTACCAGTTCAAATAGGTTTGGATTATGAAAATAATGAACTATGTTTGTGTATTAGTAATAATGAGAGCTATTGTTAAATGTATTTGTTGATTTATTCTATCTATTGAGCATAACTGTAAACATACAATCTCATTTGAGAGAGTAGCTCCAGAAGAGATTTCATAGTGGATATTATAATCACATTATATTGGATTGCACAAAATCACTGGAGATATAAACAGGAAAGTTAACGAAACTGAGATCCAAGGTATTACAATATACCAGTGATTCAAGGATTTATTCTCAATACATAGTGCAAATTTACTTTTATAAGCCAAAATATTTTTTTAAAAGTTTAAAGATCTTAGAATAAAGGCTCTTAAATCTCTATATGAGATTGCCCTATGTGCTTTCATAAGTGCAGCATTCTTTTTGACACTGAAAAAAAGAGTAATTTTCTCAAATGCCTAAATGTAACTCCAGCTGAGATACACACAGGTAACTGTTGTTTCCATTTAACTGCAGACAAAAAAAAAAGTATGCTTTAACATGGTAGAAAGACTTTCAAAATCAAGATACTGCAGAAAGAACAGTTTCTATTTCGGCACGAGCACCATTCAGCTTGTTTTGCTGGTGCTCAATGGCAATTGGGCCTCATCTTTCCAGCAATATGAAGACCGGGAAAGTAGTGTGTAATTTGATTCAAAAGTTCATCATGTACTGATGAAGAGTACATGATATAGACTTGTAGACATAAGTTTATAGACTTATATAATATTACATGGAAACAATTAGTTTTTCCACATACATCCACTTTTGATCTATCTGTTCTATTATTACAGAAGACACTAGGAAAAGCAAGTTAAATAATGGTTTAGAATTAGATGTTATTTAAGAAAAATAAAAAGCGGTATAACCTAGTGTCCTTCCTGTTTTTTTTTTTTTCTCTTTGACAGTGGCAGGAGAGATCCTTTAAGCATCTTAGACTTCCAGAAAGTTCATATTGGGTAGAGTTGTCAGGTGCTTAGATTTATCTCCAAGATTTCCAGAGCTGACCTACTGCAGTTTCTCAGTCATGCCATAAAGGCATCCAAGATTAGCATTTTGTAGATCTGCTCTATAGTATGGCTTTGGAACTCAAAATTACTAAAGTCTGTAAAAAACTAACACTGGGACTCACCATTTCCTCCTTCTTGGTCAAATAAGTGACAACAATTACTGTACTGCTGTAATTCCCTTATACAGCTTTAGCACAATGGCTTAAGATTTATATTTAAACCTGTTTAATGCGGCTGGAGCCCACTCAAGAAATCTAGTGACAAGCTTTTTAAAAGTACTTTTGGATACGAGTAAATGTTGGTTCTTCAGAGGCTCAGAACTCTGTCAAATCTCCATGTAATCTTACTATGAAAACAAAACCTGTTTTTTTAAGCTCCAGAAATATCTTCCTCCCAATTGCCACACTCTCACTTCAAACCAGAAATGGTTACAAAATGTGAAAAGTAATACTAAAAAAATAATTTTCTTCACTGGTCACATTCTTACAACTGCTTTTCCTGAACTAACATAATCACAAGACATAACAACAGTTACATAACAGATCATTTTAGCTTAAATAATAAAATCTAGCAAAGCCTATATAGCTTAAAATGGAAACTGTTACTCAGCTTTAACTATAGCTGTTGCTATCAGCTCTACACAGAGTATATTAAAAAACTCAAACTTCTGAAAGGTAATATTTGCTTCATGTTAGCAGAATTTGTGCTCTACATAATTAATTCAGAGAGTAATTAGCAGTCTAACCTACCACCTGCCAATTGCAATTTCTAACTTTTAACATGTTACTTCGTATGTTGTGTTCTCAGCACTACACCCACATTTCCAATGAGCAGAATATCAAAATAAGATTATTACATACTACTTCATAAACAGTTAGTGAATCATGGAACATAACCTATCAATATATATGGAGATGAACTGTCTAAACTGACAAGTATTAGAACTAATTAAAAAAAAAAATATGAGTTCGGTTGGAATTTTTTGTTAGAAATTGTTTTTCACAGAGAAATGCAGTTTTCTCATATACAAGAGGGCTTGTGTGTTTTTTATTGAGGTGGGGAGGGAGGCAAGCGGTTTCTATCCTCCTCACTTTTCCCCCAGATAATGATCCTTAACTTACACGAAACTATTTAAAAAACATTGTGACTAGCAATCTGAACTGTGATCCTTTTCAAATCAGAGGCTTGATGTTGAATCAGAGGTGCATTATTTCATTATTTCCTTATTGAAACTTTATACCTTCTGAACACATTATTGACAAATTCAACTTGATTCAGAAAAACAATAAAAATGTCATTTTTTCATCATTACTTGTAAGAGAGTCATTAAAAGTCTCCTCAGCCCTAGTAAGTTATTTTTGGTGAAAACTATAAGGATAATAAGAAATGTATCATAATGACCTATTAAATATGTTAACATGTGATATCTAGAGGTTGGAAAAAATTATATTTTAAAAATTCCTTTCTACTTCAAATAGACTTGATTTTTTTTTCTGTTGGTCTTTCTAGCAGGAAAAAGAAGACACCCTGAGACAAAGAAAACAAACTCTCACATAAAGACAATAAAGGTACAGATAGACCCTATGCTGCTGTCTTAATAATTTCTCATTCAGTGCTGAAAGGTTAGACTTCAGAAACTTAATATAAATTTCTAAGTCACTGAAGTAGTCCATAACTGGGCAATGAAAAAGTAGCAATGCCATCATATTATATTCTGAATTGCACTATGGACTACCATGGTCCACCAAGCCATTCTCTCAGAATAGTAACACAATTATAAATATATTGCTGTGCTTGCAAAATTAAATCTGTATGAAACTGATTTGTAGTGGAAGGTCAGAAGCGCTTCCTATGAAACCAGACAACATGATAATGTTGCACAGGCATCACGATGATTGCCACCCTTTTTTTGCCATGAATATAGGAGATCCTTTTAGCCATGAGTATGAGGACTGGTGATCCTCAGACAGACTTCTCTGCCATTTGACATATGGATGTTTCAGTGCCCATGTTATAAGAAAATGGCCAGCATAAGGAAATGCTAACAGAATCATAGAATCATGTAGGTTGGGAAAGACCTTTAAGATCATCGAACATGTCTTTCTCTTTCCACTTTGACTAGTCAAAAAGAGCAATGCCACCAAAGCCTTTTTCCGTTCTTCTGTTCGCTATGTACCGGGTAGGATCTGCAATCAGAGCATGTCCGCAGCAGCCCACAGCTGCAGGGAACACCAGTTCAAAGTCTGGCTGCTCCCTTCATGAGTCCCAGCAATGCCCAAGATGGCATAGCTGCCCTCAGCCCTTGCTTGCTCCTGAGGACAGGAAGCATGTACACAGGCAGTGGACACTGGTGGGTTAGAACACTCTAGAGTGTCCTTCTGTACAACTAAATTGGGCAAGCCCTGAAGAAGGTCCCAGAGATAAAGTGAATTGAGCTAACTATGGCACTACAGAGGCAGGCGCTATAATATCCTCTTGATCCACAGGCAGCTTGCAGCACAGTCAAGATAATGGGCTGGCTTTTAAAAGTACTACAAAACCTGCAAGTACCAAAAAAACTTCTGTCTGGATATTGTCCCAAGTCCTAACTCCTGTAATAAAAAAATTATTTTCCTCTTTATGTTTGTGCCAATGAGTACTTCAATTCAGATGTTCTACAGGAAGGAGTTATGTATTACATAACAAATGGTGCAAAATTCTTTACTATAGACAAAAATAGATAATAATGCAGTGAAAAGGTGAGGTAGATAAAAAAATCCTAACACCTAACATGACTTTAAAAGCACTGCTCTTTTTTTACCTGTTACTTCTTATACTCTTCCTGTGTGGCACAGCCCTAGTAAAAATTAATTTTTCACTAATAATTTAGGATCTTTTAAGTAAAATAGCTGACTTGAGATAAAATATAAAGGACATTTGGTTTTGATTTGTTATTCTGCTTCTGCCTGGGAGTATGTGTCAGCAGTACATGAATCATTTTAATTTCAAGGCCTTGAAATTCACCCTGAGGACTCCTGTCAGAAAGAAAGGATCTTCAGAGTCAAAAGAAGAAAATATTAAAAACATAGCAGCATTGTGGACGTCATCTGGGAACAGCTGTTAGTTGTATTATTAATTGAAAAGGAATCAAGAAGAAAAAAATCTTATTATATTTTGACAAGTAGTCTAATACGATGTTCAATTAATGCAGAAGATAGCCCACAACTAAGGTTTGTGGAGGTTAGAGTGCTCCTAAAGTCTTGCCAGGAAGTCTCTATTCAAAGTAGGACAAAATTTGTAATGTCAGATTAAACCACATTCAAATGAAATATATCTGTGAGTCTTTCACCTCTTTATGGTTAGTTGATAAAAACAAATGCAGTAAAATCCATTTATTTCAGTGTTTGTTTCAACAGAAGATAGGTGGTAATAGTTATCCAACATATAAGCCAAAAAATACTATCCCTGCAGGTCACTCATATGAGAAAAAAAAAACTTAATTGCTCCTTGTATCTTTAAAGAGCAACACATCCTGAGAGAACCACATGGATGACAAATATTTATCACCTTCTCTTTAAGCCACACCAAAAAGAGACAGTCTAATCTGTATTTAAATTTACATTTTTTAAAGATTTCCTTTTGCATCTGCTCTTCTCTGAAAAGAAGCAACTCCAGAAACTGATGTTTCAAATGTTTTTTAAATTATCAGATGTTGATTTTATGTACATTTGCTCAATTTGTTTCAGCAGTTCAGATTTTTAAAAAATCTATTTGCAAGATCTTTATCAAGAAATATTACCAGGGAAGCAAAAGGTTCTGCCTGAAGTGAATTTGAAAGACAGAATTTACAGGAATGATGAATATCCAGAAGTTATGTCAAGAAATAGTATTTTAAAAAGAATTACACAAGACAAATTCAATCATACTACACATGTATTTCATACAACATTATACTTGCTGTTAGTTTCCTGACTTACTAGGATATGGTGTCTCAAAATAAAGTAAACAAATATAAATATTGAATATGAAATGAATGTTTTCTGTACTTTAATGTATAATTATGTTAAAATCATAAAAAATAGAGTAGTATAACAGTAGTCTACCATGTTCAGAAAAAAAAATGTATTTTTATAATTTTTTTAACTTTTTTCATCTTTTGTGACAGTTTACAGATTAGAGTTTTACATTAGCAATTTATATATCGATAATTGATCATTCTTCATGGCAGCAATTTACATTAAATAATTTTACAGATACACCTTATAGCATTTTCTAATGCACTGTATTATTTTTATTACCTTAGCATACCTTGCAACTGTTGTTTTACCAAAGCATTCTGAAACTTGCAGAATATGCCACACTATACAAATTTCAGGTTAGAAGTAAAACGTTTAGAGTAATTAAAAAAAAAAATAGAGTACTTTAAGTCCATTTTTTCAAAATCAGAAGATGCAATTGTTGACATATATTGTCAATATCATTGAGAATCCCTTGGCCGTAATATTCCATCTGAACCAAATCTAATCTATTTAATAAAAGAGAGGCTTATAAAAATATCCAGAAGGGTCATTACATGTGAGTACAAAGTTCTGTAAAAAACCAACAGGATAAATTTTATTTGCTTTTCCTAATTTAAAGCAGAGATTTTTTTTTCTTTTCTTCTAAAGTATAAAGTAAGCTAGATAATTACCATGAAGACGTCCACTTCTGAAAATGGAGGCTTCCTCTCTACAGCACAGAAGAGTATTGTATTTCAGTAGATGCAAAGGATTACACAAGTAAACATACTCGTATGTTCTTCCAGTGATTCAGTTACTTTTACAGAACATTATGGCTCACATGATTAATCCATTTCACTATTATATTAACTTTTTATCAGAACTGATTACAAATAGATTAAAGACAAGACTTGGGAAACACATTCAAGTGAAAGGATCTGCATTCTGTTACCAGTCCTTGCCATTTCATGCTGAAGACAAAAACCTAAAGAAAATCTCATCATAAAGAGAGATTTCTCAGGAAGAAATAGCCTTAGCTGTTGAGTCTCTCATTTTATTTTCACCTTCAATTCAAGTAAAGTGAAGCCTAAGTCACATGGTGGTTAGATATATAGGGAATTGTTGCATTTTCTGCCTGAATACTTTTAGATGCAATCTATTGATCTGAAATGTATTTCTTGAAAGAACAATTTGGGAGACAGTGAAAACTTGTTTTATCTACCCTGTTCCCTTAGGACTGCTCCCATGATGGCAATATCTGCTTCTGGGACTCCAAGTGCTGTACTAAATTCTGGGAAGGCTTCTGCTCTTACAGCTTTCCCAGTGTTACAGATGGAATAGAATTTTTGTTGCAAACATCGTAAGTATACTCTCAAAATGCTATATAAGAGAAATACTGAAAATTTTATGGACCAGCTAATTCCTGGAAGGAACAGCATCTTTGGAATATTTTAATATTGTACTCAGGACCACAAATATTATTTAAAAAAAAAAAAATCAGGCTTTAATCTTGAACTATGTACCAAGAGGAAAAAAAAAAAGAAAAAGAAAAAACTTCCTTGGGGACCTAAATTAAAGACTGCAGACTGGGCTGCACTGCTCTGCAATGGGTAGTGAACAGAGCTCCACTTCTCACTCTTCTAGTATGACAATTTTCAATGACAGAGCCTTTATATAATGTTTAAAATATTGCATAAGGTATGTATTGGCTGAGAATTTGAAAACCTTTTTTTGCCTGAAGGATAGGTTTTGCTCACGGGTTTAAAAGTTGAAGAAA
Source organism: Chlamydotis macqueenii (assembly GCF_036417535.1). Lineage (NCBI taxonomy): Eukaryota > Metazoa > Chordata > Aves > Otidiformes > Otididae > Chlamydotis > Chlamydotis macqueenii. The sequence continues at coordinate 82,266,094 of NC_141557.1, read as the reverse complement.
AGTATCCATCTTACAGACCTTTGTTGACAACAACACTCACAAAAGCATCAGGGCACCACAGGGGCTGGCAGCATCTTGGGGCCAGTGACGGGGGCTCCCTGGGTGGGTCATGGCAGGGCTTGGCAGCCAGGGCCAGTCCCACTCCTGGCCAGGAGCAGGGCAGTCAGGGGGGCACCGGGGCAGCCCCAGCCCCAGGCACTGGGTGCCTCCTTGGGGATGGAGACCTGGCTTAGCAGGGCCCATGGCCAGGCAGGGCATGGCTGTGGGGAGCTGCAGACCACCTCTGCTGCTGCATCACTGAGACAGGGGCTGATGGTCCCAGGGGGCTGACATGGGGTCCTGAGCTATGGAGTCTGGGGACTATGGCCCTGTTAGTGGACCCCAGACCCTAACAAGCAGAATGGCAAGACTATATGGAAATCTAGAAAGAGTAAATAAAGACAGAGCCTTAGATTTGATCACATATCTGTGTGCTTTTGTTATGTAAACATTCCAATTCCAGATATGGTGGAGGACAAACACTAATTAACATGACCCTCAGAAAAAAAAAAAGACCTAACACCTACTATCATTCACTAATAAAGTCATAGAATACACATGTATACAAAGATAAGTAAAAAGAAAGTAGTACTGAACAGTATCCTCTCCTGGATGTGAAGTTACAGAGTCTTACAAAGTATGGTTATAGTCTGTCATAAATTTTCAATTTACAAGCATGCTGGCAAATCATAAAGACAGTTACAAAGACATGAGGCAAATTTGCTGGTTACTGTGTTTGATTAGAGCCTATCTGCAGTCTTAAAGACCAGAGAAAGCCCACTGTACTGCTGCTGCTGCTGTTCTTGGGCTTGACAAAGTTGGCAAGGGAATTAAAACACACTCTGGGGCAAGTTCAGAAAAGATGGACACCACCTAAGGGAAACCAGGAAACCTTATTGTCAGGCTTTGTGTTCCCTGTTCACACAAGCAGTGACGGTGTGAAGGCTGCAAAGTCAAATAGCGAAGTCAGGACAAATGCTGACATACAGCTTGTAAAGGTCAAATTTTCTGGACAGATTACAAGTTTATCAGTTGTTTCTGGAGGCAGTTTATTTTTTCCTTTCTATTCAGATAAGAATTGAATTATAGAGGTTCCTCAAATGTCAGAATAGCTGTTATATTTTAAAACTGGTGTAAAATTGATTCGTAAATACTTTGAGCTTGTTTAAGTAGATGGTCAGTAGATATGGAGCTTCTGTTAATTTTAGAAAGCTTTTGTTCAGTTCTTAGGAGACATCTCAACTGCAGTTGAATTGTTTTTGCTGGACAAGGTTTCTTGACAAATATTGTCTTTGTACATAATCTTTGGAAAAACATCTTCACAGTACTAGGTTTGTTGGTCTATATGGTTTATTACAAGACGTTATCAGCCACATTTATTCAGATTGTAATTGAAAATGTATGTATTGTTCTAAAAGATGAAGACTGATGGGAAATCAAATGCATGCATATTTATTGATCTAATGTAGATTATGCATTAATTCTGAGAGTAGTTATGTTTTAAAATCACAAGATTTGTGTCCATTAGGAAAACCTCTTTTTATATGCAACTACTAAAAGAAAAAAAGTGTCCTCAATCAGTTCTATATGACTCATTTCCTTTTCACAAGTGTACCACTACTGGTCTTTTTCCCGCCTCCAGTGTGAAATAAATGTAATTTCTCAAAATATGAAAATGTTCACAAAAATGTGAACTTGCTCAAACTTATTATTAAAGCAATAGCATTATTAACACAATATATTTGTAAAAAAAAGTCATAAAATAGAGACACAAGAAAATAAGCCATTTAATAAATACATAACCAGTGTGTCTCCAAGCATAAGCAGGTATCTTAGCATTACCAAATTGACAGATAACATAGCTCTTGAAATAGTACCTTAATATTGCTCCTTCTCATTTTCATTGCCATTGTGAAGTTTCATTGCCAACCTTTAACTCAATTTATGAAATTATTATCCTTAATTATACCAATACTCACAAAAGCTTGTGAAAGTGAAAATTAAACTGGAGAAAGGGAATTTGGATCAAGAAGCAGAGCTATGTATGAATTAGGGCACATCTGCAAAGTTCAACTTAATGCTTCATTCTATATCTTTATTTCAATCACTCAGCCAAAAATTTAAAGGAAAAAAAAAAAGAAGATTCAATGTTCCAGTAATTCTTTCTTGTAGAACTAGGAATGCCAATAACCTATTGTCTAGAAAATGGATGTTTGTTAGCACAATTAAAGGCAATAAAGTCACTGGTTAATTCCACAACAATAAAGACTGATCTGCAAAAGTATTGCTAACATGTGGATTGGCCTTTAGGGGCAGAGTCTTTAAAAAGTCTAGTGCACTAATCTTCTGAATCAGTGTCCTGGCTCTCATCCCAGTTGAGTCAAAAATTACAGCAATGTATTTGTGGCTTTAGGGTGAAATCTTATTCATTCCCTTTCCCTGACGTTAAACAAATTTTATCACACATGCAATTTCCACACTTGATTTGGATGGAACATCAGTCTTCCTTGTTTAAAAAAGAAGAATTTACAATTAATGGTTCATATATCCCTTGTGAAATGTTCAAAGACACAGAGGGAAACACCTCTTCATAGAAGTAATCTTATTCTGGAAAAACTGACATCTTACAGACACTTGCAATGGAATGCTTTTCTTACACCAAAATCTTTAACTTTTGTAATAGACTCAGCATGGTGTTTTGGACTTTCAGAGAACAGCAGGCTCTGTACTATCCTCAGTATACCTGAAAAGATGTGAATGTCAGGCAGTATGGAAAACCAAGTTTAATAAGCATTAGGAACCTTTTCCATATCCCATAGAACATAAAAACAAAAAAAAATTGCAATGATGATCAGATAGAAATCTTACACCTAAGAGAAAGACTGTAAAGGATGTCGCAACAGAATCCAGACTACATGATCATGTATATCTCACTGCTTTCACATCATATCTTTAAATCTGGTTGAATAAATAAATACAGTGCTTCAACAGTGTACTGGTCTTGACTAGGATAGAGTTAATTTTCCTCATAGTAGCTCATATGGTATTATGTTTTCGATTTGTGACCATAACAGTGTTGATAACACAATGATATTTCAGCCTTGCTGAGCAGTGCTTACATAGAGTCAAAGCCTTTTCTGCTTCTCAGACTGTTCCATAAGCAAGTAGGCTGGGGGTGCACAAGAGTTTGGGAGGGGACATAGCTGGGACAGCTGACCCCAAGTGACCTAAGAGATATTCCATACCATATGATGTCATGCTCAGCAATAAAAGCTAGGGTAAGAAGGAGAAAGGGGGAGTGTTTGGAGTTATGGCATTTATCTTCCCAAGCAGCCATTACACAATAGATCCCTGCTTTCCTGGAGATAACTGAACATCTGCCTGCTGACGGGAAGTAGTGAATAAACTCCTTATTTTTCTTTGCTTCTACACACAGCTTTTGCTTTCCCTATTAAACTGTCTTTATCTCAACCTATGGGATTTCTCACTTTTATCCCTCCCATTCTCTCCCTCATCCTATTGTGGGGGGAGGGAGTGAGCAGCTGTGTAGGGCTTGGCTGACTAGAGAAGTTAGACCACAATAACCCAGCATTATGTTGTAAGTTAAAATATATCTGTGTATTCATAGATGAAAGGTTAAAAAAAAGTTTCTACCAACAGAAGGAATGCAGTTACCATATTGCAGTACTCCTGGTTAAGAAGCCAATAGGATAATAAGATTTAGGAACCTGCCAATGCCAAGTTAGCCATTACAGAAGTATGTGCTTTTTTTTTTTTTTTTTTTTTTTTGAGGAACTTGTGGCTGGACAACACAGATTGCCCGTAGTAGTTGTTCAGAACACCAGATGATGAAAGAATAACAAACACGGAAACAAACAAGAACAGAACAACCAAGGAATAGTTTCTTCTCTGTTTCTGAAACCAATCTCCAATACACATGGTTCATCTCATAGGAGGGGGAAAACAAAGTTAGAATATCATGCGATCTTTTGGCCCTTGCTTTTCTGCCTCCTGTGCCTATCCTTTTTACTTATATGATTGATACTGGATGATGTAGTGGTGGTAGGTAACCAGCAAAGAAAGTACACTGCTGGAATACTCATTCTGACAAGTGATTAATCCACCTACTGCTCCTCAAAGTCCAGCTCCAGCAGGTGGACCACAAAATTTCCTTGGGTGGATGGTAAAAACCGCATCAGGATATACAGGTAAGAGGATGGCTCAGCAAATATCAGTCAGCATAAGAAACACTGCAGTAGTGCACAATGCTGCTGCTTTGGTATTACCCTTATTACACATCTGCAGCACACCATTTTGCGCCTCCTCTTTGTACACTTCTGATTAGGAAGGACTCTTCTCTGTAGTTTCCACGCTAGTGGAAAACAAAGTCTAAACAACAAGGTTTCAATTGTACCAATGCCCTCATAAAATCTTCAACTGTACCAAAGCAAAGCCCTTAGAAAACTAAAAGAAACAGTGGATTGTTCAGCTTCTCATATCTCTCTGCCCATCCATCTGATGGCGTAAGTTATCATTTGAATAAGTCTAGGGAAAACTGTAATAGTATATCAATATTTTGCACATACAAGAAAACTGTGAGAATTGAGTCCATTGTTCAGAGTTTGTCTTAAAAGTGTGAAAAATGTAGGTGTAGAAAATCCAATATTTACTTGAAAATCAAAGCAAAGGACATGACAATATTTATATTACTCTTAGCTGAGATTTGGCAGATGAAACTCTCAAACAAGTGTTCATGACTATTTTTAGTTGGAATATGTATTTCTGTTCCTTTAAGAATGGATGTGTGCATTGTACAGTACTTCATAGAATTAGAAGAATGAGGTAAGACTTTCAAATTTTGTGTTTGAATTTCAGGTGATTCTCTTGACAACAAACTGTAGATTTTGGCAATGATATAAGCTAGAGATGTAATTTCTGTTACACCATTTCAGAAATTCCTTGAGGGAAAATAAATTTATGAATACCTGGATACGGAATACAGTTCTTAAAATTTCATGATAAAATTACAGTACTCATGCAGAAAATACATTTATTTTAATCCTACACATTGTTAGCAAGATATAACACTAATACAAATAACTCAATGTTCAGACCGATTCTTCACTGTGACCTCGATACTAAGTAGAAACCACTCACATATAATTAAGACAGTTTTCACTAATAGCTATAGATAAGTGGTCTGCAATGTAAATGCAAGCGAGATTTTGATGTTTCACCATAGATATTTCCCTGCCTAATGCAAATAGAAGGTGTCATTACCAAAATTTTATGATTAATGCAATTGCCCTCATTGTTTTTGTAAGATTTAATTATTGAACAACAGCAGTTTAAGACCCTATGCATAAAATGTGACAGAAGAGTTTAAGTTAACTCTTAACATGAGCAGGCAATGCACCCTTGCGGCCCAGAAGGCCAACCGCATCCTGGGCTGCATCAAGAGAAGCGTGGCCAGCAGGTCGAGGGAGGTGATTCTCCCCCTCTGCCCTGGTAAGACCCCACCTGGAGTACTGTGTCCAGTTCTGGAGCCCCCAGCACAAGAAGGACATGGACCAGTTGGAGAAGGTCCAGAGGAGGGCCACAAAGATGATAAAAGGGCTGGAGCACCTTTCCTATGAAGACAGGCTGAGAGAGTTGGGGCTGTTCAGCCTGGAGAAGAGAAGGCTCCGGGGAGACCTGATAGCGGTCTTCCAGTACCTCAAGGGGGCCTACAAGAAAGATGGGGAAAGGCTGTTTAGTAGGGCCTGTTGCAATAGGACGAGAGGTAATGGTTTTAAAATAGAGGGGGGTAGATTTAGATTAGAAATTAGGAAAAAAATTTTTACGATGCGGGTTATAGAACACTGGAACAGGTTGCCCAGAGAGGTGGTGGAGGCCCCATCTCTGGAAACGTTCAAGGCCAGGCTGGATGAGGCTCTGAGCAACCTGATCTAGTTGGGGATGTCCCTGCTCCTTGCAGGGGGGTTGGACTAGATGACCTTTGAAGGTCCCTTCCACCCCTAACCATTCTATGATTCTATGATTCTAAGTTTGTTTTAAGATCACTACAGGGACCTGAGCATCAGTTGTGGTGTCTTAGTTGTGGAGTTAGTGGGACATCATAAAGTGTTCCTTTAGAGTGGAATCATTCCATTTATGTAAGATACTTCTATAGCCCCATAAGGTCATTAAAATTATATTGGAGCCTCTCAGCATGAAGAAAGGAGATAGTTAAACACAGGACTCTCCAGTTTCACTTAGCACTCCAATATGAACCAGCCTCCATATCAGCAGGGGATCATTAACCCCACTAAACATGTTTATTTTAAACAGATGTCACTAAGAAAGATACTTCAACTAAAAGAAGTAGGAATTCTTAATATAAAAAATAAAGATGTTCATTCAAGTAAGTGGTAGAATTTGGTTTCTGAAATTATTTTACTAATGAGTATGATTTCCTGTTGTTCTGGTTCTGGCCAGGATAGAATCATAGAATCATAGAATGGTTAGGGTTGGAAGGGACCTTCAAAGGTCATCTAGTCCAACCCCCCTGCAAGGAGCAGGAACATCCCCAACTAGATCAGGTTGCTCAGAGCCTCATCCAGCCTGGCCTTGAACGTTTCCAGAGATGGGGCCTCCACCACCTCTCTGGGCAACCTGTTCCAGTGTTCTATAACTCACATCGTAAAAATTTTTTTCCTAATTTCTAATCTAAATCTACCCCCCTCTATTTTAAAACCATTACCTCTCGTCGTATCACAACAGGCCCTACTAAACAGCCTTTCCCCATCTTTCTTGTAGGCCCCCTTGAGGTACTGGAAGACCACTATCAGGTCTCCCCGGAGCCTTCTCTTCTCCAGGCTGAACAGCCCCAACTCTCTCAGCCTGTCTTCATAGGAAAGGTGCTCCAGCCCTTTTATCATCTTTGTGGCCCTCCTCTGGACCTTCTCCAACTGGTCCATGTCCTTCTTGTGCTGGGGGCTCCAGAACTGGACACAGTACTCCAGGTGGGGTCTCACCAGGGCAGAGTAGAGGGGGAGAATCACCTCCCTCAACCTGCTGGCCACGCTTCTCTTGATGCAGCCCAGGATGCGGTTGGCCTTCTGGGCCGCAAGGGCGCATTGCCTGCTCATGTTAAGCTTCTCATCCACCAGCACTCCCAAGTCCTTCTCCTCAGGATAGAGTTAATATTTACCTGAGCTGGGTGGAGAACTGAAGCTGGTAGCCCCTATGGCTGGGATAGTTAACTAATTAGCTAACAGCTGGGGTTAATTTACCCAAATTAGCCAAAGGGCTATTCCATCCCATCTGACATCATGCTCAGTATATAAGTGAGGAGGGTGCTGAAAGGAGGCTTCCTGCTATTTGGAAGAGACTGGATGTGGAGATCTGTTGTGAGCTATTGTACTGTATTTGTGTTCCATCATTGTTTTGTTTTCTTCTGTCATTACTGTTACATTTATTTTTTTTTCAATCTCAACCCATGTCTTTATTTTCTTTCCTTCTAGTTTTCTTTTGTTTGCCAAATCTCCTCCTATTCTCTTGGAGAGTGGGGGGAGTGAGAGAGAGACTGTGTAGTCTGGTCCCCATCGGGGCTGAACTACGACACCTGTGTATGGCAGAGACATGGGGTAATGAAATGCCTTAGCATTCTTCCAGTGAGCACAGTAGGTTTTATCTGGGATGCTACAACAGACTGTTCCACTAGAACATGCAAAGGCTGCTCTTCCTTTTTGTACTAGAAAGTCTATGCAATTACTCTGTGCCAGATTAAGATATTTTCTCTAAAACAAGGAAATGAAGTAGACTTTAATCTATTAAATCTGTAATTATTACCTCAGTATTAAAAGACCTTCATTTTAACAGTTTTCAGTAATTAATGATTAAAAAATAGTATTTATTTAGCAGTATCAAATCTTTGGATAACTCTATAAATAATAAATATTTTTTCTTTTTTTTTTCTCAGAGGGATATACATGCAATCTTAAAATTATACTACATATTATAATGCCATAAAATCTACCATTCCCATTGAGCTATGGCCAAGCATGTCTAGAAAAGGATAAGAATAAAATAGAGGGGAAAAGTCCTGAACTTCAGGGATTGCTCATTTGGTGTTCGTGAGGCACATCTCTATATTTAGAAGCATCTATTCAGCTATTGACTATGTTTATTATTTGTATTGTGCTCTCAGTCAGGAGCCAAACTTGATAAGTAGTGAATAGGTCATTTCTTACATAGATGCTTGAAGCCATTGTTCTCATTATTGTGAAGACAGAAAGCAGAGGGAGGTTGACACTCTTCTCACACTTCATAATTAGTCTGTAGTAATTTGCAGTGATGTTCTTTTATAAATAGGAATACATATTTATTTGTTATGTAATATCTTCAAGTAAAAAAAACCCCAAGATTATATATGATTAACAACTTTGTAATAATACTGCTGTAACAGCAGATCACTACAAATACAAATATCTAAACTTTCTTCACAGGCAAATGTAAATGATAAATGTGTTTTTCTCTCACCCCACTAATGTCTACATTTCAATTCAAAAATGCAGTAAATGAGGCTTTTATCTCTTATTTCATTACAGTTACAACCAGAACTGCTGATTTGAAAGGACAAGTGCCCCACAGATTAATTCACTCTGCATGTTCTTTCAGAAAGATTGATGCATCTCGGAAGAGCTGTGTGTGGCTAACATCCTCCAGATATGGGTTTATTATTTAAGAAGTAGAATTGGACTATGGGTTTCACTTTCATGCCTGAAGCACATGGCAATTGAAAGTGGGCTGCTATCACACATTTTAATTTGAGGTTTCACCAGGAAAAAAGGAGGTTCTGGGATTGAGTTACCAGTCAAATGTTGACTGTTGCTGTTTGAGCCACACTTGACATAACTAAAGAACAAGTAGGAATAGATCTTACATCAAGTTCATGGATCAAAAGACCTCATGTTTTGGGAAAGGTGGGGTATTAAATATGTAACTAAAACTCCCAGGAGAAAAGTTTCTTGTGTTCTGGGGCATTTCAAGAGATGGTCAGAGTTCTATGTGGAGGGGGAACCATATTAAAATACTAAGCATATTTATAAATTATTTGCTCCACTCTTCACTGATAATTTATTTTATTTTTTACAGTGAGGTTAATGGTACTCCAAAAGGTTTCCTGGGATTCCCTGAATATTTTTATTTTAAAAATCATATAATACTATAGATATAATCTTTGCAAATACACCTAGGATCTAGATATTGACTTTTTCTCTTTCATCAGTATTATTAATATATACTTACTTATACAAATTTACCAGAATATTTTGCTTCAATTGGAGTAGAAAGCAAATGAGTCAATACAGACTATCACAGCTAATTGCTAATTACACAGCTAATTACTATTACATCCCATAGCTAGTTACTGAAAGTAATTAATAAACACAAATACAAAACACTTCCTAGAAAGTCATTGAAATTCGAAGGATTTTGAAAATCTTACACTTCATGTTATGCATGGACAGTAGTTCTGACATTTGCAGACGTAACAACACAGTTACAACAAATTTCTACACACAGAGTTTACAATTCCTCCTTCCCAGGGAAAAAAAAAAAATTACCAAAGCAAAACACAGGCCCTAGAGTCAATCATCTGAAAAACTGAAGATTGTTATTGTTGTGGTTTTGTTTAGTGAAGGGGGGGACTAAGGTGGTAGCTTCTGTAGGAAACTGCTAGAAGTCGCTCCCCTTTGTTCAGTGGACTTGGCCAGGCCTAGGGTGGACCTGCTGCTGGCCAAGGCCAAGCCAATTAGTAGCAGAAAGTTCCCTGATAATGGCTCTGTGATAACATATTTAAGAAGGGGAAAACAGAAAAAAAGAGAGAAGAGAAGATGTGAAGCAGCTGAGGGGGGGCAGGGAGGGGGAGCTGCAGGCCTCATGGGCCTTGCAGGTCTCACCCTTTGGCCCCTTGCCAGTGGGCCTACTGGGCCCAATTCGGCCCAGCCCAGCTGCAAGAAGTGGAGAGGAGATGAGATGGATGATGTGAAGAGATTCTGAGAGGTGTCTGCTAGCCTGTTGTGAAGAACAGTTCTTGTGAGAGGAACAGCTGCAGATGCCAAGGTCTGTTCAGAAGGAGGGGGAGGAGTAATGCGGCTCCTGGCCAAGATTCCCCTGCAGGCTGTGGTGAAGACCATGGTGAAGTAGGTTGTCCCCCTGCAGCCCATGGAGGCACACAGAGGAGCAGAGATCCACCTGCAGCCTGTGGAGGACCCCATGCTGAGGCAGGTGGATGCCTAAAGGAGGCTGTGGCCTGCGGAGGGCCTGCTGGGGCAGCTGTTCTTGGAGGGACTGCACCCCATGGAAGAGATGACTCACGCCAGAGCAGTTTCACGAAGGACTGTGGCATGTGCGTGGGACCCCACAAAGGAGCAGGGGAGGAATGTGAGGAGTTCTTCCCCCGACGATGAAGCAGCAGCGTAAACCATTGCGTGATGAACTGACCGCAACCCCCATTCCCCCTTCCCCTCTGTGCTGCTTGGGGTGGGGGGAAGGTGTTAGAGATAATGTTAAGCTTGGGAGAGGGAGGGGTGGGGGGAGGTTATCTTGTTCTCTGTCTCATTATCCTGCTGGTTGTTTTTTTTAGCAATAAATGAATAGTTTTCCCCAAGTCGAGTCTGTTTTGCCCGTAATGATTTTCTCCCTGTCCTTATCTCAAACCTTGCGCTGTTTTTTTCTTATAATATCTCCCCCTATTCTCTCGGAGTGTGGGGGGAGTGAGAGAGAGAATGCATAGTCTGGTCCCAATTGGGGCTGAACTACGACAGTTATGAATTGCCACATCTGGTAGCCTGATGGAGATGAGGTTGCTGCAGCTCCCTATTTGTGATTTAGAAGCAGTAGTGAGGCTGAGTGTGTGTTCCCAAGAGGCATGTATACAGCTGCAACACATACACGCAGCAGGTGACACACTGATAGAAACATTCAGCACTCAAACAAAAATGGCACAAATAGCCTTATCCTTCTCTGGCTGATCAGGAGGAGGGACTGTTTAGTTGGAAATACACATGCATACTCAACATTTATCCCTCCTGTAACTTACCTTAGAGAATCAGTCTATCCACTACCTGGAACCTAGATCCCCATTTTCCCCAGTTGCTGGCACCAGGACATACAAGTCTGAGGCCTGCAACTCACCTCCACCTGCTGGTTCAGATCCCTTTTTAAACCAGGACACGCTCACACATCCTCACACTCCTCAGCACATTGTGAATACCCCAGTAATGGGCCTTAGACATTAAGTGTAGCCAGTAACTAGTCCCAGACCCTCTGGCCTCCCAGTTACCTAGTATGTCCACTGACACCCCCATGCATACATTATGGACTCTCAGTAGCTGGCTTTGACACCCAGGCTATCCAGGAACTGGCTCCTGGCTCCCTGATCTCTGCTTGCCTCATGCATAGAGATACACAGATGCAAATAGGCCTCTCAGTCAACCCACAGACCATACAGTCACTCCCATAGTCAGTCTGGACCTCTGGGCCCCTACAACAGGTGACTCGTGAACCCTCTGGTCTCTCCAGTACCTGGCCCTGACTTTTGGCCACGTGGATGTCTGGCACCCAAGCTACTCATCTGACTCACTGGCTACTCCAGCCTGATACTCAGTAATGACCCCACACTGACATTCACACCCATGCGTTACATACCACAGACACACGGGACCCTCTGACTCGTGGTCCAATTCAATTTGCTGGCACTTAAATGTCCAGACACAGGGGCATATAGACAGAGAGTCCCTTTACTCAGGAAAATATTTAGAAGTGGAGCATATGAAGATACAGGACAGACTGTGCTGATCAAGCAGAGGGCATGACTGAGCAAGAGTTTGTTTACACATCAGGACTGTCCCCTTTTATCTCCTTATCCCTCTGTTTTTCCTTGCTTTTTCCTCTCTAATCCATCTCAATACTTTCCTTTCCCTGCCTGAGGTTCTTCCTCTAAACATCCCAGAAAAAATCTAGTACAATACCATAATGTTCTTCCCTGCCTCCCATAATGTGTCACACACCCATGTGAGCAGTAGCTCGTTCAGCATGAAGGGTGATCAGGACAGCATCTCCTGTTGACTCCTCATACTGGGTTTCAGCCCTGGCCCATGGGGCTGAGGCTGTCCTGGGACAGCCCGTGGACAAGCCCAGGCTCGGGTCTCTAATTAGAGCAGAGGGGTTATTCTCCCAGTGCTGCACCTCTACCTTTCTTCGGGTGTATAGAGATGAGCCTTTTATCAGATAAGCTAACAAAGATGTTCTTCTGCTGAGAATACAGCTTTTTTTTTTTTTTTTTCCCCCAAAGTTTGTAATTTGGTGCTGGCCCACTATTACATTTTAGAGGTATGAATTCTAAAATCCTATTTAAACTATTCTAAGCTAAGCTCCTAAAAAATCCTAATTTTTAAGTCCTCAGATGATAGTAAGTTGTTTAAAACCAAGTTTAGGCAGCACTAAGTTAGAATCAGAAGACTTCTTAAGATGAGTGTTCATACTACAGCTATGAAAAACTTGATGTCTGCATCTGATAGCTCCAAGAAGCTTTACTGATAGCCATAAAAGATCCGTAGGCTTCACAAATATTACATTCAGTCATGAATATTGGGACCTTTCTCTGTCTTTTACTGTTTTGGCCCTTGTACCTCTCTCTTGTAAAGGAGGTTTGTGCGTGTCACAGTAAATTCAGAAAACTTCCAGATAAAATATAACTAAAATGGAATTGAACAATTAAAGCCTTAGGAAAAATAGGTAATAGAAATGCTTGCAAATTCAGAACAATGATGTTTTTAGAAAATTAGTGTCTTAAACCTCAGAAATTCAAAGTGAAATTTCATAGTGAAACACTATTCTTCAAGACTTTCCCATCATTTACAATATTCTACTTCTTCCCACTGTATCATGTCAAATTAAATTAACTGCTATTCTGAAATTACAAAAAGACAACTTATCAAATCAAAAAGCCTTCTCCAGTTTTTTTTTTCACTGCTTCACTGTTTACTTATCTTGTAAGGTATTTATTCTTTTGCCATTTTAATAGACTAAGGTATCAGAAACATTTTAATATTCTATGCACATGTTAAAAATAGTTTAAGTTCATAAAGAGTTATTAAATCCCTGTCAAAGCCTAAGGCTTGGGGAGTGAAAATACACTCCCATTTGCTTTCTTTGTAACATACAAACAATGATATAACAATACTATTTTCTTCTGTGATACAGACCTGATACTGAGAACATCTGTTTTGATACTTCACTGACTGAATAGCAGCTCCAGACTACAAGTTCCACATCATGATAAAAAAAAAAAAAAATATAGGCCATTGCCTCAGAATGGCAAAACAGAAGCAGAAATGTAGACTAGCATTGTATTTCTAAGGAAAACAAAACCAGAGAGAGTTTGAGCAATCTATCACTGATTTCCCATACTTCTTAGCTGTTAACATGTATCTCAGAGTGGTTTTAGCTTATGCCAGCTAGTACTCTTGTCAGACTGCACTCACACAAGGCTGGGTAAGATATGTGCCAGCAGTTGTCCCAAAACACAGTATAAACACAATTGCATCAAGTTTGCCTTCCAGCACCTTATATAGTCCTCCAACATGATCCTCTTGGGCTTTGCACTCTTAGGCCTTTCTAACACGAGCTCACAAATTTATAGAATAATTTAAGTTGAGAGACACTGCTGGAGGTCATAGAGTTCAGTCTCTTGCTCAAGGAGACCTAACCTCAAAGCTAGCTGAGATGGTACAGATGCACTTCTCTTAGTAATGAAGCAAGCATACACCTCCAAGTTCCATAGAGATTAATGTACACAAGCAAAGACACTTAAAGGTAAAAACATTACAATGAAATCTATTTATACTATACTTATTTTACTTCAGCATATTTTAAAAGTTATTATTCTTCCCTACAGTTAAGTGTAGGGATCACTGTATCTCATTCTTTCCTCTCAGTATTAAAGCTTTGATATAGACAGGGCAAAACAGCTACAAAATTCAAATGAAAAAGTACTTTCTTAAAATTTATTTCCTCATTATTAAGGACTATAAATGCATACTAAAAATATACCGTCATATTAATATTTAAGAAATTGCTCCTCAGAAAATCCAAAACAAGTAGCAACCCTCATCCCCAAAAGATATTTCATCTCTCTTTGAAGAAAACAGTTTGGATTCATTATATATATATAACTTACACTTTGTGGAAAAAAAGGAAAGGGTGATACATAAAGTTTAAGCATAAATATTTCATCTCATTCTACTTCTTGAATCATGGAATAAATTTGCAGTGAAATGGCAATATTGCAGTTTTATAAATACAAGCATGTCATTAATTTATTATGGTATATGTAATGAAGTACATATTCAATAATGCTCACAAGCCTATCCTCCAGACAAAACAAAGCATTTAAAATCATAATGTGGCATAATTGGCATAATTGGCACACCTGAGTTACTTCCTACAAAGATGCTTGAAAAGATGAAAAAGTGCTACTCCATTTTGGCTGAATGGCTCACATCATGGCATGACGCAGAATTAATTCGGTACACAGTAGGCTCATTTTAGTACTCAGCAAAACACAGTAACTACTAAATTTCATAGTGTTAAAACAAGAGGTACGATATAATAGTAATTAAAAAATAGAAAAATCCCACTCACCTACATTTTGTACATTGAATTTCATCTACAGGATTTAGTTAACTGCAACATATTAGCCAAATCACATTGACAGAAATATAAAATACCCACCTGTTTTAGGGTCAACAGAGAAATATGGCTGTCCCTGAAGAATACTGTACACTACTCTGGCGCTGTTTCCATATGTAGGGTCATCTGCATCTGTGGCTGTCACCTGTAGAACAGAGGTACCTGTATACATGGAAAATAAAAGTTAATTGATAATAAATATAATTTTCTGACAAATATAAATATTTTAGATGCATTTTGAAACCTCTACAGTCCTCACATTCTACAACTGAGAGATTAATAACATTTTCTCTATAAGTTATTATCCTATTTTTAAGAAAAACTATTTATACCCATTTGAAAAAAACCTTTTATCTTTCTCTCTCTATATGTATATGTAACTCCATTACATATGTATAAACAAAAATAGTAACTACATAGCATGCATATTTATGCTCATTCACACATACAGACCACAAACCTGGATATCGCTTAGACTTCTGAATAACTCATATTTACAGACTTTAGGATCATCTTCATCCACAATACAAATTAATGTTGACATGCATATTTAAAATAATTTGCATAAACACCTTCAAATCAATAGAAGATACTAAGCTAATAAAAAAAAATCTAGCTATTGGAAGGCATCAAAGTTCTGAAAATGAAATAACTACTAGAATCTTGTTGGAATTCCAATGATGGATCCAAATTAGAAAGATAAGGATTTCAAAAGACAAATATTTGTATGCTGTTAATAAATACCATTATAAAAGTAAAATCACAGTTTCTAGCATGTTACTAAGTGGAATAACTTATGAGTAACACTTTGTAGAACTGCACAAGGGACTTTGCATTTTACTGTATTTTTCAAAAAATTTAATGATGGACCTGACCACTGCCCAACACTTCATATAAGAAATTAGTAAATTGGCAAGTTAATAAAGGCTCAATCTTCACCCCGTTTGTTTATCCTTCTAGAGACACTGCTTTCTACAGAGTCCTTTAGCCTAGTATTAAAATACAGGAATAATAATAACAGAACAGTTCGCTCTCATGTAATTCTGTACCTGAAAGTGGCTTCCCAGTTAGATTAACCACTGAGGCACCACCTCTACTCTGAAGTGTTCAGTTTCACATCTTAGTTGTAAAGAGAAGTATGCTTTTGAATTGAATTCCTTTATCTCCCTCACTTGTCATACTTTGATTTGCCTCATGGAACAGTTTCAGAGCATGCTAACTAGATTCCCTTGGATGAAACTAAACCAGAAGATGTGCTTTAGCAGCACATTTGATTTATTCTGGTTGCTAATGGGCATTTAGTCTCAGAGACCAGACAAGAGCTAGTCTGAAATAAGACCTCCCAAAAGCATATGGTGTGGACATCAGATCCTCAGTTCCAACTGTTTAACTTCATAGATCAGTTTCCATTGCACAAAACTGTATGCTAATTTTTACACCCTCAGTGTACGCTGAGAATAGAAATACCTAAAATCACGGAGTCTCATTTTGAGTACAACAAAGCAAGTATGCAAATCTTCACAGATTTGTATTCTTCACTGTTTGAGAAACTATTCATTCATTTCTGCCACACTATCTTGGACACTGAAAGTTGATTTTTGTATCTGTATTGGAGATTTAGTAAAAGGTAAAGCAAACATGTCTGCATACTAAAATATAGTGTCTTCTGGTCTCTGAATAGCCCAAATGCATACAGTCTCATAAATAAGTATATTCACATGGCAAATATAGGGATACTTTGAGGAACTTGAAGTTGAATATTGTAATAAAATCAAGCTGGAGCTAGTAGTCTGTTCACAGATATTCAGGAGTTAATGTTAAAACTGACTAAGTTACTGTATTTGGTTTTATGTGGTAAGGTAAACAAATACGAATTAAAGTTAGTGTAATTTTCTTTAAATGTTCTAGGAATCTATTCAGTCATACTTATTTGGTACCTAAACTGAGAAAAAGAGTTCCTGCAAACCACATCAGGTCACTTCAAAGAACAGAAAATGTATTTTTCCCCCTATTATTTAGCTTATGTAAATACTGTAACAATGTATTTCTGTAGCCAAGTTTGTCAATAATTTCTAACTTCAGGTGGAAAAGCTGTGACCTTTCTGTCTTCTAGTTAAGTTTGTTATATTCAAGGGTGAAGGCTTGTCCATACTAATTTGTTGTTTTATCTCCATTCATGCTTCATTATTTTATGTTGGAATCTCACAGAATCATTAAGATTAATAGGTCACTGATACACAGTGATTTTATTTTTTTTTTTAATTGCATAAAAAAAAAAATCCATACACATCCAATAGGTATAGTCAGTCACCTATGAGAGTTTGCTACCTAGAGTGCTGGGCAACTTCTGTACCTTTTTATCTATAGATTTTCCTGCTTCCAGGAAAACACTTACCAACAGTTGCCTACTTGTCTAACAGGCTGAGTTGCAATTTGCATTTTTTTCCCAGAGTCCTAGAAAATCAAGGTAGGTTTTGGAACGGATGAACGATTTTGGCTACGTCAGAACAAAACAAACAAACAAAAAAACCCAGAAATACTGACATTTCATGGTTCTCATTCTTCAGAGACTTTCTTCTCCCTCATTTTAAAAGGTAGGGCATAGAATCTGAGCACTTATATTGCTCATTGATGTGGGACAAAGAAACAGGGCTAGTGAAAGGTGATATCTCACATAAGCAGCTGACAGGTCATTTTAGCATGAATGGAATGCTACTACACCTTAAAATCCATCACTGTGGTTTTCTAATACTTCTGCATCTCCCTCCTAAGAAACACATGATAACAGTAATTTGTTAAAGTGTTCTCTTTGCATGTAAAAGAGCACTTAGAATCACAGTTTTTAACTCAGCTCCACATCCCACCTTTCAAACTCTCATTCAGTGCAATGTAGCTCATCAGATGCTTATGCTTTTCACTGTATTATTACACAAGCATGTTCAGCACCTTATAAGATATACCCGTACTAGCCTTTTGGTTAACTCTTGCCTGATTGCTTGAGCATAGAGGAAATGCAGCTTGGGAAAGCTGTGGTTTAGAACGCCTTGTGAGAAAAATGTAAAGAGAGTACCTTTGCCTTCCAATTACCCCTTTCAAAGTTAGCATCATTCAGCTCATCAACATGACAGACAAATCATGATTCCAAATATATTTGTGCCATTCAGATGCAGCATCAGTTTTTGCTGTTGAGCTATGTGTAATGATTTAGATGGAAAAGCATACTGTACAGCTGTCTTGGTATATTTAATGTTAACTATTCTGAATAAAATAATCTAATAATAAAAAAAAAGGATCTAATTTCCCTAGAGACCTCAGAACAGCTATGAACATCAGACCCAGAGGCACACCTTCCATGCTTTCTTCACTAACGTACTGTGAAAGTGCCTGTCAAGAAAACCTCAAAAATTTGCTATGAAAGCATTTTGACACTTCAGTTAGGCAATAAAAAAAGATTTTCTTTTCCCTAAGTGGAGGCTCTGCTTATTCAGAGTACAACTACCATTCCACATGATTTCCCATTACAGTTTAGAGATGATATATTGGGAATTCTGTTTTCTTAGCTAATGCTTTATACAGAACTGTAAAGTACATCTCTACGCTCTGAACACCACTCTGTAAGCCTTGACTTTTTTATGTTATCAAAAACATTTCCTTTGGGAAACCAAATATTAGTTTTATTTCAAAATCTTTTTATTTTTCTCTTTTTAAAAATATGTTTACAATAAAAAATTGTAAAGTTATATATCAAAGAAAAGCTGAAGGGAAATACTTCAATCTATCTTTCTGAAGACAAATTTTTAATGTTTAATGACGTAGTTCAATAAAACATGCATTCCATAGTTTGCTACACTGTTAAAATCTCAAATGGATCAATATTGAACAAAAAATAAAAAAAAGTGAAAAAAAAGGTGAAGTTTAATGAACACAGTGATTTCCTGCCTAACTAAACTAATTCTTAAAATTGTCTTAAAACACTAACAAGTCAACACGACATATTTTAGTTTCATTCTCCATTAGAAAATAGTGATTTCACCAGGAAAACAACATTTTGAGTCCAGTGACTATATTACTGATTCAAGTTGTCACTGTAGAAAATATCTTTTTTTTTTTGGTCAGCTATCTTCATTAGAAGATAAAAGTCAAACTACACAGGAAGATAAATAGGTACTTCTCATATAAATCATATTTATGAACATCATTAATATTTTCTTTGAGATTATCTGAAATTATGAACACCTCACATTATAATACACTAGAAAGAAATCCAGAAAAATCGAGTGTGTCTATTAATTTCCTAAGTAGAATTTATTTGGAATACTCTTCTTATGCATGACCTAGAAAATTTAATATGCACTATTTCACTAATTTTGAAGGTATCTAAAAATTAACAGATATGGAAGGCTTCTACTGCTTTAAAAATGTTTTTATTTCCTTTTACATTTAGATAATGACAGATCTTTCATAAACCTTAAAACAGAGCATAGTTACAGCTCTCAGTGAGTCTTTTACACTGCAGAAGAAATTATTTCAGATATAAACCTTGGTTCTTGAGCCAACTTTCAGGAAAAAGGTTAAATGGAGGCAAGGAATTGGTGTTTTCTTTCAGGTCTTTCAGTATAGTACATAAAGCACAAATAATATGTTCACTTTGTGCCACAGTGAACACTGTGATCTAATATTTGGCAACTAATCTAACAAAACTTACCTGTACTTTCTTGTCAGTGACCTAAAAAAATGAAAGCCATGAAGGCCCCACAGCTTTTACAAGTAGATTAAGAAAGGTTCAACTTGTGGGGAAAATACCAGCTATCTCTTTGAGGAGATAGACATGAACCTGCTGCTGAAACTAAACAGCATAACAGAGATCAAAAATACCACCTGCCACTCAGCATGAGGGCTGTTACAGAGAGACAATAACATTGAAAGTTCTTTAAATGACCATGTAAAAAAGTTGAAGAAATTTTTAAAGTAGTCAAACACCCTTAGGAAATCATAAAATAGCAACAAGAAGTTCAGTTATGTATTGACTCCACAGCTAAATGTCAAAAAAATTATTAATTGCAGAACTAATAAAATGGCATAGGGATCTCCATTATTTGACAGAAAGAATGTATCCTATGGAAGCAATAATAGAATTAGTCTTCCTGGCACTGCAGACAATAAAATACTTTCAGTATGCAACAAATACAAACAAATCAATAAGGGAAAAATAAAATAATAACAATAAATTTGCAATGAAAATAGAATGTATGCCTACAGCAGATTGCCTATATGGCAAGATATGAAAATTCAGTTTTATTCACACAATCGGAAAAATTTGTACAATAGATATTTTACCTCAGGTACAACCAGTAAAGTATTTCCTTTCTAAAACATGCATTCGTGCTTTATTTTATCATCAAATCTTCCTTGGTTTACCATAATCCACTCTGTTTTATAATCCAAAATGCCATCCCACATTAACTATTTGAATTGTTCTTTGGAAAACAGTCACTCTATAACGTAGTTTTACAGTAATACCAAGATTCAGACAACTACAGAATTCTGACTAACATCTATGTAAGAATACTACATTTCAAGAGCATGAAATAAAATAGAACTTTTATAAATAGAATGAATAAATAAAAAATAATTACATTAGCTGCTTTTGACTTTGATGATATCATTTATTTCCTTTTCCATTGTCTTTCCTCCTAAGCAGAGATTAAAAAGCTTCCACTGGGGAAGGAAATAACCAGTTAATTAAAATGGTCTCCATTAAAGATAAAGGAAACTGAAGAAAGAGGAAGACAGAGTTATGTATTTTTGGACATAGTCAATAAAGGAAACATCAAGACAGTCTGTGGTGTGGTGAGAGACAACTGATATAAAAGGTTAGATATTACTGAAATGCACTGGGACTCTAACAGTAAAGCTTTGTGTCACAGTGAATTATCAAAGACAATTGAAGAAGTTTCATACAGGTCCACAATATTCTTACTGCAAGCTCTATCCACTCAATGTAGTACTTCCCACAAAGGTGCATTACTTAAGTAGTCCTTGTGTTATGACGCTACAGAAATACTGCAATTCTGTACTTCCATAAATTTCTTGTGGGAATGATGCTTGTGATAGTATGCTTAGACAGTTAAAATAGGGAATTCTACATTAAAAAACACATCTTGTTATATGCACTAGTATCACTGTGTAGATGGAATTGATACCTACATGTTTATAGCTCTGAGAAGTGACAAATGAGATCAAGGAAGTCATTATCTGAGAGGAAGCTATGCTTTAAGAGGACAAGAAACAATTTGCAAATTATTTTAAGGAATGAAAATACATTGGACTATAATCTGACAATCTTTATTAACCAGATGCTGACCAAACAAGAATGGATAATAAAGATTGTTCTTTTGGTAGAGACCCAGAAGAGGCTGTTAGAAATAATAATGTTAATAAATAATGATAATAAAATGTGGGAGGAAGAGGGAATAGAAATTATGAGCAAAGATGAGGCAGTAATTCCCAGCTAGAGGGAAACAGACTGTGGAAAAAAGAAAATTCATTAAAGGGCAGTTAAAGGGTAATATGGGAACAATGACCTATGAAAGAAGAACAGAGAAGGAAATAAAAGGAAGCCAGTGGAAGATGCTTCTCCCTTTATGTGTTCTTGTTGCAAGAGGGACCACAGGAAAAAAAAAAAGGCTTAGAGTTCTGCATGGCTGGAAAGTGACATCTAAAATAGCACACCGTGGGAGGACTTGGAAGGGAGGAGAGGACTGGAAAGGGAGAAAAGTACCACAAGTACTTACAAAGAACAAGAAAACTATAATCAGACAGGTAGATTGTTTTTCAGAACATCATGTATGGAGGACATTTTGAGAAGGAAATCAAGGAACTTTTCTTCTGTGTCAGTGTAGTGGCAGTGGCAGTGAGAGATGGAATGAAGAGATAGTAGTAAAGTCAGGGGAAAAGAAAGAGAATGGTAGAAATTTTTATGTCCTTTTGAAACATGTCAGGTGGTACCATAGAAGACGAACCAAATGCAGGTTGCCAGTTTAAAATTAATTTCACCTATCTACACTAGGAAAGTTGTACAAAATCCAAAATAATCCAAATAATCCCATCCAAAATAATTATAATAACAAAATATTGTATCTGACTTTCAAGTATGGAACAAAACACTTCTGTTATTTTCTGGTCTATTCATATGAGTTATCATTACCATTCAAAGTGATAAATGATGACAAACCATTAAGATTCAATGACAACAGGAATTCATTCTTATATATATGATCAATATTGTTATGAGAGCTGAGTAACTACACGTATTTTAATATTTTTCCCTTTTACTTTTAAAAATTCTACTCTGCAGAAGTTAAAGTGTACAACCTGCTTATTAGACAAACAGCAAGGAAAGAAAAACAATTTATCTACTTTTCACTTCAGAAAGTTAGACACATCTTGGATTTGAAGGTTGTTCTTAGATGAGGTGTATAGGAATTTGGGGGGAAAGGGAAAAAGTGGATGTTTGTGAGGTAACTGTACTGTCCAGTCAGTAATCATAGAATCATAGAACCATAGAATGGTTAGAGTTGGAAGGGACCTTCAAAGGTCATCTAGTCCAACCTCCCTGCAAGGAGCAGGGACATCCCCGACTAGATCAGGTTGCTCAGAGCCTCATCCAACCTGGCCTTGAACGTTTCCAGGGATGGGGCTTCCACCACCTCTCTGGGCAACCTGTTCCAGTGTTCTACAACTCTCATTGTAAAATTTTTTTTTCTTAATATCCAATCTAAATCTACCCCCCTCTATTTTAAAACCATTACCCCTTGTCTTATCGCAACAGGCCCTACTGAACAGCCTCTCCCCATCTTTCTTGTAGGCCCCCTTGAGGTACTGGAAGAAAGACACACAATAAAAGACAGCAGACATATTTCACAAAGCCCAATCATGACAGTTAAGCTTTCTTAAAAAAAAAAAATCTAGCATAAAAGTCAAAAAGTCATATTTCCATCTGTCTATCCTAGAATAGCTATGTAGTTTTAAAGTTGTAATATTAGAGAAAAGCTATAAACTAATTTCAACACTAGACAAGCAATAAATAAAGAAAACTTTACTTATTTATATGTAGCAACTCAAAGAATAAGGATGTACGAATGCATCTTGTTCCTAGACTGCAAAGTACCATTTGCCCAGGAACATCTGTTAAAGTATTAAATAATAAGAGCACTCTCCTCTACAGTCACCATGCCTGTGTGTGTATTTTTTTTCTTAATAGGAATGTCTCAAGTAACATACAAGATTGCATTTGATGTCTTATCATCTCTTCTCAACTATAATATCTTTTATATGCAAGCAAAAATAAATAATATGTCATAACTTTGTCAAAGAGTATGTGGCATTTTCAGCTGTTAGAAGATTGTTGAATAGAACAATTGCTTTCCTTACCCATTTCAGACATCTCTGGCACAGTAACAATGTATGGTCCATCTGTAAATTTTGGTGCATTGTCGTTGATATCCTGCACTTTGATAATAAATTCGGATTCAGGCTCAAGTGGCTTGTTTGTCCGTCTATCAATAGCTTGGGCATGAAGCACATAGTGTGTCTTCTGCTCTCGATCTAGGCTTTTGGTTGAGTGGATGTCTCCAGTTGTGTCATCAATAATAAATATAGTTCCCGCCCCTTCTCCAGTAAGAATGTATTTGACTGATCCGTCACCTTTGTCGGAGTTGGAATGCAGCTGTAGAATATATAAAATGACATATTAAATTTCATAAAAGGTTATTTCATATAATGTATAAAAACTGTAATATTACTGTAGCACCATTCTGCTTTGTTTTTAACCTTCCCACCTCTTGCCATAATTCCTCATGTGCTATTTCTGGCAAGTCAATCTTTTTTTTCAGGGCCACCCCAGTATAGTTCATTTTTTTAAGCTGGGATTTTGTTGTTTCTACATCCGTTCTAGAAAACCACCCAAAGTCAAGAATATTCTAGTAACGGGGGTGTTTTTTATTTTATTTTAGTCCTTCTAGTATTTATCTTACAGCACTGATTGCTAGAAACTCTGCCTTAAGCACTAAGCCTGGAGCAGTCACAGTGAGGATTCACTTTGCTTCAACAATTGCAGTTCAGTCCCATCATCTATGTTATCATCTGTGGCCCCAAGGACAGCATCATTTACTGCAAAAGAAAACTGCATAGTGTGGCAGTGACAGATATCTATCAAGGATGACTCTATATCTCAACAAAACACAGTGATTTTCTCTGGTTTTTATTTGTTTGTTTTTAATTAGGAAGTAATCTAATTTGCTTGTATTATAACGAAGAACAGACTTTGACCGATACTTCCAGTATTTCCATTGTTCCCAACAAACACTTACTATAAAATATATGTTAAGTATATTACATTCCTCCTTGAATGGAATATAGCTTACTATTTATTGAGGGGGTGGGGGGAAGTCACTAAGTACCCTGGTGTATTAAAAGATAACATGAAACAGCAACCCATTCAGTCTCAGTGCTTCTAACTTGACTTTAAAGAATTGACTGTTTAGATTAAAAATGAACATGTGTTCTCTGAGAAGGAGGGGTGATTTTTTGATAGATTGAGAAGCTTTGTGTTTCTTTTCTTTCAAATGACTTTGAGAACAGAATGTATTTATTGAGGTGCACAATGAGAACAGAGTGATAATGCAGAAATGAACAGCCTTGGGTATTGTGCAATTATATTGTGATGTTAAATCAGAAAGGAAACTTTCTAATTTAAAGAACTCATTCATTCTAATTCTTATCCCACTGCCCTGACTATGTCTCAATATCTATAATGTGGCATTACTAAGTTTCTATACAGGATCTGAGCAAAGCAGATGCCAGTATTATTTTTAATTAATGAAACACAAGGTGTCAATTTCCAGACTTCTTTCCATTCTCAGTTCAGAAAACATTTAGAGTTGGACAGAGAGAAAATAAGACTTTTGGAGGTTCAAATTCCTTTTTTAAATTACATAAATCATAAGATACAGAAGTGCTGCTATTTTCTCATTCTCTCCTGGTACCTTTTTTGCCAGGTCTTTGTCTTGTCTTTAAGATTATGTATCTTACTATTTGTAAAAGAAGTAAGCATACAGGGCTTGATGATATTTTTCATCTCATGTATTAAATCTGTGATATTATGGTGTCACATATAATGTATCTTGTCCTGTAGGGGGGTTGGGAGGGGGAAGTCTAATAAAATTAAGATTGTCAGCTCATGTAAGTTTCAGCCTAACTTCAGTCAATGCATCATATACTTATCTGAGACACTAGAAGATCTGATTGAATAACGAAAACAAAACTAGGTCACTACTGTGGACTCTCTTTTTTAAATTTTGAAAATGGAAGAAAGGAATAAGCAGAGAAAGGGTCTATTTTCTTGGCTTTGCCTTTATAGGACAGCAAGATAGTCTTACACATTTCCCGTGGAGTAGTGATGGGCAAAATTCTGGTTAAATCTCTTCTTATCCTCAGATTAATACTGTATTATATTAAAAAAGGGATAATTCACTCCATGTAAAACGCCAGGGATCCAAACTTCTTATAAAGTCAAAATGTTCTCTGAAGTGATCTATTCCTAAGAGCAAGAATAGTAGGCATTCTGATATTCTAACCCTGGTTTGCTGGTACTCTAATTTTTCAGAAACAATTAGAATAGTTTTTCTTTTGCTGGAGGTTCCCTTTTGGATAAAATGATTCATAAGTGTTAGTGTTTGCAAATGTTAACATTTGCCTTAGAAAGACTATCTCTAATTTATTGGAAAAAAAAAAACCAAAACAAAACATGAAACTCAGGAGAAAATTTGTCTACCCAGGAAAATGACAAATTTGCTGAGTTTATGAAGCTGTAAGGAATGCAAGTTAAAACTATCCCAAACTGGAAAAGATCAGAAGAATCTCCATCCTCATTCTCTCCTTTTAACTCTGTCCTTGTGTATGTAAAAGCATATTCAGGTATACCATAGAGAGATTCCAGTAAAAATCACTGTTTTCATAACTGGAATTACAAAATTATGAACCAATTAAGAAAGTGATTATGTAGATAGGTAAGAAATCAACAGAATAAGGAACTGCTGTAGAATTTCAGAAGTAAGTTTTCTTCAAAAAATCCAAGTATTAGCATAGACGTGGTGTTTCAATATCATACTGCAGAAAGGCACACTCAGAAATTCACTGTGATAGCATGAAATGCATGGAACATTTGGAAAAAGTAATAATATTAGATAGTTTTTGTTGTGAAAAAAACTACTTTTTGTACTTGTCATCAGTGAAGAAAATCCAGGTACATTTTGAGTCAGAGAGCTTTTACATCTAAAAGTTAAGAAACACAAATATTCTCGGCTGATTGCATGGCCAAGCAATTATACGTTATTCCTGCTAAATATCAAGCTACCCAGCAAACTTTAGTTTAAAAATGCAGGCAGCAATGTCATTAGAAGAAAATTATCTGGTTGTTCGTAAACACTGAAAGCCTTCAATTTGCAACTGAATCTTTTACACTGCAGTTTTAAGGCAACAACTGAAAACAAGAGAAAGCTAAGAGAAGTTCTTGCTTCTCTACTTCCTGGTATTTCTTAAATTATTTGAAATATAACATTTTGATTTATGCCTTTTAACTTCTAATGCTGAATTTTAAATTCACAGAGGAGGATTAACATAGCACTTCTACTGCATTACAAAAGGATCTTTCCTTTGTTGGTTTATATTTCAGTTTTTCTGTAAAGATTAAATAACTATTTGCCTCCTTTAATACTTCCATCTCAGTACAAATTGGCTCAAGTAGAAAAATATCAAGGCTTCTCTGAAACGCTTATTTGCAGTACATGTTGTGCTGAAGAGAGCCCCTGGGAATCCTTGCTTGAGACAATGCCTACCAGATTAATGAGAGATTCATGTCCCTGAGCATGGCACACTTCTTTCTTTTCCCTGCGTACTATGAAATCATCTCCACAACAGGTGGTTTATTGCACAAAAGCAATTTCTAATTAGAATAAATGTGATTCACCACTTGGGTTACGAATACATGGTTTGGGAAACTGTATTTCTACAGCTATGTTTATAATGATTCATAAAAGGCAGCAGGGGAGCAAAATCTAGCTGGACAATAGTGGACTCTGTCTCTACTTGGGACTGCTGTAACTATTTCTCTTTCATATTAATTTGACAGAGAGGGGGATGTGACTAAGCAACACAGACTCAAGCCAACCCATGTTCTGTTCACCAGTTCAGACCTAACTTGTGTGACCTAGGGAAATAATCTCAACCCAGATCCCTAGAAAGGGTGTGGACATTTAATCTCAATGAAATGTCACCAGCTCTGCCAATGACTACTAAAAGAACATGTAAACACTAGAGAATGACACACTAACATGCTATAGTAATGTGAATAAATGGCTTAGATAAACACAGAATGTGGTGTTATTTTTATCTCTGCATTGCCAGAGACAGAAAGTTGGAAGATTGCAGGAGTCTTTTAATTTGAAAAGAAATACAAACGTATCTCAAACTGAAACATGATTACTCATAATGTTGAGGTGAGTAATAAGCATTGAAAAGAAATACAAGAGAAATATGCCAAACATTAGAACACAGCTCTTTGATTTCTGTATCAGAGGCTTTAACTATGACTATGAAAACTTTACTAAAAATGTCTTTCAGTAGTCCACCTCATCAGATGATTACATATTGATCTGTGATATCAACTTTTTGACTGCTACTTAACGAAGATTTTTTTTTCCTTCTTAAATAGTTTCAACTTCCTTCCCTAAGCAATCTCACCTTAGACCTCAAACTCTATTTTTAAATTGACTTTGCAGGCCAATAGTTTGCCTAGTTAACCACTAGAGACCAAAACAACTTGTACTCATCACTTAGCCCTGCCTAGCCCCCCAGGGCCCTTCCCACCCTGCCCATGGCTCAGGACATCATTGTAGCTTCCTGGGGCCACCAGCCCCTGCCCCAGTGATGCTGCAGCAGGGCCAGTCTCTAGCTCTCCACAGCCCTGCCCTGCCCGGCCATGGGTCTACCAAGCCAGCCCTGCCTGTCGGACCATGTCCCTGACTGGCCTCAGCCTGGCATCATCCCCAGAACAATGCCTGATGCCAGGGCTGGGACTGCCCTGATGCCTCTAGGCTGCCCTGCTCCTGGCTGCCCCTGCCATGACCCACCTGAGGGACCCCCCAGGTGCCACATCCCCAAGGATTCACCCCACTCTCCTGCTCCCTGACAGCACCGTTTCAAATCCTACATCTTCCAGACAGGGCTAGCTTCTGAATTCCTTGTGGAAATGCGGGTTCTATCCTAAGTGGTGGACAGGCTTCTGACAACATTGCTTATCACTGCTGATTTGGTAATGCTCCTAACAAGAACATATCAATTAAATATTCTGAATCTGTCCACAACCAGAGGCAGACAGAAAATATTTAATTTTCATCCCTAGGTGGGCACTATTCCTGTCTTTATTTCTCTGAATTTTTAGGGAAAGAAGAAACTGGAAAAAAAACAGTTGAAGAGCATATCTGGAATGTCACCTTTATCAACTCAGTGGGCTCCACTTCTTGACATATTTAATAACAGATTGGATTCAGGATAATTTATGACAGTTCCTCAGTCTTTAACTGGCCTATATCAGCAGTGTATGACTGATTTTGCAGAAGAGCAACCAAGGTGTCCTTGTTTTGCTAAGACTTAATCATTAGTCTTCCATGAATCCATTTAAATGCTTAACTTTATTTTAGTACTCCTGCAGAAACCGTAGAAGGGCTACATTTTCCAAAGGCATGATTTGAAGAGGTATACCACACATCTCAGTTAATGAGTTTTCTTCATATGCTTATATTAACTTTAATACTACGAGTCTTTAAATACTTGTAATTTGATGCACTAACATATTAACTGCTGTAAAATGAATGCACAGAGTGTAGGCTTATTGTCCAACAGGTACAGTATTGTTACTGCTAGTAACTGCAGAGTGATCAGGTGGCTAAAGCCTAATCGCAAAACCAAATGGTCAGGTGGCTACTGCTTGGCTCTTGACCGTATTGCTATCCTTCATCTTTGTATATCTTTTACTTAATAGTTTTAGCTAATGCTTAGCCACATCATACATTCAACATTTAATAATACATACTTGTCAAGCAAATGACTAATAGGCAGAAGCTAATCGACAGTATAGAAGCAAGGACCAACACAAAAGCAGCATACCAATAAGTACTATAAAACCAATTAAAAAAAGCTGAGCAGGAAGCCAAGACCCCCCTCCTGCTGGGAATGTGGGATGCTAAGAACTCACAGTGATCATCACTCTCTCCTGCACTTGCCTAAGGAAGACAAACTGTGACCAGCAAACCATGAATGAGAAAGAAGTCTCGATAAAAGGGGCAGCTGTAAAGTAGAAAAGTTGTCTATTAGTGGTTTAATTGTGTGACTACTTCCCCCCATATGCTTTCATTAAACCATTTGTATTCTTGATGTGTTGTATGGGTGGCATTTTTAGTGAACTAGTAATGACTTTTAGAATATTTTAATTGGATAACCAAAACATTCTTGGATCTAGATATAAGGTCTGTGTTGCTATGTTGGGAAAAAAAAAATACCAAGAGATTACCATACATGTGCTAAATTAAAACCCAAGGTTGATCTGAAAAACATAAAGAACTATTCCACTAACCCTAATGAATTCAGAGTAGAAGTGGTTATGTACATATAAACAAGTTATTTTGAAATGACTGCTGAAATTAAGTTAAAACTTATTGTTGACAAATAATAAACATTAAAAAGAATATGCATGGAATTCCAAAAGCAAAACCTAAGTTCTGGTACTGACACTACCATTATGTCTTTTGAATATAAGTATTGTCTTCTGTTTGGGGAGTGACATGTTTTTTTTTTGTAAGGAGAGCAGTAGAACCTCCCCTTCTCAATTCTGTTGTCCTTGCCAATGAGTTTAACCAGACAAGAGGGCCCTAGTAGAACACTACCACAGCAAAGTCTACCAACGAGTGCCCAACCTAGAAGGCTGACAAAATTGTGCCCAACCTAGGATGCTGACAAAATTGTTCCCAAACAATATGAACTATGAATTTTAGCAAAACATAGAAGATGTTAAAAAAATATAATGTACCATGTCATTTTACTTTTGTTACACAGCACTGTTTAATGGTTCACTAAGAACATCAAAATGTAGATATGTATAAAAAATTAATGGTACAACACTAAAATACTGAGTAAAAAATATTTTAATCTTCTCTAATAAGAACTGGAGTCATGTTGACTTCTCCTGATGTTTATGTAGACACAACATGTAATTCAAAATAAATGATACAGTAACTTAGTAGTAGTAAAAAACACATATAAAATTATGCTGAATGGTGCACATTGCAAAATCAGAGTCTTGCTGATACTACTGAAATGTTCATTGTGCCTATGCAGTAAAAGTGTCCTCGGATTTGCTGTAGACTTACTTCCTTTGGTCTGAACTATAAAATTTGTTTTAATGAAATATACTGCTCTGGGCAATGTCACACCTTTTGATGGAATTTTCAGAGGGAATCATTAGCCCAAGAGATAACTATATTATCCATAGCAATGTCCACAAATCGAGAAGAAGCTATTCCACACCCTTGTCAAACACAGGAAGAAAATACAGAATTGCAATTGCCCCCATCTGCTGAATGGGTTTTCTGAGTTAGAAAAAAAATAATTGGATTGCAATCATCCAGGAAAAACACAACTGAAACAGTATTAACTTCATAGGATAACACTACAGCATACAAACATCTGTTCTTGCAAGATGTGCTTATCTGAAGTCCACTTTTTTGCTGCTGCTTTTGGGGAGACTGGATAATGGTAAAAGTATGCATGTGCAGAAGCCATCACATCTGAAATAACATCAGGTGTACTAAAGCTGGCAGAAGCAGTCAACATTAGCTTCTATTTTCTCTCTGTACAAAAGGAGGACTCCAGTGATTGACAAGAAAAATAGAAAAAGGAATCCTAAAAACAACAGAGTAAACGTTTATGTATAAAACTGTTGTTTTGTTTTCAAAGAACACTATATATTTTTAAGAAAAATAGAATCCAAAATTGTACTTTCAGTGTACTATGTGTCTAAAGCAATATAGAAGAAAAATACTTCCACTCTGCTGAAGGTTTCATCTGAACTCACTTCACAGCAGTAAGCTTTCATTTGAGTCATTTTTTACTCAGGCAAATACTTTCATGGGCATAGAAACTATTCTGTTTTCAAGAAAGAAGGATTTACATACCATTTTTGTTTTACAGATTTTGAAGAGCTGGACAGGCTCTTAGCAGAATATGCTAACCAAAGTCTTCCAGAAATATAATAATGGAAATATACTTATTTGCAGGTCCCAGGACTAAGTGACTACAGCTCATTGAACCATTACTCTAAAACTTTTCTGAAATTAGGCTGGTCTTTTTGTTTGGGTCTTATTTGAAAAAAAAAAAAAAAGATTATTTTTAAACAAAAAATGAAACAAGACTCCTCATTCTCCAGTACTGCTCTATAGCTAGGACAGCTGTTTCAGAGTGGAAGCACACTGCCTTTAACCCATGAAATGCTCATCTGCAGTGATACGTATGCAGAATGGCCACAAGATATTAGTGTAAGATAAGTGGTTGACTCTATGATATGTCATATCATATCACCTTTACTTATGACTAAGTAAGGAAAATCATAAAAGATCTTAGCCACAGAGCTTCTATCTTTTTAGATTTTGCAGTCTCCTTAAAGGGTATCATTATCTCTCTTTCAAAGAGGAGTAGTTGGAATTTCATAGACTTGAAATACCAAATTTACACAGAAATAAGAAAGAAAAATCAGATTTTAAAAGCTCCAAACAGATTCCGGTCTATCCAGTTGTGATATTATTAGACAACACTGAACTCTGCAACTCTCAGAGAAAGTGGGAGGAGATGGATTCCTGAAGCCATAAAAAAAATAGTTGTAGAAGACTATAGAATTTCAGAATATTTAGAAAATCTTTTCCATGTCTCCAGAAAAATAGTAGTAATAGAAAAAAAAAAAAAAAGAAAGAAAGAAAGGAAAAAAAGTGATTTAAACTATGAGAGATGGAAGTCAGACTTTAAATGAATACTTCATTGTTACATTCAGCCAAATAATTCTCAAGATCTAGTCCAGATGTCTGCTAGTTTTGTTTGTACGATAGCCAAAAGTCTGGCTTCAGTGTGTATGAACAAGTAACTAATGCATGGGTCAATGTTATGTTACTTCACAGCATTCTGCTTTGGCATTACACGACTGCAGAAAACTATTTCATGCCTCCTGTATAAATTTATAAAATAGAGTGGGCTTCAGTTTTCAGCATCTTGTCATAATCACTGTCACCAAAATCTCACTTTAGAATGAATAAATCTGTAATTGTGGTAATAACTTAGATTCCTAGATCCATGTAGAAGGACCATAAATTTGACTTAAGTTTGAATCCAAATGCCTTGATGATACACAGTTACTAAAAGAAGCCCTGGCCACATCACATCACTTTTGGAAGAAGAATGTTTTGTTTCAGTTTACAATACTGAGGTGTTATGCTAGTATAAAGCACTTCTAAAAATCTTACCTTTCCTATAAATGGGCACAAGCATACAATAAAAGTGCTTCAGTTCATGGTACTACTCTCCGGCATGGGCCTTGCAAATTTCTAATTTACTCAGATCACTGAAGCAGTGCTTCATTTGTAAATGTCTTACTGTTCAGCTACATAGCCACAGATGCATTAAACGTCAAAGATGCAAAGATTGGCCTAGGTACCAATATCATGGCTTGCATTATCTGGAGAAGTAAGTCCACTGTCATATGAAAGAATGTTTGCTTATGACATTGAAAAGGTCAAGGTCAGAATAATGGTAAGTGTATATACTCTTTGAAAACATGAAGAGATGCAAGAGTTTGAGGACTGCAAATTCAATGAAGCAGTGAAAAGCTATTCTTCAGTGGAAAACGTTGTGCATTTATGACAACGATGGAGTAAAAACACAGTTTCTGTTTCCACACATTGTTAGTGCAGGCTTTCTACAGATGCTCTTGACCATCATTTCTGTTGCTTGCTCAGTTAAGCTACTCTCATTGGAGTATATTATTATTATTATTATTATTATTATTATTATTATTATTATTATTATTATTATTATTATTATTATCAACAAAGAGATAATCAAACTCTGCTTTTCCTTCCCATTTGCTGAATAGAAGGAAAAAAGGGAACACATCCCTTGTAACAGAGTCTTCCAAAAGGAAAATACACATCTGCTCTTACTGAATAGGAATGCCAACATAAGGATTATTTCAGATTTTTCCAAATGTGAAAGAACTATTAGTTCTTTAAAACCCTGATCAATTAATTCCACATTATATGTTAACTTTGTGTATATAGCTTCTCCTGTTATTAACAGGAGTGACCGAAATAGCTCATTGGAACACAGAGCTGTAAGTGTAACAGTACTCAAATTCTTATGGAAAGTATTTGTTTGTTTGCTTGTTTGTTTGACAGTGCTACAGTAAATACTGTTTAGATACTCTATGAAAGATCTTAAGATCACATATTCACTTTTAAGCTCCGGAAAAACAACTGTAGTGTACCCATGTGATATTCTAAATCACTTCTTTCTCCTTTGCTCTTACTAAATAATATTGTGAAGGTAAAAAAAAAAAAGTGTAATTTTCTGATGTAGTATTTGTAAGCCATGTAAAATCAACAAGAGAATATTTTATACCAAGGACTCAATTACTTACTCAATTACAGAGTTTGATTAGGAAAAATATATTATGTGGAAAAGTTCAAGGAGAGATAATTAGTTTACCAGCTTCCTTTTATCCCATCCTGCCAAAAAATCTTTCACACATTTTTGGTTTTGATGTCTTTGAAGCTAATTTGCTGAGAAATTTATAAGACTGTGGAAAGAAAACAAGTTAGATACTGTCCAATGACTTCTATTTCAGGTAAAAGTGTTGTTTCATTCTGAAGAAACTGAAAACAGCGTACTTCCATACATTATCAAGAACTGCAAAGATCATTGTTTCAAAAGGATTTTGTCTCCGTATTTTTGTGAGCTCCTTATCAACTCATGTTAATGCACTTCTCCAGGTAAAACAAGTACATGTTTTCATTATTGAGGATTTTTTTTTTTGTGATTTTATTGATAAAGTGTTCTTTGTTATGCACTTTTAAAGTATTTGAAAGTGGTATGAGAATTTTGAATATCAGAGTATTGATTTATTGGGGTATTGATTCACTGCTTCTATAGTACTTAACACTTAAAGGTATGTTTTTGTTTTGCATCTGGAATGTTGTTTCATCTCTTTTATGTGGCCTACAGCTTCTCTTCTTCTTGGGTGAAATTTAGAGTTGTAAATAAATTGATTCTGTACAGGGTTTCCACTACAAGTCTCACAAGTGATTGCTCTTCTTCTGTATCTCCCTTAGAAGAGAATGTTATTTTTTTCTGATCACAGAAACTTTTCGTCTTCTTATAATGTAGTACTTTTGCTTCTGGGTAGAAGCTAAGAGTATTACATGGCATGGGAAAAGTTTCATTGAAAGGTCCCTACTGCCTCAAAATCCATTGATAATGGAGAACGCCAACTATGCTACTTTCGACGTCTTTGTTGGGTAAGTCAGAAGAAGATCAATATTCACAGCAGAAGCTTATCACCAGCTCCCTCCACAAATATAACTCATTACATGACTGCAATAAAAAAAATGACAAACTCATCATGACTGTAACAGTGATGACTAGGCTTTTACAAGTAGGAATAAAGAAATGGGAACATATCCATCTCAGTGAATGGGAACGTAAACAACTATCCTTAACTTTAGCCTGCTTTTATTAATTGTTACAAAAGTGTGTGATGGTTTAGCCCTTGTCACCACACAGTTTTTCGTTCACCTTCCCCCTCCCCAGCAGGAATGGGGGAGAGAATTGGGAAAAAAGGAAAACTCTTGGGTTGAGACAAAAACAGTTTACTAAAATAACAAAGGAAAACTACAGTAATAACAGAATATAAGGATATTACAATATACAAGATGAACAATGTACGTTTTCTCACCAGCTGATGTCCCAGTGACTGATACAGCCCATCCTGAGCAGTGATCATAGAAATAAAAACCAAGCGGCAAGCAAAGGAGCGAAAAAGGGGGCCAGCAAGGCAGATGGAATGATGCCAGCGAATGAGAGAGAAAGATGGATAGCAGGAAGGCAGATAGCCTCCCTGGCCAGCCCCCACTTATATACTGAGCGTGACGTTTATGGCATGGACTGCTGTCTTTGGCCAGTTTTGGTCAATTATTCTATCTCTTTCTCCCAGCTTCCTGCATCTGCATATTGGCGAGACTTGGAAAGCAGGACAGTGTCCTTGGTCTCATTCACAACAACTTGTGTGAATGAAAACAACTAATCAGAGTGTTTTATCGACATTCTTCACACACGAAATCCAAAACACACCAGCTACTGAGAGAAAAATTAACTCCATCCCTGACAAAACATAGACAAAAAGCTTTCTGAATCTCCTATAGATGTAAACTGGGGAATTTCAAGAACTCTTTTTGTGTATTTCCCTACTTCACACACGTATTATCAAGAAGAAATTCAATTTCTGAGCTCAAGGTTCCTTAATCAGGTAATTCCTACCAATAAGCACAGTTCTTTCAAAGGGGTACTGTGGTACTGCTTCTGTATTCTTCCTACAGTCATCATGACTCCCATCTGTCCATAAACATCTGTACTGCTACCTTTGCAAGGCTTTGATTGCAAGAGAGTAAACCCCTCATTATTTACATTTGGTTCAGTACCACTTCTGGACAAGTAAAACACAAGTTCTGAAAATGTTTACAAACCAATTTTATATCACAATTTATGACTGACTGGCATTTTGAGTTAACAGTGTTCCTATAGAGGCTTTGTGTAATGTGTAATCTTTTGACACTTTTTCCACAAAAAGTCCTGCATGATATCTCTTCAGCACAGTACAGAACATTTCCATCCTTTCATGAACAACAACCATTCTTCATTGTGACTGAAAACACACGTTCTCCTAATGAGGAAAAAAAAATTATGTTTCTGAAACAGCAACTAAAAAAATCAAGCCCTCCAAATTTCCAGAAACCCACATTTTGATTCCAAATATGCTTAATTGCTCCTGTGATGAATCCATGAAATGTTCTTTTTTAAAAGTAGCTGTGGTATATTTTTGTATAATGGGATATACACGAAGAACTTATGTCCATGAATGAGGTATCTTCAGCTGAAATTGTGATGTAACATTTGATATTCTAATAATTCTCAGCAATAATTTTTACTTTAAAATTATTCCATATGTTAAAAAAAAAAAAAAACAAAACCAAAACAACATGGGAACTGTGCTGAAGAATTTATCCTACATAGCTTTAGATATAAAGATCTTTGAAAATTAAATAAAACCTTCTCCTCGAGTTCTAAATTTCTCACTGAAAAAATATTTATGTTCTTTGCTGTCCACTGTAAAGTCACATATTTGATATTTGAACATGTTTTCATTTGACTGTAGGACAGACATATCCTTAGCACAGAATTATCTTGAATTTAGCACAAGAAAAAGCTAGTTGAGAACAACTTTCTTCCACGGTTACCCTTTGATGGTATCTAACAGAAAGCATTTCAACAAAGCAAGTCAGAGCCTCATCAATTCACTAAACCAAACAGTAATATATTCTGCATGTTACATGTAACACACAAAATTTAGGTTTCTCATTAAGCACTCTCCTATATTCATTATTGTCTTGGTTTAACCCCAGTGAGCAATCGAATATCACACAGCTTTTCACTGAGATAAAAACAGTTTACTAGGATAGATAGCAAAGGAAAATATAAGTTTTTATATATAAATAGTGATAATTATATGAATAGTGACAATAATAGGAATAAAATATACAAAATGAATTATGCACAATTTCACCTGACAACCCAATGATTCTGAGGAGCAAACACAAAATGAAAAAAAAAACAAAACAAACTGAAAAAGATCACGGAATGATTCTGAACAGTGAGAGAAAAGACAGTCATCTGGCCCACTTCTATTTACGTACTGAGGTTTACGGCATCGAACACTCTTTTTGGTCAGTTTGCATCAACTGTACTGGCTATACCCCTCCTAGCTTCCTGCACCTGTATGTTTGTGAAACCTGGGAAGCTGGAACATCTCCTTGGTCTCTTTAGCAACAACTAATAATATCAGTGTATTATCAACATTCTTCACACACCAAATACCATACTAAATCCAAAACACAGTAGCTACTGAGAAAAAATTAGCTCGATCCCTACCGAAACCAGGACAATCATAATATAATTCCAACAGGGAATGATAATGTTCTCTTTCTGCAAATGTAAGGAAACCTAGACACACTGTTCAATTTACTAATATCATTTATTAAAATAAGTGATTAAAAAAAAGTCTGTTAAAATTTGACCTTTCTCCAGGACCAGTATTCCCAGTACGTTAAATGTCATAAACAAACTACTCACACTTTGAGGCAATATATTCCTCTCCTTAGTGTTTGTTATCTGTATGCTTTCCTGTCAATACTGGTGTCATTTATCATGAACATTTCAGTGATTTTCCTTCCCAGAGACTCTCTGACACTTTCTCCCCTCCCAGAAAATGTTCAGGTAGAATAGGATTAAAATCTCTAAACCTACTGGCTGGCAAGAAACAGCTAGGCAAAAATGATGCTATAAAAGAGTATGTGTAAAATTATAGGGAAATTAATATTAAAATATTTTATTTCAGGAAGTAATTTAAATGTCCATTAATATATCTTTTATTATGTATTCTTGCTAGCAGTACAAGGAGATGTCAATACAGAGTACCTATAGCCTCCTTTGGATGTACAGTTAATTCATTAACACATTATCCATAACAGACTGTCTTCTTTACATTTAAGGAGGAAGTGCCCATATGGCCTAGCAGAAGACTCAGGGGCCTGATTCTGATCTTCCAGTGTCTTTTTCTAATCTAATTGCACCAGTACTAGGAAGTTCAAAAATATTTATTCTTTTGCAGGAAAAAAAAAAAATAAAATATACAGCTTGGTTCTTCAAACACCCACTGAATACAAGCTTTCACTCAGTTATCCTAAAGTGAGTAAATATTACTCATATTACTAAAATCAGATTTATTACACATAGGGAATAATCTAGTAGGTTACTATGTTCACTCATGCAGTACAGCCCCAACACCAGAGTTCATGGTAATAAAACAGACTGCTGGTTAGGCAGGAGAAATAAAAATTTTATTTTGATAAGAACTCAACTATTTTTTTTCATCAGGTCATAATTTTTAACATTATTCAATCTGCTGGAAATATGTTCCTTCTGACCCTAATAATTTTATACCATCAGAACCAAACAAAACTGAGACAAACGTTGGAAATGCAGTTAATATCACATTCATTAAAGGTGTGCTCAGGAAAACTCTGGAGAAAAATGGAAATGCCTCGTGCATCTCAGCTCTTCTGTTGATATAAATAAAATTTTTGTTCAGGCACAAATCCACATCATGGAGGATCTCCTGTGTGTGCGTGAGGAGCAAACCTCCAGAACAAGTTTTCAGCATCACAACAGATGCTGATGGGAAAAATTAAACAAGAAAGATTGTATCAAAGCTATTATTCAGTAAATGCCAATGAGACACATTTTGTCTTTCATCAGAAGGAAAAAATCATTATTTGAACTAACTTGTATAGAAAAAAAAAAATCTACATTCTAGAAAACAGGCACTAATCATTTAAATCACAGTTTGGTTACACTAGCACTGAATCGGTTCTGTTTTATTTTACAGTGACTTTTTATCTGGCTCACAACTACTTCCAAAAGAAGTAATATTAAAAATGTTGGAGATAACTTATATCACTTGTTGTAATTTGTGGGAAATATGCTTCAAAACTAAGTTTTCTAATTTTCATTTTTTGATGTCTAACTTATCCCATAAATGCATAAAATTAGAAAAAGGTAAAGTTACCATATTTTAATATGGTTATTTAATTATCAAATGGTTGCTTTTTTTTTTTTTTGAAAAAAAAAACCCCAAACATACTAAGTACTATCCTTAGAAATATCCTGTGGTCTGAATTCCACAGGTCTTTAAGCTTTACATAAGGGAGAAGTATTTATTTCTTTGGAGTGGGTTCAGAATTGCACTTATCGCTTTCATTGACATTTTTCCTTTATTTTGAATTATGAAGTGCAGACCATAAAGGAAACCCCACTGATGTCAGTGGACTTTGGATCAGGCCACTAATGCTGGTAGATAAAACTAAGGAAAATATTTATTGTTTCAGTAATAAATATTACTTTCAAAAATATTTCCATTGATTTATAATGCACACATTACGTATTTTATAAATACATATAATGCATGAGAAGATACAACTCTTAAAATAAACCTAGGTAAAATCATCAAGGGAAAAAATTGTGTTTTCAGACCTCAGATTTTCATAACTGAAATGAGTGGAACGGATTGTGTGTCTCATGGAATAATCTCCTATATCTGCAGCTAGATGACCTGGAAAAGAGCACTGACTTATTTCATTCCTTGATTATATTTTCAAGAACATGATCATTTTACTGCCTCTGCAACATTTGGTATTTTTAGGAACAAATCCTGTTGACATGGGTATGCAATGTCTTGCCATGTCTAAATAGCACTACTCAGATACCATAAAAGTAATGGCAAGCTATCTGGAAACAGATATTAAAAGACCTATGACTAAATTTAAACTGAAACAAAAAGGAACAAAAGGAGATAACATGTCCTATTCTGAGGATGAAGGCCTATTTAAGTAACAAATGATAATCTTTCATCTGACAGCAACATGTGAAGACATCATGTAGCTAGAATACTACTTACGCAGTAAGTAGTACAAGTCTCCATAATGTTAATTCACACCAGGTCATGAATGGCAGGATAAGATGGTTCTCAAAACAGGAGATGGCTATTACCTTACTAATTGCTTGCTCAGGTCCAGCTGTCTGCATAAGCAAGGTCAGAGGTCAAACAGTGACCTCTCAACCAAGTGGAATTCTGAGCTACAGAGTAGATGGTGGTACAGGAGATCAAAGAAGGATATTTTCTCAACTTAAGGGTTCAGATTGAGTTTTCAGAGAATAATTATATTTTTATTTTCAGAAACTGCAAGTGGTTTGTTGTATTGAACTTTTACTCCAAAAAGACAGAATTCCTACTCCTCAGCTCATGATATCACATCCCTATCTAATCAAACTCTCCCCTCAAGTGTCTCAGGACATCTTACATCTCACTACGTTTCAAAGACTACAATCATGCCTCTTCACCTTATTTTGTTTTTCCCTCTTTTAACATGTATTCTCCTATGCATCCTAGCCTGTAACACTCATCTGTTTTTATGCTCCACAGGCACTAAAATTCCTAAAAGCCCACCTCCAACTGCATTCACATTGAAAGCACTGATAAACTGTGATGCCAAGGACACATGAAAATGTAAACATCAGCCTCTGCTATTTAAATTTTTTTGCTGAATGATATGGGGAATTTTGGGAGGATGATTGGATGCAAAACTCTGCAGTGAATAGAGAGTTAAAGAAACACACATGCCAAAAAAAAAAAAGTGTACATTTGCAGCAATATATAGACAAATATTCTTTAATAATTATAACAATTTATGGACCTATCATTTCTTTATGATTAAACAGGAAATTTTCAAATAGAAAAGAAAAAAAAATAAAAACTGTTTGCTTATAGAATTAAGGTAGCCAACATGGAATTTTCATTAAAGTAAATAATTCTAAGTTAAGGAGCTCAGTATCTCAGGGCTGTCTGTGTTTCACCCTTTCCTAAACATATCTAAAGGTTTCATGAGTAGGCAACAAACACATTTTCCTCCCCACATTGTTCCTCCCACCAAAATATCCTTTATTAACTCTGTGAACGCAGATGCACACTTACTTACATATACAGCACACATGCAATCTTGATCAAGTTCAGAAAGATAGCTTAGAAATAAAAATATTTTAGAATACTGAACTCTCATTTTGCCTTTTCTTTTGAATGGAGAATTAAGGCAATTTTCACAATTCTAATATAAAGAAGAACGCTTCTGGCAGTCAGCTTAAAGTACATGATATGGCTGTGATAACAGCTTTGCAGAAAAACACCAAGCACATAGACATTCAGTAAAACATGAGTTTGCATACTATTTCTTTCCTCCCTCAAAGTGGTGCTTTCACTATCATGCTGTTATTCAGAAAATTAGCATTTGAAGGTATTACTTGCATGTGAAATTCTCAAAATGCTCAAGGACAAATAAAGCCTTATGAAAGCATAATTTAATTTATTATAAAAACCCAGAAAATAATTTCATAGCCCAGAGTACATTGGAATTAGTACACCTAGTAACAGATTAATTCAATTTGTGTCTCACAGTAGTAATATTATAGCTTTACCTCTGTGTAATGTTACTTCTTACATTACACACATACTTCATTCTATATTTTGTGAGTTTTGTAATTTTTTAATCTTAATTTAAATTAATTATTTTTCAAGTTTCATTTGGTCTTAAAAATGTCCTTGGGAAAAAATGAAAGCATGTGAAATAGAAACAAAACAGTACCTGACAATAAACCAGAAAATTTCATTCTAGTGAAAATGAATTTTTCATGCCTAACCCTGACCAGCTTACTGTATATGAATATATCCAACAAAAGATTTTCAGTTAGCTTTAAATTTCAATTCCAGTATATATTGATAACCAATGGAAGATTTTTTTGCCAAACTAGTCTGGTCACAGAGATTATTCTTCTCACTTCTATGCTAGACAACCCTCTCCAATAATAACAATAATAATGATATTAACGTATTTGTTAAAATTATCCAACAGTCAACAGTAGAGAGTAGAAAAATATTTCTGTTCCACTATTAAAAAAGCTTGCTAAAACCCAACTTGTTATTGCAATAATCTATAAAGGTATTTATATGATATAAAACCTTCCTTCTCCTCCTCAACCTGAAATGTTTCATTTAGTTGTTCACTTCTTTAGACAACAAAAAAAGTTACTCTTCATGGTAGAGGAAGAAATTACTTTCATGACTGTACTCTTCTGCCTCATGCAATTAACTGAGCCCTGGAATGTCCAGCATGGACCGTACCACATCAAGGATTCTTGGGACATCTTCTGATGTCCCATGCACTTATTGACCATTAACAATCACTCTAAGCTAGATGAAAATTTCTAGCTAATTAGTTCTGTATAAGACTTCATTTTAGTTTGTGATGATTATAGTTATTCCCCTCCAACATCCCCAACTTGTGCATGTAGCTTCAGTAGTTAATATACAAGTCTGACATGTGGGCAACCAGCTTAAATAAAAAAAAAAAGAAAAAAAAAAGGAAAAAAATGAGAGCAGGCGAGAAAATGAATAACTGAATAAATGAATGAAATTATGCAGACGAGTATTGATTAAATGAGACAGAGTAAGCAAAAATCTGTTAGGAAAGGTTTAGTCATAGCTGGTCCCATAGTGGGCTGATGTCTTCAGGTTTCTTCCTGACCTACAATTCTGTGGCCTTTTTAAAAAGCATTTTAGCTAATTCATGTGTAAATCACCTCC
The DNA here is from genome assembly GCF_036417535.1 of Chlamydotis macqueenii. Classification (NCBI taxonomy): domain Eukaryota; kingdom Metazoa; phylum Chordata; class Aves; order Otidiformes; family Otididae; genus Chlamydotis; species Chlamydotis macqueenii. The sequence goes on along the minus strand of NC_141557.1, from coordinate 82,223,637 downwards.
TTCTATTCTATGATCTTGCCTTGATTAAGGATAGCTAAACTAGTTCAATTCTATGAATAAATCAGACTTTAACATTTACAGTTAGCATTTATAAAGGGTTGGAAAAGGGTCTCATTTTTTTTCAGAGAATCATTATTTCAATGTACATCAGCAATGATTAATTTCTCTTGCAAGCAGGAATGCTTAAATACTACTGCATCACATAAAATCTACAAAAAAAAAATAAACAAAACCAAAAAACCATTCAGGACTAAGCACTATGTAGCTACTGGTTCACACTCCCCACCCCTCCAGGGAAGAGGGGAGAGATAATTTAACAATAGGCTCTAGGGGTGAGATAAGGACTGAGAGAGATCATCCAGCAGTTATTTTCACAGGCAAAACAGACACAACTTGGGGAAAACTAATTCAATTTATTAACAATCAAACCAAGTTAGGATAATAAGAGACAAAATCAAATCTTCAGAACATCTTCCCTCCACCTCTCCCCTCTTCTCAGGCTTAACTTCATTTCCAACTATCTCCACCTCACCTCCTAACCCTGAGCAGCACAGGGGGATGTGGAATGGGGGTTGCAGTCTGTTGATCACATGTTGTTCTGCTCCTTCCTCCTAAGAGGGAGGACTCCTCACACTCTTCCTCTCCTTCAGTGTGGGGTCCCTACCACAAGATACAGTCCTTCACAAACTGTTCCAGAGTGGGTCATTTTTCCACGGGGTGCAGTCCCTCCAGAACTCTCTGCTCCAGCGTGGGCCCTCCGTGGGGCACAGTCTACTTCAGGCATCTGCCTGCCCCAGCATGGGGTCCTCCATGGGCTGCAGGTGGATCTCTGCTCCTCTGTGGTCCTCCATGTGCTTGCTTCACCATGGGCTGCATGACAGACTGCAGGGGAATCTTGGCCAGGAGTAATTTTATTCCTCCCCCTACTTCTTAACTGACGTCTCACATATCCTCTTCTCTTCTTCTTTCCTCTTTTTTCTCCTCTCCGGTCCACTCACCCAGGCTGGGCCTGGCCAGCTGAGCCCAATGCAGAGGGAGGCTGGAGGGTGAGGCCTGCACCCCCCACTCTCTGCCTGCATGCCTGTTTTTGTTTTCCCTTTCTGAAACTTCTAGCAGCTTGTCGCAGAAACCACCTCTGTACCGCTGGTACTACGCAAGTTCAACAAATTTATGTTTCTTGAAACAGCTATTTATATTTATGTTTAGGATTAGGCCCCATAAAAATATCCTTAGGTAAAAAAATAATGTGTGATCATACCACTAATGCTAGTATTTAGAGTATTTATTATGTTAATTACTTTTGTTTCTCAATAACATATGTATACACACATAATAGGGCAATATTCTGCCGTATTCTGTACACATACTTTATGTGCAACACAAGCTTATGGTAAGAACTTCATAACTTTTGAAAACACAGAAGTTTTTCCTGACGTGAGGCTTTATTATGGAGGAACATTTAAAGAAAAGAACATATTTTGAACTCATAGGGATACATATTTATTTGTTGTATGTGTCCTTTTGTCTCTTGCCCATCATTCCAAGTGGTGAGACCTCAGCCGCTTGGGGATCCTCCTGTCTTTTCTGTAATGCATGTAAAACAAGACAAAAGCTTCTTCTTTCCCTTTTGCAGCTACTGGGCAGGACAGAAAGGAAAAATGCCAATGCTCTTAGGCATCTGTACACTGACAGATGGCCTAATACCAGTGGTTTTTATTATTATTATTTTTAAAAGGGCAATGTTAAAACTGTGAAAGATAATGCCAGTCAGTAGGGTTACTCAGCTCATAGATACTATCAAAAATGTAACAGTACTGACTTTTATTTAAGTAATTCTCCTTTCCCCTGTTCTGGCAACCTGAAGATCTCAGAGAGGTTACTGTGTAATTTAAATTAGGAACATTCATTCTCGCTCATAACTGCAGCTAGTAATTTAATGGCAAAAAAATAGTGAAGGCAAAACTGATTTGAAGCTTTACCTTCCTTTTACAGTCCTCATGCTTCCAGCTCTGGCTGTCAATCCCATCTTGTCAAGTTCTCTTGCGTATACTTGTGCCTCATCCTTTCTCCCTGTTTTGGCTAATGACTCATCACTGCTCCATGCATGATCCTTTTTGCACTGCTTGCACAGCTCCTCACAAGAAACTGAGACCTAACAGCATCCTGGAGCAGGCAAAAAAATCACTGTTGTCAGCGAAGGGAGCATCCTTTAGCAGTGCTCTCTGCTGTTCCACCTCCTGACTACAGAGGCTGTCTCCCACTGCTGCCGCCCTGCACTCAGAACACTAGCCACTTCCTCAAGGCAAAGCATCCTCTCTCCATCCTTTTCAAGAAAAAAAAAATAATAGTCAATTTAACCTATTTTAACATGATAAGCATTTGTGAAAGCAAAAAAAAAGAAAAAAAAAAGTAAGCAGCCCCAATTTAAAGACATTAACACACATGACAAAGTAGCTCTACAGGAGATAATATACAGATTCAATGTACAAAATATCATGTGAGAGCCTGGCCCATAAAAATATTCTTTACTTCTTTGATGAAATAGGAAATAAAAAGGAACAGTGAAATATATACAAACTATAGCACTGGTCTTCTTGTTGCACATGTCTAATTAGTTTAAGCAGGAAAAGAAAAACTCTTCTCCTACTATGCATACTTCTTTTTCCAGTCGTACAGTTAAATTTTGAGTAGAACTGGGAATCATTGCTTCTCCTTCATCTAGAGGTTCACACATATATACAAATAAATGCCTTTGGTGGTCAATTTCCCTCCTTGTCAGGAAACTAAATTCACTATTAAAGGCCATAAATCAAGACATTTGCAACTCAGCTAATCAACAAACACGATGGTTAATTAATTAATCTATTAATTAATCAAGTTGTATTTGTTGTGCATCTCACATGCATGATTAAACCAGCCACATAGTTTCTCAGTGTGTCCTGTGCTCTGGAAAACACTTGAGAATTGTCTCTTTACACTCTTTGAAACTCCCAGTGGATGAATACACAGACTCTTTTACCCATTACCTCACCCAGGTCCTGCTGCCTCCACACAGCAGAAGCCTATCAAACAAAAGTCAATTACAAATTTAGCTTCTGCGTGTCAACAGAATTTTAATAAAAAAAAACAAACAAACAAACATAAAATGTTGCTGCAATGCTCAGGAACATTTCTGAGGTCAGTCAGGGTTCTGCAAAATTCCCAGAAAGTAGAAATGCTGATTATGATGAAGCCCGAAGCTTCTGTAGTTTAATTTCATTTTTCAGAACTACATCTAACATTTCAGATTTGCAACTGTTTTCTTCTAACTTGAAAGACAATAAGAAAAAAAAAATCTAGGCAAATTTTGGTGGTCTGCAGATATGAGAACTTCACAGGAATCACAAAAAGTGTTCTGCATAGTCATCAAAGAAAATTCATCCATTTTATTCTCATACGCGAGCATTTTAATTTGTTTCAAAATTCAGACATGTCTCATATATCTAATGTATAAGACTAAAAATATCTATATTCTTGCAAGAGGGACATAACTGAAAAAGCTGACCCAAATCAGAAGGCTTTCAAAAAATTATGAAATATCCTGAAGGGTGACCAAACAAGTTCACTGTAATTTTATGCCTGAACTCTGGTTGATTTGAGATTAATCTGTACAGACACTGCGCAGTGGCTACTTGGATAAGTTCTTTCAACACTTGCACTTTTCTCTTGCTGCTGTAATCTGTGTTCTGTGTTTCCCACGGACTTTTGCTCCACACATAATATTTTTTTCAATGACTAATAGAAGAGAAATCAAGTTCTTCACCTGACATCTTATAACCACACGTGCTTCCCAAAATGTCTTACTATATGAAGTTGATTCATGATCTCCCCTCTAGGAGAGCTCCACAGACTAAACTTGTAACTGGTTTCTGTCAGAAATTCTTAAAAGGGTGTATGAAATAAACAGCAACTAGGACACAGACCTCAACATAAAAATATGTTTTATACAATTCTCCTTGACTCTTGTCCTGGTTTTGGCAGGGATGGTTAATTTTCCTCTCAGTATCTGGTGTGTTTTGGGTTTCATATGTGAAGAATGTTGAAAAAAACATTCTGATTATATGAGTTGTTGTTAATGAGACCAAGGGCACTGTCCAGCTTTCCAGGTCTCATTAACGTGCAGATGCAGGAAGCTGGGCACAAGACAGACAGAATAATTGACCCAAACTGACCAAAGACAGCAGTCCATGCCATAAACATCATGCTCAGTTTAAAAGTGGGGGTTGCCCATGCGAGGGGGCATCCTTCCTTGGCATCCATTATCCTCATCTTCCACCTTTTCTCTTGTTTGATGGCATCATTCCCTCTACCTTGCTGGCTCGTTTTCAGTCATTTGCTTGCCGCTTGGTTTTTATTTCTATGATCACTGCTTGGGATGGGCTGTATGAGTCATTCGGGCATCAGGTGGTGAGAAATCCTGCATTGCTCATGTTGTATATTTTAATATCCTTATATTCTGTTATTATGGTAGTTTTTCTTTCCTATTTTAGTAAACTGTCTTTGTCTCAACCCATGAGTTTTCCTTTCTTCCCAATTTCTCTCCCCCATCCCACTGGGAAGGGCGAGGGTGAGTAGGAAACTGTATGGTGACAACAGCTAAACCACCACAACTCTCTACAGATGTGGCAAGATCTTCAAATACAATTTAGACAACAAATCCAATGATTTGCCATTTACATCAGTTGAGAAACCGGTCTGTAAAAATCAGATTATTGTCACATTAGTATGGTTGCTAGAGTTGTGCAGAAACTCACTATAACTAGACAAAACTCTTTAATACATTAGTATGATATTAGATGTTATTAAATACCATGTGAGATTCTGCACCTACCATTTAGGAAGTTGCAGATCTCCAGCAGTTTAGTGCTTATGTTCTACTAAATCAAGACAGTAGAGATACAGCTTTCTCTCTGCACATAGAAGAAGAAAAGAAGGAAATGGTAGGTGCAGAGCCCTCTTCTACACTGCATGGCTATCTGCTAATTATAGGCTTCCGTCGAGTGATGAATATTTCAGAGTACAACACGGCTTGTTTAATTCCCTTGTTTATTTTCTTGGATTATGCCATATTTGAGTGGATACTGGTAACAAGTCTGCAACTGTCTAACTTAAAAAACATTGGCCTGTTGTGGTGCCAAGAGCCAAGAAATCTAATTGTCACTCCATGGATACTCAGCGGTTGTGTTAGACAAAGAGAATTTTTTTTTTTTTTCTTTTTAGATGCTGGGATGGGATGAACTGGCTTCTTGTTATATGATCTTTGGGAACCCAGTTTACTTCCCAATGCCTCACTGCGTCTCTCCATAAAACTAAGTTTCAGAAGCATGCTGTGAAGGTGAATTAACTAATATATCTCAAGAATCTTTGGACCCTAGACTGTAGGCAGTAAAAATCAAAATAATTTGCATTTTTTTCTATCTTGCTTCCCATTAGCAGTTCATGTAGCTGTAATGTATTAATGTAAAATGTAGTTTTGAAACATACATTGTGCTCCTATTCAGTATGTTCCAGAACGAGAAAGGTTTGCAGAAAAGTGTATCAAAGAGCTTTCACTCAGCTTCTAGTGCCCACACACATACACTATTCTGTTCACACATTAATATGAACTTTCATCAGCTGCCACATGAAGCTGAGGTAATATGAAGACTGAATCATATTTTTGCCTCCAAAGGCCTCCACATGAGGCCAGAGCAATATGATCTTTTAGAGTCACAGGCACAACAGAAAGATTAGAAGTAGCAAATACAATCACAAATTGCTGGAAGCTGGGATCTGCAGTGCTAGAAAGTCCAGCAAGCAAAGGGAATCCAGCTGAAAAATCAAGAGTGAGGAGAAAGCATTTCTGCAGAATCTTAACAGATTTAAAAGTTTGTCTCCACTTCCTTAATAACTCTGCTGATTGGGGGAGGGATGCAGGTGTTAGAAAACACAGCAACTATCAACTCAAAACAACTCAGCAGAAGGGAATACCATTTCAAATTGGGAGTATTTCAAATGAAGGTGATTCAAGGTAAAACAGAAGGGCTGACAAAATGGAGACTTTTGCTATCCCATCTGTAAATTGACACACTGAGAAGATTCCTTTCTGCACTTGATATTCAACAGACCGAAACGCTACAGCCATTTTTTCTTGGAGGAAGAGTATTGTCATTTAGACATTTCCAGTTTATTAAACCAATATTGCATTGGGGGGGTTACATTGACAAGGGATAATGGTTTAAAACTAACAGAGGATAGATTTAGACTAGATATAAGGAATAAATTTTTTATTGTGAGGGTGGTGAAATACTGGAATAGGTTGCCCAGTGAGGACGTAGATGCCCCTGGAAATATTCAAGGCCAGGTTGGATGGGGCTCTGAGCAACCTGATCGAGTTGGAGATGGCCCTGCTTGCAGGGCGGTTGGACTAGATGACCTTTAAAGGTCCCTTCCAACCTATACCATTCTATGATTCTGTGATTGATGAAGATAGCTTCTGAATAGCAGTGAGTTTTAAATTCTTAGGGGTTTGGGGGGCGGGGGAATAATATTCATTTTAGAGATCATAAATTTTTCTAGAAATTTGAAGAAACCTTAAGTTACAAAAGTAACTTACTACTCAGTAACTAGTGAGACAGAAGGGGAACTTTTACATTCTCCATAAGGTAGCTGTGTGTTTTCATATTTCCATCATATTTCCACCCAGGGACTTTTTTCATTATGATTTGCTACAAAAGGCTGTCAGAGAAAAACATTTTTCTCCCATAGAAAATAAAATCAAAACAAAGAAATACTAATATCCTATAGGTTAGAACACTTCTGAGACATGGAACAGAATGTCTGTTTACTGTGTATGTGGTCAGTACAAGCCTTGTAAACTATTTAATTTCTGCTGAAATAGTAGCTTCAGAGATAAGGATTACTTATATTACTGCAGGACTTTATTGGTCCCATTTTCTCATATAATACATACAATACATAGTAAAATCACATTTCTTCTCCAAAAGGTACATCTAAGTAGATCAAAAGAAAAAGTAGACATAGTAAGGTTACTGTGTATTAATATTGACATTGTGTATTGCTACTTAATATTACATCTCTTTTGTGAAAGAACAAGGAACTCTATTTTTTTTTTAATTTCCAATCAAGTATATTTGCATATGCTGCCTACTTGGGTGATATGCATTCTTTCTGCTACTATTAACCACTATAATAACTATCAACATCCATAGTGAAGTCAGAGAAGCCTTTATATTTGAAAGACACAGAAGTGTCTCTAATAAAAACTGGCTTTCTGCAGTGGATTCACTAAGGAGAAAATTATAAGTAATAGATGCAAGACAGTATAGTTCAAGGTAAAGGTTAATAGCTATATTAGTAAGAAAGTGGCCACTATTAAAAGCAATTACATAATTTTCACATCTAGCAATGCTTTTAAAAAAAAAAAAAAAAAGATATAGGAGAAAGAGAATTCTGGGTATTGCTGATTTAGGGTTCCTACATGGAGGCTTCTCAGAGGGATTTGATTTTCTGGAACTACCATATATCTACACCCTGAAGTCAACACTGGAAATAAAAATTAAAAAAATCAAACAAACCAACAACATGATTCAGATTTAAACAATGCACTGAATTGGAGCCACTGAGTATCATTAAACATTTGTAAGACAGAAGGGATTTTTGGTTTGAGTTGTTTCTTTTTTTTTCCCCACAAACTGTAGTTAATTTTATAAGCAATAGTTCTATGCATGTATTTCAGCTTTTACCTAGAATCTACATCCTGATTTTACATGATCCTTATGATCTAAATAAAAACAAACCTTGAACGAATCACTGTAATTTGCCAGCTTGTTTTAACTTTGAAAACTATCTGCAATGAATGTGTTCCTTGTGCTCTAAAAGAAACACGTTACAGTGATTTCATACAATAGAGAGGAAAAATGGAGAAACTGCTTCCTCCAAATAAAGTGTAGAACAAGATTTGCTCATGCTATTATATATATGTAGAGGAAAAGTTAGCTAAAAAGGGAGGATGGACAGGAAATGCTGAGTTCATCAGTAATAGCCTCTGATGCCATAAAGCTTGGAATAATATTTAATATGACAACAAATCCTTGTGATATAGGTCTGTGATGGGCAAAAGTTATTTTTGTTAATATTTATTTGAGCTAAAGCTCAGCTATCTATATGGACATGCAGTTTTTATTTTTGAATGTATGGATTTTCTATCAAACTGTGGCTTGCTTTTAATGTCATGTGCCACAATTTTTACCTGCTGAATTATCAATTCATTATTGAGAGACTAATTAGGAACACTGAGGTGCATTAAACAACAAAGCATCCTATACTAATCAGTTTTACCAATTTCATAAGTGAGGAACTGCATTGTTTTCTTTATTCCTAGTCTGCCATGCTATTTTTCTTTTGACAAATGCTACTGCTTGTAGGAGGGAAGGAAAGGAGTGAAAAATCATTCCTGATTCACATTCCTCACACTACTCATGACTGTCTAGGCCACTATTCAACCCACTTTACTTCATCTCTTTTCAGTCAGAAGAGGCTTCCCCTACTCACGTGTTCCTCACGCTACTTCCAAGAAAGTAAAGCAATCCCTTCTCACAAAAAATCCTATAATCAGAAAGACAACAGCTGTAAATAAACACTGTAATTCCAGAATTGAAGTTGTTAATTGAAAATGTGTCATTTCTTAAATCAAGGTGACTGTTTGGTGGTGTAATTAGTCACTCCTCATACAGAAACTGTTCTATATGTTAGATCAGCCTTGTAGCCTTTCTCAGAAATGTTTCTTTTGCAAGATGGGGGAAAAGGTTAAGAAAATGAGAAGCATGCTTTGCATTTCAGACACAAGTGCACCATGGATTTATACAGTAAGACACTTGGTCATGGTTTTTTTCCCTTCCTAATTGTCCTGGTTTCTTTTTTTTTTTTTTTTTTTTTTTTTTTTGGGGGGGGGGCATGGGGTGGGCTACAGTGGCAGCTTCTTGCAAGAAGCTGCTAGAACTTTCTCCTTTGTCCAGTGGACTTGGCCAGGTCTAGGGTGGACCTGCCGCTGGCAAGGGCCATTCCAGTTGGTTACAGTGATAATGCATCTGTAAGAATGTATTTAAGAAGGGAAAATTAGAAAAAAAAAAAAAGTGAAGAAGCAAAAGCGGGGGCAGGGAGGGGGAGGTGTGAGCCTTGTGATCCTCATCCTCTGGCATCCCACTGGGTGGTTGTCTGGGCCCAGCTTGGCCCGAATGGCCTGATCTGGCCAAGAGAAGTGAGGAGAGGATGTATGAAGATAATCTGAGAGGCATCTGCCTGAGCCTGATTTTGAAGAATTTCTTGTGAGAGGAATGGCTGTGAATGCCAAGATCAGTGAAGAAGGAGGGGGAGGAGTAATGTTGCTCCCAGCAGAGATTCCCCTGCAGCCCGTGGTGCAGCCCATGGTGAAGCAGGTTGTCCTCCAGCAGAGCATGGAGGCCCATGCAGAAGCAAAGATCCACCTGCAGCCCGAGAAGGATGCCACACTGGGGCAGGCAGATGCCTGAAGGAGGCTGTGGTCTGTGGAGGGCAGGTGCTGGGGCAGCCATTCCGGAGGGACTGCACCCTGTAGGAAAATTATTGGAGCAGTTCACAAAGGACTGTAGCTCATGGGAGGGACCCCACGATGGAGCAGGGGAGGAATGTGAGGAGTTCTTCCCCTGACAATGAAGCAGCGGCGTAAAACGTGTGATGAACTGACTGTACCCCTATTCCCTCTTTTCCTTTTCTGCCACTTGGGCGGGTGGGGGGAGGAAGGTAGAGATAATTTGAACTGAAATTAAGCCCAAGAAGAGGGAGGAGTGGGGGGAAATTGTTTTTATTCTCTCCCATTATCTTTCTTTGGTTTTATTTATAATAAATTAAAATAGTTCTCCCCAAATCAAGTTTGTTTTGCCCATAACCATAACTTGAATGATCTCTCTCTGTCTTATCTCAAACCTTGAGCTTTTTGTTATCTTTTCTTTCTTCCATTCTCTCAGAGGGTGGGGAGAGTGAGTGAGAGGCTGCGTAGCTTGGTCCAGAGTGGGGCTAAACTACAACACTAATGATTTCTAATATTCAGTGTGTTTCTTGGATTGTTTGTAAGCACTTAGCTGATGGAGGGTTATCTTAGAACTCATATAACTGTATACTCTTTTAATGAGTAGTAGCTGTCAATTCAGTTAAAACTACTCAATTCAGCTCCTGCTCATGTGCCCCTCTGCATTTATCTGTATTGAATTTCAGTCAGTCTTGGAAGATCCTTCTGTTGCTTTTCTTTATTTTTGGTCTTTCCTATTTTTTTCTCCTCAATAGCTTTGTATAAATAAATAAATTTTTCACCTGGCTACTCACCCTGCTTTCCACAAAGAGTTTTAAATGCTAAGTGGCATTGATTTTCCCCACATGCCAGTTTTTAGGGGGTTTTTTGAGGGTATTTTTCTTCATTTGTTTGTTATGTTGGTATCACTGCATACTTTGGTCCTCAGATATCAAGTAGTTTTTGCTTCTGGTGGTCGGACTAGATGATCTTTAAAGGTCCCTTCCAACCCAAACCGTTCTATGATTCTATGATTCTGCAGTATTTACCATGTACAAAATTATACCTCTGTAGGATACTATTGAAATTTACAATTAAAATTTATAATTAATATTAAGTAGAAAAATAAATATAGCTATACAAACACATTTAAAAACTTATTAACAATAAAAATTAACCATACCTTCCAACAAAGACTATATTTATATTAATTTAAGCATTTCTGTTTGTTTTGTAAACACATACAGAAAACTTTTCCTAAACAAGCTTTCCTAATTTAAAAAGGAAGGGTTCTGCTTGTGGACAGCACCTCTGTTATTATCAACACATCACTAGAATGGCTCAAGTAGGTCCTTTGACTAATATGAAAAGATCTCTTCAGCAGAACTGTAACTATTGGTATGTCTTTTATATGAGGCTTTGAAAAGATGTGTTATTTATACTAATACCTTAAGTATCAAGTATGCTAATTCACTGGAAGATAACAAAAAAAAACCAAATACATTTTGTCAACAATTAAAGTCACATTTATCTGACAATAAAACAGACAAGGACATAGCAATACCCCATGCCACACAAACTAATTATACACTAAACCCAAGGTAAATCCCAAGTGTAAATTTATGAATACCAGCTATTATCCCTGATGACTGGGATTTGTGTTTGTTTGTAATCTAATGGAAAATTCCAAATTATTGTAAGTTGAAAAATGAAGGTTTGATACAAATGTTCAACATACAGGACAGCTACACTACTACTTTTGAGGAACAGACTTAGAACAAGTTCTTCTTGTGAGTTTATTCCCCAAGTCCTTTAATAATACCTTTCTGCAGAGAGACATCTTTGCAACTGTGCTATCTCATGTCTTGAAGACGTCCATACAGGCAACCTATCTTTTAGAAAATCTCATCTATAGTACCTAAAGAGGGCCTACAAGAAAGCTGGAGAGGGACTTTTGACAAGGGCATGTAGCGATAGGACAAGGGATAATGGCTTTCAACTAGAAGAGGGTAGGTTGAAATTAAATATAAGGAAGAAATTCTTTACAGTGAGGGTGGTGGGGCACCAGAACAGGTTGCCCAGAGAAGTTGTAGATGCCCCATACCTGAATGTGTTCAGGGTCAATTTGGAGGGGGCTTTGATCGACCTGGTCTAGTGGAAGGTATCTGTGCCCAGAGCAGGGAGACTGGAACTAGGTGGTCTTTAAGGTCCCTTCCAACCCAAACCATTCTGCGATTCTATGATGTAAATTCTGGAGGGAGTAAATTCTTTAGCAAAAGGACCCAAAATCATAGCAGTACAAAGATGATTTTAAAGGTATTCTTTTCCTACTCAAACATATTTACCTCTGCTTAGGTTCTTGGCTATAAGTCATTGAGCATAATCTGAATGCAGATATCACCTCTGCACTTTCTTTCCAAACAAAGGTGTTTGTGTTGCTTTCATTGTCATTTAAAATATGTTTTTTTAAGTTACAGCTGATAAACTTGTGGGAATAACTGTTTAAATGAAAACTAACTGCTTGTCAAGAACCAACCAGAGCTAATCCTGCTTAGCAAAAAAAAAATATGAAGAAAATCTGAAATAGTGCCTTCATGTTTTTACAGGCTGGTGTTTACCACTACAATTAGGAAAAAAAAAAACCCACCCTATATATTTAAGAAATTAATTATTCACAAAGGCGATTAATCTGAAAATTCACCACTGTGATTTTGGTTTCATAGACTGTGTGTTATACGATTAGAAACAATGGGGAGGTTTTAAATTTAAACCTTAGATCTCTTGCTTTACTACTTTGTCTCTTGTCTGACAAATTTTTATTGTTATAAAAAAATGTGTATCTGTTCTAGAACACAAAGAAATACAATTTGAGCATTACACATAATTTTGATACAACAACTGAAAGATTACATGTAGGCAAAGTACCTAATACGGCAAAGAAGCAATTGCTGAAAAGGCAGTACATTCAACATCAACCAAGATGAGTCATTACCTTTAGTGCCGTACAGAATACACTATGCAAATAAAGTTTGCAAACTCCTCTATGAGTCTAGAAATATTGCAGTCCCATATTCACCTTTTTTTTCAGACATTTTGAGATTAACTAATAAGCTGCTAGAACTGAAATCCCTATACTGCTGCAGCCATCTTCACCTTTAGAAAAAGAGGATATTTTCCCACTAAAGAATGTTTTGCATGCTTTCATTTGTCACATCCTTCTGGATAAAAAAAAAAAGGAGAAAATACCCAACTATGGTGACATGCATTCTATTTGCCTAATTATTATGTTTGATTTCCTGCACTTTTGTTAATAATTGTAGCTTGATATACAGTAAATAGAATTATTTAATCTAGAGTTTCAATCATTCAACAGAAGTGTTCCTGTCATTGTGTAAAAAGGTAAGTAAAAGTCTAGCTAACATTTCCTTTTATAAATATATCTTGAGTGAGTTGATAAAATATACTGAATAGCCAAACGATGCAGCAGTGTCTTTAAAAAGACAACAAGGCATGTGGGCATGAAAAGTTATACAGGTAATGAAGGTGAATGAGCACCTTTCTTAAAATAAGTTTGAGAAGGTACTTGAGTAGTAGTTGACATGCTAATTCATGCCTGAGTTTGTCACATCTTCAGCTTCTTCACCTGCACCTATTAATTTAAGATTAGCTGGTAAATATCCTTAAAAATGAAGTTACCAAATTCAAGATTGATATAAAAGAATGCAGAATTATCTTTATTTCGTAATTGCCACATCTTAGGAATGTAATTGATGCACTACCTCTTTTGTCTTTTGGTTTTTTTTGTTTTGTTTTGTTTTTAAATACAGAAACTAAGTATTTTTTGGCATTTTACATAATTTTGATGCAATGATTGACAGACGCTATGCATACAAAGTATAGCATAAGTTAAAGATGCAGTTACACAGCAGGCAAGTTGTACTACACCAGCTTTGTGGTGGGTCAACCTTGGCTGGTTGCTGAATGCCCACCCAGCTGCTCTCACACTCCTCCTCCTCAACATGAAGGGGAAAAAGTAAGATTGAAAAAAGTTTATGGGTTGAACTCCCATAGGCCCCCTCATGTGGGCCGCCGCTGCAGCCAACTGCTGTCAGCACCTCGCCATGTGAAACCAATATATGATCAAAATAGAATGAAGAAAGGAGCAAGGCTAGGCACAACAAGGTTGGCTTTCCCCACAAAAAAAAAAAAAATACTGCTAAAGTGTTTAAGTGAGAAAAGGCAGTTCCACCTAAAAGATGTTGGTTTCATCAATATTTTTGTTCAGAATAAAGAACATGTAAAAGCCAGAGAACTTCAGCTACTAGTATGTCAAAATCATGAAAGTGTGAGAAGTAAAAAAAAAAAAAGAAAAGGTCAACTTTTGTACAGACTTTTTTGTTCCATAAGAATCTTGGGGAAGATTAGATCACCTTGACAAAATTATTTTGAAGTATTAATTGAAATAACAGCCTCCACCTAGCAAAACTGACATTTTGCAATACAGAACTGACAGACTGTATAAAGCTGCCTCACAAAAATAATGATTACTTTGACATATTAGATTCAATGTTGCTGTTTCAACATAGAAGACCAAGTTTCTTTTTGGTGCTATTTCACATTGACTTAAATGAAGTTAAAACAGGTAAACACTTTATCCCAGGTCTTTGAACTAGGACTGAACTTCAATATGTTCATGCTTTCGTGTTTGTTTGGCTTGTCTGTCAAGTCAAAATGCCTTTGTCAGTCTGCATATAGCCATTTTCTGTCAAAGGACTGCAGTGCAAGTACTATGCTTCAGGAAACCACAGATATGACTGAACACACTGGAAGAAAGTCATATGATCAGGCTGATGAAAGCACTCTCTTCCCTTGAGTTTGATTTTCCCTCAAATAACCTTTGAATGTTTAGAGATTGCACTTTAGAAACAATAAAGAAAACCTAAAGGTCCACAGCATTCTATGACTTGTAGAATTTGAGTAAAGCACCCTCAAAATAAACCCCAGGTTACATCTGTTGAATAAAAGTAGGGTTCCTATCAGCATGGAAGTGGCAAAGGGGGCTGTCTGTGCCCACAGAACTAAAAAAAAAAAAGCAAGTATACATGTGTGCATTTTTTTTTTAAGCTTTTGGATTGGCAACAGTCTTGAGTTAGCTTTTTGTAAAAATACAGTACAAAATGAGATGGCTAACATGATATAGGGCCATATAATGTTGCGCAATAATAAACTGAGATCTGATGACAACAGTTAAGACAGAGGGCACATTTTCTCTGTTTCTTGGTAAGGATGCTCCCTGAGCAACAGTGGGAGACAGACAGGAGAATAAAGAAATATGGCATTGTCCTATATGATCAATGTCATCTTTCCATCAGCTTTAATGGCACTGAATCAAAATGTTATTTTGCAACAGTAAGGGTGACAAGAATTAAGACCTGAGTAATCAGAGAGCAGAAAAGCATAAAGATCAAAATAGATAAAAAGTACTGTAAAATCTGAGGTTAGTGACCTCATGCAATGAAAATGCTGCAACAGGGAAGAAGGTGATTTTGAGTAATCAAAGAGTAGAAAATCATAAAGACCAAAGTAAATAGGAAGTACTATAAAATCTGTAGTTAGTGACCTATGAAGAAACTGTAAAAGGAAGAATTCATTTTTTTGTAGTAAAAGAGATCTCTCAAAAATACAAACCTCTACCTTTTCAGTGCAAACATTTGTAATCTCAATTTTTCACAGATTTGCCAAGAGATCCTTTGGAAGAAGCTAGCAATATCTCAGTCCTGAATTTAAAATTGTGAAGCTAAAATATTTGCTCAAATATTAGTGTACTCATTCAATATCAGTGTTCTCCCTTTCTAAGAGCACTGGAAAAATTAAAAAGTTAATATCTTTCACACTAGACACATGAAATATGTGATTTTAAAGCTTGCTGAGCAAAAATGGCCCTCCTTTTCTTTTTACCTTAATTTCTATATAGGTATATTCTAGTATAAAATTATAAAGAAGCAACAAATGTCCATAAAAGAACATAAAAATCTGTACTTACATATTTAAGTTGTTATTGCTACCACATTTTTGCTAGCTATAGAAGAAAACAGTTTTATTTAAACACATTATTTGTGAAACTAGCAATGGTAGAAAATGAGATACACATTATTCTGGAAGCTGATTATGCCACTTGCACGCCTTTTACAAAGGCATGAAAATGGCTAACAAGCCATTTGCAAAATCTTTAATTATAACATCTACACTTTCCTTTTCATTTTATCACAAAAGAAAAACACTTCTTTACCAGAAGAAATTTTGAAATTGTTTTCTTATGTTTAAAATGCTGAAACATCTGATATGCTTTATTTTATCTAAACATCTAACATTGAATTAAAATATTTTAATTTTAAAACTCAACTTTTGTTTCTTCCCTAGCAGTTATTCTAAAATAGACATATTTTCCCTTTACTGTCATTAAATCTGAGAGGTGAAATTGTCTTGATATGATCAGGGAAAATTAGATTCACTCTCCTGTATTAGAACTAATTTATTGCAATGACATGTCACCCTGTTACCTTGAAATAGAATTTTGAATGACAAGTCTGTTATGCTGTAGTTCTGTATTTTCAAAAGTAAAATAACAAATGTATGGAATTACTACCTTGAAAATCCAATGTAACACCTGGGATTTCCTTCCTAATCTAACTTTCAGCACAATCATTTCAGGGCATTTTAAAAACTGTTACTTTCCTCTTCCCTTTCCTGTATTCACACTCATTTCCAGTTGTTCCATACTTCCTTATCACCCCCATCAATACAAATCTGAATGTGTTTTTGAGTTATAGGTAAAAATGTAAGAACAAAGTGTCGCTCCTCTTATCCCTCAAATTTGGAAAGAAAAATGCAGTTGAAAAACAACACTGCGTTGACCACCTGAAAAGCCATTCCTCTTCACCCATCAGAAGACATCTGAAGTGGATTCAGAGGTATATGTTCAATCTTTCAGAGATCCAAAGGGTCCACAGAGAAATCAAGTGTCAGTTTTGTTCATTATATTTCTCTGCTATTCCCTCTAATATCATGATTCACTCAGCCTCAAGCCAGCACTGATCTTCCCTTTTACCACTGAACATTTACTCCTCTCTCCAAACCAAAAAGAACAGTGAATGTGTAGTTATGACCTGCTTCCAGTGCAACTCACATTTAAGAAATATCTGAAGGAAACAAAAAGGTGGGAAGGTTGAAACTGAAGAAAGTTGCAGACTGAAATAAGTACTCAGTTTCCCTTTTTTCCTAAATTTTTTTATTTGTTATTTGTTTTCCATATCCAGACATGTGAATTATTTAACCCCATGGAAGCATGCAGAAAATGTGAAAGAAATAAAAACTATATCAGCCATGGCAACTGAGAAATGTTAAAGCTTGCAGCCCTAGAGCACAAGTTTTTTTCTAGATTTCCTCAGGAGAATCTTCATTCTTCTGAGCTGGTGCAGTAGGTACCTCACTCCTCACCAAACCATGGTGCATTCACTAGCCCTGCCCCTTTCAGTACTCACAGCTATGTTTTCATTTGAATAGTTTTCATCAGAGAGATGCAAAAGACAAGAAAGGCTCATGTAGCTGAAAGCTCAGTTCTGTGGATTCAAGCTTCTCATTTCAGACAAGGATATTTGTTCCCTGGTAATCAAATTTCCACAGTTTCTCCAGCGCACATGTGCACAGAGACATACTAGCACCCACAAATGAGCAGTCTGTCAGAACTAAGATTGTTAGATACTATTGATCATTGGGAAGTTTTCAAGAAACACTTAGTAAATAATTTATCATTTTAGAAAAAGAAGTCACTGTGGTTTTAAATTCTTTAAAGATACCTTTTTTTTTTTAATACAAAACAATTTTCGGAGTTGTTTGTTCAGGAAAACATACCCTGAAACATCAAAGACTTACCTCAAGTGTAACAGCAGGGAACCAGTTCAATAATCCCAGAAACACAGAAAATATTTAAGATCTACAAAAGGATAATTTTTCATTTCTACGAGAAGCTCATTTTTCCAAAACCTGTGTTTTGTTTTGCCATGTTCCTATAAAAAGCTTCTGAATATGGCTAATACAGATTAATTTTATACAGATTTCCAGTCTCCAAATTATATTTTTTCAGAGAAAAGAAATAAAGACTGAGGAATGGGGATATGTTTGATATTAAAATGTAAAGATGACCTGTTGTCCTAATGCTGTGTAACAGATGATGGCAGTAAATTAATCCATCTTCTTGACAATCATTCAATGATAAGAATGTCAAACTGTACAATTTTCATTGCAGGCCTACCCTATTCTTGTCCTCAGTGTGCATTTCCATGACAATGACTGTAATCATTATAACAGTATTGTACGTAATGACTCTGCTTTCTGTGATGTTACTCCCAAATTGGGTGTGAAAAATGTGAAAGGACAGATCTGAAACGGCAAAACTCTCACCAGTGAAGCAGAGTAGTCTACAGAATTAATAACTGACAGAATTGATAGCGTACTCCCACTGAACAGAAACCTGGAATTAAAGGGCGCTGCTCACTAGCCTTCCTTTATTAACTGAAGGGCTTTGCATGAAGACCTCTTGTCAAATTAAAGGCATGTAGAATTAGACCTTGATGAGGTGTGTACAATTAAAAGTAACATCAGTAAAACGTCTATTTCTCAAAATGAAAAGAAACTTGTGCACAATGGCCTGAACTCCTGAAATTTTGCTAATTACTAATATTATGTCAGTTTCAACCAGGCTTTCCTTTTTTTCTGAGTTAAAAATGTATGCCTGAGCTAATATGATTGATCTTTGCTGTAAATCAGGTCATTGTAACTATCACAACAACTGTAAAATAGAATACAAATTCTTCTAAGTTACATAAAACTTCTGCAAAGACAAGCTTACTAATGTAAAGAACTCACAGTAGAAAATTATGAATACCACAGTGAATTCTTTGAGGAAAAGGGTCGGGGGGAAATGGTAAGTACAGAGGAACACCTGACAAACCAGTAGTGTATAACAGAAATTCATTATATTGTTCTTTAAGAGCCTTATCACATTGTGGTCCTGAGGTTTACTCTGTATCTCCATATCCAAATCTTACTCATGCTATCTGGCTCTTTCCAGATGATGTTTTGATTCTCCTGCATAGCTTTGCATCAACAATGTTTGTAAAATGTTTCTTCTATTCTAAAATAATTCATTAAAATGTTAATCAGTCTAAGATGGGTCTGGAAGCATATCTCATCCTCCCCTTACCCATTTTAAAAGCTTCTCTTTCAATGCAACCCACTATCTCAATTTAGAAAGGTCCTTCCCCAATTTACATTTCCTGCACAAATCTCAACAATTTTCAGTATGCTGAAATATTTGATATTTTACTAAGTTTAGCATAACTAAATTTTTTTTTTTTTGGTCTTTGTGTTAACAATATCTTAGATACAGGTGCTCCACTTGCTATTTTTAGTTCAGACTATACTGTTCAAATTTGAAAGCCCTTGCTACCAGACGTGTGATTTCAGAAGCTATTCATTTCCTTGGATATTCTTCATTCTAAGATATAATTTTCAGGATTCCCAGCTTGAAGGCAAACTAAAATTAAATTATTCCTTCTCCATGCCCTCATCCCCATTAACCGTCTTTGTTCACTTCTCATACTCAATGTCTTTCACCATTTAAATTAAGGAAATTAAGATTAATCTAGATTGTAAAATAAAAAATTCTAACATAATGCTGAACGACAGTATTCAGGGGGAGAAAAGATCCATCTGTCATACATCTTGCAATAAAGATATATATACAGTTTTGTGTTATTTTAATGCAAATTTAAAACACAAGTTATAAAGACAACATTATACATGATGAACTAGACTTCAGCTGGCCAGCCCGCAACTGCATCAGCATGAACTTTATGCCTGAAACTCACTATATATGTCAAAACATAAATGCAGGGCTTGTTCTCACAGGCTTCTGAGGAACTCTAACAAGTAACACACCTCCTGCCTCTTTTTATGAAGAGAATCACAGAGGATTTCCCTTTGGAGGAGTCCTTTTCAACCCTAGCCTGGAAAAGTCTTTAGCAGTGACATCTTGAAGCCCCATGCATTTGGATTTCTACAGAATCTGATGTAAGAGGATCAGCTACACTCACTCTGTGTTCAGCTGAGCTCAGAAGAAACACTATTTTATCATATTTTAATATCTTCATCCTATTTACTTTTATTGATCTTTTTTTTTTTTCTTTATAATGAACACAGAGAGTATACACCGACAACTGGCAAGTTCACTGTGCATGTATGCAGCAATCCGAGAAGTGTCCTCCTTTAAAAAAGGAGGTGTCATCTAAGGAGATACCTGGTTTTCCTCTGTCAATGCACATTTCAGGGGATGGGAAAAACAAAAACAAAACCAAAAAGAAGACAATGACCTTACCTTTCCTACATATTGAGGATCTGGTCCCATGTGTTCTTCTAAAACAAAGAACTGATTCCACACCCATCCACGCTTGGGACGATGATGTACTTCTGTTTCGCCTTCTATATGTTTGGTTTGATTTCTAGTCACCTTGATGGAGCCATGGTGAGCAGCTCCATAACACCTCTGCACAAAACAGAGACAAACTAGGACTGGGCAGATACAAGATGTACTTGTTAGTCTCATTGTAGGATAAGCTTCCTGTTCAAAGTTTTCTTTCTCTTGTCTTTTTCAGCTGTAATCCTTTAATAAGTCCCCAAGACAGAAGGTGAAGTCTGTTTCAGAAATACAGTCCAAAATGGGTTTTTCTGCTTGTTCATGGTTTAGCTGCCCATTTGGGAAAGCTCAAATTATATTTACATTATGAAAAGCTGACTGGAAATTTTGATATTTCTTCTGAGGTCTTCACAATAGAGTTCCACAGCCGACCATTTTCTATCTAATAGGGAAAGAAAAGAAAGCCACTTACTTATCACTAAAACCAGTAATTTTCAGGTTTCTAACCTTAGATTATACTCGTAGCTGTACTAACCAGTCTTTCAAAAGCTCTCACTGTAACTAAAATTTATTTTCCATCCTTCCTGCAAAAGTGTTTTCAGATTGTTTTTATTAAAATAACATAAGAATTAGCATGGCTTTTCCAAGCTATTAAAAGATAAACATTATTAAATACTGGCCAAAGGACAGTTCCTTTAGCCTTTATGTGCAAACCACTGACTTGGTCTGGCAGCAAAATAAAATCACTGCTACAGTGTCATCAGACAGATAGTGATTGGTAATTCGCTTCACATGACTTCTTGATCTTCTGTACACCACATGGAGATCCAACATGGTGAAAAATACACAGGCTATGATGGATTTCAAAAGACAGCCTCCAAAATGGGCATTGAGGATTCTGAGCCAATATTACAGAATACTGACAGGAACTTTCAGTCAAAATGTGCACTTTTAACCCCTGTGCTTTACATATATTCCAAATAATTTCATACTCACAAAATTATTTAATACTGACAGAAAGTTCAGGTACTGTTGGTTAGATGTTCAGTATTGTTTTTATAAAAGCGTCTAAGTTCCCTGTGACAATATTTTCTCAACTTCAAAAAAGGAAAATATAACCTTTTATACTATGATAGTAAATGTGAAAACGTGCATGGCAGTTGATGTAGCACTTTAGTAAAGTACCTTGAAAGAAATTAAAAAAACTCTTCAACCTCAGATAAATAGTTACCCTAAGGTAATGTTTGTTCAGTTATCTGAAGAGTTCAAAGATCAGTTAATCAGGAGCTTCAAAACATGCAATTAAATCTACAAAAATTAGAACTGCCTTCCAATATTGGCTTTGTTTGAGTATCACAAAGACATTACAAGTTACAAAAACAGAAACACAATGAAACTGGTTTTGTTTCTAAGTTTCATGGGAACCCAACAGAACAAATTCAAAATCCCTAAAGAACCAAACAAGAAATTAGAAATCAGATGGAAAAATACTGTAGTGGAAGGAAGTCCATCAACTGTCTTTTGACTGCAGATTCCTTTCTCTTATGTTTCTTTCAAATCCATAATACTGGAAGACCAACCATGCTTTCTTCTGTATTCAGCTAGTGTAGTGTCTCATCAGAATGATGGAAGAATACTTCAAGACTTCTGTACATTAGAAATACTTAGAAAGGACGTATTTTTGATTGCTATTACTCAGTTCAGGACAGTGGGTTATGCTGAAGTAAAGAACTCCAGTCTCCTGCGGCTGGGCAGGAGTTCAGAAAGAAACTCTGTATGGTATTTTCCATGGAGAAAATACATTTTTAGACATTTAGTATTACCCTGCTTCTTATTTCTATATCAATGTAATCTCCCCTCAACCCCTACAAAGATCAAGCCACCGGTCTCTTAAAAACTTCACATCCTATCTCAGAATGGGTTCATACAATGTCATGTATTATTACCTTAAGTACCTTAAGTACAAACATGAGGAATTTTTCACAACTAAATGTTGTATGAAGTCTAAATTATACCAGGGTCATAATCCAGACATTCTGAGTCACATTTGTTTCTTATTGCGTTATTTCTTTATTCTTGCTAGAAATCAGTTTTTGCCTTGAGGCATGCAATTTCCTTCTAAAGATTTCTATATTTACAGATGAGCTATTTAAATAGATTAGTTATTGTTATACTTCAGATGTACATTAAAATTAAGTTGTATCTCACAAAATGTACCTCACAAAATTCAAATATTATTTTTCTTCCCTTTGTTTCCATCTTAGGAAATGCCTGGGAGCAGTTCATAGGAGTATAAGCAGTGCATAATAAGTTAAAAATTATATATAAAGTGCATTGAGATTTCCCAGAATGGCACATTTAAAATGTATTTGAATCATTACTACTGAACTTTCCTGTACAAAACCTGTGAGGATGGTGCTGGAAAATTCTTGCCTTATGAAAGAGTAAATATAAATGCGTGCAGAAGATACCAACAAATCAAGATCTACTATACAGAACTTTGTTTTTGCACCTTTCAGAAGTCTTTCATAGGAAAAAAAAAATGAATAACAAGGTGGAGCTTGTAAACTGTGTTTTACAGTTTGGCTCATATATGACTTACAGTAAACAAAAAAGTAGCAACTTATGAAGGGCTTAATCTCAAAAATATATTTTCTTCTTAGCATTAACATTAGTTATGAGGCATTTAGTTTACATTTTGCCAAAACCACTATATTATTTAACTCAATTCAGAGATTAACTGTTAAACACCTTCCCCAAAATTACAATTTAAAAATTCTTTATTCTGAACAAATATGTTCTAAAATAATAACAATAGTAAAAAAAAAGATGATAATGGCATCTATTTCCTGTTATAATCATGTTTAGATGTTCAGGCCTCAAGTGTTCTTGAATTGTGTATGAAGCCTGTAGAATTGTTTCCACTACGGCAAATTCAACAATTAAAAGAGGAAGCATTTTTAATGAAGATTCTTTGAAGTATTTACACTCTGGTAAACATATTTTAAAATGAAAGTCTAATTAATGCTCAGTAAAAAGAATCCTTATTCTTACTTACTCAGCAACGTCCTACTAAAGGTCTAGCATAAACATTCATTAAAAACCTGCCCCACTCCTCCAAAAGAAACCTCAACTCTGCCATGAAGAGAGCAAAATTGTCTACAGGAGGAAGTACAGAGGGAAAGACTTTGAACAGTTAAAACAGAAAAGACATTAAAGTGAAGAATAGACGAACTTGAACTGTGAGTGACTAAGAAAAAGGACCGAACTTCCTGAAATCCCTTAAATTGTTGCCTTAAGTTAACACACTGAGTTACTGACTGTTCAGTGCTCTTGTCTGCAGCTTCAGATTAAGTGTCCTGCTTTATGGTTTTTGTTATAATGATGTATACAACTGCAGAGTAGACTTGTGTTATTCCTGTCTCCTGGGAGCTCTCATGAAAATGATTTGTTTGTCTCAAGAGACTGTCAGAGCGAGTTAAAATTAAAATAAATAATTAAGTAATATGAGGTGTTAAAGTTCTACCAGCATTGCTGGAAATCATTACAGCACAGTAGTTACTGCTTAGGGTGGCAGCAAGTCACTATAATGAATTCCCAGGAAACCAGGATGAGCCCAGTGATGCAAAATGTGTATGCTTCACCATCCAGAGGAGATGCATCCTTAGTAGCAGAGATTTGTCCTGAATCTCAGTGTCCCTCATCTCCCGTAATCAAATTGACCACATATTTGAATTCATCTGAATTATTCAGTTTTGCAGATGCACATTCAGCACAGCTCTACACATCTTTTGTCACATCCCTTGGGGACCC
This sequence comes from Chlamydotis macqueenii, assembly GCF_036417535.1. Taxonomy (NCBI): domain Eukaryota; kingdom Metazoa; phylum Chordata; class Aves; order Otidiformes; family Otididae; genus Chlamydotis; species Chlamydotis macqueenii. The sequence goes on along the minus strand of NC_141557.1, from coordinate 82,199,767 downwards.
TTTCAAGTCCCACAGTGACAGAGTGACAATTAGTTATGGAACTTGTAATAAGTCCTCCTATACTTTCTGACTTCTCCCTCTGCACTCTGTCCTCTAGAATCAGAACAAATTCTTCCATTAGCAATATCCGACCTGCTTCAAATCAACATAATTATTTAGATATAAATAATCAAGTAGGGAAATATCTTTTTCTTCCTGCATTGCCTGTTCTTAGTCTATTGCCAATGTTATATCCTTCAGCACTGCAGAAATAATGGTGTATTGACCTGGAGACCAAACACAAAATAATGGGCTAGTACGAGGAAGAAAAACTGGAAGTTATTTTTTGTTTTATCCTTCTGGAGAAGAGGTTGATAGACTTCCAAGAGAATATACAGTACTTCTATAGACCTCTGGTAATTGTCAGAAGAAAGTGAAATTTCTAAGTAGATGAAGGGAAATGGTTCATCTATAGTTGATCTCTATTCTCTTTTTCCAAGGATGCTAGAGATAAGTGACGGGACTTTACATGAAAAAATAAGGTACAAAGTTTTTCTTAGCCTATGCAATAGAGACATATTATACAATCATCAGAGCTTTCTAACAAACAGTGCACATGCTAGTCAATTTGACAGAAGTAGCGTCAAAACTGTTTTGGAAAACATTTTAAAACTGTATTACGTGTTGTTATCTTGCACTTTTATTGTAGTTACGTTGTAGCTATGTGCATGAGACTGAAAACTAGAAAAAAGAAATAGTTAAATAAAATGTTCTTAAAATAATTTAATAGTAACTTCAATAACTACAAATGTTTTGACATTATAGTTCTATATTGACAGATCTTTTAGAAATAAGAAACTGAACTACTTTTTTTACTTCAATAGCATGAGGAAATTTTCTTTAATTTGTAAGGTTACTGCCTGAGATATTGAGCTCCCAAATTATTGCAAAATTTATGGGTAAGTATATTACTATTCTGAAAGCTTATCTTTATCATCCTGTAACTCAATCAATTTCTTAAAGAAACAGAGAGAAAAGAGCATTGAATGTCTCCCTCCTCGCCCCTTTACACCAACAAACCCAAGTGATGGGCATACAGTGTCAAGGGGTGTTATTTCTTGTACCTCTCTTTCACACTTACACACAGTCTTTTGGTAAAGATCACTTCTAATCATCAAAATACAAAATGTGTCTCTACTAATCTAGATCTGTTATTTCACCTATCATAATATTTTACGTAAGCTCGCTTTTACAAAATACATTGAAATAACCACAAAAGAAAGCCTTAATGAAAAATAAAGATTGTTCCTTCATATAAGACAATAGAAAATCTGTTGTGGGTAGACGGGTATAGGGGGAAAAAGTGAGACAATAAAAAGAGATCCAAAACCAATAAGCAATCAGACATTTTTATAAAAAGATAAATAATAGATCATTAGATCTAGAAAAAATAAAACATTAACGGAAAACAAAAATCATGATATGAGATTCCATACTGAATACATGTATTTGTGAATGGGTATACTGAAATTGCCGAAGGAAGTGCAAACCCAGTATTTATTTCCCTATGCTTTTTACCTTCTATATCCAAAAATCTGTTCCTCTGTATTCCACATTTTCATATATAACTCACAGATTAAGTCACCTGATGACACGTTTGAGTTAGAAAAGAAAAAAATATATACAAGATAAAGTAATATAACGATATAAGGACAACTGCATAGGTTTTATGATTACAGGTTGCTATGCAGTATAAGTGATAAGCCATGATATTCTTAGGTTCAATTTACAACCAGGGAAACACATTTTGTGAAATTACTTAGATGAGTACACCACTCTTGCTGACACTGTCCAAATAAAAATCAAGAAAAGAAATGCCCTCCTTTTTTGTTCCTTCCCCACCTTTACCTCCTACCCTCAAAGAAACGAACAGTGATATCAAAAGCCAAGGAAGAGACAAAAAACAGCAGCTGTATCCTGGGACATTATTAAGGAAAGGGAAATAACACATTTTTGGTCATTCTAAAACTGTGAAAGAAAAACTCCAGACACAAATCCTTCATTTGGGAAAGCAAGCTGGTACTCTGGAAAATAAACTATTATACTACATAACAGAAAGCAAATTTGACAGCACAGATGTGGGTTTTCCATGCTGTAATGTCATAGCTAGATATTGAAAATTATTCAATATCCAGAGATTAACCAAATACTCTTCTCACTTAATTTTTTAAAAGTTAACAGTAGCATTTAGCTGCAGAGTTAGCACTAAATAATTTTAAATTAATCAAATTATTTCAGATAGGAATGTGTGATGAATTTTTTAATAGTATCCTAACTTATAGACATGTCAAACAGTCCCTGCTTACAAAGTTCCATTCTTCCTACTGGTTTGGACATCCATAGAGACAATATCAAAAGCCTTCATTAAAACTACACTTGGTATCACATAAGGCTTCCTACTAAGTGCTTATAATACAGGCTACTTTTTAAATCTAAGTGTGTCTCTTTTTCTCTCTCCAATTCTTCCTCCAGTCAAGGCAGATATTGTTTTCAAATATATCTAATATACTTCATGACGCTTATTGCTAGATTTTTATTAATTAACATGTCTTGTTTTACTGACTGAACTCTGCAAAATTTCAGTCACTTCAAAGTCATAGAAACTGGTATATTATCACTGTCCTGTGAAGATCACAAAAAAAGAGAGCTTAGCAAGCCCTTTGGGTTAACAGTTGTTGAATATGTTCTTAGTTTTAAAGTAATTGGATTTCAGAGGCTTAACTGAATAGTTTGTGGTTTTGTTCTTTTTTGGATTATAAGTTTGATTTTAGACAGTTTGTACCTAAAATTTCAGCACAGCAAAAATATGGACTTTGTTTCTAGCACAATGGATTAGTCTACATTTTTTTTATTTTTCCTTTGTAAATGTATTATATTATGTTAATAATGATGATCATTTTATTACGTTTATAATGATGACCATCAGCCCTCTGATGATGAGAGGGCTGGAGCACCTCTTCTATGAAGACAGGCTGAGACAGTCAGGGTTGTTCAACCTGGAGAAGAGAAGGCTCCAGGGAAACCTTATAGCAGTCTTCCAGTCCCTAAAGGGGTCTACAAGAAAAATGGAGAGGGACTTTTGACAAGGGCCTGTAGTGATAGGATGAGGGGTAATGGCTTTAAACTGGAAGATGGTAGGTTTAGATTAGACAAAAGAAAGAAATTATTTACTGTGAGGGTGATGAGGCTCCGGAACAGGTTGCCCAGAGAAGCTGTGGATGCCGCATCCCTGGAAACGTTCAAGGCCAGGTTGGATGGGGCTTTGAGTTACCTAGTCTACTGGAAGGTAGGAAGGAAAGGTTGGACCTAGATGATCTTTAAGGTCCCTTCCAACTCAAACCATTCTATGATTCTATTAATAATATCTTAAGACTCCAAAAGGATGATAAGGCTAGAGAATTTTCACCCAGCATTAGCACTATGACATTTCTAGTTCTGTTTTTTAGTTCTGACTATTTTGTCAAGATTAAATGAAAATTTTCAAAACTTTCCTTTAAAACCCTGGCTGCAGGTCTAACAGCCAGCATTGGTTTGATTCAAGTTCTAGATTAAATTTAATTTTCATTTTTCCTTGACTTTTATCTCTAATATTTAAACAGTTCATAATCCAGACTCCCTGTTAGCTCAACAGGCCTTAAAAAGCTACCTTGCTGGCTAGTATAGGTTGCGTCATTTAAACTTGAATCATAAAACAGAATAGATATGGTATGAATAAAAGCTTTTGAGATTATTTATAGAAGAGGCCCCACATGCCTTAAAGAAGAAGGCATGTGAACTGGAATTCAGACTTTATTATGAAGAAAGCTGGAAGGAAAGCCTAGCAGCACCTGCAATTAAAAGAGAACAGAAATGCTGAGCTAGTGCAAGCAGCCCTTGGCAGAACTACTTCCTGATAACACCTAGGTTAAAGTAGATTAGTCATGCGATATATCTAGATGGGCTTCCTCAGAGGACAAAACCCCACCGGAACCCTACCTAACAGCACCACGAAGATGAACGGAGAGTGTGAAAAACTGAAAAAGCCTTAGCAGATAAATAGTCAGAAGAAACATTCAAAAGGTTTTAATGTTGCTTGTAGCAAAAGAAACTCCCCAGTAGTTACTGGGCTGGCATCTGCTTTATCACTCTTTTTTTTTTTTATTAAACAGGACTCTTAAGACTGTCTTATACAAACACCTCAAAATAGCAGCTTTAATAGGAGTTCAAGAAATTAATAAAAAGCAATGTAGACTAGTGCTCAAGATACTCTACGTGTAGCTAACCACTAAACATAAGCTTTAAGCTTTATAAGCTTTATAAGCTTTTTTTAGCTAGGTAACTAAAGCTGCACATTATATGGCAAAGGAGATTGATATCACATGGCACACTGATGGATTCTAGGCACACTGATGCTCAACATGATAAAAAAATAAAGGCAACATCTTTAACTATTTTTAAATAAAAGTTGTTTGTTTGTTTGGTTGGTTTTTTTAAAGATGAATGGTTTGTGGTATAACAACAATATTTTTTTTTTTTATTGGTGGTGTCCGGTTCTTTATACACAAAAAAAATTTCAATTTTTACAAACCACCCATGATCTATAACAAAACCTTATCAGCCCTTGAAATTCCCATCAGAAAAGAGGTTTTAATAGCCAGGATAAAAACAGGCAGGTCACATTAGAGCCTCACCTGCACTATTATGCTGGAAATACATTAGAACTACTATGGAATTCAAGTCTTATTGTCACAACAGGATTTTTAAAAGTATATCTAATGGATGCTTTGGTTAGATGATGTGCAAGATGAGCTGTGATCTGCTATGCTGCCTTTAGCAATAAATTGCTCCAATGAGTGGTTAGCTGTAGAGATGATTTAAAAGACTTATTGATCTTAGAAAATATGTTGAAGAGGGTTATTAGAAGGTATTCTTATATTCATGAATGGCTACAGGAAAATATTAAAGACTACAAATCAAGAGATTTGTTATCCTGTTGAGCAAATACATTTTATGAAAGACAGTGCAAATGAGTAAAGAAACATATGATCTTTCCTGAACAAAGGAAGATATGCAAAGTTTGCAAACAAGACAGAAAAAGTACTTAATTTGCAAACAGGACTGAATATAGATAGACATTTAACAACTACAATAAACAGTTAGTGAAAATATTACATTAAAACAAGATTAAGAGATTCAATGCCTGTCCGCAGTTGGCATACAAAACTATTTTGTGTGTGTGATAAGCAGGCACATAGCAACTTCAGGATAATAGACATGCTCTGCCACAACCAAGAACTGAAGAAACACTTTTTGCAACTATATCAATTTGATTTGCATAGAGAGTGACTTTCAGAACCATGACACAGTAACAACCCCATTAGTCAGATAAAATCTAGCCACCGTTTCTGTAACTATAATTGCACATGCAGTCGTGCTAGCCATTACCTGCTGTGAAAGGAACAACTGTGAAATACATAAAGATGATTCATGAATCTGACTCATGTCTTTCTCTTTTCTTCAGCCAGAGAGCGATCCATCTACAATTGTATTTGGAGTCCATGTAGCTAGTAAAGGGTAAAACAGATGTGCAAGATGGTACAAAGGTCCTTTTACATTCCCAAAGCAGCAGAGGCTTTTCTTCTGTGCTGTTTCTCTTCCCGAGGAACTTGCTAGCAGAATAAAGATTTCAGTGATTTCTTGAGTCATTCCACCCATTTATAAAAGTCAAGTCACCCAGTCAGGGAACAAAGCAAATACATGAGACTCTGATGAGCAATTATTCAGTTTAAATAGGAAGAACACGCAACATACCCACTTGTGTATAATCCACAGGTACTGTTTGTCCTAACAAATTATTTCTTGAAAATGAAGAGCAAGAGCTTCTCTGAGCAGTATGGTGGCATTCCACATGACTGGTAAAAAAATAAAGGAAGGGAAGGGAGGTCCAATGTAGACATTAACTACTTAAGAAAGAGTTAGACATTTACCTCCCATAGTTTGCTACCAGTTCAGCACTGTGTACTTGGAAATAATGGAAATTATTCATTATATTCTTGTTACAGAAATTTTGGCACTATGTAATATGCAGTATCTATATATTTCTTAGGTTAGAAGGGTGATAAATATGTTATTGTTTACATAAACTTAAATGTCAGTGTTTTAGTGAAAACTATTAAATTACCAAACCTTTTAAAAAAACCCTTACTTGTCTATGCCTGAAGTTTGAAATCATTCCTTGTCCAGTGTGTCAAGAGTAGTGAGAAAGTATGCCTAAAATGTGATGTATTTCAATATAGAAAATAAATAAAATACATTTTCCTGGCCAATTTTTACCTTTCCTTTCACTCAAAACATAATTCGTCATCATTGTTTCTGAAATAATCTAGGAGTTTTTTAGGTATTTCACAAGACAGGAAGGAAAACAGATCTTTTGTTCCATTTTTAATGTTAGGAACATTACTGAGAAAAATAAGGAAAATAAAATTAAGTGAAGGTAAATAAGCCACTTCCATTTAATATAAATAAAATATTTTGTTGAAATAGAATGTTTGAACATTTAAAATCAGTTAGGTTTCAAAGTAAAGGTCATTTTTTTAAAAAAAAAAAAACATTTAAATGGCATAAGTAAATCTCTTTGAGCCTTTTTTCCCCATTGAAACATCCCTTCTATAAAGTTTTGCTTTTCACAAATTGAAACATTGCAGTTAAATAACTTCCTGAATGAAAAGTCACAATAAGCTCTTCATTTAATGCATGTAACTTACAGATTTTTTTCCTTAAATAGTAATCATGTTGAACTTTTATTTTTTACTGTCCGTGACAATTGACCTAGTCCATTTTCTGTAAGCTGGAGTCAAATGACAAAACTCCATTTCTCAGTAGGCAAGTCGCAAAATTCCAAATTCAGCAAAGCTAAGCTTTTACTTAAACATCAGTGGGACCCAGCATCAACTGCTTTCCTCAGTAAGAGACCATCTTGCATATCTTATAATTTTTTTTAATCTATATCAATATGATTTTGAGTTATAAATATTTGAGGAGGGAAAAAAAAGCACAATAGAAATATCAACAAGTCCTTCATTACAGCAATATTATAAAAGAGGAATTTATGAAAAAAAAATATTTCAGTGTTTAGAATGCCTTTTATGGATTTCAGTTTTTTGAGAAATCAGCATTAAGAGGTCAAATAGTGCCAAACTTTTGCAAAGTAAGATCATCTCTTTGGGTCAGTTATTGGCAAAATAATAAAAAATGTTAAGATCTTTTTTTTTTCTGTTTCTTTGCAAAGAAGAATCAGTAACCTGAATTCAATTTTGAGTTTGAATTAGTTTTGAGCATTACACGAAACCAAAGCAAATTGCATCTGGCTTCAGTAAAAGTGGCATTAACACCCTGCTCAAAGCAGGGTCAGCCTCTAGGGTGAACACAACTGTTTAGTTGCAGAAGAGCTGGTGGGGAAAGAGGACAAACGCACTGGCCTGGGGTTAAGCTAACTGAATAGGAAGTCAGAAACCACCAGATATGACAAAACTTGCTAGATGCAACAGATAACAATGTAAGAAGTCACAGACAGAGCCATGAGGAATGGCTGGATTTCACAAAGACCTATGTGAGAAGCAGTTGAACCTCACAGACCACTCCAGAAGACTATGAGGGCTCTTTTGGAGAGTCAAGTCTTGCATCATCCACACTGCCTAGGTAAATACCTCAGTAATATTTTTAAAGTTAAGACTATCTAGGAAAAAGTACCAGAAATACTGAGTTTGGGTGCACTTGTAGAAAAACTAAGACAAATAAGGAAAAAGGTAATTACAAGCAAGCTGTTTATTTGGGAGGGGACAAGAAAATGATAAAATTGAAGAATCCGAAAGAGGAAATGGAGACAAGGGAAGAAATATAAATGGCAGTGAATCATGTGATCAATATTATTTGGAGATCTCTGTAGAGCAGCCCAGTGCCTGACCACTGCTATTTGGATCAGGGCAATAACCAAAATTTTTGAACTGTATTAGTATCTGACTTGCTTCTGCAGTTAGAGGGACAGGACATATTTTCTCTGGAGCTGCTGTGGGAAGCTTGGAGGAACCCTTTGAGGGTATGACCTAACAACTTTTTTCTCTCAGGTCTCCTATAACACACATCAGGGGCCCTCTCTTCATTTTAGACTTCCATAGATTCTGTTACAATTTCTGCAGACCTAGATTAATTTTTTTATTACAAATATATTTCATGATATTTATAATTAAGGAGTACCAGTTCAGTGAATCCCTACTCATTGTTTCACAGGTGTACAAAGTGAATTAACTTCTGCAACTGCTGAATCAGGTCATTCCTTTGATATATATCTTTCCATTCAAATAAAAAAAAAGGAATCATGGAAGTCATAAAACCCCAATAAAAGAAAATCCTTTTCAGAAGTAAAATTATCACCCAGGAATCGAGCACTGAAGAAAAGGAATAATTTTAAATGACATAAAGATAAATAAGATCTCTGTTCCATGGTCACTGGCAGTTCTAGGCTTTCTCCTATGCAGCTATAGAAATAAATATAAAAAATAAAGAGAAAAGGAGACATGTATAGATGTTGAGCCTAAATTTGAAGTCTGCATTTAAAAACATGCTTTTTCACATCACACTTTAACTGATGTCTCCTTAAGTCTTTGATTTCTCCCGTGACATTACTTCTGCCAAACATACTTTAATCACTGCCAACCACACAACAGTGCTGCAAATAAGTTGTTTTCTTACCATTTCCCTAAAAAATGTTTTTCTTCTACATAGTACCTATTAGATTTGTCTTCGTCTGCACTTATCCTTTCATTTTGCTTAGCTTTTTCTACACACTTGAAATGTACATACTGATTACAACTTTTTTTCTTTTTTTTTAAAAAAAATCTTATCTTCCTGTCTTCTTTTCTCACTCTTCCAGCTCAGCTAGTATTAAACCATCAGTCTTCTGATTTATCACTTCTGATTTATCACTTCCATAAATAAATGTATTTGGTTCCATTTTAGACTGAGTTATTAATAATTCTTCAAATGGAATGGCACAGCTTCTTCATACATATCTGCAGTAAAATATGTTATCTGTTAAATGCAAACAATATAACTTAGCAACTTGTTTTGAAAAGTATTCACAAGTCAGAATTGATACACAAAACAGTCACATAACTTAAAAAGGCAGCTTTGCCCAGATGGATGAATGAAGGGGATACAAATAAACATGCATGTGTTTGTGAGTAGGTAAACAGGAAGTGTCTGCGTATAAGTAACAAAGTGTTGGATTTTTCTATGGATAAATACAGAAATATCTGAGACACCTACTTTTGTTGTCTTGGCAAGAAAGAAATCTCTAATAATTAGAAAAATACCAAATGTCTTACAGAAGGCTGTCTGAACAGACTGAGTAAATGCGATTCTGCATGTCAGATTTTAAATGTTCTTTTACTTTGAAAGAAATAACAGCTTTGTTTGTAGCAATAACTATTTTTTTTTTGGTCATGTTGTAGTAGAAATGAACACAAGCATCAAGCATTTAATTGTACTTTTCACCCTAGGGGCAAGCTAGACTAGTAGAATGTTAGGGGTTTTGTTTTTTGTTGGTTTGTTTGTTTTTTTTTTTCTGAATATCTTGTTTTTGTAGATCTTTTTTATGTTGGAGGATTCCCCAAATCCAGGTAACTAGATTTTCTGTCATGGGACATCAACATGAATCTGCAAGGTTTTGTACAATATAAGAAGCAACTTTTGTATCTTCCATCAGTACAGTCACTACAGATATTGAAAATTACCAAAATACCCCAAGAAAACATTTTCATATGTTTTCTACCTTGCTGTATTGCAAATTCAGAAAGGAATGATGTTCTAAATCCAGGTGCAGCATAAACAAAAAAGTTAAATGAGAAAGATCTCAAAGTGAGGTTTGAGAAGACGTGTAAATGACTGCAGTATTTCACATGATTTCTTAGGAGAATATATTAAAATGGTTATGCGTGTCTCCATTAGAAGTGCATTGCATTCCTACAATTAATATATATTACCAAAATTATCCTTTCTGCTATTATAATAGCAAAATATCTTTTAGTGTCTGCTTAGATACTTTGAAGTACCCTTCCCTGTGATCACTCCTCCTTTATTCCTTGGGTAAATCCATCCCATATTTTTCAGAAATTTATACCCAAGCATAATCCAGGACCAAATAATCTGTAAGTAAAAAAAATTTTACACATTCACTGAAATCAACAGGAAAACAGTGACTTTAAAGAAAAGGTAAATAATTTAGTTCTTTGCCACTAGTATTTCTATAGTTCTAATGTTCATTTTTTTTTCTAATTAAACACTAGAACCTATAGCTACAAGAAGATCAAAGAGATATTTTTTTCAATTTAAAAATTCTCTGATTTTGAAGACTCTGTAGACACACACACATACACACACACAAAAACCCTCCACATAGATATGTATATGTGTGTGTGTATCTATGTGAACAAAATCTCTTCAAGCTCCCTTTTCTCAGTAGTTACACTGATCTGTTACAATTTCTAAATAAAAGTTCCCTGATAAATTGATTTTTACTCACTTTTCCATTCCAATGCTCTAAGTTATGAAAAAAAAAAAACAGTCATAACAACTCTTCATAGGCACAATTAATAAATTTCAGTTCCACAACTGAACTCATTATTACTGAGAACTTTTTTAATCTTGCATGTTTTCTAACAGAAAGTAAAATCATTCTTATATGTATGTTTATTTGCATTGTATTAAGTATACACTTTTTTTTTTTCCCTTTCCTTTCTTTAGATGAGGGGATTTAGTACAAAGAATGAGTGGAATGTTTTTCTATCTCGAGAAAGTTTGTGTGACATAGCACAGTATTTGAAAAGTAGGTAAAAAAAAAATAAAAATAACAGTGTCCTTTGGTAAATAACTATGTCCAGCTGCCAGTGGAAGTCAATACTGACATGAAGAAGACGGTAACATGTTCTTTTGTTGTTGAGACTATCTGACATCTGGTTTTTTACAAAAGCTACACATATTATCAACACCTTCTTTCTCAGGAATGTAAAACGGTAGTTCATCACAAAAGGACACCAAAACAAAAGAAAAGACCCAACTCATTCAATCCTGATGCATGTATTGATATCTTCGAACACAGTATTTCATAATTCATTCATAATTTCATAATTTATTAAATTTATTCATGAGTGTGAGCATATAAATGTAATTTTTGAAAAAATGAAGAATGTGCTAATACTAAAATACACAAAATCATCCTCATTCTCACTCATCTTTTCAGAACAGGAAGACATATTTCCATGTTTTTATTTCAGATTATTCTTTATTGTTCTTTCTAAGCTTCTTTTCTTAGGAAGACAGTCTGTCCTTCATTTCAACCAAGATAGTCTTTTGTAACTTTTATGTTATCCCTGCATTATTTTCATCTAGATATAAATCACTTCAGTGTTCTTCCTTGAATAGTTCTTCATTATTCTAGAAATGTGAGTGTATATGATTTTTAATTTGAGCTGAAGTTAAATACATCATGAAAACCTTATTAATGGTCTCAAGATAAATTCAGCTTTTATGCAGCTGACAATTTTCATGTATTGGTTTGTATTAAAGATTACATAGCAAAATGAGTTAAATACACTAATCCTACTGAATTGCCATAGACTTTGTATATGCAAATTTATGGCATTCCTGTGAAAATTTCCTGTTCAAGCAACTTCCCAGGAACAGATAAACTGGTAGATAAGTTGAGATTTAATGTCCAAGTCACAACACCAGCAAATCCTCAGGAACAGAAGGGGAAGGAGAATCAAGGTTAATCAGTAGAATAATGTCTTTGGTTCTGATTGTGCAAACAAAAAAAGACTTACTTAACTTTAGGCCTATTAATGAAAAGCTCATTCACATAATGGGATTCTCTGCTTAAAACTAAGCTTAAAATGGAACTTTTTAAAGTTCAGGTCATTGGTGTTTTAATGGAGGAGCTGGAAGAACAACTTCTGTAGGCAAATAACATTTTATATTTAAATACATCAGGAAAATTTAAGAATGCAGATTCAGTTTCAAAATGTGTTTGCCTTCCATTAACACATTAATTATAGTCTAATGGCAAGTTAAACACTGTAACATCATTTTCACATTGTTCATAAATAAGAGGCATGGTATATGATACTACAATTTCTAGTGTAAGTTGAAAGTCTTCAAGACATTATTCACAGTATTCTTAATGGGGGAAAAAAAATTATTCTCTGCACCTAGAGGGTGATTCAAACTGTAACATACGTATTTTCTGGAGCTTAGGTTTTTCTTCTGTAAGTGAGCAGGATGAGGGTTTTGCACTCATTCAGTATCATTAAAGGAGCGCCACAGTCAGGCCTGAACAGCCAGAAAAAATACATTCACCCTTTAGGAGGGAAAGCATTCATAGGAAAGATCAGTTTCTGAGCAAAAGCTTGTATCTCAGTCTCATTTTTGAGCCTTATTTGACAATGCTCACAACTACATTGTTTCCAGAGTACTCTATTCAAGCAAGTCCTGAAAAGTGGTAGACTGTGGTCCCTAAATGCAACATGTAAACTATCTGTAGTTAAGTTTTAATAAGTTATATCTTTTTTATGAAAGTAGTCATTCCATGGAGTTAGTAGAGAGAGCATAATTTAATAAGTAATAGAACAATGAAAAAGAAATTTAAAAGTGTAACAACTTCCAGATTTTTTTTTTTTTTGAGACCTGGAATATCTGCTATGAAAGCAATCCAGAGAAATAACTCAAAATTGTGTACCTATAATTTCATCTGTAACCAACCAATCAAAATTAAATTAAAGCTTTTCACTGCTTTCTCTTGCATTGCAGTGTTTCATGTCTCCTTACTGTCTATCTGCTAGTTTTGATGAAAGTAAATTGGTATTTCATTGATAAGAATACATAAATGTCCACAAATTCTAGCATAGATCTACTATTACTAGAAAAGAGTTGAGCTGTTGATGAAGCTACTAGCAAACTCCCATCACCCTTTGAGAATTATAAGAAGTACGCAGTTATCAAAATGAACCACCACAAGCTTCACAACAGAACAGCAGTATCAAGAAAATAAATTACCCACAGTGATTAGAAAAGCTTAAAAAGCTAATAAAAATTCATGATCCTGATCTGATGCAGATGTAATAGCATTAAGGAAGCTTTAGGGCTTTTCCTTCTTGATAGAGAAATTGTTTGCACAGGAGGCTAAAGGAACTTAGCAAATAAGAGACTAAGGGGCTACTCCAACAGGTCTGTCATGAGCATCTGTAATCCCTAGGTAATGGCTGATGGGATAAGAGGTAGTATAGCAAGGATGCTTCATCCCCAACCCCACTCTTGACTGAAGAAACAGTAGTGAAATATTTTGTTTGCTTGCTTGTTTATTTTGTAAGAAGACCTCTCTCTTAAAGGGGCAGAATAAAGATGAGGTTTTTTTCATTATTATGAAGTCACCTACACATCACCATGCAGCTTGCTGTAATTTTAATACTTGGATATTAGTTTTCTTTCTAAAACTCTGAATCATGAGGTGCTGATATTGCTGGAATTATACATATCTTGGGACTGAACAGAGTCTTAAAAGATACATATGTAAGATTTAAGCAATGCTGACTGGAGTTTAATGTTTGTGCATGTCCCTTGCATGAAGATGAAGGGCTCTTACGTGACTATTGTAATAGTGCAGATTTCTTATGCATTAAAAAGTAAACAGATAGGTAGAAAAAAAAAAAAGCTACATACATACAGAGATGTAAGTATCCAGTAAAGAATGTCACATTCAGTTCTTAATCCAAAGGTAATTAAAATAAATAAGATTATTGTAGAATTAACACAGTTGTGAATCAACACTGATGACTTAATAAAGTAATAATATTTTATGGCATTTTCCAAAAATAACAAACAGTAAAAAATGACACTCGTCTGTTCTACTTTTCCAAAGAGTTAAATATTCTTTTTTTTTTTCCCTCCAGAGAGCCTTCTAATATAAGGCATGAAGGTTAGAAAACAGTAAATTCTAAGTTTTATAGCATTACATTAGCTTTTATAACAATTTTCCTAATACATTCTAGAACATTTTATGAAAACAGATATTCTTCACCTCAGTTAATTAAATCAATAGAGAGGAAATAATAAAAAGGAGTTCAATATTAAGTTACACTAGGAATATTACTCTTGGAAAACACTAGGGAAAGGATTTAAAGAAGAATTATTCATTAAACTACAGTGTTACCTTCTACAAGTGTTTTCATAATTAATTGTATTAGTCAGTTTGGAATCCAAGCTTTAAACTAATAAAAAGTGTGTCACTTGGTTATTTTTTAGATCTTATATTTCAGAATCTGAATTTATACTTACTTTAAAAACATACAAGAAAGAATTGAATTTAACAAAGTGCATATAATAAAAAAAAGAAAAAGAAAAAAATGAGGAAGAAATGTAAACTGGAACCCAAAATACTTCTAACATAGCTACTTCCTTGATGCTTACATTTCCAGTTCTTCTGTATATAAATGAGAATACACATGAGAGCAGTTACTTTTTGTACAGAGCAGCTCTCCAGCTCTAACAGCAAAGGTCTCAGCTTGGGCTACACAACATGACCAGGCATCTGGGTAAAAATGCAAATGGGTACCTGCAGTGTGCTCAGACACTACATGAACACTGATACACATGTAAGCTATTTTTCTTACAGCACATTTAAGTGTATCTGCATTATACCAGAGACATTGCCAATCACTGACATCTACCTCTGTAAAAAAGGTCAAGAACAGACCAACTCATTATTAAGTGACAGAGTTCAATCCTATTTATTTCAGCATGTATTTGAACAAATATCTGAGAATTCTGGCCTGCTATAACAAAGGCATTTGCTGTGTAACTTTCCTATTTAAAACTCAATTATTAAAGGATAATTATATACTATATATACACTATAAGATAAACTTAAGATACCTTGGACAGTAAATCAATCAAATATGCAATCTCCATATTCTTCTGAAAGCACCAATTAATTATCTAACTAATAGATAAAAACAGATTCAAAGCACTGGTCCGTCTCAATAATATTATGTCCATAACGCTATCTAGTCATACTTTCTTCTAGCATATATCCTATTCATTTTTGCCATGCCCTTTAGGTCTTTTGCCTTACACGAGAGAAAACTATTACACTTCTGCCAAGAACCAAGTTTTGTCAAAATAAATTATATTATAGTTAACTAGAAAAATTTTGTGTTTTTTTTTTCCCTTTTATCCTTTACCCCTCACTATTTTTATTATTTGGACTGTAACTCATCAAAATCATATCATTTTTATGTAATTAGGGAATATACATACACTATCTTATCCTAAGCACAAGCATTCTAAATACAGGGAAATCTTTTCTGCATTTCTAAAATCCACCTTGTTCTGGATATTTATCTTCCATTGATAGCAAAGACAGAAAACACTTCATAACCAAGGTCAGATCCAATAATTTAGAATAAGTCAGTCAGGGACAGATGGGGCTCCATCTCACCTACTACAGCTGCTTTAGTAATAGCATTATGAAAGTAATGCGCTAGAGACCATGCTTTTTTCTTATTCATTTTTTACTGCACTTTCACCAGAGACCAAGGAAATGGTACTCCAGGGAAGCTGACTACATATGCTAGTGGTAAGATATAGCCCACAAGGTATCAATCCTTCGATATGTACCAAAATAAATGACTGAAAGAAAACCATTTATGAGACAGTTTTACTTCTATTTATTTTGACACTCAACCATAAAATCGAATGCATCAAAAATGTACATGGCAGAACGACATCAGCCACCAGAATAACATCAACACACAATAACAACACTTCACCTTCATTTATCAGTATTTCTTAAATAAACACAGTGACAGTTATGTACTGGTGGTGTCAATATACTCCCACTCTGTATAATTACAGACCATCAGAACAAGTGTTCATCACTGATTTAACACTCTCAGAAACCATGAACCTTCTCAGATGCATAGAAAAGGCCCTGGATAGCTAATGTCAACCTAATCTTTCTTTATCCCTAACACAAGATCACTCAAACATGTTATGTTTCAGTCCTGAAAAAGAGTCTTTCTGGAAATACAGGAGAAAACATCCTATAGACCCACAACACAGGTACTTCCTCCTGACTCTTCCATTAAAATCCTTACAAGAGAATAATTAGTGCCAGATGTTTAGAAAAATTACTAGGTAGCAACTCTTCTGATCCTGCTGGACTAGGCAGGATTTGTGTCAGTAACCTAGTATCAGAATCTCTATTTCTGACAATAAGGTCATTAGCTGTCTTACTGCTCCCAAATTCAGACAGAGAGTTTAGACCTCTTGATATCTTCACCATTCCCTCCAATATTTGTTGAAAGCTTTTAATTTTACTTCTATCATTCTTACAGTTCAGTGACTGCTGTCTACCACACAGCCTTGGCATTGATTTTTATACAGTAATGCAGCTATATTCCCATGGCAACTTGTTTTCAGATAGCTTCTCAAGCCAAACATCTACCAACCACAAGAGGTGACCTATATTATTACAGTAATTCCTAAAATATGTGATATTTATTTTAAAAAAAACCCTGATCCTCTATTATCAGACTATAACCCCTACAGTTTGTGTAATTTGTCAATTCTCTCACTTTCTAAGTTCCTTTCACGCTTTCTAGCAAACCAGTATTCATTATTCAGCAGCTCAAGTCAGCTTTCACCCAAAGCCCAAGAAGATGGGAGGAGGAGGTGGGCAGTCCCTCAGAAACAGAGGTACTGAACCTAAATTTCATGGATGGAGGAAGGTTGTGGCTAGGTAAGAGAGATTATTTCCTCCAACATTCCAGAGCTATCAAAATACCAGTCCACTTCCTCTGGTTTTCTTCTCACTGCCTGCCAGCTCACTTCAATTTAGCCCACTTAATGGACAGAAAACCCTTCAGCTTTTTGACTGAGTCGGTCTTTCTCTGGTTATTGTGCTGCAACTGGCTTCCCAAGAGAATGAATGAGTATCAGACAAAGCACCACAAAGCAGAGAGGAACACAGCTGGGAGCCATGCATCTGGTAGCAATAAGCAAGCAGATTGGTTTGACCAGATCCAATCTGCATCTCATTACTTTTGCACAAAAAAAAAAAAAATATTCAATGCTTCTTCCAGCTACTCCTACTCCAGTAAAACACAACAGTGTTTCTTTGCTTCCAAACCTGCTGTTTGTTGCCCTAAAAGGATCAAGATTCTGTGTATTGAAAAAGGTGCAGGGAGCCGATTGTCCCATAGTCAGGGAGATCTTACGTCATTCTCCTTCCTTGCACTTGTGTATAAACAAAAGACCCTACAATATAGTAAAGCAATGTTCATAATTCCTAAGCTAATAAAACTACAACCTAGTATTATGAACTTCTGCCTCAGCTGCTTTCATATTTTCAATTGTAAGAAAAGGAAAAATTTCATTTTTAAACTAATTGGCTGAAATAGTGAAGGTTTTAAAGACATAGTATTTTAGGTGCAGAGTTTAAATATTTTTCTTGTGTGACTGCCCTCAAAAAGTAGCTTAAGTGCTTAATATGCTTGCAAATATGTCTAAACATTTCTAAGTCTGAGCTTCATACATTAGTGTTCCAGTTTAGCTTCTCACATCCAAATCTATCCTGTAAGAATTATTATTATTATATATTGCTTTCTACTGCAAAGATATTTTCTCCTGTGGAGAAACAGAAAGCAGTTAACACCTGCATTTTGAAAAAGAAATTGTAATCTGACATGATTCAAAAAACCACTTGAATTAACAGACAAGCATACTGCAAATAAAGCTGACAGTCATTTACAGTGTAAAACAGAGTGGCATTTTTAGTAGCGTGCAAATACAGCTGACAAGCATGTCTTTATTCAATTAGTTCCTAGTTTCCAAGGGCAGAGTTGTGTGCACACATCCAAACTGCACCCTCTAATTTTAGACACTTTCTGTATTGAATATTTTAAACTACTTAATATTCGAATCAATTTAACAGAATGTCACTTCATGTACTTCTCAGTTTCGGCTTTGCATCTAAGTAGACCTCTTGGCCTTTTTCAAAAAGTATTTCAGTTTCAGAATAGTTAGACTTACATGTGTACATATTTTTATATGCTTCTCAGTATTATAAAAGTTTCATACCAATCCATCTGCTTATCCTACATACTTCTGTGTCTAAAATAGCAGGTAAAACAGGCACTTACTGTTCGGCAGTCACAGGGCACTTCTCCACTCCTTTTCCAAACGACTTGCCAAATCAAACCTACTGCCTCTTTAGCTGCTGTGAAACAAAAATAAAAAAAACCCACACATATGTCAGAATTCAAGGAACTGAGAAATAAGGTATTTTACTAAAAAAAATATCTCTTTCAGCAGAAGCAAAAAGCAGTGTAACAGTGGTATTAACACTGAAACTTTTTCTTATAACAGCTAATAAGAATCTCTCAACATGAAATCCCTTCACAAGAATACTGTGGCAGGGCATACAGTAAACATCTTTAGATAACAAGAAAGAAAAAAAAAACACCAGAAGCAATGATATTAAAAATATATAAATAAATATTAAAAAAGTAAATCCACTGCCTGCACATTTGCTCTCTTTTTACCATACTGTGAAGCATGAATATTTCAACAGTGAACTATTTTTTTTTTCAAATGCCTTCTCCATTAGTCCACTGTACTAAAGGATTGGCCAATGTTTCTGCCTACCACCATATTAGTATCACATTCTTTTTTTTTATTATTTGCAAGTCCAAACATGTTTCCCCCTCAATATAGAATTAAACTTCTTTGAAGAAACTTTCAATTTTTTTTTTTTAATACAAAAGCTGCAAATTTCCATTGGAGAAAATGCAAATGAAAAAAAGGACAGCTCTAAGAAATTTACATTTTTTAAAACACGTGATACCTGCTGATCAGTTAACATTCCCCAAAGGTATCAGTATCAGCAAGCAATGTGGTGCTAACCCTGGCCATTCAATACAGTTATTAATAGTTGCAATTCTAGCACAAAACAAATGTGCTGGAATTATTCCTATAAAACTAGTATGATAAAGCGTCTATGATTTACAGTAAGCCTCATTTACAAGACCCCAGATAGCATCTTAGAAAATTAAAGTTTAAACAGCCATCTCAGACCTAATGAATGTTAGACATATCACTACACTAAACACAGTTCTGTTTCACAAAGTATGTAAAACTCGTCACAACTAAAACATGAAATAATAATAATATAATAATTTGTTTTCTGAAAGAAAGTCAGTTGCATTCTCATACCTCTTGTCAACACCAGACATAGCTTTTAAATGTCCACCACCGTTTGCAAAACTGCTGTCTATTTATAGCAGTGAGTGGTGATGCTGAGAGACTAGATGAACAGCCCTGTTGTGCTGCGCACACCCACTCCTTACACAGTGCTAGGAGACAGGCCCTGTACTGCATAGGTGAAAATACATTTTAAAAGCATTTTTGAAGAGAAACATTCTCTGAATGAAAATAGCTATTATGTCCATCTTAAAAATAGAAAAATGAGGCATGCTAAATGTCATGGGGTAAAACCTACAAGCAGCCCTTGGATAAAATGAGGTTTGAACAACACCTGCCCACTCTACTACTGTAGGTACACACAGGAAAGAAGCCCAGACGAATTGCTTCTGACTTCACATCCTTGCAACACCTTCAGGGCAGGAGATTAGAAGGCAGTAACAAGCTGTCTAACAACTGCTTATTAGCTTTAGACGTGGAGAAAGTAAAAGAGACTGGCTGGTGGTAATGGGATCAATGAGGCCCCTGCAAACCACCCAGGTGCAAAACCATGAACGAGGGGGCAGCAGCTTCTCAGCAGGAGGAACCTAGAGGTGAATCACTGTGGGGGAGTGGGGCTGCCCAACACATCTGGGGCACCATGACTGCTGGCACTGAATGTCCCCTCCCTCAAGCCTGTTGTGCTGACTGTGACCATGTGCATAGATGCGGTGGCATCAGCGGATGTGAAGATGCAAGCTATACCAAAAATGCAAGTTTATCACACTCCTCCCAAGCACACCCTGCCTCAGCTCTCCTCTGGCAATACCCAGCCAATGCAGAAATTAAAACCTATGTCAGTGAGCAGAGTGGTTCTCTTCCTGTGGCTAACTCCTTCCCAAATTCCCCATGACACCAACCAACCACACAAGTACCGCGAAACAACTGTAGCAGAACGTGAAACAGGTTTTTCTAATATCCAAGGCATTCAGAGTACCTTAGCCACAAATATCCTTCCCAGAGGTTTTTCTTTATTTTCACAGAAAAAAAAAACCCAATCTTAGTAATATTTTTAAACTTACCAATGCCACAATTAAATTTTTATCAAGAGAATATGTTTTTATTTATTTTCCTTAAGGAGCAATATTCTTTTCTAAAATTTGTGTTATTATTATTTATATTCTTGCACTGCAGGAAATCTCCAGTTGGACATAAGAGATACTGTAACAAAAAATAATGTCTCTTTTCTGAAGACAGAGTACTGTATCAAATGCTTAATTAATCTCTCTTTCTGACCTATTTGAAATTAATTTAATCTTTCTCATCTCCAGAATGACACCTGCCAGTGCATCTGCTCTGCTAGGCACTTCTGTGTGTGCTCAAGTCCTGCAGAACGAAAATGTAGTAGGAGTCAGGAGACAATGTTGCAGGGGCACAAAACAGGACACCACAATGGTGGTTCCACTGCTCTGGTTCCCAAGGCTAATCCATGAAAAATGAAATATTACCGTTACATACTTTACAGAAGACACGTAGGAAGAAAGGTCAAGGAATAGAAAGGGCAAAATACTTTTCTATCCTCTTTTTTTTTACAACTGAGAGAGACATAAAGGAGGAGATTGCAAACCACCAACAGAAAAGCAGAAGAGGCAAAGCAAGGCCATGGGGCTACCAACCGATTTTGCCATTAGATCACAGGGAACAGTACAAGTGAGAGCTGCTGTGAGACCCCTTTCTTCCACAGAAACATCAAGCAATACCTGCCTGAATGGCTGCCTGTCTCAAATTCTTCCCTTGCTCACTTTCCCCTGCTGATTCAATTTAAATTATTTCAGCTCTTAAGTGTAAGATGTATTTACTGTTTTTTTCAAGGGAAAAGTACAGTACAGTACAGTATGGAAATACGCAAAGTGAGGTAAAAAAAGGCTGCAGTGAGTTAAACTTGTATGTATTTATATTCTGGAGTTCTGGATTCCTACAGATGTCCTTCATAATGTTACAACTTTGGGCAATTCTTAATAAAGAATATAGTTAGTATGAATCAATCATCTGCTTTGTATCATTATTAATATTTTCCCAATTGTTCTGTAGAAAATTACAGCGTAGCATCACAAATTCAATTACAATACACTTAATGACACTCTCTGCTAACAGAGTGATAATCTGGAAATCTGAAATATTTATAAAATGTGGGCACAGTAAAAAAAATATATTTTAATTAAGAGAAGTATCTTCTGTACTTGCTAAGGAAAGGCTACTTACACATTCATCAGTCCTGATGGGGACAACTTCTGGGAATCAAATTTAAATGTTGTTTCTGAAATTATTATTTAAATTAACCTTCGCCACTGTACAGTAGCTATTATTACCAGGGAGGAATAAACACTGTGTGTGGTTATTCCTTTCACTTGTGATTAAAGGGAAAAAAAATGTCCTAAATAATTTAGTACATCTTTTAACCAAGCATTAGACAAAACAGAGTGTGTGTAATCACAGCCTTTTCTTGAGCTGTGCAAGGCTTCATCCCTTCTGTGGCTCCAGTAACTGCAGTGAGCTTACAGGAGGAACAGACTAAAGCTCATTGCACAGAGCAGAAAACAGTGCTATGTATCGTAAACTGCTTCACATTTCTGATCAGAGCAAGCAGTTATGTTTTAACTTATATTTCAACTGTGACAAAAAAAAACTCCTGGCAGATTAAGAAAAGAAGTAAAGTTCAGCACTGCCTTCTATGTCTTCAAGCAAATACAACATACAGATAGCAATTTAAAAGATTATCAATTAAGTTTGAAGTGAGTAAGGCCATTTTTTTTTTCTCTAATTCTTGCCTAAGATGCAGCAGAGTAAGATCACTAAGACCATTTGACATTAGCAAAGCTTAAGATTGGAAGCTTTCAGGTCTCTGTTAGGTGCATGCATTCCCCAGTGTGCTGTTCTTGTTTCTATACTTAGCTGGAAACCCGCTGAGCAAATGGATTGCATGTGCAAGAGCAGAACCAAATCAGGCTTTTAGAGAAACAGCTTTTCTCCCTATACTGTCTGGGGAGAAAGAAAGAACATTTAAAGTATAAAAGAATAAACATAGATAATTTGAGGGAATCTATTTACTAAGCAAATGCGTAACAGTTTTTAGAAAACCGTAACTGACATTTACATATAATCAACATTAACTAAATACTTGTGCCACAACATATAGTCAGTAAAGTTCAAGAAGTAGGGAAAACAACTTAGCTGATAAGCCACTTAACTCTCTTTTCAGCAGTGCTTAGTCACCACAAAACCAGAGCAAACAAAATTAGTTCAATAATGTTAACTAGCTTCCGCCTGACATCAGTATTTCTTAACTCTTGGATCCAGAAAAAAAAAACCAACAGATCTAGGGAAAATGCCCCATAATCACCAGGCTGTGTTTGCATCCCATACACAGAAGCTCAGGAATCCTAAAACTCACCAGTACTTTGGCGGCTCCTGCTATGACACTGAGGCATGAACACAGGATGCAGGCAGACTCCCAACTCCATGGATGTGAAGTCCATAGAGTCTGCAAAAACTCTTATCTACAACACACTAATTCTGGCAAAGGTCTACAAAAACTGTTGCCAAATAAGTCAAGCCAAATCTGTTTCTGATTAAGTGTTTTGACTTGAGGTACTGTCATAGTTGAGCCCTAATCAGGACCAGACTACGCAGTCTCTCTCTCACTCCCCCCACCCTCCAAGAGAATAGGGGGAGATATTATAAGAAAAACAGCTCAAGGTTTGAGATAAGGACAGGGAGAAATCCTGAAAGTCACCATTACAGGCAAAACACACTCAATTTGAGGAAAATTATTCATTTATTACTACAAACAGCAGGAGAATGAGACAGAGAACAAGATAACCTCCCCCAACCCCTCCCTCTTCCGAAGCTTAACATTAACTCTACTACCTACAGGGGGAAGAGGGAATGGGGGTTGCGGTCAGTTCATCAAATGTTGTTTTACGCCGCTGCTTCATCATCAGGGGAAGAACTCCTTGCATTCCTCCCCTGCTCCATTGTGGGGTCCCACCCACGGGCCACAGTCCTTAGTAAAACTGCTCCGGCGTAGGTCATTTCTTCCATGGCGTGCAGTCTCTCCAGAACGGCTGCCCCAGTGGGCCCTCCATGGGCCACAGCCTCCTTCAGGCATCCACCTGCCCCAGCATGGGGTCCTCCACAGGCTGCAGGTAGATCTCTGCTCCTCTGTGGGCTTCCATGGGCTGCAGGGGGACAGCCTGCTCGACCATGGTCATCACCACAGGCTGAAGGGGAATCTTGGCCAGGAGCTGTATTACTCCTCCCCCTCCTTCTGAACTGACCTTGGCGTCTGCAGCCATCCCTGTCACAAGAAAAACTCTTCACAACAGGTAGGCAGAGGCCTCTCAGGATCTTTTTCACATCATCTAGCTCGTCTCCTCTCCACTTCTTGCAGCCAAACCGGGCCGAGTTGGGCCCAGTCAGCGTCCCGGCAAGAGGCCAGAGGGTGAGGCCTGCAAGGCCCATAAGGCCTGCGCCTCCCCCTCTCTGCCCCTGCTCAGCTGCTTCACATCTTCTCTTCTATTTTTTTTTTCTGTTTTCCCCTTCTTAAATACGTTATTGCAGAGGCTTTATCACTGGACATTCTGCTACCAATTGGCTTGGCCTTGGCCAGCAGCGGGTCCGCCCTAGGCCCAGACAAGTCCACTGAACAAAGGGGCGCAACTTTTAGCAGCTTCCTTCCGAAGCTGCCACCTCTAGGCCCCCCTCACTAAACAAAACCACAACAGGTACTCAATGACTTCTTCACCTCAGTCTTTATTGGAAAGACTGGCCTTCAAGAATCACAGGCCCTTTAGGCAAGTGGCAAAGTCTAGAGTAAGGAAGATAACCTTGGTGGAGGAGAATCAGGTTAAGGAATTTTTAAACAATCAGGACATACGTAAGTCCATCAAGCCTGATAGAAAACACCCATGAGTACTGAGGGAGCTGGCTGACGTCATTGTGAGGCCACTCAATTACCTTTGAAAGCTTGTGGCGACCAGGAGGTGTTCCTGAAGACTGGAAGAAAGCAAATGTCACTCCTGTCTTCAGGAAGGACAAGAAGAAGGATACAGGAAACTAGATTTTACATCTCACTTCAATCACTGGGATGATGATAGAGCCTCTAATTCTGGAAACTATTTCCAGGGACATGAAGGACAATAAAATAATCAGTAGTCACTGTGGATTTATGAAGGGGAAATTATGTTTAACCAACCTGATTACCTTCAATAATGAGGTGACTAGTTTGGTGGATGAGGGGGAAGCAGTGGATGTTGTTCACCTCAGGTCTGGGGAAGCTTTTAATATTGTCTCCTCTAACATTGTCACAGACAAGATGATGATGCATGGGTTAGGTAAGTGCAGTGAGGTAGATTGAAAACCGTCTGAATAGCCAGGCAGGGGGTATTGTGATAAGCAGTATAAAGTTCAGCTGGAGGCCAGGGCTGTACTCCAAGTGTCAATACTGGGGCCAGTACTATTTACATCTTTGTCAGTGACCTGGAAAATGGGACAGAGTGCACTCTCAGGAAGTTTGCAGATGATATAAAACTAGGGGGTCTGGGGAGTAACTGATGCACCAGATAGATGTGCTGCCACTCAAGAGGACCTCAACAGGGTGGAGAAATGGGCAGAGAGGCATGTCAGGAAGTTCAACAAGAAGAAAAACCAAGTCCTGCATCTGAGGAGGAATATGTCCACACCAATGACAGATAATTCATGGAAATAAATCATTCACTGAGGCAGGTGCAGAGAAGTATGCATTGCAACGAACTCTGCTAGCCAGTCTCTTGTACAGTCAACTGTTATCTTACTTGATTTCAAAGACAGACAGATAATCTTAGTTCCTGCTATTCCTTGGGCTTCTGTCACATACTGAAAATTTTCAAGTGACCAGAACTCCTCTGGCAATGAATGCTAATGGATATGATGATTCCTGTAACCCCATCACTTAGCTTTACCTCTCAAGAGCCAGTGTTGCTCAATTTATGAACTAAGCACGTGCTCTTTCTTGATACAAAAATTGTAAACTAAATGTGCAGCCTGTCTCTGCAGGGAAAATCTTCTATACAGCTCTGATGATGCAGACCCTTAGTGAAGAATAGACTATATGACTAAACTGAATGGTTTCCCCATATTACAGATGTTACAGCTTCAAGAAAATCTTGCATCAACAAAGGGATAGGTGAACAGCATTGACACTTAATAGTACACCTAGACAGTAATCTAACAAAAATGTTTCAATCTGTCTCTGTATATTCTTTAGAATCAAACATCCTAACACTGTTCAGGCACAAGTTCTTCAGGAGTAATACCAATAGCTATCCACAAATTGATAAGTTCTTTACAAACTTTTTTACAAATTTTCATATCTCACAAACACCTGCTGCTGTTTCCTGTGCTCCTGTTAGTATACTTTCACATTATGTCTACAGAGGGGAAAAAAAAATATAAGTGGGTGATCTCAGCATGCTATACAGCTGGTCTAAGTCAAATGTTATAAGTGATCATTCAGTTATCCTACAGAGATCTTTGTATCACACGCAATTTTAAAGTACATGTTGCTATACAATGTTAACACCTAATGAAAGACATTACAGAATGTAATCTAAGAGGCCACCAAGAGTCCTACTTACATTATCTTACAGAAGCTTCCAAGCAAGTGTTATTTGAGGTTTAAGGCAAGCAGAAAGAGTACAACACTGACTGCCATCTTAACAGTGTAGACATTAAGTCAACTTGATGAGGGAGGAATAATTTGACACAAGGCTTATGCTGCAAACTGCAATGTCTTTCACTTCATCTATTTAGCCTATAAATATTTTGAACTGTGTGGTCTCTTTTGAATGCTATAGACAAATGCTAGTACTTGAATTTTACGTTAGCTTTTTTTGAGTTGTGTTTGATTAATGATAACTGGATAACCAAGTATTCCTTACCCTAGTGTGTCTGAAATCTGTAAACTGGATCCTGTAACAGCCTAACAAGAACCCCAAACCTCCTTCAGCCTCCCTGGAACTGCAGTGAAGGATGGACACAGGGCCAATGGAAGTAGGACCATCTCTCAGTGACTGCTGGTGACTTTGAGGGATGTCTGAGACACAGTAATATTTTAAGGTGTATACTTTAACCTTTAGCTTTGCAGGAGTACAATTGTGACTGATTTTGCATTGAGGTTCGATGTTTGGATGTTTAATAGTATATAATAGAATACAACTATACAACTTCACAGCAATTGGACCAAGTGCACACTACTGTTTCTCGAGATTTCTACTGTTATATGATTCAAGGATGTTTGCCTGTTCCTTTCAAGGTGTAATAATTTTTTCAAAGCTCTAACATGCTTCTCTAGGAGTTTTTCAGTGTGTTTTTGCAGCAAGAATGGATCATCAGATCCACACACTCAACACAAACAACCTTTATAAATTTTCTAAGTTTTGTTTCCTATATATACAAATACTTTGTTTAGTTTTGAACTAAACTATCTACATTGAAAACTCAAAGTGAAAAAATAGGTCTTTACTTTGAACAGAACACATTAACTTCAATATTGTACAAAGATAACTGAAAAAGGTTACATGCTGAAACAATCCCAAGAGACACGTTTATGACTATTCAGCCTGCCTCACTTTTGTGAGTAAGGAGTGAAAGTGTTCATAGTATTGAAACTCATAAAAATGCATCTATTTTCTTGCAATTATGAATGCCTATAATATAATAATGTAAGGAGTTAGAAAATATCTATTCTTAACAATATGGGATTTTTTTTCCTAAGCTATGATTTTTGCCTTGCCTGTAAGTTTCTTTGAGGCATATGATTTATAGCAACAATAATAACTACTTCAGAAAATCCAAATTTAAGTATATTTGCTAATTTTCTATTTGTATGGCAAAAGGATTTTTCTGATGCTGATTTTTACTTATCCTTTCCAAATAAAACTAATTTATTCCTGTGTATAATTTGAGGTAAAAGCTACTGCTACAGATTACTAAGTGGATCAAAACATTTTCCGTTTTATATTCCTCTGAAAGCATCTTTCAGCAATAATTTTGAAATCCTAGTGGGAAAAAAAGAGAACCATCATGTCAACATGACTTCTTTAATATATATTCTAAAAAGGTCTGCTGCCAACAAGATTTAGGGATGTATTGTCCCTTCAGTCACTATTGTGAACAAGGAACAACTCTCTTAACAGTGTCACAGAAACATGATAGCTCAAAAACACCATCCAAAACCTATTTCCCTCTTTCTCCAGGGTCACCTCAGCGGATTAGTTCTTCTGATCAGGGGATGTATATGGAAAGTACAGCTAAATCCTTTCCATTCTTCTCCTCCACTCAGTTTCCCAGGTGTATATAAAGTCTGCCTAAGCCCAAAGAATGGCACAAGTGCGGCAGCTCTATAAACAAAGTGACAGTCTAGCAAACCTGTAAGGTTATGAGGGACTCACATATACATGTAACCCAGAAGTGTGAATTTGCCACTGCTCTTCTGAACAGAGCTTTAACAAAACACTCAGAAGTGAGGGGTAATCAACATCAGGAAAAGGAGAAGGCTGTGTTTTAAAATGCTAAGATGAAAATTAAAATTCCTCTCTGCAAAAATTTCTGAAGATTCAAAGAAAATAGTTGAAGTAGTTTTGACAGAAAAGATTATTTGTTCCCTTCTACTTTTTCCTCTTATACTGACAATGATGTGCTAACTGATGTGCCATTAGTTAGTAACTTTCAAGAGTATTTTCTTGTTCACAAATACACCTGAGGTGCCAAATGCTACCTTTCCGAAAATAATCTTTGCAAAGGTACAAGTCTCTACTGCAGATGCAATTATCAGAAAACAGAGTTAAGCATAATGGTTTAAAATAACTCTCTTATTTTGAAATCAATTTATTCACTTTACAGGCATATTTGTTGAGGCATGAAAGACACTTTCCTTTTAACGGAACTTTCCACTTCTTCTGAAAAATTGGAGATTCTTTTGCACATCAAAAAACAACCAAGACAATTAAACTGGAAGATTAAAAAAAAAAATTAAAGGATACAACAAAAAGCTTTGAATGCTACAGATGAAGATAATTCAGATGGAATAAAATTATTCTATTTATAAATGGAGCTTCTTTCAAAACTCAATCAACTATATCAGTCACTTTCTGGTTGTTTTTTACTAATTACTCTCCAATTTGAAAACTAGCTCCAGGACAGTATTTTGTTTTACTTCCATGGATTTTTCCATCTATAATAGCCCTCTCCTACCTCAAAGACCTACGAACATGATATTCATAAAAGACTGAGAGGTAAGTTGATGCTAAAAAAAATACAATCTATAAGAATAAGCAAATTATTACCAACAGAACAGCATATACTATTTTGAAGTAAAAGTTATAAAAATCTAAGGATTCACATCAAGATGCCTAGGGTTGCTCATATCCAATACTAATCCAAGAGTCATTTCATATATAATAACATTTCAAATATAAAAACGGATGGCCTGAATAGGGTATTAATAAGATAACTTGTCTAAATTGCAGCAGAGATTTGACTAAACTGTACAGATTTTTTTTTTTTTACCTTAATCTCTATTGTCCTTAAAGCAAGATCTGCCTTACTTCAAAGAATTCAGAAAAAGGTGAGAACAGGACTCATTAACAGACATAGTCAAAGCCAGTTTTCTAAACTTCCTCCAATCTCAAATACACAAATGTTCTGCTGAGAGAAGTAGTTTGTACAAAAATATTGATCTGATACCTGAAAATGAAATATAATCACTTTTTCTCTATATAGAGGGAAAAAATATATTTTTTTAAAAAGATTCTTCAACTGTCTGAGTTTTCAAAGAATTGCTTCATGTTAATCCACAAATTGTACACCTAAAAATCTCAAAATTCTCACATTCAAATTTTACCTGAAAAGACTGCAATGTAGAAAGAAAGAACTATTCATATCAATTCAAGCTTGAACAATTAGGAGAGAAGCTATGAATAATTCAAGATTATGTTAAGAAAGATTACTTAGATAATCACTGAATAATGTTTCATAAGCTAAAGTTAAAAAAAAATGTTTGGCTGTTTACTAGAAAAGAACATCTGCAAAGATAGTTAACTGGCAAGGGTAGTTAACCAGAATAGTTAACTAAATTGAATTAGTCATTAAAGAGGTTAAGTTCTCTGAGTGCTGCTTTAATTTTTATATTTTTCTTTTTATTTTATACCTTTGGCCATTTTTTCCACCAGGCTCTAATTTCCATTCATTGCTCAGTGTTTTCCATGCAGCCCTAAATCACATTAAGAATAAGGATCAGCAAGACAAGTTTTTTCTGTTACTTGACACGGAATTCTTCAATGACTAGTAATATTCTAATCCTGCTGATCTGAAAATGTAGAAGCTCTCATTGTAGAGTTAGGGAACTGCTATTTCAAAGAACAGAAAAGATTTCTCATATATTCACTCTACCACTTCCCTTTTCTTTGTGATGTACATGTCACATTCTGTTCCTACTTAAACAGTCTACAAGTCAGGAGAAGGAACTGTGATAGTGTGTTTAGTTCTAGTCCTGATCAGGGCTGAACTACAACAATCACACAGTTGTAGCTGGGATGGAAGTTGGGTTTCAGTTTGAATCTGCACCCTTGGAAGTTAACCCATCCTCCCTTACAGTATATGTTCTAATACAGCAACAGCCTTCAGAAGCAGTACATGAACATACTGCTGCTGCTTAAGAGGTTTCCTAAATAATGATCTTAAACTATTATGTAGATAATTTAAGACCAAGAAGAAGGGACAAAATTTGGACCAAAGACCTGAATAGCCAGTAATGATATGTGTTAGAAAAAGATATACAAAAAACCCAAAATAGTAACTTTACTAATGCAACTTTTGAGGTCCTTAGAAAATACATAATTATATAGGCACCCCTAATAAGTAATGTACATTGTTGTTTTTTTTTTTAAAAAAAATCTACCCTGCAAAGTGTACTAATTTTCTAATTCTTTGCATTATATAACAATGCACAAATTTTTTTTGGTTGATTTGTAAGTTACAGGCAGCAACTGTTATTTTCCTTAAGAGTCTTTGAACTCTACCAAAATTTTACCCCCAAGTCTAAAGAAAATTAAACACATGGAGTTTGATCCAGCTTCTCTTGCAGTCTGGGTGAGTTTTTCTATAAAGATCACTAAAAATCATCATATATTCTATGTTAAGTCTCAGAGTTTAGCCTTATAGATCAACAGAATAAACAAACTTTAATCTAAATTTCCCACATGGGGTAGATTCCAAACACATTCTCCATTTTCACTGGAAATGATCCCACAACCATTCCTTTCCCTTGCTTACACCCATGTCAGAGCCGGATGTACCAACGTCTCAGTACAGCACAAAGATAATTGTCCTGGATTCATACAGCCAGATTTTTGCATCTGTGACTGAAATTGCTCAGCAAAAGAATTTCACACTCTTTTTGCAAAAGTCTACCAGTCCACACAGGATGTAACCAACTTAGCACATTAAGAAAATCACCTGCCAGGCTCAAAATCCTCCCAACAATCAACTAACTCCCCCTAGCCCCTGATGATTACTGCAAAGTAGTTGAGTCAATCAATCAAGTTTAGTTGTGAAATAACCACTTTATAAGAAGTTATTAGAGGATTCTCATGTACACTACACCCTGACTGTCGTGTCTGAAAGTCATTTGCCTGCCAATGCTTTAAGCAAAATAGTGCAAACCGAAAATTGCAGAATATGGAAAAATAAAAGTGTAAAAAATAACATTCACATGCTGCTTAATGTTAAACTAGCCCTTTAATACATAAAATTACAAGACTATTTCTTGTTTCATTTATGTATTTAATTATATTCATCCCACGGAGGGTATGTTCTAAGAAAAATTCTATTCACTCATGGAACTAAGTTTCATGGGCTTCAAAGTATTCATTTCCTCTCCACCATGTCATTACTTTCATGTAACTGACAACTGAATATGCTCAAATATGTAATTTTAGGCCCTTTTATAAAGAAATCTGTGAATAGGACATCTTCCCAACAGATTTCCAACTGACAGCTAATGGGAAGTAAAATTACAGCTACTGTCTGATCCTCTGTCCTGCATTAAAGTCTTACAATATATCCCACAGAAGGGTCACCTCCTTCAGTCCATCTCTAGGTAGAAAACAACAACACAGCTATCAACATGTCCCTGACTATAATTTTGACAGTCAAGCCCCATAAGGTCCATCAGGATGCTATTGATGTTGCAGTTAACAGTGTATAAAAATTTATATCTCTGCTACTTTAGTATCAAGGATATTCAATAAAGTCCTATGAATACTTCCTTCTCTTAGTTGGTATAAATAATGTTTACACTCCTTTACTGACACAGTGTAAGTATATACTACTGCTCACTTACTTCAGGCACATTAAAAGAAAATAAGTTTAGTTTGCATAACTGTGAAGGGCTGGAGACTAACTGCAGTATAATCACTATAGCTGTTCACAAAATTTACAGTAAGCGTTTTGCTCTTCACAGTGATATAAACCTTTGGTTTGTATTTATATGTTTCCTTAGAGCCCAGAATTCTTGGCAAATTAAGAGAACTGGAATATTTTGTCCAGATGAGAGCGCATTTCTCAGTTCAATGGATTTAAAAACAAACAAAAAAAACCCCCTAAAATAAAACAAACCAACCAAAAAACCCAACCCGTCCTCTGAAATCCAAGTCAGCCTTAATTACCATTGGGAGTTTATTTGTTTATATCCTCAAATATTCAGATATTTCTACTAGGAGCACAATATTCTTCTACTACTAGAAATATTAATGATTAAGACTGCTTACTGCAGGCTCGTTTTCAGGTTAACCAGAGATGTTTTTGTGGGTTTTTTTTTTTTTTTCTTTCTGTTCAAATAGTGCAATGAAATGACAAAGTGATATTAAGGTCTTGGCTCTACTTCCAATAAAAGCATTAATTCTTTTAATAAAAATGCAGGAAATTGTTTTCACTGAACAATGTTCTTATGTAACAAAAATATTTATCATACAAAAAGCACTACTAATCTTTTAGCAACCATGTGAAAAAACAAAAAACATTCACAAACCCAGCACTGTGTGATGGGTCTTGCTTCCATTTATTTGTGAACGCATCATAAATAATGAACAAATCTCTTTTTTTTTTGACAGTAGAGTTCAACTCAGATAAAGTCAGAAGCATCCGCAATGCTTATCCATGACACTTTTTCCATTTTTGGAAGTCAGAAGGGAAAAATCAGGAGCTCCTAACAGGAGCTTTTCCATATGCCTTTCATGATTTCTTCCAGGAATAAACTGCTGTATTTCAAAGTTCCTATCTATTTGCTCAGAAATTAAAAAAAAAAAAAAACAAAACCAAAAGGTATACATTCCAGCAATAAAGGAAACTTTAAGAT
Organism: Chlamydotis macqueenii; assembly: GCF_036417535.1. Lineage (NCBI taxonomy): Eukaryota > Metazoa > Chordata > Aves > Otidiformes > Otididae > Chlamydotis > Chlamydotis macqueenii. The sequence goes on along the minus strand of NC_141557.1, from coordinate 82,167,006 downwards.
TAAAAGATAAGTACTTAAAATATTTATTTTATACTCATGCCATTTTTTTTTAATAATCTAACTTATTTTGACCAGTGATTATAGAACTGTAGAATTACTTAGGCTGGATGAGACCTCTGCTTAAAGCAGGAACAATAAGATCAGGTTATTCAGGGACTTGTCCAGTCAAGTTTAGCATATCTTCAAGGTGGAGATTCCACACCACACCAGGAAACCTGTCCCAGAATTTGATTGTTGTCATTATATTTATTTTTTTCTGACCAAGTTCTCATGCTTCAGCTTGGGTCCATTGCATTTTGCTTTACTGTCACGCACCACTAAGAATCCATCTCCATCTTCTCTGTACTCTCCCGTTAAGTAGCTGAAGACAGCAGTAAGACCTCCATGGAACTGTGTCTTCTTAGGGCTAAACAAATTCAGATTTCTCAACCTCTCCTCATACATCATGTACTCCAGTCCCCTGACCATCTCAGTAGTTCCTCCTTGAGTTTTCTCCAGTACATCAATGTATTTCCTGTCATGGGATACTCAAAATGGATACAATATTCCATATGCAGTCTCAGAAGTGCTTAATACAGGGTATCCTTCAACCTGCTGGATACTTCCTCCAGAATGCAGTTGACTTTCTATGCATGGCTTGCTTTACCAGGACCCACTCGTAGCCTTTTCTGCAAAGATATTTTCTGTCCTGGTGGCACCAAGCCTGTACTGCTGCATGGTAAATTATTCCAACCTAGACACAAGACTTAGCATTTGCCTTTGTTCAAGTTCATGAAGTTTCTGTCAGCTCATTTCTCCTGTCTGTCAAGCTTCCTCTGTAACCCTCCTGAGAGTGCAGTCCACCCCGTTTTCCAGATCATTACTACAGACATGAAAACAGTGCCTCTCTTAGCTGCAATCCTTGAGGGACCTCACTAGTCACTGGCCTCCCACTGAATTTTGCACCACTGATGGAAGCAGCATTGAAAGTGTTGCTAAAATCAAGCTAAAGAGCATCTATTCCCATTTTCTTCAGATCCAGCCATGACAGATGACAGTTATGTTGGTCAGCCATGGTTTGCCCTTGGTAAATCTATGCTGAATGCTCCCAATCACTTTCTTGTTCTTCACGTGTTTACATATGGCTCCTAAACTCCGTAACTTTCCCAGGAACTGAGGTTAGGCTGACCAACCCCATGTTACTTTGATCCTTCTTGAAGATGGGTGTATGCCTTTCTACAGACATCAGGAATCTTCCCTGATCAACACAACAAATTGTTTTCTGAATCTGGAGAGTACAGGGACAGGGAGATCATGTTTTAAATCTTTCTTACAGGCCAAAGGAAGCAGATTCTGCTGATCTTCTTAAATTAAAGCTGGAATTCTAAAATAAATCTATTAGTTCCAGAAATCGCAGCTTAAGAATGCACATTAAAAAAAAAGGAGAAAAAGGCATTGATGGAATGCTGTTCTCTCACACACTTTCAGAAGGAGCTAACTAGCCTAAAGGTCAAATGATTCTTCCAAAAAAAAAAAAAAAAAAGGTATTTTAAAATAATAGCCATAGCAACTGAGTGACAGTATGGAAAAAGGATGTCAAGGAGAAAAAATCTTATATGCAGTGTATAAACACATCAGTTCCTCCTCTTTCTTCTCGCTATTGCCCCACACTTAATTTGTTGTTCATTCACCTGTGCAGGCTGGAACTTATAGTCTCTGTCTTTGCTATTTGTTTGTATTCTGCCTTGGACAACCAAGACTCACTGTATACGCATCTGCAGCTTCCTGTCGTAGAAACTATTGGTCTGTGGACTGGGCTTTACAACCAGAGTGAAGATAGTGAGTGGCCACGATTTTAACTGCATATAGAATACATGTTTAGAGAAGAGAAGTTTACTCAGAATTCAGAATACTTAACAGGTGAAATGCATAGAGATCCTCTCTGGGAATCTCAGTACCTTCAGGGGTATTGTTAGTGGATGAAAAGGATGAAGATCACAGTTGGGGAAGCTGGATTGTTTCAGTGGAAAGTGTGAACTAGGGAGAGAAGGGTCACTACAAATTAGCTCAAATAAAGCTGTCACTGTAACCAAGAATAAAAGAAAAATTATTTTGTAGGTTCATCAGTGCCCTTTTTTACTGTATCTACTAAAGATATAGCCATAAGCAAAACATCTCAGTCACTTTATTAAGGGTCCACAGGTCATCCTGTCCATTTATAATGCACATAACTTGTATGACTTACACATGCAGCAGGAAGAGTGTGCAACAGTAAACTCACAGCAGGATATAAAATTATCTCACATATACATTCCTTGATGAAATATGTTTATTTTTCAAATAATAAGGAAGCTTCCAAAATGTGAGATGTAAAGTCTAACTATGCAAAGAGGTCAAATTATCTAGGCTTAAACCTCTGTTTCTTTGCTTCTTTAGATTCATACTTAATTCAAGAAATAAAAATGAATATTTTATTGTACCTATATAAGAATACAAGTTCTCATTCACTAAGCAAGTATACACTTATTTGTGATTTACTTTGTTGAAGAGGTTTACAAAATATTAATGAAAACATCAGAAGTAAAAGTAAAAATACTATTTTTTTTAAGTCTCTTACATACTTACCAAAACACTCAACAGTAAATAGGAGTAATGCTAATCTTGTTTTCCCTAGTTAGATAAGCTCCACAGTGGAAAGACTTGAGTGTGATCACAGCTGTATCAGTAAATAAAATTTTCTCTTGTTCTTAGGGCTCATCACCAAGGGAAAGGTTAGGAACAACCTTTAAGAATATATAAAACTCATAATCTGCTGCTGTCATAATTCCAGAAATAAAATATATGTCTATAAAATAAGAAAATTATTTCAAGAGGCAAATAATCCCCTTTTTTTTTTTTTTTTGCTTTAACTTTTTTTTTTTTTTCCCTCTAGACTGTCCCCCGTACCAGAAAAGTTTATTTTACTATCAAGGTGTCTCTTTATTATCTAAGTCTACAAACAGCAAAGCAAATAATAATGTGCCAAGACAATACCTGAGGATAAAATAGCACTAAATATTTCTGTTAATCTATTAAACCTAGCTCACAAAACTGAGCTCAAAACAAAAATACTCTCCATCAAATATCCCATCCCCTCTCTACAGTTTTTCTTACATGCATTCAGCATACATGACTTTAATTTGTTTGACAGCTGCTGTGAAATAAGGTTATTACATAAATATTTTCAAAAGTGATGCTATGGATGGAAAAGAGTGGGAGTTTTGGCTCATTTGGACAAAGCAAGGTATACATGTGTGTAATAATACGTCACCAAAGTTACAACACATAAATACAAAAAACTGTATTTGTCTGACTTAATGCCCATTACTTCAACGGGCTGAAAGAGTCATTCAGATTTGGCTGTACAGAACAGAGAACATTAGGTCAAATTAAAATTAGAATCTCTCTACAGACAACAGCATCTGTCTCCCTGTTGTATAAATACACAATTGTGGAAGACATGGAACCGGAAAAAGGTCACAAGAGAAGGAAAGAGCGTACATTTTTTGATAAGCTACTTATTTATATCAAACTATGCAAGAGTTTCTATATATATGTATACATGAAATATTCTACATCAATTTTAATTAGGTTTTGGCTTCAGACTGTATTTATATTCCTGCACATAGTATGATTTTCTATACCATAGAATACTATCCCCAGTGATTCTCTCCTACTTCTTCCATTTAGATAGCACAAACCATGCAAGGGCACTCTGTGTCTGGGTTGGATGGCTCACTTACTGGATAAGAAATCCAGTTAGATTTCATAACAAAATGAAATTACATTACAAAATACACTTTTTCCAGTTAATACCAATAAATCTTAAAGTGGTTCAGCTGGGACTGCAGCAGTGTGTTTGATCTGCAGTGAATGACATTTGGCTCAGAAGACACCCTGCTGCAATTTTCACATCAGAAGACTGTGGACAGGGAAGGCTCCTCCTGCTTCTTCCAGGGGTTGGGTCTTAAAATCAGGATCTTGGATCAGAAGTAGTTCGTTCCACTGGGATCTAAAAACCTTCATTACTCATTTCAGGAAGTTGAATGAGCAACAGAAAGCTTTAATCAGCTTCAGCAGTGACCCTTTCTATCAGAGTGTATAAGTCCTTAGTACAAAGGCAGCATGGTGCAACACAGACTCAGGTACAGAAAACAGACTTCATACTTAGTGCAGAGAAGTCTTTTCCTAAACACTGATGTTATTTCTTTCCTCTACAGTAATACCAAACAATTCCAGCTGTTCTCACTTCGGCTTGAAAATGTGAAGGCTTTTAAAGTACTGTATTATTACTACAAGTTAATTTTTGTCTTTTCTTTTCTTTTTTTTTTTTTCCCCATTACTTAACATTTTAAGGAAATTAAAACCTTAGGATCCTTCTTATACAGGCATAAATCAAAATCCAGCAGAAAAGATCTTCCTTCTCCTCCAGCCATTCAAACAAAGCCTTCATGTGTGAAAAGGAAATAACGTGAACAAATTCAAGCATAGAATCAGTCAGTATCTGACATTCTCCTTACAAAAAAAAAAGGATCATTATTAACCACATCCTATAAAAACATCTCTGATGACTTTCTAGGCTGAAGCAGTGTTTTGTTTGGGGGGTTTTTGTTTGTTTTTTTTTTTGTTGTTTTCTTCTTCAAATACCTGATCTAAAACAAAGTAAGATAATCACAGGAAGCAGATTTATTTTAATTAATCCTTTGGCTTCACTGTATATAAATACACACCGTAGAGTTTGTTTACAGCCGTGTAAATAGTAGCATAGGAAGAAGGAAAAAAAAAAATTGTAATAAACAAGGGTCTGTGAGACTCAGGCTTCTATACAACATCAATAAGTCTCTTCATGACTCAATATCATCATCTCCACAGTGTCTTGGATGCAAGTATGGAAATGCAAATTCTGAACAATCAATTAAGTCAAAATACGGTAGATATAACTTCTGTGATAGCCCTGCCAAAAGAGACAAGCATCTCTTTACTGCAAGGGAAGAGCAATTACAGACACATCGAGGTAACAGTTGGAGTCTTGATGGCTGTAATGCAGGGAAAAAAAAGTCCTTTTGGGACAGTTAGTTTAAAAGGTATGTGTATGCTTAGGCATTGTGATTGGTATGATTTAGAAAGCATTTTTGTCATCTTTTTTTTTTTTTATATACCCTGAGAATTCCAAGGCACTCAAGATGCTTATATTAATATTATAATAAATAAGAACTTGTTATAAAAAGGGAAAAAAAAAGAATTAATTTGAATTTTATGAGTTGGTGGAGAAAACCATGACTAAATGCTTGTCACATTGTAATCAGCTGGATTGACTTCAACAACATGAGGCTTACCTCCCTGATTCCTGCAAGGTTTGTTGGTTTTGTTGTTTTTTTTTTTTTCCTCTCAACTGTGTTCTGAAAAAATAGTTCACAGCTTTTTAATAAATAGAGCAGAAAACACACATCAGAATGAAATATGTGGCTTAGTTCATAAAGTCTTTGATTCACCAGAGAAAAAAGACATGCAGTTAAGGACTCCCATCCTTCTGTCAGTGTACTGTCAAAGAAAATTTTTCAGTGAAACTCAGAAAATATACTATAACTGTAGGCAGTTATTGAAGTCCTACGCATTCTTGGCTATAATGGTGACAATATTGAGCTTCTGCACAGGCAAAATCCCTACTTTCTCTTTCAGTCATGCCCCCACTCCCAAGGGGACTGAGGAGGGTGTAAGGAAGGGAGAGAGGGAAAACAAAGGTAAAACTCCTTATCTGAAAAAATTTTGATGTGATATATGGTCCCTCGAGGTTCTAGGTTAAAGGCAGCTGTGTCTGTGATGCCAGAAATCATGGCTGACTACCCAACAGTCCCAGCAATTTTGGAAGTTACTCTTGGTGGACAGATAAAAGGGAGCCATTCTACAAGTAAAACTCAAAACTCACTATAACCAAATGTTCTCTACGTATTAACTAAGATCTCCTGCCTAGTTGTTTCTCTTCTAAAATCAGACCTGTAACTGCTTTATCACACTACGTCTGATTTTAAAAAAGAAAAAATATTCAATCAAGCTAACTCTAATGTGCTCAGAGCACTTGCATGAAACTGAGGTGAGCAGATGGAATTTCAGTTCTTGGATGAAGACAGCATTTGAATTCAACTGTCCTGTCATCTGCAAATGTTAATCCATAATATTTACTCTTTTGGTCCTCTGAATTGCAAAGAATGTAACTTAAAACATATCTCTGCAGTATACATACAATTTTTGCATACACACATATTATATAACAATAATTTTGGAGATTTTTTTTTTATTGTATTGTACCTTCTCTTTCACTTTTTTTTGGCTTGCAATATTTCTGATTCAATTTTAATTATAAAGTAATACAAAATCCAGAAAAGAAGCCCAAAGCACTACAATGTTACAACTATAAAACAGAACGTCCATGCCCTACAAAACAATAAGCCTTTTCCATTTTCATAACCACCCCTTCAACAGTTTCACTCCTCATTTGTACCTTAAGACTATTCTGAAATTAAAAAATGTATTCTTAGAAGAAACAACAACAAAAAAAAATCGTTAGGAATGCACATCCTTATATCATTGGCTTAAATCTGTGTTATATTAGTATGTTGATACTTAAAAGATTCTCTAAGATTAAAAAAAAAATTTAGCATTGAGTTCTTTATAGAGACAGAGTTTAGGACAATTTGTCTTCTACACCTGTGAAGCTCTGTACAATTAAGAGATGTTAGTTTCCTCTTAATTTGACCTGGATTCTGAATTTTGTCAATTTAACTTTTTTTTTTAAATTATTAAACATTCACACAGAATACCACTAACCACTAACCTAAAAAGCTTTTTATTTAAATAAGGTAGTAATTTTAAGGCTATTATACTAATAATGAAATAAGTTTGATTCTATTGTATAATTCAGGATATTGAGGAGAAACAGTTCAAATAATGATGAAGAGTCATTGCCAAAAAAGTAAATTCATGGTCAGGACCCTATGTATTTTGCCAAGGATAAGAGTAACTGCTACCATTTTCAAAAGAAAATTACTCCAGAGAATTGGTCCTAGGTCACAAAACTGGTGACCTGGTGTCATAGTTCAGCTCCGATCAGGACCAGACTACACAGTCTCTCTCTCACTACCCCCAACCCTCGAGAAAATTGGGGGAGATAATATAAGGAAAAAAACATCTCAAGGTTTGAGATAAGGACGGGGAGAAATCCTTAAAGTTACCGTTATGGGCAAAACAGACTCGACTTGGGGAAAACTATTCATTTATTTCTAAAACTAGCAAGAGAATGAGACAGGAAAGAAGATAACCTCCCCCTACCCCTCCCTCTTCCCAGGCTTAACATTATCTCTAACACCTTCCCCTCCGAGCAGCACAGGGAGGAAGAGGGAATGGGGGTCGCAGTCAGTTCATCACACATTGTTTTACGCCACTGCTTCATCGTCAGTGGAAGAATTCCTCATGTTCCACCCCTGCTCCATCGTGGGGTCCCTCCCATGGGCCACAGTCCTTCATGAAACTGCTCCGGTGTGGGTCATCTCTTCCATGGGGTGCAGTCCCTCCAGAACAGATGCCCTAGCGTGGGCCCTCCATGGGCCACAGCCTCCTTCAGGCATCCACCTGCTTCAGCGTGGGGTCCTCCACAGGCTGCAGGTGGATCTCTGCTCCTCTGTGGGCTTCCATGGGCTGCAGGGGGACAACCTGCTCCACCATCGTCGTCACCGCAGGCTGCAGAGGAATCTTGGCCAGGAGCAGCATTACTCCTCCCCCTCCTTCTTCACTGACCTTGGCGTCTGCAGCTGTTCCTCTCACAAGAAAAATTCTTCACAACAGGTAGGCAGACACCTCTCAGAATCTCTTCACATCATCCATCTCATCTCCTCTCTACTTCTTGCAGCCAGGCTGGGCTGAGTCAGGCCCAGCTGGCCGCCCGGCGGGAGGCCAGACGGTGAGGTCTGCAAGGCTCACGCCTCCCCCTCTCTACCCCAACCCAGTTGCTTCACATCTTCTCTCCTTTTTTTTTTTTTTTTTTTTCCTGTTTTCCCCTTCTTAAATACATTATCGCAGAGGCGTTATCACAGAACATTCTGCTACAAATTGGCTTGGCTTTGGCCAACAGCAGGTCTGCCCTAGGCCCGGCTGAGTCCATTAAACAAAGGGGAGCAACCTAGCAGTTTCCTACAGAAGCTACCACCTTAGGTCCCCCCTCATCAAACAAAACCAGAACACCTGGTTTCTACTTAGATAGCCATTGACATAAATATATATATACTGCTACAATTGAATCAGGTCAGTATGTTTTTGTTGTAGCATTCTTAAACTCTACAGGAAATTGCTGTTGACTACATCTATATTAGAAAAATAAACATGTTATTGTGGTTTTTTTAAATTATTGTTTCAAAATGTTGGAAAATATATTTTATTAGTAATATTCTAAAAAAAATCTAAAAATAAATGATTTGATTATTTCAAGGACTTGAAAGTACATTTTCCAGAAGTTTTCATTTTGTTCTAAACCAACCTTTTCCCAAATTTTGACCATCAGATGTTAAAAAAAAAAAGAAAAAAATCCACAAGCTTTAATACCATACTTGAAAACACAGACTATAGCATTGACAAAACATAATAAAAAGAAGAAATCAGCAATATTAAATAACAACAAACAAATATCTAATAGTCTATAAGGTTCAAACCTCTTGCACTGGAAAAACTATTCCTTATTTGAGTGTTAAAATACCTAACAGTATTTTTGTCACAGACTACAGCAAGGTTATATTCACTTATTCAGTAATGCATGAGAAGGTGCATTATTTTTCAAAATAAATAGTGGCATTCTGTTAGATTACTGAATGTCAGAGAAGTGAACAAAGTCAATATATGAATATAAGGTGGAAAACGTATATTCCATTGTGGAAAAAGTTATTGCTGCAAAGTAAAGATCTCATTATTAAAAGACAAATAATCAAAAGAAAACAAAAGACAATTCACCTACTTAGGTGCTTGTGAGGCAAACATTATACTGATATATACAAACTCAGAGAAAGAAATCATGTTCAAATGTCATTTCATATCAAAACTGAGATGTAACATTCTAAGAATGCTACTAATTACATTACTGTTCTGCTAAGAGATAAAGTTGTCTGCAGAAATTTTATGCATCTATAGTTTTCAGGCTATAGTATTCTTATTTCAGGTAATAAGAAAACACCTGTTTTTTCTATGTGTGACTCTAACATTAATGTTAAGCACCTCTGCTATAGCTTGGGATTTTGACAGTAATCAGAGCCCCCTACCAGGACCCACACTACTCAGTGCTCCAAAATGAATGGCTGAACAGAATAAGTGCCAGAAGCTTAAGGTATCTGTTTTATATCTTCATAACTAGTGACAAGGCATGTGTTGAATACTTAAAGGAGTGAAAATGTTCTCAGACTGATTTTTAGTATGCAAAAATCATCCTACTAAATTATCTTCTTGGCTGGCATCATGAAATATGTGATCTGGCACAAAGTGTAGCTCCAGCTCAGCCTAAACGAATGCATTAACTCCCACAATGTTATAGGAATGGAATGACAATATTCTGTGATGGCTCTGAAGATAAAGCATGTCAGTTTCATGGTGAATTATTTTAGGCATAGGGTGCAGAAAAGAACAAGCCATTTGTTCAAAGTACTCAGTTAATTGCAGAAAAAAAAACACTCCCCAAAATAGAATAGATTCTTTAGTGCATTCATTGAGAAGGTAGATTAATTTTACTACTATGATACATTTCACATTTTCTAAAATAATAATTATACATGGTATTATGCCTCTTTCCCACTCACTAATTCTCATCTGAAAGAAAACATATTTGTACAAAACCTTGCACTTCCTATGATATACTAAAAGTCATAATCAAACAATCAAATCAGCTATGGACAAAAATGTGTTACACTATCAAAAGTTCACTTACAGTACTTAATGGATACCCCAAACTATAACTTTATCTAAACTTGAGAAGAAGTGCAAAGCTAGATGCTAACATAACTCTTCCCAAATAAATATATGAATAAGAAAAAAACAGCAAACCTTTGGGAATTCTGAAGGACATGAACTGTTGGGCATTTGCTGAAGACTCTGTGGATAAGTAGTGCTGATAAAAGCCCGAAAGAATGTGGTAAGCTGATAACTAAAAGCTATCCCTTCATATTTATGAGTAGGTGTGATGCATAACATTAAAAAATAAAAAAACCCCACCTTCCCAAAATATATTCTTCAATTAAAAGTTTCCACTGTCACTACAAGATACATCCTGCAGATTCTATTTTTGCCTTACTGTTAACTTGGCTACTCTGTCTTTCAGTAAAATACCAGTAAATTGATGACAGAGGCTTTTCAAAACTTGGTAGAAGTGTCACATACTCAGGCAGAGTAGCTGATGATCTTAAAAATTTATCTAAACCACTCCTTGTACTTTATTATCCTAGTTTTGTAATGTTTGGTACTATGTTTCATGTAATCTAGTACCAATATCATAAACTCTTTCATCTTCTTTTCTCTCACCTTCAGAATCAAGAACAACAACTTCTCATATAAGCGGGAGTAATTTTCTCTTTCTACAAGGCTGATAGTACTACAAGAAGTGTTCTGGAAATTAACAAAAATTATCTATTTTGGAACACAACCATGATATTTTAAATATTTTAATATTTATTCATTGTATAGGACAAGGTGTTCATAACTAGCATTAAGAATACCAGGATTTCTCTCACTTTTTTTTTTTTTTCTAAATTGAAAGTATTGAATTTGACCTTTCTTTCAAATTAAACCTCATGAGCTGCAATTGCCTATCTTGAAGATGACATACTACACTCAAACATTTGTTTTTATTGGTTGCTATGGAAATTAAGTGGAAGGCTCATTCCTTAGTCCTTTCTGTTCTCTTTTTTCTACTTTAATAAGAAAATTGGTTACCACAGTCATTCTGCAAGCTATTTTTCTTTCAGATAGTTACAGCAACTAACTGACAGAAAGAGCTTATATGTATATGTCCTGGTTTTGCGTAGTGGGGGGGATTACAGTGGCAGCTTCTGTGAGAAGCTGCTGGAAGCTTCCCCTTTGTCTGGTGGACTTGGCCAGGTTTAGGGTGGACTTGCTACTAGTCAAGGCTGAGCCAATTGGTTACAGTGATAACTCCTATGTGATAACGTATTTACGAAGTGGAAAAAAAAAAAGAAGAAGAAGTGAAGAAGCTGAAGCACGGGCAGAGAAGGAGAGGCAAGAGCTTTGTGAACCTTGTGGCCCTCACCCTCTGGCCTCCTGCCTGGCAGCCGTCTGGGCTCAATTCAGCCCAGCCCGGCCACAAGAAGTGAAGAGAATAGACATGAAGAGAACCTGAGAGGTGTCTACCTGAGCCAATTGTGAAGAATTTCCTGTGAGAAGAATGGCTGCAGATGCCAAAGTCAGTGAAGAAGGAGTGGGAGGAATAAAGTCACTCCTTGCAAGATTCCCCTGTAGCCCGTGGTAAAGACCATGGTGAGGCAGGCTGTCCCCCTGCAGCCCATGGAGGCCCACTGAGGAGCAGAGATCCACCTGCAGCCTATGGAGGACCCGACGTCGGGACAGGCCAATGCACAAAGAAGGCTATGGCCCATGGAGGGTCCATACTGAGGCAGCCTGTTCCTGAGGGATTGCACCCCGTAAAAAAACACCACATGCTGAAGCAGTTCATGAAGGAGTGTAGCTCACACTGGAGGGACTCCACACTGGAGCAGGGGAGGAATGTGAGGAGTTCTTCCCCTAAGGAGGAAGGACTGGTGGAAAATAACATGTGATGAACTGACCACATACCCCCTCCCTATTCCCCTCTGTGCTGCTCATGAGGAGGGAAAGAGGTAGAGATAATTTGAAATGAAGTTAAGCCCAGGAGGAGGGACAGGTGGAGCTAAGCTTTTTTTTTTTTTTGTTCTCTCTCTCATTATCCTGCTTTGGTTTTTTTAACCACTTTCTGTGGTTTATTGGGGACCATTCCTACACAGAACAACTCTGAGTTGTTTTACCACAAAGCAGGATCACCACAAAAGTTTCAAATATCAAAATACTCCACAAACTTAAGTTTCACCTGACTTATTCAAATAGAGAAGGTAAGAAAGGATTAGTAGTGATTATCAACAGATTAACAGCAATAGCATTTAAAGGTAATGCATCTAATCATTACTACATAAAAATAAGTATAGCGAATAAGAAAGATACATCACCAATTGCCCTACCATCGTCCAGAGCCACAGTCTCTGGGGAGCCCTGGTTGCAGTGAGGATTTGGAGAGCCTGTCCTGGCAACTGGGAGGTCCTATGCAGTGCATCCACTCATAGGTGAGGTATCCCAAGTTGCTGCAAGAGGGTCCAGCCTTTTATAGTGCTAAATAAACAACTTACTTACTTTCATTATTCTAAAATGCGGAACTACCTGGTTTCAGTTACCCCGTTGGCCCACCCTCTAGACCTTGGCCAGAGCTCAAAAGAGGAAACAAAGGAGTTGCTGTGATGTAATGCGTCTCTCTTGCATATCTTGTGTTTTTTCATACACAAGGCCAAAGAGTTGTTATCCATTCTTATGATGTACTTTCTCACACTCTGCGTATACTGAAGAAGTTACAATTAAAACAACACAAGGCTAAGGAGGTGTTACCTATTTTTATGATGTACTTTCTCACATTCTGTGTATATTGAAGAAGTTATAACTAAAATAACACAATCCTACTGAACATAGCAATGCAATATGGGTCATCCATTGGCCAGCTCTGGCTCAGGCCTGTTAATAAGGCCCGGTCCCTTCAGAAGTCTGCCCCTTTTCCCTGCAGTGCTCTTAGTGCCCTAGGAGCAGAAGTCAAGAGTGAATGGTCTGGTTACTGAGTTTAAACCCCTTCTATTGCAGAATAAATGTTATCTTATTTATTCATGTGGTCTCCAACTTCACAACCCCAGAGTACCCTTTGGATTAGAGAAGTGAATATTAAATTCATAGGGACTCAGCTTATTAGAGCATCCTTCCCTTCAGCAAGTAAGCTAAAAAGAATATGGAGTGAAAAACTGCATGGTTCCATCTCCACTCAGTATATCAGCAAGTAAACACACAGAGAACAGCAGAGAAAATAAGCTGAATTATTATCTGAGATGGGATAAATTATTTGCTCCATATAGCAAAAGAAGGGCAGGTGCTCCTTTTAGAGCAGAGCAGTGTGCTCTGGTGCAAGCTTAATAAGTCAATCATACTCTACTGAGACAGACTGAAGATTTCAGTTGTAACGTACCTACTACCAAGAATTCTGTTTATCTTATATTCTCCAAATACTTGTATCATGTTTGTCAAGGCTATTTAATTTAAATCAACTCTTCAGGAAACAGAACCACAACCAGCAAAAATCTATAACTATATGGGCAGCAAAAGAGTTACACAGCTATCAGCTCAGTATTTGTGTATCAAAGTAATAATAAAAGCCTTAAAAATGGATTTGAACCTACTGCTGTTGCTACTTCTTTAGCAAGAAGAAAAATGTGGAGCAATACAGAGATTTGCTGAACAAATAAACCCGTGGAAAACCAAGTTACTAAGGTAAGTCTGATAGAAAATGAATATATTCTGCCCAACACTTTTCACATAAAACTCATTGTTCCCTCTGTAGCAGATGATCCCAATTGCAGAGGGTATTCCATCTTGTACAGTATAGTAAGCTCTTAATGCATAATGAGTAGCATTAACAACAGGCAATAGGTGAAAGTTATGAAATACAGTGTCTTTATCCAACCATTTCGCTAACAGAAAAAGCTGAAAAAATTATCTGTTTATATTCTGAAAAAAAAAAAATACTCTGCTTGCACAATGTTTGAGAAAAGGATCTGGGAGTTTGGTTGATTGTTAAGATCAATGAGTCAGCAATGTGCACTGGCAGCCAAAAAAGGCCAACCATATCCCGGGGTGCATTAAACACAGTATAGCTAACCAGCTGAAAGCAGTGATTGTCCCACTCTGCCCAGCATTAGTATAGCCTCACTTCAAGTACTGTGTGCAGTTTTGGGCTCCACAATATAAGAAGGATACAAATATATTAGAATGTGTCCAAAGGAGGGCAACAAAGATGTTGAAAGGCCTAGAGGTCATGACTTACAAGGAGCAGATAAGGATACTAGGTTTGTTCAGCTTAGAGAAGAGGAGACTGAGGAGTTGCCCTCTTTGCTGCCTACAACTTCCTCATGAGAGGGAACAGAGACGGAGGTGCTGATCTCTTCTATCTGGTGTCAGGTGACAGGAGGTGAGGGAATGGCTTGAAGTTGCATCAGGGGAAGTTCAGATTAGATATTAGGAAAAAGTTCTTCAATGAGAGAGTGGTCAAGCACTGGAACAACTTCCTCAGGGAAGCAGTCATGGCCTCAGGCCTGTCAGTGTTCAAGAAGTGTTTGGACAAAGCTCTTAGATACATGGTTTAACTTTTAGGTTGCCCTGGGTGGAATCAGAAGCTGAACTTGATGAAGGGACCCTCATGGGTCCCTTCCAACTCAGGATATTCTATGATTCTGTGAACTCAAATGGCTTAAAAAACTTATACTTTCTTTTCTAAAATGAATCACGTAGTTGATAAAACCCCATATTATCAAGACCTTAGGTTGGGTTGTTTGTTTGGGTTTTTTTCCAGATACATTTTTACTACATGCTTTTGAAAAAGGTATTATTTCATGAGTAGCAAGCAAGACATTTTCATGTGGCAATAACTTTCCATTACAGAGAGATACAAACCTACTTCCATATTTCACAAATAGAAGCTTTTTCATACCAAGTAGTAGGTGTGCAAAGAAGGTTAAAGAGGTTATTAAGAAATATATATTCTTTAAATGATGGCAAATAGCATACCCAAAATGTAGGCTGAAAAAAAGAGAGGCTTTTAGCTTTTAATATATTTTAAGCCCATTCTACAATCCAGGGCTGAAAATAAAAGTTTGTAATTTTTCTTTTGTTTAGGCACTCAGATGGTATGTGGAACACAGCAGGTCAAATTAAATCTCAAAAAGTATATTACTTTTTATCTATGTTTGTTCAAGTTGCATCCATCTATTTATAAAGCAGTACATTTGTTATCTGAAGTCTAGCAAAACAAAATATTTCAGTGTTGAGATGCATAATTCATTACCATTTGAGGTATTAAGAAACATCACAATACTGAAATATATACAAGCGATGCATTCAGCAGGGTGTCTGGAAAGAAGCTTACTGGTTTATATAAATTGCACTCCAGAGGGAATGGAGAAAAATCAGTTCATCAGCTAAACAAGGTATTGAAATCAACACTATTGCAGTGGCTCCTTGATAAATATACAGTTCATTATCGCTTTATTCATTTGCTGGTTTACACTGGTGATAAGAGTGCAGCTGATCTGTCAAAGGCATCTCTTATGCAGTTGGCTGCAGAAATAATCTTATTTTTTATGTAAATCTCCTGAATAACCGAGGTTGATATCTTCGGTTAGAATGGATCGTCCAACAATAGCTATTGAAGCAATATTCTCAGATGCTAGAATGTATTGCCAGCTGATTTATAGAATTTAAATTGTTTACTTACCAACACATACAGTTCAGGGTCAGAAAAGAAAGCAGACAACTGTTCCATTTCCATTGAGACTGAAATTATATAATTTTGCAGAGGTCTAGTTGAAGATACTCCATTAACATTCTAATGAAAAACAACTCCCAAAATGTAGAAGTAAAATATATGGTCACAAGGACATTTTTTATTCAAAGTTTCTGTTCCCTTGAAAACACAGACCACTTATGACTGAAGAAAGAAGTAATTGTTGTCAAGTACAGTGAAATCCAAAATGGAAAAGTTTTCAGATACTTACGTACAGAATAAGCACCATGCTCACCTTTTGGCTTACCGCAAGTACTAGCTTATTGAAAGTGGTTACAGCAGAATCATCACCAATGGGTCATTCACTTAAAAGTTTACATTTTCATAATAGAGAGTTTCCTGGTTATGTAATTTAAGCACAGAATTAATAAATAGTCATGAAAGTTTACATTAAATGGGAAACTTTCAAACTCCTTCACTAAAGACAAAGAAAAAAAACCCAGTGTTAATCTTGGTTAGGTCATGTAAATGAAATGGCATGATGTGAGTGGTGGAAGGTTTTTTTAATAGTATCTAGATGATCTAGGTCCTTAAGTCATGTTTTCAAAAGACAAGTAGCAAGAGTTTTATCACTTTAAATTGTCTTTTGAAAACTTCAAAGTTTTTCAAGGTCTGATATTCTTCACTGCAAGCACAAATTCGGATTATCATCTTGTAAATATTTATTCACTGAAATAATCCTAATAATTGTCCTTTATAGGACAAAATTTCAGCTCTTTGAGTCAGGATTTCTTCTATTTTCTCCAGTACTCATGTTCAGGCATTAAAAATATATATAAATTCACTCCCTAACATACATACACAAAATCTCTTCATTTTTCATCCTATATCCAGGACAAGTTTGTTGTCAGAGCTTGATTCTGGTAACTGAGTCTTTCTTTACTTGGAAGACAGACTGTGAACCACAGTCCTCTAGAGTGCACAGTCCTCCATCTTCTGCTCAAACACCATTTTTCACTCCAGTGCTGAACAAACTACCTTTAAGTTTTAGGTCACCCACATTTTGTCTTTAATAAGTGACTACCAGACAAAGTCTTTCATTGGTGTG
Organism: Chlamydotis macqueenii; assembly: GCF_036417535.1. Classification (NCBI taxonomy): domain Eukaryota; kingdom Metazoa; phylum Chordata; class Aves; order Otidiformes; family Otididae; genus Chlamydotis; species Chlamydotis macqueenii. Next base: position 82,150,276 of record NC_141557.1, on the reverse strand, counting down.
TTTTTGTGGTAGTGCTGTGACATGCATGTTATCAAGACATTGTGAAGTAACTCTTGCCTATATGAAGACAGAATATTTATAGTTCACTATACTGAACAACACTTGCAGAAGCATCACCTTTTTTTTTTTTGTATCTAAGAAGGAAAACAGACAGTAAAATTGTTTAAGCAATACCTCTGAAAAGAATATATATAAATATATATTTGACAGTAAACTGCTGTTCCACATGATGAAAATTTTGGTTTCCTAACATTATTATCTGTAAGCTTCTAAAATTCTTATTTTAACAGTCCATAAATTGTCATTCTTCTGACAGTTTATTTCTCCTATACCCACATTCCTGAGTATCACTCCCTTCAACTTATCGTCAAGGACTAAAACAATTCTACTCTTGCTCAATTTTGCGATTTTTTTTTTTCTGAAATTAAAGTATATGTTCTTACTATGTTCTTATATTGTGAGATTTGAAATACTTCAGATATCTAGAGTTTCTCAGTTATCAGTATATCATTCAGAACAGGATTTTACTTAGGCTTCTTGATGATATTTTCTAATCCTGCTTTGCAAATTGCATTTTTAAGTTGCTACATAGCAGTTTCAGCTATTTCTATATATAAGCATACTGTAAGAGCGCAAGCAAATAATCAGAATAATTGACCAGAAGTTTTAGTAAAGTCTAATAAAAGCAAATAATAAAATCTCCTTTCAGATGTACTAGCATAATTTGGTAAGAATATCACCATTTTGGTGAGACACTCTAGTATAACACTGAATAGCATACAGTCCAGTAATGAATCAGAAAAAATTTCCTTGCACAATTTTCCACTGGTATATTAGGACATTAGGAAAAATAGAATTATTAACTAGAATACAAGATTTTTATCCAGTTATATATTTACAGTAGAAATCATAAAAATGCATCAATTGAAGTCCTTTTAATTGCAAATCATTTGAACTTTGAAGATTGTCCCTTTGTGACAAAACTAACTCCTTCTTTTGCAACAGCCCTTAAAAGAAACATACTTCATAACGCCACAAGCTCTGAAATACATAGCTATATCATTAAAAAAAAAAAAAAAGCTCAACTAGTTTCCTGATTGTGGAATATTTAGTAGAAGGTGTTATCACACAGCAGTCTTTCCCCATAGAAACAGTACTTATTTTTGTAAAATTTATAGGAAACTTTACATCTTTGAGGCTTCTAACCATCTGTGGAATTTGGCAAGAGCTGTCCAATGGTTTAAAAAGTTGTTAGCAGTGGAGGAGGGCGGGATAACAGATACACATACATGCACAGACAGTATGTATTATTAGATTGAGTTCTTTTTCCTTTACACGCTGCAGCAGTGTACTAATGTAAAAGATATTTAAATATACATCCCAGATTGTCTTCACTCTGTCTAAAATTTGAGATTTATCTAATTGGGATGGAATTCAGAATACAGCACATACAGTATGAATGTTGAACACACAACTCAACTTCAGAATATTAGATCTAAAAAGTGAGAAAAGTATCCTCCTGGTTACAACCTATAAAAGAAGCATCTACACATGAGATGACTTCTTCTATTTTGGAACTTACTGAAAGAAAATCTATGCAATTCCTTCACTGTTCAAACACAAACACAAAGTTAGATTTCTGAAGAAATATACTGGCAGTCTCTACTCAAAGTTTCCACTATGTAGAATATGTCAATGATTTTGTATCTGTGTATTCTAAATAGCAACGTGTCCACATTCAACCTGAGGATGCATCAGCTCTTTCTAAAAAGATACTAGAAATATACATACAATGACACTAAGAAGATGCAAGAGATATAATCTGTATTTTAGTTAAAATTACTTTTTATTAGCATAAGGAGATAATTCTTCTTAAAACATGGAAGAGCTTCAAGAAATAAAACCACTGCTAACACAGAAGGTGTGTTGTCTCCTGCTTATGGAAGAAGCTCAAAATAAAGGCCATAAAAGGAATCTAACTGTATGAATTTATCTCACCTCGGGTACCAACCAAACATTGATATAAGATTTTTACAGAAAAAAAATTACTGCAAATGAGATATCCATAATTACACCGGCCGAACCAGAATTAAGATCAGGTCTTTTGGATTCATTCCCTTTACTGACAAAACATTCTCCTGTGTACAGCTGAATAGTGTGCGGAAAGTGATTAGAGTATCACTAAACACACAAATACCCAATGAGGACCAAGGATGACTAGTACCTAAAAGAGTCTGTTACCTATGCAGTAAAAGACCTGATCATAATCTTTATCATGCACAAGCTGCTTCTAATAAGCGACATTTGGAACTGGGATACCTAGGAAATATATGTTAAAGTCCTTGCCAAGAAACAGGTTCCAACAGTAGAAGAAAAGCTCTCCTAAATTGTATTTCAATACTGCAAAAGCGTAAAATAACTGATACTGTTATCTGCTTCACTTTGTTCATTAGCCAGTACAGAGCCCATAAATTTTATACAGCTGTATGAGCACACAGTACACACTATTTTAAGTTACAATTATCTAGTAGATACCAGAAGTTACTCCATTCCAGGCAATTTGACTGGTTGAATAATGTTTTTTCCTTCCACAGTGAGGACTCACAAAAAAAATCATCATAATACACTAAGACAAACTCTATTCTTCTTTAATTCCCAGGACAAATGTAAGATCATAGTGTAAAGGGATTACCATTTTCCTATTTCTTGGGGGTAACATAGAGAAACATATTGTACACATATGGCACCATATTACTGACAGCACCTTTTTATACCGAGAGACAAAACATAATAACATAAATGGAATTATTTAAAAGTTATGAAGGAATACAGGATTTCAAGTATGTAAGATGTTCCTCATAATTCAAACATATATAAATCCGTACAATTGAGTAATTTGGTATGCCTGACATAAATTAGCATTTATAGAGAAACAAAAAGAGGAAGAAGAGCAACCAATACTATGTGGTTCATCAGTCATAGTCCAGCAGTTCAGGTGCATAACTACAATATAGCCTTTTCACAAACTGCTTTAGTCTAATAATATTTTTATGAGCTATGGAAAATGGGAAAGCAGTGGTATAAAATAAAATATTTTTAAAGGTGTCAGGATATGCCTAGTATTTAAAATTTCTCAACATAATGATATCCTGGATCCCCAGATTCTGTAGGAGTTCAGGTAGCACTATTTATCAGGAATATCAGTTTTAATTAGCATTTGGAAAGGAGGTTAAACCTTTCGCTTTCAAATGTCACTTCAACCATATTTTCTATCTGCTCTCAGTGAGATAATGTTCTTTAGAATAAACTGTAGGGAGTCATATCTAAAAAAACTTGCAGAAATAGCAATTACTGCAGAGTTCTCTTAATAAATAGGCTACTCCTTACACTGTAAATGATTTCAAGTTTACTCTTTCATTTTCCAGCTATGAAAATGGACATCATTTGCAAACCTCATCTACCAGAGAGCCTGTCTGCATGTCTTTTCATATAACAGTATTTGTCACGATCACAAGATTCTCAGCCAAAAAAAAAACCCCTCCAGTCTGTGTGACAAATAACAGGATATTTCATGTGAAAAACCTTTTGCAAATCACTTCCTTCCTAGATCTGATGATTCACAGGACTCAACCCAAAATCCTTTTCCTAAACATAATGGACAGAGTGAATGGAGAAAAGTAATTTTGAAAAGGTGTTAATTGTTTTCATTAAGATATACTCAGCTATCTGCTCGGTAGTAGTGTAGCAGTATAGCCTCCACATATAATCTAATACAAACTCAGTATCTTTTCATAACTCACTAGTCTCTTTTCCCAGTTAACAAGGGATAAGACAAGAGGAAACGGCCTCAAGTTCCACCAGAGGAGGTTTAGATTGGATATTAGGAAAAATTTCTTCACCAAAAGGGTTGTCAGGCACTGGAACAGGCTGCTCAGGCTGAGTCACCAACCCTAGAGCTATTTAAAAGATGTTCAGACGTGGCACTTAAGGGACATGGTTTAGTGGTAGTTTATAGTTGGACTTGATGATCTTAAAGGTCTTTTTCAACGTAAATGATTCTATGATTCTAATATCTTTCAAGCCTGTCCCTCAAATGTTATACCTGTACCATCCCTAACCAGAGGCAACAAATGAGGAAACCTTTTCTATTAACTAAAAACAAAAATGCAAATAATTTTGCACTGTCATCTCAGCTAATTCTCCCTTCTGAATGTTACAAAGATCTGTAAAATCTGTCTGAAGCAGCCATCCCTTTCAGAGGACACTTCTCTCACACTCCCAACCCTTGCTAGATCAGAGAAAGGTAGCCTTTTCCTTTCTTTTAACTTAAAATTTCACTCCTCACTAGTCTTTTTCTTCCATTGAGCAGCACTACATTCAACTTTCACCTTGGTATCTGTATAGGTCCAACATCCATTATCTATTTGCTGAATTTCCAAATAAATCTCTCAGAACTTTCTCTGATGTCATACTTCATGCTCACAATTTCTCCATAAACATTACTTCATTCTCCAGTTTGAATCTCTTCTTCACTGCCATGATAAAAATGGAGCTTTTATGTAGCACTCTGACAAATGTTTTGTTTTCTGTTACTCCTGATTCCATCAGGAATCATTTGTTATCCACACAATTTTTTCTCACTTATAAATTTTGTTTCAAATTCAGAATAATTAGAATTTTTACTCTTTTCAGCTGCGTGCTGGAATTAGGACAATAACAAAATCAAATGCAAGCATCCACAAGGGGAAACTAACAAAATGTTAAGTTTTAGATTGCATTTTATCTTCATTGCAAAAGAAAAGCTAACAAATGATGCAATGTAGCACACATAAATTAAAGTATCAAGAAGCCACTGCATGACTTTCCGTAAGTCATTTTACAAAGGATATGCTGCAAGTTTTCAGATCTTATTAGCAGTAATGTGGCAGTTTATGAATAGTGACACGATAAGCCATTCATTAGTTTCAATACTAAGAGAGTATGAGATCAAATTAGCTACAAAATTATTCAGATTGCAAAATTCTGTGAGCAATTTTGTAGGAATTCATTCTAAGCAGTGTCTTTCAAATCTTTCTAAAATAAATTATATTTTTTTTTAAATCTATTAAAGAATACTTACTGAGTGATGGGCTCCACAGCATGAAAAACTTAACTGATGGAGTGAGTTCAAATTCCTAAATACTGAATTCTCTTGGTTTTGAAAACATGGTGACATCTGTGTGCAGACATTTCCAGCTTTGTAATGTTTAAAGTAGCCCTGCTGGAAAAGGAAAGATAAAACCCCATAATATCACATCCCTGTCAGTGCTGTCACTGTGTTGCCAGCAGTGCTGAGGAAGGTGATCCTTCCCCTTGACTCAGCACTGGTGAGGCCACACTGGGACTTCTGGGTCCAGTTCTCGGCTCTCTAGTACAAAAGAGGCATGGACATACTGGAGAGAGTCCAATGAAAGGCCACAAAGATGATTAAGGAACAAGAGTATCTCTCCTACGAGGAAAGTCTGAGGGAGCTGGAACTGTTCAACCTGGAGAAGAGCAGACTCAGGGGGGATCTTATCAATGTACATAAACACCTGAAGGGAGAGAATGAATAATAGGGAACCAGACTCAGTGGTGCCCAGTGACAGGACAAGAGGCAACAGGCACAAACTGAAACAGGAAATTCCAAATGAACACAAGAAAATACATCTTTACTTTGGGTATTCAGGTTGCCCAGTTAGGTTGTAATGTCTTCATCTGTGGAAATATTCATCATCCAACTGGATATGACTCTCGGCAACCTGCTGTAGCTGACCATGCTTAAGCAGTGGGGTCAGACTAGATGATCTCAAGAGGTTCTTTCCAACCACATGATTCTATGACTGTAATTTTTAAAAGGCCTTCTACCAAATATACATAGGTATATACAAAAGGTATTTATAGGTAGCCACACACACAACACCACACAGATAATTATATTTAAATAGCAACTGCTGTAATAATAGACTGTAAAGAACTATGAGACAGAAAAATTTCAATGAAGACTTTTTAGTTTTAATTCTAACAGTGCAATATCCAGCTCCACGCATTATCATAACAATGGCCTGTAGGTGGTATCACAATGCAAATAATATATGAAAGATAATGATAATGGCCATAAAGTAAAAGATCTAAACAAATGTTAATATTTTGGTCAGTTTAACATCTACCTCTGAGAGTACAGATGCAAGAGTGCACGAATGCAAGCTTTTATACTGTATCTGAGATTTTTTCTTTCCATACCACAGCTCTACAGGGCTCTAAGCAATAATGATCCAATGCTTAGGATGCAACACAGTAAAAGAGAAAAGAAAATCTTAAAATTTCTTCAGTGTTATCAGTATCCAGGTGAGATTTCTCTGAGCTTTGTTGGCACATGTCAGAACTCTTTCAAGCCTCACCGATAAGGTTTTAGAAGTGTATTTCTGCACAATACTTAACTGTACCACAGATAAAGAAAACATGAACAACAGCTCCTCTCAGTGAGGTCTAGGTAATTAATTAGCTTGTGCCTTTGGTATAATTAGCCTGTTAGACATCATGGAGCAGTTGCACTGAGACCGATGTATACTATCCCAGTCTAACAGGAAAGGAATAATCATTCTGATCAGCATGACTCTTCAGAGGAGTAACGTTGCTGAGGAAAACGAAACTCTCAAGGAACCTGCACATTTGAGAGTCTGACTTACAAATTCTCCTTGTTATTATCCCTGCTCCTAGATTTCAGGTTCACATTTGCAGCTCTTCTCCTACTTCTCTAGAATAAGACCTTGATTGTGTTTTTATCAGCTGAATATAATGTATGATTTATAGTTCAGTCAGTAAGGGTAAGTGATACAACAAAAGAAGACAATGTATCAAATGAAGTGAATGAGCAATGAAAATGGTGAGAATTGTGTCCGGATATGTCTGAGATTTTTTATGACTAAACAAATATTAATTTTAGCATCAATATCTCTACATATGAAATTCCATGCAGTTGTTAACATAACCTAACACTCTCCCTTATTACTCTAACAAGCAAAAACAGCAAAGAGGTTCAGAAGTTGGTTCAAGATTCCATGCAAATTTTATTCTGTTGAACTGGATAAATCCACACATCCCAGACATTTCTGATCATGAACATACTCATTCTCAATTACAGTTTTACTAGGCAGGAGGGACAAGAAAATTCCACACCATTGCCATGACTAACATTTTTAAGCATGTGAATCTACAATAAAGGCTTTACCTTGCTGCATTTTTATTACAAAGCTACTTCAAAGCTGACCAGTTTTTCCTCTGGGGGGAAAAAAATTAATCAAGTAAACTAGACAGCTTTCTTAAGTAACCACTCATAGGCATGCTTGCACAAATTGACACTGCTGAATTATGGGAGTAGTACAAGTTATGTGTTTATTTTCTGTCCTTTTATGTGTACAGAAACACTATCTCTCTGACACCATTTTGTGGGAAAAAAAAAAAAAAAAGGAAAAGGATGATATGGAATGTCAACACCTTTCCATATGGTATTTGCCAAAAAAAAAGATATGCTTTATATATATGGAAAATATATCACATATACACAGACTAGACTTCTTCAGCACCAGCAATCAATGAGGCTGAGAAAATCCATGCACTTTACAGGTTTGTCATCCTAATCAGTAAAAGACCTTGCTGACAACATGTAAGATAATTAGGCAATGAGGAGAATACAAATTGTATTAAAAAAGAAAATATTTAAGGCATACTAAAATGAGCTTTAGAAGCCAAAACATATAAACAAACGTATAGTGGTTAACAGAGATTATTCTGAATGTTGAATATGTGACTGCATCTTATTTGACAAATTGGCCTCAAAGCACAAAATTCAAATCTTCATTTATACATTTTTTTTTTACAGTGAGATGAACTAAAAACGTAAAAACATCTAGCAGTTCAAGTACACATGAAATCTAAAACCAAAAATATATTATTTACAACTTCTAAAAAGCACAAGTTTTAGATATATGAAGACATCATTGCACTTTTGAGAAGATGCAGTCAGCTGTGAATTCTATATGTGTTTTACAGGTTAGGCAACAATGTACTAGTAAATCACATAAGTGGTGAAAAGGCAACACATTGCATTTACATATAGACATCCTTTACAAACGTCAACTTGTAAATAAATTCATGATATAAAATGCTTCTCGCTCTTCAAAAATTAGGGCAAGGTGCAAGTTTAAATGTCTTTCTTTGGCTGTACTGTATGTAATAAAAAAAAATTCGTATTTATTACTTACATTCAAGCAAAGCGGAAGGAAACATCACAAACCATGACGATTCACAGTAGTATGTATCAAACATTAATAACTTTATTATAGAAATATTGACTGCTTTTCTTTCCATTTTCTGTTCAGTTACATGACACAGTAAATCCATACAATGAACAAACACTGCATAAGATTACAGAAGTGTTGACATATGCTACCGAATTGTATCACAGCAGCATGACACCAACAGCTGAGAGTGCTGAGCTAGGTGTCTGCTGCCTATCACTCAGGCTCATCTGAACTACAGTTTTCCCCATCAGTAGTTTCCTTCCTTTCATAAAATGGAAATAATCAGTAAGAATGTCCACAGCCAACATAATTCACTGAACCTTATTAAACCATAAGCTAAGATCTATTTGACTACATACCTACGAAATAAAATACACCGTGACTTGCAAATCAAGACATTGCATTCTACGATATTAGGTGAAATCCCTCATTTAGAAACACCTAGAATTAGAGATTTTTATCTAGGTTAAAATCAAAATGACCCTTAAATATTACTTTATTTATAAATTTTGTAAATATTAAAACCAGTAGTAGATGCTAACTACTGGAAAAATATAACTTGAAGATGTTTAAAAAAAAAAAAATCACAGAGCTAGGCTAAATCTCCCAGTCCTAGACTCTCTCTACAACATTTGTAACTGCATTGGTCTTTGACTAACCAGCACAACAAAAGAGGAGATTTGTAATTGAATTATCCTTGTAATAGTTAAATATGTAATCAGATCATTTATTATTAATATAAAATATTAATTCCTTTAGTTTTTTTCTGAAACGATCAAGAGGTGATTTTGGTTCTGGGTTTGTTTTTTTTTTGGGGGGGGGGTATTTTTAAAAAAAAAAACCACAAGTGTTTCATAGACTTGCATTGGTCTTTCTTCTGGTAAAGCTTTGCATTGCAGATCCTAAGGTTTACTCTGAAATTTTAACTGAAATGCTACAATGTCATGCCAAAAGTTTATTTCCTACAATACAGATTATTTTTGCAGTTATGATTAAAATAACACATAATCAAATAAATAAAAAATATATATATACTGCAGTCAAATCCTGAGATAACTGCTAAGTTTAAAGTGCTACCAAAATAATTCTTCTAGGTATTTAATAACTTTTTTTTCACAGTGGTGAGAGTTACATTGAGGTTCATTTTCCTCCTTTTATTTCTCTGATTACTTAGTTTCTGCTACTGTAACAATAGAATACATATTAGATTAATGACTTAAACAGTAAATATTTTCTAAGTTATTAGTCACTTTCAGATTTTGAGACATACTTCTCTTTTTTTTTGCTCCTCACACAGTATCAGATTTCAGGAATTTGGGTAGTTTGAATTTCCTTCAGTGCTAACCTTACTCAAGACATTAATTTTTCTTGAAAATACCCCGGATCCCAGGAATATTAAGACGCACCCTGTACAACCTAAGTCCTAGTATAATGAGTTACACTCCTCCTTCTTGTCCACTTTGACCAAAAAAACTAAGGAATTTAGTATTGGCTTAAGCATTCAAAGCTTCTATAGAAATGTAAAAACCTCTTTCTATGTCCTGAATAATTCCGTATGTTGTTGAGTGTTTTGCGCATATGTAAGCATCCTCTTAATGATCACTGGAAGACTTTTTTTCCTCTGCTAAAGTTTTCACACAAGCTCTGAAGCCAGTCTCCGTAAAGCCTTTTACCTTTAAAAACTCTAGAGAGTGTGCTAGAAATCCCTGCTTGTGGTAGCCTGCAATCCTGAGCCAGGGAAACAAACTCAGCAAATCCAGCTTTTTTTTTTTTGTTTTTGCTTTTTAAATAAAAACAAAAAAAACCAAAACCCATAAAACCCATAGTTATGTTAGAAGTAACTATAAAAAATGCACTTGTAAAAAAAAATTCTTAACGTATTCAAAACCTATTGTTCTAGTTTTGTTTAGTGAGGGGGTGCCTAAGGTGGCAGCCTCCGTAGGAAACTGCTAGAAGTTGTTTCCCCTTTGTTCAGTGGACTCGGCCGGGCCTAGGGCTGACCTGCTGATGGCCAGGGCCGAGCCAATTGGTAGCAGAATGTCCCGCGATAACGCCTCTGCGATAACTTATATAAGAAGGGGAAAACAGGAAAAGAGAGAAGATGTGGGGGGGCGCAGAGAGGGGGAGGTTCGAGCCTTGTGGGCCTTGCAGGCCTCACCCTCTGGCCTCCCACCGGGCAGCCGACTGGGCCCAACTTGGCCCAGCCTGGCCGAAAGAAGTGGAGAGGAGATGAGAAGTGAACAAGATGTAAAAAAGATCCTGAGAGGCATCTGCCAGCCTGTTGTGCGGAATGGCTGCAGACACCAAGGTCAGTTCAGAAGGAGGGGGAGGAGTAATGGGGCTCCTGGCCCAGATTCCCGTGCAGCCTGTGGTGACGACCATGGTGGAGCAGGTTGTCCCCCTGCAGCCCATGGAGGTTCACGGAGGGCCGAGATTCACCTGCAGCCCGTGGAGGACCCCACGCCAGACCAGGTGGAGGCCTGAAGGCGCCTGTGGCCCATGGAGGGCCCGCTGGGGCAGCCGTTCTGGAGGGACTGCACCCTGTGGAAGAGATGACCCACGCCGGAGCAGTTTCATGAAGGACTGTGGCCCGTGGGAGGGACCCCATGAAGGAGCAGGGGAGGAATGCAAGGAGTTCTTCCCCTGACAACAAAGTAGCGGCGTAAAACAACGCGTGATGAACTGACTGTGACCCCCATTCCCTCTTCCCCCCTGTGTCGCTTGGGCGGGGGAAGGTAGTAGAGATAATGTTAAGCCCGGGAAGAGGGAGGGGTCGGGGGGAGGTTATCTTGTTCCCTGTCTCATTCTCCTGCTGTTTGTAGTAATAAATGAATAGTTTTCCCCAAGTCGAGTCTGTTTTGCCCGTGACGGTAACTTTAAGGATTTCTCCCTGTCCTTATCTCAAACCTCAAGCCGTTTTTCTTATATCATCTCTCCCTGTTCTCTTGGAGGGTGGGGGGAGTGAGAGAGAGACTGCGTAGTCTGGTCCCGATCGGGGCTGAACTATGACACTATTCAAATCTGAAGTAGAGCCAGCTGACTTGCTTTAGGCTCTTGCTGTATTGGTTGCATTTCTCAGACAAAACTGTATCACTGTGAAGTACTGCTAGTTTTCACAGGCAAATTGTGTTTTGGACTTAGGCTCAACAGACCTATTTCTTTCCCTTTCTCTTACGCACTCTTGAAAATAACTTTTAACCTATCCAGAAGATATTTTTGACATCTTTACATTTTCCACTCTTTGGCATTACTTTAAGCATTATTTCACCTCTTCAGATGTTACTTTTTTAGACAAGGTTAAGCTACAATAGTAATCAGCCACTTCAGCACCTGTGATCATAGAAAAGGAAATAAAAATCTTTCTTCTAAAGATATAACAACAAAAGGTCTCCATGGGAAAAAAATTAAAAATTTTTCACAGAAATATTTTTCTACAAATTTTAGTTGCTAAACCACCTACAACCCGAGAACCATCCACCAGAGAATAAAATACGACCTTTCAGTCCGTGTGCCTTTTATCTTGGTCATGCTTTCTGGGTTCTTTTATAGATGTAACAACTGAATCTTCTCATATTACGACAAATATGTCACATATATTGTAAGGAGAGAAGCTACAACACTGAGTCTTAGATGCTTTTTCAGCCTTTGTCACCTACTCGCCAGCAGGCTACCCAATTCTTATTCTCTGTAGGTTTATCTGGATGCTTAGCGTTACAGACCAAGTTGCCCCACCACTGGAATGGAATTAGTCACACTACGTAAAGTTAAGAATCTGTGAAAGAAGACATCAATGCCTAGATCCTCCTCCCTCTACAATTTTCATAAGGCTGTAACACTAAACGAGCACGGTCAGCAACCACTTTTCAGATTTTCTTTATAAAAGCTCTCTGTTAGGATACTTAACTTGATCTGTATGTTAAACTTTCTGTGATTACAGTGACTACAAAATATTTATGTTCTGAAGAACTGTAAATTAAGAGCAAAAAGTAAGCAGTTCTGTAGCTAAGGCACAAAACTCATCTGATCCAGGAAAGCTCTTAGGATTTTATCAGCTCCAATCACTTACCAGTAACTACTGACAAAATACATGAAAATGGAACAGTCTGTCAAAAGTGCACTACGTAGATCATAACCTTTTTAAAATGTTCTGGTAATAACTAGACTGGTACATCTAGCTACAAACTTAACTCTCTTTCATTGATAAATTAGTCAACTCTAGGCTTATTAGGGAACTACATATACAAACTTAGTACTCCTTGGCAGATCTACAGAAAATTACTAAATAAAAGATGAATGTAATATAAAAGGGCTCTTATTATTATTAAAAATATAATAACATGGTGAGATATAGACAGTGCAGCACCTGTGTTGTTCCACCTGTATTTTTTGTGAGTGTTTACCAGAAAGTAAGCCTTCATATGAGCACAGACAACCACACAGACACATACAGACAGACATCTACCTGGATTTATACTCTTTTTTATCTTCCCTAGTAAGTCTGCATTTTTGAGAGGTATGCCAAAGAACATTTAACGATATTGCCACTACAGCAGTATTGGAAACAACCATGAACAATGTCTCAAAACTTCCAGGGTAATATCTGGCTAGAAGTTTTTTGAGGAGAGAAAAAAAAAAATCTTTAAAATCACTTGACATTATGTCAACAGCACTACTTGCAGGCCCAATCATGACTTTTGACAGCAATAATGCAGACCTTCAGGTACTAGGAAATAGTAATCAGAAAAGAATTTAAAAAAAATTGCCAAAGAAAGATTTCTGCACATGTTCACAAACTATTTCTGAGTTACACTCTACGCAATACTTTTGACGTCACTGATGCTGCATCAGGCATTAATCAGCAAAACTTCTGGCTCATTATCTTCAGCGTTAATTTATTGAACCTCCTTATTAAGCAGGATTCATTCTCCAACTCTCTAAGTTGAAACTGAGCATTTAAAATAAAAATTAATCTCATACTGAGGCACCACTGCCTACTTGCTCACTAGATAAAAATATATTGTTATGAGGAGGAGAACTTGCATTTGGGGCTAATCACAGCAAGACAAGAAGCAAAAACAAAGTCTAGAAAAAATATTTTTATCTTCAAATCTATGACATATTTTGCTAGTTTTCCACCCATCTTTTCACACTTCTAGAACTACACAGTTGTTACTAGATATCTTTCTGGCTGACAGTGAATTAAGTGAGAAGTTACCATCCACGACCTGCCCCAGTTGCTCATTAACATCTTTCTTCTCCATATGTTGCTGCCTCCTCAGATCCACTAGCTTAACTGCATGCATAGCCAGTCCTGGTGCCAGTCAAAACGTTTAGTATTAGGTTAAACTTTGGTTTTAAATGCAGGTTATTTGATAGAGACTAGTTAAGGAGAGGCTACAGAAACAATTCTGCTGTCAAACAGGAGGATATAATAACTTCTGGCAGGTTGTGGTGAAGAGCAGCTGAGGTAGGCTCGGAGCTGTAATCTTTCAACCTAGCTCAGCAGCAACCAAGGTGTTTGTAGGCCTGGTTCTGTATGGGAAATCATAAATTTCACATGGGAATATCAAAGGCACTTGCAAAGCAATGTTACAGTGATGCTAACTTTGCATCTTTAAACCTTCAAATTATAAAAAAAGACAGGTAGTTACTAATAAACACCAGAGACATGCCATGTTTTCTTTCTCCATGGTCAGCAATCTGTAATAAATTCAAACAGATGACATACTTCCATGGACAAGAAAGAAAACGTAAGAGTGAAGAAGCTACTTTCGTATTTTCTGTCTGGATAGAATACACTCTAATTTGATTTATATGCTAGGGAGACAAAAAAAAAAAAAAAAGCCTAAATTACCCTGTTTTAGTTTTGTTTGGTGAGGGGGGGCTAAGGTGGCAGCTTCTGTAGGAAACTGCTGGAACTTTCTCCCCATTGTTCAGTGGACATGGCTGGGCCTAGGGCAGACCTGCTGATGGCCAGGGCCAAGCCAATTGGTAGCAGAATGTCCCATGATAACGCCTCTGCGATAACTTATTTAAGAAGGGGAAAACAGGAAAAAAAAAAAAAAAGAAGTGAAGATGTGAAGCAGCCGAGCGAGGGCAGAGAGGGGGAGGTTCGAGCCTTGTGGGCCTTGCAGGCCTCACCCTCTGGCCTCCCGCCAGGCAGCCGACCGGGCCCAACTCGTCCTGGCCTGGCTGCAAGAAGTGGAGAGGAGATGAGAAGTGAATAAGATGTAAAAAAGATCCTGACAGACATCTACCAGCCTGTTGTGAGGAATGGCTGCAGACGCCAAGGTCAGTTCAGAAGGAGGGGGAGGAGTAATGCAGCTCCTGGCCAAGATTCCCCTGCAGCCTGTGGTGACGACCATGGTGGAGCAGGCTGTCCCCCTGCAGCCCATGGAGGTCCACAGAGGGGCAGAGATCCACCTGCAGCCCGTGGAGGACCCCACGCCAGAGCAGGTGGAGGCCTGAAGGAGGCTGTGGCCCGTGGAGGGCCTGCTGGGGCAGCTGTTCTAGAGGGACTGCACCCCGTGGAAGAGATGACCCATGCCGGAGCAGTTTCACGAAGGACTGTGGCCCATGGGAGGGACTCCACGAAGGAGCAGGGGAGGAATGGGAGGAGTTCTTCCCCCGACGATGACGCAGCAGCATGAAACAAGGCATGATGAACTGACTGCGACCCCCATTCCCTCTTCCTCCCTGTTCCGCTCGGACAGGGGGAAGGTAGTAGAGATAATGTTAAGCCGGGGAAGAGGGAGGGGTCGGGGGGGGTTATCTTGTTCCCTGTCTCATTATCCTGCTAGTTTTAGAAATAAATAAATAGTTTTCCCCAAGTCGAGTCTGTTTTGCCCATAACGGTAACTTTAAGGATTTCTCCCTATCCTTATCTCAAACCTTGAGCCTTTTTTCCTTATATTATCTCTCCCTATTCTCTTGGAGGGTGGGGGGAGCGAGAGAGAGACTGCGTAGTCTGGTCCCGATCAGGGCTGAACTACAACAACTGTTTCTCATTCAGAAAAGTAGAAAAAAAAAATTAGGAGCTTCTAGGAGACACTGCAATAGCAAAAATCATACAGTATTCTTGCCGCTTCTAAGAAATAGAAACATTTTATTATTTTGAAGTAGCTGGCCAGAACTGGCAGTTGAACTCAATTACGATTCCATCAGGTGCCAGCTGATACATTCAATAGTGTTTGAGAGAAGATGAGAGAAGATGAAATACAGTAGTCCATGCAAATCATAACAGAAAGTAATCTCACTAAGCTGATACTGAGCTGTTCCTTGCTCAAAAATAGGTCTCACATTCCAGATTAAGAAAATGTAAAACATTAAAACTAAAAGATGAAATCAACTTAGCAAAATAATTTTAAAATACTTTTGTTTAAAAATGAACTCCCACCAAACTTAAAGCAAACATATAACATGGTATTATTCTTATTGAAAAAGACTGCAAATAATGAAAAATATGGTATCTTGATTAATGCCATGTCCTCATTTTTTTTCTGTGTCCATCTGCAAGAGACCTATTTTCTCCATGATATTTAGCATATGCTGGGAGGAGATAATAATAATGTTTTTTGAGATTCCTCCAAAGGTTGCACAATGCACTACACACCTAGCATTTACTTAGGATTATCAAATGCAGCTGCTTTGGAAATTAGGAAAATATTAAACATACACAGAAGTGAAGCAGTAGACTCAGTCCTTCAGGGTAGTTGGTGCTTCCTTTTGCTTAATGCCAGCTAGGCCTCAATCCACTGAGAAAAGCACTACAGATAAGTATTTTCTGCCAGGCCATGCTGTAAATTAACATTCTTAATTGCAGTGCCATGTCACTCGAGGGGAAAAAAATAATTCTAAACTCAGAGAAATCAGAAGAAGGACTGTAAATTCTTCCTTACTAAATAAGAAGGTTATCTTAGAATTTAAGGTAATATTTTAAGCATATAAAGAAGCTTTTTCTCATCATTATTTTCTAGAACATTCTGTTGTCCATCTGAGTCATTTTACTTCACAGGGCTGCAACTTCTTTCCTTCAGATACTACTCCAGTGACAAACAAATCTTTGATTCTCCTGGTAATCAGACACTATTTTCTGTATCTTGCCCCAAGATGTCACAGACACTATGTTTCACCTGTGCAGGTTCATCTTCTCCTTTGGCCTTTATAGGCATCAAACTCTATAAATCAAATCTGCTCTTGCCATTACGAAAGCAAGTCCTACCTATCCTTCTTGTGGCTCCAGGTCTTGAATTTTTCTGTTCACTAATGCTCTTACCTATCCGCAAATACTCTTATCTCTTTTAAAAAATACATATTTCTAGATGTCGTAGTTCAGCCCCGATCGGGACCAGACTACGGAGTCTCTCTCTCACTCCCCCCACCTTCCGAGAGAATAGGAGGAGATGATATAAGGAAAAACGGCTCGAGGTTTGAGATAAGGACAGGGAGAAATCCTTAAAGTTACCGTTATGGGCAAAACAGACTCGACTTGGGGAAAACTATTCATTTATTTCTAAAATTAGCAGGATAATGAGACAGGGAACAAGATAACCTCCCCCACCCCTCCCTCTTCCCGGGCTTAACATTATCTCTACTACCTTCCCCTCCTGAGCGGCACAGGGGGGGAAAAGGAAATGGGGGTCGCAGTCAGTTCATCACATGTTGTTTTACGCCGCTGTATCATCATTGGGGGAAGAACTCATCGCATTCCTCCTCTGCTCCATCGTGGGGTCCCTCCCACAGGCCACAGTCCTTCGTGAAACTGCTCCGGCGTGGGTCATCTCTTCCACGGGGTGCAGTCCCTCTAGAACAGCTGCCCCAGTGGGCCCTCCACGGGCCACAGCCTCCTTCAGGCCTCCACCTGCTCCGGCGTGGGGTCCTCCACGGGCTGCAGGTGGATCTCTGCCCCTCCGTGGACCTCCATGGGCTGCAGGGGGACAACCTGCTCCACCATGGTCTTCACCATGAGTTGCAGAGGAATCTTGGCCAGGAGCCGCATTACTCCTCCCCCTCCTTCTGAACTGACCTTGGCGTCTGCAGCCGTTCCTCACAACAGGCTGGCAGACGCCTCTCAGGATCCTTTTTACATCTTATTCACTTCTCATCTCCTCTCCACTTCTTGCAGCCAGGCCGGGCTGAGTTGGGCCCAGTCGGCTACCCGACGGGAGGCCAGAGGGTGAGGCCTGCAAGGCCCGTGAGGCCTGCGCCTCCCCCTCTCTGCCCCCCGCTCAGCTGCTTCACATCTCTTCCCTTTTTTTTCTGTTTTCCCCTTCTTAAATATGTTATCGCAGAGGCGTTATCACGGGACATTCTGCTACCAATTGGCTCAACCTTGGCCAGCAGTGGGTCCGCCCTAGGCCTGGCCGAGTCCACTGAACAAAGGGGAGCAACTTCTAGCTGTTTCCTACAGAAGCTATCACCTTAGGCCCCCCCTCACTAACAAAACCAGAACACTAGAAGAAGGGGACTTAGCTTCGTAATCAGTGCAGGTAAAAAAAGTATCATCCAAAAGTGAGTGTATCCAATTCTGTAATCTAGTTTCTCCACTTACTGAAGTTTGGAGTGGACATTCACATCCAATGTTAATAAAAATTAGAATTTAATAGATATAATATGTTCCCATATAAAGACTATTAAACAAGCATATTGCTAAAGACAGAATTGCATTTGATCCCTGTGAAATTGCCACATAATTCCACAGAACTCAGGACATTGTTATTTTCAAAAAACAGTAAATGATAAAGTAAACACTGCAAATAGGACTGCAGACCGAACAATAAAAGCAAAAACGTAGGTTGAAGGGAACTTTTGGCAATCATATAGTCCAGCCTGCTCAAAGCACGGCTAATTTCCAAGTTAGATTTGGTTTCTTTAGGGCCTTGTCCAGATGAGTTTTAAAAACCTTCAGGGATGGAGGTCACTCTCTAAGCAACATGCCCTAGTGCTAAACCTCACTCCCTGTGAAAAGCTGCCTCCTTACATCCAATGGGAGTTTGCCTCATTGCCACTTGTGGCCACTGTCCCCTGCCCTGTTGCTGTACTCCTCCCAGGAAAGCCTTGCTCTGGCTCCTCTACTGCTCCTGCAAACAGCTCCCTGTGTGCCTTCTCTCTCATCTCCTGGCAAAACAGATCCTCCGGCACCTCCCACTCAACACTTTGCATTTTCTTGACCTCTTTCTTGTTTTGGAGCACTGCAAACTGGGCAGAGCTGCCCCGCTGCAATAGGAAAGGACAGTCTCCCACTCTGCCCTGCCTGCTGTGCCGGCAGCCTTTGCTGCAAGGGCGCATGGCTACCTCGTCCCTAATTCACTGCCCACCAGACCCCATGTCCTTTTCTGCAGGACCGTTGGCAGCCAGGCCATAGCTTTGCACCGGGTAATGCCAAACCAGGTGCAGGATTTCTGCTGAGCTGTCTGTGTGAACAGTATTTGTACAGAGTTTTAAGACAGATAGTCCTGCCCTAGAAATTTAAGCCTAAACTAGGTGAGACTAGTAGATGAGACAGGATGAAAACTAACTGTTCAAGAAAGGTAAGCCATTAAAAAAGAGGCTAGTTAAAAGTTTTGAGCAGGATTCAGAGGGAGCATAAGGACAAATGCAAATTCAAGAGCTTCTGTTCAAGGTGTGGGAGACAGATACCTAAGAGACTCAAATCCAGTAATGGGTGACAGGGATAAACAAGCAATAGTATTAGAGGGTTACCTGGTTGTAAGGTGTAAGAATAAAAGAATGATTGAAAGCAAAATGCGACTATGTACAACCTTAGGCATGCAGCTCATATCTTCATTCAGTTCTTTTTTTTTTTCACTTTTGAGATTCCAATTAGGCAACATCAAAGATACTGGAAGCTACTTTAGGTATAAAAAGGTCTTCAAAAGGAAAAGTAGTTCTGCGATCTGTCAGAGCTACCTGACAAAGAAGAGCTCAATAATCCTCTACTGCACTTCAGCAATGAGGAGTTAGAAGTATAACCTTAAAATGTAAGTAATGGAAAGAAATAGGTATGTGCCTCAAAGGAAGTCTTGAATTCATCACGCTAAGCTTTCAAAGACAAACTCTAACCAAAATGGAGGTAACTGAAAATACCTATTCATTTTGCTTGTGAGAAAAATGAAACTCTCATAGCTTTAGGCTGTAGAGAATTATGTGGTCTTTTGAACTGAAAAAGTGCAAACTGTAGAGGATCAGACTGAATAAATGTTAAGATGCCAGTCTCACAGAGCCTTTGGGAATCTACTCAATAACAATATTTTTTGAGATGTCTCACACAGAAGGGGTGTATTTGTTATAGTTATTTACACCTTGCAGAGTAAGCTAATAAAAATGAAAGGATGAGTTTATGCATTAAGGAACAGAGTCAAAGACAAAGGAAATACCTGCATAAGAACACATAACAGGTATAAACAGAACAGTCATTTTAAGGTAAGCAGAAAAGGAAAATAAAACAAAACAAAAACCTGATAACTTTCAACTGGACCATACTATAAAAAAAAGATTAATGTTTTCCACTTAGCATCTTTCAAGTGTTGAAAAATTAGTCTGGTTAGTAGGGCTCTTTCCCTCAATTTCTGCAAAGACTTGAAATGCCAAATTCATTTAGTCCTCATAGAAGAGGAAACCTCCTTAGCATAAAAAAAGGCAGAGACAAGCAATTGAATGGAGGAAGTTTCCAAAATCTGTAAAGATGATTCCAGCACTACTGTTACAGCTGTTGCAGATGGTACAAGAGTAGCATCCAATTTCCAAAAATGATATGCATATGTCTGCAGAAGGCTTTTTGAGTAAGTCCTGGTGTCAACCCTGCTGCAAATACTTGCTTTCTGAATACAAGTTGTCATGGTTTTATTTAGTGAGGGGGGGCCAAAGGTGGTAGCTTCTGTAGGAAACTGCTAGAAGTCGCTCCCCTTTGTTTAGTGGACTCAGCCGGGCCTAGGGCGGATCTGCTGCTGGCCAAGGCCGACCGATTGGTAGCAGAATGTCCTGCGATAACGCCTCTGCGATAACGTATTTAAGAAGGGGAAAACAGGAAAAAAAAAAAGAGAGAAGATGTGAAGAAGCTGAGTGGGGGCAGAGGCGCAGAGGGGGAGGCGCAGGCCTCATGGGCCTTGCAGGCCTCACCCTCTGGCCTCTCGCCAGGCGGCCGAATGAGCCCGACTCGGTCCGGCCCCGCTGCAAGAAGTGGAGAGGAGATGAGAAGTGAACAAGATGTAAAAAAGATCCTGAGAGGCATCTGCCAGCCTGTTGTGAGGAATGGCTGCAGACGCCAAGGTCAGTTCAGAAGGAGGGGGAGGAGTAATGCGGCTCCTGGCCAAGATTCCCCTGCAGCCTGTGGTGACGACCATGGTGGAGCAGGTTGTCCCCCTGCAGCCCATGGAGGTTCACGGAGGGGCAGAGATCCACTTGGAGCCTGTGAAGGACCCCGTACTGGGGGAGGTGGATGTCTGAAGGAGGCTGTGGCCCGTGGAGGGCCCGCTGGGGGCAGGGACTGCACCCCGTGGAAGAGATGACCCATGCTGGAGCAGTTTCATGAAGGACTGTGGCCCATGGGAGGGACCCCATGCTGGAGCAGAGGAGGAATGGGAGGAGTTCTTCCCCCGACAACAAAGTAGCGGTGTGAAACAACGTATGATGAACTGACCGCAACCCCCATTCCCTCTTTCCCACTGTGCTGCTCGGGCGGGGGAAGGTAGTAGAGATAATGTTAAGCCTGGGAAGAGGGAGGGGTGGGGGGAGGTTATCTTGTTCTCTGTCTCATTATCCTGCTGTTTGTAGTAATAAATGAATAGTTTTCCCCAAGTCGAGTCTGTTTTGCCCATAACGGTAACTTTAAGGATTTCTCCCTGTCCTTATCTCAAACCTCGAGCCGTTTTTCCTTATATCATCTCCCCCTATTCTCTCGGAGGGTGGGGGGAGTGAGAGAGAGACTGCGTAGTCTGGTCCCGATCGGGGCTGAACTATGACAAAGTTTTCTGTGCATTTTATTCAGGCTACTGCAATAATGCTAGCTGTGCAATAGCCCCTTGGTCAGTATGATGGGAAAGTTAATACCAACAGAAACCATTTCCATTGCAGAAGTTATTTCTGTGCGGTTGAGCAGTAGTGCCATTAAAAAGTTGAGGCCCTTGGTGAGGATCTTAGGACATCTCAAAGTTAGGATCCAGCTTGGTATGCAAATGTATTTGCCCTGGTGAGTCAAAGTTAACTCTCAATATCTAGTATATTGCTTGTAATATTCTAAAAATAATTTATAAATACTGATTATTTGGTCTAAGACTGTAATCCTCTTTACGAGTAAGACACCTACTGCATAAGTTGCTTCTTGAGAAAAAAAAAAAATCAACTTCATTATGTGGCAACCTGTAAAACTAACTACATCTTATTGTGAAAAGAAAAAGATAAGGAGACATAAAGGAGCTGACTCTAATTGACACCTTTACTATAATAATCTGGAACAATACTTCAAGAGGAGTAAAAACCAGATTTTGTCATACCCTTCTTTTCTTGTATCATATCCAAAAAAAAGGTTTCAATCTGTTTCTTAAATGACATACTTTTACTTCTTTATTGAATTCTTTATTTCGTCTCTTTTATCCTTTCTTTTCTCTTTTTCAAATCAATTGCTAAAATTACTCAGCAGAATTGCACATCAGGTAAACAACACTGCCTTTCATTGTCATGAAATATATGGGACACAGGAGCTTAAAAGACTGGTCATTATGTGCAGTCCATAAGCTAACAATTCCTGCAGACAAAAGTATTTTCACAGTTATAGCAGGGATGGAGCCAAATTAGATTTAAATTACCTATTTAAAGTTCTTTGTTTCTGCAATTAATCAAAGTCCATCTTTGTACAAAATATAATGTTCTCTAATGTCAGGTATATGGACAACTCCATGAAAATGGAGCAAAGAACTTGGACCTCTAATGTGGCTACAGCTGAAATAAAGGCAGAAATTAAAATATAGACTGGGCAGTAATGAAAAAGCCATGAAAAGTTTAAAGACACAAGAAAAAAAAAATCAGATTTTTTTTACAATGAGGGTGGTGAGGCACTGGGAACAGGTTGCCCAGAGAGGTGGTTGATGCCTCATCTATGCAAACATTCAAGGCCAGGTTGGAGGGGGCTCTGAGCAACCTGATCTAGTTGGAGATGCCCCTGCTTCTTGCAGGGAGGTTGGACTAGACGACCTTTAAAGGTCCCTTCCAACCCAAACTATTCTATGATTCTAAAAAAAGTGAGGAGTTGGGAAGACAAAAACTCAGCAAGAACAATGATTGCCCCATCCTTGGCAGCAATGGAGGTTTACACTTCCCTACCTGAGTGGTAACAGATGCGCAGGGACTCAGCAGGAACCCACATCCGAGTTAGCAGGCATTATAATGTTCTGCCTAGGAGCAGAACATCTACTATGTTTTGTATCAGCCAATAAATAATCATTGTATTTTCATAAATTCGGTAAATTCTTGCTTGCAAGTCTGTGTGGATGGTAAAAAAATGTTCAAATAAAAGTGACACAGCAGAGGAAGGGTACAGAAAATAGAAGTATAGTTTGATTAAAGACCTATCTATCAGTTTGAATTTACTAATACTGCAGCTTTTAAAATAAGAAAATGAAGATGGCCTTCAGGTTTCACAAAGGATAAACAACTTTACCACATCAGAAAATCAGTTCATATTTTTAAGTCTGAATGTTGATAGAAGAGTATTTTTCAAACAGTCTGCCTCATTTCGAAGCTGTTGGTGTGGCAACATCAGGAGATGATAGAGAAAAGCAAAGCATTTCCCTTTAGGGCTAACACTATATGTAGACATTACAAGAAATATCATTATTCAAAACTTTGGTGTCACAGCAAGATCACTAGCAATCCACAAAGATTGACTAAACTACAAATCAATTTGTATGGCATTCAGTTTCTATCTCTCCTTTACCTGAACACAGTGATGGCAGTATGTCGATGATCCTCAGAAGACAAAAGCTGTTTCTGTTTTAAAGTTCCCCTATTTCATTTGCAGATGCTATAAACTTATTTAAATGTTTATTAATATTTTTCAAAAAACATAAATGTGAATCTGAAAGCTGCAGATTTGGAGGAGGTCATGTACCAAATCTCATTAATTCACAGGCTTTAATTTTAATGAATACATTGAAGTCCTGAACAAAATATTTACAAGCTCTTCTTTTATATAAGAGTCTTTTAATAAAACCACTCATCTTTCACCTGGTATGAAATATGAATGCTAAGTATAGACGCATCCATGTTTTTGGATTTCTGCAAAGTTAAAAAAAGTAACATCCTTGTTTTAAAAGCAAAATTACAGCTGTGTATTGCAAATAAGTACATGAACACAAGTCCCACAGTGTGTAACACATCCATTTAAATGAGCCACGTGCACCAGGACATTCTTGAGTTTTGCTCTGCAGGGGAGTCACAACACTCATTAAAATATAATAAGCTCCACAATGAATAGAGCAAGTGCTCATTATAATGTAATGAGCAATAATTATCACACAATGGTCCTGTGGAGTAAACTCATTGCATTCTAAGAATGTTATACCTTTTTTTTTTCCTTAAAAAAGAAAGCATAAATGGGAGCTTCTCCCATCTCAGTTCAGAACTAGGAAACATATAGGCATGTTGACAAGACAGCATATTTGACCAAACCCACTACCATAATGTAACAACACAAGAAAAACTGACCTCAGTAGCACAGTGGGCATTAACAGCTTTAGGAAATCAGTCCTCATCTGACCTTATATAGTCTGAAAAAGCTCAAGTTCATTAGCCTTCAAGTCACAATGCAAGGCTATATAGTTAACAAAGCTCTTCCTGCTGGCTATGCTTGAGAGGTATTTACAAACCTCCCAAACAGATTTCTGTTCAGGAGGCTGCTTTTCAAAGACATGTACAAAGGAACATCCTTCTGGTCATCTTTTCCATTCATTTGCCTTGTGATTAAATAAAGATTATTGACATAAAGTTGCCCTATTTTTCTTTCCCCACATCCAGCCTGTTGCTACCTCATTTTCACTGCATTAGATCTGGAACTTGCCAAACCTTCATATAAAATGACATAGCTCTCTAATCTGGCAGAAAATTAAACCAAGAAAAAGACAAAAAAAAAAAAAAAATAAAAACCACCAGTCTCTACAAACAAGCAGCAACTTGTTGGCTGAGTCATTCTTCATATATTCTTCATAAGGTCCTCTACACTCTCAGGGGCTTGCTTCTCTGGTAACACACAACCATCTACTGACTACCCTTAAGAGGTCGATGGGTGTCTGATAGTATGTTTTTCACTTGCAGTATAAAACGTGGTTGGTATTAGCATGATGCAGTTGTTTGAGCTGGATCTGAGGAACAGAAAGGCCTCCTTCAGGACAATATTCATGTAACAGGATCACTGCTTCTAAACCCTCTTAACCTAGAGTGTCCAGTTTACAGCACACAAGCCACATGCACCACCAGGTCAATGTGTTCATGTCACAGCAGCAAGCCAAGGACTGATCCACGGTAGTCAGCTGGTACTGGGGACTTCCTAGCTACAAACCACACACAGCCTGCATGCCCATAGTGTGCCTGGTAAACACCTGGGAAGAGGTTCCTGCTGCTTGAAGGCACTTCTGGCAGCAGGTCACATCATCTGCTCCAGAAACAGTAACCACCTTCCCAGGCTGCTCCCTGGTGCAACTCTGGGGCACCCACTGTGTTAATGCACTGTGAACCTTATGCCTAGGATAGCTGTTTTGAGAAAATACAGAATAACGAATAAATCCAGTTTATTTAGGAAACACTAGACCTTGTATGAATCAATTGTACCGTGAATACTTTGCAGTCTTTACCTGACACTGAAAGAAGCTCAATGAGCTAGAAATGTTGAGCACCACTTGAAAACATATGTTTGCTTGCAGATTGTCGCTTTCCAAAACCACTTAGAAGTGTTTCTAATACAAAGCTACACTGTATTTCAAAGCGTTAGTTGTGTGTTCATTGAAAATGAATGAGTAGAAGAATGAACATTACATTTCTTCAGCAGTTTTCTAAAAGAATTCTTAGATGGTTCACAATTTAAAAAAAACCCCTCAACTTAACATACAATGCTAAATGAACTGATTATTTTACACCTTCTGCCATGCAAATATAAAAATATTTAAGATCTCTCTACGCTGAATAAGAAAGATAATAAACCTGAGCTCAAATTCCCTAATATGAATGCAAGAATTCATGCTTTAATGAACAGCAAATATATAACAAATTTCCTTCATCAGTGAAGTGTGTGGAAATTGCATGTAATAAATGATGTGTAGCGTTTTTTTTTTACGACTCCAGTAAGAATGCTTATTATTTATTAGAAAGAACAAAATGTAAAACATAAAAGAAATAGTGATTGAAGACTGTAATCCAGACATAAATTAGTTTCCTTTTTATTTTTAAATATTGGAAGTTCCCATGGGCAGTTAATAGCTGCCATGCTACAGTGCTGCTCATATGCCCTAGTTTTATTTCACCTCTCCTGAAAGCCAAGATTTTACACTTAGAGGAGTCAGCAGTTCCCAGGCGCTAATACAATATATCAGTGTTAAAAATACCTTCTTACAGTCAAATGAAATCTTTCTCACAATTGAATAAACTAAAGGAGCTACTTCCCTTTTCAGCAACTACTTTTTCTTTCAAATATGTGCGAACACATGCGTGTGCACTCCAACGCCCTTTATAGCAACATTTTTCCTGTCCTGCCACCATTGTTAAACCATTAACATTTTCACTAATCATAGGAAGGTTCTCTACTGAAGGAGCACTTGTACTTTACAAATAGTACAGGATGCACTGGGATAGGGTCTCAAATCTGGTTCTGAATACCTCAAATGTTTGTCCTACTACTACAGAGATGGTCCCTATGTTGCTAATTTAAAAAAAAAAAAATATTTATTCTATCAAATTGAGTACCATCAACAGAACATTACAGGAAGTTCAACCAAAACCTAATCAGAAATCCAAGCCTGAGAAATTTCACCCCCTGCCCCAATTCCAAAGTGTCAGCTTAAGCCTCATTCTAACAACTGCTCTATACAGAAATTGTGTTTACAAGGAAAAGACACAACAGAAATGCTTGCTCCAGGCAAGCCATCATTATTGATAATGGAAGACACTTCATAATCCCTTGGACCAAAAGATTTTCATTCACAGCTCTCCCAGCACCCAATAAGATTGGAATTAAACAAAATTCAAATTCAAACGTATAACTTTGGTATAACAATATATTACTCGTTTGGTTAAGTGGCCTAATCATAGAATATTATTCAAAATAAATAATTTAATGTAATTATGGAAATATACATTCCCATCTGTGAAAATAAGCAGACTTAGGTCAAAGAATAGCTCATTGTACTGCCACATGATGTGATCAGTAACTTTTACATGCTTTTAACAGTACCAGGCATGGCTCTTTTCTTTAAAAGCTGATTTCCATTTCTTTGTACCTTCCCAAAGAATATGTGTGTGTGTGTGTAACTATATATGCATCCATGATTGTGGCTATAAGGGATTAATGGCAATTAATTATGAAACAATACAATACATGATGCAGACACTGGAATTGGCTGCCCAGAGAAGCTGTGGATGCCTTATCATTGGAAGTGTTCAAGGTCAGACTGGATGAAGCTTTGAGTAACCTGATCTGGTGAAAGATGTCCCTGCCCATGGCAGAGGGGTTGGATTAGATAATCTTTAAAGGTCCCTTCCAACTCTAACCATTCTCTGATTCTATGATACACCTGGAAATACCAAAACAGGGAGTCAATCAAATGCAGAGTTGGTTGTTTTCAACAGGAATACAGGACAGGGAGAAGATGTGATGATGTGATGGGTGGTATTTAGACCACCTACATTTAGGCACATACTTCAGTTCAGGCTACTTATATCACCAGCAGGGAGAACCAGATTTCTCCACAGAACAGTTCACAATTCAAGATCCCACCACAGTGTCTGAGAAACCTAAAGCTGGCCAATTGGCAAAACTTGGTCCACCACCTCCAGCTGATGGAGGAACTGGACAAGGACATGGCAGTTCCATCTGCTCCAGCATATTGTCCTAAGGAAAACCATGTCTGTCCTACTATCTCATTCCTCCCATTTGCTAAGTCAAGACAATGTGATTGACCTCTCTTCTAAAGTACTTTCAGTGTTCAACATTACAGACTGTACAGTACTATACAGACCAAAAAATCTCACAAATCACTACAGTGCTATGGTAGAAATGCAGCCAGTACCTGAGTTTGCTTAAGTATTTTTATACTACACTTCACAAACACCCTTTAAAAATTGTCCATGTAAACACTGGATAAATTATATTGAAGTCTAGGTAAGGTGGAGTGAGGATGGAAAAATATGTCCATGGCCTAAATATACTCCCCTACACAAGAATATTTGCTTAAAAGAAGTAAACAGTTTTATAAAGAGTGAGGAGTCAAGTTTATAATTGTAAAATAATACTCTGCTTTTTCTATTATAACAAATCTAGCCTTAACTCCACTCAGGTTTGAAGTAATTCCACAAAAATATACATGCCAATTGCTGTAATCCAAAAATCACGATTCTTACAGGCCTCAGGCATCTCTTAAGTGTATTTTTGGCATACAAAAACTGCAGATGTGCAAACGCTATCAAGTTGCTTACTAGTTGCTTATGGAACAGACTATGTTGTGCTTCTTGTGCACAAAAACATTTAAAAAAACCAAACCCAAAACAACAACTCCATCCTCCCCCCAAAAACCAACCTCCAAATAGATTAGGCTTATGCATCAGACTCGGAGGGTTTGAAGGGAGTGTAGTAACTATAGCAAGTGTAGCATTACCTCTCTGTCTTCAAATCCTCAACTGCTTTCATTTAAATACCTGTTGATTCTCCACCTGCATATTAAGACCAGTCCAAAAAGTAATGGTACATTATTTAAAATACACAACATCAGTAGTTTGTCTGATAAAGTCTGTTTTCAGAGCAAAAAAGTCTCATTCTGACAGTATTCCTTCACCTTTACAGGAGATGTGGGGTTTTTGGCTCCCAATTCAGGAGTTTCTTAAAAACTCTACTTCAGTTTGTGGACTAAATTTTCAAATTCCGTGTAGCTTCATTTGCTGGAAATGAAGAGCAAAATTGTGTTTCTAATCAAAACTGATTTACAGAGTACTTGAGACATTAATACTTCATTATTAGGCTATGCAATTTTTTTTTTCCGAACAATATTGTACAGTATTTGTTCTGTAATTAAGTGTGCAATGTTCATGTCACACACAAAGATACAGTGTGCTACAGGGACTTGTCCAAGATCGTCCATCAAGTAAGTGGTGAAATTAAAGCACTTCACCGTGATTTATCGCTGAACTATACTCTCTTTAAATTAGAACACTGTTGACCAAGGAAAATTAATGCTATTAATGTTATTCTAATTAATGCTAGTGAGATTTACGTACTGGATTATATAAACCTTTACAGGCAATTTTGGGATTTTCATATTATTTCTGCTTACGACCTTCATATATGAATCTCATTCCTCCAAGAGAAGATGAATAGAATCTCTTCTATGAATAGAATCACTTTATATTGATTTTTTTTTCTTACTATGTATTTTCTCCCCTTCCTGTCATGTCAGTTGCCACCTCCATTTTGCATTGCCTGCAAGCAAACTGTGCCCCAACGTGTCATGATGGATTATTTAGCTTAGGTCCCTTTGCAGGACAGGTCTGCCAGAGCTAACTAGCTGTAAATTGTCCAAGCAGGAGCTCATGTTCATCTGCATGGAACAGCTGACTCACTGGTATTTAGCTGGTTTGATTCAATCTGATAACACTGATAATTTTCAGCATTACTTGTATTAAGAGAAATGGAGTTCTTAACTAGAGTAGGAGCTTCCAGATGCGGAACAGGATTCTTCATACTCTTCAAATTTCATTTATCAGCCTGAAATGTAGGATGAAGTCTTCCATACAACCATGTTGAGAACTAGCAACTCAATTACTCACATTTTAAATGTGTTTATTTGTAGTTGTTGATAAATACCCAGTCCTTATTAAAACCAGTGATCAAAGTTAAACCGAGTTCAGAGACAAATTTTTTTTTTTTTTTTTTTTTTTTTATATAATCACTTTTAAATACAGAACATTCCCTGAGGGTATTACGTAAATGTGATGGATCACAGGAATGTCAGTACCGGTACAGTAACAACTGTACCTTTCTGACATGCACACATGCACTCTCACGCACATATTTTGGATGTTGAAGATGTTTATCCCTGATTGTTTTATAACATTGCATATGTTCACCAGAGCTACTACCACGAACTGGCACAGCGTGCACCAACAAAGTGGCTGAGTCTCTGCATTGCAGGACAAAAACACTAGACAGCGACAATTTTAATGTAGGTACTACAGAACACTTCTTTCAAATTAAACTACCTGGGGAATTAAATTGGTCTAAGTATAAAAACTGCAACTGGCATTTTGTCCTAATAGCATGGTCAGCACTCCTGTCCTGGTGAAGCCTTATAGGAGCCTCAGCACCTACAAGTGGAAGGAATTCAGTTTTGAATCTCATCTGTAAATGGTTCAGTCAGCAACATAGTGCCCCCTAAGCCATGCTTGTGCACTGGATCTGCTCCGATTTAAAGGAAAGTGTTGTCTGACACTCTATTTCCCCCATGATTCTTTTAGAGGGAGCAAGTAACAGCAAATGAGTTGGTTTGATTTTGGTTTGGTTTTGGTTTTTTTTGGTTTTTTTTTCTGTTTACTTGTCTGTTTTTATAAGTAGAAATGAAACTAAGTTATTTACTGAAGTCCTTAAGTAGGATGATCAGTAATTTTAACTAACAATAAACAAAATTAGAAAACTATTACATAGTTCCACAGTAAAAAAAAAAAGTGCCATACCTTAATTTGCATTAGATAACTATAATGTACCATGTCTCCTTCAGAAAAATCTAAAATGAAATATTCTGTCAAAGGCAGTGCAGTAGGTTAGGGAAGCCTTTGGGTCATTTCTCTAAATTAATCTTCTTACCTTTACAGTTAGGCAAAATGCCAAACATACGACAAACTTTTAAATGAATTTAATATTTCCCCTGAAGGCAAACACTTACTATCATCCAGGAAAACGACAATTATTGCAGAAGGAAGGCTTCAGTGTTTTCACACAACTGTGTATGATTGACTGCAGCACAGAAGTAAAGCTTTGGAAATATAGGAGCTATGCTTAGTGTCTAGGAATGAAAAATAAAATCCGTACCTTGAATAGAGGCAGTGATTTTATCATCTGTGCTAACTGAAGTAATAATTTTATCTTTGTTTTCCATCATATTTATTTTGATAATGAAAAACTAATGGCACATTGATGCTCATGAAATTGGATTTATCCCTAACCCTAATCTGAATAATGAACTACATTAAAATATAAGAAATGTTCATACTGCTTTAGAGACCTTCTCAGAGAAATATATGCAGAGGTGTACATTTGCCACGTTTCATTGGCTTCCGTACCCTGTCCTCCTTGTATCTTGTCACTTGTGTACACAAACCAGACTCTCTCTTTCACAGGCACACACAGGCATACACAGACAGAGAGAGGTTCAGGACTACCTTGTTTTCAAAGATACACATTAGTGAAGTCATCCTGAGAAACTCTTTGCTTGCAAAAACACTCAGTTCCAGATCACTGGCAGTGCAATTGGTGAAAATGCAATGTGAACTAAAGGCGAATCATAGGCTTTGTTAATTAAGAAGGATACCACGGGGGTGGGCTAGGAGGAAATTAAGAGGCTGTGCATTATTTACAAAGCCCTTTACACAGAGTAAAGTTGGGTCACTGCTTAAGCTTTAACAAACGGCTAAAGGCAAATCTGCAAGAGGTCATTTTTTGCTGCAATTTCAATCCTCAGTTATCACATAATATTGCAGACATGGGAAAAAAACAACCCAAAACTGAAATTGCTATTCGAATATCAAGCGTAATGTTCACAAACAGTTTCACATGGTGTGCTTTTTTCTATAGAAAGGCTCACGTATGCGAGTTGAGCTACAGAATCTGCCTCCCATCACCACTAAAATGCATCTGCACATTATTCCCATAAGTTAAGCAGCAGAATCGTAGGTATTACGAACATAGTCACACACAAACACATACACAGAGCGCCGCTACCTTTCTACGCCTGTATTTTGCAGGTCCCTTTGCAAATGCCTCGGATAAGGAAACGCGATTCTACACCACCAGAAGGGTAAGGCTTTCGTCTCAGCGGTAACTTTAAGACAGATAAATTACAGGTTGTGGACCCACTGCAATAGCATTATTGCGCAAAATATTTTGCACTGCTGAGAAGGCTGGGTTAGCAGCACCGCTGTCCAGAAATATCCATGTTGCCACATATCAAAGTGTCATTTTATTTAAGCCTTACCTTGGCTGACTTGCCCTAACTGGTGACAAGGCACTTTAATTTATAAGAAGCGAATGGGGACTTTTCGCAGTGCCGGCGGCACAGCTGCTCGCCGTCCTCAGAGAGGCACCCGGCCCCGGCTCCGCGTCCCCCGGAGCCCCCAGCCCCGCGCCGCCGCTCCTGCAGCGCCGGCAGCCCGGCCGATTGGCTGCGCCGCCCGCCCGCCCCCGCTCCCCTCCCCGCTCCCCTCCCCGCTCCCCTCCCCGCTCCCCTCCCCGCTCCCCTCCCCGCTCCCCTCTCGCCTCTCGCCGCTCCCCGCCTCGCCTGGCCTCGCCTCCCCGCCCGCCCCCGTCCTTCTTCCCTCCCCGCCCTGTTTTCCCCTTTCCCCAGCACTTCGGGGCTACAGCGCAATGGCAGACCCCGGCCAGCGCCGGCGCTCGGAAGGATGCGCGATTCATCCATCCGTCCGTACATACCGATACGACCAGTGCGTACGGGCGCAGGCCCCTCTTTGTCCGGCAACCGCGCGGCTGCGAAGCCCACCCCCTTGTCCCCCCGTTCGTGCTGCTGAAGGAGGACAGCTCCGGCTTGGCGACAGCAAGCCCCGAAATTCGGTGCCGGCAAGCGCCCCCCCGCCCCCCGGGGGCCGAGGGGGCTGGGCTGTGGGGTGGGAGTGCGGGGAAGAGGCGCGCCGCCGGCAGCGGGCGGCACGGCATCGGTGTGGCAAGCCGGCGGTAAATTTTCCTGTTTCTGTGGAAAGTCGTCACAGCCTGCTAAACGTTCAATCGCCGGCTCGTTCATCAGCCGTTCACATGGTCCGACGGTGGCTGCGAGATTCAGGTTGAATGACGCCCTTTAATGCCGCCATCCCATCCTGCTGGGCAACTGGAGCTTTCATACTGGCCACCCATCCCCTTCCAGATCAGCCCCACGCCTTTAAAGATTTCCTGCACTTTAACACCCTTCTATTTGTATTACTACACCATAAACTGTAAGTTGGTGGATAATTTATGTCCTTTCAGGCTGGCCTGGTTCAAGGTAGCCTGGCTGATGCAGAAGTCTGGACCTCACATGACGTCTTTACTCCAAAATACACCTTATTTGGAATCAAGATTAATGGCATTCTCCTGATTCAGGGTTTCAGTAATGGAGCAAACACGTTAGACTCTGCTTATCCAACCTGCTAGGGCAGTGTATTAAAAATGTAATTAACATGTAAGTGAAAGCCCTGGCACATACCCTACTGGTGCAGAGGAAACCTACTGCTGGGCAGCAGGACGCGTGCCCTGGAGTGAGCCATGAAACCAGAGCCTGCTTGAGTCCCAGAGCCCAGGCAGGAAACGGCAGGGCAATAGAAAAGAAAGCCACTGGTTAGGAGTCCTATGGGCACATCCAAAGTATAAGTGGTAGGCACCCGATGTATAAATGATCTAGATTGGAAAAGGAGAGCTGAAAGAGTTATTCTACAATTTCACATAACCGGAAGGGAAGCTGTTACACCAGATTAGATGGAAAGAACAACACTGCTCAGTGAGATCACTTAAATCAAAATCAGGGTAAAATCCAGTGCTGGGTTTTCAGAACTTTTAAAAAAAAAAATCACTCTGAGCTGCTCAGCGATACACATTTAAAATTATTTTGCAAGCAGGGTAGGGAACTGAAGACAAGAGGCAGCTAGGTGTTTGAATTTGGGCGATGCAAGCTCTTGGAGGAAATTAAATAGAAGCTGTTTCCATTTGCTATATATATGTCCTCTGGCTTGCAACTGCAGCACATATGAATCAACGCTTTAGTCTTCAGAATGTTCTCTCTCATGCAACTTCTGTTCAGTTTTGCATAGCTCCAGATTCAGATCTTGTGATCTGGGGGATGGGCTGCTTTTATCCAGATGCTTTCACTGTTTTACTGCACAATGGGAGAAGCAACTTTCAAATCTCCTTATCAGGGAAGCAGTTACATCAGTAACATGGAGGGGAAAAAAAAAAAGGAGGAGAAAAAAAGGAATGAGAAGACACCCCTTCCCTTGCATTCTCTGAAGGTCCACAAAATTTCACATGAAAAAGAATTCATACCAAGCACCCTCCAAAGATGCCCTCCTCACTGCTTAAAGTGAAAGAGGAAAAACACAGAGTTACCTTTTAGCCTACCAACCATTTGATGAAATACTGCTTAGGTGTAACAACCCAAGGATACAGCTGAAAACAAAACATTTAATTTTGAAGCCTTTTTTTCAGCAATTTTCAGTGAATAAGGCAAATTTATTCACTAGATATGCAGAGCATCAGTCATCAATTCATTTGTTTCTGGAATTTGTTTCTGTTTCCCACAGAGGGAAATCTTGATGCTCCAGAAAAGCCTTTAAAAGGTGAAAATCTACAGGGTTCTTTCTTCTTTTATATATATAAAGGATGCATGCCAATACGTTCATATCTACATATTTCAGAGACTTCTCTCAGGCAGGAGCAAAGAATACCAGTGTAAAGAGATTCTAACTAGTATTGCAGGCTAATTCGGTATAAAATGGTCAAAGATTTTCTTAACAACTTAAAATTATGCCATTTCAAGGAAGAAGCTGACAGTTTGAAAAGAAGTAGCCTCAATGAACTCTGACATTTCTTTTAAGCCTATGTTCCAAGATTAAATACTGAGATTTGGTGTTAAATGATGTTAGGGCAATTCTTTCATCAGTTTGAATGTTAAAATAATCTAAATTTGTAATGGGGAAAAAAATCCTAATGAGAAGAACCTCAAAATGAAATTATCTGTGACTGTAGTAGCATTGCCAGAGGTGTTCCAGGAGAATCTGGTTATAACCCATGGAGTCATTGTATGCATAGGGCTTACCTTGGGAGTCCAGTAGAATTACACAATTCTAGCAGTATATCAAAACACAGAACTTTGCAGATCACATTCAGAAAGTTCCCTTCCCTCCTTAGACTTGAGAGCTTGTGACAATGGTTGCAGGAGGTGGAAAAAAATAAATTTTTTATACCTTCTAAATTGTGGACTTGTTATAGATTTAAGAGCAATACTGAACAGAAGGTGGACTAGTTATGAAAGAGTATATATAGCTGTACCAAAAAGTAACCACGTTTCTACAGATTTTTTTTTAAGTGATTCTTTTGCTGCTGTTGAAATTCTTTTTGTTAGATAACAGCTCCAGTTGATCGTTTATAGGACATGCTCGCAAAACCAGTCGCTCTTTGTTGGTGCTTAATATGCTAAACATGTATTGATCATTTTGCAGGTAACTGCTAGAGAACTGATCATTCAGCTAACATTCCACCAGTTATAAAAAGACTAAGTGGTTCACTAATAGGTAAAGTAATGAGAAATCCAGGTAATTTATAGATTACAAATTTCCTGTACCCTTGATATATTAGGAGTGGCTAAGTTCATATTGGGATGAGGGTGTTGCCAAGTTTGTCCTTGTTCATAGGCACATGCACTCTAATAGCTGCACTTGAAGAAAATGAGCCAAGAACCTCTGCTCATACACTGAGAACAATTGTACTGGGATTTTTTATGTTCTTGTTCAAAAGCAACAGGGAATATCCCAGTTACCCTCACCTCCAGCAGAAACTTTGCAGTCTTATAAACAAATTACAAACTGTTTCCCTTTTTCCTAGAGTGAAAGGGTAAAAAAAAGTATTCTGCCATTGCGTGCCACCAATTTCATAATGCATGAAAAGGAATAACACCACCTCTGAAAACAAATAGCAGTTAACACTAGCTGTGTAATTGCTTGTGTTTTCTTTCTGTTTTTTTTTTTGTTGTTTTGTTTTGTTTTGTTTTGTTTTAGGTTGGGTTTTTTTTTTTTTTTTTTTTTTTTTTTAACTTGGTGAAATCATTATTTTTCTTCTCAGCTGCCATGCATAAGAACCAGTCCCAGCAATATAGCTGAATGCAATGATACTCCCTTCAATAGCTATTTCTCTGCTTATTTGATAAACATTTTTTATTCACACAGCTACTAGTAAATATTCTTACAACTACTAATATATGCAGAAATTAATTTTCCTGAAATTTTGTATGTAATCTACAATTGAGAGGTCTTTAGAAACTATAATCTAAAAATATTTCAGTAAGTGCAATTAACAATTGATCCTAATGAGTTTAAAAGTAAAATATGTCAAGTAGGATATAAAAATTATATATATTGTTTGATAATGCATCGCAATCAGACATAGTTGACTCACCATATTACTGCTATTTCTATGTAGAAGAGGAACTTAAAAGTAATAAAACATAAAAGTGAAAAAATAACTTCGAAGTCAAATGCATTAAAAATACTATTGCTTTTCTCTCTTTGGATTTCTAATAGAAAATAATTCCAAAAATTGATCACAACAGTCAAAATTTTCATTTTTGTCCAAACATTTTCTGATATAAAATTGTGGGACAGAAATTTTTAATTCTGTCTAGCGGATGAATATACAACTGAGCCATTTTAATATTCCTGAGGACCCTCTGCAGGGTTCTCAGATCATGCCTGCTGTATGTTGGCGTGGTTTTATTTTTTTTTTTAATTTGGTAATGTGCACAAATATTCAGAGGGAATAGGATTAAGACAATTCATTTTGTATATGGTCTCTCTGAATATTCTTAAACCATGTATTTCCTCTAAAAAATTAAAATAGTTGATTAGAAAAAATAAATTTTTAATACAGGTTAGCGAATTCTACACAATACTAATTGCAGAGGGAATGACAATGCTGCTGATACTGCCTTGGCTCCTTCTACACTAAGCATCACTAGAGTATTTTCTAATAAAACAACAACAGCTGTTCCTAGATATATGATGCCAATAACAGTTGCCAGTCACTGAAAACTTGTGATAATATAGCCATTTGCCTTTAGTATAGCACGAAATGACAGGTAAAACATACTGACAGGACTTGGAGAAAACAACACAATACCTGGCATTTTGCTACCTGTTACCATAAAACTCTGAGTTAATCAATCCCTCTTGAAATGAAGGAAAGCACAGAAAATATATAAAGGACAACAAAAGAATAGTATGTTGTTTCAATCTCTCAGTCTCTGCATCACAACAGCAAGGGGAAGACAAGAAAGAAGACTCAGCTAAAGGCAATGAAGTGCCTGACTCAGACATCAGTAGCTCTTTTGGCCCATCCTGTGGAATGTCACATTAGCATATATAATAGACACCTTTCAATCAAGAAACTTGCTTAATTGGGATGTTTCCTAGGAAACCAATATAACCCTGTGACTGTATATAATGTAGTGACCACTGTAAAATGGAATGCTTCCTGGTAACTATGTGAGGTTTACATGCAATAGGCAGCATTTTTGTAAGTTTAAACCTGGTAAGGAAAATATTCTCATGTTTCTGAAACAAATACAGAAAAATACAGGCTGACAGTAAATCCTCACAGGTCAAGGTTCTCTCTAGATTGTTGCAAATAGTTATTTAGATAAAATTATGACTATTGTATTTGGTGGAATTTGATGACTCTTACAGCTGGTGAGGAGCTACAGCCACCTTCTCCACTCTAAAAGGAGATTTAATAAATTTTTGCTTAGAGGCAGGTAGGTACTAACATGCAAAAGTTCCTGGGACATTCTAAAGACAGATTTTCATAGTATCATCCTAAAGGACATTATTTCTGGGGCAGGGGGGTTCGACTAGATGACCTTTGAAAGCCCCTTCCAACCTTAACCATTCTATGATTCTATGATTCTATATTATGTACTTTTTATCTTTACTAAGATAAAGAATTTGCTTCTCTTAGACTCAGCATTCAGTAGGTTAACAGCAGATCAAAAAAAGAGAACTCTAAAATGTTACAAGATGATGATGAGATTTCTATTGAAGTGAGAATATCCTTTTCATTGCAACCATAATGCTGAAATACACTGAAACTACATTAAGAAGAAACTGGGTAATTTTTGCTGTAGTATCTTCCCTGGGACTTAGGAGTCTCCCCTGTATTACGTCTGCATGTGCTACCGGCTATTCTTTTTTACCACTTCTTGCAAATACGAGGGTGTGCCCAGATATTGTTTTGCTCCTTGCAAAAACATACAGAATCAACAACTTTAAAATGTAGAATAGCTTTCACAGAATCAGTCACTGAGGTCAGAAGGGACCTCTGGAGATTGTCTAGTCCAACCAGCCCTTGCTCAGAGCAGGGTCAACGGCTGCAGGTTGTGCAGGGCTGTGTCCAGTCGGACTTTGAGTATCTCCAAGGATGGAAACTCCACCACCACTCTGAGTAACCTATTCCATTGTTTTATATCCATCACAGTGAAAAAATTTCTTCTTATGTTTAAATATAACAGTATATGCTCATTGCTTCATGCCCTGTCAGTAGGCACCACGAAGAAGTGTCTGGCTTCCTCTCCTTTACCTCCTTTCGTCAGCTGTTTATACATATTTATAAGATCCCTCCCAGAGCCTTCTCTTCTCCAGACCAAAGAGTGCCAGCTTTCTGCTCTGCTTGATATGATGAATACCCTGATCCTTTAACTATCTCCATGGTCCTTCACTGGACTTGCTCCAGTATGTGGACGTGCATCTTGTACCGGCAAGCCAAGAACTAACTCAGCACTTCAGATGAGTCTCATGAGGGCTGAAGGCAATGGATGAGCTCCCTTGATCTGCTGATGATGCTCTTCCTAATGCAGCCCAGGATGCTGTTGGCCTTCTTTGCTGCAAGGGGACAAAATCGCACTGTATTTATACTAGCTATAATTTATAATTATATTGAGCAGTAACATAGGATCAAAGTTGAATTTTGAAATTACTGAACTATTTAGGAGAAATCTTAGTTGCTGAATCACCCACAGCTTTTGGGACAACTGTATTTAGTACAGGCTAGAAGAGTCAATTAATATCTGATCCCGCTGCTTCCATTAACTGGATTATCAGAGTTTCTGATTAGAGCAGCAAAGAGGATAAATCTGAGTAGATTTCTGAAAGATAAGGAAACTGAGAGAAAGTGAAACAAAGGATAAACTTCTTGATCACTTCCCAATGTTGAACGCTTAGATTGACAGCATTTTCATTTAAACTGTCAAGCAAGAAAACAAGGTTGAAGAACATACAGTGTAGTCCTGCCCCGCAGCCTTAATGCACTGTAGGTGATGAGGATTCTCCCCTACTAAGGGCTACTGTGTAGACACAGCATCCTTCCTATTCTGCAGTGCAAGGCCTGGTCCTATTATATGCCTCTCTGGTGTACTTAGGGCAAGTGGGAAACTGTAGGATTTTACTCAAGTTTTTAAAATTCCAGTGGAGATGAATGTCTGATATCACCAAGGTAAAAGCCCCACCCCCCCCACCTTGTACTCCTCTAATCTGGCAATGAAACAGCTAAAGAAATGGAAACAACAGTCAAGAAACAGATTTATTCTTATTCTCCTTGTTTTCACTTGAATAAATGCTCTAGTTCCGTCAGCCAACTACATGCTCCCATTTAGGAAATGTTATGACTATCATTTATTTACATTTAAAAAAAACCCCAACTCCTACTAGAATGCTTCTCAGGATGTTCTTTTCTTCTGCAATTTATTTATTACTGTTCGCTAGTAATAAATAAGAATTATTTAAAATGCAGAATATCACTAGTATGATCTGTTCCATAGGCCAAATAAGCAACAAGAAATAACCTCATGCTACATGGTGACAAACAATGAAGCAGAGACATATGTTTGCTCTGTTCCCCAAGCATAAACAGAACACAGAGTTTCCCTGACTAATAAATTTACTTCCATTTTAATTAAAACAGAACATTTAGTTACATTTCCTCTCTTCTGCCAAAGAATTAAATAGATAAATGACTAGTAGGGGAAAAAATGATTACATTTTCTTTAGTGCTTCAATTGTAAACATAATCGATTACTACCCATCTGTTCACTAAAGGTAGGAAAGACACATCATATAAAACCTTATTCCCATAAAAAGGCTTGTGAAAGTGCTTTGCTTTTGATCCCATATCTTCCAAAATGAAAGAAGGTTTTCATAAAGTAGATTCTGTCAATTCTCTTTTAGTATAACATTAGATAAACTATTGTTATTTTTTTACTGCTCTGATTCTTTCTATCATTAAATCAAAACTACCGAAGAGTGGCTCCCACTGAGGAAACGATCACAATGACAACTCTATAGATTCTAACCAAGAGGGAAAAATTAAATAACGGTCATGGGCAAGACAAGACAAAAGACTCCACTCACTTTCTCTGGTAGTAGGCCTAATGACTGAGGCTGATTAATGCATATGATCCAGGAAGGTACTAGTTTTGCTTTAAGGAATTCAAGAAATGGATTATCAGCCACTTCCCTTGGAAGTTTATTCCAATGATTAATGGCTCCTGTATTGAGTAATCTTCATTTACTGGCTTTCAGTAATTTTTAGGAAAATCTGTTAAATCTTCTGATAAAATGTCCCATCCCTCCAATCTCTCAGTCTTTCAAAGGTGTTACATATATGTAGGTAAACTTGAGAAATACAAAATGGGATAGAATACATTCAGCATTGTTAAGTGGAGGACTGCCATCACTGGGGAGATACTCCCAGCTATCTATTAAACAAGCAGAGGAATTCCCCAGGAACTGAAAAATGGCAAGCCATGTCCATCTTCAAAAAAAAAGTAAGAAGGAAGATTCACAGAACTACAAAACTGGTCAGCCTTACCTCAATCTCTACCATATTTGTAGAGAAAGTCCTCCTAAAAAAAAATTCCAGGCTCAGGTACAGCAATAACCTGACTTCGAATAGCAAGTAGGGATTTACCTAGAGCAAATCCTGCCTGAACACCTTGTTTTCTATGATGAAACAACCAGATGTAGACCAAAAGAGCAGTGCAGATATCTTTCCTTTACTTTAGCAAAACTTTCAACACAGACTCCAATGGTATCCTCATAGCGAAACTAGGATTTACGGATTGGATGGACCACAAGGTAGTGTAAGTCTGACTGAACTGTAAGACTCTGGGAACCACGTTTCCAAGAGTCAGTATTAGTCAAGATACATTTTGGCATCTTCGTCAATAACACGAACAGTATGCGACTTGACACACGATACCACATTGGAGGTAGTTGTCAGTGGACTATAGGGATGGGATGACATTCAGAAGTTGGGGCATGGCCACTGAGGTGGTTTGGATGTGGAAAGAACTGGTGAATGAAGTTGCTAAGCCACTGTCCATCCTATTTGAGAAGCTGTGGCAGTTGGTGAGGCTCCCAGTGACTGGAAAAGGGGTAACACAATGCCCATTTTTAAAAAGGGAAAGAAGGAAGACCCAGGGAACTACAGGCTAGTCAGTCTCACCTCCATGAAGTAGATTTAGACTAGATATAAGGAAGACATTTTTTACAATGAGGGCTTCTCCATGGTGAGCAGATCCTCCTGGAACCCATGCAAAGGTACGTGGGAATTAAGGAGGTGACAGCCAGCACAACTTCACAAAGGGCAAATCATGCCTGACCTTCTGTGGCCTTCTGTGACAAGTTGGATAAGGGAAGAGCAACTGATGACATCTACCTGGACTTGTGCAAAGCTTTTGACACTGCCCTACACAACATCCTTGTCTCTAAACTGGAAACATGGATTTGATGGATGGATCAATCCATGAATAAGGAATTGTCTGGATGGTTGCACTCAGAGAGTGGTGGTCTACAGCTCACTGTCCAAGTGGAGACCAGTGACGAGTGGCTTTCCCCAGGGGTCTGTATTGGGATGAGCACTGTTCAACATCTTTGTTGGCACCATGGACAGTGGGATAGAGTGCACCCTCAGCAAGTTCTCCAACAACACCAAGCTATGTGGTGCGGTCAATATGCTGGAGTGAAGGTGTGTCATCCAGAGGGACCTTGACAGACTGGAGAGGTGGGCCCGTGCAAACCTCATGAAGTTCAACCAGGCCAAGTGCAAGGCCCTGCACCTGGGTCAGGGCAATCCCAAGCACAAATACAGGCTGGGCAGAGAATGGATCAAGAGCAGCCCTGAAGAGCAGGACTTGGGAGTGCTCGTGGATGAGAAGCTCAACATGAGCCAGCAATGCACGCTTGCAGCCCAGAAGGCCAACTGCATCCTGGGCTGCATCAAAATAAGTGTGGTCAAAAGGTCAAGGGAGGTAATTCTGCCCCTCTAGTCTGCTCTCGTGTCATCTCACCTGGAGTACTGCATTCAGCTCTGGAGCCCCCAACATAAGAAGGACACGGACCTGTTGAAGAGAGTCCAGAAGAGGGTCACAAAGATAATAAGAGGGATGGAACAGCTCTCCTGTGAAGATAGGCTGAGAGTTGGGATTGTTAAGCCTGGAGAAGAGAAGGCTCTGAGGAGACCATATTGCAGCCTTTCAATACTTAAAGAGGACTTATAAAAAAGATGGGGGACAAACCTGTTACCAGACCCTGTTGCAATAGGACAAGGGATAATGATTTTTAAATAGAAGGAAGTAGATTTAGACTAGATATAAGGAAGACATTTTTTACAATGAGGGTGGTGAGGGAACAGGTTGCCCAGAAAAGTGGTAGATGCCCCATCTGTAGAAACATTCAAGGCCAGGTTGGATGGGGCTCTGAGCAACCTTATCTAGTTGAAGATGTCCCTGCTTCTTGCAGGGGGGTTGGACTAGATGACCTTTGAAGGTCCCTTCCAACCCTAACTATTCTGTGATTCTATGATTGTATTTAAAGTTGAAGTTCATTGCTAAGTGAAAACTTAGTGTATAGTATGCATAAATTTACACATCTAACATTTCACTGCTTGTATTTTAACACTTGCAGTATGTGGACTGTTTTATGTTCAGGTGATTCAAGTTGGTACTAGTTAATATTTATTTCATTTAATATTAATGTGATTTTGATCTTAGTTGCATGCTACAGTGTATGACATCTAAAAATATTTTTGTCAGTTGCTTTTAGTGGAAGTAGTACATCATCATAACCTAAATGAATAGGCAAAAATTGATCTCTAGAATTGTCCTATTCTGTCCCAATGCAATATCAGTATTAATAAGCAGACATTATTAAATTCCAGTGCAAACATTATTACCTTTAGTGTTTTATTGCCGTGGCCAAGATCTAAATCCTTTAATATGCTTTTTAATTAATAATGTATTTTCTAATTTCTTTGCTTGTATTGTAGTGCATGTTTTTTAACCCTATCCATTGTGAGAAGTTCATGAGCATCACCACAGTTGGAAAATAAACCACTCTTAAGTTAATATTGTAGTTATTAACATTCTTCTGCTACTTTTATGGAAATATAAGACTAAAGAGTCTGCTACAGAATATAAATTTTTAGAAACAGTTAAGGCACAACTCTGACTTTTCTATGTGGAAATAGCAGAAAGATTTATCTAAAATCGTCATACTAGTAAGGAGAAGGAAGAAGAATCCAGAAGCAGAAACACTACTGGAGAGCAGTTGCCTTCCTAGGTTATCCAAACTCTTTCTCAAGCCTAGAGCGGGAAGTTGCAGGATATGCTAGGTGTGCCACTCAACTACACTGGGGTGATCCAGAGGGGCAGTGCCAGCCTGAGGGCAGCAGACTACCCCAGAATCACGCAAACTGCTAGCACCACATGGGTCACACAGCTACCACTGTCTAACCCAGGAGCAGATAAATACAAGCTAAAGAAGCCTGAAGACCTATAACCCATATCAGGGGCTTATTCTTGCAACACAATCATCTGATGCACAAAACTTTTCTTCTTCTTTTATTCTTCTCTTTTCCTCTTCTTCCCCACACCACCCCCTGCCACCCCCTTAACCCTCCCGCCGCCGCCACCCCTTATCATACCTCTACCTCCTGCAGGTAGGATTTACTCTAAGATTTGTTTGTTTCCATGTGCAAAAACTGATAGAAAACCCTTTTTGGGTTAGATTTACTCAGTGAGTCCAGTAGCACAACAGGACAGGAAAACTTGTAGCTCTTAGCATCTTTGAAGGGTGAGCTGAACAAGCACGGTGAACAGCTCTGGGGATGAACATAACAGAAGGCAAAGTGTCTGGCTTTCAGACCAACAAAAACCAGCTTCAAAACTAACAGATACTTGGCTTTAGACTGCTGATAGTACTGATGAGCATTAATATAAATGGGTGAATTTCGAAGTACTGCAAAAGTCTACAGTCAAAAAGTCTTGGTAGAACATCATCAAGATTTAGGAAAGAGAATTTGAACATTTTCTTGCAAAAATTCTCCTTTCTTTCACCACACTCTTCCCTCAAACAAAACAGTAATATATAATGCAATAAATTTGTACATAAAATCAAACACTGGTGTCTGATAAGGATAAAAGAACTATTTTATTATTAAAGTTACCATAATTTAAGCATTTAGAGC
The DNA here is from genome assembly GCF_036417535.1 of Chlamydotis macqueenii. NCBI lineage: Eukaryota > Metazoa > Chordata > Aves > Otidiformes > Otididae > Chlamydotis > Chlamydotis macqueenii. The sequence goes on along the minus strand of NC_141557.1, from coordinate 82,106,221 downwards.
ATCTTAAATGCAACTAAAACATAGTAGTAACTGCGTAGTAATCACACGTAGACAGAAAAATCTGCAAATAGAAAAAACACTGAATTTTTTTTTTAAAGTCTTTGTTTTTCCAAAAAGAATCACAGTAATACCTGAAAAAAAACAGGTTTATTTCTTAGTTATAGTCAAGACAAATGTTAGTTTTATTCTGTAATGGAAAGAAAGCAAATTATCTGTATACTGCAATTGGTTCTGGTTTTGAATTTGCAATCTTCTTATCTATCTTCTGTCTTTAGTATTGTATTGTTATAATGTCTTCTTTGTTACATGGCTTCTCAAAACAGTATTTTATATATTTATTGCTAGTACTATCTTCTAAGTTATCTAAAAACTTTATAGAACAGACCAAACTATTAAAAGAATGTCTGAAAAATTATGTTTATTGATTCATAATATGCCAACATTTAAAACTATTAAATTGATGACTCATGTCAGTATACTGTGATTAAAAATTGTGATTTACTTTTAAAATGGACATTTTAAAGGTATTTATATGGTATTTATATGGTATTTTATAATGCCAGGAAAATATCAGTAAATAAGCAGCAGTCATGACTGATTATTTTTAGAAATTGAAATCTCACTAACCCTCCGGAATACCACCACTTCTTGTGCACATTGAAGTAACATTCCACGTGGCTCTTAGGTAAACCCAAAACATTCCTTGAAAGACATTTCTGGTTTACCTTAAAATAGAAAAAGTCTCTTCATAACATGTTGCAAGTTTCAATATATTTTAAGCACTAATCTGTCTTTTCAGCTAGCACATTGTCTGTGAAGAGTAACAAGTTGAACTAATGTTTCGAGTGAAAGGCTGTAGGGACAGACCAATCAAAATGCTCTTAATTGAAAATGTTTAAAAGAACAAAAACTTACTGTAATGATTACAGAAATTGCACTCCTGGCTTGCCTCATAAGGTGGGTATAACTGTCAATATAGAAGTTGAAAAATAAAAAAGTGTAACCAGTGTCAGAGATGTCATCCTCAAAATTTAAGACATTCTCCCCCATATTTCATAGCTGCCAGCTGAAAGATGCATGAACATCAACATATATGCTTTTGCTCTTTCTTATAGAGGACATCTGCAGATAAACTCTCTGAAATAAGTTTATTTCTTCCCTCTGATTAAGGAAGAAGGTAAAACACACTGTAAAGCTCCAATTATGGAAATCTTATTTCTATAGTATCTGTAGATTCATTACCATCCTTTCCTTCCTTCCCTCTTCCATCCTTAGTCGAATTCTTTGATTTCTCAGAGTATCAGAATATGTTTGTTATCTCCTGTACTCCATTGCTTATTAGCAAATGTGAGCTTCACTATCAAGTTGTTTAATGGAGCACATGGTCATGATTTCTATCACTTTTTAGATTTTTTTTTTTTATTTTGTTTTGGCAATAAAATATATTTCTTTACATTCTACTGATTTCAATGCCATCATGCACCAGAAAAGAGACAGGTATTTTTACAAGAGTGATGCTTTATGCAGTTTTAGTTTCTGTGTTTTTAATACCAGATTAGTCCCCAGATTCTGCAAAGATTCATATGTATGGCCTAATTATTCTACAGTGAGCAGTTGCTGTGATTACAGTGGGCAAAATTGGGTCTCCATGTGCTTGTGGAATCTTTAAAATGTTACTGCTGATCTACTTGCAATAATACACTTTTAGGACATTTATATAGGTTAGATTTTATGAAAGTTATCACATACTTCAACTTTCAGAAACATACTACTATTCCTTAATTAATTAATATATTGTTTTCATATTTAGTAGGAATTACTTCTGACAAAAAAAAAAATGTTGGAATATGTGTATTTCCTACAGTGCTAAAAGAATAATTAATACATTCGCCAGCAGCAATCAGGAGACTATTTAGCAGTGAGCACTAGAGATATACTAAAATAATTTCTGTTAAATGTTTTACAAACTCAAGATCAAGTCCTGTAAGGTATCCATAGCACGTTCAATTCTCCATTAACTTCACTGAAGCTACAGTAAGCAGAAGTTCACCAACTCTTAAGTTCACAACCAAGATTTAAGTCATCTGCTTTGAACTGCGTCAACATGATTAATTACCTAAAGAACTCATTAGTGGGACCTTTTAAAAATACAGAGATAAATGGAATGAGAATTGGGAATTAAATTCTGCTACTGTTAAGAAATTCCAGTGCTGTTTCCACATACCATTTACAAATTTACATTACAGTCGATGGCCATCTAGCTGTTGGAGCCCTACAGAAAGACATCAGTTTGCTAGCAGACTAAAGATAAACAAAACAACACGTCTTCAGCATACAATTTAGATGTAAAATGCTACCGTGGAGATTTATTTTCTGTGTGTGAAAAGTATTACAATGTTCTGCATGTTCTAGAAGTAAACAACCATCAGTCAATGTAACTCTGCAAGGGTATATATGTATACATCTGACTGCCAAATCAAGAAAAATACACCTGGGGACTATACCATGCTAAAAATAAGATCTTTAGATACCCTCACACAAGTGATTCACTGAAAGAATTTAAAGTAACTTCTCTGTATCTCTGACAAAGGATCTTATGAAATATAAAATATTTTGGTTTTTTTTTTTCATACTATACCCTCTTTGTCTATTTTCACTGTCATTTTAAAATTATTTATTTTTTTTCTATATCTATATTTTTCTTTCTTTCCTGTTTGCATTTTTCCCTTTGTTCTCAGTATGAGAAATGCAAATTTCAAAATATTTACTGGTTTTGGCTGTGGCCATTTCTTTTGTTTGCACAGACATTTTAAAATTCACCTGATTTCTTACAACATATTTGTATTGCTGGTACATTTTTTACCCATTTTTTTTTCCTGCCTGAGTAAGACTGCTACAACATTATCTTGTTCTTTGGAGATGAAGAAAATATCTTTTTTTTTTGCTACAAGAGCTGTCTCAGAATAAAATTCATGTTTTGAGCTTCTTACATATGCTCTTTCTTTTCAAAGGAATGAGTAGATTAAAAAGTTAAAAGAAAAAGGTTCTATCCCTTTTCCCTCTTCGTAATTTTGTCTTCAAACAATTATTGCCAAACACCAAGATTCATTAAAGTTGCCTGCACTGAAGAGGGGAAGAATGTGATTGGCAACTTTATTTCTCAAACACAATTCCCTTTCTACTGCCCTGGTAGACCAGATTCTCTGTGGCCTGTGCAGAGCTTTCTTGAGAATTGATGGGGACCATAAAGTGAACTACTACTTTCATTACATTGCACTTCAAATGCAAGATGTATTTCTTCAGGTGCATCTTCTCTAATATAAACATAAATGTAAATTTACTTGTGCATTTCTAAACAAAGTACGTCACACACACACTTGCAAGAAAACAAGTGACAGAACAGAAAGAAAGACTGCTGCTATGGCATAAGTGTGGGCTAATAGAAACATAAACACTTGTGAAATTGGTTTAGGGCTACTGGTCTTTGGAAAATGTTCTGACTGTTTCCCTATCAGAAAAGCACAGAAAATTTCCATCAATTCAAAAAACATCAAACAAAATTTTTCAAAGAAAGTAATTGATGGATGAGGCAGGAATGACATATATTTGTTTTACAGGAAGGGAAGAAAATTTATTTAAGATTATCTAAGGAGACAGAAACAGATTAAGTCATCCCATATGAAACATTCTCGAAAATACCCAGAAAAACAAAGATCCCAGCCCCCTCAATCATTGTTTCATTGTTTCCATTGCAACTGAGCCTAACTGACCACTCAGGCTTGAGTATCTGTTGCTCACTTTACACAGATATAACAAAAAGGATAAAAAGATTACAGTATAACAAAGCATTGCAATGTAAATGGAATAACTAAGGAGTGTGACCTTTGATACTATGGCTTACTCCATTCTTTAGATGAAAACATGCAAATCAGGTCGTTTGGGTCCTTATTACCTCTTATCTCCGGAGTATAATACTGAAGCTCATTGCTTGAAATAAATGGGATTTACGTATTTCTTTAAATTATTTGTTGACTACACAATTTTTTTATATATATATATATATATATATATATATATATATAAAATATACAGGGGAGAAAAAGCAGAAAAGGAAAAGAAAAGGCATCTACAAGAAGTTTCTTTATCAAAATGAGTGTTAATTCACAACTAGTTACATACAGTAGGAGCTAGATAAAACATCTAAATGATACAGTGATCAATAAGATGATGCAGTTGTATTTTTATATGTGGATCCCCTTTTCCATACTTCCAAAGCACTGGAGCCCAAGGTTATCTTATCAATGTATATAAATATCTGAATGGAGGACACAAAGAGGACAGCCAGGCTCTTTTCAGTGTCCAGTAATGGGACCAGAGGCAATGCACACAAACTGAAATACAGGAGACTCCCTCAGAACATCAGGAAACAACATACTGTAAGAGTGACCAAGCACTGGCACAGGTTGCCCAGAAAGGCAGTGGAGACTCCATTCTTGAAGATATTCAGAAGGTGTCTGGACATGGTCTTGGGGAACTGGCTGTAGGTGGCCCTTCTTTAGCAGTGATGTTGGACCAGAGGACCTCCAGATGTCTCTGCCAACCTCAACCCTTCTGTGATTCTCAGAGTGTTTGTTTGATCTACAACATGTTATTTCTGTTTGTCACAAAAATGATCCACTCTAATCAGTCTTAATGATCTATTTATTTAATGAATTTCAGTTAGCAGCACATTATAGTCTATCCTCTTCTGGGACAGTCTCAGCAGCTGTGGTGTGGTCTGTGTCTGTTTCTCCTCCTTGTTCTGATACTATCTTCCCTGTTTCCCAAATATATAAGGCAAAAACTTCAGTAATTATTCTACCGGGTATGGGTAACCGCTACGGCTTCCTGACACTCCTCAACTCTCATATTTTTCACCGCATTTACATGTCACTGCTCCTATCCAGTCCTTAATTTTATTTTTTTTTTCTTCCTCCATTTGTAGCAGTGCTTATCCATCAGTTTCCCTGTAAAATGCTGCTCCCTTTTTTCTTTCTTCTCAGGTCACTTGCACATAATAGGAAAACCTGAAATTTTATTATATTACTGTACCAGTTCCAATAGTCTAGATGAAATGCCAGTACAGAAGGTATTTTACAGTGGATATCTGTCAACATTTCTTGCGTGCACTATTTACTGCACTGGGGCAAGGAGAGCACAGACAAACAAGGCACTTTCTTAAAGCCTGTGTAAAAGTGAAGCATAAGTTTGAACCCGAACTTTAGAGGTGAAACCCTAATTGTGAGCTTATTCTCCAAATTCTCCTCTGTCCTGTTGACCTGATATTAAGAAACTCCAGCAAATGATCCTCGGAAAGAGATATGCTATAAAAGTTTCAGTTTTCTTTCAAGGGGCAAGTATTTCCCTGTCTCTCTTCTCAGGACTGCTACTGACTCCCTGGTACTGAACTGCCAGTGAAGTTGTCAATTATCTTTTAATCCTTAAACATAACCACGATATTCTTCATACTTTGTGTATCCAATTTTATTAATTTTAAATATAGTTCTATGGCTACTACACTGTGACAGAACAAGGACAGTATACAAACAATAAACTTAAACAGAGCATAGAATGGAAGGTTAAAAAGGTATTGCTTGTTCAAAAAATCTCCAATTACAAACTTTCCCTCTCATTCATTTCTTGAACAATTCATAGGGTGTGAATTTCACACAATCTGAAAGGAAACCTGAAATGCAGCACTGGTTCTGTAGGAAAGCTACCTGGTCCCCTAACAGATGGTTAAAATACTTTAACAAGGAAAAAGCCCTTACAGTGGAGAAAGCACAGAAAGGCAAAAAGAACACAGAGATTTTGGGAACTTGAGAAGTCAATCATATTCAATATTTCAGTGATGCTGCTGTAACGACTATAGGTGGAAAAGCTGAAACCCATAAGCTCAAGCTAGCAAATAAAAACACAGCAGGAAAAATGAACAAATTATAAGTACTGCAAACAGACAATTAAGTGAACATTGAATTGCATACTCGGAGCACACTATGACTGCTTTGTAGATCTACATTGTCACAATCCAATAGGAACCATTAGATCTCCTAATCTTCCTGTAAAATGCAGGCCAGTGAGTATAGAATGAAGAACATGAGACTGAACTCCTGTAAAACAGAGCAGAAAAGAGGAGAGACCTGGGCTCTACCAGTAGCTTGAGAAGTTCATGGTAGAGGCAACTAATCAGATATGCTTGAGCTACCCACGAGGGCAATCCATATCCTGTGCTGAAGAACACAACTATTTATCACTCCCTCAAGGCTCCTTACACGAGATGAGATGAAATAAAATTATCTTCACTTTCTAGCTGTAAATCTGCTTATTAGCATGATCCTGGCTGTATAAGAAAGATACGTCTGTCAGATACATAAGTAGAGGATTTTCTATTCCACTTTCAAGTACTGGACCAACTCTATTCCATGCCCCATATTCAATCTGAGACAAACCATAGAAAGTCTTGGGAAAAACATGTACCTATGTTCAGAAAAAATGTCTTTCATTGGCTATACTTTGGAAACTAATCCTCCTTGAACTCAGCAAATAACTGGCTAAAGCCCTGGAGCCTTGACATGTTATTATGGTGTTCTTATCTAATGAGAGTTAGAAGTGTTTTGATGAGCATGTGGAGGCAGAATGGAGTGACCCTGGTTTTGCCTGGGCTTTTGGAGAATGATTAGGGTAACTCAGATATCGAGAAGTTCTAAGGCTAGAAGTATAAACAGCACTACCCAATCCAGCCATCTGCACCATTCAATCTGACAAGCCTTTTCAGTAAAAAAAAAAAGAAAAACGAAAAAAAAGGAAACAAAACAAAAAAAACCCCCACAAACAGAATATCCCCTGTAAAACCGATAAATCACAAAACCACTGGATTAAAACTTCATCTTTTTAAAACATACTTCATCTTTATGGTAGCAACATGCTTTCTGTTTTTCCTGCCTTTATTAATTAAGCTTCATTAGTTATCCTGACAGCTAGAATGCATATCTTAGTAAAATCATAATTTCTGAAAGTTTTCAATCAAACACATTATTACACTTTTGTCACCAAGGCTGAAAAACCTGTAATTTTCAGCTATCTTGTCTATTTATATTGTACCTATACCTAAAGATCATGTTGCAATAAAATGAACTCTTCAATTCTCATTTAAGAAGATTTACTTTTCTCATTTTAGATAATTCTTTTACCTTCTTTTTAGAAGTACTGGGTAACTCTCTTCACTTTTTTTTTTTTTGAAATAAAACAATCTGAGCTATACACAGTATTTTAATAGTGGCCTTTCTATGTGTGCACAGACATAAGGTCACTCTCTCTTTTCTTTGGTCCCATTCCTACACAGTCAAGGGAAAATTCAGTCATATTTTGCCAAAGTAGAGTACTGAAAATTATTTTTGAGGCAATTTCCTGTGATGATTCATGAACAGTTTCCTGAAGGAGTATTTTCAGGAAACAATCTACCATCGTAAGGAAAAACTAGATCATAAAAGAACTTAATTTTGCAGTATTAAATTTCCTTTTGTTGAACTGCTCGACTTTCATTAGAAGATAGATTAGAGGATCACTCTACAAGCTGTGTCTTGCCTTCCTCATAATTTACTATGTAACCAATATATATTTCACCTGCATACTGTCCCAGTATTTGTTTGACCTGCAAACTACCAATACAAGATTATGGACAAACCTTAATTATTTAGACTTCTAATAAAAGTTGTAAAGTTGCCTTGATTCTTAGGTAGATTTTTTTTTTTCTTTCCTCTCAGGTAGTCCTGAAGTCATCCCTTTAACAAAATGCTTTTACTACTTAATTTTTGAATCTGCCTAATATGAGACAATAAATCTGTATAAAACAAAGTTGCTTGAACCACAACATTTCTGGTAATGAAAATAATTTAGAGAATTTGAGTATGCTGTATCAACTCACTCACATGTATTAATCAGAAGTTTGACACGGTTAGCAGAAAGTCTTGTCTATGAGGACTTAGTTCTCTATACAACTATGGTGGGTTCACATGAATGACATACAGCATTTTCCAAACCATAGTATGACACATAAATGGTTTCTTGGGATTTACATCAGACTAACTAGTCTATACAGATCCTAAAGCTTTATGCCTTTCTGTACTGTCCCATCTTTTATTTTTAAGTATTCAGTTCTGTTCAAAAAATGAATACTAGCAGTTTAACAATGTTCAAAATACTCCTGAAAGACATGTCATCTCATGTTTCTCATGGGCTCCTGTTCTGAAGGTCTTTAATTTTAGCTGGTGTTGCTTCATGTCCTTCATTTCAGATGAAGCTTCTCAGTCATGAAAAAGAGGAAGCCTATACTTCTTTTCACATATGTTTCTGCCTAAAAGAATGAACAAGAGGAAAAGTCTACATCTGACTATTCAGATTATATAACAATTAGAGAATCAGAGCAGACTCTGGGTTTCCCGTGATTTATCCAGTGTCAGTGTAGTAAGGCAAAATTTAATCCTGGCCTTAGGGCAGGGAACAAAACCAGCTGTCAGTACAGAGAGGAAATAACCATTTTTAAGTGGGAGTTAGTTCCTCTTCTCCTTGAGGAAGATTGCTATAAAAATATCCTAGTCAAATATATTTCTGTTCCAAGAATACATGGCATAATTTTTAAAAAGAGCCATCATATGAAGTTGAGAACACAGTTTTATACAAATTTAAGTAGGCAAGCAAACAATGTAATTAGCATTTACAGTTACGATAAATTTTATGAATGGCACATTTGTTTTCAAAATGTGTTGACACTTTCAATGTAGAAATTACAAAATTGAAATTTCCATATGTATAAATGCTACATTTAGATAAAACATATTTTGATCTAGAATGCACTTTATAGAGTCTTTCTTCCACAGGCTCCTGAAGTTAATGCAAAAGGTGTAAGAAAAGATGTAAGAAGACGAAATGAAATTTACTGAAGTCAAGAGACATCTCTCATGCTGGCAATGGAAAGCAAAATATTTTTAATATGAAGAGTTCTGTCATTTTTTTTCAGTGGAATTCAATTCTTCAGTCAATTAAACGATGTTTAAAGCTAGGAGATTCAGTACCTTTAAAATTATAATCAAGTTTCACATAATAAAGTTTGTATGTACCAATTTTGAAAGAAATAAAGTATGAAAATATGTACTACAGCTACAAGAATACTACAAAAAGTGGATGTATCTGACTGAACGATCAGGATTTGTCTTCTCCCTATTCAACTTCTCTAGGCTAATTTCTGCCTGCAAAATATGAAGCAGCCAAATCAAAATTGTGATACATAGTGGACATCTCAAGAAGAGCATTAGCTTACATATTCCTAAGTACAGCCTCAGCTAGAAAAACTCAAACTTTAAAAAAATTTACATATGTACTTGGATTTTAGCCACAGCTCTATTTTATTACAGCACTTCTTAAGACACATTAGTCCCTTCCTGTAGTTTATTTTCTTGCTACTCTGTCACATTTTAGCTTCAGATTTCTTAACTTCTTGAATTTGTGTGTATTCCAGGAATAAATACTTTCAGGCACATTTGGTTGTATTCAGTTTATTCCATATGGTAAGATTTACACCATCATTTGGGGGAATGATGTGGGTTTCTAACACTAAATGTTCAGTGGCATATGAGATTTCTTTTAGTAGATTCAACTTTGATTTTTATGATCTGAAACATCTTTACTTTTCATAACTCTTCTGAACCAGTAACTTTTTTTTTTTTTTTTTTTTAAGAACAGAAAACACAGCTGTACTGGATGACTTTTTAGGTCCCTTTAAATGCTGCAGTTTTTCATTCTACCAGTCTAGTGACTGAACTTTTATTATTTGTATTAATGTGAAAAAGCACTAGAAGGCAAGCTAATTATTTCTCAGCACAGGTAAGGGTAGTTGTTATATATTGCTACGTACCAGATGGCAGCTGTTTTTTTCTGTTTGTAGACAAGTGAGAAGTTATTAGCAGCCCTACTTCTCTAGACAGCACAAGGACTGCAGTGTCTAGCTTTATCCAAGCAGTAATGGTAGGATTCAAACTTTCCCATTTAGGTGGAAAAGAGAAAAGATATGATGAAATCTCCATAAAGCCTGCAGATTGCTTTGACTAAACTGTTCTGAAACAAGCAGAAAGGGACGTCTTGCTGAACAGTGACTTCAGAATTAAGGAAAAAAGAAAAAAAAAAGAAAAAGAAAGAAAAAAGAAAAAGAGAAAGATTAAGTTCTTACCAAAGTAATACAGTCTTTCCGATGCTGCAATTCCCCATTTAAAAACTATGGCTGCTACTACTTTCTAATTTTTCTGAAATATGCAAAAGCGAAATAAATTGTAAAAGGATGAGGGTCCAAATATCATAACATTGCACACATTGCAGAGGTGTTATAAAACCAATGGGCCTCCATCACATCTCAGATGTGAATCTGTACCCTATAAGCCCAGTTTGCTTCCTAACATTCCTCACATAAGTTTATTCCGTCTCTTCCTCTCCCAAATTACTGTATGCTCTCTTTTCTATTTTCTTGGAAATGTAGGAAGTGATGAGGAAAAAGTATAATACATTATCTCTAAGCAAAAACTGCTGCTAATGTAACAGCAGCAAACACGTAGTCTGGAAAAAGACTTAAGTGTACCGTTTTTAATTATACTACTCTGTATGGATTCAGATTGCGTTCTGTGTCAAAAAGTTGTTAAACAATGGTGCATAGGATCTTCAATTTTGATCAGTTAGTTACTAACATGACAAAGGAAGGGGTTTGTTTGAAGATTATTTTGATAGCACATTACAATTGCTAATCCCTCTTTCCTTTTATGAAGCAAGACTTTTCTAATTTCTAACAGCTCAGCAGATACTCCCTTGGAAACAATCAAAAGTAAAGCACAGCCCAAGTAAATATGATTTTAGAAATAAATCCAAACAGAACAATGACCATCTTTTATGCTTTCATTTAATCAAAAACAAATTCATTATCTCATAATTATGTAATTATTATTATGCTCATACTACTTATAGGCACGCAAAGTGTAAAATCTGCCTGAATTGTGGCTAAATATTGCAGTGATGGAGATATCAAAAAATAAAAACAAAATACCAAAGACTGTCAAAGCACTGAAGCTCAGCTAAACAGCACTAGTTCAAAACTAAAGAAAACAATACAGCATGTAACACCAATTATCCAGAGATCTAGAGGGACATAAGAAAACTTCAGATAATTAGAGAAGCCAGCTGGCAGGCCTATAAGTCCCCTGATCCCAAACACAGAGTTCACACTTGCTAACAGGCTCTCCTTCTGCTAGATTGCCAAGGCTTAGTGAAAGGAGTTTCATTCAGCTCCAGAGTGCATGCCTGGAAAGGAGGATCAAATTTGTATGTAATAACTTGAGCACATAAACTTCTCTATGCTCATGTCTGACTAGTCCAGCCTTATGTTCTGGAGTAAGCTATGAAGAACAGACCTGCTTCCTACAGCTTCTTGGCATCCTGAAGATTAGTAATTTGAAGAGATCAGCAAATTAGAGAGTTTAGGAAAACAAAAGGATGCCAAGGAATTACAGCCAAAATTATAGCACTAAGTCAATATTATTTCTAACACAAACTCCAGTAAATTGAGATTCCATTCCTGTCTATCATGGTCAAAACTGTTTAACTGCAATTATATATTTACACAAATATCTCAATTGCCAAATACCCATGACATTGAACACATCTGTCTTGATAGGTACATGATCCCTTGTTCCATGAGGTATCATCTTTACAGTCCTCTATGTACCTGCATTTGAACAAGGCTCCTCCAGCCTGTGAAGCTTTGCCTTTTCTATTTGGTACATAGGGAACAAGAAGACAGAGGAGCACAGGAAGGTGAAGGAATTGCTCAAAGGCCAAAAACAAAACCTAAGGAAGGCCTGTTCTATCAGTCTCTTGGCTAGCTCACTAGCCGCCAGCTGTCCAATTTTTAGCAGAGACTGCTCAGAGCTTCCCAAGACAGACAACTGCAGAAATGCTGGCTTAGACTTTAAAGTTTTCTTTAGAGTATAACCAACCCCAAGTACTAACTTTTTGGAATTTTGGGTGAATGTTCTCTGTGCCACTGTCAACAGTGCCATGCTCCTGCAAAGCAACAGAATTCTGCAGGCAAATGTTTTTCCTCCTGGAGGAAAGCTGGGGCTTTAGTGTTCCTCGGGTACTATCCAGAATCAATTTAACCTTAAGCTTCTCTTGCTCTCTCTGACTGATAACATTTGATTTTTAGCTGAGTGAAATAAAAAAAAAAACAAAACAAAAATCAAACCTGATTCATAGTCATGGAGGTTATTTCATGTCACTGAATCAGGAAGTGGCTTTTAGTCCTTATGAATTTATTGTATAAAAATACAAGGATGCCTTAGTTGCTATATGCACATTCAATAAGTGAAATATCAATGCATGCTGATCTGTACCACTCAGCGATGTAAAATGTTGAGTAAAAATCTCCCTTTCACATGGGAAAGATGCAACTCCTATGCTTTGATACAATTATGGTGCAGCCAAGGAGCCAGGTTGCATATAACAGCTGAGACTGAGGATTTAGAGAAGGCGGCTGAGCTGTGTTGGGAATAAATGGGCTTCTAATGTTCAGCTCAGAGGTAGAAGCTGGAGGCTAAAATCCCTATAGCTCCTTCCTGCATTATCTTGTTCAGTAAATGTACATCTGCATACAAAACCTCAAACATGAGAAAATGAAGAATAAAGTTATATTATATTACCCAGATTTGCTCCCAAACACTCTGAGATCAACACCAGGCAACTGCCACATTCTTCCCAAGAGTGTAGCAAACTTCAACAAATCTATCACATACAATTTAAATCACTATTCCCTTCCCACAATTTTTTTTTTTCTCAGAGCTATTGAAAACCACAAATTATGCCTGAATACTGTGATTTTGGAAAAAGTTCAAAGAAATTCCTTAGAATTTTCTAAGAATCTGAGTCTGAAAAATTACAAGAATATTCTTCCATCCTCTTGCTGTTTTCTTGTGATTTTTCTAGTCCTGAAGTTGTTAGAAATGTCCCACTTGATGTATTAATTTTGTGGCTTATATCCAATACACTTAGGCACAACTAATACTCAGAAGTGCCACTGCCAGAAGATAAGTATAGAACCATAAAAAAACCCAGCATGTGGAAGCTGTGATGTCTCTACTTGCACGGAAACTTCTTCACTGGACTGAGTCTGTTTCTGCTATCTTTGTGGAGAGCTGAAACTTAATTTGTGCCAAATAGTGGAGAAGACTACGTTAGGTTTTTAAGGTGAACATCAAATACATTTTTAAGATGCAGACTGTCTGAATCAGACTAGAAACAACAATCTTTTTCTTCCTGCGTGACCGGGCCACTGTCAGTGTGAAGTGAATTAAATCCATAATTTATTAAATGGTATCTCTGAGCACTGAAATCTGTCAGAATTTAAACAGGTTCAATTTGACATTATTATTTTGAAAGGAGATTACAGAGGTTAATTTTAATTATTTTCTTCCTTTTTCTGTTCAACATTTTCCACAGGATCATTTTACTGCCATCATTCAGTTGCTCTTTTATAAAGGAAACTGAAGTGTCTTTTACGCCCAGGACCCAAAATCCAGGTTTTGCGAGCCCTACCTCAGAAGTGCTCAAGGAAAGAGTTCCCAAACACTTTGCAGACATCAGATATTGATTACCCTACTCTGACAAGTCAAAGAAGGTAACTTCAAGGGAGCAACTCTTGCAAGTAACAGGTTTCACACTAAGTCCCACTGACACTGACAGCAGCAACATTCAAATAAATGTAAAGACCATAAAATACGCTGAGACACAAATTGGTTTGATGTAAACAATTCTTATGTGATACAAATATTGCTCTCTATTGTTGGCAAGAAAATTAAGAGAAACATTTATTACTGATTTTAACTTATCTGAGATTAGTCTTACTCTCATGTAGGTAGACCCTTGCTGATGCTTGCCCTTGTGAAAGCAATTGCTTTCCCAGAGAGGACATCTTGCAGAGCTAGCATGCTGGAGTCAGTAGCTGGCAAGATGAAAAGAACGAAAGGAAACACATTAATTCAATGCATTCCCTGGTCTCCCTTTGAGAGCCACCCAGGAGGGCTGACATTGCCTTCCTGTGCTGAAATCCCAGTCTTTCTGCTGTTGGCCTTTTGCCACCTTATCTGCTAGAAAGCAAAACGATGAGCTCAGATCACTGATCTGTTTTCTAATGTCTCGAAGGCAATAGATTTTTGATGTTTAATACAGATGCATCAGGTTTGAACTTAACTCTTAAGCTTCTTAGAGAAAGCTCTAGCTTTAAAGGATATGCACACATCTATACACCATTATTTCTGAAGAATAAGAGAATTCCATTCACATTTCAGGATAAAATTACCTATATAAGAAAAGTGTGTGTGAAGAGGAAACTCAAATGCAAGCTTAATATTGGGTGTAAAGTTGACTGATCATAGAGCTTGGTTTTCCTCAGCACATTTTAAATAAAAGGACTTAAAGGTTTAAAGAAACCCACAGCAGAAGAAGGACCAAGGGCTGAGGAATCTGCCTTCAGGTGCTGTTTCTTTCTTTCTTTGGGCTTATATTCGGTCTTCTTCCATTGCCTGGCAACGCCTAACTATGCTTGTTACTGGGATAGAGTCAGCCCTGCAGACTTGGTCAAAAACTATGTGGAAAGTACTGCTGCTTGCAACATTTACACAGTCCTCTGAAGCTCTGTAATCTCTCAGGCAAACCCCCCGCCTTCCCAGATGAAGAAGTGAATTTTGAGTGTGAGCAGTTCTTATGACTGAAGCCACTTTAACTTGCTTTGCCATTTAGAAGAGCCACATATTCTGCCCTCCTTAGAAAAGGTCTACCTTTAATGTTTTGTTCTTCCTAATAAGATGAGAACAAAATTTGAAATTTCTTACCACATTGTTATAATCTTTAAAAAATTTCTACAAGTAATGATTAAGAGGAGGTGAAAAAAACTTCTTTTTTCTTTTCTTCCCCCCCCCAAGAGATACAAAGACACTGAAATTTATACTGCATTTTAAAGTGTATTTTAAGGTCAAAAAGGATAACTAGAAGTTCACATTTACGCACTGACAGCCCAAGGCAGCATTAAAAATATGCCAATCAAGCAGAATGATGACAATGTTCTTATTATGTCCCAAATAAGACAAAACTTCTGAAACTGCTATATAACTATTTTCCTCCACCCCTACCCACTTATAAACATCAAGACATTATCTGGCATTTTGCTGGGACGGAGATTTTCTTTCTTCTGAGGGTGGTAGGAAAACAGAGTTGTGGGACTTTTGTTGTTAAAAAGGAAAATATACAAGACTTCAAAAGAGCATTTATGAAAAAAAAAAACAACAATCTTCACATGTGAAGATGACACCATCTTAGTTTTATCACAACTTGTCAATTATATAGAAAGAACAAAACAGTATGACCAGGTCATATTCAGTTGAATTACACATAATCAAGCATTTTTTTTACATATGTGCATGTGTGTGTCTTTAAGTACATAAAATTTCAAAATTATTGTTATGAAATGATTTTTCATTTAGGAAAATTTTAAATATTTATCTCCTGTTTAATTCCTCTAAAGAGGACAACATCATACTCTCTGAATCCTGTAGATAAAAAGCTAATAACTCCACAAAATTTGCATCCAGACACTGTGACTTTTAACAAAGATTCAGATTACCCTTACTCTTCATTTCTTTCTGAGAAACTGACTACAGCAGGAATCACGTCTTTGCATCTCTTTTCTGCTCATTCATGCGATTCCATTGTTCCTTTCTTCTACCCCCTCCATCTCTGTAAGTGTAGTCTAGATTCTAAAACACTAAACCTATCACAGTATTTTTCAAATAACTTTAACAATCTTTTGACACTTAGTAGAACTATGATGCTCTTCTGATATCACTATTATGAAAATTCAAATGGTATTCATTACTACTAAGAGCTTCTTCCTGAAATTGAGTAACTTTACAGATGTTTTCCAGTTTGGAAAAGGAACACTAATTCACAAAAGGCTTTAGATATTACCGGTCTTACTTCCAAGATGAATGAGAATATCAAATGGAAAATGAACCCTGTCTACTAGTTTATTTAAGTAAATCATGCTTGCTGACTTTGGTCTCCACTCCAGAGCAGATCGCAGTTGTCTTCCTTAATTTCATTACTAGAAGCTATCCTTACCTAACCTGAATAATACTACTTCAGTAAGATTGTCCTCAGCACCATGTTCTGATATCAGATCCATCAAATAACTTGATAAAGTACAAAATAATTCAACTATATCTACTGATTCTTTGGGAATTCCAGATGTGGGAATAGATGTCCATCTATTGTATATAGATGTCCACCACATGCTGGGCATGTGCTTGCTCTCTCCACTTTAGATATACAGCTCTACATTGCCCATTATAAAGGTCAAACTCTAGTGATGCTTCCAATCTCTTACTTGTGTTAAGTCACAGATCTAGTGCAGTGCTGCTGAAACTACTGAAAGTTGCCTTTGACTATGACTTTTTGAATATTAAAATATTTTGAGCCATTTCTTATTAGAATTATTTTGTTATTGCTAGCTCCTTGCTCATCCACATGATTACTTTCACTCTCCACTTACACTGTAGTGCTGTGGCAACTATAATTCTTCACCTAGAAAAGCTATTTGTTTATTTTCTCTTAGTGCAAATAAACAACTGGAAACAAGAAACCACCTCCCTGAAGCCCTATACAAATCACATGTATCAGTGGCCCCTGCATGAGTTTGAGGAAATACCAGAAGAAAGATTTTTCTTTTGCCAGAAGGAACATTCTTGTATATATTAGGACAGACTCATAAGGCTCCTTCCCATAAAGACCACCTGATTCATCTTATTATCTATTAGTTTATTCATAATATTGACTAATAATAGTCTTCTTGAGGATATTTTCCACACCAAAGACACTGTCTAAGAACATGGGGAGATGGATCAAACAGCATATGCTCATGGCTCAGAAGGTAACTGTAGAAGGCAGTAAAACTGTGGTTGCATATGGCAAACTTTATTCTGAAAGTTCTGAGAATTTAACAGAGCCTTGTACTAATTATATCCTTTAAAAAAATGGTCTGCCAGTATAATTTCCCAGATACCAGTCTTACAACTCATGTTGCTATTACATTGCAAAACTGTGCATCGTTAAAAATGTTTACATGGGCAACAAAAACTAATATTAATCATGGGAGACATTTGTAGAAAATGAAATTTTAAATCCCAAGAATTATCCTAAGAAATCCTCTCAAGAAGCCCTCCAAACAAGGAATAGTAATTTACTGCACAATTTGTATGATGCATAAAAAATTAATTAGCCAACTCAATTGTCAAATAAGAGAAATTAACAAATTAGTCAACAGCAATTGAAAGTGAAGGAATTATTAACAAAAGCAATTAATGCAGTCTCCCACAAACGATCCCATAAATTTCATGTGGCATTACCACTAGATGTGCACTGACAACCTGAAAAATCATATTAAATAAACAGAAATAAGTTGGCATGTTAAATGATAAAACTACAGAGCAACTGAATCTCCATTCAATAGACCAGTTTAGCTGGTTTAATCAAATTTAAATAAACTAATGCAAATCTGACCATTAGTCACTGTTTATATTAAAAGAGTCAGAAAGAATTAGAAGAAACAACAAAATTCAGACAATTATGTCTGTCAAAATCACAGTATATTTTGCAAAACATCTATTTTTAGAGCATACAGCAGTTCTACATAATATGAATTTCATAGTGCCTTGTGAAGATATCACACAACTAATTTTCCTTTACATTTATCTCCCTAGTGTGTTTATTTAACAAAAAAAAAACCAACCCTTTTTTGATGTTTAAAAACTGTATAGTTAAAAAAAAATCAGTGTGTACCCTTTGAGATACAGCAGTAGTCATAAGAAATAGAAAGAAGAAATAATATTGGCATGAATTTTAATAGGCATTGATTCAATAAACATCATCATTCTGAATTCTGGATGCAGTACCAACAACTGCAAAATTAAACACTAGACGTGAAATATGCTTTTAAATTTCCACACACTAAACTTATGGAATACTCATCAGAGATACTGGAATAGTGAAGCTGTGCTTAGTGAAATCTGAACTTCAAATAAGAGTTAAGCCATTTCAACTGCTTAGAGCTCTAAGGCATCCCCACAGTCTATCCATTTTCAGCTCAGAAGACTAAATGTCTTCCCCAATGTAAGAGAACACAGAAATAAAATACAAAATAGCAATTTTGTAATTGAGATAATATACTGATTATCACTCTAAGCTCTTATTTGGCAGCTTAATATAGATGCTCAAGATTTAAAAAAGTCCTTTCCTGGGAGTCCATAATCACATACAGGATTTTTTTTTTTTTCTAGTAAGGAAACTCTTATCGTTGAGCTGTTTCTGCTGCTCTTGAATAGTTCCTGCTATCCAGTTCTCTCTCTGCTTTAGCATAGCACCAACAGACACTACCTGAACTATGGTAACCTAGTTTGCAGAAATAATCCAGAAAAATAAAGGGGGAGGGGAGTGATAGAGTTTAATTTCTTTTCAGTTCAGCTTTTTAAACTATTCCAGTGTGGTGCCAGAGGAATACCAATGCCAACAATGAGGAAAGCAATGCAAGAATGAGTATGAGGGAAGGAGAATAGTAAACCATTATTTTTCAGCAGCAGCCCACATTCTCCTCTCAGTTGTACTGTAGAAGTACAGCAGAGAATTGTCAAGTACCAAGAGATAAAGAAAGTGTAAGCCTTAAGAAGAACTTTATCTTGTTAATTCCCATACTTTCACTACTTCATTTTGCCACATTTTATCATATTTTTTTTCATCATTAGGCTGCTGCATCTTTGTATTAGTAGTTTAATTTTAGTTTTACAAAGTATTAAGAACATAACATTATCTATATTGCTGTTTAATTACTTCAAGCTAGTAAACTTTAAATGCTCTGATTATTGCGGCACGAGTTTAACTGGCTTGAAGAAAGTCTCATACTAAGGTGTTTTATATGAAGCTAGACATGTCAATACTTTATTTTCCCTACCAATTGATTGATATGCATATAAAGAAGAAAGAAATCATAGTAAATAAGATGAAGCAGTTGCCTTGTGAGGAGAAAACAAACAAGCTGGGACTCTTCAGTTTGCAGGTACTTGAGGCGAGCACAACCACATGAGTTTAGCAACTCATGAATACAGTGGGTAAGTTGAACGTACAACTGTTACTCATCCAATCTTGTCAAAGCGAAAGTAGATAATGCCTGTCAAAATAGTTGGAGGCAGCTTTGAACAAAGGGAAGAACGTGCCACTCTTCACAGCAGACATTAAATGGCTGAAATTTTAAGCCACGGAAGGCCCTGGTAGCAAATCATATCAGTAAGCTCAAAAAAACTCCTGTCCAACAGAACTGGCAGATCAGTCCAACAAGTGTTGATGCTAGGAGGGGACTGGCCCACAGTGAGGAGCCAAGTTCACCTGCCTTTACAATACCTTCTTCTACTGTCACTGGGAGAGTGGTGGTGCAGGAGAGTGCTTTAGCACTTCCAGCTGGTCATGCGCCAATCCACAAGACGCAAACTAAGGACAAGGGAGCACTGCTCTGACACAGCACATTCTGCTTTCTCATCCTGTCCTGCAGTGCCTGCCACAGCACTGAATTACTCTTTAATTGTTAATTTTGCCATAATGCTTGAAAGCTCTGAACTATGAAGAAATAGAGAAAAAAAAGAAAGATTGCTACATTTATTTTATGTCAGAATTAAAATTAAAACTTTTTTGTTGCAGAGTTGAGAGGCCAGTACAATTGTGTGATATGTTCCTATTTGCATTCATTTAAATAAATTCCTATATTCATTCATCAATAAGGCAATGCTATAGACTGATAAATTATGGACCGCAATAACCTTGTGTTTTACACTGCAATGCCATGCCCAGAATCGATATTCTTTTCCATTGCTGTAAGATGAGACACTACTTTCTAAAATACAAACCTAGCATACAATTACCATTTTCAGACATACATAATTTACTCATCTTATGAAGTTAACATACATTCTTGTACAATACTCTTCATTCATTCATCGTTTCTTTAATTAGATCATGATATGCTGGAGTATATTTATAGGTTTACAAAATAGATCAATCTGTTTATATTTGTCGCATTTTTTAAATGCAAAATGGGTTGCATTTGTACTTTGGGACAGCATATACTGTTATATTCCAGAGGGGGTTAGTTTTAAATGACAGATTCCTGTCCACTACTAAATTGAAGCTGCCTTTGAAGTAACTGATTTGGTAAAACTCCCATCTGAATCATTAGGTTGTTAAAACCTATTTGCTAAAAATGAAATGTTTTCTACATCTAAATTTTATCATAAGAGTGATTCAATAAGCATATGAAGAAAATGGCCAATTTCCTATCCTCATCCAAATACATTCTTCCAAATTCCTTCTATCTACAAACACAGGAAAAGTGTCAAGCCTTCTACCCAGAGGATACTTTTCTCAGTCTTCCAAAAAAACTCAGAAATGTTGACACTGTTTTTCTAAGGCATGTTTATTATTTTTCTCAGTTAGCATGAATGTTTGGGGTTTTTTTTAAGGCCATTTATTTACGAAAGGTAAACAAAATATTGAAAGATTAAGCATTACAAAGAAGGCCTCTGAAATCTACTTCAAAGAATCTACTTTTTCCACTTAGCTTATCTATGGAATTCTCAACAATGACTACAGGAGCTGAACAAGGCAATTGAAACAGAGATCTGCACTGAAAAAGTCACACCGATAAATGACATTCTATTCTGACATAAAGGACAAGGACAGATGAAAGAGTTACTATCCATCTCATTAATCATGTTTTTCTTACAAGCCCTGATGCCTAAAATACCTAGAACAAGAAAAGACACCCAAATTTTTGTTTCTTAAAAGGACTATTGCACATTAATTGTCTTCAATTTACAATATATTACAAAAGTAAGAATCCTGAAACATAATTTATATTCAATACAACTTTAGCATGCTAAATTACGTTTTCTTGCCATAATTGACTACTTTGATGATAATGAAATCTTTAGTAGAGTTTCAGAACTATTAGGAGCAGTTAGCTCAGCAATATGAATTTAGCTCAGATAGAATAACCTACAGAAGAGCAGAAACTCAAAGAATGTAGTTTCTATGTTTTCTGAATTATCTATTGAATATATCAACTGAAAGTTACCTTTCCCCCATTCCTCCTTCCCCAGTGATATTTATAAAGACTATCTGTTTCCAAATCTGCATACCTCAAGGACTCTGCCATAATTTAAGAATTATTTCTGTAGCTAGTCCTTGGCAATGTTTTATGCAGTACACATTTCTATGAAACCACATAAATTATTACAATCAAACTCTGTCATAAACAGTAGTCACAAGATGGAAGTCATAATGTAATCGTTGAAAAGATGAACTTTCTTTCTGTATATTTTTTCTTCTCCCGTGTCACTGTGCTACGGGGAATTGTGATGCTCAAGAAAATATGTTGCGAAACCATGAAGCCCAAGGATAAAGCCTAGAAGATATAATTGAAGCAGGCCATATTCTTCTACATAAGGTTAATCCATCTAGAAAAATCTGTCTCCATTGTTGCATGTCCCAAGGCAAAAAAACATCAATAACTGCATAGTAGAAATAGAGACATTCATACCTATCTTGCACCTCTGTTAGTTTGTAGGGGGCAATACAGGGAAAAAGCAATGAAAAAAATTTTACTAGCAATTTCAGCCACATGACTCCCTATACAGCAGATATGCTGAATCAGTTGCATTTTTAAAAAAAAAAAAACCCAAAAGAATGACCAAAAAATACTAAATTATAACCCTACACATTCAAAGAAATTCCAGAAACCATTTTCACCACTCTCACTGTATTTAATAATTACGCTCAAAGATGTCCGAAAAGATTAAAGTTCAAGCATCGAAATAAACAAGGGATTTTGGTCAACAAATTGCCCTCAGACTTCTGGTTCCTTCTAAATCATTAACAGAATGCATGTTAATGATCTGACACAATTAATTGGCATAAAAATAAACATTTTCAAAAGTTTTATAATATTTCCCTGAACATTTCAGTAAAAGCAAGAGCATTGACTTTTGATGTACCAGCCAAAGTTTGTTCTTACTGAGCTCTAAAGGCAAGCTATTCAATTTCCACCAAAGTAGTGATTCTGACTATCAAAAAGAAATTTATACTAATGTAACCGAGATCAGAAAAAAAAACTTTTGTCAATGACATTTCTTTAACTTTTATTAATTTAACAGGATTAGAATGTGATCCAAGGGGATATGATCACCCCAGCCATCTTTGGCAAAAAAAAAAAAAAGTATCCTACACAATGTAATAAGCATGAATCCAATATAATCTGAGCACTGAAGCTTATTTCACTGTCAATTTTTTTTCACCTCTCCAGTCCAAATCATAAGTCTGATTTTTAAGATGATTGCTGAAATGGGATTTCCTGTGATAATAACCTTTTTCCCTTGAAATTGTATGGTTAATATCACAAAGCTGCATCCTTCATGCTTGAATTTAAAACAGTCTGATGCCAGTGGTAACCTATGCCTTCACTGCTGTCTTATGATCCACAAAGCTATGCCGGTTCACAACCTGTGGTTAAACTACACATGTAAATCTGCAATTGAATATGCCAACCTGATCTGTGTGATTGACTTACATTTCCCCATCATCCATTTGCCATGAAGATCTCAGTGAAACTGCAGTGTCCGTCAGAGGACCAAAACTTTGCATTGCAATCGAGGCAGATACCGATTGTCAGAGCCCTGTAGGGCACCAAAAGGCCTTAATTGCCCTGACCAGCCTCACCAGTGTTCCCCATCCATGGACACGGGTCCAGGGTCACTCAGAGTGAGTGAGTTACCCTTGTTCCCAGTCTTGCTCCTGGCTGTTCCTTGGGATTACCCATTTTGGGTAATTGGGATTTCCCAGACTAACCTCAGACCTGACTTGTTACTTTGCCTTTTCCTGGATCGCTGACTGCTTGACTGTCAGTGGGACCTACCACCAAGCCGGCTCTGCTTAGCCAGCTCAGGTGCTGTGGGATGGTGCCCCACTGGTGATGGCCCTACCTGACCCAGGTACGGGTTGCCCACAGCTTCCCCAGCCTCATGGACCAGCTCCAAAGCCCATGTTGGAGCAACACGGAGCAAGCTAACCTTTCAAGTATAGTTTGTTTGGCAACTGCCTCATAAGGTATTTTACATTTCCTAATAGAAGTCTTATTATGCATCATAGTATTAATGTGACTTTTCTTTATTTTGAGTTCTTTCTTCACCTTTTTTTTTTTTAAAAAAAAAACCTTTCAGAAAAAAAGGAAGATATACAATATTTTTGAAGTCATTGATTTGTTAAAATGTGCTTTTCCTCCTCACTTTACATAAAATATTGATGGAGTACATGACAGTAAAAGATCATATTCAAGCCCTTTGAAATTGCAAAAGAGATTTTCAGTTATTTTCACATAATTCCAACACTAAAAGATATTGTGAGTTATTGGCAACCTTGTGCAAATGTGTGTTATATTATCAATTAGAAATTTTTATAAATATATGTTAATAGATAGTTTAAGAACATCTAGATAAGCTACTTTTATGATGAAGAATAGAGTTTTAGTGAAAGACAGAAAATGCTATCAAGATTTTCCAAACTTGAAAACTCTTCACGTCCTACTTTCACATATTACAAGTAATTTAATATCATCTTATAGTCAAGACTAACAAAGACAATACAGTCCATGTAAAGAGATTTCTTGCAGAATGAAGCAAATTTAGCTCTTAAAAACCCCACTAATTTCATACAATTCACCAGAAATTGGAGGACAAAGGAAAACATGGATACAAGAGTTGAGGTTTGATGTCACTGTACTCTGTACAAATACTCCCAACATTCCTGTGGTTCTCTGGGCAGTTTGCTGGAAGAGAGAGGGTTGGAATCAATCTTTTGAAGACAGCATTTCTAACTTTCCAAGACAATTCATCAGTGCAATCAGAACCCAAGTGAAGAACCTATAGCAGTGACTATGGACAGACAGACAATATCTCATAGTAAAAGTAAAACTTTCATATCTGCAGGAAAAGAGCATGGGCTAAGTAGGCAAAAGATGTATGCACTGTGATAGTTAAATCTTTGGGGAGAACAGAAGTGAAGCATCTTCTTTGTCTCTATCCACTAATGAAGGAATACATATAAGACTCTAGAAAAAAATGATGCTTTATGATCTGCTTATGCTTTCACAGATATCCTAAATACTTTAGGGCTTTCTTCATGGGCAGGCATGCCTAGCATGCCAGGGATTGTAAAATTTCAGTAAAATTTATCGGACACTTAAAAACATTCTGGTCAGGCAATTTAATTATATTTTGTGGTAATGGTAAGCACAAACAGCAAGTAGATACCTAGTTCATATTTATTGCCTTGGTAGATATAAAGAGTGACCTAGAAGCCCAGAGAAACAACATCATCCTAGGCTGCAAAGCTCCAGTTAAGTGATATACGTTGTCATCCTATTGAACTCTGGCAGCTTTATCCCTCTTCAATCAGAATTTCGGTAATAATTCTGTTGGAATCTCAGTCAAAAGGGAGAGAAGTCAAAAGTGCCTGAATAAAGAGAACATCCTGTCTCAGGTCATGTGATAGTTTCATGCTTGTTTCTTAAAACCCCAAACCATTTTTTTCTACATGAAGCCATCACAGGGAACTGAATCTTGTAGCTCTGAAACATCAGGAGAAGAGTCCTCTTACTCACCCTGTCCTTTGACCTTCAATCTTTTCTTCCTTTAAATCCATATTTTCCTTTCATCTTTAGAATTGTTTAGGAATTTCTGCAAGATCTTTCCAATACCACCTCCAAGAAAAAAAATTGACAAGCAAAGCTTGCTTTGTTCTGCAAAGTTGTCCTGAATTCTGTAAGAAATTAACTTAGTCATAGCACCATAAGGCCTAGGAGATTGTTTCAATTTATAGCTTTAAACATAGCTGTACCGCAGCAGTGAGTGATCAGCAAGAGTATCTGATGTTCCAAAGTCAAGCTGGCCAGTAACTGTAAGGAAATAACTCGTAAGTCATTACTATAAATAGTATCCTCAACAATCCATTAATGGAAAAATTACAGAATAAATCAATTTCACACTTCTATCAGTCTGGAAAGCAGAACACAATTTTCATACAATCTCTAGATGCAGAAAATCATAAAACAATGCAGGTCAGAAGGGACTTCATTGAGTCCAACTCCCTGGCTCAAAGCAACATAAAATTACCACAATTAGTAATAGAAATGGGGAAAACACAGCATTTAGACTTGCATTTTGAAAATGCTCTATTTCACAAAAATAAAATAATAATAAAAATGTAAAATTAATCTTGCTAATTGAATCAGGAAATAGAACTCTTATCTTTATCTCATTAACTGGTTAACCCTGAGTGTGAAAGCAGAGAGTGCACTGCACTGTGCATATTCAGCAGAACTGAACAAGGAGAGTGGGTCTGATTCCTGGAAATTAAATCTCCTGGAAATTTAATTCCTGTTGTTCCATTGGTATTTATGGATGATTTCCAGCTCAGGCTGCTTCTGATTTCTGGTATAGTATCTATTGTTGGTTGACAAAAGTTAAATGAAAGCATTGCAGTGATTAATGGGTAGTTTATTTTTAAAAACAGAAGTATAAATTCCTAACTAATAAAAAATGTTATATTGTTATATGACTACCAGCACTTAAAACACACTCCAGTCTCAAGTGGATGTTTTGAGGCAGCTAATGCTTCAGTTTCTTCATTAAGTTTCTTCCTTTTGAGTCCTGAAATATGGCAAATGCTAATACACTGGCTTTACTGCTGGTATCTTTCCAAGCTTATTTAATTTATTGAAGAATTGCCTTCTGTTACTTTAATGCACTTTAAAGTAAGATCAAAAGTAAATGTAAATTCCAGGTTTTTATGTAAACTCTTGGACAAGTTCAGGAAAAAGAACTTAAGGTGCTTTAGGAAAAAAAAAGTTTATAAACATTTATCAAGCAGTATTTGCATTCCTTATAATAATACTATGAACACAGAAATGTTTCAGAGATTTGTTTCTTTAAAATATGCCCGATCACAACTGGATGCAACATCACAGAAAAATTAGACTGTTTATTTTACAGTGACCATTACAGTCCTAGTGTCCACAACAGGTATTGAGAAACTAAAAGGTGAAAATGCCAAACTAACTAAACAAAAAAACCCCACAACCTATCCAAAAACCCCTTGAAATTTTCATTGTGTGGTAGTGACAGAAGAAATTCAATATAGAAAATTTAAAAGAAGTTATTATTCTCTACCAAATGAATAATCATCACATACATTATAAACCTTCACAGTTTCAAAATTATACCAAAACTATGGTTTGAAATCAGAAAAATACAACCAATTTTTACAAGCAAAATAAAATGAACAAAAATTGTAATCTTTTTTATTTGAAATTAGGATCTAGACAATGTGTCTACATAGAAATGATTGAAGATTTTTTTACTGTTTTATTTAATGCAGCAGAGTAATTGGAGTTATTTGTTACTGTTCTTGATAAAAGCGTTCACTGAATTTTACCATCCAAGAGGGTCACTTCTACTGTAGCACAGCCATATGCATTTCTAGTTGAGGATCTCAACTGCTTTTGTTATCAAGCATTAGTTAGTACCAAAATAAATTCATCACTGCAAAGATGTCAACACGAGGAAGAACATAAGCCTTTTAGATATTCATATTAAATGGATAAAGGCATAATCAAAACCCAGAAAAACTTAGTCCCTAGCATTTTATTACAATGCACCTGTAGAATGTCTGCTATCATCAGTACGTGGTCAAGGTCTACAAAATATAGTAGCCATAAGTGTGGTTTTATGAAACCTAGTCACTGGCTTGTTGGTTGAAGCACAATGTCTTTTCATACTCAGATTCCTGTATCCAGGAGACAGGAATAAAACTATCTCAAATTATACATATGTTGTGTTTATAAAGCACTTCAAGGTCTATAAATCACAACCATTTTCTATAGCAATTTAGCAATAGTATGGTTATGGCAGGAAAAAAAAAAAGTGAATGTTCAGGCCAATGAAAATTCACAAATGTTAGAAAAGGGAAATAAACAGTCAGTTTTTGGTAGTTATGCAACTTCATTTACAGCCTGCATGCTAGATCCTTAATTAAGTTCTAAGCCCTCCTGCTTGAAGGGTACAATAGCAATAGCTACAGACACTGGCTACATTAGAAAGTGGAATAGAAGCAGATCACAGAGCGAAGCTATAAGTACTATGGTCCCTATAACCACAATATACACATTTCGTGGGATCTACTTCTAATCTGATCCTGTGAACGAAGTACTACATATTTAAAATTACTTTCCTGTGTTCTAGTTTTGCACCTTAAGAGGTGTAGCTAAATTTTCACAAATGCTGAACATATAAATATTGCTTAAGGTCAGAAATATCTACAGTAGAAAAAAAAAACTTTGAAAATATTCTGGATACTTCTTATGATGACCTTTTTTTTTTTTTTTTTTTCCAATGGTGAGTTAAAACCTATGTTAGACTTCAAGACCTAATTAAAAAATGAAGTCTTCTACACTACAGGAAACTCCCATGCAGTTCAGCATACACCTTTTCCTCTTAGCAAGCTAATCTTAAAAGTGAAGTGTAGAAACCTAGATGGTATGCTTATTATGCATGTCAGAGGAGCTCTGAGATGATTCAGGAAAAAAATACCATCTGAAAGCCAATTCCAAATTCTCTGGAATTCCTAGAAGCAAAAGAGAAGTAACACAGAATTTTAGCTCCAATCTAGTTTCCAGTTGTTGATCCATTCAATTTTGTCAATAGTGACCTTGGAGACATCTTCACTCACCTCGGTTATGTGGTCTTGCATCTATACAGTTATGCTTTGGTATTCAACTGTGCAAATATCTTCTTTTCAATTATATGAAAATATAAAGCCTTCTGCACTCTCATATCACATTTTTCACAATTATCCATGAAAATGAGACATTTTCACAAGTGAAACAGTGCCATCTTGTGTATTATTGACTATTTCTGTCTCCAAAGTAGGAATGTTCTTCTCTAGGGATGTTTCTAGATCTTTTATTTTCCCTTGAGAATGATAGAAAGAGTCATAGATAAAGTTTGCTGTTCACTGATGAAAATTGTTGTTCAGGTCATTCACAAAGCCCTGTTAAAACAACTTAATCTCTTCCACTGAAGGAAGCAAAATGAAAACCAGTTTTCAAATGAAACACCACAGGTAAGTTAGATTCAGTTCTCTACAAATATATTTTACTTATGCAGTATCTTAGACTGCAATCTCTCTGTATAATATTTTACATGCCATTTTAATTAACAGCTTTAAAATTTAATTTATATAGACTGAATCTCCATCTGTTTAATGTCCCTGAGTACCTATGTAAGTCCTTATCATACATTTTTTAAATCATTTATGACTATCATTAAAATGAACAACATAGCTCACAAAATTTTATTTTCAGTTTACAGATACTACTCTAGACAATTATTGTTTTAGACAAGCAGAAATATTTGGTACTGTAGCATTCTAATACCATATAAGAATAATATAATATAATATAATATAATATGCAACAATTTTAATTAACAGTTCACATTTGTATTCATTTAAATGCTAAAAAAACCAAACAAGAAAACTCTGTTTAACAAACAGTAATATGGATACAGAGTAATTAATAACTCTAGAACAGCTGTTGCTGAATTCTTTCATAATTTTAAAATTATGTGGTGACATGTACTGCCTATAATTTGGGTAGACGTGTGCACAAAATACATTTGTTTTATCAGCTGACAATTCAAAGCTTTTTTGCATCCATATTGTTATTGATTCCTGCTGATTATCTCAGAAAAGCAGGCTGAAGGACATAGCTGCTTACAGTACAAGAAATTCAGCAGCAGTGACAGCATGAATATTCCTGGTCCATAATGTCATCTATTCCTATATTTAAAAAAAAAAATAATCGGTATATCCCAGCCTTTTTGTAAGTTGACATAAATATTACAAAGCTATTAAATGACTGTCATAGCTTAACCACAGTCAATAATCTAGTGCCACACAGCTGCTCGCTCTCCTCCCCCTCCCAACGGATAGAGGAGAGAATCAGGAAGAAAAGAAAACTTGTGAGTTGAGACAAAGACAGTTTACTAGGATAGCAAAGGAAGATATATATATGTATACACACAGAGAAATAATTAAAATCATAATAATGTATAGGGATAATAAAATACACAAAATGAATGATGCACAATTTCTCACCACCTGACAACCCGATGACCGATACAGCCTGTTCTGAGCAGCAATCGTGGAATGAAACAAAAAAACAACCCTGGAGCAATCCTGAGCAGTGACAGAAACAGACGAGAAAGCCCACCAGCCAACCCCCACTTACATACTGA
Source organism: Chlamydotis macqueenii (assembly GCF_036417535.1). Classification (NCBI taxonomy): domain Eukaryota; kingdom Metazoa; phylum Chordata; class Aves; order Otidiformes; family Otididae; genus Chlamydotis; species Chlamydotis macqueenii. The sequence continues at coordinate 82,076,651 of NC_141557.1, read as the reverse complement.
GCATGATGTTCATGGCCACTTGGAAATTACTTATACCAAGGTAAAACAAACTGCAACCATTTAAAAATAAGTGTATGCTATCTCATACATTTAAAGTGAAGAGTTGACACAAGCTGAAGAGTTGACACAAGCTGAAAAGGTGTGATAGTAGAGAAGTAAATGAGGCTGTATCAGCTAACAGTATAGATCCTTTGTCTTAATTTGAGTGGCAAATTATTGGTAGAATGACTTTTCAATATAATTAAAGTATCTGAATTATCAAGAGAAATTCTTTACCTCCAACTAATTTCTATAAACATATATCTACTGTGCTCATTTCTAAGGCAGACAGTTACTCTTTCACACATTTTCTAGGTCTAATATCTATTAAAAACATTTTTTTTAAAAGAGGAGTTTAATCAGTAGACTAACAGGAGGGAACAGTAAAATATATTTTACATTTTTAATACACCAAGCTGCGTGGTGCAGTGGACTCACTGGAGGGAAGGTGTGTCCTCCAGAGGGACCTTGACAGACTGGAGAGGTGGGCCTGTGCAAACCTCATGAAGTTCAACCAGGCCAAGTGCATGTGGGTTGGGGCAATCCCAAGTACAAATACAGGCTGGGCAGAGAATGGACTGAGAGCAGCCCTGAAGAGAAGGACTTGGGAGTGCTCGTGGATGAGAAGCTCAATATGAGCCGGCAATGCACGCTTGCAGCCCAGAAGGCCAACTGCATCCTGGGCTGCATCAAAATATGTGTGGTCAACAGGTCAAGGGAGATAATTCTGCCCTTCTAGTCTGCTCTCATGTCACCTCACCTGGAGTACTGCATCCAGCTCTGGAGCCCCCAACATAAGAAGGATGTGGAGTGAGTCCAGAGGAAGCCCACGAAGATGATCAGAGGGCTGGAGCACCTATCCTATGAGGACAGGCTAAGAGAGTTGGGGCTGTTCAGCCTGAGGAAAAGAAGGCTCTGGGGAGACCTTATAGCGGCCTTCCAGTTCCTAAATGGGGCTTATAAGAAATATGAGGAGAAACTTTTTAGCAGGGCCTAGAAGAAAACTGGAGAGGGACTTATGACCCATTGAGAAGACTCTTAAAATTACAATAGGAATAGTATCTTCTCATATATGTTTCTTCAAGATTTCATGTTTTTTTTTTTCCCTTATGGGTCATAAAGCACCAAGAAAGTGCACACCAGTGTATATCAATTGGCCCCATTTCATTTAAATTTCATTTAAATTTCATTTAAATTTCATTTAAAATGTGCCACCATCCTAGATGTTACATAAACTCAGCAGGTAACTCCTTTAAATTTACCTCATTCATCCAGAATGAAATGTTTTTCAAATTAGGTAGTTCTATCCTCAGCAATGGTTCCCAATATTCATTGTTATAACATCAGTAGAACAGGAACTGTGCCTGAGATGGGAAAAGTTGCACAGACAGTAACAATTCACTTGTAGAGTAAAAAAACCCAAGAAATCCATTATCAACAGATACAGCCCAGTTTGTAAGGAAGTTTAGCACTGAAATTTACTGTTCTTTCATTAAATATTTTCCTGCAAGAAAAATTGTCAAGTTGCTGTCTTTTTTATCAAAACCAAAATATAAAATAAGCTATAAATCTTTACTATATTACTTATCAATTAAAATGAAGTGTGTGAAAGTCCAGTGAACATCACAAATTACCATTACATTACAGTGTGAGAGGGAAAAGACTGGTAGCAGTTGCAGTGATCTGCTTGTGCAAGAAAGTGACCTGACCTCAGTCTTCCTAGAGAAACGTCACCTCAATTAGTCCACTACGCATTGGTGAAGACCACAACACTGAGTTCATGATAAATGGCCAAGTCCTTTTATTTCTATTAGCTACTTTTCCACATAAATATCTTTCAAAATAATGAAGAATCTGTACGTGAGTCTCATTTCTCTTTTTATCTGTGTTTTTGCTAACATAATTATCAGCCAAACTTATGGTACATTTGAACTGGCATTTTAAGGAGATTTTCATAAGATGCAATACAGCTTATATACTGCAGATGGTAAACATAATTGAGCCAATATTTCTAATCTCCTCACCTATCATTCATTACGTATCATGTGATGCAAATATGGCACCGTATTACAGGCACAAGTGAAAAAGTTAAGATCAAATTAGTTTTTTAGAGCAAACACCATTAGAACAAATACGCTTATTATTTGAAGAGCATCTGGAAAAAAACACCAAACAAATATAAAATAAACTTCTAGGTAATTATGTATTTCAAATATTTTTGTCACAGGAAATAAAAACATACATAGTAAGCCTGAGACCAGTACTGCTGTTGACCTGAAATAAATATTTTGTGCCTCAATCCGTACTGTAGGTTATGTCACTGAAGAATACGTTACATAAGCTTTTCTTTTCTAAGGAGATGACTGCTTAGACACTATAATGAAGATAGAAATCTATTTATTTTAGAGGCAGGACCAGGAAGCAAGAGTAACAAAATTTCTAAATACACTTGTCAACACAAATCTTTTTAGACTTGAATACATACACTTGAACTAAAACCAAAGATTTTCTACTCTTATTGCCTAATTTGAGGAAGATCAGTATAATTTTTAAAACTGACATTCACAACTGCTCTCAAAGTACATAGCTTTTGGGGTGCTTAGAACAAAGGTAAAGTTATCCCTCTGTCATTTCAAACTGTGATCATTATTTTTAGGCCTTAACCTCCGATGAGTGGTAAAATAATACTGGTACACCATACAGGATTTTTTTGAGGAGAGTTTCATTAATTCCAGCATTTTAAAGATTTTGTAGCATTATTTCTTGGATTCGAAGACTGACCTTTATCTTCTGTAGCTAAGAAGCTGGCCAAACTTCTATAATCTCAGGAAATTTGCACTTTCACAGGTAAGGGATCCAGATCTAATTCTAACCTTATCACACACCACAGCACATTTCCTGAAGAATGATGCCAGAAGAGTATCTTCTAAAAAAGTTTTATTTAACAGAGAGATAAAAACACAAATCTTGAAACTGTAGGTGAGATGTTAGGAAAGAAAAAAAAAAAGAAAGTAAAAAAAGTAAAGTGATTCAACTTTTGTACTAGAATGAAAGAGACTAACACCTCCAAAATATAGACTATAGCTGGAAAGAATAGGCAAAGGAAACTGAAAGGGGTAAGAGGTGTAAAGAGCTAAGTATTCTTCATACTGATGTATTTCAGTTACTCTTATAGTATACAATTTTACTTACAAAAGGAGAGCACACTGGTGTTCTAGCTGATGTTCAAATGCACCTCTTAAATGGCATTAACGAAATGTTATCACTCATATTCTTGTAAATGTTCCAGATATGACTTCTTCCTAAAATAATTCTTCTGACACTTTATCATCTTTACATAGGAAAATTTTGGGGTCTTTTAGGGGATAATGTTAATAAATTAGGCTTCAAATATACCATAAAATTCAAATCCTGAAAATATACTTGAAGAGCTTCAAAAGTACCATAAAACCTATTCTCTGTCCAGTTCTTCTTCTTCCCAAGTAGAAGGGTTTCAACTATTTCCCTTAAATATACTATAGCATCCCTTGTTTTGAGGAAGTGTGTCTTGATACTCAGCTTTATATCTCCTATTTCTGCAGTGTGCCTCAGTAGTTCACGCCAGCTTTACTATTCTAGTATTCCAAATGAGTGCTCATTAATGATCTGTTGTCCAAATGTAACTGCCTAAATTCACCCTTATTTATATCATTCCTACTTAAGACAAGGGACTGCTGGCACTGGAAATGCGTAGTAAGTACAGGTCTAGTGAAAAATTGTACGACAGGTCCATCCATTCATTAGGATAACTGAAAGCAAATTTCAAAATTCCCTGAGATCTACCGGCATGTGACAGAATATAAAATCCACCACACATGATCAACATGGAACCTACAGAAGATTAAAAAATAAACTTATCAGACATATTCTGATGTACAGTAATGGTAAAAAAAATACCTCATGCTTCATTATATATGTTTAGGTGTAGTAATTAGAGGATAAGTACACTCTGATCAATTTTATGCACTATGTTTCTGAATATTTAATGAAATCTTCTGTACTGGTACTTCAGGATTAAATTAAATTTCCAAAGCACGGGCATTATTGCCATTTGAGCTACCCAGTGTGTCCTATAACTGCTTCTCCAACAGGGGCACAGTCATACACAGACCCTGTGTTGTTTCTGTCCCTCCCTCTTTTGTGTGGAGGTGGACAACTGAGGGTGCCCTGAATGACAGCCATCAACAGCTGAATGGAGTCTCCAGTGATGAATGCACCTAAATACTTGGTCAGGAAGGCAATACATAAGACAGAGCCTGGCTGTTCTCCACAGTGCCCAGTGACAGGCCAACAGGGAATGGGCACAAATTGAAATACAATAAATAACATTTAAACCTAAGGAAAAAAAAAAGTTTCACTGTAGGGGTGACTGAACACTGTAACAAGTTGCGTAAATACTGACATCCTTGGAGATATTTGTAACCCAAGTAGACACAGCCCCAAGCAACCTACCTGAGTTGACCCTGCTCTACACTTTCTCCTACACTTTCTCTGCTTCTTATCCTCTTCATGTTTTATTGCAACTAGTAAGGAGATTTGGGCACTAGGAGATGTGAAAAAAAATACAGGAAGGGAATTCCTTGTATGGCGAGAACTCCTGAAGCAGTACGTGAACAGTAGTAAGGTTAATTACATTACTAGAAGAGCTAGTGAAATCAGTGAAAAAAATGTTCTATCACTTCTTCAATACAAATTTCCCCACCACTGCTGCCACATAATGTTCTTCATAGTGAAGAGCTATCAATTAGGCTTTGATGAGGTAATTGTTTGAAAAATACAACAAGAGCTTGTCAGTTAATATTTGCTTTTAATCTTTTTTATCTCCTTAATACAAAATATTGAATCTCATTGTTTTGAACCTGAGTTATGAGGTTTTGGTAGCTTATTAACAAGGCTATTGAACAAAGAGAGGAAGAATGCAATTTTGTTCTTTTTTTTTTTTTTGTGAAGACCCTTTTATTTTTCAGGTTTTTTAGGATTCAATAACTTGTCCCTGATAAAGTGATATTCCACCTCTGCTCACCGCTGCTTTGAAAACTGATTAGTATTTAAAATGTGAATCAGTGAAAAATAGCAATGTATCATGTCAAAATGAGGTGACTGATGAATACTGCTGGGATGAGTACTAGGTCATGTTTTAATTAAATTCCTCATTAGTGATCTGAAAAAGAGAATAAAGAGCATGCTAATGAGATTCATATATCTAAATTGGAAGGTGTGTTACAGTCCAAACAACACAGACAGGTTTGCAATGTGAGGCAGAAAAATCTGCTTTTCTTGATTTGGAAAATTTTACATTACCTGGCAGTTAAAAAAAAAAAAAAGCGTAGAAATTAAATTTTATCTCAGCTAGGTTTTGGTGTGGATTTTTTTTTGTTTGTTTTGGAGGGTTTTTTTGTTTGGTTTTGGTTTTCTGTTTTTTTTTTTTTCTTTTTTTTTTTTTTTAATTGCGAAATGGAAGACTGCTCTAATGAAAGATATCCTGGAGACAGTAGTGGTGAATAGAAAGTTAGACAAGATTTTTTCAGTGCCATTACTTTCAGAGCTGGACACAGCCTGGACCACAGCAGAGGGAGGAAGGAATGCTCCACTGCTGGTCAGATGCTCTAGCATCATATAATTGAGACCATGCACACCCTAAGAGAGTTCTACTGTGCAGAGATCAACCTCACAGAACCATTTAGACTGGAAGGGATCTCCAGAGGTCCACCTAGTCCAACCTCCACTGCTTCCCCCCTGCCTCCCAATCTGCACCACGGTAGCCAAAAGGCAAAAAGCAAATAGGCACATGTGCACAAATACAGTACTGCAGAGCAAGTCATTTGAGACAATTCAGGGGAGCTCTGAGTCTACGTCTGTTAGCACCACATATATGTGACAGCAATACTGTATTAAAGGAAAACTTATAAACTGAACTAATGTAAAAATGACGAAGAAAAATGGTTAATCGAAGGGTTAGTGTAATTGAGATGTAAGGATGGCATTAAAAAATGTCCTAGATTTAAACTGACATCATTCAAAAGAGTAAGTTTATATCAGTTCAAGTGGAATCCTATTACACATTTTCAGTATCCTTTTTCACCTTTCAGGGGAAGTATCAGATACCATTAGGAATTAATTATTTGTCAAAATATATTTGAATGTGATCATCAGAGAAACACTATGGGAATGGTAAGAAAAGGGTTAGGTGAAAGACATGTTGATGTCATGAAGTTTTATCTAAGTATATTTTTAATGATACAGAATCAAACCAAAACCAAATATGAGCATTTGTAACTTCAAGAGAGTAAACAGAGAGTCTATGTTTCCTTATCACCAGGTCATTACACCGTCCATATATTACTAAAATTGATGATGAACTTCTATTTCCACTGAAATCAAAGGTAAAGCTTGCTAGCTCTTTGCTTTTTATAACTCCCTGAAAGTGATAGTTTAGATGAAATGCCAGTTTGAGCACTAGAAACAGCAAAAGGCTACCTGTTTTTTTTTTAACAGATACTAAGCAAATGTCTTTTAATTCAGTTCACTTTAGGAATTTTCATTTAAAAAATAAAATTTGAAATATCTTGATGTCCATGAGAGTTTCATCAGTATTTGCAATAACATATTTTTAATGTCTTATATAACAAAAAATAGATTACAAAATCCATTAAATTTCTATGCATTTTATGAACTATATTGATTTAATAAATGCATGCTTACTTTTGCTTTTGGTGTACACAGATGACAATAACGAATTTTGGAATTTCTTGTCAATTACAGTTTAAGTAATCTCCTTCACATTACAGGAATGTGGCTTGTGCCTAATTTACCCTAAACAGGAGCTAAATTTCTATAACTTTTGCAGTTTGATAATATTTTTTTCCTAATCAGGAATCTTAATGAATTTCTCTTTCTATCACTAAATTACATGGATCTGGATTTAATTATGAGAGCACTTTCTAAATGAAATAGAGTGTAAATGAACTCCCGTTTAACCTTAACACCGCTTGAAACCCATAGATGTCAAAGATGAATAATAAGTGTTCAAAGCTTCAACCTTCTTCCTCTAGAACTGCTAAAGTAAGTCTAAGTCTATTAAGAAGTAGCACAATGAAATACTGTTAGAATTTGGAAGACTATGCAACTGTGACCAAATTATTACTCGTTCTTTGCTGAGAGATAGATCATTACCACATAACCTACAAAAATTTTAAATGTGTAGGCAATTAAAAAGTAACATGTCACAGAATTTTCAGATCACTTGAGGAAGACCTTATTGAAGGATAATGTTACCTTGTTCCAAAATATACTGTGAAAACGGAAGCCTGGACATCATACGTTAACCAGAAATCTCTCCAATAACAGAGTAGTGCAGAATATTTAAGAAGTTATTTCACTAAGCTGATTTAACTTTCAGAGGTTTTCCTTAGTACATACATATTTTCCCTTTTTCTTGCCTTCACAGTAAATACAGCAAACCCCAGAACTTAAGCAATCCAAAGTACCTTGGATGAGACAGAATGAAACAAAGCTGCTGAGTGTAAGGTCTTAAATTCATTTGATTTATTTTATGCTCTGTAAGGTAATTATTTAACTACGTATAACGTCCTCATTGCAATTTGTAGATGTTCCTATCCTAAAAAAAAAAAACAAACAAAAAAAAAAACCCCAGATACTCCTAGCATTTTATACAAAGAAAAAGCCAAATCTAGTTGAATGGAACCATCATAGCTACTGTCAAATTCCAAAATCAATGACCTTATAAAGAAAAACTTCCTGAAATACACAAATGCTAACATAAAGTTTTCAGTACAATAAACTTGTTTTTCTAAATTAAAAATTATCTATATAAATAACATTCTGTAAAAAAAACCTAATTTAATATAAACAATTGTATAACATGTTTCCTTCAAACTCTGTTCCCTTCTAAACCAAATACCATTCTGCAATTTGCAGGGTACAGAGTGGGGAATAGGAAGGACTTTGCATTGTCCCTGGAATACTAATAAGCTGCAAGTTCTCAAACTAAGGGAAAAAACCAACAAAATCAAATGGGGATGTAAATGACCCCCATTTCTCAATTGTCACTTGCTGGCAAAAGCCTTACCTATAATATATAGCCACTTTTAAAGTGTTATTTGAATGTTACTTGGAAACAGAAATAAATACATTACTGAAAGATTTCTGAGGTGGATGGGTTATTATTTTTCTTTTCCTTCAAATGCTTCAGTGGCAATGTTCAGTCAGCTCTCAATTATCAGCTGTCAATTATTGTTAAAAACATAAGCTATCCTGTTTACAGAAGCAGTGTAGGTATATTTCTACAGCAGAATTATATGTATATTAAACCTTGAGTGGGTGCTTACTTGGGGATGTTTACATTTAACCCTCATCTGCATCACTGGCCTTCTGTTTCTCAACTAAATTCTGTATGTCTGCTCTTAAAGCCTTTAGTAATGTGTTGTTATCATCCATGCTTTTTGCTTTATAATCCACTCCCTTATCAGCTTTGAAAATTAAGACTAGTTAGTCTCCCCAAAAAATATGGTCACTCGACCCTTCCCCCAAAACAGAGTCACAATTGTAAGATGATGTATAAATAATTTTGGATGATGTATAAAACACATGTGCTTTAGCCATTGGTAAAGTACTTTTTTTTTTTTTTAATTTACTTTCAACATCCTGAGTAAAAACAATTTTGCATCAGATTAGGAAAGATCCCAAGAATAATTATTTATTGTGAAAATTAGCAATTCATATTTACACTACAAGACCGTATCAGCTGCCAATGCTCAGCATAAATCTTTTTAATAGGGATTACATATGTCTATCAATGGCAGAACAGAATATTAAAACCTTTGCGCATAATGCATTTTTTTTCAAACCTGGATGACGTATGAATCTGCCTTTGAAAACAATTACTTTTGTGTATCCACTTGCTCCTCTTGAAACTTGAGGTCCAGTTGAATTCAGTAGGACTAAGAAGAGGGGCAATAATTTATGCAGTTGGGTCACTGGCTTCTACCTTCCAAATATCCAGAAATATTCCACTGGTGCCACACAGAATATTGCAGGGATGAACATAGAGTCTTCCAGTTCAGGCTCCCTGAGGAATTTTAAGAACTAAAACATGAAGAACTAGAATTCCCTATGTATTCTGAAAAAGTACATGAATGAAAATAAGAAGTTCCTCAATGTAACGTTCTACAAAAATTGTAAAACTGACTGTTCATGAATATATCACTGCTTTACTTCAACCAAAAAAAAAAGGTATTAAAATATTCAGAGAATATTTTGGCATGCACATTTTTCAACTTAAAAACCTTTGCAACAAGGAGAGATGAATTAAGATACAGGTAGTACAGGACCTTAACGTAAGCACAGCTTATGGGATCATATGATTACTTCAGAATATATCCTTACATGAAAAAAAAAAAACAACCAAACAATATGAAGAAATAGTCCCAAACATTGCAAAGTATGCTGTTAGTCACAGTGAGTGAAGAAAAGCCAAGAGCTGCTAAGGAGCTAAAACTCTGTGCTGGGACTTGGAGAGCTGCACTGATATTGGCCAAAATCAGCAACAAAAACACGATGAAGAGATGCCAGTAGAAGCAAGTGAGGGTGGGGTATCAGAAAGAGTCCTTACAGAGGGGGAAGGAAGAGGAATTGATGAGGAGCTTGGAGTTCAGGAAGCATATAGTGAAGATTCCTTTAAAAAAAGTTTGGGAACCGCTGCTGTAGAAAGTGGTTAAAAAAATGACAAGCACGTACAGCCAAACAAACACCTGCATGAATCTGCAGCAAACCTGAAAGTAACAGACTGTCTTATTTATTTCTGAAAGACTGGTACAAGATCTTCTGAATTAAAAGATTTGTAACAGAAGAGTAAAACTTTGCCTGAGCAGAGCAGTAGTATTTATTGGTGGTTGTCAAAGATCAATGATTTCTCCATTAGCCCACACATGTGCTTCGAGAGTGAAGAAAGATGAGAAGGGAGAGGCAGATATCTCCCTGTCCACAATGCTTTAAACATTTCAGAAGAAGACTAGGGAGGGATTTTTTCACTTTTTTTTTTTTTTTTTTGTAAAATGATCCTGTATATTTCTGTCCAAATGTCTAAATATTTATATTTCTTATTAGACTGTGTGAAGTTTGAAGGTTATATCTGTTTTATCCATTTAAACTTCTGTGTGGCTGTAAATTCTGGGCAGTAGCTCTCTTTTGCTCACAACTCAATTTCTGCTTGCAATTTTAACTCTGAAAGCAAGTAAAATGAAACCTCTGGCTAATGACAAATAAGATGATTTGTCAAGGGTTTTTAGTATCCTCTACTTTTTTTTTTTTAATAACAGTAATGAATTCTAGACAAACATATTGCTCAGAAACACATGCAATTTTAGAAGAAGATATTTTGTGAAGCATGGGTGTGTTACTTAAATTAATTTCTGCTTTCTCTCCCTCTACTTGAGGAAAAGTATAACTCACAGTTCATTCAGATCTGTAATTGAACCACTAGCTAACACAGAATTTAGTCTTATTTTAAAGGTAAGCACAAAAGGAGAGACTTGATGAAAAAAATATTCTGATGACCAGCCTGGAGAAGAGGAGGCTCCGGGGAGACCTGATAGCGGTCTTCCAGTACCTCAAGGGGGCCTACAAGAAAGATGGGGAGAGGCTGTTCAGTAGGGCCTGTTGTGATACAATGAGGGTAATGGTTTTAAAATAGAGGGAGGTAGATTAAGATTGGATATTAGGAAAAAAATTTTTACAATGCGAGTTATAGAACACTGGAACAGGTTGCCCAGAGAGGTGGTGGAAGCCCCATCCCTGGAGATGTTCAAGGCCAGGCTGGATGAGGCTCTGAGCAACCTGATCTAGTCAGGGATGTCCCTGCTCCTTGCAGGGAGGTTGGACTAGATGACCTTTGAAGGTCCCTTCCAACTCTAACCATTCTATGATTCTATGACTCCAGCCTTAACAATCAAATGAATGCAGCCACTTGTTTTAAATTTGTGCGATATGCTTTGTATCTAATTTCTGCTTCTTCCTCTGTCAGATCAGGTGCCAGTAAGCCATTCCTTTTGTTTGTTACAGTTTCTGTATCATTTTGGATTAGAGCTTGCAGACTTGGATTAAACCTATTCTTAGTGCTTCTAAATCAAACCTGTGTATTTGATTTTCATTTTGTCAGGAGCAGTACCATAGTAGGATTTCGTACGATATCCCTAGCATTTCCTGCAACAAACCTGATACTAAGACCCCGCAACAGAAAAAAAAAAATCTTGAAAACTAACAAACAGAGCTGTTAAAACAAAATATCAGTGCATTTCATGAAGCTTAGAAATAACAAATGGCCAACAGATACATGAGATGAAAGTCTGTATGAAATAGCATAGAAGTGCTATTTCCACCACCTTTCCTAATTTATTTGAAAGTCTATATGCAATAGACAACTGTTACTGCAGAGGTACGTATGAGAATTCTCTCCATCTGCAGTAAAGAACATCAAAAAGATGACAAAACTTTTACATGTAGCGCACATGAACTAAGTTCTAACTCACAATTGTAATACAAATCTCTGAGGCTCAACTCTTCTATCACTATTATCCACAACAAAACTTAATAAATTTCTTTTCTTCTGTTCTCATAGCCAGGCATTTGTTGTGTTGCTGCAGCCTGCTCCTATGATCATGTGTGAGTTCTTACAGACATGTCTGACCTGGTTCCTCGTAGTCAGCTTAAGTAAAGGTCATCTTAAACCAGCCAGTGGCCTCTCTCAAGCACAAGTATATCTTAACAAGCAAGATCAGAAAGATATGCTTCCTCAGTTCTTCATTCTTTAACAACAAAACTTCTAAAATCTTGGAAGTCATGTTTTTAAGTACTCCATCTTATAAATTAAAATAAGTGTTAGGAAAGTAGTATCTCAAAAAATTAAAAGAAAGTCTGAAGAAAGGGAATGGACTGCCTGACAGCAAAATAATAAAAAGTACTAACAATAGCATCAAACTCTTTCGGCTTCACTGTACAGCAACTCAATTGTAATACTTTTTATAAACATAAGTTAAAGGTTACTGCTGGGTTGTACAGTTTTACACAGAAAAAAACTTGTATGTTTTGTCTGAAACGTGGTAGCTATTTTTTAATTAAGAAGCACCATTCTACGCTGTGCCCTTTGCTGGATTTTTGAACTTTGCATGTAGAGAAAGATGTATAAGGCACCCTTCTCATTTTTTGTTTCCATCTGATAATCTCTGAGTAGCATGCTCTTTGGGCTGTCATAGTTCAGCCCCGATCAGGACCAGACTACGCAGTCTCTCTCTCTCACTCCCCCCACCCTCCAAGAGAATCGGGGGAGATGATATAAGGAAAACGGCTCGAGGTTTGAGATAAGGACGGGGAGAAATCCTTAAAGTTACCGTCACGGGCAAAACAGACTCGACTTGGGGAAAAGTATTCATTTATTTCTAAAATTAGCAGGAGAATGAGACAGGGAACAAGATAACCTGCCCCCACCCCTCCCTCTTCCCAGGCTTAACATTATCTCTACTACCTTCCCTCCCCTCTGAGCGGCACAGGGGGGAAGAGGGAATGGGGGTTACGGTTAGTTCATCACATGTTGTTTCACGCCGCTACTTCGTTGTTGGGGGAAGAGCTCCTCCCATTCCTCCTCTGCTCCAGCGTGGGGTCCCTCCCATGGGCCACAGTCCTTCGTGAAACTGCTCCGGCATGGGTCATCTCTTCCACGGGGTGCAGTCCCTCCAGAACAGCTGCCCCAGCGGGCCCTCCATGGGCCACAGCCTCCTTCAGGCATCCACCTGCTCTGGCGTGGGGTCCTCCATAGGGTGCAGGTGAATCTCTGCCCCTCCACGGACCTCCATGGGCTGCAGGGGGACAACCTGCTCCACCATGGTCATCACCACAGGCTGCAGGGGAATCTTGGCCAGGAGCCACATTACTACTCCCCCTCCTTCTGAACTGACCTTGGCACGTCTGCAGCTGTTCCTCACAACAGGCTGGCAGACGCCTCTCAGGATCCTTTTTACATCTTATTCACTTCTCATCTCCTCTCCACTTCTTGCAGCCAGGCTGGGCCGAGTTGGGCCCAGTCGGCTGCCCGGCGGGAGGCCAGAGGGTGAGGCCTGCAAGGCCCACAAGGCTTGTGCCTCCCCATCTCTGGCCCCGCTCAGCTGCTTCACATCTTCTTCTTTTCCTGTTTTCCCCTTCTTAAATATGTTATCGCAGAGGCGTTATCACGGGACATTCTGCTACCAATCGGCTCGGCCTTGGCCAGCAGCGGGTCCGCCCTAGGCCCAGCCGAGTCCACTGAACAAAGGGGAGCGACTTCTAGCAGTTTCCTACAGAAGCAACCACCTTAGGCCCCCGCTCTCTAAACAAAACCAGAACAGGGCACTCACTGCTCTCCTCTCATGACAAGATCGCTGTGCATTTTGCCATGCATTATGGTAGTCGTCTTCTTGCTTCATCTCAAAGATTTTTGCCAGTATTTTGCCTCATTTTTTCTGCCTAATGACTTGAAATGCACTGTCATGTTACTCACGATTATTCCTATCCCAGCCTAGACCTGTCATTGTTTCTTTAAACCAAACTCCTTCACATGCATGGGCTGCAAGCCTATCTGTGCTCTTTCCACATGCTCCCTGTGATCTTCCTTCCTGTTAGTCTCAATTTCATTTCTCTATTGGTAAATATTTCAGCCAGTATCAAATCTGTGACTGGTTTAATTAGTGATTTTTCTCTGTTCAGGAAGTAGAATTTTCTATGTGTCAACAACTTAATCTCTATTAGGAGAGGGTGATGTCACTCAGTAAGATAAGTGCTGATACCAATCAGTCCTGTGACCTAATTAAAGACCCATTAAAATTGACACAGAATACAGAACACAGAGAGATGCTCTGTGTATTGCACATATTTCCTTCCTAGTTTCCCCCTTTTCCCCTCAAGTTAATTGTGTGCTATCTATAGATGGCTGGAACGTTATCTCAAGAGCAAGGACTGATCAGCTTTAGCATTTAAAAATCGATCTGTTAAAAATAAGTAGAGAAAATTCCACTGAGTGTGGGACAGATACAGACACCATAATTTTAGAGTATTCAGAAGAAATAAAGGTAGTCCATATTCTTGTTCAGGCAACCTTAACGGTTAATTTAAGCACTATTTTGTTTGAACTTGATTGTCTTTTAAAACTAAACTCATTTTACAGTAACAAACAGAAATATCAGTTACTCATTCCTCCTGAAGATATGGTCTTTCTTAATCCATATTTTGAAAGAGTTATATTGCACTACTTAGCTGTTTCATAAACTTTCTGTGTAAAAAAAAAAAAACAAAACCAAGATAACTAGAAGAACCAAGAATGAAAAATCACAAAAATAAAAAAATATTTGTTGGGAAAAAATAATTCATATTGCTAGCAAACCCACAGAACTAGCAGAACACAGAAATAATAAAATTTTGTGTAAAAACTGAAACTTGTGCATTTATAGGTCCTAGTTTTCAAGTACTGTTAGGGAAATATGTTAAGCGGTACTCCCATGTGTTCTGAAAGAAAAAAAAAAAATGTATTTTTGTTCATTTCCTGGAATTTCACTGGAGAGTGTAAAAACAGTAACTATTTTGAATTATATAGATCCAGGGAAAATTGGCATCAGAAGTCTGAATTTCAGTGTCTTTGTGGATCTGTTAAATTTTAAATAAATTCTTACAAATAAAATCAAACCCTGTGCAAATACAACTTAGCAGGTTAGGAGGTGCTGGAACTAGTAAATTGTAACCAAACTCCTGTATACAAAAGGATGGCCTCCCTGCTGATTAGGTCACTTCTAATGCATGCTTTGCATACACAAAACAAACCCACCTTACACTCTGAAGCTGCTTCAAAAGGGATAGCTTCTGCAGCAGAGCCTACATCGCAGTCAGGGCACTATCACCAGATGTCCGGGACCCGGTTCACCTCTCCCTGCCCTCAGGAGCTGCCTCAGTCATGGTGTGGTGGGACTATGCCTGCTGAGAAGGGGAGGGCATGGCCTCACTGACCTATGGGCATCTAATACCCCACTGCACCGGCATGCAGATATGCATCCGCTGCATAGGCAGGTTGGCAGCTTGGCCATTTCTATTAGGAATCTTAAGTCATTTCCTTCAGCTGTAGTTATAAATACAATTAATTCTTCCTCTTCTTCCTGATTCTTCACATGGTTATATTTCACATGCAATCTAGTACATGCCACTGAATTCACATAGGAAAGCAATCTGATAAGTATCCAATTATTTTCTTTATGACCTCAAAAGGGAGCACAAAGGCTATATGAAGCTAAAATTAATTTGATTAATTTAGCGAAATATGTATCTTTATGACTTCATCTTTTTTGAAGTCATAAAGGATGATAAATTTCTGATAAATTGCCTCTGCTTTTTACATGATTAGCTCAAATATAATCAGATCCTCTTAAAGCTGAGCAAAATGTTGATTTGTTTATATTTTATTTTCATATATTCAAAATTTAAATTGGCTTTTTTTTTTGCAAGCTTCAATCAACTTCCTACTTTAAAATTATTTTAAACTTAATTTGACAAAACACTGAAAACATTCTGCAATGTTTCTGAATTTTCAGAGAAGTAAAATGCCAATTATTCTCCTGATACTAAAGGAGGCTGAAATCCAGTGATGACTAAGAGTCCATTTCTTTAGGCAATTAATTTCTCTGTTTATACCTTGAAAAGTGAGGCCAGCATCCAGCAACATTGAATCTCAATTCTGCATTTCAACCTTGCTAGAAGGGTGAGAGTTTCTTTAACTCCATCATAAATATATGCCTGTGGCAAGGTAGCTCTGAAACTTCCATTTGCATTTATCAAGCCAGGTTTTCACACAGACATACAGAAGGTTATAAAAACTGAGGGTGCTCCATGTAAAAACTATTTTCATGTACTAATTTTTATAAGGTAGATACATCAAAAGATTGCACTATGCAGATGGTACTGTAGCAAAACTGTACAGAGGCTTTATGTTTGTATAACCGTATATAAAGACCATATATGCACAGGACCACTGAGAAGATCAGGGAACATCATTTTAAATCAGAGAAGCAAAATTAAATCACTGAGTTTGCTGTTTTTTCCCATTCTCCAAAACTTCTCTAACAGTTGTCAGGATACCAAAAATCATCACACAAAGAGGAACCTTTGTGTTCTCTGAGCACCTGGAACAGACAAATGTAAGCTGGAGTATTACACATGGAGTAAACTAGCATAGATACATAAGCTATAAGCTATATACAAAAGTTTCACTCAGTATCTGGTATAGAGCCTCTGTAAGCTAACAATAACATATACTTTAGTTTAAATAGGAGCAAGAATGTTTAAAATCAATTTGCAAGTTTCCATCAATTTATTTCATTAAGGTTTCTTAAATCAGTAAGGTAGACCAGTCCAAAAGCATCAGTATGAACCTTTTTAGTAGTTTCTTGCACTGTTTGTTAAAGAAGGCCTATACCACCAAGAGGAGATACTTAAGCACAACTTCAGATAACCATAAAATATTTTTTTTAAGTCGAAAGTGAAAACTCTGAGGAAGGAAAGATATATATATAGGAGGCAAAATTCTTGGCTACACAAATTCTCTCTCCTTTACTTTGATTATTATATAACATAAAGGCTCACACTTGGGAGTCAGAGTCCTCTCTGCCACCAAGGATCATGTTTACCATTAAATCCTCCATTACCAAGTAATCTGAAGTGACTTGGGTAATCTGACCATAACACTGTTCTGTAAAGTGTCAGAAATTATGAACTGCAGATTAAATAATCTGGTTCAAATCCATTTGAAATCACATGGTAACGTGGCCATCACATAACTCTATGAAATGATAGAAATACTACAGTGAACAGGATTAAATAATCTGGCAGATTGAATGAGAAATGGCAGACATTTTACTTTTTTGGTTTTCCTTATAATATATTACATTTTGCCTGATGCTTTACAATTATGTCTCCACAACTGAGAGAAAGTGAAGATTTAATAAAATTATATTATTATTTAATTAAAATTATATAATAACAAAAACTACATGGGAACTTTGAGAGATCAAGCTAGGCAAAAATATATAAACTTCACAAATGCATGTGAAGCTAAAGCATACTTATTAAATATTATTAAATATTTCACTTGGTGTCTTGCTTCAGTAAACCTCTTTTCTTTTCTTTAAACATTTATTCTAATGACTGAATATAAAAATATTGCCTTACTATGCTTCTGAAAGCTACACGTATTTAACATTGATACTATGAGGTTCTATCCTTAGACTGCAAATCAAATACAACCTGTGAGACAAATTGTGCCCTGAGGAACAAGTATGTATCTCAATGGGAGTAATGAAAAGGCAATGGAGATTTTTCATTTATAAAAAAACCCATTGTTCTCAGATGTCACTGGCACATATGTAGAGCCTCATCAAAAGTTCAACAACAGTTTTAAATTCCTTTTTCCAATATAAAATTTAGGTATGCTGTCAGATAAGAGAATGATAAGTTAAATATGTGACAATACATTTGCTGATTTCTCTCTTGTAGTTTATTACAGTACGTCAAATACTGCTTCTCCAAGGAAACAAGATTGACATTAGAAGAGAGGAATTTGTGGTTATAAATGTGAGGAGGCAAAAAGGTGCTCTGAATGTATTCACTGTGAATAATATTATACAAAGATAGTTTACAGAACTCAACTTCGCAACACAAAAGGCTGCAAACCTGTTATGAAAAATATAAAGCAAAGGAAAAAGAAAGAATCCTAGAGGTCAACAGTCTTGGGCAGGTAGGTGTTTTTTAAAGAAAGCTGAAATAAATACAGCCTTTGAGGGAGGAGGAGGCTATCAGTTTGGTTTTGGGGTTTTTTAAAGCAGAAAGTATATTTTTAGACAAAACATATGTATCACACTATAGGCTTGCATTACATAACAAGCTCTGAGATGGATATGTCACTAGCCAAAACTTCACATGGTCTTTCTGTCAAGTCAAACATGAACAAAATTGCACAGATTTGGCAAGCATGTAAAAAAGACAACAGTCTATGCTGGTGAGATACATCTCTTGCAAAAAGAAGGGAGCTTCAGGTGAGGCTTGAAGTAATCAGAGACAGTTGAATTTCAGTATTACTGTTGTAAGACAATGCTTCCTCTAAGAGAAAAGAAACTTGTTATTTGAAACTCAATATATTGAAGGAAAAAGAAAACAAGGGTTGGAAGGAATTCCAGAAAATTTAACATAAACACAAATATTTTCCAAGTGAAATGGAAATAATACCTTCTGGAGTCTAGCTTTTTTTGACTATATGAAGACCATATTTTGATCTGTTAAAGCTCCTGAAATGCTAAGTGATGACTAGACCTAAAATGAAATTAGCATCAACTCCATTTACTTAGTACCCCAGAAGATTTGCCATTACATTTACAAAAGTGGAATCCAACTTACTGATTTTAAACTATTTTTGTAACCGAGAAACAGTGTTAAGCTATTTTTAAACCTCTGGAAAGGCACTGATGAATTTCCTTAGCATATCCTCCATTACTTAGTCTACCTACTCATGACTTTCTATTGTCTCCCCTGTTGAGTTGTTTGTAATTTATTTCTATATCATGCTTTTTTTTTTTCATCTAGCTGATAGAAATGAAAGAAAGAACATATAACCTTGAGTTTTTTAGCTTTGCATCTGGCTACATCTCATTTTCTAGACAGAAAGATGGTGCCAAATAAAAGAGAAGCAGATTTATAACTAATTCTCTATGCTTATCAAAAAAAAAAAAGAGAGAAAAGAAGAATATTTTGGAGTTTCCTTTCAAATCAAGCCACATCTGAAGATGTGAAAAAGTAACTACTATTCAAAAGCACTCACCACTACTCTTGTACATAGCAGCAAGATTAATAAATAATTAACAGCATTTCCAAAACAAACATACCTTAGAAACATTGGTGTCTTAATTCTTCCAAAGAATTAGTACCTCAGCTGCCTTTTTGTCTTCTGGTCTTGAATTTGTTGTGTAGCCTAGGAAAAATAAATCTCAGCTTACTTTCAAACTGAAAGCATAAGGCTAGACCCAAGAAAAAAAAAGCGTATTAGCATTGCAGTTAATTCCTCTGTAATCCTACCTCATTATCTTAAGCAAATAAATCTCTGAAAAGGATTGCCTTATTAAAAGCAAATTAGAAACTGAATGTCATCTGTGCACAGAGACATTCTCTTAAAATGCAATCAGCAAGGAAGCTCATAAATAGGAAACTGTATAAAAATGTTCTTATAAGGCAATTCTTAGCAGATGTATGTAACTATGTGTATGTATGTATGTAACTATGATTTCACAAATACCTAAAATAAAATGTGTCGATATCCTTTACCACAAACTTTCAAGAGTCTATAAAAAAATATTTACTAATTTACATTCTACAGAAAGAACAATATTATAAAGATATGCAAAAAGTAGCAGGAGTAGCTATTGAATTGTCATACCTCCCATTCTTGCATGTAATCATAATGTTTGATTTACTGAGGAGAACTTGAAAAAATTAAGGTTATTATGTTTTGATTTTATTTCTAGAACCATGTAAAATTCAAGGCGCACAGCACAGGTGCATAGGTGCATCTTAACACTCATTACACATGTTTAGAAGTACACGTGGAGTGTATAAGCAGTGAAGAAGTAGTAAAGAGAAACTGGAGACAAACTACTGCTATCACTATCACTGTTAGAATGTTTTCTCAGAAAATGTTTACCAATTCTAAGCATTTTTTAATGCATTGGTTAGAAAGAGAAGAAGAGAAGACATGGGTTATTAGATCCTTGGGAAAAAAAAAAGATCAATACTATTACAACAAAGATTTTTTTATTTAGAAGTGACAACTTTATTATTAACTTAAAAGAAAATAACAGATAGCTGTAGAAACAAATTGCCCTTTGCATTTTTAGCTTCATTAGTATTGAACTTCTCAGCTTCACTTTTAAATACTCTTCTCTTAATCATCCTGTGAGTTATTCTGTACTTCAAATTACCTTGTATATCTGTACCAAAAATAATTTTAAAATCACCTGTTTTTCAAATCAAATAATCATATCACCTGTTTTTAAATCAAATAATTTAGTTTACCAACTCAAATTATTTTAGAAGAAAAGAATATAGAACACAACTTGCTTGAAGGGTATGGAAGGATAGCAAAACTAAGTGAATCCAGCTCTGGAAGATTATTATCTCATATGAAACCTTAAGACAATGTGGAAAAAAATAATAAAGATGGTATTCAAATGAAAGTAATAAAAGGCAGATAAAGTCAAAACAGAAATGAAAATCAATTAAAAAGGGTTCATTGAAGCTTCATTCACACCCACAAACCAGCAATGTAGCAAGTCAGAAGGAAGTCAGATAACAAATTTCTTACAGTAGTTGGTTATAAATCCTTTACTTCAGTATTTCAGTATAATCACACACACATGGGTCTGAACATATGAAAGCCAATGCATGCTACAGAAACTAAAGCAAGGCATTCAGCATTCACAATAAGATGCAAGAAGTGGTATATATTCCATGATCACATAGGATTTTTTAAGAGCTACAAGACTACATATTTCAGATTCACAAAATTAAAATAATCACACTACTATCATTAAGGTCAAATCTTGATTTATAAATATTTGTAAGTGAAAATGGCCTTGACTTGATGGTTTTGTGTTACTTTTTCAAATGGTAATATAATGGAGTCTCATACAAATTTTCATATTTCTCGTTTCGTTAACAATTTTTGAGACTTAAACATTCAAGCTGAACTGATGTCTTTTCATCCAAGGACTATTTTCATCTGAGTGCTGTAACATTTTCATGGTCCATTGAAAACGAGATAATGGAGTGACAGTGGTAAATATAACTTTTGCTTGAATGCCGCATCTTTTAACCAAAGTTTATGTGAAAAGTGGCAACAAAACAGATCCTTTCTTTCATAGTGACATATTTATTTTTCTTATTTAGATACATTAAGTAAGTAGAAATCTTCAAATGTGTTCTTTCATGGAGAAAGAGCACAAATTTAAAAGTTGTTTGTAGTCTCTCACACAAATCATTACATGTTTGTGTTGCTAGATTTATTGATTTTTTTTTATGTTTGCTTAGATTTGAGAAAATGCCCAATTTCTTCAGTTTGCTTTCTTTTTTTCCCTGTTTTGTTTTGTTTTTTTTTTTTCACCTGACTTTGGTTGGTTGGGATTTGTTGTTTGTTTGTTTGTTTGTTTGTTTTGGTATTTTAAATGTTCCTACTGAGTTGACATCTTTGTTGTGCTTTAAGTGCTTTAAGATCCACAATTTCAGTACTATATGTATCTGTTATTTGTCAAACATTTTAAGAAACAGAAAGTATTTATTCATAATGATATCAGATTGAAAGAAACCCTTTAATTTAATCTAGTCCCTCTAGACATTTGAAGATCCATATTTACTATCAGAAAGGCTTTGCTCTTGCAAACTGGCAGTCTTAGGTTTGCTTTCTCCAGTCGTTTTATTCCAGTAGTGTACAATTGTGTACAAGATTGTAAAGAATCACTGATCAATTTGCACTCTAATATTCAGAGAACTAGGCTTCTAGAGCCCTAGCTTCTTTAAGGGAAATCTCTGTCACAGAAGTCACATTAAGAAAACTTTTTTTTAAAAACAAAACAAAACAAAACAAAACCAACAACAAAGCAATTTATTTGTGAGACAAAGAACTGGGTCAGTTATGTTGTGTTATGAAGTATAGGCATGTGTAAGTTCAACTCTTGTCATTGTGGCAGTGCCTGTATTCTTTGAAATCATATTTTGCAGATTTCAGGAAAAACAGCAAAAAAAAAAGATTAATATACTTTCCTTACAGGTTTTCCACTATCTTGTGTCATGTGAAATGCCAAGTTACAGCTCCTAAGTTAGAAACACTACTATGAATAAAGGCAGGCTGATTAAATTAATAATAAATTTCTTTATCTCTGCAAAATGAAAAAAATCCCAGAGGATAAGAAAGTTCATCAGACTAAAGGAGTACAATTAACTACTTCTTTATTATTTTGATATCGTGAGAACTTACTAATGTCGCTACTTACTAGTGTCATCCACTTTTTCATTAAAGAATGCTACAACTCCTATTTGTGGAGAGGGAAGTTATGTTGACTTTTCTGTTTTATTCCATACACAGGCTCAAATTTATGTTCAGAGCTATGCAAAGGAGAAGATGAAGGAAGGAAATGCAAATAAATCTTTAATAAAACAGTGATTAAGTATGATTGTTATAGTTTTTTTTCCTTCTCAACGAAAGCAGGCAAAACTTGGCAGAAGTCTTAGAAACACTTTTAAGTACTTAATAGCATTTTACTGTTTATAGTTTAATTCTAAAGAGTGAATTAAAAACATTATCTCCAGTTTTACAAACATCTATATTTTACTTCACTTATAATTTAAATTGCTTATGATTTCAAGACTAGAATTAAGTACGATAAATCTCATTCTTACTTAAACATTTTGCTTAAAATAAATTCCAGTGTATATTATTAAAACAATTCCTAATGGTCTATCCAAACATCCCCTGGGAGTGAAAAACTGGAAGGATAACGTGGTGTAGACAACAGTGTTCAGGTATCTGTAATGATGACACAATTTACTTGAACAGTCCTAAGGTCATTTGCTCTAGTACTTACTCATGTCTATACATTAGCAAACAACATTTAGAGATCACATTAGAATTCCATTGGAAAGAAGTGACCACTTACTAAAGCATTACATCTAATTTACAAGGAAGCCAAAATAAATTAGTTAGCTAATTCTCTGGTTGAAATAGAACACAGCTGTGTCTTACCAATTAACCTTTTAAAGCACAGGACCCCAAGTGTTTTTTAGTGATTTTGTTTCCAACTGATTGTAAATGGAAAGTGTTCTCATTCACGCAGTACAACTCAACCACTGATCTCAATTCATTAAAAAAAAGAGTTCTTCATAAACAGATGGAAAAGAGAAAAATGAAAATATATTTTAATACTTTAAATGGAATTTCATTTTTATTATTTACTTTTATCTAATTGACTAAAGTAGGAGTTCCTAGTAAAATACACTGTTGTTGGGAGGGGATAGCCAAACTATTAGCAATATAAACTCCTGAATCAATGTGAAGTTTGTTGGAATGCTTCATTTCAATTTACACTTTGTATATGTTATAGATACAAGCACATACACATACAGATAACTACCATACAGATTTACATACCTTATGTGTTTAATAACAAAGTCAGAAAAAAAAGTTAGAACATTCAATACTGCTATTATAAGAATGTTGCACACCTTCCCAAAACAAAATTTGATCAGTGTAACTTGCTTTAGTAAAGTTGTTCTCCAACACAAATATACTCTGTTGTTAAAATTCCAGACAAGTCTAATTGTGACTTACTCTCAATTTAGACAACAGTCTTGGACTTCTGGCTGCAGTGACATTTTAATTGATATTATCAAAAAGAAAAAACTAAATGTCTAGCACCAAGAGGAAATCAGAATTACTAAAAAGCAAATATGCAAGAAAGAGGAATGCAGTTATAATAAGCAGAAACAGGACCAAACAGAAAGCAGAAAAGCAGCTTTAGATTCACTATAGCAGTATCATATATTTTCTTCAGAGAATGATAATGAAACAAAAACTGGAATTAACTTATTTTTCTGTCAAAAAATCAAGAGTGATAGTGTATAGCTCCCTTTGAATAGAAAGAAGTAAAGGCTCTGCTTTCCTTCAGACTGCTTGAAGTCTGATGATGTTCTTCACAAAAAAAAAAAAGATTTACCTCAAGGTAAAGAAAGCAAACAATATTTTTAAGCCACCACTTGGAAGATAATTTCTGAGCTGACAGAAGGTCCCACAGCATATTCTAAATTGCACACTAGCATACAATCTTTTCTTCATAAAGAACAATCGGGTCTCAGTCTGTTCAGCGAGGTTACAAAACAATTTTCTATTTCCTACAAATTGAGTCTATGTTGAAAACAATCTGTGACTTGAGGGAGAGGAAAGACTTGAAAAGACTGAAGGCTTTATTGAGCGTACAGTGCTGACTGCAGTTGTCTGTGTATCAGTAGAGCAGAGCCAGCTAGTGTCGGTAAGAAGCAAATAGGCAGAGATGGAGATACAACAGTGCTTGCAGTAGGAGAACATAAGAGAAATGTTTTGCTTTCCTTAGCTGAATTTTAGCTGTGACTACAATGTTCCTTAAATTAAAAAAAAAAAATACAGTGAGTAAAAATATAAAGAAGAAATGGAAAGACTTGTCTGTCCACTTGAACAAAATTTTGAGGTGAGAGAACTCACCTATTAATAGTCCAATATATCACTTACTGCTGCTGCATAATCATGATCAGTTTAGGCAGATTTTATTTCCGTTTCCTAACTTATCAAATGTGAAAAGCAGTACTTTTTTTCCTTGCCTTTTATTCCATGTATTTGGCTCATGAGTGGGTCAGAAAATTGCTAGGGCCTGCATAGGTGATACTAAAGAACTACCCTTGGAGTTTCAGTATACCACAATCAGAAATACATTACAAACAAAAGATGACTATCTCTTGTGATAGATAAAAAGACTGCATTCAAGGCTTAAATGTTTATTAAGTCAAATCTGAATGTTTAATAAAATGGATTAAAAAGAATGTTCTCCTTCAATCTGATATATTAAAACAATTTTCTTTTTTTTAAAAAAAAAAGCACAACACAGAAAATATTTACAACTAGAACACAACATCGTGCTGCTGTCAACTGCTTCCCATTCAAGAAAATGCAAGTCTGAAGTGGTAGTTTTCCATTAGGGACATCACATAATGTCTAAAAACAGGAGAAAGTGAATCAGAACCAGTGAGATTTTTATTATATAGTAAGCATGCCATCCCACCTGTACTGAGAAGTGCTCTTGTCTTATTTGGAAGAAATTAAGGTGAAAGACAGATAAAAATCCTCTAAGAAAGCACAAATTCACTTGCTTCACTTGTTTTAATTGGATTTTTTTTTCTCTTCTTTATAGCAAAGGAGTTCCACATTATTCAGAAGATCTAAAAGACATGGATTTGCATTTCTGAAGTTTACAAATGTCTCCTTCAATAAATTTGGAACACAACTCTTACTAAAGGAAACAGACTTCTGTGAAGAAAGATTTCTCCATTTTCCTCTAATATTATAGGACAGACGTAGACTCTGTTATTTCTCCAGCTGACTAAGGAAAAGGAAAAGAAACTGACACTCTACCTCTCTAGCCTATCTTTTCTCTTTTCAGTTAGGGATAGTACACATCAAAGCCTGCGGAAAAAGTCAGTCTTTATTCTGACTTGCTTTTCAAGAAAATCACAATTATTGTCAAGGAAGCATTCTCAGTACCACTCCGGACATTTTAGAACAAACCTAGGATGGTGAGCAGAAATATTTAAATTTTAGAAGGCTACTAGTTTTATACAAAAAGAAAAAAAAAAAGTGCCCATATGCCTAAAACGTTAAAAATAGTTATTTAAATCGTCACAAATAAGAAAACTCCACTACATTAGATTTTTTTTTAATTATTTTTGTAGAGAAAAAAAAATCTTATTACTCCTTAAATTTAAGATAGTTTTGCTTTCACTCCTGGAGAAACACTCCATTATTCCATGCCGGATGAATACAGTCTGCTTCTGTAACCAACGGAGTCTTCTCTGTTCCTTTCTCCCAGATAAGCTTTACCTGTTAGTCTTGCATCCTTTTATCTGTTGGATTTATGTTGGTTTGTATCTGCCTGTACACATGCTTTTTTATATTGATCTGTTTATTTGGGTTGTCCAAATCTGTTGTGCAGGATACACAATTCAGCTGTAACAGCACTCCTAATGCATCCCAGGACACCATCAGCCTTTATGTTTCACTTTGTGCCCACTAGGACCCCCAGGTCCTTTTCTGCCAAGCTGCTTTCCAGTTGGGCAGCCCCCATTATATACTGGTGCCTGGGTTTGTTCATTCCCAACTGTAGGACTTTACACTTCCCCTCGTTGAACTTCATAAGGTTCCTGGCAGCCCATTTCTCCAGCCTGTTCAGATCTCCCCCAGATGGCAGCTGCATCCTTGGGCCTGTCAGCCACTCCTCCAAGTTTCGTGTCATCTGAAAACTTGCTAATGCTACACTCTGCCCCATCATCCAGATCATTAATGAATATGTTAAGCAGGACTGGACCCAGTGTTGACCCCTGGGGTACACCACTACTTACTGGCCTCCAACTAGACTTCATGCCACTGACAACCACACTCTGGGCCCAGCCATTCAGCCAGTTTTTAGCCCACCTCAATTCATCCAATCCATACTTTATCAGTTTCTCTAGCAGGATCTTGTGGGAGACAGTGTCAAAAGCCTTGCTGAAGTCCAGGTAGCCTTGTTGACACTCACTGCTCTACCCTCATCTACCAAGACAGTCAGTTCCTCATAGAAGGTTATCACTTCGGTCAAATATTACTTCCTATCAGGGCCCATGGATTTATGTATGTTCAGTTTGCTTAAGTATCTTGTGACCTCATCCTCTTCCACCATGGGTGCATCTTCCTTGCTCCAGACTTTCCCCTGTCTTTGGGGCCTGAGATTCCTGAAGGCTAGTCTTGCCAGTAAAGACTAAGAAGGTGGCATTCAGAACTTCAGCTTTTTTCATGTCCCATATCAGCAAGTCCCCTGCCTCATTCAGCAGTGTCCTCACATTTTTCCGGTCACCTATGTGCATACAGAAGCCCTTTCTGTTGTCTTTTGACATATGTGGTCAAATTCAATTCCATTTAGGCTTTGTCTCTCCTAACAGCATCTCTGCAGACTCAAACAGTGCCTCTACATTCCTCCCAGACAACCTGTCCCTGCTTCCACCTTCTGCATGCTTCCTTTCTGTGTTTGAGTCTCCCCAGCAGCTCCTTGTTCATGCTCCTGGTATTTTTGCCTGACCTTCTGCTTGTAAGAAGGGACTGACAACAATAAAATGGAAAACTGTTAAAGTATTTACCAAATGGTCTTCTTACAGCAGTGTAAGCCATGGGAGACAAATTCATGAATCTATGCATACAAAGAGTACATTTAATAAAATTTAAGTAAAACTTGTAGGAAATCAACATAGGCAGGAGGTAGACTCTGGACTGATAGTACTGTTCTCATTTTATTCTAAAGTAACTGTCAGAGAAAAAACAGTATAACTGCCAAACAGATTAGGAGAATATAATGAATTTGTGAAATAGTGTTGAAGTGTTGCCTCTTCCATCTTCCAAAAGTCTTTATTAAGGTATTTCTGTGAATCACTTGTTTCTGAGAAGTGTCAAAAACATCTCTCCAAGGACTGTAAGCTTCGACATGTTAAGCTTCAATGACTGCTGTACCACCCTTCTACCCAAACAGCTAAGAGCTTTCAGAGAGCACATACATGAGAAAACTTTTGCTCTTTCTTAGTAATACATCTTTGCTTAAGTGCCCAACTTATTGCTTTTCAGACTGCAGGTAGTTAGTTCAATTCCCAATAAAGTAAGTATTTATGAACATTCAAGAAGTACTTAAACTAAAGCAACTGATTTAATGCTGCTGTCTGGATCATTAGTGTGCTAGCAGGGGACTCCCAAATCACTAGTTTAAGAAGTGCTACTCAGTCGTTAAGGAATTTTTCTAAGTGCTGCACCAGCACTCAAGGAACTTCAAAACTTAAAGAACTTGTTCTGTACCCAGCTAGTTACTGACACTTCTCAATTACTGTGATGTTTTACATGCATTTTGCAAAAGTGCAAGAACTGCATAATGTGAGGAAAAACTAAAACATCAGGCCTTCAGTAGTCATTAAGCACTGTAATTGCAACAATTGCAATTACCTTGATTGTTTTGTTGTGAGCCGGTTATATGACCACTTCTGAGGGTTACGCAATATTACAGTAAAGTAAAGTGAATTTGTCAGGTTCTTCTAATAAATCATTTCCTTGTCATTTGAGTGCCTACATTTTGTAGTGGGTTTATCTTAGTAAGGCATATTTTTAATGTAATCATATTAAGTATCTGAATTTACTCATCACATTATTAGCATCAGCATATTCAAAGGGTTTTGAAAATAGGACCTGATAAGGTTTATATTTAAACATATACTTTCAGTCTCCAAAAAGTACCTTAACAGATTGCTGGTGGACTAATCTGCCAAAATTTAGACCTTTAAAATGTCTTAATCAGCTAGTCACTTAGACTCTCTTTAGGGTCCACGCAGGGAAACATCTGTGCAACTCATCCTAATCTAGACGTCTGTAACAGGTCAGATAGGTTACTTCTTTCCATCAATTATAAGGCTATGACCAGCCTCACCAGCAAAAATTATTTTTAGGTAAATATTCTGGTCCTCATACTAGACCCTAGAGACTTTTTTAATGTGTGAAGCTTAAGTTCTAGCTCTGCTTCCCAGGAACTTTAGAACAGTGTTATGGTTACAGTTCTGGTACTCTTTATTGCCTCAAAATAGATTAAAAGTTTCCAGAACTGAATAGTTGAGACCTATTCTCTCACATGTGCTTTATTGCAGCTGAAGACAGTCTTGCAAGGAAAACCACACTGTGTGAGGGATTTCAGTGACGGTCTGTGTAGGGCCACTGTGGGGAATTGCAAGCTGCACACAGCTGTGGGAATGCGACCTTGGAGAGGGGAGCTAGGAGGGTTGTTATCTCAGAGAGGGGAGCTAGGAGGGTTGTTATTGAGCAGGATGTTGCTGCTATCTGGGAACTGCTGTTAGCCAGCGGCGCACGTACTTGGCAGGCCTTGCTGCATGCGCTGGCCACGCGTGCACCAACACCTGGTCAGTACTCTGCCACTGAATCTGCTGAGGGTATAAACAGAGGCAGCTCGGAGCAGAGGGAGAGAGAAAGGACCCAGAGCACACTCTACGAACAACAGGGGACGCCCTGAAGGTGCTGCGCCTACCTCCCTTCTCTGCTCTGACCCTGCTGATCATCATCCTCCTGCTCAGCGGTGTCTCCAGCTTAGTGGGGTTGGTAAGGCTCTCGTAAAGGGAAAACAATATGCTAGTAACTGCTTATGCTAGGAACTGTAACTGCTTATGCTAGGAACCGCTTATGCAAGGCTATAATAGAGCAATAAATACTGTTGTGCTTTTAAATATCATATGCTAGGTGAGCTTTGTGCACAGGAATTCTACAAACTGGTTACACATATGTAGACAAATTACTCCAATAATATCATATACCTTGCCCTGTCTCTAAATGACACAAATTCCTAGAGTTTTTAATGAGAGCTAATCCTTCCCTCCAATCTGTGTCTCTAGCATTATGTTCTGTTATCTACTTTTTTTGTGTGTGATATTCAAAGTATAACCAAAACAATGCAAAACATACCTCATTCTAAAAATATTGCATGTATACTTAGAATGTCTTTCAGAAGAAAAAGTAGCTCATCAGTCCAGTATTTTTAGATAAGCATACAAATCTGCTAAGGCAAACCAATTCTACAGTCCTATTTTCTTCAAAAATTCACATGCCCAATGAAAGCACAGTAGGCTTTTTGATACCTGTACATTACCAGTTCTCACTAAAAACACAGTATAAGCAAGTTATTCCACAAACAGAGAGAAATATCTGAATTATTCTGCCTACAGATTTGTGTTTGTTGCTATTTTTATTACTACATCAGCTCACCAACATCCCTCTCACACTCCTACTAAATAAGATTGCACATGCTGTGCCTGCAGCTATTTGTGCGCAGAAACTTACAGCAAGCACGATGACTGGCTGACTACTAGCTGCTATGAACAGCATGTGTGGTGCTCAAGTCCTGTCCTGTCCGTCCTCCCCTCAAGGGAACACTAATGCTGCCTTCCCATTCAAGTTCTTAAGCAGATTTCAGACAATGTACAAACATAATGACCTTTGAGACGTCTTCCTTATGTTCACCTTCAATAGAAACTGGCAAATCAATTCAGAAGTCAGGAAAGAGGGACGGGCATACAGAAGCAGGTAGCCTCATTAAACCACATTTAGAAAGGAAAGCAGGCCAAGAACAACCCAAGCACGTAATGAAAATACAGATGAAGAACTAATTTTATGTAAAAGTAGTAAAAAAGTAATCATAAATTAAATTGTAGGATAGTACACACTGATGGACTATAATAGCTGTGCAGATTCTGCTCTGCTGCTCTGCCAAGACAATGTTGATTGACTGGGCTCAGTGCAGCACTGTGCATGAGAACTAGCTACAAAATTGTTCTTCGCACTATGCTTGCCATATGTGTAGGCTGTTTGCTTAAATAAGCTATATGAGGTGTCAATACAATTTTAGCACACTTGAAAACAGAATGCAAATTCAAAGCCTATGACTGCATCCATATGACCATATGGTCATAATGGTTGAATATATGGGGAATAAATATAATAGGTAGTCCAAATTTTTTTTCAGAACTCTAGCATTGGCTTGAAAAATAAACTTAATAATCTATCACTTGAATTTTATTATGTCAGTATTATGTTTATGAAATAGCACAGGCATAATACAATAAATCCATACAATGTCCTAAGTAAGAGAACCAAACCTAAAAGAACAAGTATAAATCTAAGTGTCTCTCAAGGAAAATACAATAAACCGCAAAGGTTTAAAATAAAAAAGTAAAATTTGCTTTTCTATTTTGGAAGTCATCATGATTATTCTTGTTATTCCTTAAGACACCCATTTAAAATTTATTTTTTCCCATCACCAACTTTAGCTGGATTTTAGTCCTTCATAAACATTTTAAGTAAAATTGGTAATTTCAAATAATGACAGATTAATTTTGTGGAACAGCATTCACATTTTATACTTCAATGTACATGGTAAGAATGATATATTCATTGGAAACTGAAAAGGAAAGATGGAATGGTTCTTTTACTTGAATATTTTCCAGATGATTGTCTTTATTTAAGCCAATATCAAGTGCACAGTCTTAAGAGACTGTAGCTTTACCTAGTCTGAATTGTTCAAGAATAAATAAATTAGTTGTTTATTGATTTTCTTCTCTAGCAGTGTAGAGAAAAATGGATAAAATATAAAAATGGAGTTGGAAAGTTAAGTTTTTCATTAAAAATTATAAAAGAACAGAAGTATTTTAATACTATGTAATGGAATGGTAATTTATCTGGAGAAGATCATTGTCATCACAACCTTACTTAGAAAACTAAAAGTGAAAATAAAGAGTTGACTGAGCTGAAGCTATGACTGAACTAAAATAGAAGTCTAGGAGGAAAAATGTTGATTAATGAAAAGTACATTGGAATGAAACACATATAAATGCAAAAATAATTTTTCAAGACATATTAGAAAATTAAAAAAACTTTTTTTCTTCTCTTTTTAAATTAAAAATACTACTTTTGAGATCTACACAAATATTTTAGTTTACAATAATAAAATAAATGCTCATTAATTACCAATATCATTTGTAGACTGTGTGCAAAGAATATCTCAGTCAATTGTTTAAGAAGTTGCACTAAATTTTCAGTGTACTTGTTTATTTCCTTAAAGAGTTTATCCCATTAATACTAAATAATTAAAATTACTCTTAACAACCACAATAAACAGCTTGTTTCAGAAACTGGTAAGATCTACCAGATTTCATTTCTATGTGATGACAGCAGTCCTACCCTGGAAAAATAAGGCAGCTCTTCATTTTCTTGTTCCTGCTCTCTTCTTGTATAAGGAAATCTGCTCCATAAACACTTTCCAACTTCTTGTCATTAGACCAAAGGTGAAATACTGGCTTGTTTCCTTCTTCCAGTTCACAGCTCTTCCAAAATATACTCAAAGATGTTTCCCTTCCTAGACTGATTAGTCAGTTCACTGAAAACAAACAAAACATCCTAGGAACATTCTGATGTTATCACAAACAAATACAGTTTGCCAAACAATCTTGATATGCTTGACTTTATCAGCTAAGAAAATTTTATCATCCAGTTCCAAACACATCAATATCAACTTGTTAAGTGTTAGTATTACATCATCCTTCATGCCACAACTTTCTTTAGCTGCTTCTCAGTCAGTCAAAGCTAATAATTTACTTATCTGTTGGAAGGAGTATTTCCTATGCCATTATCTCACAAGCTTACAATAAATAAACAAATAACTCATTAAAAAAAAAGTGTCAACATTTGGGTCTAAAATTGGATTCTTCGAGTAGCTCATACTCAAACAAATGCACAACAGAGGAAATTAGATTGAAGGCAGCAGTCTTAACTCAGGAAGCACTTAGCAAGCAATCTGATTTTTATGAATTACCAATAGGTATGGAGAGGTAAATTTAGTAGTATTGCAAAAATAATAGTGAATTTCAGTGGTGAAATTAAAAAAAAAAAAAAAAGTAAAACAAGGAGCAAAACTATTAAGAATCACTGAAGTTGTTTGTTTTTTTTTTTAAAAAAAAGAAAACCAAACAAAACAAAACAGCAAACATAAACCCCCCAAAACCTACAATTGTATTCCGAAACCAGCTGAGAAAATTTAGAGTAGCTTTTTCCCCAGAGACAAGCTATGATAAGGATAATGAATATAATTGAATTATCGTATTATCCACCCAAATACACCATTCTCTTAAGATGTGATACACAGTTGTGCTTATTCAGGGGCAGTCTGAACTTCAAATCTGTGGCTCAGGTAATTAACAGCATACAGGGTGTGGAAAGTGTACCCTCAATTATGCTACAAATGACACACTTTTGGCAAAAATATTAGCAACTGGTACAGAACATGATTTTACTTTGTTTTCCAGATGGATCATGTTACAATCTAACCAGCTGCAACAGTTGTTGAGCTTTACCAACAGAATCTTTATTCTATACTACACAGGACTTAAATCTGAGTTTCTAAAGTTTTCAGCAAAGAGAAAAGAACAAGTTTCTGTATGTTTAGCTGACATTTATGGGCATAAAATACAAATAATTAACTAAGTGAATGAAGCTAGAGTATTAACCCCTATAGCTTGTGTTCCACATTCTGAAGCCACATGAAGGAAACATTAATGGCTGCAATTTGTGAAGGACTGGAACATCATGGTCTTTGGAAAAGATATGCAAGAGATTATCAGTGATACCTATGATTCATCTGGTTGTATGTAAGGCTGAATCAGAGCAGAACTGATGGATTATTTGCCCTGGATCATTACTTAGTAGAAAAGTACTCAGCTGGGCAAGATTTTTTTTTTTAAATAAATATTCTTCATTAGAAAACCCAACTTAAAAACCCAAAAAAAACTTGTAAAAAATCTGTCTTACTCATTCACAGATATTTGAAGATAATATGAGTACAAAATAAGTTTTTTCTATAGTCAGAATGAGTTTGACTTATTTTCTCACTATCACTTGACAGTTTACCACACCTAAGTGTGGTAAACTTCTTTTTCTAAGTATTCCAGGGACAGAAATTTTCAATGTCTGTGTTCTGGTTTTGTTTAGTGAAGGGGGGTTCCGGTGGTAGCTTCTAGAAGAAGCTGCTAGAAGTTGCTCCCCTTTGTTCAGTGGACTCGGCTGGGCCAAGAGCTGACCAGCTGCTGGCCAAGATCGAGAAATTGGTAGCAGAATATTCCGCTGCGATAACGTATTTAAGACGGGGAAAACAGAAAAAAAAAGGAGAGAAGATGCAAAGACACTGAGCGGGGGCAGAGGGGAAGGCGCAAGTCTTGTGGGCCTTGCAGGCCTCACCCTCTGGCCTCCCAGCAGGAGGCCAACTGGACCCAACTTGGCCCAGAAGGGCTTCAAGAAGTGGAGAGGAAATGAGATGTGAATGAGATGTAAAGAGATGCTGAGAGGCATCTGCCGGCCTGTTGTGAAGAATTTTTCTTGTGAGAGGAATGGCTGCAGACGCCAAGGCCAGTGAAGAAGGAGGGGGAGGAGTAATGCAGCCTGTGGTGATGACCATGGTGGAGCAGGCTGTCCCCCTGCAGCCCATGGAGGTCCACGGTGGAGCAGAGATCCACCTGCAGCCCATGAAGGACCCCACACCGGGGGAGGTGGATGCCTGAAGGAGGCTGTGGCCCATGGAGGGCCCACTGGGGCAGCCATTCTGGAGGGACTGCACCCCATGGAAGAGATGACCCATGCCGGAGCAGTTTTACTAAGGAGTGTGGCCCATGGGAGGGACCCCACAACAGAGCAGGGGAGGAATGCAAGGAGTTCTTTCCCCAACGATGAAGCAGTGGTGTAAAACAATGCGTGATGAACTGACCATAACCCCCATTCCCTCTTCCCCACTGTGTTTCCTGTGGGGGGAGATGGTAGAGATAATGATAAGCCTGGGAAGAGGGAGGGGTGGGGGGGAGGTTATCTTGTTCTCTGTCTCATTATCCTGCTGGGGTTTTTTTTAGCAATAAATGAATAGTTTTCCCCAAGTTGAGTCTGTTTTGCCCATAACGGTAACTTTAAGAATTTCTCCCTGTCCTTATCTCAAACATCGAGCCTTTTTTTTTTCTTATATTATCTCTCCCTATTCTCTCAGAGTGTGGGGGGAATGAGAGACAGACGACGTGGTCTAGCCCAGACTGAGGCTAAACTACGACAGTCTGTTAAAGGTAACTTGTGAACCAGAACAGGATTAGAATTGCTATTGCATGATATGATGCGAGTTATAGAACACTGGAACAGGTTGCCCAGAGAGGTGGTGGAGGCCCCATCCCAGGAAACGTTCAAGGCCAGGCTGGATGAGGCTCTGAGCAACCTGATCTAGTCAGGGATGTCCCTGCTCCTTGCAGGGGGGTTGGACTAGATGACCTTTGAAGGTCCCTTCCAACCCTAACCATTCTATGATTCTATGATTCTATGATTAGGAGAAATTCAGAAGAATTTCTTTAGATATTTATTACTTCAAGAATTCATTACTTCTAAATTCACCACCTGTAGCCTTTTTGAACATGTCCTAAGCAATCTGTTTGATTCATTGGTCCCAAGTTCTTTTAAAATAGATATTTGCTTATTGTAGCTGTTTCATTTTCTGAAGGCAGTGATACTAGAGTTCTTTTAAATCAACAGCGTTGTACAACACAAGCTTCTAGAGTGACTGTCATTCCATTTTTATCTGCCTAATTACAAAAAGCAACCAACAAATAAGAGATAGTATATTTTAATGTTCCTGACTATGTTCATAGATGAGAATGACATGGATTTCAAAAGCTCCTGATCTCTTTTTGCAAAGAAAAAACCACTACAGACAGAGAAGGAAAGCTTCATATTTTATTCAAAGAATAAACTTGAAACAGAAGATATCTACAGAGATAAGATTAAGACTTTGAATAGTTCAGTTTTGTAAAAAAAAACAAACATAGTCTTGCATGAGTCTCATTAACCAAATATAGCCCTTGAAAGTCCACATACAGTCAGCTCAAATTTTCAGGAAATTCCTGAGCAAAGAGTAAGACTAAAGAAAAGAGAAAAAGATTTCCACTTCCTCCTATATGCAGCCAGCAGGAATTTCAGACATAATTATTCAGATACCATATTTAAGTGTGTGTATAAAGTAGTGTAGAGCTCTGACTGTGGAAACTAAAGAACATATTTAACATTTTTCTGAAATTATTAATCTTATCTCAAGCCGATATATGTTGTTTTGGTACACTACAAAATGTCTTTTGAGATCTACAAACAATCTGCTGAAATCCACTTAAATAAAGTTGTTGGTTTTGATAGCATCACATCATTATATACCAGTAGAGAATTAACTTAGTAACATATTACTTGTTCTGATACATAATCTGAAATTCTGCAGAAATTAGATGAGTAAAATAGCAGAGAGACAAACTCAGACCATTAAGCAGAAACTAGCTACCCCAATGCATGTCATTCTTCACTGTCTTCTTCTAATGTGAACTGGCTAAAACACCTAGAGGTGTTTTAAGCAACATTTTGGTGATTTGGGCCAGAAATATATATGTGTGATTTGCTCTGTGTATAAAGGAATAACAGATTATTCTACCTGAGTGTGTCCTCAGAGTAGTATAAATGGTCATCCATTCACAATTTCCTTCTGCTGTGCTCACTATCACTTTTCATCTTATCTACAGTTTTTATTAGAGACTTTACCTTAAAAAAAGAATGAAGTATCCCAGCAAAGAAAGAAAAAATAATCAATTTCTAGAATATTTTGTACAGCAGTGGTCAACCTGCTCAGTAAAAGTGTAATTGAACTAAAATAAGATCCCAGAAAAGCTAGTAATATATTAGTGGAATTGCAAGGAGCTTTCATGCAAGAAAACTAAAGAAACTTAACAAAATCAAGGCCATGAGGAGAATGATTGCTCTCTAAAAATTAATTTAAGTACTACAGATTTGGACAGAAGAAATTTTTTTAAAGTAGAAGACAAAAAAAAAAGACAGTTAAAAGTAGTTTTAAAAATAGGTTAAAAAACTCCCAATCCCTCACAAGCAGAATCTCCGAGAATTCCACATGGACTGTTTCTGGCCAGAAGCCTCAGTCCTTAAACAATGTCAGGTATCCCACCATGGCAGGACAAGTAATCCACTGGCTAGAGAAACCACGTGAACACCTACACAGAACATGTCAGTGTTCTTGATGAAATTGAGATGTTGCCATATCTACGCAAATTCACATCTTATTCAGATATGAACACTGACTCACACAGTTTTGGTCAAGTGTTTAACTGAGCATGTTGCCCACCCATTGTCTAGCTACTTGCTCATGCCAGTATGACAATGAGGCCCTCTTTTCCTCAGCATCTTCTCCCTCTCTTGCCTCAGGCCTCGGTAGGCAGGCTTTGCTACACCCTGCCTCCCAACTCTGCAGCCAAACAGCTGCTCTGCCCTCCAGGAACTGGAATCTGCCCAGTGTGCCTGGGGCAAGGGAGCCATCCCTGGGGCTGACCACAAAAGCACGGACACAGATCCAGAGAAAGGATGAGGGAAAGGCATATGTTGCAACCATCTTCAAAAGCTGCCAGAACAGTCCATGAAACCTACAGACTGATGAACCTCACTGTAGTCCCTGGGAAAAATCACAAAGCAAATCCTCTTTGTCTGCAGCCCTTCTTCAGCCCTCCAGACTGAGCCTTGGGAGCCCAAAGGGCAGGGGAAATGGGAGGAGAACACCAGAAAAAGGAGTAGATCTTGGTTTTATCTCATTTCATCTGGATATACTAAACCGAATTACAGGTGTTATCATTATTGTAACTGGATTAATAATTTTCTTATTAGACTAAAAATTAGACTAAAAATTAGACTATAGGTCAATAAAAATTTTTTTCTTTCACAAATTGGTGAGAATTCAAGCAAGATAATCTGTAACCTGGATGCAAGAAATTACTAAAAAATTTATACTTACAATTTTCACTCCACTCTCTTCTTTCAGTGATAAAAAAAAAACACAATAAAACTAAGTAATAACATAAGAATACTGAAATGCTTTATCTATATTTGATAACTCCTCTTTTTGTCTTACAATACTTTACTAAATCAATGCTATTCTAATGAAGACCTTTTCCTTCTGATAAGCTAAGGAGATATTTGATTTGTGGTAGCTTGAAATGAGCAAATTAATTTAAATACTTTTGAAATGTTGATCATTACTAACTGTCTTATCATACAGTCACTGTTACATATTTGTTCTAAAGCTCCTCCAACTGCTTAGGGAACAAATACGTGCTTACACTGGGAGGTGGGAAAGGCTGGGATTTGGTTTCAAAACTTGTAGGAACTCCTGACTTACACAGGGGAAAGATGCTACTAATAAGCTAAATGGCAAAAGCTGGAAAACTGAGCAGGGGTATCCAAACGTTGTTGAGTTCAGAAATCATCAGGACGTGTGCAGCCAAGAACTACTGTCTGGCATAAGCAAAGATATCTCAATGAGGGGACTAGGACATTCTTGAGGACAGATGCAGTCAGCTGGAGAAGCTGCCTTTCCTAAGGGTCAGGCAACCTTCAGAAAGGTCAAGTTTTGGTTTTAAAGTTCCCTCTCCCTCTTGAACATTACCAAATATTACAGCTTGAACACTGTGCTTTGAACAAGACTGCTCTTCAGCATTTATAGGAACTTTCTGGAATCAACTTCTTGTTGAGTTCCAGCAGATATAATGAGTAAGCTATTTTCCACATGGAAAGTAATCAAAAGATAGACAGAATTTCAGTCATGTTTAAAATTAAAACCAGAACAAAACAAAACAGAAACCCAGAAAAAAAAATATGATGTGGTCACAGTTCAAACACTATAAATATGCACACATATACACTACATATACAGTTGAGTTTCATTTTCTGTTGTTCTTATTATATTTTAAAAAGACTAATATCAGTGTTCACTGAGGTCAAACTTTCTATCTGGTGTCTTGTACATCTTGCTTTGTTTAGCTCACAACTGCACATAAGTACAAAATCTCTTCTCTTTTGCTTTCAGAAACAGTCTATGACAAAAAAGACAATTTATCTCAGTAAATGCTAGCACTTGTCACTATGGAAGATTCCTGTATCTTCACACTAATTAAAAAAAAAAAAAAAACACAAAACCAACTCATTAATATCTAACAGCAAAAACACCAAATGCAGTGCTCAAATGAAATTATGAAAATTCTTATGAATATTCTAGGCAAATGTCAGTGTCAAGGGAAAAAAGTTCATAAAATTTCACAGCGTGAAGACGTGATTAGCTTTTAGAAATAGTTCCCCTTTATTAAAGCACAAGAGATTATTTCAATGCTGGAAAGTGTTTTAATGTGAGAACTGGGCTGTCAAATTACAGGACGGTACCCCTTTGAGATCTCTAACAAAAGTGGCTGAAGCCAAAGGATGTATCATGTCATTAGTTAATCCTTCAGCAACAGCAATTATTGCAAGACCTCACTGGGGATATAGGTTTTCCAGTCGCACTTACCATCTCTATGGGGAGAAACCCACATGTTGGGCAGGTGTTTATCTATGTTCCTCTAAAACTGCACTTACACTTAAAAAGGGAAAATATGTAAGCAATAGAAAAAACATCATGCCAAGTCCACATTGTGCTTTAGGTTTGCAAGGCAGCATTACGCACTATATTTTTCAAATAGAATTTGGAATGGTCAGACACCACAGGAACAGGAACATAATGAAGTAGCTGCAACCTCCTCTTTGCGTCAGAGCAACACTGCAGTCCCTTGAAATCATTACATGATAAGGAAATTTCTTGGACTGACATTATTTCAGAAAATCAGACTTTTTAATTGCAAAATGAAATTTACTGTTTTCCTATGATTAATTTAAAAAAAAAAAAGGAAATTAAAACCAACTACTAATCTACTTGTATAGTCTACTCAATGAAACTCCATAAATCCAAACATCATGAAAATTGGTCTTATGATCTGAATATCTCTTTTTTTTTTTTCTTGGAGATTGGCCTCTCATTAGAAACATAAATACATTTGCAACTAAAGGAATGCACCAGTGCCCCTGAGAAGTTGTGACTCTTTCACAAGTGTTAAAATAGGCAGTTTATTTTGTTATATATGTATGTAGTGAAGATATTTAAAAGCAGTTTGGGTTACAATTTTTACTTTTTTTCCCATATCTAAACAGAAATATATTTATCCTTTTAAATAGGATATGATTTCTTTCCTTAATGGAGATATTTCTTTCCTTCCTGAACTATTCCTTTAACTGCTTTAAGTAGTTGACTTCTAAAGTTTAGATTTTTCCTCTGCATTTTTTACTTTGTGTTTGCAATGTACAAAGCTAAATTGAGCATGCTCAAATCCAGAAAAAAATCTCTTTTTTTTTCTACTTTTGAAGTATATATTATAGAAAGGGAGATACTATTAATGATTGGATTAGATGGAAGTTTATCTTCCCTTTTTAATGTATTAATATTTTAATTACAATTATAAATTAAAACATTCTCAGTAAGTCTTGCAATGGAAACAGGTTATCTGGTTCAGGCACAGAAATTCACAATTTCTAGTGGAAAAGAACAATAAATTTATTAATAAAAACATTATAAGATTTGCACTAAATTATATACAGATACATTTAAAATACATACTTCCCTACCTATACTCTTGTTTTCAATTTTGGTACAAACCTGTTACTTCTACAACCAAATGCAGCTTTTAGAAAATAAGCTTAAACCTTATTTATTTAGAGATGTTATTTTCAGTGTAATTCATTTTAAAAAAATGCAATAGTTTTTAACTGCAGCATGACATAACAGTTTTACGTTTAACTCTTTGTTTAGAACTCTCAGGAATATATGTGAATGTGCTAAAGGAGATAATTAGAAAGAAAAGCTTGCAGTTTTGTAAGTTCATCTTTAAAATATCCTATCCTGCCTGAAATGTCATCAGTAATAGGACATTTTTATGGCTAACAGTATTCTCATTGTTCTTCATTTATGGTTCCAAGGAAGTAGTCATCTTATTTTTTTTTCTGTACTTGAAACAATAGTGCTTATCACATTTTCTCTGCCTCAGTAAATAGTTCTTCTCTGATATGAATTATTTCAGATGAAAATTCTTTTCTTTACAATGGCTTGACTTTAGGATAATTTAGTATCAGAATTATTATTTTTATTGAAGGAAGTTCAAAACTGTTTTTCATGCTGAAATATACAAAGTAAAAGACCAAAAGCCCATGAAAGGAAGAAAATTTCAACTTAACTGATGAAAATAGCATCCATGGAATTTGCATTCCAGCCATTCTATGGGACATATATGATGTTTTAATAAAATGGAAGGTGAAGGACAGCTCAGTTGTGCTGCTGTGTTTGGAGGAAGCTCCTTTTCCCTACATGCTGACTCATGTTCAACAAGAATTCCAATCCAATACATACTGCCAGTGCATATTACACGAAATCACAACTCATACTAACACTTCACAAAGCTTAAACTTTCTTTTGAACCTGTGCAGAGACAGTTTTCATCCTAAATTGACAGGAAGCCAAAAACCTGATGAGAGGTGGACAAAAGATTTTCATTTTGCTACTTATCAAATATTATTCTATAAAAACAATGATCTGCTGTACTTGGCGGAAACTTTTCAAAGCATTAACAAAGTTATTTGAAGTTGAATATTAATTTAAAAAGATCTAGTCCTGACTGAGAAAACTCCTAAAATTTGCTGTGGTAAAATTAATATTTTATCTTTATTTGAACCACTTACTCATCTAAGTGGCTTTCCATTTAAAAATAAAATAATCTGTCCTCAAAGCAATAAAATCAGTAAATATTCCAATGTCTTTCTGCTTTTTTTTGCAACACATAACTAGAATCACAATCTAACTAGAAAAGAAATTATGAAGATACATTGCAGGAACACAAAAACCAGCCTTGATCTGTGAAACGCTCAGGGGGGAGTAGATTAACTCAGGCATGAGCCAGAGGTCCTAAAAATTCTTTTCATGATTTCCTCCCTTAACTGACTACATATTTTTAATGCTTTCTTTGTATGAGTCTAGGCACTTTACAAAAAGCTCTCAAAATTATTTTTTATTAATCTAATATGATTTAGTGTTCAAGAAAGATGTTTGGAATAAAATCCTAAAATTATAACAGAAAGCCTAGGTACTAAAGCTGAGATAATTTTATATGCTTTGCTTGAAATTCACAGGGGGATATTGTTACACAAATACATATGTTGATCTTTTATGAAATGTTCCATTGTGCGGACTGGACATACCATATTGGCTGAACTGCACTTCTGCTGGTAACAGCAGAATTCAAGAATTAGGGTAGGTGCCCTGCTGCCCAGTGAAAGTCACTGTGAAATAAAACTAACCATATCATCAGCAGAGATAATTTAATTTAAAATGCATGTGATGGACCCTTAGGGATGTGTCCACATATTCTGGGTTTATTTACTCCCTTCGATAGCAAGTATACAGCATACAAGAGGAAAACGCAACTATTCATAGCTGAGGCAATGCAATTGTACAAGTTCTCAGTTATGAGATAATGAAAAACCCTCTTGCTTTTTCTCTTCAAAATAAAACCTTGAATGAAAGAAAACAGAAGAATTTATTTTCTTCTTTCTAGAACTTTCATCTGTGTTACTTGCTTCACTTTTTGCCAAAGCTAATTTTGAGATGGAAGACCTTCTTTCCAGCAGATTTTTTTTCCTTCAGTAACACCTTTCCAAGTATACTGTGTGGCAGTTCTGCAAAATTCTACAGATCTTTCTCCTTTATTTTATACTTATTAAATGTTCATTCCTTAGAAATACTTTTCTAAAAGCAAAAGAAGACCGTATATACAAATTTTGTAAGACACTTACACAACACACATCAAGAACTACAAACTGCATTTTATGAGAATCTAAGGTCCTGACTGCTATGCCTGTTACAAAGCCATCCCCTTACTGTTTTAAAGATTTTTCAACTTCAGAAAGTTTTTTATTTATGCCTCTGTTTTATTAAGTATCAGATCACCCTAAATAATTGTGTCATTATCACACATATGCTAAACCATATATATCAATTCCTGGAATTTATAAAACGGATTTGACAATCTCACAAGAGCAGATTAGTCTGGGTTTATCCCAGTTTTATGAAGTGGCAACTGAAATCACTGAAACAATAAAGTTACTCCAGCAGACACAGATTGAACTTGAGATTGCTAAAATAAATTTAATTGCTACAAGATATTTTGGAGGCCAAAAGTGTAAATGCGTTCAAATTGACAAGGGCAATACTTTCATGCCTACTAATATGATAGATATTTTTCATAGAAATTCAGCAATATATGGAGTACAGAAGTTGTGACGACATATGAGGACGATCCCTTTGTCCGTGTTCTTTTCTTATATTCTTCCATAATCATTAGCTACTTGTCACTGCTAGAGATACAGTAGTTGCCTATACATAAAGTTAGTTTGACAGTGGCTGGCAGGTCTTATGTTGTCATCCTTCTTCTGTGTTTATGTCATGTTGCTTTCTTGCAGATGCTATTCAGCAAAATCTTTGTTCTATGCACTCAATCTGTAGTGGTAAAGCCTTCCATTGCAAGAACACTTTTTAATTTTAGTTTCAAAAGGTATTTCCATGCCAAAGGAAGAGAGTGAGCCCCAATTCATTCTAACCTCACAAATGGGAGTCCAGCACAGGGACACTTACATGTATGTAAACCAGTTTACATCTTCCCCAGGTTAGTAAGTTTGCGTGTCTTAGTAATTTTTGTGTGAAGTCAGTGCTTCAGAGATCTGTGAGGCAAGCCCATCATAGAAGATACACATGCAGAAACTATATTTTAACTTTTCAGAGAAGGGCACATTCAGAGGGAATCAAACTCTGATTCAGACAAGGGTTATGTTGGTTTTTTTTTCCTGAAAAACACTTTTGAACAACATTGAAAAGTTAGTCATAATCCAGCTCCATAACAACAGGATTACTAGTCTGTAAAAATTGTCAACCTCAGATGTTCTGTGATGAGTAAGTGTCTTCTTTATTAAAGTAACTGAAGTTTCCAGAAGAAAGCCACAGATTTTGCAAGCAACACAGAACAGTTAAAATCACTGCTGAAGTACTCAATCTATCTACTTTACAACAGACATTTAATGATGCTGCTGAAATGTCCCATTGTATACAGAAAGTACCAATACTATTTGACTTACGAGACTATACTGTCAGAGCTGTCAGCAGTTAAAATCAAATTAGATTTGACAATCAAGATTTCAACTGCAAACTGATCTTTGGTAATTAATGTAATTAACAGTCTGAAACATGGAGAACAATGTACTAGCACCATGAACATATTGTTTGCTCAGATGAATCATTTTCACATTACTGTTTAATTGATGTGACTTTTGCTTCAGATACACTACAATTAGCATGTCATGTTACTGACAGAGTAGATAGAGGCAAAAATTGGCTGAATTACTGTCCTCTTTTTTTAAGGACAAAAGTTTAATTAACAGTTATAAAACTCCCTGCTCAATACTGTGAAGAGCTATGAAAAGTTATTTCAACAGCACTTATGATTCAGGAAAATGGAAGCAGAAATCTAATACACTTATATAAGCCTGATTATGAAGATAGACTAAAAGTTGTTGTCATCTCACTGCTAATCAGCATCAACTCCCTGTCAGCAGTCTACAAATTTAATTGAATGTCTACAAAAAAATTCCATATCTCCCTAACACATTCTTCTTGTTTCCCCAAGAAATGAACAGCATGAAGTGCTGTCTATATCATATGAAGAACAGAAGCAAGATCTGCTTCCACAAGGGTCTTTAGCAAATGACTTTCAAAATGTCTGCAGTTACAGAAATATTTGCTCCACAAATCGCCACAGGGAATAAGTCAGTCACTGACACAAAGCACTAAACCTTTACAGTTCAAACTGAAGGAGACTCAGA
Source organism: Chlamydotis macqueenii (assembly GCF_036417535.1). Lineage (NCBI taxonomy): Eukaryota > Metazoa > Chordata > Aves > Otidiformes > Otididae > Chlamydotis > Chlamydotis macqueenii. The sequence continues at coordinate 82,032,241 of NC_141557.1, read as the reverse complement.
ATTTTTTCATGAGAGAGGACCAGCAGACAACATGATCAAATGCAATTAATTATTTCTGACTAAGATAGAGCTTTTTGCTAGGCAAAGGTCATGCACAAGAGTTGGCCTGTCAGGAATTCAAACCCCATCAAAGCAACATTTTATTATAAGCCTGTTGGCACATTGACATGTGTAGTCCCTATCAGCTCTTAACAGTATGTATCTCTAACCCGTGAAGCATTCTAGAAGTTGGGCCTAGAGTCCTTTGATAACTATCAAGGTTAGGACTTCAAATAAAGCATCAGGGTGTGCGGGGAAACAACAAAAAACAACCAACCAAAAATGTCCTCTGATCTTCCTTATATTTTACTCATCAACAAAAAAGGAAAATTGTAAAATGGAATAGGTAGTTCTTCTCCTGAAAGAACAGTCTCCAGTGTTGTTGTTTCAGTGGTTCCTGAAAAGCATAAATCCTTTTACAAATCACGGATAAAAAGCAACATTTATGTCAAAAAGTTGCCTTCTATTCCTCCTCCCCTCCTTTTCTTCAGTTACTTTGGATGGTGTAGAAAACATAGAAGATTTTAGCAAAAAGTCAGTAAATCAAATTCAATAAGCATATAAATATCATTCATGACTAGGAGCTATGATTACTCGAGGGATGTCATGGTTTAACCCCAGCCAGCAACTAAAGTATCACACAGCCACTTGCTCACCCTCACCTCTCCCAGGTGGGATGGGGGAAAGAATCGGAAAGAAAGGAAAACTCATGGTTTGAGATAAAGACAGTTTACTAGGACAGCAAAATAAAAGATAACAACAACAACAAAAATAATAATAAATATAGAGATGATAAAATATGCAAAACAAATTATGTACAATTCTCACCACCTGATGACCTAATGACTGATATAACTTGTCTGGAGCAGAAATCATTGGAGTGAAACTGAGAGCCATGTCAGAACGATCCTGAGAGAGAGAGCTGCCCATCAGCCAACCCCCACTTATATACTGAGAATGACATCTATGGTATGGAATACTTCCTTTGGCCGGTTTGGATCAACTGTAGTGGCTATACCCCTCTCAGCTTTTTGCACCTGCACATTAGTAAACCCTAGAAAGCTGGAAAAAAAAAAAAAAAGAGTCCTTGATCTCTTAGTGATAACTAATATCATCAGTGTTTTGTCAACATTCTTCACATACCAAATCCCATCCTAAATCCAAAACAGCAGCTACTGGGAAGAAAATCAGCTCCAACCCAGCAAAAACCAGGACAAGGGATTTTTCATTACCTTTCAGAGAATATACAACTTTTTATTCCAAGTCGAAGTGCACTACAGATTGTAAGAGTATCTTCAACTCAGAATACACACAGATTTTTTTCAGAAATTCAGGGATTTGTGTTGCTTTGGAAGTGTACAAGGCCAGGCTGGATGGGCTCTGAGCAACCTGATCTGGTTGGAGATGTCCCTGCTCCTTGCAGGGGGGGCTGGACTAGACGACCTTTAAAGGTCCTTTTCAACCCAAACCATTCTATGATTCTATGATTCTATGATTCTATGATTCTATGAATATAAGTAGGCTTGAAGTGGTACTAAACTGTAACAACATTGACTCAAGAATACACTGACATTTTAAAATAGGATAGTATTAATTTCATGAAGCCATGAATTCCAGGATACTTGCCTTTCTAGAAATAATCCTGCATACTACTACAGTATACCATTGCCCTTCATGGGCCTTCAAGATGGCCTTCACTGTCTTCAAATTCTATTACTATGACTAGGAAACTAAAATTAGTTATACAAGCAGCTACCTTCTTGCACCCCTACATTTTTGAGTGATGTCCCCACAACCAGTCTGTCCCCTGGTTACCCTACCAAAAACTGATCACTCAGTCCCCAGCATGATACACAATTTTTCCTCTTTCATGCAGCAGGAGCCTACACTTTGCTGGCGGCTGCACTGGAGCAACTTACAGATCAATCTTAATTCCTTTGCAATAGCCATTCCTTATCATAGCTCTCCATGCTACTAACCTGTTCCACTCAGCCTAGAGACCCTTTCTGTGAGTCCTGCTAGTTCCATGTGCTGGCGATGATGAGTTTAACTGTCCAAGGATCCCTCTTGAGTCTCTGTTCTGGTGGCAAATTTCGTTTAGAGAGTAAATGTATTCCTGAGTGAACAGGTAAGAAAAGAGCACTTTGAAGCGACTTTGAACTACATGAATTAAAAAAGCAAGGAACAGTTCAGGTGAGACAGGATAGCAAGACAGTGATGGCACAAAATGGTTGATAGCTGGGAGACAATTAGTTTTAATAACTGCAGTCTGATCATGCATTCCAGAAAGCAAAAAACTGAAAAAAAAACCCCTCTGTAAATTAAATAGCTTAAAAACAATAACCACCAAACTATTTTTTATTTTCCAGAGAGACTGGGGTTTTGCAGCAACAGCAAGATGAAATATGCTACAGGAATTGGAGAGCCAAAATACTGAATTGGCTTTCCTCAATGTTGTCAGAAGCTGATTTTCATCTTTTCATTTTGCTGATAAAGAAACGTTAGAAATGCCTATTGTTTTCCAGCTTTGGGAAACGAGGCAATCTGAGACTCTGAACTCAGTGATTTTTCTTCCTATCACAAATGATCTATAAGTTTCATTACTCTGTGATCTTTGATTCCTCAGGCAGAAGTCCTGTTACATAAAATAAACCTCCTAGAAACTGAAACAAAACCATACATGCACAGAATTTCAAGCAAACAAAAACATCTCAGCACAAAGCCTTATTTCAGTTTATCTTCTTAACTATGCTTTGCCTGTCGAGCTACTACCCATTGTCAACTTGCCAGCAGGTGCTATATTCATTCAATTGGTTCATTCTTAAGAGCAAATACTTTTCTTTTTTTTAAAAAAAAAAATAAGTAAACAAACCAAAACAAGTGAAAAAAAACATCAAACTCCTCACAATGAAGAACCAAGCAATCCAAACACCTGCCTCTGGCAGCATAAGTCATTTTCTTTTCATTGGTTGCCATGCTGAAAGCTGGTTTTCATACGGTTGTTTTCTTGCTGCACTGGAGGACAGGCACAATGACTTAACTTACTGAAGATGAAGGTAAGAAGAACGTCAATATTTTTCCAAAAAATAAAAGCTACAGAAAAAGGCTTTTGTATTATAGATTTTCCTAGAGAGCTTATGAAGAACAGATCTGATTGCCCCTTCTAACAGATAAACTCAATCGGACAGTATTTGCTGTCCTCATTATTGAAGTGCCATCATAAAAAAAAAAAACCTGGGAAATTAAAAAACTCAAGATGAGCTGCTTATTACCAATGACTTTTGTTGTAGTTTAGCCCCATTCAGGACTAAGCCCTAGGCAGTCACTCACTCACCGTCTCCATCTGCCAAGGGAATGGGGGAGAGTTAATATAACAGAAGGCTTGGAGTTCGAAATAAGGAGAGGGAGAGAACATTCAAGCTACCATTATGGGCAAAAAAAACATTACAGACTTGACTTAGGGAAAATTAATTAAATTTATTAACAATAAAACTGAAGTAGGATAATAAGAGTCAAAAAAACAGATTTTAAGAACACCTTCCCCCCACCTCTGCCCTCTTCCCAGGCTTAACTTCATTCCGGAATATCTCCACCTCCTCCCTACCAGCAGCAAAGGGGAAATAAGGCACAGGGGATATGGTCAATTCATCACACATTGTTTCTGCCACTCCTTCCTCCTTGGGGGAAGAATTCCTCATACTCTTCCCCTGCTTCAGTGTGGGGTCCTTTTCCACAGGGTGCAGACCCTCCGGAACCAGCTGCCCCAATGTGGGCCCTCCATGGGCCACAGCCTCCTTCTGGCATCCGCCTGCTCCAGTGTGGGTCCTCCATGGGCTGCAGGGGGACAGCCTGCCTCACTATGGTCTTCACCATGAGCTGCAGGGGAATCTCTGCCAGGAGCAGCATTACTCCACCACCTCCTTCTTCATTGACCTTGGCGTCTGCAGCCGTTCTGCTCACAAACAATTCTTCATGATCACACTCTGGCAGATGCCTCGCCTCGCCTCGCCTCGCCTCTCAGCCTACAAAGCCCATGCCTCCCCCTCTCTGTCCTCACTTCTGTTTATTTACCCCTTCTTAAATACATTATCACAGAGGCATTATCACTGTCACCAATTGGCTCAGCCCTGGCCAGCTGCAGGTCCACCCTAGAACTGGCTAGGTCCACCAGACAAAGGGGAAACACAAACCCAACAAAACTTTTAATTCACTGTGGTCCCATTCATACTCTCACATGCAATAATGGAGCTGACAAAGAAATTCAAGCTTAGTGCTATTGCCCTGAGGGTACCTCCAGCCCTGATCATCCCTGTCCATTCCCCTGAGCCTCCCCTCACCCTGCCCACAGCGCAGGACCCCATTTTAGCCCACAGTACTGTCAGTCCCTGCCCCAATAATGCTGCAGGAGTGCCTGGTCCTGCTTCCTGTGGTTCTGGCTCACAGACTGGATTTCCTGTAAAAACCCTGGACCTCCACTGAGGACAGCTGTGTCTCCAGCCCTGCCTCTGGCCTTGCCTCCTGCTCTTCCCGACTAGATTCTGACTGTGGCTCACCACCTTGCCTGCCTGGACTGCTCACAAGTCCTGTCACCATCTCCAGCCCAGTCCTGCTTGGGTGCTGCAGGACTGCATCCTATCCATGATGGCCCTTCTGGTGCTTGTAGGCGTCCTTGGTTCCCAGCTCTTCCTCCTTTGTGGAGCAGCCTTGCTTTTGCTACTCCCAAACACTCAGTTCTCCATAAGAATTTATTAATATTTATTTAATTAAACGTGACATGAACAAAGTAAAATAAAGCTTCTTGGTCATTAACAGTTGTTGATGTACTTACTACTGATTTCTACTAGCTCTCTCAAAGTGCTAAGTGTCTAGAAACAATAGGATAAAGATGACTGTATTACATTTTCTTTCAATTGACATATAAGAAAAAAAAAGGAACCTAGACACAGATGAAGTAAATTATAATTCTGTCTCTGAAATCAGTTTGATTATGAATTCCTCACAGGACTTTATATCAAGCCTAGAGTTAGCTCCTGATTTTAGCTGAAGCTGAAATCAACTGAATTTATGTTTAAGTACTTCTTATTTGAAGGTGATATTCCCCAGGTCCTCCTGTCAATCACTTGAGAAGTTTTCCTTTTAAATCTATTATTATTATGTTTTCAGGAGGCAGTAAAAACATCAATAATCAGTCAGAACAATATACAATTATGACATGAATTCCAACCCTCTAATTAAAAAAAAGAAATTGGTCTTGCTGTCTATCTAAAGCTTCACATTCACTTTATTCAGGCTTGACATGTTCACTGCAAATATACTACACTCAATATTCCTATGCAATAAGAATAGCCAGCAAAATCTTTTTATAATTGTATTTAAATACTAACATCACAAAATAGTTTTAAAGGCTTGCTTCCATCTTTTACTTTTTTAATAATTATTTGAGGCTCTAAATAAAACCATTTGAAGTCTAATAAGGTAAACAATCCTGATGTTACTTTTATTGAACAAAAGCATAGATGAACATATATTTTGCATTTTTTTTTGTTAAATTTAATAAAATGCAGTTATGCAAAGAAGATACTGGAATAATATTGCATTGCTATATTGTGAAACACGTGCATTATTCAGCTTACATTTGGAAAATTAATTCAGAATATAGCACACTCTCAGAGATATATGATAAGATAGTAAATGTAACATTTCCATAGGACAACCTCTAATGTTACATGGATGTTTGTGTCACAAAAGCCAGTTATATACTCATAAAATGTTTGCTCACACAAATTCAATCATTCCCATAAAGAATTAAAAAAAAAATGCCCACTTCAAAATTATACTTGAAGAAATGTAAAAATGCTACACCCTTTCTCTCAGCTATAAAGGGGAGGCTGAGTAGATTTCCTGAACACAAACAGGTAGGACACTTAAGCAACCAACCAGCCTCTTATGCGAAGGAAATGCCGGTACAGTTGGAAGTAGGGGCTTTCCTGTTTATCTAACCACTGATCATAGGTATGGACTCTTTTCCATGCATGTGTGCCTGGTGCAAGCAGTTCATGGTCCACAGCAGTTCATGGTCCACAGAGACAAAGTATTCTCTCGTAAAATGAAAGCAGCTGACTGAGGAAGTAAGCAAAACCAATTCCAATTGCTGGCAATTGGGCAAGCCTGCTGAAGGAGAGGAAAAGCAAATGGACAAGTTCATCACGAGACATTATAAGGCCAATACATCTAGCATATTGGAGGAGAAAAAAAATCTCACAGCAGTGGAAATTGAGCTGTTAATAGAGCTGCTCCACTGGAAGAGAGTCAGGGACACGCTGAGCATCAAAGATAGCCCCTAGAGATTATCTTTCTTCTATTTTTTTTTATTTGTCCATTTATTTTTCTTATTTGTTATTTCTTCTTTGTCTATGACTCTATTACTTAACAGAAGGTAAGGACAAGAGACAAACAGATGAAGCTATACGTAAAGTGATGTCAAACACAGCAGTGAAACTGGAAAAAATGAGGTTCTTCACAGTCTTTGAAATTAAATATTAAGAGGTATCAAAACATTTACATCCATAGTTGATAGTATCTCTCAAACTCTCCATTCTATGACCCTTAAAAGGAAATTTTAGAAGTCTATTTCCTACTGTAAAGGGAACTGCAATCAAGCCTGTTGTACTGATTTCTACCTGATAGCCCTACACTTTACATACTTGCACTGCTGCACCTTTCTGTCTCACAAGCCAGCCAGATGGACAGTGCAGGCTGAACTGACTGCAGCCTGCGAGCCCACTGTGCAGGGGCGAGGCACAGGCAGGTGACCTCAGCGCTGCACTGTAGCTGTCAGCGTGTCAATGAGGTGAGTTGTGGACTGAAAGCAGTCTCATAAAAGAAGTATTTCTCAATTGTACACTTACGCTTTTGCTTCTTACATCTCTCAGGAGGTCATGCAAATACAACATATGAATACACAGTGATCCATAGGTCTTGCTGCCCATTGGTCAGGTGCTCATCTGGCATGTGCCACATGTGTACACAGAAGGTGTATAGTCTGCATTTACTAAGTGTGTTACAGTTTGTTTTTTTCAAAGCAAGAAGCACTTAAACTTCAAACTTGATTCTGGTCACTATGGTCACAAAGAAAGAGGAGTGCCTCAAAAGCTGGAGAGTGTAAAATTTGTATCTATTACACTATTTATGTCCTTTTCAGTGCCACCTCTACCATTAAACAAAAATAACTAATCAGATGTCCTTTACATCTTTAAGCTATATAAATTAATGATGGGCAGGGAGCAAATCTTTCCAAAACTAATGAATTACAGAGACGTGTTTGGTAAATTTATCTGTTGGGCTTTTAATCAATTATAAATATCAAATTCACTAAATTAAAATTTAATGTTCACAAAGTCGTCCATTTTGCCAATTTACAACCTTATGGTACAATGTAAATGTTGGATTTTTTTTTTTTTAATTTAGGTGTCTGACAAACTACAAAACAAGAACAAAGACTGATAATGTGATGTGGTATTCTTTAAATAGGAAATATGTCTTCTAATATTTGTTCTATGATTTTCCACCTTTAAACACATTGTGTTGAAATCTTATTCCTAGGTTCTTTGTTGTGACCATCAAGTTGTCCATTACAGAGTACAAATCAGTTAATTTTCTTAAACCTATCAATCAGCATCCTTTGCATCTGTGTAAGACTATAGTAAGGAATAACTACCACCAGATGTGCAGGGTCTGTTTTAGGGGGCATTTTTTACTCTGTTTATAAGAAGTCATGCAAGATACTATCTACCTACCTACCTGAGGGGAGGGAGGCCCTTCAGAGGGATCTGGGTAGGCTGGATCACTGGGCTGAGCTGAATGGCATGAGGTTCAACAAGGCCAAGTGACGGGTCCTGCACTTTGGCCACAATAACCCCATGCAGCGCTATAGGCTCGGAGCTGAGTGGCTGGAGGACTGTGAAGAGGAAAGGGACCTGGGGGTGTTGGTTGATGCTCAGCTGAACATGAGCCGACAGTGTGCCCAGGTGGCCAAGAGGGCCAATGGCATCCTGGCCTGCATTAGAAATAGTGTGGCCAGCAGGAGCAGGGAGGTAATCATCCCCCTGTATTCGGCACTGGTGAGGCCACACCTCGAGTATTGTGTTCAGTTTTGGGCCCCTCACTACAAAAAAGACACTGAAGCCCTGGAACGTGTCCAGAGAAGGGCAACAAAGCTGGAGAGGGGTCTGGAGCACAAGTCTTATGAGGAGCGGCTGAGAGAGTTGAGATTGTTTAGTCTGGAGAAGAGGAGGCTCAGGGGAGATCTCGTTGCACTCTATAGCTTCCTGAAGGCAGGTTTTGATGAGCAGGGGTTTGGCCTCTTCTCCCAGGCAACAAGCAGGACCCGAGGAAATGGCCACAAGTTGTACCAGAGGAGGTTTAGATTGGACGTGAGGAAAAACTTTTTCTCCCAAAGAGTGGTCAGGCACTGGAATGGCCTGCCCAGGGAGGCGGTGGAGTCGCCGTCCCTGGCAGTGTTCAAGAGGCGGCTTGATGAGGAGCTACAAGATATGGTTTAGTACCTGTGGCAGCAATGGTAGTGGGAAGACAGTTGGACTAGATGATCTTATAGGTCCCATCCAACCATGTGATTCTATGATTCTATGATTCTATCTAGTTCACTTAGTAGTAACACTAATTCTAACAATTATTTCCATAGTTTCCATAAAAGCTGGGTGTGAGACATGCCGTATAAGAAAGATCAATAATACATATAGTACTGTGAAAATGAATAATACAAGATGGTTTCAGAAGGTAATGGTTGGGAGGAGCCCATAACAGATCCAACAACCACACATAGTTTTACAGCTGAAATATCTTCCAAATACCCCTGAGGCATGAACTTATCACTCTCTACACAAAGACCGGCGGAGCTTTTTTTTTTGTTTTAACTCATGTATGTGTTCTCATATAAATAACTAATCTACTTACAAATTTACTAGATGTTATTACCTGTGATGGTGACTTCCACACACTATTTTACATGCTACCTAAAGAAATATTTTAATTCACTTGAAATGTGATATATTTGTTGGAAAGTACCCTATCTGAAAACAGGAGGGTTGTTTTGTGGGTTTTTTTTTTCGTAATAACTTTTGAAACATGGCTACCACCTCTAGTGAAACTCACTGTATTTAACATTTCAGTATTAATTAAAAAAGGTAAAATTTTCCTAATTTTAAAAGTTACTTTAAAAAATTGAGAAGACAATTACTCCATTGCCAAAAAAGTCTCTGGGCAAGTACCTTTTAATGAACAAATATAACTTCTAATATGTGGAATATATTTTAAGATCTTTTCAACTACAAAGTTGAATCATCTTCCAGGAGCATGCCTCACTGTTTCCTGACATGCAGTGATGACAAAATGAAATATCTCCTTCAATTCTGAAACTGCTTTGGCAGGTGGGGAAAAATGATTGAAAACTTTAGTTAGACAACCTTTACAATCAAATTATGAGTTATCTCTAATGTACTTCACTGTATTGTGCAGGACAGAAGTTGAACAATTAACTGTAAGCAAGTATTCGTTATAAATCTCCAGTAATTTATATATGGAACAATTTCTCACAAAGTCAAACACATCAGTTTGATACTTTGATCATAAATCTTTTGCATATTTTCAAATATTCTCCATGCTTTCACTGCTATCCTCAAATTTTTCAGCTACATTGCAACACAATTCTAATATTTTGATTTTTTTTTTGAAGAATCAGTGAAGTGAAAGGTATGCTCTTTTTTTAGCCAAACTTCTTACAATTTTTGTAACTAAAAGAAGAGCTAACATACTGTTTTTAATATATGAAGCAGTTCCTTCCACATCCACCACCACCAGAAGGTTTGTTTTTTTTCATACGTGACTGTCAGAAGACAAAAGTGGTTGTTTTGCCACCTTAATGAAACCATCTGTTTCAGTGATTGTGGATCACACTACCATATGGTTTTATTGTGTCTGGAGACTATACCTTATTTTCTGTATTTTCACATTCATAGAAACAACTACAGCTTTCACCATTTTGCATCTTAAAAGATAGATGAGAATTAATTTTATTATCTAATTCCATCTGACAGTCCATAATGCAGACTTCTTCAGGACAAAGCACAGAAAAAAAAAAAGCCTTACAGAAGCTATTGTTTTTTTAACAGATCCATGTAAAATAATTTTCCCACTAATTATTAAAAAAAAAAAAAATCAGAGTTTCTTATTATTACATTTTATGGGATAAAAGTAGAGGGAAGAGGGGGAAGCCAGATGGAAAGGAAGATGAGGAAGGAATGGCTCACCTGAAAATGCAACTTAACCAACTGAAATTTAGTAAGCTTTGGACTCAACTTCAGTTTAGGATCACAGTGCTGATCATCTTTTATGTGTCAAGATAATATAAAGCATATTGTGTGCCTGTATTCCATCCCACAAATAGTTAGCTGTGCAAAACATACAGTGTAAAATAAAAAGCCTGATTATAAAAAGCAATCCTAATTACTGTTCTTCTAGATGGAATAACTATAGTGCAAAATACAGTTAAAATGAATTTTTCATTTCATTTAAGGGTTGAAAACACTTCTCCTTGAAGTTTCTGATGACACAAAGGAATCTTTAGTTTTACAGCTACTTTGTAAGCAGTATTTGAGGTCTAGGACACAAGGCAATCTAAGCATCAGTAAGTGATTCTTGGGAAACAGTAAAGCAGCTCAGATTAATTTCCTCAACAGTCCTTCAGAATGGGGAAAAACTTACTGTACCCTCCTCCATTATTCCTAGGGGTTTTTTTTTGCATCACAAGCTAGCTTTTTCAGTTTACAAGCAATGTGCCCATTTTAGGGTATGCGTCAATCTCCACCAATTCTGGAGAGAGTCCTTCACCTCACTCTTTCTTTGATACTTTCTCCAAGTCCCTATCTTAAGCTCGGATGAAGCTCACTTCTTTTCACAGTTCTCCTGCATGTCTTTAACCCCCTCCTACATTCTTCTTGGTACCTGGAAAACATTCAGGTCATGTAACTGTGATAGAGTGTAGCATCTTTCTTCATCGATATGCTGCTGAGCCTGAAAGAAAACTTGCAAAAAACTCTGATAAGACCTTCACCTAGAAACTTCCAGGGTGTAGTATGAAGATCTGACTTGCTACCCACATCTAAAATGCCTCTCATGCACACACTACTCATTGGGTTTGGTGTACTTATATAGGAAAGTATTTGTTGGTTACATATGTACTAGTCTTCTAGAAGTTATTTTATGGCATGCCATGTCCTTTCGAGGATGCAAAGTGCAAAATGAAGCGCTCAGAGGAACAAACACATTTTAGGAGACAAAGAGTAAAATGTGAAGCCACTGCTACTATTTTATTTCAGGTGTAAAAATTGTTTGGTTTTGGAAATGATATATGATAATATTATTTTTTTTTTTCTTTGTACTTTGTGAATTCCATGTTTTGTCAAAAGTAAATTACTTCAGACGTAATTATATGCAGAAAACTTGTCTCAATCAACAATTACAGTGTTCACTGTCACTCTTAAAATATTTGATTAATCAATTCAGGTTTCCCGTATTTATGTAATGGATGAATTAAATAAGGATTGTCCTAAAAAATAAAGGACATCTAATAGAATTGAAGAATTTAACGACCATCTTGGGTACTACAGAGAAAAGTATTTTTTTCAGCAGGTCTTAGGGCTGGGATGAAAGGAAAATGTCAGAATGCATTCCTCTATTGACTAATAAAAGAAAATTAAAAAAAAAATCACTTAGAACTTCAATCTTTCCATCTTCTTATATATAAAGTCTTATATGGATATTCTCATATATAAAACAAACAAACAAACAAACAAAAATGTAGGCAACAAGTCCCTACTTTTCCTTCTTCTCAACTTGTCCATCCTACTGATGGCATTTAAAGAGTTATATATAATTTCTCAGCTATATATAATACTCATAACTCCTTTTCTGCTGTCAGTCTTGTCCAATACAGATTATTTCTGACTTTCCAAAAGCCAACAGATCAGATATTTTCACCTCACTGTGCCTCATCCCATTTATGTCCAGATTTTCTTGCTATTGATTTTGTATTTTTCTGTATTGTAACAGCTGGGATTTTAACAGCTTCTTTCAAAATATCCTTGCTCCTCAACAAGGAAAACTGGCAATAAAATGAAATGTAACGCTTGCAGGGATGAAATTATGCCAAGAGATTATTTTATGCTGCTTGCTACAATCTAAAGAAACTAATAGAAAAGGAAAAAGGTATCAATTTTTTAAAGGGATTACATTTATTTTAATGTGAAGAACATTTCAAAGACAGCTTTATTACATTATATTGGTCTGATACAGTTGTAGACAACATTAGTACGTAGTGTGTGTACTGGGCAAGACCATTACAGGAGTTTCTTTGTGTGCAAAGTGACTCTTTTCAAATACAGTACAGTATAACATTTTTCACATTAAGAAAATTAATGTTCTGTAACAGATGATTAGGTAATGAGATCGTATTACTTGGTAACAGTAAATATCCTTATACTATTCACATCAGCATTTAAAATAATGTATTTTAAAATGGTATTTGCATTATAAATATTCATTAAATACCATTTAAACTAATGGCAGTTTATGATACATCTCAATTAATGTGGACATCCCATTCCATGGGATAGAATAGCCCTTTGGCCAATTTGGGTAAACTATCCCAGCTGTGTACCCCAGCCACAGGTGCCACCAGCTCCAGTTCCTCTCCCAGCTCAGGTGAAAATTAACTCTATTCTAGCTGGAACCAGGACACTAACAAACACTGTCAGTGTTATGCAGCACCCTCAGGGAGAAGGAACGGAAAACCAACCAACAGGTACTGCAGCTACTCCAACTCCCGTGACAGACACTGAAGCTACTGCAACCTCCACGACAGGCGCTGCTGCTACTCCAACCCCAGCAACAGTCATTGTGGCTGGCCCAACCCCTGCAACACACACTGTAGCTGAATCAGAGAACAAAACCGTGTCAGTATTGGTTGCCTCTATACAGAAGAAGAAATCTTGAAAGTGAAAGTCAGAGTGTTTAGTAAGGGATGAGGAAAGACCAGGACTATCATAAGGAAAGGAGGAGGAAGTGGAAGAACTCAAACGATACTGAAACCACATGATCCCTATCCCTGGGCAAGCTGTGAGACATGTGGAAATATCTCAACTGTCTTCCAGGTGAGCACCTTGTCACCTGGCTGCTTTGATGCTGGGATAGTGAGACTAGTAGACTGGAACTAGAGGGTAAGGAAGCGAAACAGCTGGGGTCTCTTTCTAGGGAAGGGGGAATCGACAAAGTGATTGGAAAAGGTACACAAGCTCTCAGCCTCTGAAGGTGACTCCTGACAAGTATGAAGGAAAGATCTCTTCGAGGAAAATATTACAAATCACCCAGGCAACTGCACCACCACGGAGAGAGGTATCCAGTACCTAAGGGAATTAGCTGTGCTGAAAGTCATTTATAGTGACCTAGACAGTGAGGAGTCACTCAAAGATCCAGATGAAGTCCAGTGCACACAGCTCATGTGGCAGAAGTTTCTACAGAATGTACCATCATCATATGCCAATTCATTGGCAGTACTGACTTGGAAAGACAGAGAGGGACCAACAATAGATTAATTGGCTGGTCAACTCCATCAATACGAAAAAATTTCTCTTCCTCCCTTGTCTTGGCTGTGGAGAAACTGTCTCGGGAGTTCCAGCAATTCAAAGAGGGTAGGTCCTACTCTCCACCTGTATGGACCAGCATTTCAGTTATTAGGAGTAAATGTTCCCTTTCTCAAGAGAGGTGATACATGCAACAAGGTATTCTATGGTTTACCTTACGTGGCCAAGGAGACGACATGAGGAAGTGGGATGGGTAACCTACCTTGGCCCTAGAGGCACAGGTACGTGAGTTGCAAGGAAAAACAATCGCAACAGGAGGTTCTCAGAAAACTGCTGCTACAGTCTCCAATGGACAGTTTCCTAGACAGAATAGAAGGGCTGGTCTTACCTCTGATCCTATGGAAGGGAATTTTGATTCATATTTACAAGAAGTGAGTAGCAAATGCTATGAAAAAGACTAGAGGGTGTGGAGGCAGAAAGTGCAGCACAGCTGTTTGACATTGACGAATTTGGGCTATGTCCTTGAACACCACTTGCTCAATAACAAAAAACAGCAACTAGAACAAGATAAGGAAATACCAAAGGCAAAAATAATAAAGACAACCAAAAAACTATAACCAATCCAAATGAAGTATAAGGCGCGTGAACAGTATATTGCTACCAATCAAATCAGATGATTAAGTGTATGCACTTCGCGTGTAACTTAGATAGACTATAAAAGACTAATGCTGACTAACAATAAAGGTCTCTGGAACACCATCCATGGAGTCCATGTTTTTACTGCCACAAGAGGGGCCCTGCCTCCAGCCAGGTGGAGGAGAGAGACAACCGAGTTTAATGGACTGTATGGATTCAATGGCCTGGCACATCAGACCCACAGAAGTATAAAGCTCTAGTAGACACTGGTGCACAGTGTACCCTAATACCATCAAGCTATAAAGGGATAGAACCCATCTGTATTTCTGGAGTGACAGGAGGATCTCAACAGCTAACTGTACTAGAGGCGAAAGTGAGTCTGATAAGGAATGAGTGGCAAAAGCACCCCATAGTGACTGGCCCAGATGCTCCATGCATCCTTGGTACAGACTATCTCAGGAGAGGGTGTTTCGAAGACCCAAAAGGCTCCTGGTGGGCTTTTGGTATAGCTGTGGTAAAAACTGAGGAAATTAAACTACTATCTACCTTACCTGGTCTCTCAGAAGAACCTTCCGTTGTGGGGATGATGAGGGTCAAAGAACAACAGGTACCAATCGCTACCACCACTGAGCGCTGACGGCAATATCACACCAATCAAGATACCCTGATCCTCATCCATAAGCTGATTTGTCAACTTGAAAACTAAGAAGTGATCAGCAAGACTCGCTCACTCTTTAACAGTCCCATATGGCCAGTGCAAAAATCTAGTGGAGAGTGGAGGTTAACAGTGGACTATCATGGCCTGAATTAAGTTACAGCATCACTGAGTGCTGCCATGCCAGACTTGCTAAAAAACTTCAATATGAACTGATTCAAAGGCAGCCAAGTGGTATGGCACCATTGATATTGCCAGTGTGTTTTTCTCTGTCCTTTTGGCAGCAGAATGCAGGGCAGTTTGCTTCCACTTGGGGGGGGGGTCCAGTACACCTGGAGGCGACTGCCCCAGGGGTGGAAACACAGCCCCACCATTTGCCATGGACTGATCCAAACTGCACTGGAAAAGGGTGGAGCTCCAGAACACCTGCAATACATTGATGACATCATTGTGTGGAGCAAACAGCAGCAGAAGTTTTTGAAAAAGGAGAGAAAATAATCCAAATCCTTCTGAAAGCTGGTTTCTCCATAAAATGAAGTAAGGTCAAACGACCTGCACAAGAGAACCAGTTCTTAGGAATAAAATGGCAAGATGGATGTCATCAGATTCCAATGGATGTAGCTGACAAAACAGCAGCCACATCTCCATCAGCTAACAAAAAGGCAACACAGGCTTTCATGGGTGTTGAGGTTTCTGGAGAATGCATATTCCAAATTACACTATGGTTGTAACCCCTCTCTATGAAGTGACCTGAAAAAGGAATGATTTTAAATGGGGCTCTGAACAACATCAAGCCTTTGAAGAAATTAAAGGGGAGATTGTTCGTGCAGTAGCCCTTGGGCCAGTCTGGACCAGTTGAGCAGCTGCGTGATATTAGATTGCTGACTGTCGCTAAACCTCAACACAAACAAAGGAAACCCAACTCTGATGCTGATGTTTATTAAAGATATCACAATGACTAACATTTCTGTTTCTCCTGAATATTTAGATTTATGCAATATATATTATGAGTATATTAAATTTCAAAATATTGCCAGAGCTGGGTAATTCAATCAAATATTTTTCTATCTTGATGACCTGTGTTGGCTTAACCTTGGCTGTCTGCTAGATACTCACCCTGCTGCTCTCTCACTCCCCCTCCTCAACAGGACAGGGGGAGAAAACAGGATGAGAAAAAGTTCATGGGCAAGATAAAGACAAGGAGATCACTGACCAATTACTGTGACAGATGAAACAGACTAGACTTGAGGAAAAGTAATTTTAACTTACTGCCAGTTAAAACAGAGTAGGATGGTAAGAAACAAAGACAAAAAGCTAATACACTTTCTAGTCCTCCCCTTTTTTTCCCCAGGCTCAGCTTCACTCATGACTCCTCTACTGCCTCTCCTCAAGGGGCTCAGGAGGACAGGGAATGAGGGACCGCGGTCAGCCCACAGCAGCTCCTCTCTGCCCCTTCCTCCTCACACTTTTCGCCGCCCCAGCCCAGGGCCTTCCCAGGGGCTGCAGGGGTACAACTGGCATCACCAGGATCTTCTCCCAGTGTCGCGGGGGCATCTCTGCCTGGGTGCCTGGAACCCCTCCTCCTGCTCTCCCCTCGAGGCTGGCAGGGCTGTTTCTCAGCCCATTTCCCTCAGCCCTGGCTGCTGGGAAGCGTTTTGCCCTTCCTTCCCCAGGCTTTCCCTGCGGCGCCCAGCAGGGTCTGAGGGGCTCAGCTGTGCCCTGCGCTGGGGCCATTGGAGCCACTTGGAACCGGCTGTGGCCGCGCCTATAGGCTGCCCCTATAGTCCACCCTGCACAGGGCCCCCCTGCAGCCCCCCTGGGCCAACATCTTACCATGTAAAACCAATGCATGATGAAAATGAAAAATGGAATAATGCAGCATAATTCACTCTAAATAGCAGTCTATTGTTATTTGCATTTGAATTTTTTAGATTAAAAATAAAGTTCCAGTAACAGAACAAAACAATAATTGCTAGTGAGATGAAAAGTTCAGGAAATGGACATAAGCTTTCTGTGTCCCTGGGTTATTTACCAGAGGGTGATAGTCACAATAAATAAGAATCAAAGAATTTCTTAACATAAAGGTCATCTTGTTATAAGAATAAACACTGGACTTTTCTTATGCTGCAATCTAACCAGTTGATCTGTTTGACCAACAAAAAGCCCAACATGAACAAACCCTAAAACACACAAAGAACCCGTCAATCACACAAATATAATTCCTGCTTTGGTGTAATGGTGACTTCCTTCATGCACATAAAGCTTGAAACAAAATTGTGTGGACATCTATGAAAATGTTTCAGGTTTATTCTGTTGTGGTGGGATCTTTTAAAGTCAAGTGAATTACTTTTTATAGTTGGGGTTTTTTTGCCATTAGGTATGCCTTAATTTCTGAAATTGCATTAGTATGCAAATTATTTTGTTTGAGAGAGAAGCAAAGTTAAATAATTCTGTGTTTCACTAAAAAAGATTCAGATTTTGAATGCTGAACCAGACAGTTTCTTCCTGTTTTCAGAGAAGAAGACACAAGACATCAGAAGTCAGCGGGGCACTCTCACAATCTTAAAACATCTCAAGGGCTCTCAGGTTAGTGACCTAAAACACTGCACTCCCACTTTCAACAGCATCTTGTTCTTCAACTGCTTTTTATTGATGTTTTCCTTTCAACAAGCCTTCCATCTTGTCTTGATATCAGTAACATTTACTTGCAAAGTTTTCAAATTATTTTTAAATACAAAAGAAAAGCAAGTTCAACATCTTTTTACCTTCCTAGTTACAAATGGTATTCTTATCACTGTGCCTCAAGACCTTATTTTTAAATGTGTCTACATGCCGTAAGATGAATATAGGAATGAAATGTGTTTTCAAAAGAACGGTTTGGATGACCAACTCAAACAAGACACAAAAGTTAGCAGAAGCAGCTGGAGCATTTCTAATGTCTGTCCATATATGTGGGAAAAGGTAGTGCTCAGAGCTACCTCCTGAAAACCAAACTCCCCCTGCTTCTGTAATACTCAGATTAAAAAGTGGTCACAGAGCCACTGAAAAACTTCTATGCTTTTGAAGTTCTTTGGTTTAAATTATTACTTTTCATGCACCAGTACTCATAAATCTACATACAGGATCATACCTACTGTTTCTATAGATTTGGACACAGTAAATGTAATGCTGTGGATCTATGCCACTGCAAATTGCATGTAACCTGTCTCAGAGAGGTTTACAATAGAAAAAGTATTTACATTTGAGCCATTATAATGATACTCTGCATCCATAATGACAGCTAGAATTTCTTTGTATCTAATAATAATGCATCTTACTGCTCCCAGTTATATCTGACCTTATTGTTCATATTCATATTTATGGAAATTTAAAAAATTTTAAACATGTGAAATAAGTCTTTCTGAACAAGTTTGTTACTGATATTTTATTCCCATAGTATTTAAATTTTGTTACAGAAATACATTAAACACTACTAAATATAAATAAAAATGTTTTCATATTGAATATCTGCTATTTGCAATAAGAGATTTCTAGAAGAGAGCTAAAGTTACTTTCATTTCTTTCATAGTTGGATACAAACATCTTACAAGGCCTTAAAGAGCTTTTCTCATCATGAATGTGGTTGTTATGTAAATGGAATTATCAAATTCAAGTCCAACTGAAAGGTAAAATTCTGAATAGCATATATTTATCTGTAAATTAACTTTTATAAGCATCATAGAAAGGCATATTTGGGCCTTACTAGGGACTACCCAATAGTAATTATTAGATAGTAATTGAGTATTGCATTAAAGCTTGGCACAGCCACAAGGGACACAGAAAGAGTAAAAAAAATCTGCAGAGATAATAGATAATTTGTAGGTATATGTATCCATTTGAATTCCCTTAGAAGTTTCCCAGTTGACAGTCAAACCACTGAGTTCAGAAACAACACCACTTAAATTGGAAGATGAAAGTAAACAAATATATGTTGATGGATGTAGAGTGTTATCTTTAGTCAGTTTTGCTTTTTATTTTTGCTATCCTGTACAGATCTTGCTGAACAGCAAAAAGTATTCTCATTTTTTTTTTAAAAGATAGCATTAAAATACCTTCCACTAGAATTAGAGCTAAATAAATCTTTTCAAACAAAGCAAAACAAGATTAACAAACCTGTGTCCAAAAGTAATTACTTTCTAAAATATGCATGAATTTTGCTGATTTTTCTCAACTCTGTGCAAAGGCTTGAATAAGCTTTAGCATAATACTGAGTCAAGAAAAATTAAGTTATTGCTCTATTGAAAAAAATAAAACAAAACCCCAAGATAGGTTATGTTAATAATACTTTTTTTTTAACACTGATCATACCGTTACCAGAGAAGCCCACAAAAAAATGATAGTTCTTTAAATTAGGAAAAAAAAAGAAAACAAAATTTTGCTTCATTGTAGAGTGGCTTACTCAATTATTTTTTGTTTTAAACATTTCAGCTTAACAATCAAAATGTCTATACTTAGTTGTGAAGCGGCCTAGCAAAATGTCCAGAAGACAAACCACTAAAATTTTCAACCTAGCAAAAAACAACTTGTAAAACACTTAAAATAGCACTTCAACTTTCGTAATTGTTATCTTTTGCAATATATGCTGAAAGTAACCCAAAAGGCTTAGACAGTGAGATATTTTTCTTGTTTTCATCTCATAATCTTACAAGTACTTGGAAGTCTTGAAGTGAAGAAATCATTGGAGAACACCAGAGCCAGCAGACATACTGCGTTGCCACTCAGAGAAAGTAGCATTGACAGCACTGATACAGAACAATATTATAAATATTATAAATATTTCAATACAAAAACAGACTCAAGATTAAAACAAACAAACAAAACCCTCCTAATGAATACCTACCCAGAAAAAGAAGCACTGAATTTGCACTTCACAGTTTTGAGATGTTTAAAATAAGACCAAGATCTAATTTACTCTCAATTCTGCCAAAACAAACCCCAACCAACTAAGATTAGCAAAGCTGATGTTACTTTTATCAATAAGAGAGAATATAGCTAAGCTCTATCTGCCAGTGAAAAGCCCAAAGTCTAAAATTATGAGAAGTCTAGACAAAAATAAATTCCATGCATATCATACAAGCTCAAATGTTATTACTATTTGGAGTCACAAATCATTGTAAAATAACACAAAAGGCATGAATTTTGAATAAGTGAAGACAAATACTTGACTTGAATAAAATGAAATATGATATTCACCACCATTGAGTGCATGCCGTTTGAAAGTATGTAATTATTTCTGTATCATAATAAATTACCTTTCTAGGAGATAATTGCAAGCTTGTTCATATAAATGAAACATTGAACAAAAGAAAAACAGCTGTACTGCACAGAGATTCCGTAAGCTGAAGCAACAGAGAGTGTAATAATACAACAAAGTTTATCTGTCTTAACTGACTACCTGTACTATCTGCAAAATATCACCTTCATGATGGAGAGATTTATCTACATGAGAGACTATAGATACACTTTCGGTTTTTTATCATGGACTTGGTATATTAAGAAAGCATTTGGATTTCTAGAAGCTTTGCAGAAATCGGGCACAACATCTGCCTTGCCCTTAAAAGGGAACTGAATGTCTATCACCATATAATGCCTGGAGTCATGAACACTGAAGTGATTGCAAAGGGTCTTGTTATTTCAAATATTTATTTCATATGGTCGTGAAAATCCTCCTTAGTACTCCCGACGCATGTTTAACAAATAAATGGTCCCAACCACTTTATTCTATATGTAGAGTCTACTACTGCTTCTGTATAACCACAGGTTTTCTAAGCTATTTGAAAAACTTGTGAAGTTGGATCTGCAGTTAATTTTAGTGCTCAGGCAGTTATAACAATTTTATAAGTTTTGTACAGTCACTGACCTATTGCCACAAACTATATATGTTGCAATCACATATTAAAATGAAATGTTGCATGGAGATGACCACCTCCACTTTTATCGCTTCTTATTCACTGTGTAAACAGTATAATTTTCAATCTTTTTTTTTTCTTATGATTACACACCAGTCTCAATACTAAAAAAAAGGTCAATTGATATGGATGGGAATGTGTCTACCGATAAAAGAGAATTACCATTAATCTTGGTTTTAAGATAAAGCTGTAACTTTTTTTTTGTTATACACCTGCAACCTCTACATATTCAGTATTAATGAATGCATGTACATAAATTTAGACCACACTGAAAACTTAGCTTTTTTTTTTTTAAATATGCCTGACATTTCAGAATCATATTGAAATGTACACATCTTCCATAAATAATGGTCATAACTCAGATCTAGCAATGGACTAAAAGCAAAAATCACAGAAGAATACAAAACTAAAATGTAAAGGAGGACGGAATCCCTGAAAGCAGAGATGTACCAAACCCACATTTTATACTTTCTTAATTGGAGAACACCAGAGTCAGCAGACTCAGCCAGCCAGAGAACTGTTGCATATTAAAAAAAAATAAAACCCAACAAAACTATCTTCCTAACAAAATTACAGTCAATCTCTGTAAATCTAGAATATGAACCCATTCCTATTTTCCCTAGATTTAGTAGATTTGGCATTTTTCCACTCCATTCATCTGATTCTTACCTACCATCTCTCCACACCACATTGGTATTTTTGGCTAATAACACAGAACAAAAATTGAATTATGATTAAATCCTTTCTTTATTTTTAAAAATAGATAAACTTTTAAAACAGTATTGTGGTTGAGTTTCAGGGGTGGTGGTGGTTTTTTTTTTTTTTTGTGGGTTTCGTTTTGTTTTTAACAAAGCATATTTGTTTATGGGCCAGATACATTGCTAATATGTGGCAGAGATCAATCAATGGCTTACTTCTGACTGGTATCTTAAAGAATTTCTAAAGAAACCATCTCATTGTAATTAACTCAGGAAAAAGCATAAAAGCAATACACAGTTTTAACATGCTTTCATATAATATATATATTAATATACACAATTTTTTCTTTTTCTACTCAATCATTTTTTCAATTAAGCTTGGTACTCCTATTTGTAGAAATAGATCCTTAGCATTTATCATTATTGGACCCTATGTGCTAGGGATGATCAGGTTTTACTTCGGATAAAAACTCCCCACACCCATAGCCCATAGGAAGTTTTTTGGCTGTTTCAGAAATACACTTAGAAGATTTCAGTGTATCAGAGAACCTTGGTTGCAGCAGAGCTTTTCTCAAGATGTGTCACTATCAGGAATAAGATTAATATTTATGAGGGGGAACAAATGGTTAAATAAATAATTAAAAGTGTGACCTTTCAAGGAGTAACAGGGAAGTACTTTTTTTTTCATACTGCACAGTGCTCCTTGCCCTAGAAAACAATCTTAATAAGAAAATAAACAATGTGACATGAATTTTGACATTTCTGTGCAGTTTTTTTTTTTAAAAAGTAATATGAACAAGACTAAAAAGCCACCTTATGGATGTTGATGCAAGCTTCTGATGCAACCTTTATGTATCTGCCACTGTAGCTACGAAAAAAAAAATCTTTTGACTTTTTCTAAAAGAATGAGTGACAACTTTTACTTCACAAATTTATTCTTATATGCTTTAATGATTCATAGCTATCATATACAGTAAGAATGAAAGCAACTCATAAACAGGATTTCACTGATAGACAAGTAGTATGAATTAAAGGAGGAAGACACTGACATATTTTTTTACGGTTTATTTCACCACTGTTTTTTTACTCAGTTGAACCAACTCATTCTCCTTATGGTAAGTGATTATAATCTGTCTGGTAACTGCACAAACCTCTCTGATAGTATAAATCAGTGTGATGAATCACTAGGCATTTTCATGCAAAAAAGAAACACTTCTCAAGTATCAGAATAACTTAATTCTGTCCATGTAAATACTACTACTGTAGTTTTATTGTGTCTTTGAATGAGAACTACTGGATGCTACCAGTAAATTTTTTATGTTCCACTGATGTATTTCCTTTCTCTCACATTTTAAAATCCTCCCTATTTAAATGGCCTAGAACATTCTAGATGGTTTATGCCACATAGTACCTTTCAGGCCAATAGAAATTAAACTAAAGCATCTACATTAAATAAAGCTCTATTTAATTTTGTCAATGGAAAAAAAAAAATCTTTGGCAGATGTAGAAAGGATAAAAACTGACTAAGTCGTCAACCAGCGTTCTGGGGAGACATATTAGTGGGCAAAGTGAAGCTGAAATGCTCCATCATGCATAATTATCACAATATCTCACATGGTTCTGCAGTTTGTCACCTGATGGGTGCTAAATCATATTATTTTTTTATTTGGTTGTGTAATTAACTGCATGGATGCTTTGAAAAGCTTAAGCATCAACAGAAAATCATTGAACAGACTGCTCTTCTTTGGAGAAGACTGCAGGACATTTTGAAAGTTCTGAATTAATAAGCTATAAACCAAGGTGACAATTTGTGACTTAGAATCACATTACAGACAGTAGAAAAAAAAAATGAAGTAACTTTTCCTGCCCTTTTTCTCAGCTAAGTAGAGTTCAGCCTTGAACACTGGACTGCTTTGAAAAGTGTGTGTCTCACGGTAGTATTATATGTGGTTTCAGGTTGCCTTATTGCAAAACAAAATTTATAAAGTAATGACAGAATTTAGTTATTTAAGATTTACAGATCTGCAAAAGACAAACAAGATACAACATACGAGATTCTGGCACCAGATGTCTGTCATCAAATAATACGAATAAAAAGAAAAAATTTGATTGGTTACCTAAATGCAAAACTGACTTAAAGAGTTTTACATTTCTCTTCCTATGAGAGAAAAATATTGTCTCATAAAGTAACATTGTCTCTGTAAAAGTAACATCTTGAGGGGAGAAAAAAATCTCATATTTATAATACTATTTAAAAACAAAGTGCCCATGTAAACCTAATACCCCCTGTAATCTATTATAAAATTAAGACACAAACAGAGACAAAGGACATGCATTCATTAAATTTAAAAAATACAGAAGTGGAAATGAATTTAAGAATTCTTGAATGTAATAAGACAGACATCATACACAATAGAGCTGAGAGAGGATTGAGACACCATTTCAAGCCCCTGTGAACTACTTAGTATGAGTAGGCTTAATATAAATGTTATTTTATGTTTATTTAAATGCTCTCTTTAAATAAATAAATAAATGAAATCATCAACTGAACAAGTAGCATGTAAATTAAATAGAAGCCAGCTACAATTTGAAAAAAAAATGTAAGACTTTTGAGTTCTTTTAAAGTATTAACAAAAATAATTTCAGAACAACTGAAAGGAGAATTATCTATGCACTTATTGATACTTATGGCTTTTTATACTACTAAAGCTCATCTTTCTTTAGAGGAGCTATTCAATGCTGTGCAAACTCCAGAGTCAGACCAAAGTGGACCACTGAGTAAGAGCAATGAAAAGACCAAGTATGTTTAGCCACAGTGGCAAGTATAAAAAAATAACTTGCCACAATTTTCATTACTGAAAAGAGTGTGCTAACTTTAAGTACAGGAAAAAAAAGTAAAAGATCCACCATGCTTTTCCTGCAGGCTAACATAGGTTTTACCCAATAGTGACAAATTATAATCAGCCAGTACAGAATAGCAAGTTATTATGTAGATAATGTAACTCTCTCAGGCTGAGAGAGTCAGGGCTGTTCAGCCTGGAGAAGAGAAGGCTCTGCGGAGACCTTACAGTGGCCTTCCAATACCTAAAGGGGGCCTACAGGAAGGACAGGGAGAAACTCTTCAGCAGGGCATGTTGTGACAGAACGAGGGGTAATGGTTTTGAAACAGAGGAAGATAGATTTAGATTAGATATTAGGAAAAAAAAAATTCACAATGAGGGTGGTAGAACACTGGAACAGGTTGCCCGAAGAGGTGGTGGATGCCCCATCCCTGGAAACATTCAAGGCCAGGTTGGACGAGGCTCGGAGCAACCTGATCTATTTGAAGATCCTTGCAGGGGGGTTGGACTAGATGACCTTTGAACCCTTCCAACCCTAACCATTCTATGATTCTATGATTCTAATCTGCATCCCCAGACAGACTATCTGTCCTATCCACAGCAGCATTTTCTACATACTCAGGACAATTTTTTTTTCCTCTTTATTGTCTTCCAAGATCTGCTATTCCTTCATCTTTTTGACAAGAGTTCTATGTAGCTGCACATACTTAAGATTATACTGCTTTATGTTGGGTACATTTAAATTATGTTATTCTTAAGTAAATATATATTTTATCGGTAATTGCTTTTTAAACAATGGGGCTATATGGGTCAAATCTACTTCGTAGACTGTATGTAAATATTAGATTCTTTACTATTGTAACACAGGAGGTCTGTCTATGTGACTATGATAGGCTGAAATATAAGCTTAAGTTCAACAAACTAATACTGTTTTGTTACTCCTCTTTAAGAGGCTTATATATAAAGGGGCCTCCAACAGGGCTATTGTCTATAGAAACAGAGTTTGAATTCAAAAACAGCTTAAGAAGATAATATAAAAAATGATTCACTGAAAGGGAAGGCTGTAATGGGTAAAGTGGTATTCTTATCCAAATAAAACTGAAACCAAATACTGTGAAGAAAAATGTGCTTTAGGAATAATCACAAACTAATTTCCACAGAGGAAAAAAAAATCAGTCTACTGAATAATTACTAAAAGGAAGAAGAGTCATCTTTCCCTAAGCAATGGAGGCTTTGTGGAGCCACACATAGTCCAGGGTATGATGCAAGTCCCAAGAGATACATGCCTTTGAGACTTAACATGTCCTGTTAGCCAAACAGGTCCAGAAACTGTGGGATTAAGTATTTTTGGAAAGCAGGATCAGAACTACAACCCAGAAAGGATGATGCTTTGTATGACTGCTCATTGCATATAATCATCAAACGTGTTTCAAACTGATGAAATTGAAATCATATTGTGTGCAAAATTTTTCCCTTGATATGATGTGTAGACGTTGGAAGACAGCTCATACACCAGTAGGAAAAGTACTTAACATTTATATATCTTTTATTTAAAAGTAAACTTTTAAAAATTCTAGCAGATAGTAGCAATTTTTTTATCCTCTTATAGCCCACCCACAGTTCTTGGCTATCTGTGAAGAACTTTTGCAAGAGGAATAAAAATCCTGAAGCAATCCACAACCATCATCTAAATGAGAATCAATAAGCAAAATACGTAGACTAATACTAGGAACCATCTATACTTCTGTGTCATGTGTGTGAAACTGTATAATAATAAAAAATAATTCATTTCAAGAAGGCATATTACACTTCCAATGAACAGTTTCAGCTATATCAAAGATATTTTATTTTATTAGAGTGATGCTATTTTCATTGTCTTTCTTCTGAAATACTTTTCCACATTTTGCATGTAAACCTCTGAATGGCATTTATTGTCCTCTGTATTAATTTTGCTAATTTTCAATGAATTACAAAATATGTTAATTATAATTGTCTAATGTTACTGAATAGACAACACAATCTGTTTACCACCTTCTCAGAAACTTAACTGAATTGCAGCATCTGTTTCACAGAAAATAATTACTTTTTTCAACAGGGAATAAACATGCAGGAAATATAAAATGGTGAATGTAGCATATTTGTGATACAAGAGTGTAATTACTTTACTTAGCAAAAAATTACAAGAAGATTTACTTTTTCCTTCTGAATTAAATGTCCAAATGAAGTTGTATTTTACTCTAAGCACTTCATTAATTTTGGTAATTATTTCCTGTATTGAATTCCTTCAATATTCTTATTTGATTCTCAATGTTCAGTAGTGCTTGCTACTTAAACATCACAGTAATATTAAATCTTAAAGGCTAGCTGTGAACTAGAAACAATTAAGACTTTAGAGTTATGCTTCTCATAGACTACAGAGTTTGACATTATCTTGTGTTGGCTATGCTCAGCTAAATATACACAAATTCTGATTGTGTTACTTTGACAGCTCCCAACAAGCCTAGTCCAGACAATTAAAAAAGCACCACAATAAATGAAGAGCCCTTCGTGTCATTTTCTAGCACAGTAGACATTTGTAGATCAAATTTGTTTTGTACCCCAAATAGTATCAATGATGAATTATGACAAGGAAAAAGGCATATAAAAACTAATTGAAATTCTACATTTATTAGAGTATGCGGAGAATTGTTCTGGTTTTGTTTAGGGAGGGGGGCTACAGTGGTAGCTTCTGCTAGAAGTTGCTCCCCTTTCTTCAGTGGACTCGGCCAGGCCTAGGACAGACCCGCTGCTGGCCAAGGCTGAGCTGATTGGTAGCAGAATGTTCCATGATAACACCTCTGCGATAACGTATTTAAGAAGGGGAAAACAGAAAAAAAAAAGAGAAGAGATGATGCGAAGAAGCTGAGCAGGGGCAGAAGGGGAGGCGCAAACCTTGTGGGCCTTGCAGGCCTCACCCTCTGGCCTCCCACTGGGAGGCCGACTGGACCCAACTTAGCCCGACTTGGCTGTAAGAAGCGGAGAGGAGATGAGATGTAAAAAGATCCTGAAAGGCATCTGCCTGCCCATTGTGAAGAATTTTTCTTGTGAGAAATGGCTGCAGATGCCAAGGTCAGTGAAGAAGGAGGGGGAGGAGTAATGCGGCTCCTGGCCCAGATTCCCCTGCAGCCTGTGGTGATGACCATGGTGGAGCAGGTTGTCCCCCTTGCAGCCCATTGAGGTCCACAGAGGGGCAGAGATTCACCTGCAGCCTGTGAAGGACCCCACGCCAGAGCAGGTGGAGGCCTGAAGGAGGCTGTGGCCCATGGAGGGCCCACGCTGGGGCAGCCGTTCTAGAGGGACTGCACCCTGTGGAAGAGATGACCCATGCCGGAGCAGTTTCACAAAGGACTGTGGCCCGTGGGTGGGACCCCACAATGGAGCAGAGGAGGAATGTGAGGAGTTCTTCCCCCAAGGAGGAAGCAGTGGCGTAAAACAACGTGTGATGAACTGACTGTAACCCCCATTCCATCTTCCCCCCTGTGCCACTTGTTGGGGGAAGGTAGTAGAGATAATGTTAAGCCTGGGAAGAGAGAGGGGTTGGGGCAGGTTATCTTGTTCTCTGTCTCATTATCCTGCTTTACTTTTAGTAATAAATGAATAATTTTCCCAAGTCGAGTCTGTTTTGCCCGTAATTGTAACCTTAAGGATTTCTCCCTGTCCTTATCTCAAACCTCAAGGTTTGTTTTTCTTATGTTATCTCCCCCTATTCTTTCAGAGGGTGGAGGGAGTGAGAGAGAGAATGCGTAGTCTGGTCTCAATCGGGGCTGAACTGCGACAAAAATAATAAAGGACAGGAAAGTATATTTTGTTATTTATAGCTGAGATTATGCTCAAGAGCACACTTTTTGATTGTTGTAGAAAGATCCACAAGCTCCACAGAATAAAGAAATATCATGAGTGATCGATACTATGCAAAATGTAGCAAATAATGTTTTACTTTGAGTAGATGACTTGAAGAAGACTATAACTCTGAACTACCAATATATAATTTTTCATAATTTCATAACTTTTTAAAAAAAAATTAAACATTACTCTTTCCAAATTTCACTGCTAGAAGCCAAGAGATTACAAATATCCACAAATTATTGTCATGTGTAACTATAAATATACATTATTAAACCATGAATGGTGAATGATATCATTTAACTATTAATATTTATGGTTGGTGTGGAATTAACCATGAAAATAAATGCTTTATCAACCTATCCACCTTGACAACCCTAGTATTGCAACATGCTGAAGAAGTATCAACAGTGTATTATACATTTTAGCAGTAATATACTTATTCTTTCAGAGTACTTTCCATTCCAGCAGAGAGACTAAACTCTCTTCTTTCAAGCTTAAGGAGAGGATGGACTGTACCCTCCTCTCCTATTCTCTTCTCATCGTATTTTCCCTCATATTCAGAAAGTAGAAAACATGCTTATTTTTCTTTCAGACAGGAAAATGGACAAAAAACCCGCTAACCTATCTCAAGGAAAAAAAAAAACAAAAACCCCAAGCAATTTGACCTATTGCCCCAAGCAATTTTCTAGGTTTCTTGACTCTCTTAATCTTCTGTTCCTGTAGCTCAAGGTTAGTTTAGGACCCTGCTTCCAATTGTTCTGGATTAACCTTGAGTAAGGACCAAACTCCTACCCAGCCACTCTTAGTGCAACAGGATGAGAAAACAGGATGAGAAAGCTCATGGGTCGAGATAAAGACATGGAGACCTGTTTACACACTTACCTATCTTCTCTTGTATGCCAAAATATAAGTTTCAGCTTATCTTGTATCTGACTTAGAAATCTCATCATTAGAGACCAGAACCAATTACCATCATAAGCAAAACAGATTTAACTTTAGGAAAATTAATTTATTTTATTATCAATTGAAATAGATGTGTGATACGAGGCAAAAATCAAACATTACAACAACACTTCCCCTCTCCCAAACATGACTTCAATCCTTCACTCCTGACTCTTCCACCCCATCTGAGTGGTGCAGGGGAGAGTGTGGAGGGGTATATGGTCAGTATGTAGCAGTCTTTGCTGCTCTTTCCCTCTCTCATTTCCCCTCCTGCTCTGCCATGGGCTGTGCTCAAACATTTCAGTGCTCTAACTCCACCACTTGATTATTCAGATGCAGACCAGAACTGCACACCATAGTTATGATGTAAAACTACCAAAATCTAAAATAGATGAAAAACAATGTTTCTCGCCCGCAAGCATGCTCCTTCCCTCTCCTGTGCGCTTCCTTGATGACATCTCACATTTTGTTACCTTCATTCCTATTTGATGTTAGGGTAACCTTCTAGATATATTCTCTCTCTTAAGTACTTCAAGTTATTCAGAAAATAAAGTATGAAGCAGTTTTGGCCAAAATGTGTTATGTTCTACATGACAACAGACTTGATAAATCTTCTAAGTAAGAGGGCATATTACATACTACCCCTACACGTATTTTAGGTTTATTTTTCATGGTGTTAGCCTACAGCATTTAAAACTCTGAAAATATGCTTTCCTTTATTTACTGCAAATTTATACAAAAGGTCTTCAATAAATTTTTCATGTAGCTACTGGCATGAAGGTAAAAACTCATCTGCTTTTTCCCATATGGAGAAAAACTGATTACTTTAATCATTTGTAGGAGGTGAGAGCCCAGTAATTGCTTTCTTCCTGCCGTGTAAAAAAAAAAAAAAAGTATTTAATTACTTCATAGAATCACAGAATCATAGAATCATAGAATGGTTAGGGTTGGAAGGGACCTTCAAAGGTCATCTAGTCCAACCCCCCTGCAAGGAGCAGGGACATCTCCAACTACATCAGGTTGCTCAGAGCCTCATCCAGCCTGGCCTTGAACGTTTCCCGGGAGGGGGCTTCCACCACCTTTCTGGGCAACCTGTTCCAGTGTTCTATAACTCGCATCGTAAAAAAATTTTTCCTAATTTCCAATCTAAATCTACCCCCCACTATTTTAAAACCATTACTCCTTGTCCTATTGCAACAGGCCCTACTGAACAGCCTCTCCCCATCCTTCTTGTAGGCCCCCTTGAGGTACTGGAAGACCACTATCAGGTCTCCCCGGAGCCTCCTCTTCTCCAGGCTGAACAGCCCCAACTCTCTCAGCCTGTCCTCATAAGAAAGGTGCTCCAGCCCTCTGATCATCCTTGTGGCCCTCCTCTGGACCTTCTCCAACTGGTCCATGTCCTTCTTGTGTTGAGGGCTCCAGAACTGGACACAGTACTCCAGGTGGGGTCTCACCAGGGCAGAGTAGAGGGGGAGAATCACCTCCCTCGACCTGCTGGCCACGCTCCTCTTGATGCAGCCCAGGATGCGGTTGGCCTTCTGGGCCACAAGAGTGCATTGCCTGCTCATGTTAAGCTTCTCGTCCACTAGCACTCCCCAATCCTCCTCAGGGCTGCTCTCAACCCATTCCCCGCCCAGCCTGTATTTGTGCCTGGGATTGCCATGACCCAGGTGCAGGACCTTGCACTTGGCCTGGTTGAACTTCATGAGGTTGGCACGGGCCCACCTCTCCAGCCTGTCAAGGTCCCTCTGGATGGCATCCCTCCCTTCCAGCGTGTTGACGGCACCACACAGCCTGGTGTCATTGGCGAACTTGCTGAGGGTGCACTCTATCCCACTGTCCATGTCGCCGACAAAGATGTTGAACAGGGCCGGGCCCAACACGGACCCTTGAGGCACACCACTCGTAACTGGTCTCCACATGGACATTGAGCCGTTGACCACCACTCTCTGAGTGCGGCCATCCAGCCAACTCCTTATCCACCGAGTGGTCCATCCATCAAACCCATGTCTCTCTAGTTTAGAGAGAAGGATGTCATGCGGGACAATGTCAAAAGCTTTGCACAAGTCCAGGTAGATGATGTCTGTTGCTCGTCCCTTGTCCACCGATGCCGTCACCCCGTCATAGAAGGCCACCAAATTGGTCAGGCATGATCTGCCCTTGGTGAAGCCATGTTGGCTGTCACCAACCACCTCCTTGCTCTCCATGTGCCTTAGCATGGTTTCCAGGATGGTGATTTAGATCTATTCAGAGATTTTATTAATAGCATTTTAATTACTGAATTTAGTATTAAGTATTTTAGTCATTCATAAAATAAATCAATATTTGTTCTCTTCATATTTTAGAGTTCTGTAAAAAGCTTCATATCTGATAAATCCCTCAGCCTTAAGTGACTAGAAGCCCAAGAGAACAATGTAAATGGAGAAGCACATCTCTAACTGACTTCCAAAGAGCAGTGTCTCATAGTAGCAGCACTTATAAAATACAACCAGAGGCCTTCCAGACAAAAGTAAAAGAGCAGCAATTTCTCATCTCTGTGCCCTCCACCTTTTCTGTAGAGGGAGGGAGGTGCATACACACATTTTTGCACGTTTTGGAAGTGAAACTTGTCTTCTGCTCAGCACAGCAAAATTTGTAGGCATATTCAGTCTTACAGCAACATCAAGCTCTTGAGTACTCTATCTCCTCCCTGATTCATATAGACGAGGTTGAAGTCATGTTAAAAAAAAAAAAAACAACCAAACAAACAAAACAACTGCCCCCTAGACTTGCTGGAGCATTATCTCCGCTGCACAGAAAGCTACTTCTCCTTACCACTAGAAATATGTTATGCATTTAAAGCTTTCAATATCGTTATTCAGCCATATTTTAAAAGACATTTTAAGAATTGGAAGAAAAACTTGGACAACAAATTACCTCATTCTGAATTATGTCACCAATGTTCTGTCCCATATATCCTAATATTTGCTTTATATTGATTTAAGTTATTTCACTTACTGAATACACTAATTGGTGCTGATTTGTGCATAAATATAGCAATTCACCAATTCCTTTGGAACCAACTTTTTCTCCAGACTTCACTGGATACTCAGACTCTACACCTGAAGACACGAATTTTCCCTTTCTTTGCAGCTCCTAAAAACCTGTTACAAATTGTCAATGCGAAACTCAACTGCACCATAAAAAATCAGAAGAAAAGCTAATCTAAAACCAACCAAACATTAAAATGTTAATGCTTTTAGTAAAACATTCTTTGAATATTTCTTTTAGCAAGTAAGCAAAGCCTAATTCTTAGTAAGTCGTAGAAGCTGCTACCTTTTTTTTTGTAAGACAATTTATGCATTTACACCTAATTCTAAAGATTATTCAAATCAGCATTAATGTTACACCTTCAGTGTATGTTATTATACTATACAAGACACTAAAATATTATGGCAGTGCAAAAACCAACAAACTTGGAGTGAAAGTTAACTCATTGTTTCTCTCTGTCCTCTTCACATCCTGTTGTTTTTATAGCAGCAGCTTGAAAACAGTAATGAAATAGCAGCCACTTTCTCTTTGAAAGCATAACAGTTACTGTAGAAAAGTGCCAAGATACTTAAATGAAGAAAGGTTTTATGTATAGGTATGTAGCTCTGTATCATACTACCAACTGTATTAACTGATCAGGAATTAGTAATGAAACAATATTTTTTAATAGTAGAGCCAGTAATCATAGAATCATAGAATGGTTAGGGTTGGAAGGGACCTTCAAAGGTCATCTAGCCCAACCCCCCTGCAAGGAGCAGGGACATCTCCAACTACATCAGGTTGCTCAGAGCCTCATCCAACCTGGCCTTGAACATTTCTAGGGATGGGGCATCCACCACCTCTCTGGGCAACCAAAATCAGAAATTCCTCCAATAAATTATCATCAATGAACGCAGGAAGAGTCAGCACATTGTTGTACAATCCTTCCAGATCCTTGAACGCATTTATGACCCCTGACTGCAGTTTATCACTCTGCCAGAATTATACTTGGCATACAATTTACTAAAGATGAGGAAGTAGCACTCAGTAGCTGGCAACTGTTTGTCTCTTGCTTAAAATTTTGCATCACTGCTCTGTTGTTTAGGCTAGAGAGGAGGAGGCTGAGGGGAGACCTCATTGCTCTCTACAACTACCTTAAGAGAGGTTGTAGAGAGGCAGGTGTTGGTCTCTTCTCCCAGACAACTAGTGATAGAACAAGAGGAAATGGCCTCAGGCCTCCCAGCAGGGGAGTTTTAGGTTGGATATTAGGAAACACCTCTTTACTGAAATAGTGGTCAGGCACTGGAAGAGGCTGCCAAAAGAAGTGGTGAAGTCACCATCCCTGGAGGTGTTCAAAGAATATGTAGATGTGGCACTCCAGGACGTGGTTTAGTAGGCATGGTGGTGTTAGAATGACAATTGGACTTGATGATCTTGGAGATCTTTTCCAAACTAAAACATTCTATGTTTCTATGATGTCTGTCATCAGACTTTAAATGAGGGTAAGGTAGGTGGGGGGACATTTGAGTGAGGAGAGGACATACACTTCAGCATCCTGTATATGAGCTCATAGCTACACACTTCACAAGCCTAATCTGTCACTTGCTTTCACAATACATCAGTGTTTCCCTATGGGTTAATCATACAAAATTCTAATTTGTTTCCATCTACAGTTTGTGCTTTTGCAGGCCCTAAATTTTGACTATTTATAACATGTAAGTGAGGTAAATATAACAATCATTTTGTTCTTTTCTCATAATATGCTTTTTTTTTTAGATTATATTAAGGATATGAAGAAACCAGCATTTTAAGCAGCCAATAAATTAAGAACCTTACAAGGTTAAATGGTGCTATTTCAGTGTAGAAAGAGACGGCTGAATTAGTCACTGGTGATTTCCTGGAGACCAAGATAATTATACCTGGAATGACTGCACATTTCATCACTTAAATTGATTTTGATTTAGTTTTCTTCAATATTTTCAGGAAAATGTTTGAGAGCAGACCCCAGAATACTACTAGAATCTTTAAACAAAATCCTCTCACCTCAAAAAAAAAACAAACCAAGGCAAAAGATACTATGTAGATCCTTAATCCCAGCTAATTTCTTTACTTCATGCAATATAAAATGGCATTATTCTTTCAACTCAACAGTCAATGTATTGGAAATTAGTTTAAACTAAGGAACTGGAGGAAGAGTTTTATTATTATAATGTGGACAATAATAAGGATCATAACAGGACTTAGAACAATCTACGATCTGACTGGAATAATAACTTGGAAGAAAGAGGTCAAACTAGTGTTTCTTAAAAAATAAATTAAGAAGTATAAAATGAATTTTTATTCTTTAACAAAATATTTGCAGGTCCAAAAATAGTATTACAATGGATTGGAGGTTGTATGCTAAGTAAGGCAGTTACAATGTATAAGAAAATAACTGACTAAGAAAAGATGTTGATTTTCTTTTGCAGGTGACCTCTTAGTGCTGTGGTTATTCACAAAGGCACAAGCAAAAAAGGCCCAGTAAACAGTCTAATCCTTTCCAAAGACTTAAAGGAATGCATGAAAGCCTAGTAATGTCCATTTAAGCCAAATATATCACAATCCTGCCGTAATAAGTCTTGTGTAGATAGGATGCTTGAAAAAAACAAGCCATAAAAAAAAAAAAACAAACCAAAAAGGAACATACATACTCATCTGTAAAAGTTCATGAGATACAGAGGGGAAAAAGGGGTATTAATGTTGCTAGAAAAAGAAATTTATCTTGCCCATTGTAATTAAGACTTCTTTGTTGTCTAGCTAACAGAGATATGCCAGAATAAATAACAACAAGACTCCTAAATCAAAACAAAATTTCTTACATCCAGGTGCCTGATGCCAGGCATATTAAAGTGATAAATGCTCTGCATTGCTCTAGCTACTGGTCTGTAGTTGAGCTCCTCATGAAAGTATTGCTTAAATACTGCTGCAATGATAATCAAGAATTTTGTGAAATGATTTGACAGTTATTCTGAAAATAATTAGTTTCTTTCACACACTGAAAAACAAAAAAGATGGAATTTATATTTTGTGAAAACCAAACCAAAATAACCTAGATGTTGTCTCTGTTACTAGGCAAAGAAAATAAGTATATAATACAGCCTCATAGAATCATAGAATCATGGAATGGTTATGATTGGAAGGGACCTTCAAAGGTCATCTAGTCCAACCCCCCTGCAAGGAGCAGGGACATCTTCAACTTGATCAGGCTGCTCAGAGCCCCATCTGACCTGGCCTTGAATGTTTCCAGGGATGGGGCTATCACCTCCTCTCTGGGCAACCTGTTCCAGTGTTCTACAACCCTCATTGTAAAAAAATTTTTCCTAGTATTTAATCTAAATCTGCCTCCCTTTATTTTGAAACCATTACCCCTAGTCCTATCACAACAGGCATGTAAAAGACTGTGTCAAAAATTTGTCTCAACATTGCTGAAAGATCAAACCACCCTCCGAACAATGAACTTCAGTTACTAGAGTCCTCCTGTTATCTCGCAAGCCAACTCCTGTTATCTTGCAAGCCAATTCCCGTTATCTTGCAAGCCAACTCCTGTTGTCCTGTGGACCTGAATGCAGAGCTGATTCTGAGAAATCTAGCCCTACCCCCCGGCATGAGCCCAAACCCAAGGCCAGAAGAAAAAAACAGAAGGGCCCAGAGACAGTAATGGGCATGCATATCACCGCAAGGTGAGGGGTGTGGCTAGGCAAATCAGCTCTTGGAATACAATGAATATGCAACGAAACCAACATGAAAAGGGGAAAAAACATCAAGAAAACAACACATCGATGAAATCAACATCGGACGGAACGTTCCCCCACCGAGTGAACTGGACTGTCGGGACGCCGCAGCTCCGTGGTGGTAGCTATTGCAACTGAAACTCTTTTCTTTCTCTTTCCTTTCTTTCTCTTTTTTTCTCTTGCACTTGTGAACTTTTTCTCGGGTAAATAAAGTTACCTGGCGCTTGACTCCGTTTTGAGTCTTAATCCTGTTCCGGAGAATACGAGCAAAACCACGCTCCGGTGTGTGTGAGGTTGGTCCAGCCGCCCCTAGCCTCCCAGACTTGTCTGAGGTCAGCTAAAACTCAAGGGGGCCTTCCTCTCATCCGAAATCAGAACTTGACAAGGCCCTACTGAACAGTCTCTCCCCATCTTTCCTGTAGGCCCCCTTTAGGTACTCATTAAAAGCTATATTCTCTTATTACCAGACCAAAGTTGTAACTCAATGGTAGTTTTCTATAAATATATATTTTCTAACACTACAAAAAACCCCACTGTAATTAACCTTATACATACTCTTTACTTCAATATTTATCCTCCTCAGGCACTCCAGCAACTGTGCGTCATTCAGTTAGGTATATGGAGACTGTGTATATAAAAAAGTTGTACAAGAAAAATTTTACGTACAGTATAATTCACCTCATAAAATTCCTGCCTTTTACTCATATATTCTTATCAGCATATGTTACTATGCTTAAAAACTGATTAAAAACTACTTTGATTAGTTTTATTTTGATACTCAGCTGCCCATTACACTGAAGCTTCAACGTATGTGGTGGTTTAGCCCTGGTCACCACACAGTTTCTCGCTCTCCCTCCCCCTCCCCAGCAGGGTCAGGGAGAGAAATTGGGAAGAAAGGAAAACTCGTGGGTTGAGATGAAGACAGTTTACTAAAATAGCAAAGGAAAACTACAATAATAACAGAATATAAGGATATTAAAATATACCAAATGAGCAATGTATGTTTTCTCACCACCCGATGTCCCAATGACCAATACAGCCCATCCCAAGCAGCGATCATGGAAACGAAACTGAGCAGCAAGCAAAGGAGCAAAAGGGAACCAGCAAGGTAGAGGGAGCGACGCCAGTGAGTAAGAGAGAGGGATGGATGCCAGGAAGGCCAATACCCACCCTGGCCAACCTCCACTTATATAATGACCATGTCATTTATGGCATGGTTTGGGTCAATTATTCTGTCTGTCTCCCAGCTTTCTGCATCTGCACATTAGCAAGACCTGGAAAGCCAGACAACATCCTTGTTCTCACTAACAACAACTCATATCATCAGAGTGTTTATCAACATTCCTCACATACAAAACATAACTCCATCCCTGATGAAACCAGGACAATGTAAGCGGTAAGATACGGAGAATAATTGAAAGTATATCTGTTTGCTATCGTGTTATAAAGCGAATAAGCATTTATCAAATTAGTTATGTAGTAACCTGTTATTTAAAATTAACATCAGAAGTCCCACTGACATTTATAAATAATCTTCATTGGTAAATGTCCTTAAAGGAAAAGTATGGAATGTTTAATGGTCTTTTATATCTTCTTTATTTTTAGAAGAAGGGAAGACATTTTGGTTTTTACAATTTTTGACATCTGAAAATATGCTGATTGCCATAATTTAACTTTGCTTTCCACATCTGTCTCTGTAGTTATCACCATTCTGGAATTTGATCAGAATTCAGTCTCAGAAACTCCCTTTCACTTTAATGTTTTACACAGTAATGTTGGAACTTCAGAATATTTTTTTTTCTCACAACTCTTGTTGCGTTCCTCAAGAGAGGCTTCTTACTTTCTGAATTCCTTCTTCCAGAATTTTACAGTAACTATTGAGACTACAGTATTTTATAGTTCTTAGAAATGGGAAAAATGGTTGTCATCTATTTCTTCAATGATTTTCACTCTTATGAAATGAATCAGAAAAGTTCTGAAGAAAAGAAGTAACATGAAACATTATTTCCAGTTAATGTGCTTATCCAGTAACTCAAAATAACTAGTACTTTGTGTGTTTAATAGTTTATTTTGATTCTTTTCTTCCCTCTGGTCTACATCCATTCTTTCAAATTGATTGTTCAGCAGCTATATGCTCTGTCCAAATGGTAGTATGTTTGTTGACTTGATCATTGGATTTTACTAAATAAAAGATAACATTTTGAAATACAAACTAATAATCACAAACCATCCCAGCTTAAAAAAAAATGTATATGTATACGTATGTGTGTGTATGATAGCAAAGTATATAATAGCAATAGATACCTGATGCAGAGGGAGTAAAGAAGACGGAACCAAACTCTTCTTGTCGATGCCCACTGACCCGTCAAGAGACAATGGGCACAGACTGAAACACAAGAGATATTCAAAATTTGCTGGGACACATGCCTGATCAACCTACTGCAGCTGAATGTACTTCGAGGAAGATGGACTAGGTGATTGCCAAAGGTACCTCCAAATCTCAATAATTCTGTGATTCTATTTAGATTATGGTAGTTAGCTGAAAGAAGTTATAATTTGTTTACTAGCAGTGCCGGCTGTTTGATGATTCCTCAGGCATTGAAGACAAGCATATGAAGACAAATACTAAAAAGCGTAAGAGAAGGTCATAAATGGGTAGGAGAAAAGAACAGAATAATGTGGAATGCTTTACAGTTACCTTAAGCAAATGATGATATAAGGGAAATCAAGTATAGGAGTTTATGATGATGGTATGTTAAACAAAAATAATAATTAAAAAAAAAAGGAAAAAACTTCCTGTACAGCAGGGGAAAGAAGAAATAATATATTTGTTCGCAATAGATATAAAAATTTATGCATTTGTCAAACACTATTATTATCAATTTTGCTAAATGCCCAAAACATCTAAACATTTTTTTTTAATGCATCAAGTTTTGAGCAATCTATATAGGGCATACCTGAATTTTTCTTTATGAGAAATTATTACTCTTTAGGAGAGCCGAATTTAAGTAGCCAAGACTGAAGCACAGTTTTAGACCCAACATTACTAACTTACATGGTTCTTGAACCAATAGGTGAGTAAATTATATTACTGTTAATGGTCTTAATGAAAATGCTTCTGAATCAGACTCTGATTCATATTTAAGGTTATTAAACTGACAGCAGTAAAACCTAGGGTTTATTGCAATGTTATCTGCTAATATTTTCTTCAGCATAAAACAAAACTGGAATGCCTGCTGAAGGCTGGTAGTTCCTGACTGCCAATATAACGAATACCACAGGGACATGAATGCACTCTTTCACAATCAGTCTTTTATTTTTCTGGGAAAAAAAAAGAAAAAAAAAAAAAAGGATGGTGAGTTCTGCCCTATTACAAACAGCAGGAAAAATTAACTCATGTGAAAGAGCAATGCCTCTCCAGTCTCATCAGGAGAATTGCCCTCTTCATCAAGAAAATTGCATGAAGTTTTTTAAAAATCGCCAGTTGGGTGCAAGACCCTTAGAGGGAGTCTGACTGCTCCCCTATATCTATTGGCTGTTCTTAAGCATTCCCAATGCAGAGGACACTGCACTAGCAAAACAACCAAAACCTTCTGAATAATAAAAACGTATTGAAGTTTAAATTGGCTAAACAGTGGCAATGAAAACATAGTTGAAAAGGTTCTTAAAAACTGCTGCTGCGTCATTAAAATCTATCTGCTAGGAAAGACCAGCATACACAGTGTCATGAGGATCTCAAGCACATAGTG
Organism: Chlamydotis macqueenii; assembly: GCF_036417535.1. NCBI lineage: Eukaryota > Metazoa > Chordata > Aves > Otidiformes > Otididae > Chlamydotis > Chlamydotis macqueenii. The sequence continues at coordinate 81,992,415 of NC_141557.1, read as the reverse complement.
TCTCCACCATGCATATTTCTTTTCATGTATTAGATACACAGGAGCTGGTTGTGCACTTGGCAATTCTGTCTCAGAAATCTCAGAAAGAAAAATAATTACAGCAAGTTCACACAGCAGAGCCCGTGGACAGCTATAACAAGAATTAGGGCACTTACTGTCACCTGGCTATACACATGTTGATGTTTTAGAAAACGACAGCTCCAGGGAACAGCACAATTACTCTGAGCTAAGTTAAGTGCAGGATGCTGTTGAGCTAGTCTCCTCTCTGCCTCCTTCCCCAGCCACTACCATATTAAAAGATCAGCATTCAGGAATGACAGTTCCCTCATTCAGCTGTACGGTGGCAATAATGATGGTCGGGAAGGAGGTAGAAAAACAGTTGAGACCAGGGAACATCCCCTTTTAGCAGCAGCCTATATTTATCTTGGCTTAAAGTGAAACTAGACTTCGAAACTAATTGAAGATAATTCATTTGTAGGCAGTTAAAATGTATTCAAAATTCTGTTTTATCTAGGATGTCATTACTGATTGTTCATTGCTATTATTTTTACACTTCTCTGGGAAATAACAATGTGGGAAACATTAAGTGTTGTGCAGAAATTTGTTAAAGAGATCAGGGAACTGAATTAAAGAAAATTTTAAACCAACACTTTTCATTTATCTTGGTTGATTAATGAGACATGCATTTCAGAAAGGATTCAAAGTTATTTTAGAAGTTACCTTTGCAGGATATACACAATCCATTTGCAGTTCCTCAGCACTTTCTCTGATTTCTTGAAACTATTTTTAACAAGAAAAAAAATCTTACTTCTTGCAGACAATCTGCTAGTATTTTTTGTTATTAACTGCAGTCATAATTCAATTCAACATTCAATACTGACAATTGTAAGTACTTATAAATTACAAGACAAATCACAAGTTTTAATTTAAAATATGTTTTAAACAAAGATGCCTTGTTTCTATCGAACTATGCTGTTTTTTTTTTTTTCCTTAACTAGTATTAGTTCATACTTTCAGGCAGCTGGAAACTCAGACCTTTTATTTTAAATACAAGTGAGATGAGCCTAGGATCTGAAATTTTGAAAATGTCATGTTGAGTGACTCATGCTTACATCTTGAAAGTTAACTGAAGTGCCAGAACTGCAGTACTAAGACGTGTATTTACTTTGCAACTAACAGCAGAAATAACATCCAAACAATTTTACAAGAAAAACTGTCTTGTAGTTTTATGTAACACCTTGGAACAACAAAAAGTAATACAAACATACATGTAGATTGGAAGAATCACAGCAAATGCTTTAAAATTAATCGGATAAGAACATGAGCATCTATATAGTAATTATTACCAAGTTCATTGACATTCTGCAGATGGCACAGAAGGCAGCCAAAAATTATTTCCCTTACTCTGGAAACCAAGAACTAGTAAAAAGTATCCACATATTTTTCCATATTTTTTGTATGTTCATAAGACAATCAAGATATTTTACAGAAGTTACATGCCAATAATCACATTTTGACATAATAAATATTAATTATGATTAAAGTATCATTCAGTTTTAAAAGCACTGAAGAAATTTCATTAAGCTGTATATTTGCACACTTGTAGAATGTCAAATATTTTCCCCTAGAACTGGCACACTATCATAAGATCTTTTTTTTCCAGTGCAATTATTACAACTGAAATATGAAGGAAAAAAATGCCAGTTGAAGACAAATTATGTAGCATAGAAATGGTATCATATACTACAAAATTAGAGGTTGACAATGGAAAAGTGATTACATGTTGCATAGTACTTAACTCGAATTACAAAACACAGTATGAGTCTTCCACAGTTGGAACAAGGAATAGCCACTTGCAATAACAAAAGTAATTTTTATATCTTCTTAACTTTTTTACATCTGCACGCAACATCGGATTTATTTTTTTTTTCATATTCTAGACTTAAATGTTGAAAATTTCATAAAATGTAATGTATTCTTGCTGTACAGAGAAACTGGAATGCAACAGAACACTGGAACAGGTTGCCAAGAGAGGTGGTTGATGCCCCATGCCTGGAAACGTTCAAGGCCAGGTTGGATGAGCCTCTGTCGTAGTTCAGTCCCAATCGGGACCAGACTACACAGTCTCACTTCCCCCACCCTCCAGTGGGACAGAAGAGAGAATTGGTAAACAACAACAACAACAAAAAAAAAAACCAGCAAAAACACGTGAGTTGAGATTGAACAAAAAGTAAATTTAACAGCAACAAGAGAAGAAAACAAAACAGTGACGGAATACAAATATAGTATAATGGCTTACAACAAATCTCCACACCTCGTTTCTTCCAAGTAGCAGGAAGACTCCCTTCAGCACCCTCCTCACTTATATACTGAGCATGATGTCAGATGGGATGGAATAGCCCTTTGGCTAATTTGGTTAAATTAACCCCAGCTGTTAGCTAATTAGTTCATTATCCCAGCTGGGTGCCCCAGACATAGGGGCTACCAGCTCCAGTTCTCCACCCAGCTCAGGTGAATAATTAACTCTATCCTAGCCAGAACCAGGACAGCCTCTGAGCAACCTGATCTAGTCGGGGATGTCCCTGCTCCTTGCAAGGGGGTTGGACTAGAAGACCTTTGAAGGTCCTTTCCAACCCTAGCCATTCTATGATTCTATATCCATTTGATTAAATAAAATGAATCTCAAATTTGTATTTTTTTTCATTCTTAATATTTAAAATAGCTCTTTTCTATGCACAGCAACAGTTTTTCCTTCTCATTTCCTAATACAGCATTGAATGAAATGAAAGCATTTTATTACTGTTCCTCCATTGTTTTCTTACATCCTTTTTTGATGAAACTCTAAAAGGTAGTAATGGATAGTATCATAGAGTTTTTACATTTTAGTAAATGATAAGTCAAAGAAAGTTATGAGAGAGATATTAGCACATATGTCTGTGCAAAACAACATTTATTTTCATGGTCTACATTGTGGAGATAAACATATCTTTAAATCTGAAACCAACAGCCATTTATATACAGAAACTATTTGTCACAGAGAAACATTTTGCTAGTTTTCATAGGTAAATATATTTTTTTTGCTAGATAAATACATTTAGTCTGAAAATTTGAATAGAAAGCAAAGCTTTTTGCTGTAAATTATTTATGAAATTTAGTTATTTTAAAATAGAGGAAAATGTGTAACCTTGGCAGGTACAATCCGCGCAAGAGGAACAAACAAAGCTAAGTTACCTATTTTTTTTTAACCTACTAAAGCTCCATCTATCTTCAATACATAGCTTTTGCTCTTTCTACGTTTTCTCACATCTTGTAACAAGTTTTTCAAACTAAATGAAACACCCAAGGTTTTTATTAACACTATTATATCACAAAGTACTTCAGAATACAACAGAGATTATTTTATGAATTAATAAAGCTTGATTTTCTACAAATTTGTGTTCCACATCTCCACAGTCCCCTCCCCTTCCCAGCTGTCCTCCTGCATCCCCTGCACCTGGCTCTCCAGCTTCCTCCAGATTCCCCTTTCTCCACCAACCATGGCTCCCTTGAGGAGGCAAAGAGTGCAAGTGCTGGGACAAGGCAGTGGCTTTATGCTGACTAATCAGCTGGCTGTTTACACAGGTAACAAACTGATCCAGCATCAGGCTGACCAGAAATGATAACAGTTACATTCACGCTGCACACCTTCTCTCTTCTGGTCTAGTGATTCCTTGACTGCATACACCTAAATAGGCCAATGGGCTTCACAACATTTGTGTGTGTTTTGTCTATCATATTAGGGTTTTCAAGTTATTGCTGGAAGGTACAAGAGTGTACCTTCAAATCAGTATCATTGCAATCACATAGGTATTTTTAGAAAGTTTAAGTAAAATGAGACTCAACTATAGAGTTCAGAAAGAAAACAAAACAAAAATTACAAAATTACGCTTATTAAACCAGAACGGCAAGTTTTGTATCCGTAATCTTTGTTAAGTGTATGAATCATCACGTACATGCAAAAACATTTCATGGGAAGTAAATACACATGGGCAACCATGTGAAATAGTCACATGTCATTTTTAGTGTCTGATGTATGTGAAATCTGTATGAATTAGGATTATAAAGAAACACTGAAAATCTGAACATGCTTAGTTTAATCATATAGTGATTTATATAGGTTTGCAGAGTATGAGTGAATAATTTCAAGTAATAGGGTTCATTCATGTTAATGGACACTAAATCAGATGCCTATTACGATACTTTAAATGTCAATGTCATTAACCTTGTTAATTCTTTCACTGTCAAAGGAAAGGTAAAGGAAAGTATGTATCATATTAAAAAGAATCACACAAGCTACTCTTGCAGACTGCTCCTTAAGGACAGTTTTTATAGTAGATGGTGAGGCTGAAGAAGCAGGAACATCATTTTAATCACCCTAATGCTTAATTTTCAAACAATTATATTACTACTGCATTGGAATTTTAAATTAATTTATGTCCAGAATTCTCTTGCATTGGTAATCTTACCAATTAATCTATCCATTATAGGGGAGATGAAGAAAAAGAAAAAAAGAATGCATGATTTAAGGAGAGAGAAAGACAAGCAGACTCAGTCAAGAAAAATTCTGTTTGTCCCAAAGAAGAATCCAAGATTTCTCCTTAAGTAAGTTACCTCTATACTTTCATAAACATAATCTCACTATATACATGCACAGACACACTCTTCTCACTGGTGCCCAGTGACAGGACAAGAGACAATGGGCACACATGGAAACACAAGAAATTCCATTTAAACACAAGAAGACACTTCTTTTTTTTTTTTTTTTTTTTTTTTTTTTTTTTTTTTTTTTTCCCCCCCTTCTGGGAGAGTGGTCAAACACTAGAACAGGTTCCCCCGAGAATCTATGGAGTCTGTATCCTTGGAGATATGCAAACCCCAACTGGTCGTGGTCCTAGGTAACCTGCTGTAATGCACCCTGTTTGAGGAGGGAAGGTTGCCTGAGGCAATCTACTGAGGTGACCTAGAAACCCAGTCATTCTGTGTTACCGTGAAAGTAGTCAAAGAGGAAAGAGCACATCACCTCTTACCTAAATGAAATAAGCTTCAGAGTTGATGAAATGAGAACAAGGAAAGATCATTTTGTCTATAGGGAATTCAGAAATGGTAACCATGAGTTTTTAGAAAAGACTTTCAGCCAAATAAGTTGCCATACTGAATGTAAGAACAGAAAAGAAAAAAGAACAATTTCAGTATAAACAACAAATGACGTTAATGTTAAATTTCATTTTAAATTGTAATATTTCTAGAAGCCTATATTGTATGAAAATATCCAGACCACTGTATCTTATTCTATCACTAAACTGAAGAGTCAGTAAAAAGATATCTACTTATGCTAATATTGAACTTAATTAATATTGAATGAAAGAGACAAATTAGAACAAAAGTCAACAGATTGCTATTTTAAAATAAACAGAATTATAGAAAGATAATCTTACCAGATTCCTTAAAGTCTTAAAGGGAATTCATGTACATACAGTTCAGGCTATCTTTGAGGAGAATATATATAAACATGCACTGAACATGTATTTGAGAGTTTACTATTTGTGATGCTCTGTATAGCTCTACACTTCACATACTATCTAAAAACAATAAGTCAAACATGAACACACAGAAAAAGAAGTTAATTCATCATCACCTGTGTGTCATGTGGGAGAATCTGAATATCAAGCTGATGTCAAGAGGGAAAGGATTTGGATTCATTACCTTACAATCAATCTTTACCTGTGTTATTGACACTTAAACTAATGCTTCTTCACACTGAGAAATCTGCCTTCTGCCTCATCCAGTGACAATAACCAGTAGGAGGCTTTCAAAACTATAGCTATGCTGCACGCGCTGTTTGTTAAACAATAATTAAAGCTTTTATGCCTCATTACTGTTGGGGTGTCATTCAATTTTATTTTTCCCTGCATGCTACTTCCACAATTGTTAAAATAATCTTGGATCATTACAGAGCGCATAATTGGTCAAGAGTTTTTTAGTCAAAACATTTACAAGTCACAAATCCCGAAATGTTCTTCTGGACATTTTATCTGGAAAATTGCTGTTCTCAACTGAAACTCAATGTGCATCAGAATGAAGATGATCCAAGCAGCTTACAAGTCCTTCACATAGGAACTTTGGAGGCAAAATGGTCTTATTTTGTAGGAATACAGAGTAATTAATCTTAAAAATTGAAAGATTTATATAAAGCAAAGCCTTTGTTTAACATTCTTTGATTTAATCAAGTACTATTTGTTTGATGTCAGAGAAACAGCCTAGCTATCAAGAAAAACAGAGTTAAGGGAATCAACTGAAGAAAAGAAAGAGTGACAAGATCTTAACATTATTTTCCATTTAGAGTAAGAACTTCTGAGAATAATAGAATTCCAATGCAATAATCTGTTCTACTTAAAGAAAAAGCCTTTCAATTGCACTGTAGATTTTTAGACTTTTCCCGTTGCTGAAACATGGCATCACCAGAACTTGACTAAATGAACACAGGAACTTAGATATATGAGCATCAATTGCATGCAAGTAGACAAAGGTTAGTAGAAATCCATGCTGTTCATCTCAGAGCAAAATGCACTCCACTGAAATCTTACAGATTTTGAAACAGCTATGTCAAACAGGATTCTTCATTAAGGAAATTAAAAAAAAAAAAAAGAGGAAAAAAATAAAGACCCACAAAACAAATGTCAGGTAGACAATCCTTCCCTGAACTAATTTACCAGAGTTTTTTAAAAAGAATTAGCTGACAAATTTAGTAAACTTAATTCCACACTAACATTCTTCTCATGAAATAATTTTATTTTGCTTGTTGTGTTCACAAGATTTAACTGACAGATGCTGAATTTTATTTAGTTAATTTTCAACACACATTTATACATTAAATCTTAATGGCATTTAATCAAAAGCTTTTAAAAGTCTGAAGTGAAGGACTACTTCATATAGCTAGAATAACTGAAACAAATATTTTCAACATGATCCAAGGATATTGACTTCAGTGAGTTTGGGAGTAATTACTTAATGTCTTGCTGGTTTTGCAACTGATTTGCACAGAAAATGTAAATAAAAATGAAAAACAATTCTATACCCTTTCCAAAAAGTAAAAATGCTCATTTGAAGAGACATTGAAAAACATTTACTTTTTTTTCCTTTGGAAAGAGATGAATAAAAATAAGACTGACATAGTGAATGGTGTATAGAAGACAGATAAGAAAGTTCTGTTCTCAATGTCTCCCAGCTCAAGAGAAAAAAGACATTTAGTTCCAACTCATAAAAAGTTTACTTGTTAGATGGTTTGTTTTTCTACTTTTGCATATATATGCATATATTTGCTTTGCTTTGATTACTACAACACAAAAGTTTTTGTACACAAGAGTACAGTGTATTTTTATATCCTAAGATTACTTAGTACTACTAGTTTTAGTTCAGATTCTGTGCTGTAATCGTCATGTGTGTACTAAAGAAACTTTCCAGAAAGCCTCAGTAAAGTCTATAATACACAAAAATAAATATATATATATATATATATTTGGCTGAATATTTGTTACATCACTGAAATTCCAAATGTGCTCTATTTAAAATTATGACTGACTTCAAATGCTAATTCACTTATATAAACTATTAATATGTAACACTTGTTCCAACTTATAGAATTTACTTAGCTGAATTAACTAGTTAATTGTGATTACAATCAACAGAAAGCTAAACTCTTAATTCTTCTCTATTTACAATACAGTTTGTTAGCTCTTACTGGATTATTCCATAGGCAGATGTCATAAGGGTAAAACGTCCCATGCCATCAAAACAGGCTAAGGTTAAAAGAAAAATGTACTCTTATTTCGGAATAAGAACATTATGCATAGAGTTAATCAGAGATATTTAATCAGCAAAAACTCCATATGTAATGAACCCCTTAAAATTTGATTATCTGGTCTACTGGAATTGATTTGATCACAGTCTAATGCTGCTACTAATTTATATAATTCCTATTTGATTTGCATTGTTTCTTTTAGGCTTGGTAGTATACTGTCTTAATCTTATATTTGCTTACACAACTGGTATTTACCAGGTTTTATTCCAACATCCAGATCTCTCTTGAAGATTTTCAGGTGGTTAAATTGCTTTCTCTTTCCTATATCAACACACATTTATGAAAGTTATTAACTTTAGCTATGCCTTATAAAAAACAACTAAATTAGGATACCATCAAAGTCATGAAAATATGCAAACAATTTATGTACAATATAATGCCAACATACCTAAGAAAACAGTTTTGAAGAATCTTAATGTTAAACAGCTAAGTCAGGTAAATATAAGTGATAGAAACAAAGTGTAATAGCAAAACAGGGAAGAAGAGGCAAAAGAGTCACGAAAGCTAGCAGAAAAAAAAAAAAAGTGGAAAGAGACATGAATAAGAAGTTGCCATTTTCCTAAACCAAATTTTCAGAAAACTAGATTCGCCTTAATCTGATCCACGCCCTAGATAGATACTCAGTCTTTGGTTGCTAGTTAAAAATGCTAATATCTAATTCTGTGCAACAACCCAATCTTCCACCTTTGTCAAATCAACAACTTCATAGTCACAGCTGTTCTCAGGAGCAACAAATGTCATAATCATGTCCAAATTAATGACTACATATCATAATATTAAGCTTTGTTAACTGTGTGGTTGTTTCTGCCACCAAGTAAGTTTAATTCTAGTGGTACATTCTTACTGATGTAAGATGATTGGACGGGTGATACTCCAACAAGGCAGGAAGCAGTAGATGCTACTGCTGTAATCACCCGTAGCAGAACCTATAGCCTTATGTAGGTTAAGTGCTCATTTGCATTTGTTACAGTTTAGTTCACTACAAATCTGTTCATGAAACATGATTTGTAGCATGCACTACAACTATTTACTGTTGAGCCTTTCAACTTAACCAAGTATTGTTTGACATTCCAGCTCTTATTAGCACCGTGTTCAAAATTCAAGAAATCTTTTCAATCAAAATGAGAATGGCACAAATCTAATCCCTCACAGTACTTCTGCTGCACCTCGTTACTTCAGATACAGCATCAGTTCTCAGTGTCCCTGGCAAAGTGGCAAGAAAATACATGTTCCTGAAGTGCATTTCATACCTGCACAGTTTAAGGCTTATTCTAATGGTGCGGCATCTAGCTGTAACCACCTATATATTACTAACCAATTTACACAGATATATGCTTCTTTCTGTATATTTACTCTGTAATGACTGACTGGAAGCCAAACTACATTCGAATTATCCTACCACTGAGTACGATGCATAGATAAACTGAGGTAAGTCAAAATACAAAAATGAAAATTTCTTTTAATTTCTTGTAACCCAACCTGCCTGCCATATATAAGGATATGTTGTTACTGGTATTCTGCCACACTCTTGTAATAGGAATCGTGCCCCTATTCACATCTACAAGATACCATTCTTGTGCCTGCAGAAATACAAGTGACTACAAATACCCCTAGTAAAATCCATCCAACATTACAGCTTAAGAGTGGGAGAGTTACTAAAAACAAAGCTGCTGAAGATGTGAGGTTTGCAAACAAGCAGGCTGCTAGAATAGGACGCTCTCTGCTAAGAAGACTGTTTACTATTTAGGGTGAAGAAAACAAGACAATGGATGGTAAAAAATTCCCTGTGAAAAGATTTTGCTGTTTGATAATTCAAACGCTACCACAATACATACTTTGTTACACCTTCTAACTTCTAGCCAAATACCTGTCACTAATATAATTTAGTTATATAAAGATCTTGATAGCGAAAGGGAGTTCTATCAGGGGCTGAAAAAGCTGAACCAGGAAATTTCTTGTGTAGAGGTGATTACAACATAAAGATTTTCCACAGACAAATCAAAGTAATCCAAATATTAAAATGTATTCCTTTTTTTTTTTTTATGCAGTTCCAATATCACTGAATCACAGAATGGTTGAGGTTTGAAGGAACCTCTGTAGGTCATCTGGTCCAACTCCCTGCTCAAGCTGGCTTACCTTGGCCAGCACCATATCCAGTCAGCTTTCGAATATTTACATGGGCGGAGAGTCTACAACCTCTCTGGGCAACCTGTGCCAGTGCTCTGTCACCCTCACAGTAAAAAAGTTTTTCCTTGTATTCAGACAGAACCTCCAGTGTAAAAAAAAAATAAATAAAAAAAAAATATGGGAATATATTTGCTTAGATTGACTTGAATTATTTGCTCCAAAAATAAAAAAGACACTGGAAGTTAAATCAATTTACAAATTACCAAGCATTAGGGAATTTTCCCCATGAGATCCAAGCATAAGGGCCAGAGCAGACGATAATCTATGCTTATAATACTCACAAGAGCTTCCTTGTCTGTGTTCTACAATCTTGAAATCTAATTAACTATACACAATCCAAAGTTTACTTAACATTTAAATGAAATATAATTAATTTTTCCTTCAGAAAGATTTCTTTCTGGTAAAATTCCCAAACCTCGTTCAGACTACCCCATCACATCCACACATTAAATTGTAAGAGTGCATAACTAAAAGAACTTGAAATGGCTCACCTGACATGTGAAGAGCTGAAGACTGATCACAAAATACAGCACTGAGTAAAATTTGAAAGCACAAGCACTGTTTTAGCAGGCATCAGGCTTTTCTTCTGTAATTAATAGAACTATGCAGCATGTAGCACACACTGTCCCAGGACAGTTCTTACTATCCTTTTTTTTCATTTGATATATAGCCACAGTTAGAATCATAGAATACATTGGGTTGGAAGGAACCTTTAAAGGTCATCTAGTCCAACACCCCTGCAAGGAGCAGGGACATCTTCAAATCGATCAGGTTGCTTAGAGCCTTATTGCACCTGGCCTTGAAGGTTTCCAAGGATGAGGCATCTACCACCTCTCTGGGCAACCTTTTCCAGTGTTCCACCACCCTCATTGTAAAAATATTTTTCCTTATATCAAGTCTGAATCTGCCTCCTTTATTTTAAAACCATTACTCCTTGTCCTATCACAACAGGCCCTCGTAAAGAGTCTCTCCCCATCTTTCCTATAAGCCCCATTTAGGAACTGGAAGGCCGCTATCAGGTCTTGTTGGAGCCTTCTCTTCTCCAGGCTAAACAGCCCCAACTCTCTCAGCCTTTCCTCATTGGAGAGGTGCTCCAGCCCTCTGATCATCTTTGTGGCTCTCCTCTAGACTCACTCCAACAGGTCCACATCCTTCTTACGTTGGGGGCTCTAGAGCTGGACACAGTACTCCAGGTGGGGTCTGACAAGAGCTGAGTAGAGGGGTAGAATCACCCCTCTCAACCTGCTAGCCATGCTTCTTTTGATGTGGCTGTTGTGCTTTAGCTCTAGCCACCACATATAGCTTCTTGCTCCCCCTCCCCCCTCCCCAGCAGGATCGGGTAGAGAAATTGGGAAGAAAGGAAAACTTGTGGGTTGAGATGAAGACAGCTTACAAAAATATCAAAGGAAAACTACAATAATAACAGAATATAAATATATTAAAATATACAGAATGAACAATGCATGATTTCTCACCACCCAATGCCCAAATGACCCGAGCAGCAAGCAAAGGAGTGAAAGGGAGCCAGCAAGGTAGAGGAAACCATGCCAGTGAATGAGGTAGAGGGAGGAAGGCAGATACCCCTCCCCGGCCAACCCCACCTGTATACTGAGCACGAATTCTATGGCATGGAATACTCTCTTTGGCCAGTTTGGGTCAATTATTCTGTCTTTTTCCCAGCTTCCTGCATTCGCTCATTAGTGAGACCTGGAAAGCCAGACAGTGTCCTTGTTCTCATTAACAACAACTCATATCATCAGAGTGTTTCTTCACATACGAAATCCAAAACACACCATCTACTGAGAGGAAAATTAATTCCATCCCTGCCGAAACCAGGACAGCAGCCCAGGATGCAGTTGTGTGCTGGCTTTCTGTGCTGCAAGCGCACATTGCCTGCTCGTGTCGAGCTTCTTGTCCACCAGCACTCCCAAATCCTTCTCCTCAGGGCTACTCTCAATCCATTTTCTGCCTAGCCTATACTTGTGCTTGGGATTGCCCCAACCTATGTGCGGGACCTTGCACTTGGCCTTGTTGAATCATGTGGGGTTCATATGGGCCCATCTCTGCAGCCTGTCAAGGTCACTCTGGATGGCATCCCTTCCCTCCAGCTTATTGAGCACACCACACAGCTTGATGTTAGTGAACTTGCTGAGGGTCCACTCTGTACCACTGTCCATGTCACCAAAGATGTTAAAGAGGGCTGGTTCCAATATCGATCCCTGAGGAATGCCACAGTTGATAGTTAAGTTTCACATTTGCTTTAATGGACTGCTAAAAAACTTTCTTGCTTATTGAAAGTTTCTCTTCCAATGCCTTAGCCCCACACATGCAACTGAATAAGGCATTCTCTCTGACCAGAAACCATGTAAGTCACTTTTTTTGTCTTGCTCTAGAAGCAACTGAGAAGTAACTGAGAAGAAAAGTTATCTTGATTCTTTTACATTAAAAAGGTAGATATGTAGATGAAGGTTCTTGAAATATTATCTAAGCTTATCACTCCCATTTAAAAAGAAAAAGAAGTGTTGGTCTGCTACTGTAGTTTTACACTCATAGCATATTTCCTTGACAAAAAACAGCACTATAAAAAAACAAAAAATTGAAGTGTAGGTCAAGTATGCTCAGCAAAGCTGTAGGATGAAGAATAGTAAAGGTGAGATAAAACATAGTTACCTTGTGAACAGTGATGGCTGGCAGTTTTGCAGACTGAAATATTGAAACAAATGGTAGCAGTGAGAGTTATTCCATTGACTCCACCAAAGAAGGCTTCAGTAATACTAGTAACATGAATAAACACTATAAAATTTGTGTTTCCTTTTAAAGAGTCAGTATGTCTCCAAGAGAAATGCTATCCACTAAAATATTCACACTGGTAAGAAGACATCAGCCTACAGTTAATACAACTACTTCACAGGAGAATTTACATATTTCAAGGACACTCATTCCATATCCAGTAATCCTGATTAGGAGAACTAAAGTTAATTGAAACTCTGGTACAAAAGAAATCCCAACCTATTAGTTACATAAAAAAAAATGACCTTGGTATTACAGATGTATTCACTATCTTCTGTGACATTCAGATAAAGTCAACTGCACTGTATATCAAGAACCATGATACTCTAAAGCAGACAGTCATAAATCTGTACCTGGTTATGTATTTACTGATTCATATGCTAGACAAAACCAAGTGCTTATTACTTCCAACACCACTATGCATAAATACACTTTGATGAGAATGCATTTATGGTGGACTGCATCTAGTTGATGACAAGCCCCAAAGGAGAAACAGAAGATTGCCAGAAATCATCCTGACTGCTACACAGGACTCAAAGATTATTTTCTTGTGGAAAACACTGAACAGCATCTTATGCAGACAATATATTCCCTTATAAATGCTTCAAATCACCAATAAAAAGTAGTATTTTATATGCAGGATTTTCAAGTCATTCTATCGAAAACAAAAAAAAACCCACAAAATTTTGTTTCAACAATGTAATTCTATAGGTTGTTTTAAAATCTGTATTAAATTGGCGTCGTAGTTCAGCCCGATCGGGACCAGACTACGCAGTCTCTCCCTCACTCACCCCACCCTCCAAGAGAATAGGGAAAGATAATATAAGAAAAAATGGCTTGAGGTTTGAGATAAGGACAGAGAGAAATCCTTAAAGTTACTGTCACGGGCAAAACAGACTCGACTTGGGGAAAAGTATTCATTTATTTCTAAAACTAGCAGGAGAATGAGACAGGGAACAAGATGACCTCCCCCAACCCCTCCCTCTTCCCAGGCTTAACATTATCTCTACCACCTTCCCCCCCGAGCGGCATGGGAGAAGAGGGAATGGGGATCGCGGTCAGTTCATCACGCACTGTTTTACGCCACTACTTTGTTGTCGGGGGAAGAACTCCTCGCATTCCTCCTCTGCTCCAGCGTGGGGTCCCTCCCACGGGCCACAGTCCTTCATGAAAATGCTCTGGCGTGGGTCATCTCTTCCACAGGGTGCAGTCCCTCCAGAACAGTTGCCCCAGCGGGCCCTCCACGGGCCACAGCCTCCTTCAGGCCTCCACCTGCTTCAGCGTGGGGTCCTCCACGGGCTGCAGGTGGATCTCTGCCCCTCCGTGGACCTCCATGGGCTGCAGGGGGACACCTTGCTCCACCATGGTCATCACCACAGGCTGCAGGGGAATCTTGGCCAGGAGCCACATTACTCCTCCCCCTCCTTCTCCACTGACCTTGGTGTCTGCAGCCATTTCTCACAACAGGCTGGCAGACGCCTCTCAGGATTCTTTTTACATCTTATTCACTTCTCATCTCCTCTCCACTTCTTGCAGCCAGGCTGGGCTGAGCTGGGCCCAGTCGGCTGCCCGGTGGGAGGGGGGCAAGGTCCACAAGTCTCATGCCTCCCCCTGTCTGCCCCGACTCAGCTGCTTCATATCTTCTCTTATCTTTTTTTTTTTTTTTTTTCCTATTTTTCCCTTCTTAAATAAGTTATCGCAGAGGCGTTATCACGGGACATTCTGCTACCAATTGGCTCGGTCTTGGTCTGCCCTAGGCCCGGCCGAGTCCACTGAACAAAGGGGAGCGACTTCTAGAAGTTTCCTATAGAAGCTACCACCTTAGGCCCCCCCTTACTAAACAAAACCAGAACAAAAGGTTATCAATCCTCACTGCATTGTTCAAAATCAGAGGCAGAAACAACTCAGGAAAGACAAGAACAAAGTATACCACTGGTAGGACATTTAAGAAGATATCAAAGGTGAAAGAAGACTACGACCTGATAGAGATAAAGCAAAGTTCTGAAAAGGCATAGCACTGTTCAGGTGTTTATTTGTTTGAGGAGAATAATTTAATCAAAGTAGTTATTTTAAGATGACACATTTGCAATGGATGGTTCAGATAACATGAGCAGTATTAATATATTCAACAGAAAATCCATGTACAACAAACAAGATCGTAACTGAAAATTGTCACACATCTGCATGGCTGAATTATTTCTTTATATCAACTTATAATAGGGGTCCAACAGTCAGAAGAAAAATAGAAATAGTCTACAAGTCTCAAAATCTATCTTTGCTGATGTATTTTTTTTTAATTCAAGCATTCCATGTTCAGTCAATATCATTGTGCTCCCTTTCTGACTTTATTTACCGTGGAAAACAGAAGGAAATCTTTCAGTGCAACTTTCTAGCTGAAGACCTAAAAATTGACAAGTTGTGAAATGTCATCACCTACAATAATATATGGAACAAGTATACAAAGGCTTTATTTAAGTTCTACTTAAATTAACGGAGACACCTTCTGACTCAGTAGCACTCCATCACGCATACAGCTATTGCAGAATTATTGACATTAGATATGTTATTCATGTAAGTAATTGTCCACTTATAAAAGATTCACTATCAGGCCTAGATTATAAATCTTGGATAAATAAACTCACAGGAATTTCACATGTATATGTTCTGAGGGGTATTAGGCGTCTTGGTCTACATTCTTAAAGAAAAGAGAGTGAGAATATCATGCCTACATTTCTGTCAGTTTAATGTTGGAAAGCAGGCTGTGGGAAGCAATAGAATCATATGATGGCATTTAAGTAACATCTAAGATTAGAAAGAGCTCTTTAGTCTTCCAGCCTACATCTTTATTTGTTTTAGCATTGTGCCACAATCTCTTTGACACACTGATTAAACTTCACCTTAAACTGCATATGTTTTGTTTTCCTTGTTCTAAAAACATAATCAAAGTAGGGACATAGGAGAAGCAACATAAGTGAACAAAATACAACCATGGCAAAAAAAATAAATATGTACAATTTAAAAAGAAATCAATATATATAAAAATATGAACATTTGCAGCAGATTTGGACCCATAGGTAACTCTCCATACACATGCATACACACACGTATGTATATATATGCCCATTCATACACACAAACACACACAGTGTGTGTGTTTGTATATACATAGTGGTAATATGAAGCTATCGTTTTCTGCTATCTGAAACAACTTGAATGTAAAAATAAACATGTTTGGTATCCCATTTCCTACTTCTCAAATATAATTCATATATCTGTTTTCTGGCTATGCTCTGCTACCATTCATCTTAAGAAAAAAAAAGCTTCAGTTACATAAATTTGGGCCTTTTCTCATGTAGGTATGAATATTTTGTCCTGTGTTCTACTTCTTTCATTTGCCTGAAGCTCATGTGTCTTTTACTGTTACTATATGGTATGATGCTACATACTAGAGTGTGGGGTAACGTTAGCAGGGCTGCATGTATGCAGGAGGGGCGGTCCATGGCGATTCACGCACTGGACGTGGATGAGTCCACAAGTGCAGGGGGCAGGTGCGTCGTACATGGTGGGCATGGATAAGTCCATGAGTGTAGGGGGCAGGTGCATCCACGTACGTGGTGGGCACAGATAGATCCATGAGCACAGGGGGCGGGTGCGTTCGCATGCGTAGCGGGTGTACAGGTATTTAACCCTGTGTTGCGCAGCATTAAATTGAAGGCTTAACTTGACGGTATCCGTGTGATGCCCTGCTTTCCCCAGGGTGGGACTCCGGTGCGTCCTGGGTTGGTTTGCTGGCAAGAGAGCCGGCACTAGAGGTTACACTGTCTTTCTCTTACCATTGTGATCATTCTTGTATTTCTTTTTTCCTCCCAGTTCTTCTCTTCCACTTAGGTTCCTGAGTAATGTAAAGGAATAACACAATTTTTTGCAGCCATTTATATTTAAATTTTCATTGTTTGTAGTCAATAACCACTAATATATTTTCCTAATCTTTATTTTTAAAAACAGTAAGAGGTCTCCCTCTCTTTCTTCCTCTTGACCTTCCTCTTTTACAGGCTGAAATGCAAATTCTCCTCCTTTCTTCTTTGGATTTGCCAGCTGTTACTGTTTGCCTTTTTAAGGCTTTTCCCTAGGTCAGGCCTGACACTTCTAACTGACGGTAGTAAACAAAATCTCATGCCTTCAGCAATAATGCTTCTACCTATTTATATCACAGAAACCCTGTAATACAGTGTGTGAACTTCAAGCTACAGCCAAACTGAGCATGATCAAAGTAACTTCTGGAGAGAGAGGGCTTGCTGCTATTTCCTCAAGGACAAAGCCCTGACACCTGCAGTATAGAAATGACTGGGCTTATTAATCAAGACCATCTGCATGGCCACCAAGATTTCAGCAATAAGACTATATAAAAATACTAATAAAAAAAAACAAAAACAAAAAAACACTCAAGAAACTGCTACTGCACTGCATGCTGGCTTGTAAGCCATTCATAGCAGCCACACAGGCAGTAGAGAACTCTTCCTCCAGTAGCTTGGATGAGGACTTTTTTACTTACTAACCCTGTTCTCTGGGTGTATACTAAATAAAAAATTTAGATCTGATCATCTTTGTGAGCAGGGAAATCCAAAGGTTAACTTAACATCAGAATTTTACTGATTTTGTTAAGCTCTAGTACAAGATAATTTCTATTTAGAGAGATCTATTAGAATCATAAAATCATAGAATCATATAATTTGGAAAAGACTCTTAAGATCATTGAATCAAACTATTAACTTGACACTACCAATCTATGCTCACAGCTTACTTTTTTTTTTCTCCTGCATTATACACAAATCATACAAAAATAAAGCAACCAAACAATGTTCTTCTCTTCTTGCTGTACTTGTAAGATATAAACCTGGCAACTGTTAGGTAATTTTGTTCTTTGCCTTACAGTAAATTACAGCCTCCTCCTGCTGCTGAGTTGCCTGGTCCCTGCAGTGTGGATAATGATTCCCTGTTTGCTATTATAATGTACAATGCAGGGAAGCATTGACAGAAATCTCAGGAAATGTAATTTCTTTTTAAACAAAAAGTTTATGGCATTTGTTAGTTTGGCTGAAAACAGACAGAAATGGGATTTTGCCAGAGTTGAAAAGACTGATGTAGGAAATCACTGAGATGCCAACAATAACAAAAATTCCAATTTAGAACAAACACATGAGGAGATAGGCTGGGATTCTGGGCCACTTCAAAAATGCGATTATTAAAACCTATTGGAAGAACTGTTGATTTACTGGCCAATAAATTTACTTTTTCTTTACAACAGCCACAAGGCAGTATCACACGTGTGAAAGAAACTCTGCAAAGATAATGCATCAGAAGATGAGGTTATTTTCCATTACATTGTCACTGGTCAGTAGAAGAAAAGAGAATTCAAAGCTTTAGCCTGAAGTGTTTCTTTTCATTACAAGGAACATGGCACCTTTTCCAAAACATGAAAAGCAGCTTTTCTGTGTATGTATTTTTCCTACTAACTGTGAACTTAGTAAAAAATACATATGTAATATTATCTAAACATATATTTTTGAAAATAAACCCAATGTCACATAAAGGATACAATGGTTTTAAAGGATCTCTAAAATGAGAATTTCTGTTGGCACAATACTGTAAACACTAGTAGTTCAATTATTATGGTAAAATTTGCATGTTCTCAGAGAACAATTTACTTAAATGAACTTAAGTTTACTTTAAATACATGTAAGTATTTAGGAGAGACCTGTACTTGGAGGTTTTCTTATCTCTATTCCCCCAAACTAGGCCTAATGTAAATCTTAAGAGCTAAAACACTCGGTAGAATATACTATAGGCTGACATATCAGTTTTCTCAGTGTGACATATCACAGTAGTTGAAATGGTAGAATAAATTTTCTGGGTTTTTCTAGGATAGAGTTTATTTTCTTCATGGTAGCTAGTATGGGAGTATGTTTTGGATTTGTATTGAAAACAGTGCTGATAATACAGGGATATTTGTTATTTATGGGGCATCTACCACCTCTCTGGGCGGTTCCAGTGTTTCCCCATCCTCATTGTAAAAGTTTCTTCCTTATATCTAGTCTGAATTTACCCTCTTTTAGTTTAAAACTACTACTGCTTGTCCTACCACTACAGGTTCTACAAAGAACTTTCTCCTCATCTTTCTTATAAGCCCCATTTAGGTACTAGAAGGCCGCAATAAGGTCTCCCTGGAGCCTTCTCTTCTCCCAACTCTCTTAGCTTGTCCTCACAGGAGAGGTGCTCCAGCCCTCTGACCATCTTTGTGGCCCTCCTCTGGACTCACTCCAACAGGTCCATGTCTTCTGTGTACTGAGGGCTCCAGAGCTGGATGCACTACTCCAGGTGGGGTCTCACCAGAGCAGGGCAGAGGGGTAGAATCACCTCCCTTGACCTGCTGGCCATGCTTCTTTTGATGCAGCCCAGCATGCAGTTGGCTGCCAGGGCGCATTGCCAGCTCACCTTGAGCTTCTTGTTCACCAGCACTCCCAAGTCCTTCTCTTCAGGGCTGCTCTCAATCCATTCTATGCCCAGCCTATATTTGTGCTTAGGATTGTGCCAAGCCACAAGCAGAACCTTTCACTTGGCCTTGTTGAACCTCCTAAGATTTACATAGGCCCACTTCTCAAGCTTATTCAAGTCCCTCTGAATGGCACCCTGTCCCTCAGGCATGTCAAATGCACCACTCAACAGTGTCACTCAGGTTAGTTTTCTTCAGGCAAATGTAATAATCATTGTTTATCACTGTATATGGTATATACATCTTATTCTCTGTATATTGTATACATTTTATTAACCTTTCTTCAAAGCGTTATGATCTAGGTTAAGTTTAACAGACATTCTAGGTTTAGCAGACATTCTAGGTTTCTGTCTGGTTTAATTGCCCTCCCAGTTCATAATTGCTTTTTTTTTTCTTTTCTTTTTTTTCTTCCTTTGTTGGGTATTTTCTTGTGAAGATTTAATATCTATAAGGTCACTATGGCAGATGACTTAATTTGCATCTTCTCCCAACTAAATATTTTATTATAATCCTTTCTAATCACAGAAGAAGTCAAAGAAAGGAACCTGTAAAATGAGTAGATTGAAACGGCAATCTCTTGAACTAAACTCTCAACAGCTTCAATAAAAAGAAGTATTACTCTGTCATTTCTACACCTGCTTTCATCTGCTCTCTCAGGTTCTTCCTGCTGTGAACACTTTAAAGGCTACTTCTCCTCTGAGTACATAGATGTCATTTAAAGCTACCTCCTTAAACACGTAACATTCTGTCCACTTAAGTGTACTTATTTGTTTTAGCTGCAGCTATAAATGATGTTAAGAGAATGTCAGTGTCTAGATGCCTTATCCACACATATGCAATAGGATCAGTAGGTTTTACAAAACATCTATCAACATAGAATTTGGAGTTTGCACTCTACTTCCTTTTAGAAAAGCAAGTACTACTACAAATTATTTTTGCTAGATAACGTGGAATTCAATTATTCCAAATAATTTAGGCTATAATAGTCACACTAAGTATTGTTTATTTCATTAAAATAATTTTGAATGTTGATAACATCTTAAAAAGATATTTTAATTTACTGTTTCGACAAAAATTTGTGAACAAATCTAAGAAAGTAAAGAAGCAGATACATCTAATTTATTAGAGCCAACCAAAAAATACACATAGCTTGCTAAAATTATAAAGTTTTAATTGAATCAAAATAATTCTGTTGTAGTCCAGACTATAGATGTAATCAGATGTTAGTGATTAATGCAAAACAAAAAAATCCAAATCAAACAAACAAAAAGGAGCCCTGCTATTGTTTCAAAACAATAAAATGTAAAAGCATGGAATATGTTGCTTGTTATGGAGCAACTGAACAAAGAATAATTTACAAGACCCTTTCACAACAAGCATTTTATGTAGGGGAGAGGACGATGGAATCAGTCCACAATGTATGTTTACTGAAAACAAGACAAGGAAAGAAATTTGAATATTAAGTTGGAAATCCTTGTCCTATGGTGGATGAGAAGCTCAACATGAGCCAGCAATGTGCACTGGCAGCCCAGAAAGCCAATTGCATCCCGGGCTGCATCAAGAGGAGCGTGGCCAGGTGATTCTCCCCCTCTGCTCTGGTGAGACCCCATCTAAAGGACTGTATCCAGGTCTGGAGCCCCCGACATAAGAAGGATGTGGACCAGTTGGAAAGGTCCAGAGGAGGGCCACGAAGATGATCAGAGGGCTGGAGCACCTCTCTAATCAGAAGGATAGTAGGAGAGAGTTGGGGCTGTTCAGCCTGGAGAAGAGAAGGCTCCAGGGAGACCTGATAGCAGCATTCCAGTACCTAAAGGGGGCCTACAGGAAAGTTAGGGAGAAAATCTTCAGTAGGGCCTGTTGCGATAAGATGAGGGTAATGGTTTTAAAATAGAAAGAGGCAGATCCAGATTAGACATTAGAAAAAAGTTTTTTACAATGAGGGTGGTGAAACACCAGAGGTGGTTGATGCCCCATCCCTGAAAACATTCAAAACCAGGTTGGATGGGGCTCTGAGCAACCTGATCTAGTTAAAGTTGCCCCTGCTTTTTGCAGGGGGGTTGGACTAGATGACCTTGAAAGGTCCCGTACAACCCTAACCATTCTATGATTCTACACTATGATTCTATGGTTCTATTCTATATCTTGTTTAAAATGCAATTGCTTTGTACATGAAACCACATCCTTCCCACCCCTTGAGATACTATTCAGCACATTTCAAATTATAAGCATGATTATGAACTGATTATGATACTGAACTTCAAATAAGGTTATGGAAATTCTTGTCTTAAAGAAAATAATACATTCCCTAAGCTACTCTAACTCACTTAGGTATAAGATTTTACCACCTTCACTCAGATGATAGTACCTTATGCCTTGGGACTTGCCTTCTGAAGTCAACCAATCTCTACTGAACCTCTGTAACGAAGCCAAAACCCGTAATAGTTTTAATCAAATATTTTTCCCAGTGGAATATTAACACATTTCTGTAATCCAAAATAAAACTAGTCTGTGGTTTGAATGGGGTTTTAAAAAAAAAAAATGCCTCCCACAGATTACCCACAATAAAGTAATTTCCTCTTTGCAGGAACCAAGACTTTTTGGAGTCTCAGTGTTGCTGCTTGACTTTTGCAATGAACACAAGACATGAGGATTTCCATTTTCACAAAAGATTACATAATCATGAGCATAAAGAATAGTGTAAGTCAATAGTATTGACTATATCAGAAAATAGCTGACATTGCCTCCCCAAATGAATTAATGAACACCTTTTTTTTTCAGGTTTTTTTTCCTCCAGACTTCAATCCATCAAACAGAGTTTTAATGAACTACTCTTTTGAATAACAGTAATATTATAACATATACTATAATAATATAATAATATATTTTATTATAATATAATAATATATTTAAAATATATTTTTAAAATGCAATAGCCCAAATTGAAAAGGTTCTAAAATACAACAGAGCTGAATTGCAAAAGTTATGTTGTGAAGTATTATTTCTTTCTGTTACACTGATGTTAACAGAAAAAGTCTTAATAATGCTTTCAATAATGCTATTATTCAAACAGTATATCTTTGACCTCAGTAATAATCTGGTAATTAATTTCAGTTAATCATCCTAGCTATACTTTTAATGTAGTTTAAAGTATAGGGACACTAGTTCCACTCATATTTAAAAAAAAAAAAAAAAACAAAACAAACCACACACACAAAAAAAACCCTAAATATTCTGCACTCATTCAAACTCTTTAGTCAGTTTCCATCATTTTTCTTTTACTTCAGGTTTTCAGGACCACTTGTTAATTATTTCACTTTCCCAGGACTGCTAAGTAGATTTAATATCTATATTTATCTAATTTATTTCAAATTATACATTCATGTGTAGCTGATAAGAAAAATGTTATTCAAGATCAAGTATCTAGAACGTATTACCCCGGAATTCTTTGCTGATTTTATTAACAGACACAAAAGTATTGTGAAATAAATGAGAATGGTAAGTCTCTCCCATAAGGAACAACAGAGGAACAGACTCTCATGAAATAAGCCAATGGTGTCGTTCTGCAAATGTATCCATTGGGGCAAGTTCCTCTGCAGTAATCTAAAATTACAAATAAGCATTGTAAGATCTGGTTATAATTTTTTTTTTCTGTTAAAACGCTATTTTATCTAGACAACCAATTAATCTCGTTTTAATTTATTAACTCTGTGACAATTTGGGCACAAAGGGCTTTGTTAATTTTATGTAATAGTGTTCTGTTTGGTGATAATACATTTACTTATTTTGGTCTTATTTTAAATTCCCATGTAAGAATTTTCAAAATAAATTTTAAAATCCTTGTTAAACTCTTATGTAATAAAACAAAAAAAAATCCTGGTTTCTCTCCATAGAAGATATTTTATGCAGATAAAAATTATTTCTCAATTTGACTTCTTTAGAAGATTATTAATAGCAGCATATCTTCTCAATCATTAGCACAAAAGTTGCAAATGCATGAAATTTTAGCTTGGGAAGTCTGAGTAAACAGACAGTCTCAGTAAACACATTTAATGCATGGACATGGTCTTCTGTATGTTTACAGTCATGGAAGTCTGCTATGTGGGCACTGTTCCCATTCACAGGTTGATTGGAAATTTTTGTTACAGTATTCACGGCAAGCAACAGGAACAAAATCCCAAGGCTTTCCGTTTCTACTAGGATCCCTTTGCTGTTTATAAACCACTGACACAAATACTTCAGTTAGCACACTGGGAAAGTGTGTTTCAGAAAGCAATATCTGAAAAGTAGAAAAAATTGTAATGAGAAATAAAAGCCCTGCCACCAGCAAGTTTTGTTGTAGTGAGCACTGTAGGGAATAACAATAACCACTTCTGATGAGAAGAGAAAGAAAGTACGATAGTGCACTCTCTGCAAGTGAAATCGTATGGCAGAAAATAGTATTAGAAATTAAAATTTATTCTAGAGACAGGAGCTATTCTCCAGAGAAAACATCTGAGTATCCATATTTCCATAAAAGAATTTGGTGTTCTGAATTCCTTCATATCTGTGTAATCAACCTGAAACTGTCAAACAGATTTTCAAATATTTTAGAAATGCAAGGTCTCAAAATAAACCAAGTAAACTAAAACTGAGGAAACCAAAATAAGCTCATGAACTTTTGGTGACAATGTCCATGTACCAATAGATCGGAATTCACCACTGAACTTTCATAGATGGACATTACAGTTTCAGTGAATATATAGTAAAAAATAAATTTTGCAGGGTGAGAAATGTCATGATTTTTACAAAAGTCCTGAACTCTTTGCATTGCTTCTGTCTTAGCATCTTCCTGACAAAAACAAGCAATTAACTGAATTTGTGCAACTGTGATTAACTTATGGGGGCGGGGGGGGAGGAGTCTTTTTTTTTTTTTTGGAAAGAACACAAAGATAGGTTAAACTACCTCTTGATAATAAACATATACATAAGTGAGGAAAAACTAAATTATAAATTAATACTACTAGGAAAAAAAGAATATTAATAAACCCACTAAAATGGTTTTGGAGGAATCTGCTCTCCAACCATTATAGAATCACAGAATCTACTGAAACACCACATTTCGATATATAAAAATTCAAATTGCCATTCAATACAGTCCCTACTTTGTTGCATTTTATATTCAAAAGCCAAGCAACTCAATTCTCAGAGCACTGAGGATGAAAACATTACTAATGTTAACACTGTGACAGCTTATATAAATCACTTTCTGCTCCTGGGAGTCAAAAGAGGGGCTTGTCAGTGCTGGAGCACGTCGGTATTTA
The DNA here is from genome assembly GCF_036417535.1 of Chlamydotis macqueenii. Lineage (NCBI taxonomy): Eukaryota > Metazoa > Chordata > Aves > Otidiformes > Otididae > Chlamydotis > Chlamydotis macqueenii. Next base: position 81,967,691 of record NC_141557.1, on the reverse strand, counting down.
CCAAATGACTCTACACGGCACAGCACTTTATGACTGAACCACATCCATACAAAATGGAAAACAAAAGGCTATCATTCTGATTTAGCACTTTACTCTGGTTTGCTGTGGTATAAATGTCCAAACAAGAGTAAGATAATACAGATTCCAGTCTTTAAAATTCATGTTTGGATTTTGGCTAGTAGTAAAAATGGAAGCATGTGGAAGCATTTCATATAGAGCAAGGATATTAGACTGGGCTGCTTGCCTTACACAGCTTACAGAGAAAAACTAAAAAAGGACCACGGATTTTACATGGTAATTAAAAAAAAATATGATAAATAGTGTCAAAGTGCCAAGTACTCACATTTGCTACTATCTCAAGTCCAACTGCCCAGGATCAACATATTAACACAGACTCTTAAAGCATCTACTAAGCACAGGGGAAAAAAAAGCAATTCTAATTGTTCAATGTCCAGGTGGAGACTGGTGATGAGTGGTGCTCCTCAGGGGATGGTATTGGGACTGGCCCTGTTTCACACCTTTGTCAGCAACACGGACAGTGGCATAGGGTGCACCCTCAGCAAGTCTGCCAACAACACAAAACTGTGTGGTGTGGTCGGCAGGCTGGAGGGAGGGGATGCTATCCAGAGGGACCTTGACAGGCTGGAGAGGTGAACCTGTGTGAACCTTGTGAAGTTCAACCAGGCCAAGTGCAAGGTCCTTTGAGCAATCTCAAGAACTAATACAGGCTGGGCATAGAATGGATTGGCAGCAGTCCTCAGGAGAAGGACTTGGGGGTACTGGTGGATGAGAAGCTCAACATGAGCCAGCAACATGCACTTGTAGCACAGAAAGCCACCTGCATCCTGGGCTGCCTCAAGAAGTGTGGCCAGCAGGTCGAGGGAGGTGATTCTCCCCCTCTACTCTGCCCTGGTGAGACCCCACCTGGAGTACTGTGTCCAGTTCTGGAGCCCCCGACATAAGAAGGATGTGGACCTGTTGAACTGAGTCCAGAGGAGGGCCACAAAGATGGTCGGAGGGCTGGAGCACCTCTCTTATGAGGACAAGCTGAGAGAGTTGGGGCTGTTCCGCCTGGCGAAGAGGAGGTTTCGGGGAGACCTTATAGCAGCATTCCAGTACCTAAGGGAGGCCTACAGGAAAGATGGGGAGAAACCCTTCAGCAGGCCCTGTTGTGATAGGACAATGGGTGATGGTTTTAAAATAGAAGGAGGCAGATCCAGATTAGACATTAGGAAAAAGTTTTTTACGATGAGGGTGGTGAAATACTGGAGCAGGTTGCCCAGAGAGGTTGTAGGTGCCCCATCCCTGGAAACATTCAAGGCCAAGTTGGATGAGGCTCAGAGCAATCTGACTGAGTTGAACATGTCCCTGCTTTTTGCAGGGGGGTTGGACTAGATGACCTTTAAAGGTCCCTCCCAACCCAAACTATACTATGATTCTATGAACCTAACATACAATTGGGAGAAACTAAGTATAGAGGGCTAATGAAAATATATTGTTTGAAATTAGGTCACAGACTTAAAGCTGTATGTTGCAATCAAAAGGCAATCTCTGCAGAGAAAGAGAATCTGGACTCTGAAGAAAAGTAGATATCAAAGAGTTGTCCAAGTTGACACTCGTTAGGAAATCTTCACACACGAGGGCTTGTATATTCAGGCTGGACTGAGTTTCTCTCAGTAAATCTCATCCTGTTTAAAAATCTTTTACATGGGGTATAGATCTGTAACTAAAAAGAATATCAACGTAATGAAATAATCCTGATAGTGCTGTCCATTCAATCTCTCTCTTATAACTAAAATCTCATTTTCTGATAACTAGACCTCTTCATATTCAAAATTAGAAAAAGTACACTAGACACATGTTATAATTCCTATCCACAGAGCAAAGGCAGATTATTTCTTCATATTTCCTTCTCTTGAATATACAGTCTAATGGGAGCATTCGATTTTTAATCTCACAGAAAAAAAAACAAAAAACCCTGGAAATCTCCCTGCTGCCTACTTAGCAAAAAGATACTATAGTTATCATCCTTTAATAGGCACATGGATTCCTGCTAATCCATTTCTAACTATTCTTAAAAAATACGGAGGATTCTTCACAGTCCTGTAGGAATACACAGTTCTAGACAGACTTTTTTGTCAGTAAAAACAGAAGGACTATTTTAAATTATCAAAGGCCAATTTCTTCTGAAATGCATCATTCTCCCACACCCAACTGTCCTGGTTTTGGCAAGGATGGAGTTAATTTTTCTCTCAGTAGTCAATTTGTTTTGTATTTTGCACGTGAAGAATGTTGATAAACACACTGATGTTAAGAGTTGTTGATAATGAGACCATGGACAATATCCATCTTTCCAGGTCTCGGTAATGTGCAGCTGTAGGAAGCTGGGAAGGCTATCACCAGAACAGTTGACCCAAACTAGCCAAGGAGTATTTCACGCCATAAATGTCACACTCAGTATATAAGTGGGGGTGGCTGGGTGAGTGGGGGTGGCTGGGGTGGGGCATCTCTCCCACTTGCTCCTTTGCTTGCTATTTGGTTTTGTTTCCATGATCACTGCTCAAGATGGACTGTATTGATCATTGGGACATTGAGTGGTGACCAGGGCTAAACCATAACACCAGCACACATTACAAATCAATATTCATTCTGTGTGTTTTTCCTGGCACATCCTCTGCACCATATTCAAACATCTTTTAATGAATCCTGCACTTTATACTTGTTCACTGTGGCTTTCTTTGTATTTCCAGAAAGAGCCACAGGAAGGAAAATTACAGCAGACAAGAGTATAAAGTGTGTTAGAATGAGATAAGTTACTTTCAGAAAAGTAATTTCAGTTATTACTGACAGTCTATGCCCATGTTGCTCTGTAGGCTTCAAAGACTACTTGTAAGAGAAATACACAATTTTTCCCACTGTCAGCAACTACAGTTGTGCAGGAATTAGCTGATATGAACCACTACAGAGATGAAAATAGCATTTATACTGGGAGTGCAAAAGAACATTAGATGCTCTGTTACCTAAATTAGTTGAATTAAATTTTCATCCGCTTCACTGAATATTAATCATCCACACAGTTTGTCTCCATATTGCAACCATGTTCTCATAGCATGTCTACCTCAAATTCTTTTCATTTTACATCTGTTTAGAATTGTATAACCTGAATCAAGATGTTTAAGTCTAAATAACTCTCCTGATGTTGTTGGAAACTAACACGATTGAAATGTATTTTCATTTCTTCCATGGCCCAGTTTGGCTTCAAACTAAAATGACAATGTTAGCCAACAGCTACTTTTCCTTAGAGCTACTGCTCTAGGAACTGCTGTAGTTCAGATGATGTTTTATTCTCGCATATTTTTAGTACAACACAGAATGTTTTGTCAGTATAATCTTTTACTTATATGTAAGACTGCTTCTACTAAAGCAGTAAATATTTGTGAGAAATTGTTTGGGTTTTTTTATTTTTTTTCCTTCGTAATAACACATATGATGGGTATTTACTGAGGAGGTATAACCCACTCACAGTTCATGGGACAGTGCCAGGTCCATATAATTCAGTCCTAAAACTAGTAAAGTCCATAGAAATTTTAACACCAACTCAGATCAAAGTAGTTTTGTTCTCTTTGTAACTAGTAATCCATGGCCTCAAAACCAAATTTCCTCTTTTCTTCTAAGTGAAAAAAAAGGAAATAACAACTAAGGATGAAATAGTAGTATCAATGAGATACTGAAAAACTGTTGTTAAATGTTCAGGGAATGAATTAACAAAAAGTATGAATAAAAATAAAACTGCTAAGACAATATGAAAACTTTCACTGATTACTTACCACTTGCTTCATTACTTAATGAATCTACTACTTGCTTAAACATACTTTCAGAATGAATAGCATGCCACAAGAAAAAAAAAAAAAAAATCAATGTCCGATTTGCTCAGTAACAAAGTATATGAAAGAAAGTCAGCTAAGTCTTATCACAGCAAAGCATGTCTCCTGCTGACAGAAAAGGGAGCTGCACAGCTAAAGCTCTTCAAAAGCTTCGAAAATGTACAGCATTGTAACAGCCCTCAAAAGATCATCTATTTGTGAGCATGTCATCTGATAGGTCCCTTATAAATTAATGCCTTTATTCCACCTCTCCATGTTACACTTTCACCTACTCAATGATATCATGCACAGTGTCACACCACTCAAGCATCAATGTATTTATCCGTGGCTCACTGACATCAATCACTCTTGCTTTTTTAAGATGCTATATAAAAATCTGACTCTGTTCCCTATGAGAGTTTTTTCACTTTTATGTTGATATGATAAAGAAAACACAGAAGCAAACTAAAATTATTCAACAGTTAAGTGTTGGAAAAAAAAAAAACAAAACCAACCTATTTCAATTACATTGAAAAAACACTTATATCATTCCTATGCTTAAAATATCCTTCTCCTCATACCTGACACAACGCACACTGCAGTTACTTAGATGTAGTATCAACAAAAAACCACTCATACAATTTATGCTAACTTTCTCAGGCTATATCAGCAGCTGTATGACTGAATATGTTGTCTTCTTGTAGAAGTTTGAAGATAGAGCACACGTATTAATTTCATCTCACCTTGAATGACACAATATGCACTCTCAAGTAGTAATTTCTGTACTTGCAAATGTCATTAATTCGTAGGAAACTAGAAAGAATACTTTAACTTATATATACATTGAGACTACATTTAAAGGTTTAGAGGGATATACAATTCCAAACATCCCAAATAAGCGAATTTCTACATTTAATCTCATTTTGGGTTAGATAGCTCATCTGATAAAAAAATTCATTTTTCTTTCTTTGATTTATAATACTTGATTCCTGCTTTATTTTTCAGCCAGTTTAAGGATAATTTTGCTTTCCAAATTTAGATTAGATATTGCCTTCTTCTATTAGAGCTCACCGAATTTCACGATCCTTCTCATCAATTCAATCAGTTCAATCAAGTTTAAATTAAGAAAACAACATAAAAAATAAGGACATAATTCCCACTCTGTTATTTTATAAATTAAACAGTAATGAATGATGTGATTAGGTTGAGCCATCAAATTCTAAAATAAATAATCTTGGCACTTATTCCCTACAGAGAAATATATCTTTATTTCTGATACTGATAAGTGGTGAATTTAAATTATATTATTGGACTGACTCATTAGAAAAATTTTCCACTACTAAAATTGTAATTTTATTTCACCAAACAGCAAATAAATAAAGATGGCTAGTCTTCATAGACTGTCATTAAGAACAGAATACTATTTTGTAAATAGATACAAATATACATTTTTTAGATCAGATCAAATACCACAACTCAGATGGATGCAATAGTCAAATAAATCGATTTGGGGTTTTTTAAACTGAAAATTAAAATAACATTTGTACGTTCTGGAGGAAAAACCCGAAATCACTATGTTTTGATGAGAAGTGACCTAGACTTTGCATCAATTCTCTAATCTCCACCAGCATAATTTTTAAAAGGTTAAGTCTGTTTTATTGAGCAGAAGCTGTAAGTACCACTCAAATATTGCAGCAGCTTCCCCTCATTTTGCAGTTTTGCATGGTTCTTCTCTATAACTTCTTTACTTCAAATCTTAAGAGTCTTGCTTTCCCATCAGCCAATTTTCTTCTTTAGGTTTAGAAAAAAGCAAAAGAATAAGAATGAAAAAAATTATCATTCCAGTCAACAGGTATAGTAAGACCACAATAGCATCTGCTTTAAATAAGTGGCTTGCAATTTTCCTGACGGAATTAAAGAAAATAAAGACAATACGGGTATGAAGAACAAAGTAGGTAAAATAGTAAGAAAAATGAGAATCTGAAAATCAAACAGATGGATAATAATAGAACCTAGCTGTTTAGGTACCATTTAACTGGATTTACCATCTCTAGTAACTGGTTGCTAAATACCATTCTTCACCACCTCTGTCAGGCTAATGGTGCAATATGTTTTTTACAGACCAGCCACTGAATTCTTATTCCTACTTATGCTTCTCACTCTGGGAGTAATACAGGTCACTGAACAGCACTCTTACAGATGCTGCAGAGATTTACTAGTAAAATGGTCATTTTTTTTCTACAACACTTGTAAATGTTGACTTAAATGTGTTATAGTCTTTAAAGGAGCACTAGACATCAGAGAAAAATGCTTTTATAGAAGAAAACAGGGAAAATAATGGTGAAGTAATTTTTAAAATTGTTATTTACCTAAGACAACCTAAACACTTCACTGGAGGTGAATGAAAACTATGAAAATATGAGAAGCTACTTACTAGTTGACGACTAAATAAGAGCTTAGAAATATGTTTTATGTCAGTGTTCTGAGTCTCCACTGAAGATGTCAGAAGCCTGACAATTCAGCAGCTTTAACTGAAACAGAAGAAAAACCTTTTGAATATGTTCAGATAATAGTGTTTTTCTTTGCATGATGCTTAAGTAAACAAACAACAGCATGTTATCCCTTGCAATGGAATATGAAGACATTATGTTTATCCTGGCAAATCTATGAAGTCAGTACTACAGTAATGTACAAATTTGTATTTTTAAGCAGCTGTTCAAAACCGGAATTCTAGTTGGAAAAAATGAATGTATAGCAATGGTATTTTCAAGGCTTTTAACTAGCTTGGGAATAATTTGTGATTTCATATCTCATGCTAAATTTAGGAAAATGAGCTAATTTGAAAACCTTTTGATTTCAGAACAATAATGAATTACTACCATAGAGAAATAAAGTAGTATTGATTCTGAAAGAAACTGTTCAGAACTCATGAAAAATACTCAAGTAACAAAAATAATCTAGTCCTGAACATGCATAAATTTAAAACTAAATTTGTTTTAGAGGATACTTCATTTATATATATAAATTACCTATCAGCATGTCCTGGTTTTATTTAAGGCAGGGGGGATGAGGCTACAGTGGCCGGTTCTGTAAGAAGCTTCCAGAAGTTGTTTCCCCTTTGTCCAGGGGACTCAGCCAGACCTGGGGCAGACCCACTGCTGGCCAGGGCCAAGCCAATTAGTAGCAGAATGTTCCCTGATAACACCTCTGCAATAACGTATTTAAGAAGGGGGAAAACAGGAAGAAAAAAAAAAAAAAAAAAAAAAAAAAAGAAGAGAAGATGAGAAGAAGCTAAAGCAGGGGCAGAGAGTGGGAAGCACGAACCTCGTGGGCCTTGCAGGCCTCACCTTCTGACCTCCTGCCGGGCAACCAACTCGGCCCAGACCAATAACAAGAAGTGGAGAGGAGATGAGATGTAAAGAGAACATGAGGGACATCTGCCAGCCTGTGGTGAAGAATTTTTCTTGTGAGAGGAACAGCTGCAGATGCCAAGGTCAGTGAAGGAGGGCAGAGATTCCCCTGCAGCCTGTGGTGCAGCAGGTTGTCCCCCTGCAGCCCATGGAGGCCTGCAGAGGAGCAGAGATCCACCTGCAGCCTGTGGAGGACCCCACACTGGGGCAGGCAGATGCCCAAAAGAGGCTGTGGCCTGTGGAGGGCCTGCACTGGGGCAGCTGTTCTGGAGGGACTGCACCTCCTGGAAAAATGACACACTCCAGAGCAGTTTCATGAAGGACTGTGGCCCAAGCAAGGGACCCCATGCTAGAGCAGGGGAGGAATGTGAGGAGTTCTTCCCCCAAGGAGGAAGGAGTGGCATAAAGCGACAAGTGATGAACTGACCGTAATCCCTATTCCCTCTTGGGCCGCTCAGGAGAGGAAGGAGGCAGAGATAACATTAAGCCCTGAAAAAGGGAGGGGTGAGGGGAGGCTATCTTGTTCTCTTTTTCATTATCCTGCTTTGTTTTTAATAATAAACAAATAGTTTTCCCCAAGTCAATCCTGTTTTGCCCATAATGGATCTCCAAGGATCAATCCCTATCCATATCTCAAACCTTGAGCCTTTTTTTCTTACATTATCTCTCCCCATTCCCTCAGAGGGGGGAGTGAGAGAGAGAGACTGCTTAGTCTGGTCTTGATCAGGACTAAACTATGACACAGCCATTCTCAAATATGCAATATATTAACACTATCTCATGAAATGTTTTGGCTTTTCGTAGCTATTGTCACCTAATTAATCTTACAGTTGATGATCCTAATGAACAGGAATATCTAAACCAATAAAAAGATCAATAAAGATCTATTAGATCACTTAAAAATATTTTTTGTATTACTCCTGTAAGCACCCTATCAGAAAATCTAATGACACATACACAGATTCCTAATTAATGTGAAACTATAAACAGAATTTAGGTATATCGTGTGAAAACTACAAATAAACTTACCTATTTGATATTATCTTTTTACCTGATCACCTTTAGTGTCTATAGATCTATGACACTATAACACAGCTGTATTTGAATTTCATTTACAAAGAATGTTTGTTAGCTTTCTTAAATGAACTGTTCACTTTAAACTACTCATGAATCATTCATGATAAGAAACACAAAAACCACAAGCAAGCCTAGAACTCTGTTCCACACTCAGGTATTTTCTTCTTCCCTACAAAATACAATTTCCCAAATCAAGAAGCCTTTTTGCTTTTGACAGGAAAGTCCTCAAATACACTCCAAAGTCCTTGAACAAGTGTTTAGGTCAAGGTATTAGCAGAAGTTGCAGAAATGTCTCCACAATTATATAATTTTTACCACTCCCTATTTGCCTTCTTGTAATGTAACAGGTAAGTGTCAGAGATCTCGTCACCCCAGAGGAACTACAAACAGTAACAGCTAGACTTTACTGAAACCAGTAAAAAAAAAAAAAAAAACCCAGCACTACAGATGTTGCACAGTGTAAGCCAATTACAGATGAAGTGTCAACAGCCTAGCAGCAGGTTGCTGATTCTTGGTTAGCATCTGGGATGTGTCATCAGTGACCTGACTTTTTGCACAAAAGCCTGTAACACTCTTCCAGACAACAGAAATAATATTTTTAAAGTGTAAGCTCAACAAAACTATAAAGTTCACAGTCCTATCTGTTCTGTTTTCATACAATTCTTTAGAACTTGGAAATTTCCTCATTGCTGAATTCTCTACTTCCACCTTTGCTAACTTTTTCTGGGTCACTTCCACTAATCTCACTCTTAACAATTCTTCTGCAGCCACAGATCAAGAGGATAAACTTGTTTTCAATACCCCACTAGGATAGTTGGTCTCTGGCTATTCTTAGACAAACTGCCGTTGAAAGCTTTATGAATTATACTTCCCATAGGAATGGCAGCAGTGTTGTTCTCTGTATGCATGATCTCAATGTGTTTCTTCCTAGTATTAAGGTTCTGATTATATACTGAGGTATGTAGAAGTCTTTATTATTATTATTGCTATACAAATCCTCAATTGCTGCTGCTGTTGTTAATTCATTCTGTCACCTTTTCTGCTTCTGGTTTCAGAGCTTGTTTCCTCTAAGCTACAGGATTCACATTCAGCAGAACACAAAACAATATATTAAACCATTATATCTTTTATTATTTATTTCTGTTGGTGTGTTTTCTTAAGATCCCAAATTTGCCTAAGATTTTTTCTTACTCCTGTATACTGTTTCTTGGAAATACAAGATCCAACTTTTCTTTTCAATGCAATACGTAATTCATTACCTGATAGTAGATTGATTGTGATCTGTAAGGGCTCAAATTTTTCTAGGCTTGCAAGTGTTCAGTTCAATGGCATAAATAATAAGCCCAACTGGATAATATGTCAGATATCATAATAGAGAAAAGCTCTCAGTACATGAGAAATTACAGAGTTTTTGTTGAAAGGGCAAATAGACATTAGTGACCAGCCACCTCTTCTTTTAGACAGACATTCAGAGCTGGAATGTGTTGTGGGTGAGACTGGCTAAATACAGGTATCTAATGACATCTAAATGTCTAAAATGGGATAGTCAGTTATAAAACTGGATTCTACAGTAGACCTTCTGAAGCAGTCTTCTGGCAATGGGTAAATATCACAGGACATCAAACGTGACATTAAGGCTGCTAAATCTCACTCAACTATGCTGTTATGTCTTCAAACTAGATTTGTGTACAGGAAGCTAAAACATGAAAACCTTTCATTAGCATGCATCAGCTGAGATCAGTCTCCAGTATGCTAAGAAAAATGAAATGAAATCACTGCAAGAGAATCTGTCCTCTTCAGAGGATAGATCTAGAAGGTGAAGTATCACCACACTGTCTAGAGGAATGTCATGGTTCAGCCCTACTTAGCAGCTAAAATATCACACAGTTGCGCCCCCACTCCCCCCCTGCAAAACTCATTGGTTAAGATTAAAAAAAAAAAAAAAACCCAAACAAAAGTTCAAGAAAACAACAGAACCAAAAAAAAAAAAAACAAAAACCAAAAACAAAACCCCAAAAAACCAAACAAAATAAAACCCCACCACAAACAGAAAACAAATAAACAAAAAACAATAACAGAAGCATGTAATTCATAGTACAATAGCTCATAGTGGATCTTGATACCTGGTTTCCTCCTAAGAAACAACAATCTCACCTCACCACCGTCCCCACTTTATATACTAAGCATGATGTCACATGGGATGGAATAGCCCTTTGGCCAATTTGGGTAAACTATCCCAGTTGTTGGCTAATTAGTGAACTTTCCCAGCTGTGTGTCCCAGCCACAGGTGCCACCAGCTCCAGTTTCTCTCCCAGCTCAGGTGAAAACTAACTCTATCCTAGCTGGAGCCAGGATAAGAGGGTTCAGAAATGGTAGTGAAATGCTTTTACAGAAGAACTTCCTGAAAACAAAACCAAGCCAAACCAAACCAAGAGATATCAGCATAGCAAACCTCCTTTCTCACATTGCTGTCCCCTTAACCCCTTAAGTGAATAATATACTCAGCCTGACAGCCAGCTCTTCACTCTACCTGTCCAACCTCTCATCCTAGTGAAGAATGCAGATTTCTAACTTTAGAGCGTATGGCAGAAAACAAGATTATCATAGATATATCAGAATTCAATAAAATACACAATTCAACTGATGGCCTGAGAGGATGCATGCAATCATAGAGTTTGCAACTACTTCCTCTTCATTTACTTTGAAGTAACATATATTTGAAGATATTTTTGCTCCTGGAGTTCTTAATCTTAAAGGGAGTACCTAACTCTGGAGAAGACAGCTTAATTACAGAGAGGTCACATTCCAGGACTGATTAACATTATTCATGAGGTAACTGAGATTAATAGCACAGGACTCACAATAGATTTTTTTACTATTATTATTATGCAAAAAACCTTCCAGACATTCAAAGAAAAAATACCTCCAGTCGTACTTCTCACAAGTAAAGCAACTGTTGTCATCTTGCAAAACTACTCATCAGGCAATACAAAATTGCTAGTAAGCCAAGGTCAGAAACAAATGATAGTATTTGTGGCAGCAAATTCCAATTACACATTTCTGTTTGCAAACTTTATTTGTCTTTAGTGAGTTTCACCTTTAACTATGTGGCCCTATACTGCAATGTTGCTATTGCTATTAATAGGTCATAACCTCTCCATAGAGGTTGTGCGGTCTAGATCCCTGAAAGCTTTCAAAACCCAGGTCTTGAAAGACAAAGCCATCAGCCATCTGCTGTCAACAATATGATTAGAGAAACATGTTGGACTACATGAACTCCAAATTTTATTAACATTAATACAAATAAAATGTACATATAGATCAGACTATTTTATCTTCTTTATCTCTACTTCATTATTATGGATAGTCATGAACACATAATATATTTCTCTTTTGTTTGTTTTATACAACGTTATGACTGAATTCTTGATTACATGAAACTGGATGGGAAAACTTCCAGAGACTTCCACGTGGAGAGCTTTTATCCTGTGTATATTGGACAAAGTCTTGTAACTACCAAAGACAAGTGGAAGTCAAGACTCTTGAGTTTTGATCATGTGTGTTCATGTGACTGCCACTGTGATTTTGAGCAAATGCTTTCATATGCAGTAAAGCATGCAAACACATGCCTACACTGAAGCATGTGGGTGCCTACCACATGAGAGATTGCTAGCATGATGAGCAGTAGCTATAGGGTGAACTTAGTTTCCGCAGCAGATGATTCAGAAGTTTAATGTTTAAGTATAAGTTCATATTAGGGGATTTTACTGGAAAGCAGAAGTGTCACCTTGTGAGTAATATCACAAAATATTTCAAATGCTTTTGGTCTCAATTCAATATCACATGTTGTCGTAGTTCAGCCCCGATTGGGACCAGACTACGCAGTCTCTCTCTCACTCACCCCACCCTCCGAGAGAATAGGGGGAGATGATATAAGGAAAACGGCTCAAGGTTTGAGATAAGGACGGGGAGAAATCCTTAAAGTTACCGTCACGGGCAAAACAGACTCGACTCGGGGAAAATTATTCATTTATTACTAAAATTAGCAGGAGAATGAGACAGGGAACAAGATAACCTCCCCCCACCCCTCCCTCTTCCCGGGCCTAACATTATCTCTACTACCTTCCCCTCCCGAGCGGCACAGGGGGGGAAAAGGGAATGGGGGTCGCGGTCAGTTCATCACGCGTTGTTTTACGCCGCTGTATCATCGTCGGGGGAAGAACTCCTCACACTCCTCCTCTGCTCCAGCGTGGGATCCCTCCCACGGGCCACAGTCCTTCGTGAAACTGCACTGGCATGGGTCATCTCTTCCACGGGGTGCAGTCCCTCTAGAACAGCTGTCCCAGCGGGCCCTCCACAGGCCACAGCCTCCTTCAGGCCTCCACCTGCTCTGGCGTGGGGTCCTCCACGGGCTGCAGGTGGATCTCTGCTCCTCCGTGGACCTTCATGGGCTGTAGGGGGACAACCCGCTCCACCATGGTCTTCACCACGAGTTGCAGAGGAATCTTGGCCAGGAGCCGCGTTACTCCTCCCCCTCCTTCTGAACTGACCTTGGTGTCTGCAGCCGTTCCTCACAACAGGCTGGCAGATGCCTCTCAGGATCCTTTTTACATCTTATTCACTTCTCATCTCCTCTCCACTTCTTGCAGCCAGGCCAGGCCGAGTTGGGCCCAGTCAGCTGCCTGGCAAGAGGCCAGAGGGTGAGGCCTGCAAGGCCCATGAGGCCTGCGCCTCCCCCTCTCTGCCCCCTGCTCAGCTGCTTCACATCTCCTCTCATTTTTTTTTTCTGTTTTCCCCTACTTAAATACGTTATTGCAGAGGCATTATCATGGGACATTCTGCTACCAATTGGCTTGGCCTTGGCCAGCAGTGGGTCCGCCCTAGGCCCGGCCGAGTCCACTAAACAAAGGGAAGCAACTTCTAGCAGTTTCCTACAGAAGTTACCACCTTAGGCCCCCCCTCACTAACAAAATCAGAACAGATGTGAAACTTTGAAAAAGTCAGCAAGGACATAAAAAAATGTTATTGACAGCTAGATCTACTAATGCTTTATTAGGCATTAGTATTTATTATTTTTCATTTCTACTGTCTCAAAAGTGAGTCACGTATTAAATCAACATTAAAACTCAAATCTCATTTAGAGGTCTTTCTTTCATAGCCGAGAATTGAATAGGCCAGAATGTAAGCTGTGGGGCATATGATGGAATTCTCAGTACCTTTCTAGCATTGACGCTTTGTACAAAGCACCTACTGCCATCTTTCAAACCTTCAGTGTCAAAGGTTTGCTAAAGTAATAACTCTCTGTAATGGATTTCTACATTCATTTCCTTTTAACTCTTCTTCAAGATAATTCTTTTATGTGGGCAATATTGTCTGCTTGACATCTGAAATGGTGCAGTGGAGAGTGTTAGACAGCTCAACAATCAGAACAGGACAAAGCAGGAGTGGTCAAGAAGCTGGAATATCTGGCTTTTTTTTTTATTTGTTTTTAAAAGATTTATAAGAACAGAAAGATTATTAAGAAAGAGTAAAAGTTACCTTAAAATGGAGTAAATGGCAAAAGTTGGAACAGAATCTGCCTATGTCTCAAATATATACATTCTCCTTCAGTGAATACCTGATGAAAATTATTTAGGAATGGAATTGGGTCTATATACGAGATATGATTACATCAATCTTAACATGAGACTATTTCAGATGCAGATCTGAGAACTGAGGAGAAGAAAGGAAAGAATTGTCCCAAGAAGGTGGGGAAAAAAGACTCCAATGCCAGACAAGGATCATATCCCACAAACCGTTACAGAACAGCCCATATGATCATTTACACACAGTTGGAAGGGACATGTTCTCAGATTCACAGCAGCTCCAGAAAAAGCAAGTTCTGTTTAAAAATAGCAATGGGACAATCTACACAATAAATCCAGAGAGCAGAAGGCCATGTGCTTTACTAGGAATATGTAAAAAATTATTTTAATAATTAAAGAAAGGTCTAGGACTCCTATAAAGTGTACTAAGCAGAGAAAAATTAATTAAAAAGTGCCTTAAACTGGAATATAAGCACAATAAAATGGTATAACCAACAATGTTATATTAATATTTTGTAACACTGTGATAGCATAATCACAAAATATTCAAGTGTTTTGCATAAGCAACTAATGTGACCAAGAAAGAGATATCAGAGGTAAGGACATAAGCCAGCTAAGTGACAGAATTTGCAAGATAAAGAAATAAGAAGCAGCTAAGCAAGAGTACAAATATGCAAGAAATCCTGCCAAACATTTAGGAGGAATGATTGGCAAAACCAAAAACAAGATAAGCAGCACAAGGAGCACTTGAGCTCTTCTTTGGAGAGAGGCCAGGACAAGTACCATAAAAACATCAAGCGTAAAGACGAAAGAAAACGAAGACAGATGAGAAGCTGGCTTGAACTGACACTTCACAAAAACCTCTCAGGCCTGGTCACCTTGACTAACACCATCAAGCACTGTAGCTATTAGCACTGTGCTGTTTTATACTCACAGCTTATTTATGCTACATCTTCCAAAAATTATTTTGTGCAGGCAATATTAATGATTAATAACACATAAGAACTAAACATTGGCACAGAGACATTTTACTGGCAGCTAAATTGTTGAAACTCTCCCTGGCAAACTTTTTCATTGGATAATGAGTACTCTCCCCACACCTCTCTCCTGTATGGTGCAGGAGGTAGTGCATCCCCACACAGATACAGATATTTGTTCTGTGCGCTAGTATAGCTGCATGATGCAATCATTTCAAAGCAAGCAGAACCCGAGCACCAGGCCCAGCACTAATTAGCTCACTAGAATTACCTTAGACTCAACGATAGGCTTTCATGTTTACGCTGAAAATCAACACATGTATTTGAAATGTTTCTCATAAGTGAATATTAAGCTTTCCTAGGAAATGTAATTTCCTGAAGTATATCACTGCACAAATAACAACAATTAGGATGAAGGCCCTTTATCTCTGGCCGTCTTTGTCAGCTAACATTTTATTTACCTGGAAGTCACTGAATCGATAGGGAATTATTTTGTATATGGTTTTGATGAGGACACTGAAGAAGACCTGATTATGGAAAATAATTCCACAGGTTTTTTGAGAGTTTAAAGAGTCTAACATTGCCAGGGATGTAGACCCAATCTCTAAGTCAAATATCCTTAGATCTCAAGCAACAACTATGTACTTGTGGAGAAAGACACTAAATTAATAAAAGCTTAACTGCATAATTAATCTGAAAAAAAAATGCATTTATGGCATCAGAAAACATAGGTCTAATATAAACATTAGCAAAACCAGAGATAAATTTTGCAACTAAAATAAATGTTCTTCATCCACAAAGAGTCATAGAAAAAAAAATGAGGCTTATCAATAATGACAGCAGAGTAGAAATTAAAAGCCATCTATGTTTTCCCAAAACTAGATTGCATCTTGTCTGTTTGAATGCAATTAATGAAGCTGACAACAAGGCAATATGAATAACAGGAATTAGCAGGAACGACCATTTTCAAGATGAAAAGAATACTAAGATTATCAAGGCTCTCATATTTCCATTCCAGAGTTCTGAGATAAATAGTATACTAATACATTAAAAGTAGATTGTGTTATTTTGTCCTGGTAGTTTTCTTTGACAAGACAATTTTTTTTTTTTAAGATGAAAAAAATACAGTTGATCTCACCTATGTAGATTTCAGTGAGTCCTATGATACAAAATATCATGGGAAATTGTGACTTAAATGGGAGAATATGTGAATTAGTGCAAAAATTTTGAAATTAGTAAGGAACCGGTAAAAGAAGAGAATAATGAGTTAGTGGTGAAAATTAGAGTTAGAAGAAAATTCCTACTAGAGCACCTAAGGGACTTGTATTGGCATTTGTATTTATCACAAACCTTGCCTCAAAATGCAGGACTGTTTTAATGAAAAGTGCAAATGACATATTTAGGAGTTACTGTCAGAGGACAGGAATATCATACTTGGAGAACTATACAGTTTTGAAAAAGCTGTTAAACTGCCGTCTACTACAGACTTTCTAGTTCCTTCATCTTGACATTCTTACATGAGAATAAACAGAAAAACCCCAATATCTGGCTTACAACCCTGCTATAAATTCTACCTCAAATTTTGCCATAGATCTCCAAGAGGTTACTCGCATTTTATAGTAACCATAAAGCAGAACCCATACTGTTCTTTGTCCAGCAATGAAATGTTTTTAGAATTATGACACTTCATCTACAATGCTACACAGACTACACAGGTATCTAGATAGATAACATGCCAGGTATGTTTTCTGGGGTGACTTTTTATCCTGGTTCCAGCTAGGATAGAGCTAATTTTTGTTGGATCTAGGAGAAGCGCTGGAGCCAGTGATATAGGCTGGAGGACACAGCTGGAATAGTTTAACAATTAGCCAACAGCTAGCATAGTTTACCCAAATTAGCCAAAGGGATATTTCATACCATGTTACATCATACTCAGCACATAAAGTGGGGACAATGCTGATAGGATTTCTTTGTTACTCAAGAGGGAGCTGCAAGTCAGGTTCCACTGTGAGTTATTGTGTTATGAATCACATGCTTTGCGTATTCTGTTATTTGTTTTGTTTTCCCTATCTGTTTTCTTTTCCTTTGCTCTTCTGTATTTATCCATAAGCTTTGCCTTTCTTTTTCTTGTGATTCTTCTCCCCCTTCCACTGAGGAGGAGGGGAGGAGTAAACAAGTGAACAGCCATTTGGTATTTTAGCTACTGAGGGGGGCTAAACCACAACATCTGGCAACATAATTTTTCACTTCATTTTGCATGCCCTTACAACACAGAATGAACTTCAACTGTATGAGCATGACATGACTGTTTTATTTAAATATCTTCTGTTGTTGCAAGATTAAGCTAATTGGGACAATCAGACATTTGGTAACTTCTGATTCTTTTATTTTGATGTGGCAGTGAAATATTTCTGATAAAACTGCCAGTTATGAGTAATAGCAAAGTAAGCTTATGATTAATTTAATTACTAGATTATTTAGTTACATGCTGCAAAAAAAAAAAAATTGTACTTAATTTTACATCTAAATCAATATTCATCTCAACGAGAAAGGAATAGCAATAAACACCTGCAGCACTTCCTCAAGGACAAATGAGGCAAATGTTGAATAAGGTGAATATTTGCCTATTAAACTTATTTAATTTTAAAATGTTTCAGACTCAAACTTGTATTAGAAAGCAGTATTAGTATGTCTTACTAGCAGAGACATTCCCTGAGCAAGTACAGAAGTGACTTCTTAAAAACCTAACACCATTTCTTTTGTTTACAGTTCTTGTAATAGTCACTAAAACTGTAATACAAAGACTTTCAGTAACCAACTAATGTGCATTATCTAAGTTATAGAATATATTATCTCTATATAAGTTTTGCATTTCCTGAATCTATATATTTCCATGTTCACACAAAACTTTTAGTTTTCAGAAATTGCCAAGAAGAATTGTATTCTAAAATAGATCTAGCCTCCTTATTAAAAACAAACAAACATAAAAAAAAAAAATCCCACTCCACAGTTTCTGAACAATCTACTAATTGTATTTCTTTTGCCTTTTAATAGGAAGCCTATAAAAAAATTCCCTATGAAAAGCTCGTGATGACAAAAGAAAGGAATCTCAGGAATCTGAGATTAAATGGCGGGGAGGAATAGCTGAAAAAATAGTGAGGGTTGGTGTTATCCAAAACCATTGTTCTCCAATAATTTTCATTTTATAGTTAAATTAAGGTTTGATAAATTGACTAAATAATAACATGTGACAGAGTAAGTGCTCCTTATGCTATTGGTTTTTAAATACAGAGCATTAATATTGATTCCTACATTTTATACCAGCTTATTGCAGAAGAGAGCCAGGGGATTTTTTTTTCATTTTCTCCCTCTCTCTATTTCTCCTTCTCCTTTGATGTTGTGAACACTGTATATTTCTAAGCAAAAAGAATAGATATTTAGTTGATCTAGTTATCAGAAAATTCTGCTTTTGGAATGTGTTATATGGTTATGTCTGCATAGGTGAACTAAACAGGACCAGTGCACAGGGCTGGGCAATGCTAAACAACTACCCACACTGTTTGATTACTGGCACCCCTCTCAGCATATTTTTAATTCATGCCCAGTAGGTCCCTTCTTGGCACTGACTGCACAGTTTGCATGGGTGGTTAGCAGTAGCTGTTTCCAACAAGCAAGTGAATAAACTACCACTCTGTCCTCAGAGGGGTAAGGCTAGAGTTGTACAGTCACAGGCTGTGCCATGCTGCTCACCTAGAGAACTAAGAAAAAAAACCTTGCCTTTTTCCTTCGCTAATGAAGGACCACATTCTCAGGAAGCTCATGGATGAGTTTAGCCCTGCCGTGGCTTTAGGCAGCACAGCCAAGGAAGATCATCAGAGAATCCAAATGTACCGGTAACCTCTGACCAATGGACCAGCTTTTTACAATCAACAACATCAAGTTCAAGCAGTTCTTTCCTAGTATGATTAAAAAAATAAACAAACAAACCCTCAAGTTTATTCCCATATACCTGCAAGCTGTTTTCATTCACAGCTGATAGAAGGATGGTAGCAGGACATTGTTAGCAAAATGCTGCCATGGTTTTTGACAAGTACTGAGGCTTTATCTTAATACACAAAATGGATGAAGGCCCATGAAACAGCCTTGTTTATCTCCACACAGCTGAACTCTCCCCCTCCCACACAAAGCTAGAGGCTTCTTATTCAGATTGGCAACAGGAAATGGTCCCTGGTCCATGTTATCCCTTGGCCATTCCCAGGCACTCTCTTGGCACAACTGTGTCAGAAATATGCTAATTATTAAAACACTATGAAAACCATATGATGCTGATTAAGCCCAGTCTTTATTTTGGCAAATACTATAGATATATATTTTGAGATCCTAAACCCATCTGTTTTCTAACAATCTTTCAATTAACAATGTTTCAATTTGCTACCTGCCATCTTTATTCTTCATTAAAAATAATTTCCAATATGATTGGAAGAGTGGAAAAAAAAAGTATGTTTATTATTTGCGAAGATCAGTGATCACGGTAAACTTTCTTGTAGCATGCATAGACTGTTTTCTTCCATGAGTATATAATCATAAAAATAGACTAACTCAGGTTGGAGTAACTTACTAAAAATAACACAACAGTTCAGTTTACTGGAAACAAGCAACAGCCACTGAAATGGAGAGCTGAAAGAAACAGCAGCTATCACTTCATTGTGGTTGAAATACACAGGCACCTACAAAAGGTATTTACTCATGAATTCAAAGATTGTATTTTCTGGGAATGTTTCCATAAGTGCTTCCTAATGCAGAGAAACAACACACTGCATTCAATTTGCAAGGAGGAAATTGAAGTAATGAGAGTCTTACTGAACACCTCTTGATCACATAATGCTCACATTAATGCTAATGCCAACAGGCCATAAGAAATTAAGTGATTAATCTGAGTAGGCAAGAGGTTTGAGTCCCTCATGAATAAATTTTACGTAATTCACCCATATCGTTTACAAACTAAAGTAACTTAGATTGATAAAGACTTTTAAAGCTTACAGAGATATTTTCTTTGATTTATTATGCAAAGAAAATAGTTTTGTGCCTGTGATTTGAAAGAACAGCAACTAGTTGCCCTCCACATTTTAATATACAGTATAGCGTTTGCTGACTGAGCAATTATCAACTGCTCAAAAAACAAAGATATTTTAATTAAATTTAGCAATACATATCTGTGCTCAGTGTTAAGAAAAACAGATTTTTTTTTTCAAGAAAATTTCAAGTTTGTTCTATGTCATAAAAATACAGCTTCATTTTCAGTTTCCTACCATGTTAACTTCAACTATTTACTTTAAATTTATAGTTACTTACAAGTTCTTCATAGCACCAAAAATAATTGTCGTTAGTTCATTAAAACATTACATAAAGCAAGTAATTAGAATGGTATATGAAAAAGAAAAACAAAAACATGAAGAAGTGCTAATATAATGTAATGACTCAGCCAAAAATAAAAGAAAAAGTTTCACTTTGGCAATATAGGTTGAAATCTGAGTTCCTTGGTAAGGTCTGCTTTCTTTCAGTTCAATGAGATTTTAGTGCTATGATCATGCCAAAAAGGAATACTATAACTTCAGGGATCAGGTTGTATGGTACGCAATATATTTTTCTGGACCACAAAAAAACTCAATAATTTTCCACACTGTTACTATTATACTATTAAACACTTTTAATGATAAGATTAATCTTTTATTAGGATTCCACAAAATATTAATAACTACAAAAAATTCCTATAACCTTAAGTAGCCCCGTTAGACAAAACAGTATTTGCAATGCTATTTTTTCACTGTAGCTGAAAGACTACAGTTCTGTTGTCTGTACTACACTGACACACACACACACACATGTAATCATTGAAGAAAAAAAAATGGAGAAGTGTTCACTCTTTAAATGCCAATCCATATATTATTCTAATTTAAAAAAAAAAAACACTAGGTGAATCAAATGTATTATTGATTAGATGTCAAGATTCAGTAAAACAAAATAACTTTTTAAATATTATTGATTAGCAACTCATAGTGCAGAAAGCAATCTGAATGATTCTATGCTAAAGTTACATAAAACGTAAAGAGAGGAAACCTCACTACTCTTTTCCAACTCACCTACTCCCTGTTGTCCCAGAGAGGGATCTAGTTACCTTGTTTTTCAAAAAATAAAGCAACCTGGTAGCTGTTAACCGATGTTGATTGGTAGGGGGAAAGGAAAGCAGCTCATGCCCAAGAGTCCTTTTCTGCCTTTGAAGACTCAGGTTTAAAAGCAAACAAAATCAACTACTTCTTTTGTTAACTACTGCTATCTTCATAAAAGTATATGATAAAACAGTGTACACTTTCAAAAAAGAAACTCTTTAGGTAAAATCACAAACATACAGCTAAGTAAATTTTCTCAAATGATCATTTAATAATAAAAGATTTCATTTAAACTGGATTTAAGAGTAATGTGAGATCTTGCTTTTCATCATTCCTAACCATCCTTGACTATGACAATTATCTTCAGGAGTTTTAGGTCAAGTATAGTTTTGACTGGGTTGTTTAAGTTTTGTGTTAACCTGCAACTTCCTTTATAATTTCTAATTTTGTTTCCTCTAATTGGTAAGATTTCCATGACTGCTCTTAGTCTTACTTTGCAAATGGACAATTGACTACTACGTACATAGAAAACAGTCGCGTTGTGTAGCAAGTGGACAAGTTCCATCAGCATAGCTAATACTATACGTATTGATACTGCATCAGTACATAGATAGTACTATAAGCTAAATAATTAAAATACTAAAATGCATATATCAAAATTATTAGAAAATGGGACAGGAAAATTCTCCCACAATACTGATACTGTCCTGATGTCAGAAACTCAAGCTGGCATCAGTGGGGACTGCCATCATTCAGCTCCACCTAAAATTACACAAAACAAATTTTAATATAGCATAAATTTTAATACTATATATTTTACAATACTTCAGAAAACACGTGTTACACCTTCTTCACAGAGAAATATGCTAACACATACTCCTTAATAACTAAAGAGCCATCTGGAAGCTCATACTCGCACTGTAAGCATGCACATCTACTGGCTACTCTTTCCTTATATTGATCTACAACTGCTTCATTGAGGCAGCAGCTTCATAAGCACATAGAAGATCCCCAGAGGTCTCCACCTGGACTAATCTGTGTGGCAGGTTTTATTTTAAAGCCTAGGGAGAGTGCTGGCCTGCACCAAGGTCTATGTCAACACCGTGTTCCTGTTCCTGACCTTGCTAGCCTTTCTGGTACAAAGCCATAGATAAGCCTATTGATTGCTGGTGCCATAAGCTGCTGACCAACAAGGCCTGTGACTTGCTAACAGTCCTCCTGAAATTGTGCTGTTTATGCTCCTTTCTGCCATCAGCATGAACTCTGAAATGTGAGGTATCTTGAATGCTTGTGCCTCAGTTAACAAATTTATACAACATAATAAGTATGCATCCCTTGTTCCAAAACAATAAAGCAAAAGCAATTTATTGACCTACATACATATAGAGGATTTAGACGTTTTGCTGTACACACTGGCTTCACTTCCTACATATTACATCACAACAAGAAAAACTTCTGTGTTTTCAGTTTATTTCCTGCACGGTGTATATTTACATGAGGAGACCATCTTTTTCATGCGGCACTCCCAACAACCACTGCTAGTGGGAGGTTCAGGTCTTAGACAGAAGGCCATGTGAACTGAAGTTGCATCAGAAAACTTCCCAAATGCCAAGATGTTCACAGGATAGCCATGACTTCCTGACATGAACAATCTCCCTTTCACAGAGTTAGACCAACAGTGTGGGCACCTGTAATATATTTATTAGTTTTCTATTCCATAAATAACTATAAAGAAGCCATTTACAAAATAATCCTCATTCTTTAATGAAGGAAATACTGCAACAGCTGAAGTCCATGGTTTTATAATGACTATTTATTTCCAACACGTGAAATTCTCATCCACCATCCAACACCCTTTTCACTTCTCTTCCTCTTCAAAACTACTTTTGTCATTCTTTCTTGCCTGGGATGCTTCATACAACTCAGCTAACAATACATGCTGGGTTTTTATAAAACTGTGTTGAGAAGAACCTCTACATTTACTGACTCTGGTCTCTTCAGCTGTCATATTAAGGTAACAGCACCTAAAGAGGGCTTATAAGAGACAGGGAAAAACTCTTTAGCAGGGACTATTGTGATAGGACAAAGGATAATGGTTTTGAAACAGAAGGAAGTGGATTCAGGCTGGATATAAGGAAAAAAATATTGACAATGAGGCTGGTGGAACACTGGAACAGGTTACCCAGAGAGGTGGTAGGTGCTCCGTCACTGGAAACATTCAAGGCCAGATTGGACGGGGCTCTGAGCAACCTGATTTAGTTGGACATGTCCTTGCTTCTTGCAGGGAGGTTGGACTAGATGGCTTTTAAAGGTCCCTTCCAACTCACACTGTTCTGTGATTCTATGACTCTATACATCAATCAAAGTCTAAGTTTAGATAAAATGCCTGTTTCTAGAATGGATACTAAAAGGTCTATGTCCAAACTGCAATTTCTTACTATGTATCGGCTGTGAAGGCACTGCCTATTTTACACTTCTTTTTCAAGTAGCTGTCATTTCACCTTACAGTAAGGTACTGAACACCATTATTAGCATTTGAATTAAAATATCTTTTAAAAACCAAAGAGATCAAACTTTTAATTAGACATGAAAATCATAATCAGCTACTGAGATATTATCTATTATTATATATTATTAATTGCTTTAACAAGTTACGTAATTATATTTTCCCTCTGCTTTACTGCATTTTATAACAGAGAGCAGATAAAGTAACACTTATGTGACAGTTTTGAGATCCTTTGATATGAAAAGTACTACTTAAAGACATGTAATATCCTGAAATTAATTGATTGTAATATATTCTATCACAAGTATCTGATCCATTTAAACTGATGTTAACCAGCATAGCTGTCCTTCCTTCTGTTTAAATCTGAAATTCACAGTGTTCCCTTACAGTGCTCCCTCATTTGAACTGGTGTAAGTATGTGTGATACACATGATAAACCAGACTGAGCAGGTTTAAGGTAAAACTTGGTCTAAAATTAATATGGCAACATTCTCTTTAACCCTCCTGTCAAGTGGGGGGGGGAAGGTTATCTTAACTCCAATCACTTAATCTCAGTTTAGTTAACTGAGCAGTCATGTGAATGCGTAGATTGGCTCATGAGACAGGCAAAAAGGAAGAAACCACCAGGAGAGGTTAGAGAATGAGTGTCCCATTACATAGTCACTGGATTAAAAGAAGAGTAAAGTGATGACATCAGAATGATACCTTAGTCTTGAATATAAAATTGCAAAAGTCAAAGATTCATAAAAAGCAAGATTATTCTATTTTTCCTCTAGAAATTTACAGAAAGGAAGATAAGTTGAATTGGCAATTTCTTGAGTTAATACCATAATACCTGACTTGACTTAAAAAAAAAAAAAATCTTTAAAACTTTTAAGTCTTAGGTGAAATATTAGTACAGAAGGAAGAATAGTAAACTCTGTTCACAGATAAAAATCAATGAAAACTATTTTAAAGTCTAACAAATCAGAGGAAAAACAAAATTCAATATCTTGCTAAAAAATGCACCTTTCCTACCTCAGTGCTTGTGTATTTTTACTTAAGAGCTCCAAGAAAAGTACATTTACATTAGAAAAAGCCAAAGGTTATTCTTTCATTCACATACAATGCCCAGCTAATTTTGGATCATCTTACACAATGAGGAGATGTCTTCAGTATGCAGAAGCAAAGAGAACTGAAAATATTTCTGCAATTACAGATGATATGGAAAGCAGGTTTCTGAAAAGAGCCTTCATTTCACAGTGATCCCTAGTGCTTCCAAATCTGAATATATTTCCCATCAACAAAACTTGGGCCCATGGAATATCAGCAATTCATATTGGTAATCTGTGACTTTGTCAGCTGACTGACACAACTATTTCTGGAGCAAACTGCAGGTATATGTGGTGGCTATTCTCTTATGACTACACTGAATTCAACAATTCTCAGAGACATACCCAAGACTCCACTTACCAAGTCTGCAAAACCAAAAGGCAATTCTGTCAGTTACAATTCTGAACTGCTGCACTGAAAATCAGCAGCTCTCCTACATCCGGCCTGCCCATTAGACCTATATACCACCAGAAGTGTGCTATGAGATTCTTCTATAAAAACTTAAAAGCACCCGAATTTACAACACAGCAAACAATAAAAACCATGGCACCAATTAACTGTGTGAACAACAATCTCCTTTCTTTTTCCTACCGACTCCTTTCCTGATTTGTCTTTGAGCCAAGAAGATCTGCTCACGATGCCTTATGCCTGTGTGAAAGACTATTTCCTTAACTGCTGTTGGTGCTGAGACCAGGTAAACAATTCATAATCTCAAGTGTCAAGTTTGAAATGTTGTAGCACATTTTCACTGTGAAATCCTGTGAATTTGTCCCAGTCATTGTCATTTTCCATTTATTATCTTTTATTCTGCAGCATGTGTATAATCCTGATGTGATAATTCTTGTAGAGGTTTGAAATAAGACACAAAGTTCAAGAAGGGGACATTTAGTTGCAGGCATAGTGAGCATGAAAAATTTGAACCATGAGATTGTATGTGGGGACCAAAAAGAAGCATCACAGAAATCTCCGGATGAATAAGGAGGACTAATGAGAGTAGCAAAGAAGAGACAGTCTATAAAAGCAGTTGAAGCACTAAAATAAATAAGGCAATAAAATTATTGGGAGGACAAGTTAGCTTAGAGATAATTCTCTCTTGCTGTGAACCATTTACAAGAAAGTTAAAACTAGACAAGGGGAAGTAAAAGGCAGGAGAAGATCAATTTCATTTCACTTCCAGAAAGTGAAGCAACACTTCAAATTGTCTTAAAACACTTGTTGTTAATTGCTGTTATTGATCACTTCAGTTCTGTGGTTGTGTTCCAGATCTCTGTTACTCAACTGCACTGTAAAATGAGATATGCTTTGATTAATTTATTCTTAAATTGAAACTGGACCTCAAATTTTCAATGTCTAGGTACTATGTCTACCCCCCAGTTCAGGTCTTAGCCAAGCTATTTAGCTTCTCTTCACCCATCTTGAACAAATGTCACTATTTCTACTTAGAATAACCTGCCAGTGAAAATGAAAGGAATGCATTCTGTTTTCCCTTTCTCCAGAACACTCAGCACCAGCAATCTTCAGCACCCTGAAGGTTGATACCTATAGCAAAACAAGCTGACAAGTCAGTAGTAACATTCATTTAAGAATGTTATTCTTCGTGGAAAATTGCTTTGATTTTTTTTTTAATGATTTCATGTATTACTAAACAGTGACTGAACTAGAAGACTGCAATGCATTTTTTTTTTTTTCTACTTGATTTCTAGAAACAAGATAGACTCAGAGATGTCAGAAGTGCTGCTCACTCAGGGAATTTCTGAATATATTAACACACGACTGAGGCAGAGCCTGAGTTTAAAGATCTTTAAGAGAACATTCTGACAAACAGGAAGTTAGTGAGTACAAATTTACATATGTATCCAAAGCCAAAACCTCCAACAGATATGCAATAAAGCAAATAGAACTTACACTATTCTTAAAATTGAAGTAAAATTCACTCAAAATATGTTACAATTATACAGAACATGTTTGTGCAGAGTATGCTACAGTGTCAGTTATGAAGGTATTTAAATACACACTGAGCTTCTGGGACAGAAATCCCTTCTTGAATAGCAGACAAAAAGTAGAGCCAAACCTATAAAAAGATGCACTGACACATGAGTTAAGGAATGGTGCCTTGGTGAAGTGCACATCCAAATGGTAATCTACCATAGTTACAGAGAAAATGGATAGCATTTAGACCCAATTCTGCAAAATATGTGATTTGAGCTACTACTCAAGACTGCAAGCAGCGAATATGATTTTTTTTCCTATGCAAAAGTTAAGAGTAAATGTATTTTTTGGTGTTAAGACTGAAAACACAAAGGAAATCAGGAAAAAAAAAAGTATGTTTTATATATCTCATTAAAATACTCAGAATTAGGTTGCACTCTGATTCTAGTATTCTAGGGTATCTGAGGAGCAATACAAATATTGATCCAAATATTGGTTTGGGAATTTATAATCATCTTTAACAGTGAAAAATTTGTGTTTACTTTTCAAATATTTGAGTAAAAATTGTCTCACATTACTCTAAAGTACAAGAATACATGCACCTATCACATAAATTTAAGTGCATAGACACTAACCTTTACTAGTTCAAGGTAGGTTGACTTCAGGGCAAAGTCAGGTAAGTTTTGATATATCCTTCCAGAATAATTTAAAACATTATTACCCCAAGCAATATCTTTTCTCTTAAAATTTCTCACCAACTTAGTGCTGGAATTGGCATGTTATATGGCTGTTCCATGCTTAAATCTACCTCCATTAGCAGGTAAATAAAGATTCCAGATTAACACTGAGGTGTGGGAGTACAGGAACAGCTTCTACTTCATGGCTCTACTGGATGGAAGACAACTCATCAAGCTGAGGCAGTGATAAATTTCAATCAGATATTTTATGCTAAAATCAAAGTTACTTTTGCTGTGAATGTCTGAACCTACCTGAGAGCCCAGTGTCCCTTCTTCAGCCTAATCTGAAACATATCAGAACTACAAAATTTCAGCTCATGGTTCCAGAAATAACAACAGATACTTAAAATGCAACTGTCTGTGAAAAGATGGAATCAAAACATGAAACTTGACACAATGATATGATAACTTTTTAGTAAAGTTAGGATTTCATGCAAAGAACCTCACCAAGACTACATTAATTTACCCATTCTTTGTTAAATTATCATACTGTCATATACTGAAAACATACTGTTCCATAAAGGTTAGTAGACTTTGATAATCTTAACTCAGTATTGAAAAACCTAAAAATCTGGTATGAGCTTCAAACTTTAAATGGAAATGAATAACGTTTGCATACAAAAATGTAAATCCCAATGTAAATAATTCTACTCAAGTTATAAAATGAAGCATTTATTTTTCACTTTTACCTCTTTAAAAAGATAAAATAGCATGAGTATGCATTCAGGTTATCTTCATCAGGAATCAGAACATACAGATATACCTTCCTCAGCCATAGTCGTTGTACAGATTAAGTACCTCAATGCTTATTTAATAACTTGACCCTATTAGCATTTTGTCTTCTGCTTTCACGATGTCTACACAGCAAGTGGTATATGCAGTGCACAGACACACAGCAAATCCAGCATCATTAAACCAGGACAGTATTTTGATTCAGAAATACACTCCATAGACTGAATGACTGTAGATGTCCCCTCAGCATCTTCACTTTTTGTTGTTGTCTAATACACAAATACTCAATTTTTGTCAACATGAGAATAAAATGCCCTTGCTGCATTTGCTTTTCCAAAGTAATGTTGCGATGCTACCAGTATAACTGAGTACATATGCTTAGGACTGCCAAATAGCTGCAGAGATAAGAAACGTGTTGTGACATAACTTTGAGGACACAATTTGCATCCAAGGGAAAATGCAGTTTTCAAGCTAGTCAGTGCCAAAATGATTTTTAAATTTAGTAATCTGAATCCAATGTTCCTTTAGTGTTTGGATATATAATACATCTGCTAATCTAAATCTGATGTTTCTTTAATGTGTGAATATATAATAATAATGTGTTTTAGTAGTAGAACTGAATTTCAAAACTTGTGTTTTAAGGTGTGGGGTATCAAAAAACATGTGTCTCCCATTTTAAGAGGACAATGACTTTTCATTCATGCTTCATGAATAAGAATGTTTAAAATATTTTATTTTTAAGGTGGACATATCAATTACTGGAGAGTTATAATACATGTACTGAACTCTTCCCTAGCTCTTCAAAAGAATGAGAAATATAATTTTTTCCCTGGTTTCCTACAGTACTGCAAGTTCACTTAAGAGCTGTTCCAAACATTGAAGAACAATGTTAACTTTCTCATTAAACATTAATTCAAGATCTAGCTCCTGAATAAAATAATTCTTGATTCTTTTGCAAATTTGTACAGTGCCCCTGAGGTACCACAGCACATTTAAACTGAAACTACCACTAATAGCTTTATGTGCATATCTGTGTATCTATATCAACACATTAAGGTCAAATTACAGTATATCAAATGCTGTCCGTAATTAACTATGGTCCTGATCTAGCTCCCACTGAAGTTAAGTGCAAGTTTTTGCTGATTTAACTAGGAAGCAGAGTGAAGTAGTAAGTTTAGGATAAATGTAGACTAAAATGCAAAATAAAGATCATTATGATTGAAAATCTATCCTTGTATACATTCAGTGTAGTTATTGACTTTGCAGATACTGTATCTTTTTTTTTTCCTAAAATGTATTCTTATTCAAATAAAGAAGACTGTTTTTTTTTTTTTTATTTTCAATTTAAGAACCAGAAATACCAAAGGTATTAGAATTACAACTCCCTATTTTAATTTATACCTGCCTACTTGTCTTAGTTTTAGCTGCATAACACAGCATAAAGCCACTCATTATGTGAACTGTAAGGTACATTACAAAGCTTCTGTGTTCACACTGACTTTAAGAGATAAAAATGGGAATGGAGAGAAGTAGAAGAATAATGTATGCATGCATCTGATTCCTGTATAGGTACAGAACTGGTGAAATTTAGGTATATTTTTTTACAATCAAGGTGACTTTAAATGTTCTGAAATTGGGGGTTTTCCCACCGTATTATCCTACAGGAAACAAACATAAGTCTGGTTTTATTAAATATCCACAAGAATGTACATACTATGCACACACTCCACTAAATGAGGATAAGAAGGAGAAAGCATTGTTAATGATAAGCTGAAGAAAATAAAAACCTTTCTTTAAAAGGCACAGAAAACACCTGTTTCTTGTGCTCATAAAATTATAGAAGTTAAAATAAATGTATATATGAAAAAAGTTATTGCCCATCTATCCAGTTATCTGGTTTTCCCTTTTATTCTTCTAAACTTCTATCTCTTCTATCCTTCTCCTAAGATAGGAGGGAGAGAAAGATGTGCTGTAATTCTTACAAGACAGTATGAGACCTTATTGTTTAACATACCGTACTTCAGGACAATTATTTCTCACCAATTACAGCTTAAAGAGGTCACAGTAAATTCCATCAATGCCATTGCATAAATATCGCTCACTGCCTTTTTAGCAGTCATGCTGTCTAACATCTAGCAAACGGTTTCATATGGAATGTGATATATTCAGACTTAGCCTCTGGGTATACTAAATGCAGTAGATGTGCTGTGAATGTACTAATCACTCTCTCATTAAATCACAAATGATAGCAGGTAAGTGTAAATGCAGCCTGGCAGCAGTTCTGACCTTCTATCATGTATCAGTGATCCTACCTTTCTTTTGACAGTGATAATTATGATCAGCCAAAACAACGTCTGAAGCCAACATTCATGCACTTTGTGTTGTGGTCCACTCAGACATGTTCTTTCACAATTACACTTGCTGCTTATTCTCTTTTCACATATCTGGGAACACAAAACCATTGCAGCACATGAAGAGGAGGATTGTGTCAGGCAGCCTCACAGCCATCCCAGAAAAAAAAAAGTTACCACACTTTGCCTGCTTTTCCAGTGTCTCACATCTTTAATGACAAAACAGTGTCTCACATCTTTAATGACTTGGAATGAATTTGACCTCAGCAAGAACTGAAAGACTGTGTACCTTATTTTCATTACTAACCACACCGAGCAATTGTGTATTTCCAATATTTACATATTCCCACAGCTGTAAAGATTCTGATTCTTAATGTAGGAAGCTTTGAAGTTCAATTACTAATTTTAGTGAGTTTATGTGAAACAGTTTATTTTGATGTTGTTTTGAGAGGTATGATGAAGATTAAGAAAAATCAACTTTCTAGCTTCAAAGCGGTTTCCAGCAGACCTTAATGTTTTCTTGGTGTTTTGTTGTTTTATTTTTTTTTTATTTGTTTTGTTTGTTTGTTTGTTTTGCTTTTTTTTTTTTCTGTGATGCAAAAAGATCTAAAAGGATTAAAAAAAAAGGAAAAAAAGTGAAAAACTGGCAGATAGAAAGTACCAGTACAGCTGTCACTATCCACTTACCAAACAGTGATTCACTACTAACAAAATTACTCTTCATTACTAATAAATCAGACAGAGTTCTTCATCTCCCTGAAGGGAATTGAATTTGCATTTCAGAATATCATGCTCTAACAAACTTACTACAAGGTATTTTAGGGTCATCAGATTAAAAAATGTCATATTATATCTCGGTGGACAAGGGACGAGCAACAGATATCATCTACCTGGACTTGTGCAACACTTTTGACACTGTCCCGCATGACATCCTTCTCTCTAAACTGGAGAGACATGGGTTTGATGGACGGACCACTCGGTGGATAAGGAGTTGGCTGGATGGCTGCTCTCAGAGAGTGGTGGTCAACGGCTCAATGTCCACGTGGAGACCGGTCATGGGTGGCGTCCCTTGGCGGGGGGCCCAGCTCTGTTCAACACCTTTGTCGGCGACATGGACAGTGGGATAGAGTGCACCCTCAGCAAGTTCGCCGATGACACGCTGGAAGGGAGGGATGCCATCCAGAGGCACCTTGACAGGCTGGAGAGGTGGGCCCATGCCAACCTCATGAAGTTCAACCAGGCCAAGTACAAGGTCCTGCACCTGGGTCAGGGCAATCCCAGGCACAAATATTGGCTGGGCGGGGAATGGATCGAGACTACCCCTAAGGAGAAGGACTTGGGAGTGCTGGCGGACGAGAAGTTCAACATGAGCAGGCAATGCGCCCTTGCGGCCCAGAAGGCCAATCACATCCTGGGCTGCATCAAAAGGAGCGTGGCCAGCAGGTCGAGGGAGGTGATTCTCCCCCTCTACTCTGCCCTGGTGAGACCCCACCTGGAGTACTGTGTCCAGTTCTGGAGCCCCCAACACAAGAAGGACATGGACCAGTTGGAGAAGGTCCAGAGGAGGGCCACAAGGATGATCAGAGGGCTGGAGTATTTCTCCCATGAGGACAGGCTGAGAGAGTTGGGGCTGTTCAGCCTGGAGAAGAGGAGGCTCCAGGGAGACCTGATAGTGGTCTTCCACTATCCCTCAAGGGGGCCTACAAGAAAGATGGGGAGAGACTGTTCAGTAGGGCCTGTTGTGATAGGACGATGGGTAATGGTTTTAAAATAGGGGGAGGTAGATTTAGATCAGGTATTAGGAAGAAATTTTTTACCGTGAGGGTTGTAGAACACTGGAACAGGTTGCCCAGAAAGGTGGTGGATGCCTCATCCCTGGAAACATTCAAGGCCAGGTTGGATGAGGCTCTGAGCAACCTGATGTAGTTGGAGATATCCCTGCTCCTTGCAGGGGGGTTGGACTAGATGACCTTTGAAGGTCCCTTCCAACGCTAACCATTCTATGATTCTATGCGGAATTTATTCTTTCTTGGCATAATTTCTATATATGCAATAATAAAAGAGTATAGAGGTATTCTGTGTGTGTGTGGATATAAAAACATAAATATATGCTAAGAAATACTGTACCATTTTGTAGCTCAGCTTGTGCACAATCCCATGTATACAGAGAGAGAAAGAGATAGCTGAATGGTAGATTAACTATGGACCTGTGATGATGAGGTGCAGATCCAATTCCAACCCCTTCTCTCAGTCCTAAGGGACCAAGACACACAGAATAAACAACCAGTTACAGCATCTAAATTGGAGGGGGATGTGGGGAGTGTGTATGTGTTGAAGTCCATCAGGGGGAAAGAATAAATTATGTTTCCACAGTTTACTAAGATTTTAAATCCTAAAATTAAATTTAAAGTGAGAAAAAAATATGTTCCTTCCCAGTTTCACAAGTGATGTACAAACATATAACTTCATTCTGTTTTCTTTCAATAAAACTCCTAAATTTGAAATGGAAAAAATTAGTTCAGCTTTCTTTAGTTTCAATTCAGCGAACATGACAAACAAGAAGAGTAACTGGCTTGCACTGAATTGAAACTCATTTGGTCCTTAAATTAGACCTAGTTATTACTCATATTGAGTAAATAAGTATAATTAAGCTCATGTTAATACAGGAGGGTGAAAAAATAATTAATTTTATATTATGGAACAAATCTTTCCATTTATCTGCTAGAAAATTGGCTACAGCTTTTGTTAGTGTCTTCTTACTGCAAGTAATTCCTTTACTAAAACTAATATTTGAACACTAACTTTTTAATTCAAGTAGTTTTTGTTTGGATAGTAGTCCACATGGGAAGTCTGTTCTCTGAATGAATGACAGTAACTCTGAGAATCGCAGTCCCAGTGTGACTACTCTAATTTAAAAATAAGAAATTAATTTGTGGGAAAAGATTTTCCTAGTGCCTACAGCTTCAGAATACCTTGGGAACGAATTTCAGTCAGATACAAAAAGTCAATAATTTATTAGGTACCTCAGCACTACACTGTAAATCCTCCAGCTCCAAAGCAATATTTTGATTTTGGTTTTGTGGTTTTTGTTTTGGTTTTTTTTTGGTTTGCTCTTTTTTTTTTTAAAAAAAAAAAAAAAGAGAATGGCTAATGTACATGTTAGAACCTTGCTGAGTAATTTGCAATGAAAAATTAATTCAACAAATTATACTTTTTCTGCTTATCAACTATCTGCACATACAAAATTTTAAGATACATTGTTCATCCCTAGACTGCATGTTGCCCTCAAAATGCAATTGTAATTCACACTGAACTTTGTGGTCATCACCATCTATAGACCCTATTAAAACTAGAGCTGAATTGATGCTACAATTTGAATTGATACTACAAAAAATGCATTGCTAATAAACAGCATATTGAATTAAAAAACCTAATAAGGAAAAAGCGTGTGAATATTGATGGACAGGAGCCATGGAAAAGAAAAAAAAAGAAATTAATGTATTTTAAATTAATTTTCAAATACCAATGAGTTAAAAAATATTCTCATATCATATATACAGATCAGCTATACTTAAGAGGCAATTTATATTAGTTATACTATTTTTTTCCCTTAGTTCTTAGTTGAATTAACACATTGCACAGATTTTCTTACATATTTCTTAGTTATACAAGGGGAAAGTACCAATTCTGCTCAGCTGTGCTGCTCACCATCATGCAACCGGTCTCTTTCTAAGAGATTCCTCTAAGAGATTCTCTAAGAGAAAAAAAAAATAATAATGAATTAAGAGTTCTTCTAGGTGCTACATAAGTGAGCCTTTCTTTTATGACAAGATACAAGATTAAAACACAGGATTTGTGCTTTATAAATGAAGACCTATGTCTATTATTCTTTCTTAGATCACTAGGCCTCACTTCTCCAAAATGCTTAAGAAATTTTCTGAAATTTTCAGATTTTCTTAGCATAACATAAGATGACTTGTTGATTCTCTTGTATTGCTGCCTTCTTTGTCAAGAAAACTAATCAAACACTCTTTTTAACTGCTCCTGTATTGCAGAACATTCTCTGCTTTGTTATAATTGGCAGGTGATAGTGTGATAGTCCTACCTACACATTAACTTTTCATCTTCATTAACTACTGTCCAAACACATATAATATAAAATAGATATTCTATCTCAGGGCATTGCTCATGAAAAAAATAAAAGTATTGGCCTGGGGTAATACCAGCTAAACTTTTTTTTCATAATCAGAGTTAAAACTGGCTTATACTGCAGTAGAAGTTTCTTACTGACAAGTGAGTAGATTATGCACTCATAGTGCATGCACATAGATCATGCACTCTTATTCTTAATTTGTAAAAGAACATGTGTAAACAAATTTAAGACATTTCCACATGATTTTTTAATTTTTTTTTTTTTTACATACTAAATACACCAAGTTCTTTATACAGTCAAAGGTAAGAAAGGCATCTCCTGAAAGTGGGAAATACAGGAAGGGATATATTACTGTAACAAAGACAGGATAATAAAGTTTCTGAATTAAACACCTCATAAATGACTACAGCAGTGATAGTGGTCGCTCCATGGTAGTACCAACTTTGGCAGTGACGTAGATTTGGACTGACACAAACAGCAACAAATTACAGTGCTCCTTAAATAATTTGGGCACCAATGACCAAAAAGATTACCCGCTGCTGGCCTTAGGATAAAGGAAATGTATATGGGCCTATCTGTTATGATACTGCACAGATCTGTTTCCTCTGAAGTAAAATGTTATTTCTAGGTCATTCTGTAACATACAAAGCAGCTATACTCACTAAATCTAGTAATGCAATTCTTGTAAAATGCTGTTTTATGTGAAAATGTGTTGTTTTTTTTAAAGATGGTTTTGTATTTTTTTTTTGTAAAGGTGTTGATACCTGTATTTCAGAACAAAATTATCTGAGAATGTTTGTTTAAAACATTTAAAGCAGATCTTACTCTGAAAGCTGTTTTGCTTAGCTAAGAATTTTCAGTCAGATCAAGTAATAAATATCGAACAATGAGAGCAGTATGAGAACGTTTTGATAATCTTTATCATATATTACCATTGCCAGTAATGACCAGTTATTTGTCTGTGCTGAGTTACAGGATGATGATATCATGATATCTAACACCAGGGTAAGATACACTTGTATAAAAGAACTGGAGATCTATTGTACATATAATCTTGTGCACATTAATAGATAAAAGAGAACATATTGGCTAACAGAATAATTATATGAAGACTTGGAAACATCTTACCATTATCAGCATTTCATGGGAGATGTACTTTTAAGGGATGGAACCCTAAGGAAAATTTTACTCTACACCTCTTACTACATCTTGCACTATGCTTAATTGCATTTGTATGTGTTGCTTTATTAATCATGACAATCACAGTCATAGTGTAGCGTAAGAAGCTTATGCTTACAAGTAAATGTAATGGTTATAGAGCTAATGAAGTGCAAGTGATCATGTAACTTAAGAATACTTTAAAATGAACTTTGATAAAGATGGGTGGAGTGGTGATGCCAAAAGGCCTCATTAGTGTGGATTTCCTATTAATGGATTCCTACATATTTGGATGGAAAATCCTTCCTAGGGAAAATACATTCTAAGGAGTTAGTGCATTAAAGTTTCCCAAGGACTGATAAATTCTACAGGGCAGCAGACCTGTTGATTCTGCACATATCAATAATCTGAGGACACTGGGAACCCGCTGAATCCCTGGAGAGCCACAGCACACCCAGTACCAACACTAGGTTGTGTAGCTCAGACCACATTAAAGAGGTTGGTGGCTTCTACATGCATATAAAGAGTACAGGATTATATATACATTTGAGGAAATAAAGGACTGTTTTAGGGACTTTATAAATACCTACCCTAGAAGCCACTTGATATGCTTCAGAGTATGCAGTTGGGGTTCCTCTCCCCATTGTTGCCCCATGAGTTAAAGTGTGAGCAAACATTTTAACTGACTGCTATGTGACTAGCTGTGTTATTAATGATAGCTTGACCCCACTGATAAAAACAGCTTTGTAAATATAAGATCTTCATAGAATTATCAGTTGTAATCTACCCTCACCCCAGCTCCTACTCCCTATCCCTATAAAGGAAAACAAAATTGGAAACAAGTAAAGACATATGTTTTATATATATGTA
Source organism: Chlamydotis macqueenii (assembly GCF_036417535.1). Classification (NCBI taxonomy): domain Eukaryota; kingdom Metazoa; phylum Chordata; class Aves; order Otidiformes; family Otididae; genus Chlamydotis; species Chlamydotis macqueenii. Next base: position 81,931,084 of record NC_141557.1, on the reverse strand, counting down.
TTTATATACCTTGATATCAGTTCTGTAATGAACTACATGTACCTGTCCCATCTCACAGCTGATTTCAACCACCCTGACCACGTGCACATAGTTCAGAGCATACACCACTCCCACTGTCAGAGCTCAAGTTTGGAACAGTGTTGCTCCCACTGGCTGCTGTTAGCATAGTTAAGTAGTCTTACAAAATAGGAGAGGTTGTGTTTAACTCCATCGAGGGACTGAACTATCTGTCACAAGAATTAACAACAAATACCTCTTTGAGCAGGAATTATTCATTGACAGTGGCTTGGAGAATAGAGTCTATGTTAATCTCTGGAACACAAAGTTGATAATCTCATTATTTTTACTCATGGCTTCAGGTGCTACTGTTTTCTTTAAATTTCTAATATATTTGAATTGCCTTTTTTATTTAATAGTAACTTGACACACGGTGCTCCACATGCAAACTACAACTGCATTGCTTCAAAAATTATTTTATCATGCAAATGTATATAGAGAAAATTAATCCCCTTCAGACAACCTTAAATCAGGGAAAGGCAGCAGTCTTATTGATAAAAAGAAGTGAGTGCTGAAGGGTAGGGAGAAAGCCTAGTAGGGAGAAGACAGAATTAATAGGTTTGCTGTGTTTTCCACGTATAGCCACAACAAAATGTGTAGGAGCAGTATGTTCCACAAAATAAGGTGCAGGAATATACTCCATCCCTATATTAAGGAATAAACTAGGAACTGATTGGGATCAGATCTGTTCGTTATCATCTAGTTTATTTCCACCTTTTAATCAGGATGATCTTGTCTTATATATTTTAACCTTTTACATCACCTCTTCTGCTTCCTGACTTGAGCATCTCACAGTAACAAATAAATCCCTACAGAAGTGATCTAAAATGCCAGTACTAATAACTGTATTTTACAGTTTTAAAATGTGGCTTATACCATATCATATAGACTTTATGCAGACAAACAGAACTGACTTTCAAAGGCCAGATAACAGGCTAAACAGTAGGTCATCCCTCCTTCTATTGTTAAATAGATCCATTTCTAAATGGATAAGTATTTAAAGACTAGTCTAAAGTATCAGTGAGACACTGTTAATCTGATTTCACTCTTCTCACCAACTTGAAAAGGCCTTAACTCAGTCACAGGCCCCTGAAAAACCCAAATCTTAATTCCCTTCATCCCAGCTGCACACAGGTTAGAGATACATGTATACACTTTTACTGAGTATACACAGTGTGAGCCTTCAAGCACGGAACAACAGCATGTATATTTTTCCCACAGTCAATTTAATCATATTACCTGCATTTAAACATCTGTTTCCCCTCTGATTAGAAGCAAAGGAAATTGCATCAGGAATGAAAATATCCGCAACATTTGATCAGATCTGAAGGGGTTGCTCATCTTCATCAAGCACGTCAGAGACACTTTCCTTTCATCTTGTATGCAAAATGACTTGCAAGTAATTGCACTCTCTTTAGCTAATGTAAGAGTATTATCACTAGAACTACCTATTGTGCCAAGGGTGTCACTCTGACAAATTGCATTTGACAGCAATTCGACATCACTCTAAGAAATCAAATTTAAAATAGTCCAGAAGTACTGGTAGAAAGGTACAGTTCGATACACCTGGTACGAAGTAGCCTAGTCTTCAACTGGGAAGCATATATTCAGGAGACCCTGAAACGGATATAAATTTATTGTTCAAAGGTAGCAACAATTTCTTATTGACTTAAATGAAAGAAAAGCTAGACTGAAACCAAGCACTCTTCACTAGCAATTTATTTGTATTGTGCAAAATCAGAGACTTATAGAATCAAAGGGAAAGCAACATCTCAAGCACTACTGAGAAAGAGAAGATATAGTGTTCTGCTCATAAGCTGACAAATTCTGATACCCAAACTCACCCTAATTGAGGGTGCTTCCAGCAGGACCCATGGGTGCAAGAGATTACTTGAGATGAGAATCAGTGATCACTATGAGACCTGAGCCATTGTGAAAGACCCTTCTGTGCTGACTGCTCTCTAGTGCAGTGTTGTAGCAGCATGTTATAATGGTATACACTTTTGAGACACTCACATTTAGCCAGCTTAAACTGTACTACTCCAGGTTTATACTACCTACACGTTTGTATTACCCACAGGTCTATAAGGTAGTGACATCTATGATGTAGCTTTTTTAATACATGTGCTTAATTCTGCACCCAGATAACATATACTATTGTAGCAAGTATCCCAACAGTTTGAATCAAAGCTCCTTTCAGAGTTTTGTGTTCTTAAAAGCCCTTATTATACCTCTTTATGATTCCATATTTTGTAAATTTTTTTTTTAAGGTTCTTCCGCAGGAAAGGTAAAACTTTAGTCTCACCTTCATTTTTTTTGGAAGGCAGACAATGACATAATTATGTATCAGTAAATTTCATCACTGGCCAATAATATTTAACAAATATTTAACAAATTTATCCTGTGGTTTCTAAGTTCAATGAAACTATGTTTAGTCTGAAATCCTGTCCAGGTAATGGGAAACAGTAGAAAAGCTGGAGAGATAAGTTCCATGGACCTGTTCAGGATTTTTTGCCCCTGTCTTCTTAATACATCTTCTCAGTTTAATAACCCACACTCTCAACTTCCTACTAGAGCATGAAAATCACACAATTTTTTTTCTGATACTCCTGAGAGGGAGCTGTCTTACATACTCAGTGCAAAGGAAAAAGAATCCATATGTGTTGAGAGAAAAAGGATTGGGTAGCACTCCTTGTTCTTAAAAACAGGACCAATGCTGTTTTTTCACACAAACTAAATTACAGCTTTTACTAGAATTTTAATGAACAGTTAGGTTAAAATTACTCTTGCAAGAAGGCTAATTTTTAAAATATTTATTAGCTCAATTAAGTTACGGTGAAAGCCAACTGAGGTCAATAGAAATACTCTTACTGATTTCAGTGGCCTTTGGATCAGATTCATAGCAGTTTTCTCCTTCCAGCACTACATATCATTTCTTAGTAAAAAATAAAATAAATCTTAGGGGAAAGTGGCATATTTATCTTTTTTAAATGAAAAGTTTATTTTTTTTTATTTTGGTTTCACAGTTTGCATATAAAGGCTTGATCCGCCTAAAAGCAGTAAGTATTTCTACTGACAGCTTAGAAGAAGCCACTGCGTACAACAGTTTACCACATAATTGAGTGGTTCCAGACTAATTATTCATTTACTTAGACACACTGTAAAGCAAATTAAATGATGAAATAAACTAAACTAACATATACTGGGAAAATACTTTTTTAAATTAAACTACGAAGGCTTAGCCACTGAATGCCTTTAAAACAGCTCTCCTGGTTCACCTAAAGGCTCCCCCAGAGTTTTTAAATCAAGTTACTTTGACATTGTGTATGACCAATTACCTCATTAAAGTGGAAGCAACAGTGCTTCTGTCTCAGTCTGCCCAACCTCTCCCTCAGTAGACTTCTGTTCCACTTACTTTAACTCTAACACTGGCTTTTAACAGGTAAACTTCAAATCAGAATTTCTACTTTTCTCTTAGCATTTTAAATAAGTGTCTAGGTGTACATACAAATAAACATATTTGAGATTTTTAAAAAGTCATTCCCTATGTTGCCTACTCTCCTAAATAAAATTGTGCCCTAGCTTCTTTTTACTGACGTATGTAGATTTTTAACACTAGGAATGTTAATAGTTCCTTGAAACATGTGAGACTAAGCTCAATTCCTTAAAATTTAAGATTGTTGTAATCTTTGCTAAACTAGATTTGAACACGATGAGACTTTCCTTCTTTATGTTCCCCTGAAACAGTAACCTGATTTTCTTTCCCAGCTGCTTAACCCTTCCACTCTTCCTAAGTATACACACAACTATACTGCCAGAATGGAAAAATCATTAACAGAAATTGCAGAACTGCAACATGTATTAATTACCTAGCAAAACAGTAGTGCTCCTTTCCCTTCATTCACCGCTGTGAGAGGCAGTCTATTAACCAACTTGACTACCTTCCCATTCCCCACTCCTGTAGTTTGTTCTGCATTTTCCAGGGAACTAAACTGGAACCACTTCCAAAGCCCAGTTTTCTATCAGATGCCTATGAACATTTCCAGATTCAGGTCCTCTTATCAAAGAGAAAAGAAGGGTTCCCTTAAGATCCTGAAACCCACCAAAACCTAGCTAAGAGTGGTCTGCTTTGAAGATACTGGGTACCTAAAATTAAAGTAACTTTATGGATGTACCCTGAATTTCAGAATTCCTTGATCCCTATTCCCATTAATTCCTTGGCTTTGCATTACAAAAGTAAATAAAATACATAGATTAGCTTTAAACATGAAAAGATTCCAGCTGAGGTTAAACTGTAAGAAACTGACTCAACATCCTCACTGAAAAACAAATAAGATATGATTTAGAAGAATAGTGATTATCCCATTCTTAGGAGTGCACACAGGTAAATACACAGGCTGAGCTTTTCAAGTCATTGGGATCTTTGTTTCCTCTGAAAAATACAAAAGACAATAAAGACTGTTTTGGACACGATAGTACTGTAACTTAGGAAATTATTGAAAGCCTTAGGTGGACATTACTTTCTTCATTAGACAGAGGTTGCTTGTGATACTTAACCTTATGCTGAATCCCATGCACTCAGCTCTTCAGTTATCTTAATATATGAGACTGTTTTCACTGTGGTCAGATTAGACAGGTTTGTGGGAGTTCCTTTTTTCTTTTTTTGGGAATGCTTTGCTGAGCCTAGAATGTGACAAGGCAACTAATATTTGTGGTCCTTGAAATAGTGCAGTAGTACAACTTTTAAAAATCTTCTTCCTACAGGTTTCTAAGATGTATAGTATCAAATAGACTTGCAAGCCTGTCCCTCAGGTGCTCCTGCATTTTATGAGAGTGAAAAGAGGCAGTATCTTGTTAGTGTTTTCTTGCAAATAGGAAAAGACCGCAGAAGTTGACAGTTGTCTAAGCATTTAGGAGCTCTCATAGACAAATGTGACCTTTCATTCTTGTTCCATGCAACTCTAAGTAGCAAGCACGGAATCCAGAGCATCAGTTTGGATTTCTTTAGCAGTATTACTTCTTCAGTACCATCATATCTTTATGATACAGAGTATCACCTTTCTTTTTATTCCACTCTGTAATCAATAAATTTTGTTGCAGTTTATCTATCCTTAAAGTATCTGTTGTCTTTCAAGGCAAAGCAATGAAAGTATAACAAAGATAATGGGAGAAATTAAGTGCATTTCAGTGTGCCATCATTTTATATTGCAAATTGCTGCATTTGTACAGCTTTTACAGCCTATTTTCTGTGCACCCTCTTTATACCCACTTGCTATGCAACTAAGAATCTGTTGGGATGCACATCTGCCATGTCTGTGAGTTAAGACAACTGCTTTGTAGACTTTGTTATCACCTATTACAGCAAGTGCCCATACAATCAAAGGAAGGGGAAAGGAGGAAGGGAGAAGAAGAAGGAAAGAGAATGGGGAGAGGGGAATGAATCTGCACTGGAATTACCCATATTGTAACTGGTGTTTCATGTATGTGCTACCCAGCCAACAATCTGAAAGTGATCTCTGAACAAATTGCTTCTTTCAACAGTTTCTATGGACTGACTCACACAGAAATTTCTAACTAGGCATACTCCTGTTTTATTAGAAGAAACACGAGATTCATATACCAACAACAACTACTACTACTCCTCCTCCCACTTAATTTTATGAGGCAAACTTTGCCCTGGAGACAAAAAAACTGTGAGGATTCTAGGAACAGCCATATCCGTATCTTATAAATCCATAACAAATCTCATCAGTAATTTCTTCCAGGACTGAGTTTTTACAGGTACATGGAAAAGTGCTTCTTTACCATAGTTTGCATTCCAGATCCTGCTGTACATTATGATTTTTCATTTGTAAAATACTGTCGTAGTTCAGCCCTGATCAGGACCAGACTACGCAGTCTCTCTCTCACTCCCCCCACCTTCCAAGAGAACAGGGAGAGAAAATACAAGGAAAAATGGCTCGAGGTTTGAGATAAGGATGGGGAGAAATCCTTAAAGTTACAGTTACGGGCAAAACAGACTCGACTTGGGAAAAACTATTCATTTATTACTACAAACAGCAGGATAATGAGACAGAGAACAAGATAACCTCCCCCCAGCCGTCCCTCTTCCCAAGCTTAACATTATCTCTACTACCTTCCCCTCCTGAGCGACACAGGGGGGAAGAGAGAATGGGGGTTGCAGTCAGTTCATCATACGTTGTTTCACACCGCTGCTTCATGGTTGGGGGAAGAACTCCTCACATTCCTCCCTTGCTCCATCGTGGGGTCCCTCCCACAGGCCACAGTCCATCGTGGAACTGCTCCGGCGTGGGTCATCTCTTCCACGGAGTTCAGTCCCTCTGGAACAGCTGTCCCAGCGGGCCCTCCACGGGCCACAGCTGCCTTCAGGCATCCATCTCCTCCAGTACGGGGTCCTTCACGGGCTCCAAGTGGATCTCTGCTCCTCCGTGGACCTCCATGGGCTGCAGGGGGACAACCTGCTCCACCATGGTCATCACCACAGGCTGCAGGGGAATCTTGGCTAGGAGCCGCATTACTCCTCCCCCTCCTTCTGAACTGACCTTGGCGTCTGCAGCCGTTCCTCACAACAGGCTGGTAGATGTCTCTCAGGATCTTTTTTACATCTTATTCACTTCTCATCTCCTCTCCACTTCTTACAGCCGGGCCGGACCGAGTTGGGCCCAGTCGGCCGCCTGGCAAGAGGCCAGAGGGTGAGGCCTGCAAGGCCCATGAGGCCTGCGCCTCCCCCTCTGCGCCTCTGCCCCCACTCAGCTTCTTCACATCTTCTCTTCTCTCTTTTTTTTTCTGTTTTGCCCTTCTTAAATACGTTATCGCAGAGGCGTTATCACGGGACATTCTGCTACCAATCAGCTCGGCCTTGGCCAGCAGTGGGTCCGCCCTAGGCCTGGCCAAGTCCACTGAACAAAGGGGAGCAACTTCTAGCAGTTTCCTACAGAAGCTACCATCTTAGGCCCCCCCTCACTAAACAAAACCACGACAAATACAAAAATCAAACCTCAACTATATTACCCAACAACAGGTAAATTTGCTCAATTTCTCCTTAACAAAAAAAACCAAAACCACTCCAAAACCAAACAAAGAAACAAAAATTTATTACAACTCCCAGATATTTGAACTCTGTCATCCCAGAAAAAGACCAGCAGCAACTGGCACAGCATACCTTATAATCTCAGCATGGGGAAATAACACCATGACTACATAGCCCTACCTGAGCTGCCTGCACCCTTTCATGAGTGAAGGTTTTATATGCATGTCCAAACATTTTTCCATTTTTCATAAACTCTTCAAATCCTAGATGAGGAGCAGAGAATGTGTTTGAAGCTACAGCTTTACACCTTTTTCTTATTGTACAGCTCAGTACCAACATTGAGTATAACATCTGGCAAAACACCGTGAAATTTATTTTTGGAGTTGATGAGAATGGCCACAATTTATCTTCAACATGAAATACAATGGTAACTTTTTAATAGTAAAAGGAAATCAGCTAAAAAAAAAGACTTGGGACAGAAGAAAACTCTTCCTGCAGGCAGTTCAGATAGAACCATCTACCAGTCTGTTACTGTGACAGAAGAAACACAATTTACATTTCAGACCCTGCTTGGATTTTATGTCAAGTGCTAAATTCAAAACTGCTACACACTTGAATAGAAGGGGACAAGAATAATAATGTTTTGTCTTTGGTTTAAAATTTTGTTTCCCTTTCTGTACATAAAATTTGACCAGTTAAAAATACTGTGGCAGAATATGCCATACCTGAGGCAGAATATGCTAGCATAAATTGCCAAGGGAAAATCACCTTTATTTTTGCTAAAAATATCAAGTGCACTTAGACTTTAGGTTTTAAATGTACTGTCAAACTGGGGGCAGACTGAATGCCTATCCCTTGCACTCTCCACCATTGTATAGTAGCGATAGTAAGCTTGTATTTACTATAATCCACCACAATCCATCAGCTCTAGAACTTAAAAATTTCTTTCATAAGAAGGGTTCTTTCCTGTTATAATGAAAAATTTTACAGACTTACCATGTTCAAGCTAAAAAATTAATCTAGATTCAATACCAGCAATATTGTACTTGTTTTTGTCTTATGATACCGGATGAAATACGGAGACATGCTGCCTTTTTGTAATTTCCAGTCTTCGAACTAATGAAACATTATTAAGTATTATTTGCTAACTGCAAGCATCAATGATGCTTAAGCAGTCACAAGTTAAAATGGACTACATTAAAACATTTTACTTAACATCTTAACATCCTTTCTGTTGTTCCTAAATACTCACATTAAAAGGCCAAACATGTCTAGAAATTTGAGCTCCATTATTACAGACTTATCTTGTGTAGACCTATTTTGAATTGTAAGAATTGGGCTTTGACCTAGATAGTGGTGTCACTGATTTTAAAATTTGTGAAAAAAAAATCTATTTTAATTTCCTCCGGTTACAAAAAGTAAAAAAATCTAAAAAATAAAAATACACAAAAGAAAAAAACATACTCCTCTAAAATAACTGTTTAATTTTATGATTGATATTGTTCTTATGATAGTTGTGTCTCAGTCTGAACATTTCTTTTCATTCATATGTGCTGAATGACCCTGTCGTAGTTCAGCCCCAATCAGGACCAGACTACGCAGTCTCTCTCTCACTCCCCCCACCCTCTGAGAGAACAGGGAGAGAAAATATAAGGAAAAACGGCTCGAGGTTTGAGATAAGGACAAGGAGAAATCCTTAAAGTTACCGTCACGGGCAAAACAGACTCAACTTGGGGAAAACTATTCATTTATTACTACAAACAGCAGGATAATGAGACAGAGAACAAGATAACCTCCCCCGACCCCTCCCTCTTCCCAAGCTTAACATTATCTCTACTACCTTCCCCTCCCTGAGCGCCACAGGGGGAAGAGGGAATGGGGGTTGCAGTCAGTTCATCACATGTTGTTTCACGCCGCTGCTTCATGGTTGGGGGAAGAACTCCTCACATTCCTCCCCTGCTCCGTTGTGGGGTCCCACCCCTACGCCACAGTCCTTCGTGGAACTGCTCCGGCATGGGTCATCTCTTCCACGGAGTTCAGTTCCTTCAGAACAGCTGTCCCAGCGGGCCCTCCATGGGCCACAGCCACCTTCAGGCCTCCACCTCCCCCGGCGTGGGGTCCTTCACGGGCTCCAAGTGGATCTCTGCCCCTCCGCAGGCCTCCATGGGCTGCAGGGGGACAACCTGCTCCACCATGGTCGTCACCACAGGCTGCAGGGGAATCTTGGCTAGGAGCCGCATTACTCCTCCCCCTCCTTCTGAACTGACCTTGGCGTCTGCAGCCGTTCCTCACAACAGGCTGGTAGATGTCTCTCAGGATCTTTTTTACATCTTATTCACTTCTCATCTCCTCTCCACTTCTTACAGCTGGGCCGGACCAAGTCGGGCCCAGTCGGCCGCCTGGCAAGAGGCCAGAGGATGAGGCCTGCAAGGCCCATGAGGCCTGCACCTCCCCCTCTGCGCCTCTGCACCCGCTCAGCTTCTTCACATCTTCTCTTCTCTCTTTTTTTTCTGTTTTCCCATTCTTAAATACGTTATCGCAGAGGCGTTATCATGGGACGTTCTGCTACCAATCAGCAGCGGGTCTGCCCTAGGCCCGGCCGAGTCCACTGAACAAAGAGGAGCGACTTCTAGCAGTTTCCTACAGAAGCTACCACCTTAGGCCCCCCCTCACTAACAAAACCACGACAGACCCTAAAGCTTTGCATAAATATGTTCAACAAGCTCACTTTTCCCTTCCATCCAAAAAACTTGTAGCTTTATGAATTCCCTTTACATATTGTTCATAAGTTAGTGTTGATTACACAGTAGCTGAACACTGTTATTATAATAATAATATAATTAAAGTATTACCTTGGAGTCCTCCTGAATTCATATATTTGTATTAGACTTCTTGAACTTAGTCAGCAGAGGTCTGTTCATTGTAATAACTAACAAACTGTGACTCTCCAGCTCACAGCTCAGCCTGTAGCTGAGTTTCCAGAGAAGTTAATGAATAAGAAAAAAAGAAAAAAAAAAAAAAAATCACACTTCTACCATACTGACCTCACATTACTGAGAATTATGCTGGTTCAGAAATCACCATTTAGTGCTGCAGCACTGACTATACGGCCATGAATTGAAAGGACTAATACTTTAATCTATCAACAAGCACAAGTATATTTTGAAGTTTTGATATGAAATCAACAGCCACTATCTCAAGTTTAGTTCATTATTAATTTCAATTCCCCTCCTCATTCTTAAAAAGTAGCTAAAATAGAGAATTTGGCATAACATTCTGTCGTGGTTTTGTTTAGTGAGGGGGGGCCTAAGGTGGTAGCTTCTGTAGGAAACTGCTAGAAGTCGCTCCCCTTTGTTCAGTGGATTTGGCCAGGCCTAGGGCGGACCCACTGCTGGCCAAGGCCGAGCCGATTGGTAGCAGAATGTTCCGTGATAACGCCTCTGCGATAACGTATTCAAGAAGGGGAAAACAGAAAAAAAAAAGAGAGAAGAGAAGATGTGAAGAAGCTGAGTGGGGGCAGAGGTGCAGAGTGGGAGGTGCAGGCCTCATGGGCCTTGCAGGCCTCACCCTCTGGCCTCTTGCCAGGCAGCCCACTGGGCCCAACTTGGTCCAGCCCGGCTGCAAGAAGTGGAAAGGAGATGAGAAGAAGTGAATAAGATGTAAAAAAAGATCCTGAGAGACATCTACCAGCCTGTTGTGAGGAATGGCTGCAGACGCCAAGGTCAGTTCAGAAGGAGGGGGAGGAGTAATGCGGCTCCTAGCCAAGATTCCCCTGCAGCCTGTGGTGACGACCATGGTGGAGCAGGTTGTCCCCCTGCAGCCCATGGAGGTCCACGGAGGAGCAGAGATCCACTTGGAGCCCGTGAAGGACCCCGTACCGGAGAAGGTGGATGCCTGAAGGTGGCTGTGGCCCGTGGAGGGCCCGCTGGGACAGCTGTTCTGAAGGGACTGCGCCCGTGGAAGAGATGACCCACGCCGGAGCAGTTCCACGAAGGACTGTGGCGTATGGGTGGGACCCCACAATGGAGCAGGGGAGGAATGTGAGGAGTTCTTCCCCTGACCATGAAGCAGCGGCATGAAACAACATGTGATGAACTGACTGCAACCCCCATTCCCTCTTCCCCCCTGTGGCGCTCAGGGAGGGGAAGGTAGTAGAGATAATGTTAAGCTTGGGAAGAGGGAGGGGTCGGGGGAGGTTATCTTGTTCTCTGTCTCATTATCCTGCTGTTTGTAGTAATAAATGAATAGTTTTCCCCAAGTCGAGTCTGTTTTGCCCATGACAGTAACTTTAAGGATTTCTCCCTGTCCTTATCTCAAACCTCAAGCCGTTTTTCCTTATATTTTCTCTCCCTGTTCTCTCAGAGGGTGGGGGGAGTGAGAGAGAGACTGCGTAGTCTGGTCCTGATCGGGGCTGAACTACGACACATTCAAAACAGCACTATTACTTGCTCTTCTCACAGGAGTATTTTATGACTAATCTGCTTTAATTATCTTTATTCAGGTTGTTGGAGAAGAAATATAATTTTGCTATTTATTATATTAATTGTGCCTTCATGGTCTCCCAGGACAACTGTTTCCAAGTTAGTGGGAAAGCCATGGTCACCCTGAGCATCTTTCTTTATGACCAGCATGGTGACCCTGGCCAGAAGACCACTGTGCACCGAGGAATTGGTGAACCACATAACACAACTTGAGTCATCCCAGGCTACATGCACAGCCTGGCATCGAGGCCAATGCTGCATATATTTCACGGCAGCAAGATAAACTTTGCCTTTGATGGTAACAGAGGAGCCTGTATGCAGCTCCCAAACGATAGCAGTGATTCCACCATATGCATGTCCCTTACATAAAACTTCAGCAAGAAGTTCTTATGTGAACATCCTTTTCCATTTGACAGCAGAAAGGATGAATCTCAGAAAATCCTTTAAGAGTTTGAACAACTGAAAATGGATAACCCTTCCACAAGCACAACGTACTGCAGCCTGATAGGAAACCTTTCAAGTTTGCAAACTTGAGGTTTTTGGCATCTGAAGGAATGTAAGATTATAGATACTATCTTCTCTTTATAGTGTTACCTCTAATAAATGGTATTTTATGCAATACTTTACAGAGTCTGAGTGCTTTTCTGACTCGGATGATAATGAACCAGCCCATCTCATGCAAAACAACCAGGCATCATATTTATTTACAAAGGCTGTAACTGCCATAGTTTGTAGGCAGCACCATCAAGATACAGAGGTATACACACAAATAGCAGGTCTATTTTATTATGGCATCATATGACCATGTGCAAATAGTGTCAGATGGTGGTATGAAGGAGGGAAAAGAAGGGCTTATAGTCCTTCTATCCATTTTGTGCAAGAAAACTCTAAGCAGAATAGTTTCATACATGGGCCAGTGTATTTCTGGTTTTGGAGACATCTGCAACAAACTGGCACATGAGAAAAGAAGGTGATTTTCAAGTCTGACTCACAGAGGATTGACTCATACCAACAGTATAACGTGGCAAAAAAAGGAAAGGAAGAAACCAGGTGTTACTGTCAAACTATTGATCACTCAGAATGGGACCATGAAGCCGAATGTGATAGCAGTTTCAGCCTTTCTAGTAACAGCAGCAACTGAGAAAATAAAAAAAAAAGAACCAGAACTTTGAAATAAAACATCAACCTTGCCTGCAAAATTCCCATTACTGCTTATACCATAAAAACTCCCTTTCCCCTCCTAGGAACCAATTTCCTCTCATCTAACTCTTCTTATTACCATTTCTCAGGCAGAAAGCTCTATCTAAGTGCCTTTCCCAGGGATCAGGACCAGCACTGCTCCTTTCTCAGCAATAGAGTACGACATAAGACTGCTGCAGTCGGCCCCTGAGAGTGAACCTCATTGCCCTCAGGTTTTCACTATGTAAACCTAGCTGCTCAGAATTTATTTTTGGTGACTAACACCAATGACCTCTGATGCAATGTTATTCGTAAGTCTCAAATACTGCAGTTCATATAAGAAATGTGAAGTTAGGCTTCAAATACAAAACAGAACCAAAAAACTAAACATGAACATCTACTAAGCAAGTGTTATCAACAATAACTATGACACTCTGGTGTATATTTTCAACACTAGTGTTCCCAGGGATTTGCTAGCTATTATACTGCCTAGTAAACCCATGAATACTTGCAGGGAAACTTTTAAAGGAATTTCCTTGCCATGAACCAGCAGAGTTAAATCTAGGTCTGTAAGAACAGAAGTTATTAGATACATAAAACTGATTATAAAGCTCATTAAGAATCATGATATGTTGATGTTAAGAATTTGCATTTATCTGAAACTAATTAAAGTATTCATATTTTGTACTTAGAAATACAATACATTATAAATTATAAATGTCTTTTCTTTAACATTTGTAAAGCTCACAAAATTTTGTCATTAGTTGTGGTCAACTACACACATATTTATCAGCAAACATTTGCAAATAAGACATTTGCAAGCACAAAATTCTCAAAAAAATTCTTATTTGTATTCAAGAAGAATATAAATATCTAAATAGATATCAGTTCTTCCAAATATGTTTAAATGCAAGATGAATGTGAATACTGTACCAAAGCCTATTTAGCAGGACACATACTTTCACCTCACAAGCACACTGATATTAATGGATCGATTGAATATTAGCATGGGCTAAGTTCATAAAATATCCGTACCTGGATCCTACATGCCTTGCTCAGTTACCGGCTCAAGTCTTTACTTGAGTGGTCTTTCAAGAAGCTGCAATGCCTTTCTCCTACTTGGCAGCTAGCCTGGCTTGAAATTTGTTAGTGAGTCCCATCTCTATCAGACACAGAATGGAGAACAAGGTCACACAGGAAATAGGTAGGAATGAGTTAGTAAGCAGACAGGACAGACTATAGTAATCGGGTACAGGGATGGGCCTCACAAGCATACTGACCAGTAGCTTACCTGCAGCTGGCACTTTTTATCTCACCTCATCTCTGCTCCCCTATGCTTGGTCCTCTCTGATCCACCTCAGTCTCTGAATTTTCCTGCCTTTGGCCCTTTTCCTAAATATCCCATAATAAGTTCTATGATTCCATCAGAGCATCCCTTGAGTATTTATACCATCCCAAAAGCCCCCTCAAAAATCCTGTTGTTAATTTTCTCTTTCCCATGAGGCCAAATAACAGTCTTGTTTCGACTTCTCAATTACAAAGTTCTGGTTGAACTTCTTCAAACTCTAAGTGGGTCTTTCAGTGGTCCATTAATCAGTGACTACAGAGATAGGATCTTTGTTATTTTCTCTGTTATCTTCTCTTCTTTAGGGTTTACGTATCTGAGTACCTAATTTATTACTTATCCTGTCTCTGGTCTTTGCCTCTTACTCTGATGAGCTATCAACTACATATTCTGACAAACATTGTACCCCTACATTAACTTTAGCAGACTTAGTTAGTCAGCTTCAGGGAGTCAGACTTGCATTACAAATACCACTATAAGATTAAAGGTGTATTACCAAGTTTCTCCGAGGGAAAAAAACCATCATGACACATGCATCAGTAAAGCACAAATCTGTAAGAATCAATTAAGTTTCAGTTATGTGAGTATAATACAGTACTTCTGCTTCAACATAAGTATGCAAACGAAACCTGCAGTCTATTGCTGAACCAAACTTTCCTGACATGACAAATTATTGCCAGTGCTAGGACAGGTGTATTTAAAGTGGGAAAAAATAGATCTGATTGTTAATACTTGTACACAGTGGTGTAAGAAAGCAAAGTGTTCTTTTGCTCTTAGCCTAGTTTCTCGAGTCAATGAAATATGCAGGATTATGTTATCAGTGTTAAGTTACTCAGTAATTTCTGATCCTTAAGGTGACTATCAAACAATTTTAAGTGTGGGCAGATAATTTAAATCCCACAATTTCATAGAATCATAGAATGAATCATAGAATCATAGAATGGTTAGGGTTGGAAGGGACCTTCAAAGGTCATCTAGTCCAACCCCCCCTGCAAGGAGCAGGGACATCCCCAACTAGATCAGGTTGCTCAGAGCCTCATCCACCCTGGCCTTGAACGTTCCCAGGGATGGGGCCTCCACCACCTTTCTGGGCAACCTGTTCCAGTGTTCTATATTGTAAAAATTTTTTTCCTAATATCCAATCTAAATCTACCCCCCTCTATTTTATTTGTTTGAGAAAAAACATCTAGTAGCCACATATTGAAAAGAGATACAAATCAGTGATCTTACTGAGGAAATATAGGGAAAACACAACTGGTTTATGCTCTTAGTAGTGTCTGGCTAATGAACTAGGCTACAGGTAGCAGTTAGCCTGTCATAAAGTACATGCTTAGCTCCAAAAAATCTCAGTGTTTTGTCTTTTCCCCAGTGAGAACAGTACAAGACACAAGGGTAAGTTTGCATTTGCTGCAGCAGAGGTTAGAGGTGAAATGAAGCCAATCTGTACCAAAAGAAGTTCCATTAGTTTTGCAGATGACAGAATTAATCTTCACAATTAATAGTCACACTGAGATAAAGCAAAAGCTACTACTGGGAAAAAAAAAAAAAAAGATAAACCAAAGTATTTTGTCCTTTGCAAATTTATGTTGAGGTCTTGTTTGTTTTAGTTTGAGGGGGGTTGTTTGTAAAGGGTTAAATCACTGCATTGTAAGTTATTGAAAAGCATATCAACCACAAATTAATAAAAAAAAATCAGTTCGATTTCGATCCATTTCATTATCACTCAACCTCCAGCATTCTGATACACAAAACCAGCCACACGACTCATCTGTTTACATCTACAGAGGCATTTTTTTTTTTTGCTGTGGTAGTATCATTGCCTCTTTGCCTTCCATTACAGAAAGTGTAGAGAATAATAAAATAACCATGACTTCTCACCATTACAGATATAGTTGTTTCTCCCATGTATTTGTACTGAAATATGGAACAGATTACACAAAAATTCACTTATAACGTAGCTGGCACAATAAAGAATGTGTTGTGTGGAATCTCTAACCACTAAAGGAATCAAACTATAATTTTCTTTTTATCACCTGGAAAAAGAAAAAAAAAGGCCTGCTGTCACAAAGTATAAAATTCATTGTGTGATATGATCTAGGTTTTAAAAAAACCCAACAACATATTTCACAGCTACAGCTCTTGATTTATTCAGGAAAATCTGAGTTAGAATATGTAATATTTGTTTAAATACATGCCCTGCCTCTTCTGCTTACAATTATGAAATGAGACATAGATCTTTTCAGCAAATTTCTTTTTCCTGTTTAAACTGCCAATCTGTAATGAATAGAGAGGGCTTGATTATAAAGGGTAAAATAAGGAAAGTTTGTTGTAAAGAGACAAAGCAGTATAATTTCTGTAAGTATACTCAATGGAGACACTCAATGGTAAAATCTAGTCACACACAGAAGTTGTCAATAAAACAAAGACATTTGAGAATATAATTTATTACATTTCTGCAGTCACATGTCCTGAAGCTGTAGGAGAGTAAGTTCTGTTTTTAAAAACTGCTGGCTTCAGCAGCATTTGAGGATATGCAAACAAAATAATATTTTGCAAGACTTTGAGATTTCTAATAAAGCACCTTCTTCTAGCTAATGATAATTCTTTGGTAATGCTCTTATACTTTGGGAATAGGACTTAGAAACATTTGCTTGTGTTGTATCAAGTACATGCACATTAAAATTTAATTCAATACAGATGTAAAAATAAATTGTTAGTTTTCCAGCACATGTTTATTAGGTGATTGACATTAAGTGATTGCAGCTGTTCTTGCAGAGAGCCCAACAGACCTAAATGAACTCCAGATCACCTCAGGAGTTCTTTTCATCTATACTGATTTACAGCATACAATTTAAGAACACAATTTGTAGTTTCGTGACATTTCTCTCACCATGCTTTCCTCTCTCTCAAGAGGGCTGAGGCATCGTCCACACTAAGTCCTACATGTGAGATTTCCTACATGAGACCTTTTCTGGACAAACCCTTTATAATTACAGTGCCTGCCCATCTTAATGAGCACTCTCAACAGGACATGTCACAACAAAAACAAGCAAACCAATCTCCATAATTCTGATCCTCATACTCTAGCACAGTACTAGCTCCTCTACCATACCTTTCTAACCAGCTAGATGGAGCCATTCCTGTGTATTCCCTCTCAAATTTCTGCATAAACCTTACTTATCGACCTCATTTGTCTCTCCCCTTGCAAATTCCTTCTGGGCAAAACTGGCAAATTCCACTACAAATGGAAAGTGAAACTTTGAACAAATGATGGATTGCATTTGTACATTCTAGGCCAACAATCTTCAACCTGTGGTTCAGGGGCTACTACAAACTGGTGAAAGATCAGCCCTGTAAAACCTTTTGCACCTATGAGGTTGGAAATTATGCACACAGACAGGTGTGCAAGCCTGAAGGATAAAATATCATTGCCACAAATAAATATTCAAGCTTATTTGCTTTAATATCTGGTTAGAAATTAAAAGTATGCTTTCATGAATCATACAAGAGTTCATTATGAAATTCTGACAGTGTATAACAATTTTAATTCATTCCAAGTGAAATGTGGCAATACAGACTTAAGAGGGTATGTGAACTTTCTCAGTAAGGTTCAGAATACCTTTACCTACAACAGGTTGAGAAGTACTGTTGTAGGCTGGTGTTGAATAAGGTTCCTAGTCAACAGACAGCATGGATTCCACTCCTTGCTTCTCCATTATTCCTCAAAGGGAGAGTACAAGCCACATCCTTCCCCTTATCACCTCAGTACCAAAAGCACACATACTGCTCACCAAAAAAAAAGTTGCTGTAAGATATCACAAGCCAATGGTAGCAGATCTGTTTCTTGACACAAATTTAACCACATTATGTTCTTCTGTAATTAATCAGAGGTGCTGTCTGTGCAGAAAGCTGAAATGAAAGTGCACAACAGAAGAAAAATAACTTTGCTTAGCAATTTGCAGCATTGAAAAGGAAAGCTAACGAGGCAGTATAGAAAAGTTTCAGTCAAAGCCTCACATTATGATAAAGCTCAGAATAGAAGACACAAATCATCCTCATGCAGCCAGCAATTTGTAAGTTATACCTTTCATTATATCAAATGACCAGCTTCTGAAAATATTAATATGCAACCAGTGGAACATAAAATAACAGAATACGTCCTAAACCTGGCACATTTTTAAGTTGGGAAATTTGCACTGGGTCTTGTAAATAAGCCTTCTTTATTTGCCTTCCATTTCACAGGAGTTCCATTTGCACATTGCTTTTTGCGACAGACCTCAGTCCCTTGGAGTCTCTTTGTAATCCAACATTGTTTCAAGAACATGGAATAAAAAAAGTGGGGCCTGTTACCACCAGAATAATTCATGTGGCAACTTAGTTCTGATCTTTGTCATTTCAAAAGATGTCTTCCAGGATAAACAAATTGAAAGCATTTGCATTATAAATATGTATACATGTGTATAAAAGGAGACTGAAAGCACCAAGGAAATACACAGATTCAATGTGTTGCCACCCACAAAGTAATTCTCTTCCAAAGAGAATCCAAGACTGAAATGAGGTTGGACTGATCATGACAGTCACCTGTATGGAGCCTTATTGCCTGTTGTGCTGTATTTTTTTTCTGATGGGTTTTGTAGCACAGAGAGGCAACAAAACCATTATGAGGCAATAGCAAAGAAATCCAAGTGATATGGTTCACAGATGGAGACAGAAGTGCCATAACTGAAGTTAAAATTGTAAAGTAAGTAACTACAAGCCTGAACATAATATCCTGGGCACACCACTGCCAGAGCAAAGTGAGAAGGCTACCTCCTTAAAACCATGACAACTTTACAGAGACATACTGGAAAGTGGATCCTGTAACAGCAACAGCAGATTAACAGTTAAGACATAGCATTATGTAGGCTCTGCAGGCAGCAGGAGAGGGATACCTTCATATAAGAAAAATGAGAATAGCTGCACAGTGACCTGAAACAGAGCATTTTGGTGAATACCAAGGTGAAGTTTCAGTGAGGTAGTGCATGATTTGGCTTACCAAGGAGGAGAAGATTTGTGGCACATGGAAGAGCACAAACAGGGTATAAAAATGGCATATCCCACACAGGATAAATCTGGAGGGAAAGAGAGGGAGAAAAATTTTCTAATTCTCTCTCTCCCCAGACCCCTATCACAACTAATAAGGTTACCTTCTTCTGTCTACTTATTTTATATTTGATTGATTAAAAACAATGAGATTAAACCAATGCACAGATAGAAATATTCCAGCTAATCAATCTGAACAGTAAGAATACTATTTGGAGCTCTGAGCTGGTTTGGAATAAATCCTAAATATCTACAACACACAAAACCATGAGTAAAACTGTCTGGCTATCAAGAGCCTACTGTATCTAAAGCATCCTACTATACTCTTAGTGCCGATGTCTTCTTACAGTGTTCTGTGCTTTCTGACCCTCTCTGTCATTAACTGGTATTACAGAAAGTAAATTACATTCTCTATTTTATATTTTGCTCTGTGTTTGACAGTTGTCTTTTGAAAACCTTAGTGGTTTTGAAATTATTTTGCATAACATGTACTATAATTTGTATCCAATAAAACCTCACTAATTCAGCCATCTTCAATCTCTGTTTTTCAAAGCAGACAAATATTTTTAAATATATGTGCCAGCAGTTCTGTATTTATAAAACAGAAAAATATACTTTGTTTAAAACAAAATCAAAAAGAAACCAAACAAAAAAAAAAAAAAAAAACTATGCACACTTCGTTTCTGGTCCTATAAACTATCTGTAGGAAGTATTCCAGTAATTTCTGCTTTTATTTCCTCTTTACACCAGCAATTAAATAAAAAAAGTTAAAATGTTATTTATCAGTCACTAATTAAAATATAAGTGTACACTTAAAAAATTATACTTGTTAATACACAATAAATGCGTTATATATTCAAAAGCACAGATCCCTTTATTTAAACTGCATCTAAACTTGTATTGTTATAAAAATAAAACAGATTTTGTAGCTCCTAACAATATTAAAAGGCTGCAGAAAGCTACTTGAACCCATGAAATGTGCCTCAGTGTGCAGCCCTTGAATGTGCAAGAAATCAGTCAAGTGAAAGAACTCTCTCTATATTTTGTACACATACAAAATTCTATGAGGAGCACATATGACCTCTACCATATCCTAAAGCCAATATTGTATGCTTACATTTCTTTTTAACTGAGAAAAGATTATCTCCTTTGTGTCACACTCAATTCTTTTAAGCTGTCACTAATAAAGTTCAAGGATATTCCTTAATTTTTGTGTAATAGTAAGCGTGTAAAATTAGCTTGAGATTTTTTGGGGAAAAAAACCAACCAACCAACCAAAAAACCACACACACCACAAAAAAATCCCCCAAAATAGAGAGCGTAGATGCCACTGATTAGATGCCACTAATTATCACTTAATCAAAATGGAATGAGCAACATTTTGCTTAACATAAAAGCATTTATTTCAAGATCAGTAAACTTCAACCAGCAAGTCCAGCTCAAGTGCGGATACCTCTCTGGCCACATGGAGAGAATTATGTTAAAGAGAGAGCAGAGACCTCTGTGCTATAATCATTTCAATCCCCCATAGCAGTATGATTTTGCAAAGGTACGACATCATACTGCATGGACTGATTACCAAGACTGAAGCCTGATACTCTACATACCATCAGTATAGAACTCGATATAGATTAGAACAACAAAGTAAAACATTCTGGTGTTTGGTGCCAAATTTATTTTTAAAAAGTAATGCAAATATTTTGTTGAGGATGACCAAAACTTATGAGATGCCACATGTGGCTCTGTCACTGAATAAGACAAAGAAGCCAATCCAATAATGTTAGAATTACAGCCATACATGCTATTCGTTAGTAGGAGTAACATATCTATTTTAAACTTTTATTGTTTTCTAACCATGTTACTCCTCTACATATTCTAGGACCACTGAAACAATGGGGATAGAATGTTACAAACATTCCTAGAATTAACATCAGTTCTCTGCAGCGCATGCACTGTACTGCCCTATGACCGATATGCTTTACCAAAAATGGTATGAGTGCTAAGAGTGATACACTTGTCCTGTGCTCAGTGCACTTACTTTACAATAAATTGCAAGAGATAAACCCTGCAATTTTAAAATTACACTGTCAAACTTCACTTTGCGGGAACTTCCTTCTTGGGTGAAACCATTATAAATAACTTCAGTAAATTTTTAAGCTACTCCCCAACCCTTGTTAAGGATATGGGAACAAAAGCATTATCACTATATCAAGGAGGGATATTTTATATTGTAATTTAATAATAAGATACATGATAAATTTGTAAATGAATGTGTTAGTTTGGGAGAATAAGAAGTAATATTTCAAGTAGTCTCTCTTTATGAGTATGATTTTTGGTTAGGAGTAGTAGCATAAAATATCAGGAACAAACTGTATCAGTTAAAATGACTCTAAAGTCATTACAGTGGCACATGTAAGAGTGAGATATTCAAATGATAATCCTAACAAGGATTTAGACTTCCAGCCGTGAGCTGAGGTTGCCCCAGGACTAATCACTGAGATAGTGTGTATTCTCTGAAGTTTACAAATGTATCAACTTTGAAATACATCAACAAGATAAAACAAGGTTAAAGCATAATAGCCTGGAATTTTCTACCAGTTGGACAATGCTTTAGTAGAGAAAAGTGCTCTGTTTTACAAGGCAGGATTTTTCTTCACTATTACAGAGATACGATAGATATTCATGCTGATAAACACTCTATGAAAGAGAAGTCCTCTGGAAATGATTGCTAATTTTCAAGAGTACTCCTACTCTCAAGACTATGTACTTATTAGAATACAAAATATTGTGAAATGCTTTTTTTTGCCTGTTTCACATACATTTTCAAAAGTGTTCACTAAAAACTGAAGAAGACAGAAGTGGGGTGGAGGGGCATATAATCAAATAGATTAGTGAGATGAAGTCCTTTTAAACTTCACGTTGCCTTTAAATAGGCAACTGAATAGTCCCTACCTAGTTCAAAATACTCCTTCTGCAACTCTTCACCTAAGAGAACATGTTACACAGTCAGAACTAGATGCTTCCACCAATTACTCCTGTGAGACATCCAGCAATTGCTGAGGTGTTCACAAAGAGCTAAGTCATTTTCAAGGAAGATTATTATAGCAAAAAAAAAAAAATCTTTTTCAAAACTTAAAATTTCAAAGAAGTTCAACTTTTCTGTCTACTTTGAGCCCTACAACAAGTCAGATGGCTTAAAGAAATTACACTATACACTGAAACTAAAATTAAATAAGACTTGTAAAGGTGAATATTTCAGATTCTGAAAACAACAAAATGAGTAATATTAAAAGCACAACTCTGCTTTTTGTTGACTTTGCAGTACATTATTTAAATACCTGGAACATAAATGAAGTAGTGATCAATGGGTTTCAATCCTGAAGGAAACAATCGATTTGATACAGATAATCTATTATTATTTATTCCAGATTTTTTTAAGAAGTTATAATGCTATATTGTATTCTAACTTCTCTTTTGATTAAACATGCATATCATCATTCCATGTTGGATAATTCCTTTCAAGTTGTATCTTACTAGCAGAGCAATCAGCAGAACAATCTGCACAATCAAAGGTATTTTCTAGGTCTACAGATATCCAAACATACAGAGAAAAATAAGTAGACAGCATAGGAACATGTTTTAAGACTGAGTAATTTTTCAACATGCTTTCAAAACAAAGAGCAAAGAATGTTAAGAAAACTAGGTAGTTATTACAAAGAAAAGAGCTGATCTGCCCAAAAATCCTACCTTAGACAATGAATGGCTCAGTATGAAATTAGTCCTATTAGATAAAACAGCATGTCAGGAAGAGCAAAGACCATTTTCTGAAGAAAAGCAGCAAAGCCAGTGTCAGCATAAAAGTTAAGATTAGTTTTCTTTCACTATTGAAATGTATGATTCCTTCTGACTTCAAGACATGTTCATCTCAGAAAAGACTGGGAAAATCATGAAGATCAACAGATATTGTTGATTTTTGACATTTCCTGTAAGTGTACATTTCCTTTGAAAAGTATTCTTGCTTAATTTTGGAAAATATATCTAGTTGTATCCATACAATAATAATTTAATAGATTAATATCACAGGACATTATAGGATATAGGTTATAGAATAATTTACAGCAAAACAGACAAATCTTAAAAAGAAAGACAGGTGACAGTTTAATTTCATTTCCTTTGGTGCCTTGACTGCTTAAAAAGATTCAACAGTTGATTCACACCTCAAGTCATTCATTTCAAAGAATAAGAACTCACAACGTTCTTTCATAGAAGAAGACAGCATGAGCGCACGAGTAATTTTAATATCTATAATTTACAGCCCCACTGACTTTTCTAGTTCAAATGTCCAGACACCTGAGATTCAGATCCCACTAAAATGACATTTCTGTACTAATATATGTGAAACTCACTGTTCATGCAAGAGATCTTAAAGTTGTTTTCTTTTCCTAGTCACCTTTGTTTTGAAAAGCAATAGCATTTCTGTTGTTCTCTCTTAACTGAAACATATTCTTCAACTAAGACTTAATTTTCTTCAGGTCCAAAGCCTATATATGTGTTTAAACATTTGGCATTGGATTGAACTGGAAATAAAAGATACACTGACCTGGTAAGAAAAATTCCATGTATCTATGTTGTGGTTTAGCCCTAGTCACCACACCATTTCTTGCTTACCCTTCCCCCTCCCCAACAGGACAGGGGAGAGAATTGGGAAGAAAGGAAAACTCATAGGTTGAGATGAAGACAATTTACTAGAATAGCAAAGGAAAATGACAATAATAACAAAATATAAGATGCTAAAATATACAAAAGGAACACTGCACAATTTCTCTCCACCTAATGTCCCAATGGCTAACACAGCCCCTCCTGAGCAGCAATCACGGAAACAAAACTGAATGGCAAGTAAGGGAGTGAGAGGGAGAGAGTGAGAGATGCCTCCACCAACAAAGCCCCACTTATAGAATCACAGAATCATTAATGTTGGAAAAGACCTCTTAGATCATCAAATCCGGCTGTCAATGCAACACCACTATGCCTACTAAACCATGTTCCAAAGTGTCACATCTACACGTTTTTTTAATACCTCCAGGGACTGTGATTCCACCACTTCCTTCGCAGCTTATTCCAATGCTTGGTCACTCTTTCAGAAAATAAAAAAAAAAAAAAAAAAAAAGAAAAATCCTAATATCCATTTTAAACCTTCCCTGATGCAATTTGAGACCATTTCCTCTTGTCCTATCCCTAATTTCTTGGGAGAAGAAATCAACACCCACCTCACTACAACCTCCTTTCAGGTAGTTGTAGAAAGCAATGAGGTCTCCCCTCAGCCTCCTCTTCTCCAGACTACACAACCCCAGTTCCCTCAGCTGTTCCTTATAAGACTTGTTCTCCAGACCCCTCATCAGCTTCTTTGCCCTTCTCTGGACATGCTTCAGCAACTCAACATCCTTCTTGTACTGAGGGGCCCAAAACTGAACACAGTATTCAAGGTGTGGGCTCACCAGTGCTGAGTACAGGAGCATGATCACTTCTCTACTCTTGCTGGCCACACTGTTCCTGATGCAAGCCAGAACGCTGTTGGCCTTCTTGACCATCTGAGCACGCTGCTGGCTCATGTTCGTCCAGCTATCAACCAGCATCCCCAGGTCGTTTTCAACCGGCCAGCTTTCCTACCACTCTTCTGACTATAGCTTTGCCTGGGGTTGTTGTGACTGAAGTGCAGGACCCAGTACTTGTCCTTGCTGAACCTCATACAATTGACCTTGACTTACCAATCCAGCCTGTCCTGATCCCTCTGCAGAGCCTTCCTACCCTCAAGCAGATCGAGACTCCTGCCCAATCTGGTGTCATCTGCAAACTTACTGAAGGAGTACTCAGTCCTCTCATCCAGATCATTGATAAAGATATTAAATAAGACTGGCCCCAAAACTGAGCCCTGAGGAACACTGCTTGTGACCAGCCACTTATATACTGAGCATGACATTTATGGCATGGAATACTCTCTTTGGCCAGTTTGGGTCAACTGCTCTGGCTGTATCCCTCCCACCTTCCTGCACCTGCTCATTAGCGAGACCTGGAAAGACAGACAGTGACTTTGGTCTTATTACCAACAACTTGTAACATCTATGTATTTATCAACATTTTTCACATATGAAATTCAAAGCACATTGGCTACTAAGAGGAAAATTAACTCCATCCCTGCTGACACCAGGACAGTCTATTATTACATTTTTTAAAAACTTGAAAGAACAGAGTCCCATTCATGTTATTTTCAGTTGTTGTTATTCTATTCAGTTTTACTGTATGTTTATGCATCATCATTCCTCAGAAGTCATTTCAGTCAACCAATCGTATAAAGGTTCACAATGTGATTTCAGACAAATTAAGAGCCAGACTGGGTGCCGATTGTTGTTGTTTTTTACTAGACAAAGCAAGAGCTTGCTCAGGAAGACTGTGAAATATCATCACTGGTGACAGCAAAAGTTTGACTAAACAAGCCTTGAGCAGCCTGACAAAACTTTAAAGTGGGCCGTACTTCTAGAAGACTAGTTAACCTTCTGAGGTCCCCCCTGTACCAGGGGCACTTAGTGAACAATCCAGACCGAATGGAATTGTTATGTTTGTGAGCAGCAGGCCTCAAGGACATCACTGAAGCCGCTTGTGAGAAAGTACTGAAGCTGCCTGTAAGAAAGTACTGAAGCCACCTGTGAGAAAATAATGAGGCCGCCTGTGAGAAAGTAATGAAGCTTCCTGTGAGAAAGTAAACGAAGCAACCTTGAGAAGAAGGAAAACAGCTGGCATACGTGACTGGGGCTGAACATGAAGCAGGGTGCAGGTGGAGAGAGCCGTGTGCATGAACAAAGAGACTAACAAATCATATTTTAGCTAGGAGCGCGTGCATGATATAGTTAACCAATTAGTAGAGAATTAGTAGAGAATTAGTAGAGAATTAGAAGGGCTATATTAACCGGGATGTATCAACAATAAATTGGCATTTGCTTGATCATATTGGTCGTCAGCAGCGTCCGTGACTTCCGCGTCAGCACCTTCCCACCGAGACTATTTGGCTACTTGAAACTTCTGCCATTATAATACAGAGGCCTCTAACATACATGCTTGAATTGTAAAACCAAATCCATAACAAAGGTAGCAACTGTAGATATCTCTTCTGTCATAAATGGCCACATTATAAGATGCTGTACTATTTATTATGAATTAGGAGAGCATCCTTATTGAAAGAGCTGAGCTTTCATTAATGTCAGTCTGACATTTGCAAAACTGATTTGTTTTGACATTTAGAGCACTTCTGTTGTAGTATGGACTCATGTCTGACATTAAGCAAACTAAATTACAGTGGTTTTGCTTAAAAGCTTCCCACAGAACACTATTATTTTACAATGCAGATGACAACTCTTCCGGCAGAAGCAGACATGTTTTAAAAAACAGAGCAGGTATACTGACTTCTCTGGAAACAAAATCCTTATATGAAGAATATATAAAGCATGCAATGTTGGTCACTGAAAATAAATGAATGCTTACAGAACTTGAAGGCTTAGTCATAAAAGTTGGAATTCAATTAAACATTTGAGGAAATGCATCAAGAACCTTATCCCCATTTTTATCTTAAGAGAAAAAAAAATGGCTTACATCTTAAAAAGAAATAGGAAAAACCTAAGGGAGCACAAGAGATACTAGCTCAAAAATCAGAACTCTTATTTTAGCAGTACTACAAGTCTTTTATTCATCTTGGTTTTCATTTGAAAAGCATTAATTGATCACAGAGGCAAACCAAATCAAGTTCAAAAGAGATGACTGATTTCCCTCTGAGTGGATCTTATATCTGAATGTTAATCTAATATTCAATTTCATAGTTTTCTTCTGATGCATTATAGCAATCCAAATGTTATTTTTCATTCAATTTTCTATTTCCTAATCACAGTGTATAACAAATTACAGGATTCTTCTGAGATTTGTATCTGAAAGGTACACAACACAGTTTCTGAGATTGTAATCCACAATATTGGATTCTTTTTCTTACAAATCAAAACTCCAGGAACTAAGTTCAAGTAAGCTTTATGATTAATCACGTATGCATTGAATATCCCAACAAAGAAGAACTATACCAACATATCTTCCTTTTTCCTCAGTTTTATCCTCACATGGTAAAGCTGGGTGATGGCATAAAAGCACCACTGTGCTGATGGTAACCACTTGGGGAATTCCCACTCTTAGTGAGCTCCCCAGTTAACTACGATCTGTTTCTGTTCATGGGGTACCTCTGCAGGCCACATCCTCTTTCTTATATATTAAACAATGTACTCCATCGTACATTTCTGCCAGCTCAGCAGTGACAGCAGAGCCAGATGGAGTCTTTCATCCCTTTTGCTTTAACTATTCATTATTTAATATATATTTAATTATTTAATTATGATACCTTGGCCTGTTTGCCAGTTTCTTGGGATTTCTAGATGCTCTCCCAGAACTCTTCTAGACAGATCTGAAACTGCTTGATTTACAAGATCAGCTGAAATCAAACCAATGTGGCCAATGTGTATAGTACACATGTAGATGTTAAATGTCTTCACATATTCCTTTCCTAAACTTTCGGCTCAATAATGTCAATACCACAGAACTCCATGAGGAATTATGCAAAGATGGAAATACACTTTGGTCTGTTTTTTTTTTTTTTCCCAAGCTAAACAGAGCAAGTGAGTATGTGTGTGGTATTCTTGCACAGTATGATTTTTTTCCATAGCTTGTAACTTACCTCCATTAACTGCTACACTCATTTTATATCTGAAAATGAATTTTGACATAAACATGGTATTGAAGATGAAGTCCTGTTATCAGCTGCCTGACATTTATTTCTCTTTCCCAGCAATCCTTCCCCGTAATCTTTTCCAAACTTAACCAAATTAATGATTTTGCGAGAGCTATGACTTCATCCCACTTAGAATATTCTCTGTTTGTTTACTATAATGAAGGAGTATTTAATATAAAGCCTGTGAGAACTCAAATATCACATATTTTATTCTGAGGAACAGCTCTATAACCCATATTGTCTGTAGTCTTCCAGCTTTACTTCTCTTGCTAAATGTAACAGAAACATCCTAACAGTGTATCTTCATCTAGCAGATTTGCCTTTCTATGTCAGTTCATTTATAGAAGTGTACATATAGTTTTTAAATGTACATAAAGAAAAAAAAGGAAAATAAAAGACCCGTTCTATTGAAAATTGAATTTAAACCCACAATTAAATCATATTTCTTCCATTAACTTTACATAGATCCTACATTAAATAAACTGTATTTTAAGCACTGTCAATTGGAAAATAAAACAAGGCCAATGAGATTATTCTTAGATAAATGAGTATTGCTTTAAATACCTTGTAGAATATTAAGTTGTTGTTTTTTGTTTTTTTTTTTTAGGGATGGAATGAAACAGCTCAGTGGCTGAAATACATAAATGTGCATTTTAATACATTTCTTCAGATTGATATGTCAAACCTATCATAATAGGTTTACTCAGACAGAGTGAACCAATATTTATTTATGAAATTTCAATTTAAAAGGGAAAGAACTTCTAGAAAAGCTATTTTATCTACTTCTATTAGTTGATATTCTTTCACTATCAATGTCATGACAGTAACTGAAGTTCAGGAACAGCTGAAAACTTGAAGTAATATTATTACATATCAGTAGATATTTAAAATGATAATTAACTATATCAAGAGGAGCTTAATTTAAAAAAAATACTGCTTAAGATTTTTTCTAACCAGTTGTTTTTATTGCTCACTAATGAAGATATAAGAAATCAGTAGTCTCAACATCACTTCCAACAGTGTTAAACCATTGTCCTTGAGAAGGCAATTACAGTACTTAATATGTGCCTATATCGATCTGAAAGAACAGTCCACTTATATTCTCTAATCATGCTAAGAAATTCATAAACATTAAAAATGTTCTAAATTATGCACTATAGGTTTCCTTGTCATTTTCTTTTCCAATGACTAATGAATATCAAAAGCTAGGGAATAATTTAAGGGTCCACAAGTAATTACTGGAAAGTAAACTGGATTTTCAGTCTGTGACTTATACCACACTGAGTAAACTGCTTGAATGCCATTGTTATTCAACACTTGTAGTTGCTGTAACACAGAATCAGTAAGAATTTGCAGCCTATCAATATGGGTAAATTCGAGTACTCCAATACAATATAAAATATATATTATTAGAGTTGTAACTACATGTAATACTGTCTTTAGTGAAGTAGCACTTTTACACACTGTTTAATAAATGGATATCTTCAGGTTAGTTAAAATAACATGCTGGATCGTAGTGCTTGATTTCTGTGTCTATTGGTACAAGATACATTTGCACTTTGTTCTTAAAATTAATGTTAAAAATGAAATGTTAATGCTTCTAGATTTTAAAAGACCTTTTGTTGTTGTTTGTAAAGTATTTGCCACTATCTAAACTCAAACACTTTTAGGAAGTGTCTCAAATCCAAACAGTAAGGAAAATACATCTGAAGTGAGCTTCACATTAGCAGACTTGATAACAAACATCTTACCATAAATGCACAGCTGCGGTGCTTGCAGGAAATACATGATGAAAGTGTGTTCAGCCTTCGCTTATATTAGCCCTCATACTGATGCTGCTTCACAAAGCAATCCTCAACAACCCAAACACCTGAACTACTTCCATTTCAAGAGTCTGTATACGCTTTCTGTGTCGAAACCCCGTTGGTTTAGGCTTGTGTGGATGAGAAGATCAACATAAGCCGGCAATATGCACTTGAAGCCCAGAAAGCTAATGACATCCTGGGCTGCATCAAAAGAAGCATGGCCAGCAGGTCAAAGGAGGTGATTCTGCCCCTCTACTCTGCTCTCGTGGGACCCCACCTGAAGTATTGCGTCCAGTCGTCCAGTTCTGGAGCCCCCAACGTAGGAAGGACATGGACCTGTTGGAGTGAGTCCAGGGGAGGGCCACAAAGATGATCTGAGGGCTGGAGCACCTCTCCTATGAAGACAGGCTGAGAGAGTTGGGCTTGTTAAGCATGGAGAAGAGAAGGCTCCTGGGAGACCTTATAGTGGCCTTCCAGTAACTAAAGGGGGCTTATAAGAAACAGGGGAGAAACTTTTCAGCAGGGACTGTTGCTATAGAATGAGAGGTAATGGTTTTAAAACAGAAGGAGGTAGATTCAGATTAGACATATGGAATTTTTTTTTTTTTTTAAAATGAGGATGGTGGAACAGTGGAACAGGTTGCCCAGAGAGGTGGTAGATGCCCCATCCCTGGAAACATTCAAGGCTGGGTTGGATGTGGCTCTGAGCAATCTGATCTACTTGGAGATGTACCTGCTCTTCGCAGCGGGGTTGGATTAGATGACCTTTAAAGGTCCCTTCCAACCCAAACTATTCTATGATTCTATAATTCTATATCTCTAAGGAATAAGTGTCAGATGATGCTAGTGTTATGATGTCCAGATCTAAGTGTTAAGCGGTTCCATTTTTTTTTCACATTCAACATGGTTATTGCATTTACTGCAGAAGGCTGTGTTAGGTTGCTTGATTAAAGGCTAATCTCCACAAGCACAAAGGAGCACAGAGGAACAGGAACAGGCTAAGGAACCCCAGCAACTCAGTCAGAGAGCCCAGAAGCTCTAGACCTGACTCCTTCCAGGGCTATATCAGAGGAGAACAATCAAGCAGCCCAGCGTCCTGAAACAACACCCCTCATGATGGAAGAGGCTCCTGGATCAGTTCACAGACTCAGTGGGATTCCTGACTACTACTTTCTAAATAAAAGGCAGCTTTGCTAGAATATTTCCTTTATTTTCGCAGATTTTCAAGCTGCAAATATATTTAGCTCATGAAAAACTGCAAATCAACTCACAGAAACTCATGAAAAGTTTATACTTGAAAGATGTTCATGTTGAAAAGCAGAAGTTTGGTAAAATATTTTCCAAATCCAGAATTTGGTGAAAGTTTAATTAGCTTTGACACAAAGAAAAGTCTGTCATCATTCCATATCATATAATAGTTATATAAACATATTATAGTATCATTCCTTTATTTTCCCATACACCTTTCCAAATTTCTAGAGCTACTAAGTTTTTAGCTAAACAAGCTCTGTAAACAAATGCTACAATATATACCCTTAGTTGGATTACTACAAATGAGTAATCTCTGTCTCAGAAGAATACACACAGCAGCAACACACATGCTTGAGTTTCTGAACTTCCTTTCAATTTATCTAGAAAATAGAAGATGCACTGAAGTATCTCCAAGTGAAGAATCTGATAAGAAAGTAATCCTTCCAAATCACTACCAGTGCTACTAGTCACAGTGTTTTCTTGGGAAAATACTAATAGGTCTCTGAGCTCTCCACATCCACTGGTAGGACTCAGTAAATTACTGCTTATCAAAACATTTAGCTATTCATAAAATACAGCTTGGTAGCTAAAAGACCACAGGCTAAATAGAACTAATTTTAATTGCATAAATGACTCCACACACACACTAATAAAAGGCAGATCTCATATTCTCACTATATGAGCAGGTCATCCAATAAATAAATATATAGATAAAGCAAGAATTTTCAGTGCTATAGAAGCCGAATACAAATAATAGTAGAATTTAGAAAGATAAACTCTCTCTTTATAGAGTTTAAAAATATTGGTTATTCTTAATGCTTCTTCAGAATGCATAAGCAGTAACCTCTTAAGTACCATGAGAGTGGGTAACCACAAAAAAATAGTCGGATAAGAGAAGATATCATAAATCAGTAAACAGCTGTACTTCACAATGAGCTACCTTATTCTGTAGTAGAAAACCCAGAGTCAGGGACTCTGAATATTCCAATAGATTTTTTTTTTTTAATCTTAATTAAAATCTAGTTCTTTAACAAAGCCACATTCTATTCCATTGTAATTATTTCTTATTAGAAACACAGGCAATGTGTTTTACTTACAGCAAAAGCTAGAATAAAACCATAAGTCTTGATTCTCATGTACTTTCCTCTGACAGCCGTGTGAACCACTAAAACTGTCATTCAAAAGCCAACAAGAAAAACTGCCAATTCTGATTACTATGCTTTATACAAACACTAGGCACATATAATTGAAGTTGTATGAACTAAGAAAGTAGACAGGAAAGTTGCCCAGGTTGTCCAAATTAAAAGCAGAGGCAGTAGTTATTTCTGAGCTAGTACAAAATACAGTAAGCCCTTCAATAAAAAAAAAAAAAAAAAAAGGAAGAAGTTGTGGTAGGCATCTATCTGGTAGCTAAAGGGTCTGAGTTCAGCCTCAGCTTTGCGGGATGTGTAGTCCTAACAGAATGCAGGTATGGCTCCTCACAGCCAGCAACTTATTTTCTTCTTACTGATGGACTTCTAGGACTTGGGGAAAAAAAAAAAAAAAAAAAAAAGCCAAAAACCAAAATGAAACCACAACAAAAAACACAACCACAAAACAAAAAAAAAAACCCAAACAAAACAAAACAAAACAAAAAAACTAAATCACCCACTACCCTCTAGGATAATAATTCCTGAATATTTACGACTATCACAGTTCCAGGAACAAGACAAAATAATTCGTTTGCATTTTGAAATCATTAGGTTATTTCTGCTTCCTCTTTGAGACAGGTTTACTGACAAATGTTTGTCAGAATATAACTGATAATGACACAAGAATGGCAGTCAAAACCAAATAATCCTATCAACTCCATACAACCAGAGTTCTGCTACTCCAATGTAGGACACCAGTGTCAGAAAAATCAAGAAAACAAAGTTCAGTCCCTATGTCAATTTCATGCTTGTTTTCTTGTTTGAAAATGTCTTCTAAGATGTTGACTACTGAGAATTTCACACTGAATTTTATCATAAGGACACCTTTGTTCTAGAGGATGTCTTAAGGCTATTTTTCACTTGATGAATTCATACTGAAACTGCATAGAGAGGAAATTTTTATTTTTCTAGATAAAGAGATTAGAAGAAAATTATACTTAAATAAGTAATATTGTTATAATGAATTATAAAATTTGAATACTTTGTTGATTCAACATCAGAACTGACAGTGAAATTGTTTACTGAAAAGGAGGATATAGTGATACATACATAAGGTACTGGAGCAGAATCTTGAGCTGCATTTAAAATCTAATACGTCCAGCTTGTAGGAATTTAGAAAACTAGGTAAAGTAGAATGTTTTCACATTACTATATACATGCAGAATCAAGACATTTGGAGTAATGAGATCTTGTTTAATCTTTGAACTTTTTCTTCCTACTTTAAAAGAAATCAAACAAATGTGTTTCATTAATATGTGATATTCAAAGATCACTAAAAATACAGGCTACTCTAATAGAAAAACAATGACCAAAACACAAAACCAAACAGATAATTCCAATGGTTTAATAAGCATTGATATTGAAATGAAATGAAAGATAGAAGGGGAAAATCATAACACATACACAGAATAGTTAGGGGAGGTGGTGCCTTGGTTCAAAGCACATGGAAACAGAGAAATTACTATTATGGAAATTCTTATTAGTCCCATAAGAAATCCACTGTAAGTGTGATTTTATTTTTGTTTTCCTAGTACATATCCTGAATAAATCAACCTTCTGAAAATCACGTTTGGCCTAGTGCCACCCAGTTGCTTCAGTTGCTGACTTCTCATACTTAGCACTTCCCCACTCTGTAATGCCTGTTTACATGACAGGAATTTAAAAGGATTAACAGATATTAATGAAGTAAATCAAGAACATAGTACAGTCTTTACTGAAAAGTAAGGTTACTCTAGAGTCAGTGTAAAATGACTGACACTAGGAGCCAGATTCAAAGCCCACTGACCTCAAAGCAAAGGTCAATCTTTTCATGTCTTGCTTTTACCTCTTTAAGCCTCAAAATACATGTTTCATATTATCAGACTATATACTTCTGATTATAACCCACTTAACAAAATTAAGGAGAAATATTGTAATGAAGGTAAGTAAAGAACTGCAAAAAAAATCACCTTGCTAACATTTTTTTATATATATAATTTATTTATATTTACATTAACAGCTGAAGAATGACATTTTAGACATAGAAAAACAGCATAGAGAAATGAAAGAGCCTTTAGACTTGTCCCATTGTACCAAGTGAAAGTTTGAGTGACAACTAAGTGAGATAACCACCAAGAAAAAAACCTGTATCCAGTATCTTTTTCAGACTCTTCAGGAAGGGCTAGAGAGTTGTCTTCTCATACACTTTCAGGAAGATTAGTTTGGTTTGCTCTGCTCATATTCCAAGCTAGTAGGAAGGACAGAAGGACACCAGCTAACCCTGCTCTAAAAACATGTACACAAAGCTACTGAGACATCACGGCACAGAAAACATAGTCAATCTCTTAAGTTTAGCTGCTTAGTTCCAGTAATCTTCCAGATCAGATAAATTGAAGCAAATGTGATAGTTGCTTCCTCTAAGGCAATGGGCACAAATTCCAAATATATGTGAACAGAGATTGTAGTGTACCTAGTATCTCATCATGAATCCCTTTTCTAAGCCAGTATATCTGTATTTAGAATTTTACATTCTGGCTGGGATTCTAAAAGCTCAGTTGATTATAAATTAAAAATTCCTCACCACAGAAGGCAAGGACACTCTACACAAAAGGAAAATGTCCATGCTCTGCTAATAACAAAACACAAACCTACTGAACTTTTGGTTACGTAAGGAAGTCTTACATTGTTTCTGAAACTCTTTAATGGAAACTCCTACAGAGAACAAGTTTTGGGTATGGTGGCTTAACTGCAGAGATTTTAAATGTGATTTTTCCTAAAGTGTCAAAAATAACTCCCATTGTTTAAAAAAAAAATATACATTAACAACAAAAAACCCCCAACCCAAAATAAGGAAACAAACAAATAAAACCCAGACATAAACAAAACAGAAAGCCACTGCAGCCACAGCAGAACAGCTTATTTTCTTTACCTTCCCTGTATGCATTATGCATCCTCACAGAATAATGGATGCACTCGGAGCTGCTGGTGTCAGGACACATTGTTAACCATTGCCAATTATATCCATTTCCACTAGAGGGAATGGGAGTCAAAAGCAGCTGGCACTGCAAAAGACTGGAACTTTAAATTAGGCATAAATTACAATACAGTAGACAGAAATTGCTGTCCTAACAGTCTTAAAAAATGCTGACATTTATTGAAGTGCCCACTACCCACCACCTTCGACAATGCAAACAGCTCAGCACTCCTCGGTTGCCATGGAAACCACAGGATCGCTCCCATCATACTATGCTCTCGTTTTAAATTCTACTGCAGCGCTGAAGCATCATTTCCACTGCACAACAGTGCACATTTGTTACTGGAGAAATCCACTACTACATCATCACATTGTAAGGTCACAAAAATAAAGAAATTTACAACACAAATGTTCTGTTCAATTTTCAAGCATTTGCCATACTAGATATCAGCGTTAGAAACAGAGTCCCATGAGTAGAAAAATGCCATCAATGCTCTAGCTTAAAAAAAAAAAATACACACCACTCCTTCTTTACTTTTCTATGGGGAAAGAAAAGCTATTCTCAGTTGTTTACTACATAAGATTTTATGAATTTCAATGTTTCAGGCTGCTTGTACAGTGTCAGTGTGGCTCATTCAGAAGAAGAAGCTGATGCACAGAATACGTTGTGGTAAGATACTAAAACTGATATTACCCAAAAATAATGTATGCCTGCTATATGAGACCCATGAAGCCTAGATGTTGATAGCATAGCCAGCCTCTCACCTGTTCTATGGTCATGAACTGCTGTGCTTGTGACTGCTCTAACAGAGAAGAGGAGGTGAGAGGTCGAGCAGAAAGCATAGTATAAGCTTAGCATGGCAAAAGAGAGAAGAATTACGGTCAGCATACACCTTCTTGCTATTCGTTTATCAGCCATCTCAGAAAGTACATGATTTGCCATAGAAATTTCAGGTCACATTTAATTGCAATAATGATTCTGAATTAAACAAATGTGCCCTCCTCTAGTAGCCTAATTTGTTATCCATTGTTATTTGTATTCTTACACAACTATAAAAAACCACTTCTACTATTAAGGGTTAAAATCTGCCTTGGTCTTTCACACAAAAATGTATGTATGTGTGAAGGAGTGACTATAGCTCTAACAGGACTTTAATTACTTGAATGAGTAAACTGCATTAAGAAGCACAAATATAAGCTTGGATAGCAAAAGCACTGCAGCTGTTCTAAGTCCTCCTCAACATTTTTTTGAACACTAACAGATTTAGCATTTCAACACACATACTAGATATATAAAATGCGTATTTACTAACTGTTCCCCATTCTATCCCTCCACTCCTAGTGGGACTTTAATCCCCCAAAACAAGGTAATTGAGCTCAGAACATCAAACACTACTAATTTTTATGAGCTTAATGTGCTTTACAATCCCTGTAGCTTCCAGAATTACTTATGCGTTTGCTTCTTCTCTTGAGTTCCTGTGACGTCCCATTTTAGAAGCCACTATACATTATAACTATTTTATGATGTGCCTCAGAACTTAGGAGAAAATCCCCAGGCGTTGTCTGCTTAAACAATCTCACCGGAAAATCCAACTATCTGATTTTTTATACTGATTATATGGGATTATTTTATAAAATCCCAATAAATAAATCGGCTAATTTTTATTCCCTTCTTGGTGCATGAAGGGAGTTAAATTTCTCAGAATGGTAGTCAATAAAGAAGAAATTCTAAAAATAAACAAATTAAGAGGAATGCTACCTTCAGATTTCTAATAAAGCATGAAGCAAACAGATGTGAGTCCTAAAACAATCCCATCTTCAGAATCTTGTTGCCTCCAAACATTTTCCTCCCTTTGGAAAATCCTTTATTTTCCAAAAAGGTGTTTTAAAACTTAGTCAGAAGCTGTTATAAAGAGGCTTATACACTTTCTCAGATAGTAAAAATTCTGAATTAATCTTTCAAACAGATGATGCCCAGACACATATGCTTCCTCACATCTAAAGAAGAGCTTTAAGTTGTATATGACCATTTCTTATGGTGAGGAATCCTTTCCACTTCTTATGCTGCCACACTGTTGTGGTTTTTGGTTGTGGTTTGTGGGGATTTTTTGCTACTTTATTTCCTCCAGTTTCCCTCATTGTACATCAGCAAAACAACAGATTTATGTGTTGCTTCCTGAATAATCTACTGCCTGATGATTATATTCAACTGGGAGACAGGAAACGATACATGGGAAATAAACTAGGTTGAGTGTAAAATGTTAATTGAACCAATACTCTCAACTTCCTGATCATGTATCCTAACCAACAGGTTATTACATAAATATAAAGCTACTTCCCCCATTCCATTCCAATCTTTGCATCTCAACAAAAGTCTTCTGCATTTTACTTACATTCCTAAGGAAATTTCTTAAAGGGTAAATTTTTTAATCTCTTTCTATATGGGCAAGGGTTAAGAGCTAACATGCCCAAACAAGGCAGTACTTACAAAAAGAAAATTCCCGGTACTCGGGAAAATCTAAAGTAAAATATTAAGATACCTATTGAAGTATCTTGTACTGGGATTCTATCACAGTTTTTTCCACCGTGGATCTTTGCATCAACTAAATCAGAAATTGAAATTTCTTGCCCAAAAGCTTTATTGATAACTTTAGTAAATTCACTGAAATTAAATCTTATTATAATACAAAGTCTGCAGTACAGCTAGGAAGCCTTACCAGCACTGAATCAGTTGAGTGTTCCTTGTTTACACTTTCTACTTCCATTCTGTAACTCCACAAATGCCAGAAATAGGCTAAGCTCCATGCAGATCTCAGAACCGTTTCTTACCCATCCTCACATTTCCCCATGAAATATATTATTCATAACTGTTGAGTCAATGACTCTATGTGAGAGAGAGAAAATTTTGAGTAGTACTGACTAAACAGAAGCCTTTGCATTCCTCGTATTGTTACTGTACATTTTCACAGCATTAGCTGAAAATGGCACAATCCAATCGTCTTTAAACCACCAATAATTCAAAGAAGTAAGTTATTAGAAAAGTTTGATCTTCCCTATCCCACTTCTAAAAAAAAAAACCATAAATACACAAGTGGAAAAAAAAAATCTCCCATCTCCTGGGGAGGTGGCAGATAGGACACAGTGCTCCTTCACAACATTAAATATTGGATTTACTGTTAATCCCTGCAGTCCACAGCAACTGCTCCAGCTAAATCAAATGCAATTTGTAATATCATTGAAACTGCTTTCTCATCAGAAAATGGCTAACCAGATGCCAAGGCTCTGAAAATCTATTACAATCAGCAAAAAGTTAAATACAAAGATTCTCCTGTTACACTAGCAAGGGGGACCCTTTGGGGTGGAGGGGTCTCCTAGGCTAACAGGTCCAGTCCTCCTCACCATTCTCTTCCCAATACACTTCGCCACTCCAAAGCACTCTGGCCATTTGTCTTAACCCTTTAGTAAGGGTTAAGAAAAAGCTGTTTTATCAGGGTAGAAAAGCCTAACTTGTTTCACCAATGTAGAAGACTGAAAATTGTGTTTTTATCACCATGAGACTGAATACTGAATATATAAAAATAAGGATAATTTTTAGTAAGAAGTAACTCAAATAAACATGGAACAGGGATTAGCATTCAAGCACTCTTACTGCTCATGGGATAATTTCTATAAAAGAAATGCTAAAAGACAATGCTTCTCTGTGACTGTAAATATATTTGTTTGAGTATGCTCTAATTATTACAGGAATTAAACTTATTACTTAAAAAAAACCTGCACAAGAATGTTGTGCTCATAGCTTTAAATGGGAGGAAATATTCAAAACTTACTATAATGATATGCATTAATTCAGTATTGGCTGTTCATTTAAACAAGCAGCCGTCCAATCTCAAGCTTCAAGAGTCAAAACTTCATGAATGCTCTTTGATATATTATATAAAATGTTCACTGGTGTAAAACTAACATCTGAATTTATGGCTCAATTGATCATTATTTTTATCCTGAGATTTCAAGTGTAAATAATCCACTTAAAGGCAAACTGCAGGTTGTCTTTTTCTACATGTTTTTATCTGTAAGAAGAAGATAGAACCAAGTTGAAATCAGAGTGCCTTTCTGAATTGCTGCTTATTTTGACCATTACCTTTAAAGATCAAATAGCAACGCAAAAGACAAAAAAGGACACGTATATGCAAGTGAAAACATCTTACTGAACTACTCTTGTATGGTTCCAACAGTTAGAAATCAGTTTGCTAACCAGGTAATCACCAGTGCAACATCTTATTTTAAGGTGCCTTAATTTGAAGATGTTCTTTGGCAACCTCTTTAATTTACATACCTTCAAGAATTTCCACATGTAAAGCACATCATACTTGCAGAGGCTCTGCAAGTAGCTGCTTGCTAGCAAGATATCAGTAAGAATCATTCTGAATGTATTTCAGACTACTTGAGAAATAGCATAGCGATTTCAAAAGCTGAGGAATATCAGAACATATATATATCTATTATATTTTTTACCTGAGACGATAGGTATTGTTAAGAATTCGTAGACTTCTTTTACTTTCTTTCAAAAATCCTCAGCCCCACAGTAGGGTTTCTAGAGCACTATCATCATCACATAATAGAGAATAGATATCGTCTACTCCCTTAAATAATTCCTCCATACATTCTTCTATAAGACACTGTGAAGGAAGCAGGCAAACTGTAGCTGTTCAGTTTACTCTCAGCTTCTCTCTCAAAGGAAGAGTGTGCTTCTGTAACTGTGCTAACTACACAGCACAAGTGTTGCACAGCAACAATCCTGCTAGGAACCTGAGTCACTGTGGAAGATATCAAGCAGAACAGACTAGAGTGCTTTTACTCTGACTGCCAGACCTCAGAGCTGCAACACCACTGGACAGGTATGCTCACAGACAGAGAGTAAAGCTGAAGTAAACTTTAAGACTCTACCCATATCTCAACCTCTCAATTTAAGTTGACCTGGCCATTCGGTAAAAACCCATGAGCTATCAAAATCCAGGACATAAAGCTGGCCTGTGACTGGTCAGCCTCATAGATCCCTTCAGCCTCTGGAACCTGTCCGCACTCTCCAGCTCCATGTAAAACTGGTTAGCTGTAAGTCCCTGATACAATTTCTGCCTTCCTCTCTCACATGTCTCTACTGTCCAGA
The DNA here is from genome assembly GCF_036417535.1 of Chlamydotis macqueenii. Lineage (NCBI taxonomy): Eukaryota > Metazoa > Chordata > Aves > Otidiformes > Otididae > Chlamydotis > Chlamydotis macqueenii. The sequence continues at coordinate 81,890,711 of NC_141557.1, read as the reverse complement.
AAAACAGAGAAAATCTAAAAATGTCTCCAAACCACTTCCTAGAAGGCCTTTGACTCTCAGAAGAAATAGATGGAAATGCAAATCTAGATGTGAGCTTTATGTCCTGGATAAGCTGTGATAACAATAACGACAAAGAACTAAGTCTTATTATGCAGAATTCTGTACAGAACTGATTAGCCTCCATTGTTCAGCTACTACTGCTTCATAGAAGCAATGCAGAAATTTTCCCCAAGTTTTCCCCTCACAAAGAGAGAAGTGATTGTTTATTGTCTTCTATATCCCAGACAACAGATTTCTTCCCTCAACTGGGTAGATCTCCTCAAAGTTGGCAACACATACCATAGCACCATAAGGTCTCAACAGAATTAAGTCACCTCACAGCTGAAGAACTAGCTTAACTTATTTAGCAGAAGAAAATTAAGTAATCAGTTTTCAAATAAGACTGAAAGATAATATACATGTAACATACTTTAATGAGGATTAATATGCCCAAGATCAATATTTAAACAGATTATACTGAAAATTAGTACATGGAATCAAAGGTATGTTATATCCTGCAGAAGGATACTACTAATTCATTGTCCTATGTCACCTTATAAATCATCTCCCGTTGCAAATCCAAAATCTTTTTTCAAATTTTGACTAGTGCGAATCTGTATGTAACTCAAGTGCAAATTATACAAAAAAAAATTCATCCTTTTATTATTCTTCCTTCTAAATCAGTAATTAAAAATACAATAATTTATAATTTTTTAAAATTTGCTAACTACATACTTTATTGTTCTACATTCTTTTCGACAAATTACCCTAAAGTAAAACACTATTTCAAAGATCTTGACAATTTACCATCTATAAATTAAACAAATGTCCCATACTTTAAGATAGATCCATGTGCAGAGTTATATATAATTATTAAAAAAAACCCAGATGGTAAGTTTTTCTATTACATGTATACTATGACTGAATAATCCCACATAATAACCAGGCACATTAAGATGACACTACAAGATCACTTGTATTATTCATAGCAAAAATAATCCATACATTTCATGAGTATTTAAGGCATTCCAAATGACTTTCAAGTAAATATGAAACAATATAATATTTCTTAATTAAATCATAAAAAAATAATTTTATACAGCCTGAATGTAATTGATAGGAAATACCAGTTATTTACATATAATAACACAATTTAATGTTAAGATCTGTGCCTTGAAATTATAATCTGAATTTTTTGTGGAATTAAGATTTCAAGTCTTTGGGAGCAATAAGGTACCAAAGATAAAAATATAGGCTCTATAACTACAAATAGCAGACTGCTGATATGGCTAGTTTTGGATGTTTTCAACAACAAACTACATTTCTCTTTGAAAATATCTTTCACGCTGCATCGTATGCTTCATAGTAATGGGCTGAGTTGCAGATGAGAAGCAGAAAGAGCTTGATGTTCTTTTCCTGACCAAAGAAATTGTGATTACTAGCACTAAGGAAGGAAATAAGAGTGGCAGAATTCCACATTTCTCAGCATTAAAAAGTGTATTGCACTGTAAAACAATATGGTATTCATTTATTCATATATAGCTATTGTTCAGAATATTTCAAGACACAAATACAAAAGGACAGGCTTAGAATCATAGAATAATAGAATGGTTAGGGTTGGAAGGGACCTTCAAAGGTCATCTAGTCCAACCCCCCCTGCAAGGAGCAGGGACATCTCCAACTAGATCAGGTTGCTCAGAGCCTCATCCAGCCTGGCCTTGAACATTTCCAGGGATGGGGCCTCCACCACCTTTCTGGGCAACCTGTTCCAGTGTTCTATAATTCGCATCGTAAAAAATTTTTTCCTAATTTCCAATCTAAATCTACCCCACTCTATTTTAAAACCATTACCCCTCGTCCCATTGCAACAGGCCCTACTGAACAGCCTCTCCCCATCTTTCTTGTAGGCCCCCTTGAGGTACTGGAAGACTGCTATCAGGTCTCCCCGGAGCCTCCTCTTCTCCAGGCTGAACAGCCCCAACTCTCTCAGCCTGTCCTCATAAGAGAGGTGCTCCAGCCCTTTTATCATCTTTGTGGCCCTCCTCTGGACCTTCTCCAACTGGTCCATGTCCTTCTTGTGTTGGGGGCTCCAGAACTGGACACAGTACTCCAGGTGGGGTCTCACCAGGGCAGAGTAGAGGGGGAGAATCACCTCCTTTGACCTGCTGGCCACGCTTCTCTTGATGCAACCCAGGATGTGGTTGGCCTTCTGGGCCACAAGGGCGCATTCCCTGCTTATGTTAAGCTTCTCCTCCACCAGCACTCTCAAGTCCTTCTCCTCAGGGCTGCTCTCAATCCATTCCCCGCCCAGCCTGTATTTGTGCCTGGGATTGCCCTGACCCAGGTGCAGGACCTTGCATCTTGCCTGGTTGAACTTCATGAGGTTGGCACGGGCCCACCTCTCCAGCCTGTCAAAGTTACTCAATTTTTTTTTTTTAATTTAGTTATTACCTCATTCATATTCTTTTGGATGTCTGCTCAGTAAAAAGAGAGAGAAGGTTTGGCTTGCAATTCTACATGGGATTCATTTTGCTCAAAACTAGCTTGGGAAGAAATGATGACTAAAAAACATTTTGAAAAATGGCAACAACATCTGGGAGAATGATTCTAAGCATACAGAACATTGCAGGTCTATATTTATGTCGATCTCACTGGTATAGATGCTCAGCTAGTTTTCCAGGTTCTCCTCTGACACTATAAAATTCACAATACAACCACTTTGTTCACACACAATATATATATATATATATGAAAATCACCAATGGACTTAAATTTGAATTTTAGCATCATTAAATTTGCATTGTTTATATGCTGTTCTCTGTTTAAAATTAGACATATATACTCACATTTGCAATATCACAAACTTACTGGAAACTTAATATCAAAGGTGCATTATAACACTTCAGTACCTGCTTCCCAAATATGCAAAGAAAAAATGTTCATACCCTAGGTAACACAAAACACAAGTGAGCACTGAATTGCATGTCCTGATCTAGCTAGCCCACCAAAATTTTCATACAGCCACTCAGACATTTCAAAGAAATTTCACTTTTGCTGTAAACACAGAGACTTCTTTACATTGTAAGAAAAGCCTTTCATTTCTCATGTTATCCTGTACTTCTTGTCAGTCAAAGCAAGAAAGATTTCTCAGTTGTCCGTCTTTTGTGTTTTTACCTAATTAATGTCCAAGAGCATAAGTGCAACTATGGTGTATTTATGTGTGTGACTGGAATAAATCTCTATTTAATGATACAAGTTTCAATATAACCTATACTTGCTAGAATTATTTACATTGAAAGATTCTTTTCCGGGTTTGTTTTTTTTTTTAATGTTTGGTTGTGTTTTGGGGTTTTTTTAACCTCTCACTGAAAAAATAATAAGCATTATTAACCATAAACTTTAAAATAAATCAGAAAATTGTGATCATTCAATTAAATACCCAATGACTTATTTTGGAGGTTGCAACTGTATAGATTGGCCTACTAATAACACTGATTACTCAGTTTTCATATCAAAGTTTGCAGATAGATATGCTAAAATACATGAAAATATGTTTTACTAAATCCAAATGCATGAGGTTTTATCTTCCTTCTAAAAAAAAAATTACTATTCTTATGACATTCAGGTACTCTCAGTGTCATAGATATGCCTTGGTAGTTTGTTGATTTCCTTCCTAGGCTTGTTCTGTGTATTAAAGCTTCTGTAAAGAAGATCAAAACATTAAGTGGACAGAGGTATGCACAAGCAGAACTAGTAAATAAACTTAATCTACACTTAGTGGTTGATTGTAGTTTTGTGTTACAGGATCAGAGGTAATAATGACTGCATACTAGGAATAATGTTTTTGTTACATGTGACTTCAACTTTGGTGTTTGAGATTCAGTTTACTACAAAACTGTGAATACATAAAAGGTGTATATATAGATAGATTCTGAACTACTCTTTATAACTTCAAAATATTTTAATTGTAACTGTTATTTTAAAAGAATTTAACCAAGAGACTAGATTTCACTAATTAGGAAAAAAAAAATTAATCTTGATGTTGCATTAAATAGGTGGTTGAGTTCATTGGTGTGCTCTGTCAGTAAAACACTGCAGTTTTCAGAGTTTCCATTTGGGGTTTTCCCTTTGATCAGAGCCAGGATAATTCACAGCCCAGCCCCACAAAATCTAGGGTAAGACCCATACATTATTTCCTCTCATTGCGTATAAGGGCAGACCTCTCCTAAGTCCCAATCATGACATCTAGGAGACCACCATCCACATAGTGGTAGCTTCTGCCCTAGGAAGTACGATTTACAAGAAAGTCACAGAAGAAGGCAAAATGAGTCCATTTCCTCCTTTTAAATGTTACTTACAGCAGTGCTGTAAAAGTTGGATGAATCATGACTCCCCCTTAGTAAACATCTATAAATTTTTTCATCTGAACATTTAAGTCATATTAAGAGAGACAAAATGAAAACAGCATCTCCTCAAGAAAGTATACACAGTAGTTTTTTCTTGACTATGAAACATCAGCTGTTCAAGAAGGGTAGATTACTTGTAGTTTTAATGACAGTTTTTCCAAAAATCTATGTTTACAAGAACTGTGGTGTAATCCCCTACCACTGTATTGTTGTTTAACTGACTAAATAAATCTTAAACTTACTAAAATGACTGACATTATATATTTAAAAAGAAAAAAACAAACAAAAAACATCCCACTAGACACACTTCATAGCTAAGAAAATAGAGTCAAGATCTAGTTGTTCTGCAAAAATATTCCAAAATTCTGAGGTACTTTAATTTTTTATAAGATGGCAAGAAACATCCTTCCGTTCCAGTTATAATTCACTCTCCCTTCCTCCTGTTGCTGTCTCCTCTTGTATATTTCTTTCCCATCTTCTTTACAAATGTTCCTCCTTTTTTTTCTCCCCTGCTTATTTCAGCTGCAAGAGTGTCCTGCTTATCTTGTGTCACTACAGACAGTTCTCCTTGTACAGTCTTCAATCATCACATTACAAAAAAAGCTCTCTGAAATAGTTTAAGAATAATTAAAATTTTCTTGTTTTAATTATTTAACTGTGATAAATGCCAAAAATATTACAAGACACAATGTTTTGAGAATACAAAAATCTTCTTGTCTAGGGACCACATTACTTATTTGCAGTTTATCTTAAAGTACAGCTGTACTCAAGTAGCCCTTTTTACTTCTACTTATAGTGAATTAAAGGTTGCTGGAGATATGACTTTTAAAATCAGTAATGAATGAACTGTTGATGAACACATCCAGCCCATGGAAGCCCAAAATTGGGAAACCATTGTCCTCTGTCGTTACTTTGTAACTGGCAGCAGTAAAAGCCATCAACACTCTGGAAGGTGAATGCAGCTGGGTTTCAGTACTACATCAGATTTCAGTCTTCCTGAAAACTGACTTGTCATTTTAGGTACATCTAGATGTTACATATATACATACATATAATATATATATAAAGGTAGTTCATAAAACAAGCAAGGATAAAAAAGTTCTTAAATTAACTCAAAAAACAAGCTTAGGAAAAGTTCTTGACCTCATCAAGTGCCTCATTATCTATTAAAACTCCCGGCTGATCTCAGTGAAATATTTAGCCTGAGTTTGCTCTTCAGTCTCTGATCTTGATCCAGTGCTGTTAAACTAGACACTCTTCTATTTAGAATGGAATCCCAAACATGAGATTTTCAAGACACTTCAAGCATAATCCAGTGAGACAGAAAGTGAGTTGTTATAAAGCTTTAAATCTTAAATCAATCTCCTAAAGCTAATTAAGTAAAAGTTACATGAACTTGTATTCCTGGATAAAATGATGAACTAACATTATTATTTTCTGCATGACATATTAGGCATAGGGAAAAAAAAATCTTTAAAATTCTCTGCTTGGTACAACTCAATGCCCTTTGAACTGCAAAAAAACAATCTGTAGTTTCCATTTTCATTTTCTGTTTTCCCTTCTTAACCTACATCCTTGCCTCGTGACTGTGGTCTCATCATTCTGTTTTCTACTTTTGTTCCTCTTCCAGTGTTTCTCAAGTAAAGTGACAAAACTGGAAGTAGAATGACCTAACCCACTAAAGACAGGGAATGAGATTATAATGGTGGATTTTCCTGCACCACCATTCCCACACATCATCTAGGACTGCTGATGTAGTTTGAGGTACTTCTTCAGGATTAAACAGTCATTCTCTGCTCACCATATTAAGAATATTGCTACTTTTGCATAATCCACTGACACAGCTGCTTTCCCCTGAAAGCCCCATACAAAATATAACACATACAAAATTTGTGAATAAGAAATGTAAATCTATTGAATCTAATAAACTATCACCCTACACTTTTGTACCTAACATTTTTTTTGGTAACATTTGTAACCCTACACAAAAATAGGCTTTGTGTTGACTCTTTAACTAGTCTTATGAAGCCTCAACTAATTTTATTTTTGTAAACAAAAGATACTAGTTTGTTTGATTTGTCAACCCCTTATAACAGACAACAATATAATGATAAACTGCATCATCCTTTGTCATAACATGGGGAAAAATATCCTTTTGGGAACCATTCTTAATCCTACAATACAAAAAAAAAGGACAGGTTTATTGCAGTAAAGCAATGGAGTGTATCATGATGTAGTTCATTCTTTATCTTAATAAAGATCTTTCTGAATTGTTCTGGGCTACAAAAATATTCACATGTTCAAAACCAAGCATCTCTGGACATACATCAAATACATTAGTGTGTGACAGTCATACAGCTTCTTCCATCTGAGGCTCTCATTAATAACGCTTGTGTGAAACAGCTGAATTTATTACTCCCATTCCATTACTTGATATATACAAAATCCAAGATCACATCGCAGCTGATTAATGGGAGAGAACCTGGAAGTTCTGACCACTGTTTCTAGGAGCTAATCAAAAGACATTGTTCTCTCAAAGACAACTATCCTTTATGTAGCTTCTCACATTCTTAATATATCAACTAAGGAAAGTTTTTCATTTCAGAAATAAATAATTACAAAAAATAAAGAAAACATAAGTGGAAAATAAAAAGTTTTAATTTCTGGGTTTTTTAACCCATAAATTCAAGTGTCTTTCCAACATATTTTTTTTAAAAAGCTAAACTAGTTTTTATTTAATTACACCTATGCCATTCAAAACAATGAAGGCAGCTGTGGCCCGTGGAGGGCCTGCTGCGGCAGCCATTCTGGAGGGACTGCACCCTGTGGAAGAGATGACCCACACCAGAGCAGTTTCACGAAGGACTGTGGCATATGGGTGGGACCCCACAATGGAGCAGGGGAGGAATGTGAGGAGTTCTTCCCCCAACGATGAAGCAGCAGCGTAAAACAACGCATGATGAACTGACCGCAACCCCCATGCCCTCTTCCCCCCTGTGCCGCTCAGGAGGGGAAGGTAGTAGAGATAATATTAAGCCCGGGAAGAGAGAGGGGTGGAGGGAGGTTATCTTGTTCCCTCTCTCATTCTCCTGCTAGTTTTATTAATAAATGAATAGTTTTCCCTGAGTCAAGTCTGTTTTGCCCGTAACAGTAATTTTAAGGATTTTCTCTCTGTCCTTACCTCAAACCTCAAGCCATTTTTCTTATATTATCTCCCCCTATTCTCTCGGAGGGTGGGGGGATTGAGAGAGAGACTGCGTAGTCTGGTCCCGATCGGGGCTGAACTACAACAGCAATCATCTTCAACTCACTACCAAGAGCCTTAACTTGTCAAAATATGCACTGTCCTGAAAAGAATGCGTGTATGTCCTTGGTGGTGACTGGTTGGCACATTCCAGCACATTCTCACTCACATTCTCAACAGGGCACAGCCAAGCAAAATATATATCATCCCCAAATACAGAGAATTTCCACACTATGGTATTTCTTAAGCAAGCCAGACACAATCACTTTGTTTTCTTCTGAAAAAGAGGTTTTGTCAACTGGAAAGCTACTGAATTTTAAGAAATCTTGTATTTCTCCTTCAGTTCAGGATTTCACTCTGTTCAACAGGCCTTTTAGAAACATAAAGTTTTAACTGGAGTTGTCTCTAGCTGCAATACTTCTTAAAAAGTTGTCTTATTGTTACAACTTTCTGATTGTCATTTGTATTTGAAAAAAAAATTGTGTGTTTTAGATGTAATAGATATATGGTAACAAATGTGCTTTGGCACACACATTTCACAGTTGCATGATATTATTGCATAGAAGTCTGGTTTAGTAAATGTCACTTCTGTCTGAAATACTACCAACTTTTTACAGTCTGTATTGAGGAAAAGATTCTTCCTTTGGACTCTAGGCTATATTATTTGCCATTAAAACTTCACTTTTAAGAACAATCATACTAGTTACCAACGTAGCTACTGCAATAATATTCAGTTATGCCTCTACAGTGCATAAAATTAAAAGCAAATTCTTTATAGACCTTTTGCCCTTCAGCTAAATCTTCTGGCTTTAGAATAGATTTATATAATCCATTTTTTTTTCTAGTTAGGTAGACTTTTCACTTGAAAATATTCAGAAAAAAAAGTCAGATAATGATGATTTGATATCTCTATACCTTGTTCTCTATCCAGAGAACTCATACTTGGCAGCATTAGTGAAACTTTTCAACAAAATCAAACAAACTCTCATCCCTGTGCTGAATCAGTGACTGTTAATGACTTCCAAGCCCATTAGAGAATATTATGACATTTTAATGTTGCAGGGGCTAAATTAAGTCTTTCCTGAATTTATTTCACTGTATAATACTGCACTTGAACTTCGTATCATATTAAATTTTTACTTTTATTCTATCAAATTTTACAGAGAATGCCTTTTCTTGTTTGCTTTATTAGAACTGTTTACTATTGACATCCTTTTATAGTGGACTCAGGCTTTTATCCTTTATGCTCATTAAAAATATAGACATTCTTAATGCACACATCTACATATGCAAGGAATCATACTTCTCCCTTTTATTATAGTGCTTTAGGAAGCACCTCCATAAGTGGAGAAAATCATATTATGCAAAAATTTACAGTGCATATTAAATTGTGTAATAAGGTAATTTTTTTTTTCACTTGGTATTTCACTACTGAATCTTCATTTTTAGACCTCCAAAAACGTGCAGTCTTGTCAGTGTTGGAGTACTCAATCTATTCACAGAACAGGGAAGGATGAAAAAACAAGGGTTCAAATTCCATGCAAACTGGAAGAAACAATTTTTGTACACAGTTCTGAGACATCATGACATATGGGTTACTATCATATACAATATCACTAACTGGTAACAGATTATATACTAGTTGGATCTATGTAGGACATACCTATTGTGATTTGTCTGCATCACTAAGCCATCACAACTGTGGACTTCAGTTAAAGTAAAAAATTATATATCCAAAATCATACAACTAACAAAATTCGCCTTCTACCATTTGCATAACTGATATTTTCATGTTTTGAAATGATCAAATCTAAAGACATTTTGTAATACATTATGCTACAAAAATGTGAGAGTCTTCTCAAAGAATAATTCAAGAAGGAAAATAACAACTTGATACTGAATTATAAGATTACATGACTGAAAAGCTTGTGTGAATCAAACACTTACGAACTTTATTTCAAGTTCTGTTATGGAGAGCATTCCAGTATGAGAAGAACAAAAGAATCTGAGTAATATTTAAAACAAACAGATTTCCACCGCACATACTGCTTCATGTTCTTTTCCGGGGAGACCTTATAGCACTCTTCCAGTACCTAACGGGGGCTTATAGGAAAAACGGGGAAAAACTCTTCAGCAGGGCCTGTTGTGATAGGACAAGGGGTAATGATTTTAAAATAGAAGGACGGAGAATTAGATTAGATATCAGGAAATTTTCTTTTTACAATGAGGGTGGTGGAACACTGGAACAGATTGCCCAGAGAGGTGGTAGGTGCCCCATCCCTGGAAACATTCAAGGCCAGATTGGATAGGTCTCTGAGCGACCTGATCTGGTTGAAGATGTCCCTGCTCCTTTCAGGGGGGTTGGACTAGATGGCCTTTAAAGATCCCTTCCAACCCTAACGATTCTCTGATTCTATGATTATATGTATCTGTGTATATGTTCTTTACTCCTTTATCTTCCTATGTATCCCTACATATATAATTGTGCCTTGACCGACATGGCAAGGCACTAAAACAGTAGCTGTTTTTATTACAAGACAGTTTTAATTAAAGAACGACTTCCAAGAGAAGACTAGTCATTGTATTGTACTGCAGGCTGGCTAATGTCTCTAACAGATTTTCCACCTTCTTACCAAGACATTATACCCCTTTTCCTGAAACCACACAGGAATTCTTTTCTTTCACAATATCAGGTTTATTAAATTCATATTAGAACAGCATTTTTCACTTTCACGCTTCACTCTTAGGCTACTTAGCCAGATAGACTGCTTATTTCTCAAAAAAAACCCCACGTGAATTCAGTGAACTGTATTTGTTGCCAAGGAAGAAAGGGTATATACAGTGACCTAAGACCTCTGCTACAATCAGATTAGATGGGCCTGTATCAAGCTACCATTTTGAGTTTGATATTAGATGGCTGCTCCCTATGCTGCACCCTACAAAAATCACATTTGGTACTTTGGACAGTTCAGTTTTGTGCTAGACTGTTCCTACCAGCTTGTGGTCTCATTGACAGCCAAAATAAAACCAAGATCTGAATCTCAATAATGGAATCTTAATCTTGCAGCTGTGCCCCAGCTCATATGGTAAACTAATTACTCAGTTCAATATATATTATATATATTATATATATATATTCAATATATATATTATATATTCAAGGCAGGGCTTTGGATTTCAAAGGATTCTTACTTCTGGAAATGACCTAGGGAAAGCAGAGTTATTTCAAATTACCAGAAATTGACAGAAAGAAATATGGTTTTCTTTCTTTTCTTCCTATATACAAGAAGAAAAAATAGTGAACTCTTCCAGCACGATATGGACTATATTTCTCTCTTATCTGTCAGTACTTGCTGCAGTGTACAATGAAAAGAACTGCAATGAGATACTGTCTGGAAACTGAATGATGCACAGACAATTGCAATCAATTTTTTTCACGAGTTAAGTTTTTTTAAAATCTTCCTTTGTCCAAGTTAATATTGTTGTTAACTTACTACAGCAAAGGGGATACAGAGGAATGAAAGAAAAATATGTAGAAGAGTAAAATTAACGTGACAAATCAATTACTTGAAGAAATTACTTATTCATAACTCACAAGGACAGCAGACATGCTTTGCCTCAGAAGGCGGCTAGATTACCATCAATATTACTTTCATATCATTTGGAAATACTTCACAATAATTTTGAAAATAGACAACTAATTATATGTAAAATGTTATACCTTCTACTGCTCATCAAGGTGAAAAAGGTGGTCCATCAGACTGCAGTAAGACTACTGAAAGTAAAGACAAAAATAGAATCTGCGAGCAGAACAACTGTGCATGAGATTATTTTTCCCTTTTAACATATGCATTAATACTGCTTTAAAAAATATAACAAAGAAATAAATAAATGGATTAAACTAACACAAAATGACATTCTACAAGCTGACATTGGCCATCTAGGTCAGAAAACACTTCACAGATTTATTAGAAACCAAAGACAGTTATGCCTTAAATTAGCTGGTGTTGTATGAGAATGGAGATAACACTGGGAAAGACTCTAACATTGACAAATTATCTTTAAGATATTAGCTGACAAATTGCTAATTCTAAAAATGCTAACTATATTTGTATACTGCCCACCTTCAACCATATTAACAGTATCAACAGTGGTTTATCTGTATGGGAGTAAACTGATACCAAGGACTGGATTTTTTTTTTTTTTTTGTTGTGGGGTTTTGTTTTAAAAGGGTTTTGGTTTTGGGTTGGGGGGGAAAGGGGGTGTTGGGGGTGGTGGTGATCAAACACCATTATTAGCACAACAGGGTTTTACTCTTTACAAATATACTTAAAGAGATATATATATTTAATGACCTGTAACTTCTCCCCTCCAATATATAGAAAATAGTTTCTTCTAGAAGTTCTGCTATTCACTGATGTAAGTCCTACACAGCAAAGTAACTCTTAGGTCAAAGTTTGATTCAGTTATATAAAACAAAATAAAAAATTAAGAAATACAGTCTTTCCAAATGAATAGATAACAAGAGCAGAATGACTTCTTTCATCCAGTGAAAAAGTATAAAGTTCTATTATACCTTCAAATTTACACATAACATACAAAATAATTTATGCAACTTAATAATTTACAGCATAATAATGATTTGTAAAACTGAATTATTGATGGAAGAATGCTACTTTTTAAAGGAATAATAAATGTGAACATTCACTCTTGCATGCAGCAGTTTCATCTTATTTACAGAATTAATATTATACTCAAGCCTCCTCCTTAGGACAATTACCCAGGATAAGGCTCTTCTCAATGAATAAAGGGCTGCTGCCTGCAAAATAATGTGTACTTACACAACAAAATATATAATGCGCTATCCATGTTTTCTTTATGAAACAATATTTTTCCTACTTCCCACTGTTCACATCCTTCCATTGTTACCACTGATGTTTCTTTCTCAAGTTTACTCTTTATGGTTCACTCCATGTGCTGACAGTTTCCTACTGAAAGTATAATTTATTTTGTTGTAGAAAAAAAAAATTGTATGGATTAGTTCAGTAACAGTTCACCACAAGATCACATGTATTGGAAGCAGCAGAATGCAGAAATATGCTTGTGCGGGCAGGTAGAACGTACATGTTGGCATAATTTGGTCATGGTACCACAGACTTGGATGGCTTCCAGAGCCCACCGTCCAATTCCCAAAAGTTAGTGTCAGGGTTAGGATGGAAAACTGAAATCTCTGATAAGTAATAAAAACCCTTCCACATGAGATCAATCACTACACACAAAACCCTTTAGATCAAAAGCAAGACGGAGCACTACGGGGGGAATACGATTAACATGGATCTGCACCTGACTTAGAAGATGCCAACAAGGATCCCAAGAAACATATTCCACTTACCAACTCCAGTTTCCCGCCCAGCTCAGATGAATGTTGACTCTATTCTAGCCAGAACCAGGACAACCACCCTCATTGTAATATGTAAAATATGTAAAGCTTTGGTCACCTAAGAGCTGGAAGTAAATAAAACCATGAATATTATATAAGAATTGATTTTACTTATGTTTGAAATGATGTTTCAAATTAAGGTAAATCTGCACATCAGACATAAAATACTGCCAAAGCCATTGCAACAATATAAAACTATATATTTTTTGCAAAGTTTTAGTAATAATTCAGTCTGATTTAAGTTACAGTTAAAAGATTATCAATATAGATGTGATTTTTTCCTTATAAAGTAATAACTGGAAATACTCCACATGAAGTCAACAATATCATTTGCTCAAAGAGTAAGGGGAATGTAATTTAAACGAGTTTTGCTTACAAAAATAGTTTCAAATTATAACACATACTTTATAGTTATATAAAGTAACTTGAAATGTCCATTATGTTAAAATGGATTTTTTAATCTAAATATTTTAATTCGCTCCTAAATTGCAGAGTAGCCCAGAAAAAAAAAGAAAATTCTGGCTTTAATTAGTTCTATTATTAGGTTTATCTTAAGCAGTTTGGTCCAGAGAGACACCAATATTATATAATCATAGAATCATAGAATGGTTAGGGTTGGAAGGGACCTTCAAAGGTCATCTAGTCCAACCCCCCTGCAAGGAGCAGGAACATCCCCAACTAGATGAGGTTGCTCAGGTCCCCATCCGACCTGGCCTTGAACGTTTCCAGGGATGGGGCATCCAGCACCTCTCTGGGCAACCTGTTCCACTGTTCCACAACTCGCATTGTAAAAAAAATTTTCCTAATATCCAATCTAAGTCTACCTCCCTCTATTTTAAAGCCATTACCTCTCGTCCTATCACAACAGGCCCTACTGAACAGCCTCTCCCCATCTTTCTTGTAGGCCCCCTTGAGGTACTGGAAGACTGCTATAAGGTCTCCCTGGAAATATTAGCTCCTTCTAGAAGTATATATGAATACTGGCTTCACAGTACTTTATTCCCCTTTTAAATTCTTTGGCCTTCAAATGTTCTAGTCTAAAATTCATATGGTGTTAATGGGAATATGTTGCTGAGGTCCCTATACATATTGTTAAAATGACATCTGCCACTGAAATAACTACTCCTCTGTTGGAAAACCAACCAAGGGGACATGGAAATCAAATCTGAAAAACTGTGATGATTTAACAATTGTGCCTGGTTCTCTCAGTTATCAGTGAGCTCATCATCACATCCTCAGTTATTCCAGCATTTTACATGCTGAACGTTCTTTCAGCACATGTTTAATGGGTCTAGTGGGCCTACTCCTAAAGGAGGATTACATAAATACCACAAACATATACATAATTACTGTTCTTAGCATTTGTCCTCCATCAAGCTATTTTCTCACCTTCAGCATGATTTGGAACAGCTGTTTAACTTCCCTGCTTCTAAGAAGCCCTGGAGAAAGCTGAAACACAGGGTTTTGGTTTTCTTTTTAATCAGACTCCCTAATATACCCAAAACCTGAGTGAAGTGATATTCACTGAAATGGTGGTACAGGTACATTCGTTCCTCCAACAGAAAATGTCCAGGGGCAGAACAGCTCATTCACTCACCTTCTCCAGGAGGTGGCAGTAAGTTTACAGTTTAGGGAGAAGAGACAAGCTGAAGTCCAAGGAGCAGCACTACGTTCTGCCAATTAAATCCGTGAATTTTCCATCCCCCATTCAAACTCAAGTCCACTTGACCACAAGACAGTGAATATATTTTAGGTTTTTGTCAGTTCTTCCCTCTAGTATCTTCATTTGACTAACAGAGAACTAGACTTCTTCATAATTTTTTATTAATTAAAACTTCAAATCTGTTAGGAACCTAAATATGTTCTATCTCATAAGTTTGTGTTCTGAAAATTTGTAATATTTCACCATGTGGCTGTTGTAACTAGTGACCTTTAATCTGCTCTCTACCACGATTCAAGCAAATGAATTAAATGTGTTTAAGTGTATGAATTAAATAGAGTTTTGTTTTATTTTGTTTTTTTTTCTAGCCCTTCTTGTAGTCTCATGGAATGGGATGCACTATAGAAAGCTTGCTTTGAGCAAATGACAAACTTAAAAGCAGCTAGTTAGCAACTGTAATCATGGACTCCACACAAAATGAAACTAAGGTTATAGAAGTGTAAACCCAATGCTTTCAAAATACCTCCACTTCACAGTACAGAACATTTCTTCTCCTTATCACTTATCTTCAAAGGTTTATCATCTATAATTTTATGGGTTTTTTTTCCAAACAAGATTTTATTTTTAAGAAACAAAAGGTGTTTTTAAGAAACAAAAGGTATTTTCAAGAGCAAAATCCAGTAAAATGCAATACAATGCCAAAAAAAACCCATACAAATCCAGGATCAAAATTTAGTAGTTTGAAGAGTTTACTTTTAATCCGCAGTTGCAAAAGAGGAAAAACAGACATGAAGGGAGAAATTTTAATCGAGTCACAAGACTTTGTCAGCCAAAAATGTGAATCAACCCATTAAAAAAACCCCAACCAATAAACAAAACCAAAACCCACCCAACTAAACCAACAAACCACGGCCCCACAGAACATATTTTTCCTTTCAAGCTATAGCCAGTTTTTAGCTAGAAGTTAATGATGGAAAGGATGTTACCATTTCTTGTAGAAGGAACTTGGCAAAACAATTTACATGAAAACCGTCTGTGTTCTAAAGGTTAACTAATCAAGAACTTAAAGGAAGCAGGTGAGGAACATAAGAATTCCAAATGACCCATGCAGTTATCGATGTATACTGTATTATCATTGTATTCAATTTTTGTAATTTTTAATTAAAATAACTTGTTAAGGAAAAGATTCAACACCAAAACACAGATAACATATTAAAAACAAAAAGAGAGACAAATGTGCCAGATCATTCTAGTCAAATGGAATGTAAATGTTGTAGTTAGTTCATTCTGAAATACAATGTCTAAGTTCCCAGAAGAGACAGGAAAGGATGTCTAGTTGACTAGTTTCGAGCTTTGTAACAGTAGGACATTTTTTCATTATTTTTAGGGAGAAGGGAGGAATCTTTTTAGATACATCAATGCTATAATAGTGACTTCCCTTAATAATAATTCTAAAAGTAGCTAAAATAAACAAAACCCAGTGATATACTAATACAATTTAATGCTCTACAATCTTCACTACATTCTAAAAACATCTTAGTAAGAGATTTTTGTTTACTGCTTAAAATTAAGATGTTATTTTCCTAGTGTTACATTTAGAAACCTATTCAGAGAATGATGCAACCCTGAGAATGGAAGGGATCAGTTTTATTCTTGTCAAAGCCACAGCATAAGCTGATGGGGTGGAAATGATGCATGTCCATGTGACTCTCCGCTACAGAATTGCCTGGATCTGTTCACATGCCGTACATGCAAAAGTTGGGCACAGTGTAAAACTTGAGAACCTAAACAGTCAGCAAAACCAAGAGTGAGAAACTTAATGACATTTTGAATTGTACCACTCATGTTCATTTCATTTAAACCTGTACACCAAGACCATTGCACCTACAACAGCTGCAAGCTGAAATATCTCTCATTTGCCATGTGTTGGTTGTGTTTGGTGGGAGGGGCTAAAGTAGCAGCTTCTACAAGAAACTGCTATAAGTTTCCCCTTTGTCCCTGTGTGGAGGCACAAGCCTTGTGGGCCTTGCAGTCCTCAGCCTCTGGCCTTCCATCAGGCAGCCATCTGGACTCGACTCAGCCCAGCCCAGCTGCAAGAAGTGAAGATAGGGGATGTGAAGAATTTCTTGTGAGAGGAACAGCTGCAAACACCAATGCCAATGAAGAAGGAGGGGGAGAAGTAATATTGCTCCTGGCAGATTCCCCTGCAGCCTGTGAAGACCATCATGAAGCAGGCTGTCCCCCTGCAGTCCATGGAGGTCCACAGAGCAGATATCCCCCTGCAGCCCATGGAGGACCCTGTGCTGGGGCAGGTGGATACCTGAAGGAGGATGTGACCTGTGGAGGATCCGTGCTAGGGCAGCCTGTTCCTGAGGGACTGCACCATGTGGAAAAATGACCCACGTTACAGCAGTTCCTGTAGCCTGTGGGAGGGACCCCACAAGGGAGCAGGGGAGGAATGTGAGGAGTTCTTCCCCCGAGGAGGAAGGAGTGGCATAAAGCGACATGTGATGAACCATAACCCCCATTCCCTATTTCCCACTGTGCCACTTGAAGAGGGAAGGAGGTAGAGATAACTGAAAATTAAGTTAAGCCTGTGTTGTGGTTTAGCCCTAGTTACCACACTGTTTCTTGCTCCCCCTCCCCAGCAGGATGGGGGAGAGAATTGGGAAGAAAGGAAAACTTGTGGGTTGACATGAAGACAGTTTACTAAAATAGCAAAGGAAAACTACAATAATAACAGAATATAAGGATATTAAAATTAAAAAAAATGAACAATGTATGTTTTCTCACCACCTGATGTCCCAATGCCGACACAGCCTGTCCTGAGCAGCAATCATGGAAATGAAGCCACACAGCAAGCAAAGGAGTGAAAGGGAGCCAGCAAGGCAGAGGGAACGATGCCAGTGAGTGAGAAAGAGGGATGGATGCCAGGAAGGCAGATACATCCCCCTCCGACCAGCCCCCACTTATATACTGAGCATGACGTTTATGGCATGGAGTACTCCCTTTGGCCAAGTTGTGTCTGTTTTGCCCGTAACATTAACTTGAATGATCTCTCCCTGTCCTTATCTCAAACCTCGAGCCTTTTTGTTATATTATCTCTCCCCCATTTCCTCAGAGAATAAGGAGTGATTGAGAGATGGCATAGGTTTGTCCCAAGTGGGACTAAACTACGACATGCCACTAGCACAGGAGACATGTTCTTTCTAAACAGTTGTAAATATGTTTTAGGAATATTCTCTCCTTAACAGTAATAACCATAACTGTTTACTAACAAACCTTCCAAGTTTATTATTATTTATTTTTATTTCTTTATTATTATTTCTATTAGTTCCAGACTACCGTCCATGTAGAAAAAGAGATTACAAGATTGAAAGCAGCTTCCCCCTATACTCTATTTTATTTTTATTGTGACACAAACTTGTGAAGTGTACTAGGTGATTAAAAGCCTTGTTGTAGTAATAACTAGGTTTGGATTTAGCTTTTTTTCCTCCCTCTCCTTTTTACAGCTCACACAGAAAGTTACCATGTATCAACTGAAATTACAAATCCTTTTAAAAATTAATTACTTAAGCATTTCAATATCTTAAGACCAGAACAGTGATGAATGATGCTCTCCCAAGTAAGCTCGTTCAACTTCTCAGCAATTTGGACATCATTTTTGCATGTCAACTCACATAGCAAAGAGCAACTCTCCCCCTCTCCTACAGGTAGGTGTAAGGAGTTACATAACAAAATGCAAGGATGAGAAGGATTTTTCTTGGTTTATTAGGTTTTTAACATCCTAAGAATCAATATCTTCTGCCATACAAGAAAAGCAGCCCCTCTTTCTCCTTTCATCCTACTTTCCCTTCTCCTGGCAGAGGCATGGAGGCCAGTAGCGTCCCTCAGTTCTCAGTCCCATGATGTAGGCAGCAATAGCTCACTGGTAAAGTCAAACTCTTTCCTTTCTGTCACAGACAGGCTTTTCCTGACATAGTACTACCAGAACCTTAAAATCAGCAGAATCCTGAGATGAAATCTTGCTCAAACATTTTTCAGTAACTCAGAGTAGATCAAGAGTTTCTCTATGCTCCCTACAAGTTGTAACACATTGCTTTGATTATACTCAATACAAAATGCTTGAAGGTATTCCTTCACTGGGATAAGTAAAACACACCATTGTAAAACTGTGAGAGACTGTGTCGAATGTTTGTCGAAGCGTCAAACCATCACCTAAACAATGGTACATCAGTCAAACCACAGAACTGGAGTCTTCCTGTTTTCCTGCAAGATGATTCCCTTATCTTGCAAGCCAGTCAAGCCACAGGACTGGAAGCTTCCTGTTTTTTCCTCCTATTTTCCCACAAACCTGAATGCAGAGCTGATTCTGCAAAATTTAGCCTTACCCCTACGTATGCGCCCAGACCCAGGCCAGAAAAACAGAGGGGCCCAGAGACGGTATTGGGCATACGTATCACGGCCAGGTGAGGGGTGCGGCCAAGCAAACCCGCTTTTGGAATATGTGACGTGGATAAGACGAATGATAAAAGGACAGAAATTACCAACATCGGACAGAATGTTCCCCCACCGAGTCAATTGGACTGTCGGGACTATTGCAACTGAGACTCTTTTCCCTCTTTCCTTTCTTTCTCTCCTTTCTCTTGCATTTGCGAACTTCTTGTCGGGTTAATAAAGTTACCTGGTGCTTGACTCCGTTTTGAGTCTTAATTCTGCTCCCGAGAAATACAAACAAAACCACACTCCGGTGTGTGTGAGGTTGGTCTAGCCGCCCCTAGCCTCCCAGACTCATCTGAGGTCGGCTAGAATGCAAGGGGGCCTTCCTCCCACCCGAAATCGGAGCGTGACAAAAACCAGCCCCAAATTTTAGATTCAAATACAAGACTCCAAAGATCAATCTTAAGCTCTAACTTCTAGTACTCACGCTTTGATATTAAACTGCATTCCAGTTTGTGGATTAAAATGAGTCAACAAAGAAGACAAGAGTTCTCCAATTTCCACATCCATCCTCCATTTTTACACACTGTAATAATTTTTCACACAGTAAGCCTATATTATGACTATTATTGTTTTGTCAGCTAAACAAAGAAGATTTTTTTTTCTTGATGAAAACAGTAATGAATAAATATAAAACAAGCAGGTATCAAGCTTCTAAGGAGTCCTCTCAAAAGCACTAGCTCTTAAGAATTTACAAAGAAAGTCTGCAAAGAGACAGCCAGGAATTTTAAAAACTTCTGCTTCAAGGAGTGTTTTAATTTCTAGTCTACAAGAAAAGAATCCAAAAGGTCCCCGACTTCACCCAATCCAACTCAAGGCTGAGTGAGACCAGTTACTTAGAACCAGGTCAACTATTTATCATCAATAAACAGACAAAAAGTATAAAACATGCTCTTAATTCCCCTTTGTCATGAAAAATTCACCTCACAATTTGAGTTCCTTATTTAGATCTCAGCTCAGGCATCTGCGTCCCTCTAATTCTCCACCCTCTTCCCCTTTACTGGACTAGGGACTGTCATAATGGAAGCCTGTAACATACTGACAATCAATTCAAACATAGCAAGATTTCTGGACTTTTAAGGTGAAAAATAAAAATAACCTAAATATTTCACCTACTTTTATTAGATGTGCTTTATCAGAATGTGTGGGCTGTTCCTAGCCCTTCCGTTCTTGTTATTTTATCTACCAAATACTTAAGAGGACTGAAAATGAAACACAGATTTACTACATAATGACCCATGAGACCCACAGAAATCCAGTAAGTACCAGTTCAAACCATACACAGGCTGTATATATAGCTGTAGTTGAAAGTTAAATTATTTTCTTCTGGTAATTACAGACAGCTTTAAATATAATATGTATTTTATACGACATTGAATTAGTTTACCCTGCTAGTTATTTTACAGAAGTAATATAAATATAGCATTCCCCCCTCAGTACTTTCTGTAGCCATTAACATCTGACAATAAAATAAAATTGTACTGTTTAATTTGGATAAAAGTTAAGTACCTGTAGTTGCATTTTAATTCAATATGTCTTAAGCAGGAATAAACAGCCATCCCTCACTCAATAGAGTGACAAGATTTATAAGGTTTGGCATGGCACTTTACAGGGTGACCTAACTCCTTATTATTCACTCCAAAGAGTAATATTTGTTCTGGTCTGACCACATTAGTCACAAGAAAGAAAAGAAACGCAGGAAGCTGTAATAACTGAGGGCACAAACTTTCTAGTATGTAGGCAGACAGTGGCACACACACTTGAATCCCCATGAGCCACACAGAGCATGTCACGCTCAGAAGCTTTACCTGCAGCTGTGGGCCAGATTTTCACACATTCGTGAAACTTACAATTTAACTAAATGTAAGTAATTTGAATACCTATTTATACACAAATAGGCAAATTTCTAATTGATTCCTTTTCTTAGGGAAAGACACCTCCTTTTTTTTTTTTTTTGCCTGATCAAATTGCTTTTATTTAATCTTTGGTTGAGGAATTTGTTGGAAAGGTAGCAAGACAAAGAAATATTCAAGGGTTCCCTTCTGGCCCCTGCTCCAGAAACCTTTTTCTTTCATTCCTTCTGTAGGCCTTTTTTGTTGCTGCATATTACTTTGAGCCTCTTAGCATATGTCAAACTTTAAAAATAGTCACTAATGTTTTGTATTATCTTCTGTGCTATTTAATTGGGGCTTATTCAACTAAAATTACAATTTTTTAACAGCTAATACAGTGTAATGCAGAACTGACACTATATTCAAGAGTGAGGATCACAGTTCTCTTATCTCAGACACTAGGCAGCAAAACAAGGGCATCTGGAACTAGAATGACTTCCTACAGCACTTAAGCTAACCCACTGGTGTAGCAATCTCTTTCAATTCTTGCCATGTATGCATTTATATTGATAAGGAAATTGTAATACAATCAATAGCTGATACTACTACCTATATCTGAGGAATGGAAGGACTCAAACAAGCAATAAACCCTTTCAGAATAGGATCTCTGTATGCTTCATCCAACCCATCCATTTTGTTTGATTTTTTGTTTGTTTGTTAGTTTAAGGGAAGCTTACAAAGGGAAATTTAAAGGCAGTATCCACAGATGTCCCAACACTGTCAAGTCACAGAGGAATAAACACATGATGTATCCATGATGATGTATCTACTGCATATACAAGCTTACTTAACGCAAACAGACTGAGCTCACAACATACTTGTAGAATGACATTAAGTTGAGTCTGCACTGGTCATATGTCTGAGATTTTGCCTGAAAGCATTTACGTCCTAAAAAAGGGGGAGATAAGGAACGGTGGAAGAATCTAGTTAAAGCGGCGTATAATAAAGGAAAAACTACATATTGAGTTATGAACAATGTAGCTTCAAAAGATCGGAACAGAAAAGCAGCCTGAAGCCAGAGATGTCCTAACTAAGGTATTTAATTAAATACTTAGTTAAATAATGTTACATAAGAAGATGGAAGCAAGGAAAACAAATTTATTCCTCTCCTGACATAATATTATATGGTGCCTGATCATAGAAATAAAAAGTAAACCAGTTTGCTGAATTCTATTTTATGACAGCACAGAATAGTTTAATTTTAACTGGTCTCACCCTTCTTGTTAAGCACAGATGGTCCATCTAAACAAAAGAGATGAAAAATTATGCTCATGTAACCAAGAATTGTATTTATAGTTAAGCACAACAGTAATACTGGAATGTTTTATGTAACTCCTCCGTTGCTCCTTTTAAATAAATGCATTATTTTGATCTTTAATATGTGTGGATGAGAACGCTAATTCAAAATCATTCCTGATCTTTATTTTCTCTCCCAAGCTGTGAAAATCCTTAGCAATTGGGCCAGTGGAACATAAACTACTGCTCAGCTCCCCAATATATTATGTCAGAGCATCCACAGAAAACACAGCATAGCTCAGGGAAAGTCAGACAGCTTTGAAAGTTGACATCAAGTAGGCCCTGAAAGGAAGAAAAATCTTTCAGAAAGTTATCATTTGGAGTGACTTGTCTTTCACCCTTTCTGTTACACAGCTCCTACCTGGGATTGAAGAACTGAGTCTGAGTGAAATAGAATTTTGACTTGAAGGAACAGCTGAGATAGTCTTTATATTAATCACAAACATCATTCCAAAGTATAGGTGTTAAAATAGATCTCCCTGACATTATCCTTTCAAATTGGTGCAAATTTTTTTTTGGCCAAATATTTCCCACAAAGAATTCTGGACTGAATCAACCAGATACAGCCATATATCTGTATAAAGGTTGAAGCTATGGCTTTCCTTTATGCATTCACAGCTGATTTTCCTCTGAAGCACGCATCCCTGTGTGCACCAAGCCCAAGCAAGCACCACCACACAGCAGTCTATCATATCACGCAAACATAAGGAAGCTAATGATTAAAAAACATACCGTCTAACAATACTAATACATGAAAAAGAAGAATAAGCATAGTATTTTCTCTACTTGAATGATTTATAACTGGAAGCAACTGGAAATGTGCATTAAATTGCCAAGTTTAATCCACATTTTCCTATGAAAAGTTTCCCTAGTGGTTCTGAGCAAGGCAATAATACACAGTTTAATAAGGAACAACTGATCACCTGTAGCTCTGGACGGGCAAACACTCTTCTCTCCCTTTCTAAATCAGTTGTTGCCATTCAAAGAATGTTCAAACCAAAAAGGTATCAGTATCTTTTTAGCTGCTGGTTTCAACTTGGAGAGTACACTGGAAGCTGCATTGCTCTGTCTGTTACATACTTTCAGTAAAAGTAATCCATATGAAACAACATAAATTGTGAGCAACATCTCTCAAAGCTAAAACACAAATTCAAATCCTGTCCAGATAAACAGTAAGAAGAACTAAGCTAGATGAAACACATTTGCAGTTTTTCATTGGTTTTAGATAGCAAACGTTTAGACAAAAGAGGCATAGACACGGCTGACACCTCTGATGGCATTGTCTGCTATTACAAAGTTATTTAGTATATCATTTAGCAGCTAAACAGCTACGTAAAGAATTAGAGTGTGGTGCTTTTGGGAAAGGAGACAAAACCAGAAGTTACACTGATAACTGTTTGTTAAAGCACATAGTTTATAGTTCTGACATTTTACGAGCTATTTTTAAAACCTGTTGTTAAAATTAGCACATCAAAATCTAATGAGGCTGAACAACCAGCAAACAGATTAGGAAGCTAAACATTACAAATTTTGAGACCTGAATCTGACAGCTATGTATTACAAATACTCTTTCAATTCACCTGCAAATGGGCTTTTTTTTTTTTTAAAGCAACCTTAAATACAGATCATATACAACACTGTCTATAATTTTCTTGCTGTAAGTTCTGATCTACAAATGAAGACTCATAGGCACACTACTTTCCAAATGCTTGGTAATAAGGGGTGTTTATTTCCTTCCCTTTTCTTCCCCCTTATTTTTTTTTAAGCATCTAAATTGAAGAATGCTTAGACATCTCAATTCTTGAACACAATATTTCAAGTTTGTTAAAACTTCCAAAACTGTATCTCTGAATACACACATTTTTATCACCTGGTACTATTTGCATATTCTAAAGAAATAATAGTTACTTTGGCCTTATTTACTTTTCCAGTGGTTTAGCTAGGAGCTCCAGTTGATTTTAATAGCAGAACTAAAGACTAAATGAACAATTTAATCTCAGTGATTAAGTTTCTTCCCACCTCCTTCACCTTGCTAATAAAATCATTTTACAGACTAATAAAATACTTTTTACAGTCACATCTGGTCAATTTCTTCCAGTCAGGTTGCTTACAAAATGTACTGCGTTCTTGCTCTTTTTCATCAGTCAGATACAGTGGATTAATATTCTAAAGAGTATGGTAGATCATATCTGTTACCCCCTAAACAGAATAAAAAAAAATACTATACCCATTAATTAATTCCGCTACGTATTTCACATAACTAGATAATACTTCAACAAAACAAAGGCCAGGGGATTGTTCTGAACTTAGGAATTCACATGATAAAAAAATAGCACGTTTCTCCTCTGATTGATAGACAAGCTGTCAATGGATTTAAAGGACTATTAAGTAGTTTTAAAACCTTAGGAAGGTTAAATGTAACAGTTGATTGTTCATTCTGAGACAGAGAATCCCCTGGATGCTGAATTTCATGTCAAAATAAAAGCCCAGTGAAACTGAACAAAAGCAAAATTATGCCATCCTGAAACATAGCTGAATGGAAAGGGTCTCAAAAGAGAAAAACAAGACAAAACCAGAAGAAACTAGTTGTATCTTCTTAATGGGATTGAGTGCTCAAGGGTCAGTACTGGATCCAGTCCTGTTAAACCGTTTCATTAATGATCTAGATAACAGGGCAGATTGTACCCTCAGCAAGGTTGCAAAGGATACCGACCTGGGAGGAGTGGCTGATAGGCCAGAAGGTCTTGCTGCTATCCACAGACAGACTGGAGAAATGGGCTGACAGGAATCTCCTGAAGTTCAAAAAAGGGAAGTACAAAGTGCTGTATCTGGGGAGGAATAACCTCATGCATCGGTGTATGCTGGGGGACATGCAGGTGGAAAGCAGTTTGGCAGAGAGAAGGACCCGAGGATTCTGGTAGGTGTTCAGGTTGAACATCAGCCAGCAATGTGTCCTTGTGACAAAGAAGGACAATGGTATCCTGGGCTGTATTAGGAGGAGTGTTGCTGACAGCTTGAGGGAAGTGATCCTTCGCCTGTACTCGGTGATGGTGAGGCCACACCTGGAGTATTGTGTCTACTTCAGGACTCCCCAGTTCAAGACAGACATGGACATGCTGAAGAGAGCCCAGTGAAGGGCCACAAAGATGTCAAAGGTATTGGAACATTTCTCCTATGAAGAAAAGTTGAAAGAGCTCAGACTGTTCAGCCTGGAGAAGAGACGGCTCAGTTGGA